>NC_133685.1:6270257-7574185 GCF_048934315.1 Petromyzon marinus
AGGGGCGGTGGGAGGGGGGGGTGGTGTGATTGAACCGTGGGGGGCCCTGGTGCAGTTGCACCGCCTGCGCTGTCACTCGACAGCTACGCCCCGCCGCCTGGAGCGAGTTTCCCGCGGTGCCCCCGGCTTCTTGACTTAAAGCTTTCGTCACTGCAGGAATTCATATCCTTGGGTCTTTCGGTAAAGTCACGTAGATAGAACCTCTAACTACATGACCTTACCGAAAGACCCAATGACATGAGCTCCCGGCTTCGTTTGAGTCCGCTGCTACCCTACACCCCCCCCCCCCAAAAAAAAACACAAAGCCCCCCCCCCCCCCTCTGTCGTGATTCTCTTCCACAGCGCGCACCACGACGCTCGGACGACACTGAGCCAGTTCTGTTGTAAAAAAAAAAGAGAGGGGGGAAACAACGCCCCCCCCCTGCCCCCCCCCTGTCCCCCTGTCCCCCCCCTGCCCCACCCCTGTCCTCCCCCCTGCCCCCCCCTCCCTCTAAGAGCCTCCGCAGCGGTGTCACTCCACCGGCTGTGGATATTCAATCTACGGCCCGGTATTAATCCACTGCTGGATGAAGCCAACCCGCCCATCCACGCACCCACCTACCCCCAATGCCGTGTAAGCGACGTGCGCCTCCGACTAGCACTGTTGGCTATGTACGGTGCGAAAAAAGTTCAACATAAATCCGACGTACATGTAGGGGGGCGGGCGGGCGGGCGGGCGGGCGGGGGTGGTGGTGATTTAACAATATTTTACCCATGCTGGACTGCGTGGTTATGGGGGAAGTGGTCGGGAATCGATTTGGGGGGGTTGCTGCGGGCATGCTGATTGCCGCGTGTGGCGAACACAGCAAGCAACGCTCCACCCATGCAAAGCGATCGTGACAATAAATGCGACTCTCAATATCAACGCATTTTTTTTGGTACAATTCCACGATATCAGCAGACACCGGGGTGGACAGCGGCAACGCGCCAACCGCTGCTGTGTGGTCGGTTACCTCCACTCGGTACGTTCAGAAACAAAACCAAAAACCGTCCCACGATGCGAATCAGCCTCTGCGGATCCGAGCCTGTGGTGGGAGAGGTAATGACGGTGATGGTGGCGGAGGTGGTAGTGGTGTTTGTTGGTGGGGGTGTGATGATGATGATGATGGCGTTGATGATGTTATAGTGGTGGCGATGACATTGGCGATGGTGGTGGCGATGGTGGTGGCGGTGATGATGATGATGTTAATGGTGATGATAGTGAGAAGATGAGAGCGGTGGTGATGGTGGTGATGATGATGGTGATGACAATGATGATGTTAGTGGTGATGATGGTGGTGGTGATGAAGATGATAGCGGTGGTGATGGCGGTGGCTGCAACAGTGTCGGGTGCGGGGAGAGAGAGAGACACTTCTCCTGTGTTGGTAAAATTACATGGTAAATTACGGCAATTGAACGTTTCCTGGGTTGACCCTGCTTCCTGTGTGGAGGGGGGGTGGAGCAGAGCACACAGGAACCACATGCCAACTCGATGTCCAATTCACCGAGTCACCGGAGTCACCAGGGCGCCTCGCCCAGGGGCCACCCCACACTCCACCCCTTCCCCCACCACTGCCTCCCCCCCCCCCCTGGGCCTGGAAACAATCTCTTGAATATCCGAACCAGAGACCGGCAGCAAAGTAGACTAAACGTACGACTTGCCACGCCGGGCAACCAAAGCAGTCCCCCCCCCCGTTTAGTTCGGTTGGTGAGTTTAAAAGACGAAGAAGAAGAAGGGGGGGGAGGAGGTGTCGAGATGCCCCGGCGAATTAAAGCGTGGCGGTGTAGGGGCAGACGTGGGAACGTCAAGGCAGCATGTAAGCCGAGCGTGCAGTGGAACGAATGAAATCAGTTAAAACAATCCATCCCCCCCCCGCATCTCTCTCTCGCTCCTTCACTCTCCCTCTCGCTCTCTCCCTCTCGTTCTCTTCTTTTTTACGATCAGAGGAGACAAGAAGATGCTCGGTGTAGTCGGCACTTTGCCTTGTTCATCATTTCGGTTTTTTTGTGTTTTCAATGCTTTGCTTTATGTGCCCCCCCCCCTGTTTAAATGAAAAGATTTCACGAAATATGTCACGCTCTGCTCTCCTCCTTCTTACCCCTTCCCTCTCTCTGTACCCCCTATCTCTATCCCCCCCCTCTCTCTCACTACCCCCTCTCTCCCTACTCTATGTCTATGTTCCCCCTGTTTTCTATGTAATTTTTTTTAACTACGACAAGTGCTGCATCTGCACCCAGCCCTCCTCGCAGTCCTACGGCCTCCGACGGGTAGCTCAGATCTGCATGCAGAGCTCTCCATCATCTGCCACCGAGCACACGGCCTCCTCTAGCGCCCACTGCTCCTTAAAGGCCGGCACGGCGTGGGTCAGCCGCGCATGGCGGAACTCCAGCCCACACCCTGGCTCCGACCAGAGCGCGGAAGATGCCCAGGCTGCTGGCCGGACGTTTCCCCTCCAGGGCCACCTTCCTCGCCCTGTATATGGCGAGCTTGGCGTAGCCGACGAGCACGTTGACCAGCCCCTGAAGATGTTGGGGTCCGTCGCCCTTCGGGTATCCAAAGATGAGGACCGTCGGGGAGAAGTGGAGGCTGAACCTTAGGAGGATGTTTCTCAGGACCTTGAACAGCGAGTCCAGGCTCTTGCACTCCACGCATTGGTGCGCCACCGTCTCCACTTTACCGCAGAACCGGCACTCCGAGTTCACTCTCCCTCTCGCTCCCTCGCTCTCGCTCGCTCTGTTCCTCGCTCTCGCTCTCTCCCTCCCTCGCTCTCTCCTAGTTGTTTAGCTCACTCTTTTGTCGCACGCTTGTTCAGCGCCTTCAGGAGCTGAGCCAGCGGTCGTTTAACTCGGCCTCCGACGATGTTGTCAATTGGCGCAGTTCTCCTTGCGCGACGTTCAAAGCGCTGCGGATACAACCAGCTCTCAACCCAAATGCGATCGTTTCGAGTGCCGTTTCAATTAATGTTTGAAGTATAGTTTTGACCTGCCCAAGGATTTGTTTTGAGACTCAAATGTTCACCAATCCAAAACGTCTCCCTTTGTCAAATTATAAACTGTTACTTTGTCAACTTTCTTAACGCAGTCCCACTTTTCTCAGAGCCTCATTGTGTAAAGAAAACTCTTCAACTTTAAATCAACCTAGGCGCCGCGGTGGCCAGATGTTAAATACCTCGCTGGGTATACAGGAGGTTGCGGGTTCGATCCCAACCCTGACGCCTGATGTATATTTGATGTTTTGGTGTTCTCTCCGTGGTCGCGTGGATTTTTCTCCAGGTCCTCTGGTTTTTCCCTCCACATTTATAAACATGCGCTCAGAGCATTTGGCTGCTATAAATTTCCACGTGACAAGCCACTTCTTCGGGCTATCATGTCTGACCAGGTCGCTTCTGAAAAAGAGCTATATAGCTCAGTGGGCCTTACTTGATAAAATATAGTAGAATAGTTAGAATTGTAATTTATTCTGTTGTTTTCTCTCTCTGCCCAAAACGTCGGCCTGTGTTATTTATAAAATGAATAAACAAATTTCTGGCCAATATGATTTCACTAATGTGTGAAGGTCTACTACCTACGCCGTGTCGGTCACTTGGTTTTGTTGACCCATACTTCACCACACTGGTCAGTGCAGGTCGGTGAAGGGTGGGGGGAAGGACAGGACCGACACTGATGTGAGCCGTAACTGTGAATCTAAACTCGGGTTTGCCGTGTTCTATACGCAGAGTACGAACCACTGCAGCACCGCTCCGTCCCTCTCCATCACAAGGCGGCACTCGTTAACCGCTCGCCACCAACAACGGTTGCGAATATTCGAACCGGTCGCGGGGCTTCCCCTAGGTCGACTCAGCCTTAAACGAGTAGCTGGCGCAGCGGTGCGTAAACATCGCCGCTGGGGAGACAAAGATGGCCGGGAATGGTGTTGGCCACCCACCTCCTTGCGTGTGCCGCGACGGCCTCCCGTCCGTAGGTGCTCACTAACAGCGCTTGCCCCGATGGTCTGATAAAGGCTATCTGTGTACGTGGTAATTGGTGGGGAGCCATGGCCAATGAGCGCTTAACTTAAATAGGCATTTATATCCTCCGGATAAAACTGCGAGAACTCTTGCCTTCGTCTTGTTTTACCGTTACACTGAACAGAACGCGGCCATGACGACGACGAACGTCGCGGCACGTGAACAATCAATTGGTCGGATACAGTTTCCGCTAAGAAAAATAGAAATTTGCAAATGTAATCACGTTGTGGCTCTCACTCGCTGTGTACGGGGGAGGGGGGTGGAGAGAAACAATCTGGAGAGAATCACTCCCCTTTCCAACGGAACACGGGAAGCTCCGGGGGTACCGCGTGACCGCGCGCCCCGGGCTGCACCCATGGCTCCTGTTCCTTCGTCTTCTTCTTCTTCTTCCTCCGACAAACAAAAATTCCAAAACGACACTCGCACGACACCCGTGGTCGGAGCGATCCCACCCACGCGCATGCACGCGCAAGCGCGCGCACGCGCACATGCGCGCAAACGACAAGAGAGAGATTCCCACCCGTAAAGCCGTAGCAGAATTTTGGGGCAAGTGCTGTTAGCGAGTAGCACCTCTGAAGGTTGGAACGGCACCACGAAGGGAGAGGGGTGGGTGGCCAGAAACCACGCCCGGCCGCCTTTGTCTCCCCCAGTGGCGATGTTTACTACACACCGCACCCAGGTACTCATTTTAGGCTGAGTCGACCTAGGGTGAAGTCTGCGACCGGTTCAGATAATTGCCAATGGGAATCGAACTTGGGTCGCTATAGGTTTTATAGAGCAGCGCACTAACCACAAACCGATACACACGCACACACGCACAAACACACACGCACACGCACAAACAACACGCACACACGCACAAACACACACACACGCACAAACAACACGCACACACGCACAAACACACACACACACGAGAGCTCAACACTCCCACACCCACGCATGGACCTAGGGCGGAATACTGCTCACGGTACGGTGACAGCACGCGGCAGGAAAAGGTGCAGCGCTTCGCTCACGCCACTGTTGGCAGAAGGACCTCGGCTACGGAGAGAGGGAGACAGGGACGGCCCCTCTGGAGGGTGCCTTGGTCTACTCCTCCACGCCGGCTGACTGCGGGTGAACCTATCTACAGGGCCGGGTGGACAGAGATGGGGTGGGGGGGGTTAAATACACTTACAGCAATGTTTGAACTGTTATGCAAAAACAACGACGTTGCTCCGTTGCATTGACAGCGGTGCACAAGCACAAGTAACACAAACTTAACACATTCGTCAATATATATGATAGGTGACGTATTGGTCAATGGCCCTGCGTTGAAGAAAAGCCATTCCCCGAAATGTCACCTTCCATATGCGGGATTTATTTTACTATTTAGCGCGGTGGTTATTGAAGAATGTGTTGACTTTCCATCGCTCCAGGCGTCACTCCGGGATGGTGAACATTTGATCCGGCGAACTCTGGATCGCAGGTCCGGCGTGCTGCTTCGCTCAGAACGTTGCAAAAAAATACAAATCAAACAAGGGAAGCCACACCTTGCGTTGGTGCCTGTCAGAGCGGCCGATGTGTGCGGTCGAGCGGGCGGGCGAGCGAGCGAGAGTTCCAGCGGCGACGGCTCACGCTCGGCACCTCACAGGTCACGCCTCTGACTCTCGGTCAAAAAATTGCCCAAAAACCTCCGTGCGCGGTCCCGACAGTCGGGGTAAAAGTCAAAACGCTCCCACCGCCGCCCCCCCCTCCCACCCCGTCGATGATAAAGCCGCAAACAAACGACCCGGTGGCACACGTGTTGCGAATTTTACCTTTCACATCAATTACGGCTATCGGGAGCGACGCCGCGCCTGCTACTTGCGCAGCGTCGCCGAAGCGGGCCTGGGGGTGGCCGCCCCCTCCCACGGCTCACCGGCGAGGAGCCGCCGCCGCCGCCGTGGCCGCGGTGGCTTGGTGTTGTGCGAGGCCACGCGGGCGGGCGGGCGGGCGGTCGGGTGGGTGGGTGGCCGCGAGCGCAAAACGCACGTCCCGTCGTCCTCGGAGGACCGATGGAAAGCAGGCGAGCGTGCTCGGCAGCCCCGGCTCTGCCGACTCGGAGGAGGCAGTCGAGAACCACCCCCCCCCTCCCCCACCACTCCCGCACAGCGCCATGGACCCAAACACCGCTGCTGCCACGTTTGACACAAAATCTCGGAATATTCTGGGACGCCTCCTAGTTCGTTATCGTTAATTAGTGCGGGATTGGGACCGGGGCGGTCCGGTTTGTGTTTTTGGGCCGGGCCGCGTTTAGGTCCACGTCCTGGGAGCTTCTTTCTGACGCAGCGTGGGCAGAGGCCTTCAACCGGCAGCCGATTTATGAAGGCCTGCGAATTATTTAATCATTAATGACTTTTAATATCAGTCTAATATTTTCCGGACGCACTCCGACTATACCTCTCTGGTGCGTTTTCGCTTTGTCCCGCGCGTTGCTTGGCGCGATGTTCCGGCATTCCGCTCCAACCCACGTGCTTTGCAGAGAAAGAACCGAACGAATTATGTTCCAGAAGCAGTTCCAATCCCAACAAAAACAAAAAAAAACGAAAACCCGCCGACCGCGAAAACCCTCGCAGATGTAGAATCAGAGTCGATTACAATGATCCACAAGTGGCTGACATTCTCCACAACTTTATTTGGCAAACATATTATATACATGACGAACAACACAAAGCGAACACAAAACACTATTGCTGTCCAACCATGTGCAGCTCGTCAAGGGACCCACCCTTCAGATCGTGCAAATAAAATAAAAATTAAACCGTTACTTTTTTTTGTAGAAACTGGGTTATTTGTTTTGGTTCGTCTGCACCGAGTAATGGATTTTCAATCAACTCCCCCCCCCCCCAAAAAAAAACTAGTTAATGTGGGAATAAATAGTTATAATTTGACACATCTGGGCTACCGGGCGGTCCGGGAGTCCAGCCGCTTCATGCCCCTCAAGACCGAGCGAGCTTCATTCCTCTCCCCCCCCCAGCTCCGCACTCCCCTCGTCCCCATGACGTCTTGTTCAATAACAGCATCCTGCGATGACGGGCAGGCGGCCGCATGGCACGTGATCACGACGCTCGAGGCAAGGCAGCCCGGACAGCAGCACGACGGCCTCGGGACGATTCTCCCCCGATTCTTCTCGGTGCTCTGATTTGAAAGTCGCTCTTAGTTTCGTGCATTTGGAGCCTTTGGCCAAGCGAAGCGTTTCGAAATGTTTTAATTGTTGGACCGGTATTTGTACTTTACCGGATAAGGCCCACTGAGCTATGCAGCTTTTTATTTATTTCAGAAGCGACCCGTCCAGAAATGATAGCTCAGCGAAGTGGCGTCTCATCGCGTGCAAATGTGGAGCAGCCAAACACTCTAAACGCGCGATGTTGATTCTAAAGGCGGACGGGGAAAAACCGCCGAACCCGGAGAAAAATCCACGCGACTACGAACTTCAAATATACAGCAGGCGTCAGGGTCGGGCTTGAACCCATGACCTCCTGGACACCAGGCGAGTTAACATCTCGATACAAACAAAATATCGTTTGGGGTGACTTGGGGAACTGTCCGTAATGCAGTCTTACATAGACTGCTTGTGGTGTGCACTTTTCTTCATTTTATGATTGTCATTTGTAGTAAGTGTCATTAATATTATTTTTTTAAAGGCCTCACCATTTCTGGCATAAATACAGGCGGTGTAAAGATGTTCAAACGCAAAATATACACCTGTTACAAGGCATCAACTCCGCATTAATATCTTAGCACCTGTATTTATGCCAGAAAGCCTATATATTTTTTTTTATCTTGAAAGAGCACTTGCAAATAGGATCCCACAGACAGTGGTGCTATTTGAATGCTTGTGTGTCACGCAGGAAGATGTCTACATATTCGGACTGATCACACACACACAAATATATATATATCACAATCAGAATCTTCGCACACACACACATACATAATCCCCGCATCTGCCGCGGACCGCGCAGCTCACCGCACGCACCGGGAGGGAGGCAGGGTGGTGGGAAGGCGACTTTCCATATTCCCATGCCACCTCATCTCGAGTTGTTTCCGCGGGGCGGCAGGCGGGCGGGCAAGGGGGGGCAGGAAAAAAGTTGCGTAAACAAACGCGACGTTTCGTACAGTGATAATATACTCCGTGCGGAGCGTTTATTTAGACGGTTATTTTTAAGCCAACAAAAACAACGAGGGGAGAGCAGGAGTCGCTGCCTTGACGCGATGCAGGAGCCGCTCGCAGCCCGCAGGCGCTCGCCTCCGTCGCCCCCACGCCAACAGCGACGCCATCGATCCAATCCCGGGTGGTGGTGAAGATCGCCCCCTCACCGCCGCCTTGGAGATCCTCCACGGAATCGCCCCCACCTACTTCTGCCCTCTCATCTCACTCAACTCCCCTCCACGCACTCTCCTACCTCTCATCCCACTCCACTCCCCTCCACTCACTCTCCTACCTCTCCCCTCTCATCTCACTCCACTCCCCTCCACGCACTCCCCTACCTCTCATCTCACTCCACTCCCCTCCACGCACTCCCCTACATCTCATCCCACTCCACTCCCCTCCACGCACTCTCCTGCCTCTCCCCTCTCATCTCACTCCACTCCCCTCCACGCACTCCCCTACCTCTCATCTCACTCCACTCCCCTCCACGCACTCCCCTACATCTCATCCCACTCCACTCCCCTCCACGCACTCTCCTACCCCTCCCCTCTCATCTCACTCCACTCTCCTCCACGCACTCTCCTATATACCTCTCCCCTCTCATCCCACTCCACTCCCCTCCACGCACTCTCCTACCTCTCCCCCCTCATCTCACTCCACTCTCCTCCACACACTTTCCAGCCTCTCCCCCTCATCTCACTCTACTCCCCTCCAATGGACTGAATACTATATTACATTACTTGCGTCGGAAGTATTTTCCCGGCAAGTTGAACATTAAAACTTATTTCAAACTTCTCTTTGTCTCTTGTCTCTCCATGTAATTAAGTATTTTTCTGAATCCATAATCTTAATTGTATTTAAATATACATCCAATTTTCATCTTTATGCTAAGCAGAGCCACGTGGATTGGAGGGGGTGCTCATGGCAACAACATCTGGTGGCCCAGCAGCATTTGTTTAACGTGCCTCACTCTGCTGATGAGACCCCAAAGTGTGAAAAACCAATCCGCAGTTTGCCTGTTAAAGTATACGCTGCTGGACAACGCAAATCCTGAAAAAGCCAATCGGCCGATGCGCTATGAACCTTGTTTCACGGTGAAAAACAGACGTCCGTTTATTTACAGCGTTATCCATAATGCTCCGCAACAGCGCTTACATGACGTTTTATACATCGCAGAAAAAAGTGGTGGGTTTTTTTTGCACTCTCATTCTGTAGAGAGGGAGTCTAAGCTTTTACTCCTGTGTAAGGCCGCTCATAATAATTCATAGGAAGCCATAGGTCATTGCAATAAGCGGACGTGCCAACGGTAATACGAGCAATTCTTTTCTCGTGTTCTCTTAATATTTACCTTTCTGCTTTAATAACAGGCAATGGTAATGACTACTTGCTTCTGTTTGGAGAGCCCTAACAAACGGGCATGGCAAAAACACACACATAAACGTTCTGCTGAGAGCAAACCGTTCACCATTGTGTGCGAATCGCGAACGAATTGAACGCGATACCCACGGAGCAATCGGAGAAGGTGGCACGCATCCAGGTATGAGACCACGCACGTGGCGGCCACCACTTCCATCACAACGACTCTACTCTCTTGTCTAAAGCGGGGGGTGGGGGGGGGGGGACCCCTTCCATACCAAAGGCCAAATAGGGCTTTAAAATATCAGATAAATTGGCCGTTGTTGGGGCCAGAGATTGATACAAAGACCCCCACCCGTATAGCCTTCAATAGACTATTGGGGCAAGTGCTGTTCGTGAGCACCGATGAAGAAGGTCGGCACGGCGCACGAGAAGGTGGTGTGGCCAACACCACACCCGGCCGCCTTTGTCTTCCCGGTGGCGATGTTTGCGCAATGGACCAGGTAACTAATTTGAGGCCGAGCCGACCAGTTCAGATATTCGTTGTTGATGTTGGACGCGCGAGAGGGCAAATTTCAACTCGGGTCGCCGGGTTCGTAGCCCAGCGCGCTAACCGTGACACTCCCGCTCCCCGCTGACACACACACACACATACACCTTGGCGTCACCTAATAGTCACCCGGCACTCGCCGTGCGTGTCAACAGAGCACAAAGGGCCCCTATGCAGTGACAGAAGTGACCGACCGTGGCGCTAAAAATAAAGAAACGCTGCGTTGTTGCCAGGTCTGAAAATATGCCCCCTCGAGTGCCCGATTAGTGTGGCTACGGTGCTTGCAGCGATTGATTCTGACGATCGTTGTTATTCCGCCTCTTTACCCAGGAAGGCATCAACCGAGTCCCGAGGCTCTTTTTCAGGAGCGTCCTGCCAAGTCTTCGCTGTAGTGAGGGGGGCGGGGGGCAATGTTGCGATGTGTGATCCCAATCGAGTACTTGTGAAATGTTAACTTATTTACTTTATCTATTTTACGTATTTAATGTTTGGAACTTTGCTTTGCTTTCCTATACTTTGCAACTCCGGTCGTTTTTTGTTTAATGTATCGTTTGTTGTTGTAACTTTCTGACTCGCCCCCTACTGGACATCTGTGAAAAAGAGCTTCATAGCTCATCGGATTTCTCCAGGATAAAAAAAAAAATTCTGATTCGGAGTAATTTGCAGGTACATTTTCAGCATTGTCATGTTTGCCCGATACCGATTACATTGTGTGTATATGTTTTAGCTATGGGAGGAAACCGAAGAGCCCGGAGAAACCCCATGGAGAACAGGGGGAGAACAGGGGGAGAACAGGGAGAGAACAGGGGGAGAACAGGGGGAGAACAGGGAGAGAACAGGGGGAGAACAGGGAGAGAACAGGGGGAGAACAGGGGGAGGAGAGGGGGAGAAGAGGGGGAGAACAGGGGGAGAAGAGGGGGAAAACAGCGGGAGAAGAGGGGGAGAATAGGGGGAGAACAGGGGGAGAAGAGGGGGAGAAGAGGGGGAGAAGAGGGGGAGAAGAGGGGAAGAACAGGGGGAGAACAGGGAGAGAACAGGGGGAGAACAGGGGGACAAGAGGGGGAGAAGAGGGGGAGAACAGGGGGAGAACAGGGGGAGAACAGGGCGAGAAGAGGGGGAGAACAGGGGGAGAACAGGGGAAGAAGAGGGGGAGAACAGGGGGAGAACAGGGGGAGAACAGGGGGAGAACAGGGGGCGAACAAGGGGAGAACAGGGGGTGAACAGGGGGAGAACAGGGGGAGAACAGGGGGAGAACAGGGGGAGAACAGGGAGAGAACAGGGGGAGAACAGGGGGAGAAGAGGGGGAGAAGAGGGGGAGATCAGGGGGAGGAGAGGGGGAAAACAGGGGGAGAAGAGGGGGAGAAGAGGGGGAGAACAGGGGGAGAAGAGGGGGAGAAGAGGGGAAGAACAGGGGGAGAACAGGGGGAGAACAGGGGAAGAACAGGGGAAGAACAGGGGGAGAACAGGGAGAGAACAGGGGGATAACAGGGGGAGAAGAGGGGGAGAAGAGGGGGAGAACAGGGAGAGAACAGGGCGAGAAGAGGGGGAGAAGAGGGAGGAGAAGAGGGGGAGAACAGGGGGAGAACAGGGGGAGAACAGGGGGCGAACAAGAGGATAACAGGGGGTGAACAGGGGGAGAAGAGGGGGAGAAGAGGGGGAGAACAGGAGGAGAACAGGGGGAGAACAGGGGGAGAACAGGGGGAGAACAGGGAGAGAACAGGGGGAGAAGAGGGGGAGAAGAGGGGGAGAAGAGGGGGAGAAGAGGGGGAAACAGGGGGAGAACAGGGGGAGAAGAGGGGGAGAACAGGGGGAGAACAGGGGGATAACAGGGGGAGAACAGGGGGAGAACAGGGGGATAACAGGGGAAGAACAGGGGAAGAACAGGGGGAGAACAGGGAGAGAAACAGGGGGAGAACAGGGAGAGAACAGGGGGAGAAGAGGGGGAGAAGAGGGGGAGAACAGGGGGAGAACAGGGGGAGAAGAGGGGGAGAAGAGAGGGAGAACAAGGAGAGAACAGGGGGAGAACAGGGGGAGAACAGGGGGAGAACAGAGAGAAAAGAGGGGGAAATGAGGGGGAGAACAGGCGGAGAACAGGAGGAAAAGAGGGGGAAAGAGGGGGGGAAGAAGGGGAGAACAGGGGGAAAGAGGGGGGGAACAGGGGGAAAAGAGGGGGAGAACAGCGGGAGAATATGGGGAGAACAGGGAAAGAAGGGGAGAACAGGGGGCAAAGAGGGGGAGAACAGGGGGAGAACAGGGGGAAAAGAGGGGGAAAAGAGGGGGAGAACAGGGGGAGAATAGTGGGAGAACAGAGCGAAAAGAGGGGGAAAAGAGGGGGAAAGAGGGGGAAAAGAGGGCAAAAGAAGGGGAGAACAGGGGGAGAACAGATTCAAACTCCACAAAGCAAGTCGCCACAGTAGGAAATCGAACCCAGGGCATTCTGACTGCGAGGCGCAATTGTTCCCACCGCGTCACTCTTGGCCAAATATCGTTTGTGTACCATTTTAAATTGATAGCAAGCCAAGTACCGCACCTTTCACACCCAGTGGGAAGTGCAGACGTGCATGGACGGACATGAAATTAAGATTTTGGTGCGAGTCGATCAGTCAATCAATTTTTTTTATTTTACGTGCCACTATCGCCATCAATAAGGTTATGCATCGGCGAGCATCACAGCGGAGGGCACAGTGCAACGGCAGCGCCAAGGCGGACGACGAAAGTCGCGATGGACGTTGTGCCGTGAGACACAGGCCACCCGGACGAGCCGCCTGCTGTGACTGCCTCCCAGCAGTGGCCGGCTGGTTTCTAGGTAAGAGGAGGTGATCGCAAAGTCCAGAGTCTGGCTAAGAAGGAGACGGTCCCAGCACAGCCACCAGTGAATGGGGCAGGAGGGGTGGGAGAGAAACCCCCCACCACGTTACATTTGGTTTTTCATTTAAATTTTAACACAAGTCCAGTTTTAAAAAATGTAAAAAAATTAATTTGGCTGTCAGGTGACGAACATTATTTACAGTGGCAGTGTGGGTGGAAAGGTGTTGCCCCCTCCCCCCCGACCCCGACTGCATGGACTCAAGGTCAATTAAAGGAATTTCTGAGGTAGCTCTACAGTATCCACTTCTGCAGGCCGCTCTCAAACACGAAAGCTTGCACTACTCTGCGAATGATCCAAATTGATTCGTGGCGCGACAGCAATAGCGCAACCAGGATGCATTTTGCAAAGTGATGAACAAAAAATACGAAGGCATCGCATGCAGTACGACTTATATGGAATGCGAGCTCCGAACGTTTCATTTCTGCCACCTCTTGCGGCAATGCCCGGCTTGGCTGTCGCCCCGTGCGGCGTCGAGGTGGCCGAAAAGTCTGGGGAATGTCGCATTTGGCTGGTCCAAAGTAAATTACAGTTTTGTTACTTACCCAACCGAGTGAAGTAAAATATGTACTAATTGAGAATTCCGATCGATGATTGATCGCACGGCTGGGGGACGTGGGGTACAAACCGGCCGGTAAAAACAACGTGGACGTGGAATACGTGGGACCACTAAGCAAAGGCAGAGGATCCGAAGCAGCTCAAGGGGCTGAAAGATTCGTGAAATATAAACAAATTAAAAGGGGTGCTTCAATTATCAGCTACAATTCAAATACTGCTGCAACATCGCAAGCAGATTAAAAGAAAAAAAATCTCTGCCATCTGTCTTGTCTTGATGTGTACGCTGCTGCCCTTATCTCACTACATATCCAATGTCAGTTTAACACGTAGGCTTTCGCGACCAATATCATTCATAATGAAGGTTTTTGGGTTAGATCGCGTTATTTATAAATGTGTCGTAACCCTCCACCACCCGACACGGCCAATCAGAAAAAAAGTGTCACGTTGACAAAGGACAAATAGTTCACTACTTTAGCCCACCGGTGTGTTGAAGAGTGAATCCACAACAATGACATCCAGCATCATCGGGAAATTTGCCCGATGATGCTGGATGTAATTACCAGCGAAACGTCGTACTCAAAAAACTGTAAATGTGGATTCACTCTTCAACACACCGGTGGGCTAAAGTAGTGAACTATTTGTCTTTTGTCAACGTGACACTTTTTTGCTGATTGGCCGTGTCGGGTGGTGGAGGGTTACGACACATTTATAAATAACGCGATCTAACCCAAACACCTTTATTATTATGAATATCCAATGTTGTCCACATTTCTCTTATCTCACTGCATCTCTTGTCTTGTATGTCCTCCATAATCTCACTCGGATATTATCAATTGAAAGATGATGGTGGTGGTGGGGGGGTGGGGTAAAAAATAATGGACGAGCACCACCACTGAAGTGGTGTGGCAGGGTGGGATGAGGCTGCTGCCCTGGGCACCCCTGCTAGAGGTGGGGCAGGGGGGGGCGGGGGGGGGCAGGCACCACCCAAATGTGTAGCCAGAGAGTTGGAAGCAGCTGCGGGTGAGTGGTGGCTCAAATATTTGTTGGGATGGTGCCGGCGCCGCAGCAGCCACGGCAAGGGTGGGTGGGTGGGGGGGGGTTGTTAGGGGTCAAAGGTTTTCTCCCCGGTAGCCAAAAACGTCCATCTCGGGTCGTCCCTTCGGCCCCTTCGCGTCGCTCGCTCAAAATTCACGACGCGTCTCTGGGACCTTCATCAGGGCCGTCTGGAGAGCGGCTTCACTCGACAAAACTAATTCCGGCTACTTAATAAATCTGGCGCCCACGAGCCCACACACACACGCGCGCGCGCTTGTGCTCGCTCGCGGCGCTTGGGCTCTGTGTTAAGTTGCAACTTAGAGTCAGAGTTGGCATGGGAGACTGGCGGTGGGCGGCGGGGGAGGGGGTTGGGCGGACTGACAGCGGCTACGATAGGGAAATAAATACCCTCACTAATCACGCGTTTCTTTACCGGCAGGGGGTGGGGGGGGGGGGGGTGGGGAACTTTTCAATTCGTTTGGATTTGGTTGTTGAAATATGGAGAGAGAGAGAGAAAAAGCTACACTGCAGCCGCGACTGCGCCGAGCTGCGCTGCAAAAGCGCCCTTGGATAAAAACCCGCGAGCGGTGGCGACGAAGTTTACGGGCGCGCAGCTGGGCGCCGTCCAACGTGGGACCTGACCGCCCCTGAAGTGGCTCGCAGTGGGCCGCGCGGCACGCAGCAGGAGGCCGAGCGGGGCGCGCCGCGCAAGTGGCGATTTGGCGTTCCGCAAAAGAACGCTCGCGGTGTTCGTCACCGCGGCCCGACGGGTCTGAGAACCTGTGCATCGGTTGGAGTGAACCAACCTTGAATATGAGAGGTGTGATAGTAGTGCCCCCTCCACCGCCACCCCCCCCCCAATCGAGCCCCCACCAAACGTGCCCCCTCCCCCCCCAATTCGAACCAACAAATTGTCACGATTAAGGGAGGGCTTTTTTTTAATTTGCCGCGATATAAATATGCATGCATGTTGAGAACTTCTTTCGCGCCGTACGTAGCCAACCGTGATTATCGGAGGTTGGGGGGAAGGACAACAAACCAAAGCGCAGAAAGCAGTTGTGAAGAAATGAGTTTTGGATCGAAATTTGGTGGCCGCTCAAGGCTGCAGCCCATTACGTCCCTTTTTCCTGGACGTGCAATTTCAATTGCGAGTCGCATGAGCCGAAGAATCGACGTGAAAATCGATCAACCGGTGCTTCGACGCTTGCGGAAAAAAGACCACCGTTACCCGTGCCATTATTTGGTTTCATTATTGGCCGTTCCCCACTCGTCGCGGGCCAGCGACTCGGTGTAGAGACACAAACAAAAAAACCAGAGGACACACTTTGGAAAGTCCTCATCGCCACTGTTAAACGGCGATTACAGTTTTTAAAGCCAAATTCACGTAACTTTTGCTTCGTCCGTGTTTTTTTGTTTTTTTATCTGGGCCACTCATCCGCAACCCCCCACCTCCCCCCTTCCTCCCCCCGCCAAGGCCACCCGTTACCCTGGACAATTTAGAGTTTGGCCGAATGTTAAAAGAATGATCCGTACACTTCCTTGAACCTTGAATGAAATCGTTTTTAGTAAGCCACGCCTGCTGGGATTGGGAAATGACATTTACCGACGTCATTTGCTTTCAAGGTCGCTTCACGACGTCCAAGACCCGAGCCCCGGGCGGCTGTGAGGCCCTACGGCTCCCCCGCGTGTCAGCTGGGTCGTGCCGCTGTATTTAAACTTTCGGCGCGATGTCCGACGAACGCGCTCCGTGCGCAGGGTTCAACCTACTTCGGGGGCCGAGAACGTTTGGTTCGGTGACGAAGCTTGCGGAACGGAACGTCGGACGCGACGCCGAACGAAAACGCCACTGAACAACGGCGAAAGGGCGTCGGGAGAAGCCGCGTAGCTACATGCCGACGAGTTGATTTTATTTAACCAGGTGAGAACTCGCGAGACGAGCGCAGTCTACATTTGCAAGAGCGACCTGGGGTTCACCAACCACGAGATGACGTAATGAAGTGTATGACGCACACGCACACACACACACGCGAGCACCGAGAACTCAAAGGCACTCACTCATTTTAAACCAATTTACAAGGTCCACGTTTCGACGTCTTGAGAGCCCTCCCACTGGAACTCCGTGTCGACGGCTCAAAGTGATGGAGCCCTTCTCTCAAATGGGATTTGTCAGATTGGACGAGGCCCGTGCTGTATTTGGGCTTGGTTGGATTTTTGAAGAATGCCAGCAACATCGAGCGAATGTCCCTTGGCGTTCGCTGAACGGCAGCCCCCCCCCCACCACCCGCGCCCTCCCCCCCGACCGGGATAACAGCGGCGGCGATGAAGGGAGAAGGGGAAAAAAAAACTTGTTCAGAGTTCGCGGCACTCACAGCGAGGCTTCTGGGGGTTGGGTTTTTTATTTTATGAAAAGCAGTCGGGATGGCTGTTGATCCGGCACTCACATATTCGCTCGTCTTGCAATCCCGATTAAAACCGTCAATGATAGTGCTGTTTGTTGCTGTCCGCCCGCCCGCACTGGCACAATTTATGGCTCCCGGTGGCTTCGGCAAAGTGCCCTGCGATTTATTCGGACTCTCAACTTCGTCCGCCACCGTCAAGCAGCCCAACCAAACCCAGCGCCCGCATCGCCGTGTTGGTGTCGCGTGGCAGGTCGTGGCGAGCGAGGAGGGGGGGCGGGGGAGGGGGATCGAGGGGGCGGGGGGTCGAGGGGGCGGGGGGTCGAGGGGGCGGGGGAGGGGGAGGGGTCTCCGCGATCAGAATCTTCACTGAGACTTCGGAGAGAAATCCGAAGAGCTATGTAGCTCTTTATCACAAATATCCAATTGGGGTGGGGGGGGGGGGGTTGCACGGAAAGTTACAACAACAAACAATGCAACAACCCCCGATAGGAGTGCAAACTATAGGAACGCTAAGCGAGTCACTGATAATAAATAAATAACTATTAATAAATAAAGTACATAAGTACAAACTGCTCAATGACATAAATTCCTGCCGAATTTTCAACGCGAAAAGCAAGCTTGGGCATGGCAGCACAACAACGACAACAGTCCCAGACCACACCAAAACAACGCACGGTCCCTGAACAAAGTTGCCACATTGACATCGAAATATCGTTACTACACGGGGAGGAGTAAGACTCAAAGTTACAAATCACATTTGTATCCAGCACTAATCCTCCGCTCCAGCAATATTTTTCGAGGGGAGAAGACAAGCTGGTTCCCCGAACGCCGGCGCTGCAGCAGATTAAAAAAAAGGCTTTGTCATATTCGATTCCAATTCTTGTTCTTGGGATAATAATTTTAAAAGAGGGGGGGGGGGGGGTGGGTGGGTGAGGGCTCTCTCCGTGCAGCTACCACAAATAAAACCTGAAAGAGAGAGAGAAAAAAAACCACCACCGCCACCGCCACCACCACGACCACCACGTTCGAGGCTTTAAATATGCGGCGTTTATGCAACGCGATTAAACGCAGCTCTGGGGGTGACAGTGATTGAACAGGCGCGCCCGAGTGAACGGGGCCCGTTGTTGTTTTTATTTTTTTTAGGGGGGGGGCAGAGGGGGTGGGGGTGTGTGGGGGTGGATGGTGTCCCCGCAAGGTGAAAGTCGACGCAACGATCTTGAGCCGAGTTGTCCGAGCGACTCGTCGATTCGGGCGTCTGCCTGCGTCATAACAGCGGCGGTAGCGAATGGCTGGGGGGAGGGGGGGGCACAAATCGCCCCTCCCCCGCTCTCACCCCCCCCCCCCCTCGTGCGCGTCTTATAAAACAAATGACGGGACACGATGTTGAAAACGTCGCTCCGTTTGGCGGAAGTGACTGCAACTTGTGGCCAGCTCAGATTGTCAGGAGAATGACGTCCGTTTGCGAAGGGCATTAACGAGGGAATGCCCACGAATCGTGGCGGTCCGTGTCAACCCCATTCTATTGACTCGCACGCGCACACGGAATGATATGCACTAGGGCTGAACGATTTGGGGAAAATCTCTAATTGAGATGTTTTTTTTTCTGACTGATAGTGCGTTTGCGATTTGATTTGCGATTACATTTTTTTTAAGTCAAGCTTCAGTTCAATATTCACTGTGTAATAGATTAAAAACATGTGATGGAGCATTACCACGTGATACCATCAAAATATGAACTCTATATATTCTAATGCAAGGACGAGAACTTAAAAGATATGAATTGCTTCCAACATGTATTTATAAAAAAAAATGCTTTATTGAAATGGAACAATCAAACATAAAAAACGTGTTAAGTTAAATAAATAAAATTCTAATAATAATAATAAAAACTAAAACAATTCCAAAAAGAAAGTTATCGGACTTTTCAAATCGCAAAAAAAAATCGCAGCCTGTGCGATTTGCAAATCGCATTGTTTCAAATTGCGATTTCGATTTGAAATCGATTAATCGTTCAGCCCTACTATGCATTCACTCATCACACACGTACAGCGATCCCCCCCCCCCCTTATATATAGGGGAAGTGCTGTTAGCGATCACCCTGCACGAAGGCCAGCACGGCGTATGACGAGCGGGTGGAGCAGCGAGCAAGAAGCCCTTTTACTCCCCAGTTCAGTGCGCGACGGGTGACTGACTTGAGGCCGAGCCAAACTTGCAGAGGCTCTGGACCAGTTCAGATATTCACCACGAGGATGTTTGCCACGAGAGGGACTCGAACTCAGGTGGCCAGGTTTGGCAGCACTGTGCACTAATCATGACACCACCGCTCCCCACAAAGACAAAGATCCCCCGTATAGCCTTAACAGACGGTTGGGGCAAGTGCTGTTGGCGAGTAGCACCTATGAAGGGCGGCACGGCACACGAGGGGGTGGGTGGCCAACACCACGCTGGGCCGCCTTTGTCTCCCTAGTTGCGATGCTCACACATCGCACCAATTGAGGTTGAGTCGACCTAGGGGAGGCCCAGGACGTCGTCACTGGTGTTAGCCGTGAGCGGGAATCGAGACACGTACCACGAGAATGTTCCGCCTTTCAGCCTTCAAAGGACGGCCGGGGCAAGTGCTGTTCGCGAGCGCCTATTAAGGCACGCGCACAGCAGGTGTGGTCGCAGTGTGTATAACCTGTAACAGGCGTGTGACCCTGCCATAGAGGAATAGCCGGAAGACTGCCAGCGATGTGAGCAGCCTCTTAAGACAAAAGTTAATTCTGGGTAGAACTTCACTGACGGGCCTTCAAAGCACCCCCCCCACCCCCACCCCGTATCACGATGAAGGCCACAAGACCTTTAAACGACTTGGCCGCTCAGAGTAATTCACTTCTGGTCGGGTATTTTTTTGTACGAAGATGATGTCATCCGAGTCGGAGAACTTCGGACGTGGGAAAAAGAAAAAAAAAACCTCAATGTATCTTCTCAGCCTTTTGTGAAGTTTCCTCATTTCGGCCCTTCAGCGCTCGCCATTGCACCAGCCGGTCCGTTCTGAAACAATATTTTGAAAGAGAAAATGAGGGTGATGTCATCCTCGGTCAGCCCGATGATGCGTCGAAGCAAGTAGAGGCAGGTGCGGTTGATGCGCTGTCACTCGCACCTGCACCACACCTTCTCTACCTGTGCAAGCGAGAGCAGCGGTGAGTTCATGCTCTATATATAATACATGTAAAGGAATGCCGCGCGATGGTGTAATTGGTGAGCAGATTTTGCAATCCAGAGGTCGCGGGTTCACTCTGAAAGCTCACATTTTTTTCTCTCTCTCTCTCTCTCTTGACCATTCCCTTCCTGTTTAAAACGTAGGCTATCGCGACCAATATTATGCATGAAATATGAATGTGTCATTGAACCCGCCACCAACCGACACAGCCAATTAAGTAAGGGTTTTTTTTTTACGTACACAAAATTTGCCAGTTCGTTACTGGCACAACACACCGGTGTCATGGAGAGTAAACCCGCAACATTTACACCTCGAGTACCTTCATTTTCCCTCCCCTCCACTCCTTCCTGTCCCTCCCCTACCCTTGCATGACCCCTAAGTACCCCTCTATCGCGGTCACTCATTCCTCAACCCTTGCATGCCCCTGCCATCTAAATCATCTGTCACCATTTTGCAATTCATGTAAAGCGCCTTGAGTGAAAGGCGCTCGATATGAATGCAGCACTCCCTCGATATTCGCGAATTTGATATCCGCGGATTTTGGCTATCCGCGAATTGCATCTGGAACTCTACACCACTGCATCGAGAGAGAGAGAGAGAGTGTGATGAGAGCTAAAGTGACGAGCAAGAGAAAGTGATGAGAGATCTAATTATGAGAGATAAAGTGATGAGAAAATGTTCATGTACTTAATAGCTTATTTGTGTATTTAAGGTAATTCATTATTACGATAGGTTTTTGTAGGCCAATATTATTATCTGTGAAATGTGCTATTCATGCGCATCTCCAGAACATACTAATAAAATGAGATTAGACTAGGTTCTATTCGATTAGATCTCCCAGCGCAATAGATGGATACAACGGTGTAAGCTCACTCAATGTTCGCACTCAGCAGTACGAGTGGGTACACGCGCTGTAGTCACATGACGAACTTCTTTCACACCGTACACAACCAGCCGTGCTAAATCACAGTCGAAACGGCAGGGCGTGCGCGCTGGGGTAAATCGTGCCTGCTCACACCTCTTGCAAACACTTCTGGCCGCACGTGGAAGAGTGGAACCCCTTATTGGAGACCCTTCTGCCAGGAGGGGCGTTAGCAAGGACTTGCAAGGCCTTCTCCTCTACATTAACTTACCGCCCCCGTCAATCCACGACTTGTTGAAATGCCTCCTCAAGGATTTCCGTCATGCGGCTTGTTTGGCCATACTTCACCGTGCGGGTCAGTGGTGGTGCCTCGGAGCGGAACACTAATGTGAGAACCCATTGCCTGCACGGACCCTTCATTTTTAGTTTAACAATATTGTCAACATAATAGTAACAAAAATGTTGGTTTGAGGGGTGGTGTGCAAAGTTAACCCACCGCCCCTAGCCCCCCCCCCTAGCCCCCCCCAGCCCCCTCTCAACATTTCACCACCCCACGCTGACACCAGCACGGTGAAGTATGGTCAAACATCCGCCTGCGACCGACACGGCAAGGGAATACCATCATGCAGCAGCAGATTGACAGGGGGGCTGGAGATGATTAAATAGTTATTATTTAGAACCACTTTAACATAGTTTATATATTTAAAAAAATCTCTACCGGTAGATGGCATATTGGCGATCGACCCTGGCCGACGCTCACCATCACCATCGTTACTACGACGACGACGATGATGAAGACTACAACACTGGGCACGTTCCACCAGGAGCACCTTTCCCAACCAAATCCCACGAGGGTTGAATTGTCAGGACCAGGCCGGTGTGCACGGTCAGTACCAGGAGTAAGTGACACATGAAAGCATACCAGCCTCGTTCGGAGCCGACTTCTCGCTGCATCTCGGACGTTTGCGTGCCCCGCCACGCTGACAGCCGGGGGGCTCCCACGTGGCCCCCACCAACATCTGCGTTGTGGCCAGCGGTGGGGGGCGGGGGTGGTGGGGTGCGGGAGCTTTGGTTTATGCCGGGAACTCAGAGCCGGCGCGGCTGGACGTCTCGCGAGACATCGAGCTACAAGACTGGGGGTCTCGGGGTCAGGGGGCGAGGGGTCAGCGGCGGCGCTTGCACGCGCACGAACCGTCGCGGGACGGGAGGCGTGCCCTTGGCGGCGGCGCGTTTGTTTGCGGCCCGAATCCAGCGGCAGCCCTGGTTAATACCTGGGTTGCGAACGAATCGCGTTGCACGCGCCCCCCCCCCTGTCCCCCCCCCGTCCTGCTTCGCGCGGTGGACGTTAAAGACCCCCCTCCAGCCCCCCACCTTGGTGTCGCTCGCAACTGTGGATCCACCGTCGCGGCGCGTCGGCGCCGCGTTACCACATTTGCCAACTTTCGACAAAAATTGCGCAACGGCAAATTACTCGAATTGGGATTGTGCACGTCGCAGCAAATGTCGAAAAAACGTGGCAGGCACCCCCACGTGATAAAAAGTCACGAGACTCGGCGAAGCTTCGCGCGGATAAAATGGGCGAGATAAATAATGGGCGATCACTTGGGTGATTGTAATGCAGTTCAAGTCGGTTTCATACCCCTGGGACTTAAACATTTCCATTCCACCACTGAGTTCAGGTAATATAATGTTTTATACGTTGGTGGTATAACATCATTCACAGTGGTTTTTTTAGTTTTGTTTTATCAAACACTGCTTTATTTAATTACGTGCGTAATCACGGCTTGAGACAATGGCCCGCGGAAGGAGTTATAATAGAACTACTTCTGATTCCTCTTCAACTGACCTATTTTAACCACTCGCCATCGGCCAAGATTCATTCACTGCTGGACGCCGCCCCCCAATCCATCGCTATTTGCCTCAGTCTAGCAATGCGGGCCGATTTCATCGCTCCATTTCCATGATGGACGTACACAGACGCATACCTTTATTTGTGTTTTCCCTTCATATCCACATATCATGGTGCTATAACTTATCGCGTGCCCTGCTAAAGAAAAAAGTGTATGTTGCATGGCAGTCAAAGCGATTGTTTTCATTCCGACAGCTGGAATTTCGCTAAATTTAATGAAAAACCAACATTTAAAACGATGACTTTTTTACGTGCAGCCATTAGCGATTCGGCTGATAAACTCACTGCACCCAACAACCCTGAATCAATCACGTTTAGGAGCAGAACAGGGTTCTGGACCTCCACATATGAACAAAATACTTAACAGTCCACGGGTCTATTGCCTTTCCAGACCCAACATCATCCAGCGGCATTTGCTTTACGAAGAAAACATTCTGCACAGGATTTCTACATTCCGGGTCTCATGGGCAGAGTCAGGCTTGGTTTAAAAAATGAATGCTACTTGGACATGGGTGGCTCAAACCGAGATCCAAATCCGGCGGGATGTCCGCAGTGCCGTTTCTCATCGTGGTTCGTCCTCATCTCTGACCCCGGAGCCACCTGGGCTGGATCCCCATTGCCACTTGGGGATTTATTTTTGTAAATTTGAATGCCACCTACATTGGTGGTGTGTGCGCGGTGCGTGCGCGTGTGGTGTGTTTGGTATGTGCGGTGTGTGTGGCGTTCCTGCGGTGATGTGCGGTGCGTGTGGTGCGTGTGGTGCCTGTGGTGCGTGCGATCGCATGGCAAGGGAAGGTCACTCGCAGTCGAGACCGGAGGCTGAGCCTAATCCCGTCCTCTGGCAGAACGTCTGGATGCGCTTTTAGAGAAAAGGATGGAGAGTGGTGGGGGGGGGGAACAGGATTTTATTTATTTTTCTCTCCCGAGGCAAGGGCCCCTCCTAGCTGAGACAATGCGCTCTTGATGCAATAAGCAGATAGGGAGGGGGATCCTCAATGTCTTACGGCCAAGTGCTGTTTCAAATGGTAATCTCTGCACAATATCCACATTGTCACTGTCTGCGAATGCTTGTAAACGTGCTTGCGCAAGCACGTGGAATTTTTCGCCCTGTAAATTGTGTCCCACACCCATACCCTTCCCAACCCCCCCCCCCTCCCCACCGGAAAGACGAAGACGAATGAGGATTGGTAAAGAAACACCCCGAACGAATGAATGTTGCTTACAAATATTCGGTTTGTCCACGACGCTCGTGGTTCGCTCGGAGCGCGCGATGTCGGCCCGGCGACTTGTCGATACAAATCGGCAGCTTGTTCCGAGTTTCCCGTCCGCAATATCTCACTCACACAACCACCACCACACTACATGGCACAACAAACTCACTCACTCAACCACCACACCACAGGGCACAACAAACTTACTCACTGAACCACCACACCACAGGGCACAATAAACTCACTCACTGAACCACCACACCACAGGACACAACAAACTCACTCACTCAACCACCACACCACAGGGCACAACAAACTCACTCACTCAACTACCACACCACAGGACACAACAAACTCACTCACTCAACCACCACACCACAGGGCACAACAAACACACTCACTCAACCACCACACCACAGGGTACCACAAACTCACTCACTCAACCACCACACCACAGGGCACAACAAACTCACTCAACCACCACACCACAGGACACAACAAACTCACTCACTCAACCACCACACCACAGGGCACAACAAACTCACTCAACCACCACACCACAGGACACAACAAACACACTCACTCAACCACCACACCGCAGGGCACAACAAACCCACTCACTCAACCACCACACCACAGGACACAACAAACACACTCACTCAACCACCACACCGCAGGGCACAACAAACTCACTCACTCAACCACCACACCGCAGGGCACAACAAACTCACTCACTCAACCACCACACCGCAGGGCACAACAAACCCACTCACTCCACCGATTGCCATGGGTCTGTGCTCGGCAACCATTCGATAAAACGAGGTGGGTGGCGGCAGCGACCACCACCGCCGCCGCCGTGAATCCCACCCCCGGGGTTCGGTCGAGCTCATTCCCGACGGGGCTAATTGACAGCGCACACCAGCGCGAGCGGTTGCGCGTTCTCGTCAAAGATCATCCAGCGGCAGAGTCTCCCCCTACCGCCGTGGCCGGAGCGCGACCCGAATGCGAATGTCGTCGTCGTCCCCCCCGTTGTTAATTCCGCGAGGAGACAGGCCACGAAGGACTCCTACTCCGATATCTTAGCTCTCCCCCCCCCTCCTCCTCCTCGTGCCCACCCCCATTCCTCCTCACGTCAGTATCGGACGCCGTTTTATGTGAAGCCGCCACGTGTCCCGTGAACGTTTTTTTTAACTGGAAAAATAAAGATTCGACTAGAAAGTGTCGATCGTCGAAGTGAAAGGTTGTTTTTATAAGAATTGAAAGGATGGATGCAAATGCGCACGTGCTTTATATTTAGTCAGATACATATACCCTTAGGATACTGTAGATGGAAATAATTATTCTTCTTTTCGTACGGCGGGATGGAAAAACAACAGTTGTTTTTTTAAACGTGTGATAGTTTTGAAACGTGTGATAGTTGAATGGATTTCGAGCAATACAAGGAGGCTGGAGGGAAATACTGCGTGTGGCAGATTCTGTCGTGTCACAGGCGGTTATAATCAGGACGCTATTGCAAAGACACAACAATCACTGTTAACAATGGCAATTACAAAGAAACAATTCCTTGCTAAATTCCGTACGATAAAACTTGGACAATTTTGAACGCAATTGATCATTTCCCCTACTTCTTAATGGTAACCCGTACCACACGTTGCATGCCTATTCGTCACAGATTGTCGGCAAGAAAATCATCGTCAGTCTACTGGCAGACGATTGCCTGGTCACAGCGTGTGGGTCAGGGGGACTATTTGACAACAAATCACAATGCTGGTCAGTGGCGGTCAGTGAAGATGGGGAGCCTAGATGCAGGAGCATAGAAGTATTGTCCAGCAACGGATGTTGCTGCACCGCCCTCTCTACTGCGTACCACGCAGCACCATGGGCAACACGATGGCAACATGTTCAGATAGTCGTCCATCCACAGGCGCTATCCAGGCTCAGTCCCGCTTAGCTTCCGAATTACGATGAGACCACGCATAATCCCCACAATTTGCCGTCAAAGCATCGGAGGCAACACATAAACGCCGATGAATTCTCTCAACTGGAGTGGTTGTTGCGGGTTGTAATTATTTTTTTTCCCGTGATTTGCTCACCTTTTCTCTATTTTGCAATGCAGTCGTTTTATTTTGTATTGTTTGTTGTTGCAAATTGCCAAAGGGCCCCGGCTCGACTGGCGTGAAACAAAAATCCCCATGGCTCATCGGATTTCTCCAGTCTAAATAAAGATTCTGATTCAGAATTTAATAAAATGTGAATTCTGTTCCGCTGCATCGCCCCCGCTGCGAATGGCCGCGATCACGTAGAGATCTGCAAAACTCCAAATCCTGCAATCGGTTACAGGCAATTCCAAATACACAAACAATAAAAACTCGCTCCAATGTGCTCTTGGGTTGAAATCGCACATCGTTCGGCATGGGGGGGTGGCATCACGGCGGCGAGATGCTAACTGCCTCGCCTGGTATCCAGGAGGTCGTGGGTTCGATCCCAACCCTGACGCCTGTTATAATTGGAGTTTGCATGTTCTTCCCGTAGTCGCGTAGATATTTCTCTCTGATTTTTATCTCTATATATTTATGATTAAAAAAATGCGTTCAGAGTATTTGGCTGGTCGCTTCTGAAAACGAGCAATACAGCTGGTAAAATACAAAAAAATATATATGTTTAAATCGTTTTAAGTAGCTTTAAATGTCGGACGTTTCGCTTCCACGTGCTCGGAGCTCCCACGGTCACCACCACGTCTACCCACCAAGTCGCCAGCTAATGCTGCGTTGCATTGCAAAGCCAACATTTGCTTTGTGGGGAAACTCGGCAATATCTCTGGTTACGTACTTACACGCGTTCCCGGGGTCATTCATGCCCGCGCATCTCCGTTTAGGGGGGCGGGGGAAGAGGAGAATGCAATTAGAACGGGAGTAGAATCCCAGCCCTCCCATGTGTTTTCGGGTTTCCGCACGCGGTTCATTGTTCGTTCGTTTGTTCGTTTGGCTCCACGTGCCGAGGGAGCTCCTCGACGAACTCCGCCGTATTTTTTTGTTTCAGCGTTCGGCTCCCGAAGAAGATCCCCGCGGGGCGCACGGGAGCCACAGCAGTCGGACGCCGGATTTCACGGTCTCGAACCGTTCGAAAAACACGCGCGGGGGCAAGCAAGGAACAACAACAAACAAACAAACAAAAACAACCCGCGCGCCGCCGCATAACCCGTTGGGGTCCCACGATTCGAAGGACACTCATCCCAGCGCACGCCGCGTTACCGTCATTGACGTAACTGATGCGTGTCAAGCGTCTCGGCGCACTCTCATTAGACCGCCGCCTCGGGGTTATGAGCGAGCCACGCGCGTCCCATGAACCAGTCAGTTGACCGCAGAGCATGGCGTGGGCCCGTGCGGTTGGTTCATGTTGGTTCGGTTAATCCTGGAAGAGGACAAAAAACCCTTTGGTCTCAAGATAGCTGGAAGCAGGGTACAAGCGTGCATTATTTATGGCTTTGCATATTATGGGCCGCTTGCCTATCCGTGATGAAAGCTTTCTCATCAACCTGCTTAGGGAACGCACACCATCGGGAGCCACCATCTCCTCCTCTTGGCGCCCAATAATAGCAACGCCACAATTCTGTTTTTTGCGTATGATGGCAGCAATGTGTTCGTGAGCTCAACCCCAATGTCGAGGTCTGCTCGCCACGACGAGAGGACTTCAGCAGAGAGTCAGTGTCGTTTTGACGACCCCCCCCCACCATTGAAGGAGCGCAGGCTACAGTGGTTTACTGTATGGCCCCTAATTTTGGTTACGTGGCCACAATTGCACGACTGTGGCTTTGTGTCTTTAATGTTCCATCTACGAAGGCGATGTGTGCATCATCTACCTTTTAATGTTCTGATGCGATTGATAGCTACACCAATATCTTGGGGGGGGGGGGGGGGGGTGAATGTCCAAGCCAGGCGATGTGATGTTTGAGTTTCGAAAGCGGTGTTTATTCTGGACAAACGCCGTTGCTTCGCTCTGTTCGCCAGCATTTAGAAGGAACCAATGCGATACCGCCTGAAGGACAATAAGGCCTAACAAGTTCTCACGCGATATTTCCCTAGGATCTTGCTCGGCTGGCTGCTCAGAGTAGGGCGATGGTTCCCGAACTGTGGTCCATGGGCCCAAGGCCATGGAAAGTTGTCCGCGGAGTCGTTACAGACGCTACGATTCACAGCGGGTTTTTTTTTTATTTATTTTGAGAAATACGTTGTGGGTGCTTGGTGGTCCGCAAAAATGTGCCAAGGATTTAGAAATGTTGGGAGTCCCTGTGAGACGGGACTATTTAGGCATAAGGCACTACCACGAGAGTACAAGTTAGGCCTATCTACAGTAATCATGTATCATTTTACCATCATTGCACCCTATTTTCAATAAGGATATAATGAGGATGTCGCGTGCCAAATACAGCTAAAATTCAAATCCCAAATAACATAATGAGTGAATTAATCTCTCTCTCATCGCTAACTTCTTCTCTCGCCTCACTAAATATCTCGTCTACATTTCTCTCATTTCACTCCGTCTCATATGTGTGTCTCTCCTCCCGTACATACTTCCCCTCAAATCCCCTACAAGAGATTACATCTAAAGAGAGGGGGGTCCGCTCTTCAAATAAGATCTTGCGGCACACGCCTCCTTTGCCAAATGGAATGCAGCAGAGGAGCAACAGGAAGACAAAGACGGACATGGTGGGGTGGGGGGGGGGATGGTGCCTGGAATTACAGAGGGGGGCCCAGCTCAGCACGGGGAACACCGTGGGAGTTTGGAAGTGCCAGGATGCTGACTGTCTCGACCTCCGAAACCATCAACTGCATGGATGGATGATGGATTTGCGCAATGCTTGGATCTTTTTCTCCAAATGCAACGCACAGCCTGCCACCTACAGGCTGTGTGTGTGGATGAGGTGAACGCGCGAGAGGAGAGAGGGGGGAGCGGTGGTGCAGCGGTTAGAGCGCTGCGCTACGAACCTGGCGACCCGAATTCGATTCCCGCTCACGGTCAACACCCAGTGACGATCATCTGAACCGGTCCTGAGCCTCCCCTAGGTCGACTCAGCCTCAAATGAGTACCTGGTGCGATGTGTAAACATCGCCACTGGGGAGACAAAGGCGGCCGGGCATGGTTGCAGGCCACCCACGGGGGATCTTTGAGAAGAGAGAGAAAGGCGCTGGGGAGACTGTGGAGGGGCGAGAGCACCGAGGCGTTGCTGAGCTATCACTAGTGGCCGGGTCGCTTCTGAAAAAGCTCGTAAGCTCAGTGGGCTTCGCCAGGGAGGATGAAAACAAAGTTTCGTTCTGTTTGTATATTTTTTTAAAGTGATATTGTTTACCTTTCCTTTACCTTGCTGCTCATATCGTGCGTTTGTATTGTTTGTTGTTGTGACTTTCTGACCTGCCCTTACTGGACATCTGTTAAAAAAAATAGCTTTAAAGCGCATCGGATTCTTCCAGTGTAAATATTTTTTATTCTGATTCTCGTCATCAACTTAGTCTCAGGCCAATCAACGACCTGTGCGATATTAGTCACGGTTTATCAATAATTCCTGGACTAAAGCAGTCAAACGTTTTTAGTCGCTCTTGGTTATTCAATGTTGGTGTAAGGGGTGCACAATTTTCCTTCCCGGCACCCCCACCGCGTTCCGTCAGCCATCAGTGAGAATTGAGTGAATCGCTG
Organism: Petromyzon marinus; assembly: GCF_048934315.1. NCBI lineage: Eukaryota > Metazoa > Chordata > Hyperoartia > Petromyzontiformes > Petromyzontidae > Petromyzon > Petromyzon marinus. The sequence goes on from NC_133685.1 coordinate 6,300,096, forward strand.
ATTTTGACACTTACCACTGCGGTCTCTAATAACGGTCACTCGATTATCTGGGTTTGCGTTTTTTTATTTTATTTTTCACGCTCAGTGAATTCCGTCTCTGTCACGGGCGGCCGCGCTTTGGTTTCTCCGGTGGGGAAGCAGACGTGGTCATCGTAACGGTTGGCGACTCTCGTCGTTGCAAGTTCATCATCGGGGTTTTCCGTCCCGCTTCGATGTGTCCCGCGATGCCGCTAAAGGTGCTCGGCTGGCACGCAGCAGGGACGATCGGCAGAAGGCACGACCAACAGAGAGGGCGCCACGGTAGCGAGATGTTAACTACCTCGCCCGGTATACGGGATGCGCGTGGGTTTGATCCCGACCCCGACGCCTGTATACTAGAGATTCCATGTCTCTCTCATATCCGCGGTCGTGTGGATTTTTCTCCGGGTACTCCAGTTTTTGACCTCCACATTTAGAATCAACAACACGCATTCAGAGTATCTGTCTGCTGTAGGATTTCCACACGATGATAGGCCACTTCGTTGCGCTATCATTTGTGGCTGCATCGCTCAGTGGGGCCTTACCTGCTAAAATAAAAAAAAGAAATAAGTTTCGTTTTTTAGTTTCAAGGTACACCTATCCATAATAATTCGATAAAATAATGCCCTGCACACCACAGTACCACGAGGACAAAAGAAGGAACGATAGATGCGGAGCACCACATTTATTCCCAGAACGCCGCTCCGGCCTGTTTCGGTTGATATTAAATACTGGTCATCTTTGACCGATTTACATATTCATCACTTAGTCGATGAATATTTTGCTCACCAATGTTGAGTTCACGAAATTAACTCTGGTCAATGGACTTAGCGGGTTGGGTGGATAGCTGAGAGGAGAATGGAGAGTGAGAAGACGAGAGAGCCGAGAGAGAGAGAGAGCGGAGAGAGAGAGAGAGACGGGAGAGTGGAGAGTGGGGGAGGCAGGGGAGAAGCGTGCGAGAGAGCAGGGAGCGCGTGGAGGCAGCGATGGAACTGTGCCAGGCGTGGGGAGTGACGCACAGTGCCTGCCCTGGGGGGGGGGGGGGGACATCACAACGAGGGCGGGGCAGCGCGGTCCGAACCGGCGAGCACGCAACGCCCCAGCGTGGCGGCTCACGCCGCGGGTGGGCGCCGCAGTGGCGGCCTCGGCGGTGGCGGTGGTGGCAGTGGAACACTCCACCCCCCCCACCCACCCCACCCCCCACCCACCCACCACCCCCCACCGCCACCGCCGTGGGGCAGCGGCCCGGCACCCCCCTCGCCGCCGCAGTCGCCGTAACCACCACAACCCCGGTGGGGCGAAGCACGCCGAGGGAAGAAAAACCACGCACATGCATGGATTCTGTGGCATCCAACGGTGTGCTTTGTGCTCGGAGGCGCCGGTGTTAAATTGGCGACGGTGGAGGGAGGGGGGGGGGACGTCTCGGCCGACGTGGCTATCCCCGTTATCGCTGGTATTTTATTTATCGCCACATTTTGGCCGACTGTTCAATCACTTTTCCCAGGTTGTAATACAGAGTAAAGTCCCTAAGGGAAACGCGACTTGGCACGGTAAAACAGCAATTCGTGTTTTGATAAATTTGTTTACGAGGGTCGTCGTGACCCTGTGTTTCAGACACACGGAGGAGAGCAGGGGGCCAACGCATCGCCGACGCTTTCGACCTCATGAGTGAAACTGAAACCTCACTCGGTGGGCCTTCAAAACCTGCGTACAATTTAAAATCTACTGAAATCCACCGTGGCACTTCGGTCAATCCGCCGCTCGTCGAAGGCCTCCCCCGCGCGCCATGCCGTGGTGTGGTCGCGGAAGTTTGTTTCGGCAAATGCACGCTCCTCACTGCTCCTCGTGATGCGCACGTCCAACCCGTTTGTTTCCGGCGTCTTGAGATGCGGTGGCATTCAATGCGACTGTCACCACCCGTCACCGTTGTCGTCGTCGTCGTCAGCCATGACCTATCCACCGCTGGACGAATGCCGCCCCAAAACGTAAAAAAAACACTTGTCAACAGACTATATACTCGCGGTGGCCTTGTGAGTTAAGAATGGCGTGAACACCACAAGTACGAAATTGTAGTCTATTATTATAGATTACAGGGTAGAACAACTTTTTTTTAAAATAAATGGGCCACTAAGAAATGTTAACTTAAAATCCACTGCCATTCCGTGGCAAAATGTCACGCTGAGAGTGCTCGGCAAGTGACCGCTGTGCTGCAACAGCAGCTCGCCCAAAAGCTTGCTCGTGTCACCCCGCGCGTTCGTCCCCCCCCCCCCCCCCCCCCACGGGAACGTGGGGCCCGAAAAGCGCCGGGCACGGCACTCAGTGTACACACGACCCGAAGGGCGGGCATGGAGAGAACTGCCCTGACGGCGCGGCCGCTAAAACCCGCCACCCCCTCCCCCCAGCCTCCTCCTCCTCTCCGTCTGAAATCCGTCACAGTCCAAGCGTCACTCACTCTGCAGTGTGCGCGCACACGCCCGGACTGCCCTGGCCTAAATGAAGCGCATTTACCAGCGAGGTCGTCACGCCTGACTTCGCCAAGCGCAAGCTCTCTGGGCATTGAGAGGTGATTCATTTCACTCGCACAAACATCGGGCACAGTTTGCACTGTTTCCACTTCACACGATTCCCCCCCCCGCCGAACCCCGCCCCCATGTGTTTAATAAATAAATATTGACACGCAAAAAATACACTACAAATTGCATTTTAATCCCACCTTAATTTTTTCTGGGGAAGATTAACACGACTCCAAGATTCTTACAGTTATGTTTTATTTCATATCATCGCATATTCAATCTGTATTGATAACATATGTCTATTTATTCATATCTAAATTGCCAGGCGGCCAGAAACAAACAGCAACAAATATATCGGGGTTTTTTGTAATTATCTACCCAACGAAGGATGGAGTCACACCATGCCACGTCATGGAGGATTGCTTTGGCCATACTTCACCACGCTGGTCAGGATAGCCCAGATAAGTGCTTTGGCCATACTTCACCACGCTGGTCAGGATAGCGCAGACAATTGCTTTGGCCATACTTCACCACGCTGGTCAGGATGGCTCAGACAATTGCTCACCGCTGATGACGGCCGTGGCCGGGAATCGAACTCTCTGGCTTGGCGGTATTGCACGACGCCGTGCGATCACCACTCGATATCTGCAAAGTAAAGTTTTGGTTTTTTTTAAAGCCCAAAGAGTTTCAAAACAAAAAGTTGCAAAACAAAACCGGGTTGTGGGTATTGACGTCAGACCTGTAAAATATCCCTCGGGCATAACAAATTCCACCCTCCCCCCACCACCCCCGAGACCCCCCCCCCCCCCAAATCATGAACAGACATGAAAGTACCTACATTGTGAACATACCGCATGCCAAACCCACCATTTGTCCCCGAGAGAGCATTGCGTTTTTCTGCATCCTTCCAAGCCAACATCTCTACACTGGGTACAGCCCAACGTGTGCGAGTGTGTGTGTGTGTGCCTGTCCACGTCCGTGTGCGACAGTGTGGCAGTGGTGTTGGCGTGCCGCGCCCATTAACCCGGCGTGCCCGAGTTAGATTGCCGCTCACGGCGAGAGATAAAACAGCAGTGAGGAGACAAAGGCGTGCGTGGTGCCTGCCACGCACCTCCGTCGCGTTCCGTGCCGGTCTTCATAGCAGTCGTCCCGACCGCCTGTTAAACGGCGACACGGGGCGATCTTTGTGTTTTCATCAACACGTGTGATCGCGTGCATGCGTGTGGCGAGCGCCGGCGCGGCGGTTAGCGCGCAGCGCTGTCAACTCGGCGGCAAGTTGGCATGGTTGGTTAGGAGCGGCCCTACGGTCGCAGTCGTGCCAACTGCGGAATGGAAATCACCTCCTGCGTGTATCGCTGCAAGCGTTCGCTTCTGGACCGCACGCGTGACTTTCAGTCCGACGAGAGAGTGTTGGAAATCGGTTTCAAGTTCAACTCTGTGCACAGACTATCATGGTAATGATGATAAACACAATTCAGAACGGGTGCATATTTCCCAAATCGGACGCAACATTCGATCGAGAACTGGGAGATGCAGGGGCAGAGCTCAAAGTTCCTCATACGCCAACCTCAGCAGGTGGGTGCCTGAACGGGTGAGAGCCTGAACGGGTGAGAGCCTGAACTGGTGAGAGCCTGAACGGGTGAGAACCTGAACGGGTGAGAACCTGAACGGGTGAGAACCTGAATGGTTGAGAGGCTGGACTGGTGAGAACCTGAATGGGTGAGAGGCTGAACGGAAGAGGGCCAGAACTGGTGATAGCCTGAATTGGTGAGAGACTGAACAGCCGACAGACTGAACTGGCGAGAGACTGAACGGGTGAGAGCATTTAGCTGGCTCTTGAAGGTGCTTAGATGCTGCGTGTGGAGATATTGGTTTTTGAGTGCACGCGTTGGTGCTAACGTGTGCGTCACCAAAAACAAGCCGCGCACACACAGAGAGAGAGACTCCCCGTAATTACAGCTCTCGACGAAAAAAATCTAAAAAAGAAACGCCAGATTTTCCGCAACATCGTCGCGACACCAAACGCCGGGGGCGACGCCTCCGGACTCACGGGGAATCTCGAGGACTCCAGGTATCCGTGCACAGCTCCCAACACGTTCGGCGAGTTGCCGGAGAGCCCCCCCGGGCGGGATCTAAAACAGATCGACGGCGGACAGGGAGGTAGGCGAGGGTCGTGGGGGGGGGGGCGGCGCGGGGGGCCAGGTGACATTCAAAGGTCGGCTCAAATATTTTCTCGGAGGCTGCTGCTGCTGCGACGACGCAGTGGGGGCACCCCGCAGCGCAAATCTTTAGTGGGTCCGCGTCGCGCCAGACCCCAAAGATAAAGGGCGCGGCGACTTGCACCAGCTCGGGACACTGGGAACCCCCTCCCCCCCACCCCCAACCCAAGCCCCCACACCGCCCCACCTGTCACACGAAGACAGGCAGACATCCTTGGCCGCGCGGCCCCATGTTGGATTGTTCAGGGGGGGGGGGGTGGCGGGGGGGGCGAGTGCTGTCGGGTGGCGAGCGCCCCACGGAGAGCGTGGGCGGGCGGGTTCGCGGCACCGCGTCACGAGGCCCCGGCGGCGACCCCGAATTCGATTGGGAGCTCACGGCCAATTGTTGGTGGGGGAACACCTCCGACCTCGCCTAGGTGCCGCTCGGCCTTAAAACGTGTGCGTGTGTGTACACATCGGCACCGAGGAGGCAAAGGTGAACGCACGTGAGAAGTCCCGCCAGGCATCCGTGCCGTGCCGACCGCTCCCTGCCAGCGCCTCATTGACCTACGATCGCCCCTATCTCGCTATGGACTACGCGATGTCCCTGGTGTTCGTACAGCGTCCTGGGCATGCGGTTACATTAAAGGTTTCGTAGAAAGCCACGTTGTATTGCATTGTACGGCAACGAGCTTTCAAAGTAACAACACCGCCGACAATGAAACATAATTAAGTAGTTTAACACGTTAGGCTTTCGCGACCAATATTATTCATAATAAAGGTTTTTGGGTTAGATCGCGTTATTTATAAATGTGTCGTAACCCTCCACCACCCGACACGGCCAATCAGCAAAAAAAGTGTCACGTTGACAAAAGAAAATTAGTTCACTACATTAGCCCACCGGTGTGTTGAAGAGTGAATCCACAACATTTACAGTTTGAATACTGTAAATGTTGTGTGGGCTAAAGTAGTGAACTAATTGTCTTTTGTCAACGTGACACTTTATTTTGCTGATTGGCCGTGTCGGGTGGTGGAGGGTTACGACACATTTATAAATAACGCGATCTAACCCAAAAACCTTTATTATGAATAATCAAGTAACAACCACGTGAGATGTAGCACAGTACTCATTCAATAAAAATGCCTCCATGTCCCCGGGAGGAACCGTGTCCCACTCGGGGCTGCTGGGGTGGCCTCCTGCTCCGCTGAACGTCCCAAACGTCCCATTGGCCCAACCAGGTTCCCTCTCCTTGGCGGTGAAGAGCAGTCACGGTGGCCCCATCCCACTCAGCGTCTCGATTGCCCCCACCACCACTCTACCCCATCCGAAGGGAGCCGGAGCCAGGCAATGGGCCCGCTGTTCTATAAAGTGCCTTGAGATGAATCTCAAGGCGATATACACAACCCACCGTCCATTGTAATTGCATACCTTTGTGTATTACAAAGTATTAAATGCATACTCTTTGGGTCTTTCAGGAAAAGATACGTAGATAGAAACCTGGGCACTGATATCATCAACTGGGATGTGTTTGGGGGTGACTGCGAAATTCAACTCTTTAGCTAGTACCGATTTTAAGCTGTTGGAAATTGGGCTGTTACTCTGATTGATAACAATAACTTTTTTAATGTGTAGCTCTGGCTTCTTCTTAGACAAGAGGCTGAACTTGGAAATCAGCTGACATCGAGGCGGCTGAAGAGGCTATCATGTTATCTATTAAATACATTCCAACCATTCTCAATCCACCAATGGACGATTGCCACGACCCCATGCCGTGTTGTACGGGGTAGGGGAGGATGGGGGGGGAGTTTGACCATATTTCACCTCACTGCTCAGTGCGCATTCGTGAATGGCGGGCGGAGGGTAGGACCGGTTGTGTTATGACTTTGCCACCGATGTTAAACTTGGCGTATTTTTTAACGCAGCGTGCCAGCCGCTGTATTAATTCCAAAGTATTTTTTTTCGTTAAAATAAAGCTTCTTTTAAAAAAAAATGTTTAAATAGATTAAAAAAGTGCGCCGCATTGGTGCCATTATCGGTCGCCAGCGATGTCAGCAATCTCCGCTACCGTCGAGCGCAAGGGAGCCGGGGGGGGAGGGGGGGCGCCTACCCCGACCCGGCTCTTAAAATCTCCCGGGGCGCCGCTAACCCCGGGACCACGGGGCGAGAGTCCCTCGCCGCCGGAACCACCGCCACGGCCGCCGGCGAGATTCTCCGTGACCATCAATCACACGTCTCGAGACGTCCGTTATTGGTAGCGGAGGATACATAACCGGCGGGGGACGGACGCGGGGCGATTTCTAAAGCCCCGGGAGGAGCGACCAGGAGCTCGTTAATAATCCCTCGGGGCTGTCTGCTCCCCCCCCCACCCCGGGGCGAACCTCGATGGGCTAGCGCTCGCGTGTCGGATTCGGCGAATTACGGCGCCGCGGGCTTCGTGACATCAACGAAACCCGTCTCTTACAAAAGTATGGTCCGTGGGCCTTGCCAACTTCATTCAAATGTAAGGTCACCGCGCCAGTGGCTGTGCTCCAAGAACCGATAAGTCACAAATGTTACGTCAGCAGCGGTAGAAGCAGCGATGCCACAAATCCACGGGGCGATGCCACAAACCCACGGGGCGATGCCACAGACCCACGGAGCGATGCCACAGACTCACGGAGCGATGCTACAGACCCACGGAGCGATGCTACAGACCCACGGGGCGATGCCACAAACCCACGTAGCGATGCTACAGACCCACGGGGCGATGCCACAAACCCACGGAGCGATGCTACAGACCCACGGGGCGATGCCACAAACCCACGGAGCGATGCTACAGACCCACGGAGCGATGCCACAGACCCACGGAGCGATGCCACAGACCCACGGAGCGATGCTACAGACCCACGGGGCGATGCCACAAACCCACGGGGCGATGCCACAGACCCACGGGGCGATGCTACAGACCCACGGAGCGGTGCCACAAACCCACGGAGCGGTGCCACAGACCCACGGAGCGATGCCACAGACCCACGGAGCGATGCCACAGACCCACGGAGCGATGCCACAGACCCACAGAGCGATGCCACAGACCCACGGAGCGGTGCCACAAACCCACGGAGCGGTGCCACAAACCCACTCGGCGAGCCCTTTTTTGGACGGAACACCGGGGTCTGGCTGGGGTGCGGCCGCCTGCGGACGAGAATGAAACAGTCGCCCGGTTCTCTCTGCGACAGCGAGCTGCTGTCTGCCAGCACCGTGGTCAATCTGGCGGGTGAGATGCAGTCGGCGTTCCAAAAAAAACTAAACACAGTTGCACGATTGCCGGCCGCGCCAATCGCTCATGTGAGTTGACGTGAGTATGTATGTGAGTGCGTGTGTATGCGTGTGGAATGGGAGTGCAGCGGTTAACGCGCTGCGCTACAAATCCGGCGACCCAAGTTCAATTCCCGCTCACGGCCAACAGCAGTGACGATTATCTGAACCGGTCCTGGGCCTCGCTTAGGTTGACTCAGCCTAAAATTTGCACCTGGTGCTGTGTGTAAACATCGCCGCTGGGGATACGAAGGCGGGGAGTGGTGCTGGCCACCCACTCCCCTCGTGTACCAATTTGGGCTTTTCATTAGGTGCTCGCTAACAGCACTTGCCCACTAGTGGGTTCAGTCTTTGTGCCTATTGCCATATTTCTCAAGCGGAAATTTGCAATGTGTACGTGCAAAGGAGCTAAGCTTCTCGGGCCACCGCACCGTAAACGTGGACATTTTACGGAAGCTGGAAGAGGCCGATGAGCTACAAAGACATCTTTCTCGAGCGTGTCCGGCCCAAAGTTGGGGGGGGGGGGGTCGGCAAAGGTGGAAAGTTACGGAGGAAGCTACGATCGGCAGGTAAATTAAAACAAGAGTACGTAAACTCAACCGTACATGAACTCGACAAAACACCAACATAATATGTAAAAAAAAATCAGCAATAGTAAAAATGTACATAAATCATCGTTGTTGTCACTGTTCGTCAGGACCTATCCGCTGCTGGCCTCCCCAAGGCCATGCTCACCCCTTGGGATGCCATTCTGTACTCCTTCGCCACGGTGGTGAGATGTTAACTACCTCGCCTGGTATACAGGAGGCTGTGGGTTCTATCCAGACCCTGACGCCTGCTGTATATTTGGAGTTTGCACGTTCTCCCTGTGGTCGCGCGGATTTTTTTCTCCGGGTCCTCCGGTTTTTCCCTCCACATTTAGAATTAACATCACGCGTTCGGCTGCTTTAAATTTCCACGTGATAAGCGGCTTGGTTGAGCTATCATTTGTGGCCAGGTCGCTTCGGAAAAAAAAAATAGCCAAATAGCTCCGTGGGCCTTACCCGGTAAAAAAATATAGTTTAGAGTTTAGTTTAGTCTCAACCATCAGCCACCATTCCTTCTAGCGAAGTGTCCTGCCCAACCTCAATTACTTTTTATATTCTTGGTTCTTTTGGTAGTCACGTAGAAGGGAAACAATAAAATAATACAAATATAAAACAATAAAATTATCACGACGTTTCGACTGCAACACAAGCAATCATCATCAGGTGTGAAACCACAAAAAGAAAATTTGAAAAAAGTGGCGTTTTTTAACGTTAGCACCACGGAGAGCGATTTTACAGTTTGTTCAGATGGACTCGTCCATTTGACAGTTTGTTCAGATGGACTCGTCCATCTGAACAAACTGTCAAATCGCTATCCGTGGTGCTAACGTAAAAAAACCGCCACTTTTTTCAAATTTTTCTTGTGGTTTTCACACCTGATGATGATTGCTTGTGTTGCTGTCGAAACGTCGTGATAATTTTGTTTCATATTTTTTTTATTTTATTGTTTCCCTTCTACGTGACTATACCGAAAGAACCAAGAATATGAATCCCTGCAGTCACGCAAGCTTTAAATCAAAATTCACTTACTTTTCTTAACAATCAACGTGATGTCTCTAACTTGTCTATGTCTTCTAACCCACCTGTTCCTCTTTCTCCATCTCGGTGTAAATTCCAAGCATGCATCTCTCCATGCTTTTTTCGTCAATGTCCACAGATCTGATCCAAATACCACAACCATGATTTAAAAAACAATCTAACTTGGTTTCGAACTCAAGTCAGCGTTGGGCGGCACTTGTCTCTTGTTTTGCAACAATAAGCCAGCGGTGAAAATTCCACGTTCATATGGCAGGAACAAGAATATCCACTGATGACTTTGGCCCAAAACGTGATACTCATTTTACTTGGCCGCGGTGAGATGACGTGGTGGGATGACGTGGTGGGATGACGTGGTGGGATGAATTCAAACCCCTGACTGTGAGCGAGCGAGTGAGTGGGTCGCCCACTCCAACCACTTGCTCCACCCAGCCGGATTGATTCGATGGTTTGGAAACATTTAAATCTAAAGCTTTCGTGACTGCAGGGATTCATATTCTTGGTTATTTCGGTAAAGTCACGTAGAAAGGAAATGATAAAATAATAAACTTCTCACGACGTTTTTTTTCTTTTTCAAAATGTTTCTTGCTGTGATTTTCACACCTGATGATGATTGCTTGTGTTGCAATAGAAACGTCGTGATAATTTTGTTGTTTTATTTTTATTATTTCATTATTTCCCTTCTACGTGACTTTACCGAAAGAACCAAGAATATGGTTTGGAAACAGTTCAGTGGGATTACCGTCGTTTCGGTCGGATTGAGTTATTGGCACAAAGAGCTGCGGTGTGACGAGAAGTAAACAGCAGACACAAGATTTCCTCGCCTTAGGCCAACAGATTACCGACTTACATAAGGAACGGCGTTATAGGCACTACACACTCGGTCTCTGTAAATATCTCTGAGTTGCGTTGTCAGCGCGGCTTCGCTCGAGAGCGGTTCGAGAGCACTGGAGTAATATATTTCTTTTTTAAGTCGGCGACATCTCATGGAATTTCAGTCGAGTCCGAGTCTGCGGATCCGATGCGGTCATTCTCCCTGTGGTCGAGTCGACGAGAGAAGCTGAGCGGCACGTCGCCCACGCTTGGCTATTCGACGTTGGTGCGAGGCGCGCCCGACCGCCTCTCTACCCTCCGCAATATTTACCGGCTCGGCCAATCTGTGAACTCGGTAAAGCTTTTATGCCGCGACTCCGATTAGTACGAAAGAAGTTCAACGTGCATCCGTACATATACATGGGCAGCGTAGATTATTGCCATTTGGGCTCTTCTTGACTTGCACTGCAGTCTCTCACAAAATCACAGAACCAAAATGACCTTAGCCTGCGATGTTAATTCGGGCTCGGTGATTGTCTCGTTACAACCGATCGTGCTTTGCTCTCTGTTGGGTGGTCACCAGTCATCGTGACCGCCTTACAAAAATCACTCAATTGGGGTTACACACACACAGCAGCAGCAGCAATCGTCGCACACCAAATGCCCACCCCCCCCCCCCCCCCCCAGGGTCACGCTTGCAAATGAGACTCATCCTGGTCTCACGAGTTCTCATCTGGCCAAACAAAATAAAAACGTGGCACGCAACAACCTGATTCACGCCCACTCGCCGCCACCGCCGATTGAAATGCAAAGCGCAAGAACGCCTTGTTAGCAGAATAAAAACGCAGCGCCCCTCCTCTCCTCCTCGACTTGGCGAAAACACCAAACCCCGACAGTGTACACGTGCGAGAAATGTGTCCCTCCCGTTGCCCCAACCGCAACATCGCCCCTCCTCCTCCTCCCTCCAAACACCCTTGCAGACGCCTCGAGAGCCATAAACGCACAATTTATGCGGCCTTGATGGACTCCAACGAGAACGCACTGGTCGGTCGAGCTCGTAAACACGCCGCTGCCGGAGCACCCCTTGAGCATTAATGTACAGGCTGTTTCGTTATTTCCAAGAAAGTCCGCCGCTCTCCCGACCGTGCATTCGCGAGGTTCAAAAAACCCCGCGAGCTCGACTCTGACGATGTCGAAACCGGGAGAGTTTGCGCGTCTTGGATCAATGGCTGCTGAAATTACGGACTCCCCGGAGTCCGTGGCGCACGTTGGGCTGTGTAAAAGCGATACTTTTTATATTGTTCACGTGGAGAGGCGGATATGTGAAGGAGACGTACATCGTCCGGCTCGTTTACTTTGCCGTTGTCAAGTCGCTACCCCTGCTGCGCGATGACCCACCATGCCCCCATCGGCGTGGTCAGCGCCAGAAGCGCAGAATTCTTGACCTCGCAGGACACGAGGCACGCGGCCCCTTCCACGACATCCTGCTTTCGTGTTCGCGCGGCTCTACAGCACGCCGAATCTCCCATCAGCACCTCTTCGGGAGAGACACTTTGAGAAGAGCCTCCTTCCCTTCGCCCAGAAATTCCAACGCACACAACGGCCGTGGCCGTGTCCCACACCGCACGTCAAGATAGCCACCGTAATAGGAATACCCCAGGCTGCTCATCGCAGCCGTGAGATCACTCTCACACGGGAGATCACAGACGTCGCCAAATGCCACCGCTCCACGCAGACTGTCAGCGGCGATTTTGTCTGTCGTTCTCTTGCAATTATCTCGATCAAAGAGCGCAGTTTGGCCCCTGATCCGGCCCCACTATTTCATGACGAAGAGACTCTTTGTCCAGAACAGATCGCTAATTTTAGTTGCTGCTACTGCACAGCTTTTAGCTATTGCTATGTACGGCTCTATGATGTGTTTCTCGGGTTGTACCGTGCGCTGTACGTCTCTATGATGTGTTTCTCGGGTTGTACCGTGCGCTGTTGTCAGAAACTCAGTTCCTTAAAGAAGTTACTGCGCCCCCCCCACCCCGGCCATCCCCACCACCACGACCACATGGAGCGAAACGTCAGACATTATGGCTGAACAACATGCGGTAAAACCCAAACACACATCACACGGCTATTTTTATTGATTTCTGTTGAGTGCCCCATCAGGCACTGGTGGCAAGACCCGTGAGACTTTGGCAGGGAAGCATCCGGAAAAACGTTGCCCCCTTCCGTGAACACGAGCATGGAAAGCGGGCCCTCTAAACACAAACAGAGTTGGGCCAGCAGACAGCGCTGGCGGTGGCAGTGGGAGCACAGCCACCCCCCAGGGAACCACGGAGCCAGAACCCGGGTCCGCCCGCGGGCATCGCCGTGGTGAAGTTCGCGTGCGAGAGAGAGGGCGTGCTTCGCGACTTGCTTCCAAAGTACACGCAACGCCCCCCCCCACCCCCCCGAGTGAATAAATAAATAACTTATTTACATCTTACAACTGTCGCGATGTTTTTCCATCCCCGCTAAATATGTAAACAAGAAAACAAATACGTTCCTTCCGTGTCTGGTTCACCTACTTATCGCGTACACTTTCGCACATCAACAAAGGTCCTCGTTTGAACCCTGCCCCTTGCACATGGTTACGAGGTTGAGATTCAACTTTAAATCGGCGTCCACGTTGGCAATGCAACTAACTGCTGGTTCTAGATTTGAAGCTCTCGTGACTGCAAGGATCCATACTCTTTGGTTCTATTCGGTAAAGTCACGTAGGTAAAAAATAAAATAACAAAAATCACGACGTTTCGGCCACAACACAAGTGGCCTTCATCAGGTGAAGGGACCGTGCTGTCATGAGGACAGCGTTGGGGGACCGTGCTGTCCTCATCCCAGCACGGTCCCTTCACCTGATGAAGGCCACTTGTGTTGTGGCCGAAACGTCGTGATTTTTGTTATTTTATTTTTTTACCTACGTGACTTTACCGAATAGAACCAAAGAGTAACTGCTGGTTCACAGTGAACACGAGTTCGCCATAGACTCGCCAATGGATGATTCACATACAGAGACCCAGAGACTCGCATCATCTACATCATTATCTGCCACTGCTGGATGAAGGCACCTGGTTGTATACGAGCCGATTTCCTGAGCCTGTGGCCGACATGAAAGCCGAAGTGTAAATTTTGGTCACCACTTCAGACTAGTACATGAGGCTCTATGAAATCATAATCATTAGGGAGCGATGATCTTTTAAAAATCGGACGAAAAAAAATGTTATACACGGGTGATACGTGTAGAAAATTGTTCGTGCAAGTATTAACAATTATCAGTCGGTTTGCTTTGTGTGTCGCGGGTCACCTTTGCTGATGCTACAGGCCACTAAGTTCGCCACAACAAATAGAAAATAGAGTTTTCATTAAATCACAACCCAAATTGAGACAACTACTTTGTATGTATGTTGAACCTCTTTCGCACCGTACGTAGCCAACCGTGCTACGTGCCGCGAATTATCAATTTCTCCATGAATATTTTCGAGGTCGCTGGCAGACTGGGGTAGATGTGTGGCTAATAGCCCATGCCATGGTGAAAGTAAACACTGGAGGCGGTGTGCCCAGGGTTTCGTTTCAGACTGAGTGTGTTCCGGGTCGATGGCAGAGTTGTGTAGATGGCATGCGACTAGAAGTCGGGGCCATAGCGAGATGTACGTTTAGATGTGGTGTGCCGGGCACGGATACATATATTTTTCCTGGGTCGCCGACCCAGATAAACATATCTGGCCACGAAAAAAATACCCATTTACCGTTCTCATAACCATAATCCCCAAAATAAAAATTTGGTCTTGTGACTGAAAACATCAGTAGAAACACAAGGAATGGAAAACGCTAAGAAAAGAGATAATAATTCTGGGTATAACAATGCACCGAGTCATCGAATTAAATTGATTCTCACGACGAATCCAGCATGAATCGAAGCATGCATGCAAGAATATATTTTTTTATATAATTCATTCCAATTCCATGCAAAGAATGTGACGATGTGACGTTCAGACAAATTTAGGTCAAAATTGTTGGCAACGAGACAAAAGCCACCGGTGGCACATCTATAAATGTCCCAAGGGAGGGCGATCCATACATTTCAATCTTGTTAAATTAGGGTCCCTACATTAATCATCAGAACATTCTAATTATCTTCAATTGTAAATATAACCAACAACAACATTTATCTCAAGGAAGGGCGGGGGGGGGGGGGCAGGGGATAACCCTCATCGCTCCGCCACCCCCCCCCTTGGATTCACCACCGATTTCAACAGAAAGACGCGGGACAATGGAATTTGGATTGTCTCCGGGTGCTCCGGTTTCCTGCCACATGCAAAGCACTCATTCATTGGTCGACAAACGCCTTCATATGTATTGAGGACCGCAAGAGCTTCGGCAATTGTCGGCGCTGCCGGCTCATACCGGTGGCTGCTGCCGTACGTGGCTCCTCGCGCCTACCGAGTCGTTCCCTCACTACGAGAGAAAAGCGAAATACTGCGTGCGGAACGTTGACACATTTTTAAAAAATATATATTATTCTTTTTATGTGTCGCTGCTCTTGATATCGAGTCAGCCTGGGCTAAGTTGCCGTCAGCCCGAGGGTCTCGTAGATCTGGCATGAGAGCGACATCTAGTGGTGTTATCAAGCAGAAGACGACAGACCCTACAGGGAAATTAAGGCAAATATTACAAACAAGGCTTAAAAAGAAAAGAAAAAACATATTTTTCCCAATCGACTCGTGGGTAAAACGCACGGAACAAGGCGGTACAGATGCGACAGTGTGGCTCAATGCGAATGTGAACAGATGAAACATGCAGAACACAAAATGCAAGTAAATAAAATAATCTCTTTTATTTTTCGATTTAAAGCTTTCGTGACTGCAATGATTCATCTTCTTTGGTTCTTTCGGTAAAGTCACGTAGAATGAGAATAAAATAATAAATTGATAAAATAAAATAACACAATAATATTCTCACGACGTTTCGGCCACAACACAAGCGGCCTTCATCAGGTGAAGGGGGCGAGACTGTCTGGTAGGACAGCGCTGGAGTGAGAGAGCCACGTTCAGATCACGGCTTTTAAGCCTCAAATTTCCGTACCACGGATACCTACGGGCCCCGTTCAGACGGACGAGTTCGTCCATGGTCGGAACAGAGGAGGGGGAGAGAGACAGCTTAGAGTCGCGGCATCTCTTCAGAAAGGTGAGAGACTCGATTAGTTGAGCCTTCTTATCCCGAAGTCTGTTGAATGATCTTAAGGATGTGTGGAATCCCTCCCCGTAGAGGCGACTCTAAGCTGTCTCTCTCCCCCTCCTCTGTTCCGACCATGGACGAACTCGTCCGTCTGAACGGGGCCCGTAGCTATCCGTGGTACGGAAATTTGAGGCTTAAAAGCCGTGATCTGAACGTGGCTCTCTCACTCCAGCGCTGTCCTACCAGACAGTCTCGCCCCCTTCACCTGATGAAGGCCGCTTGTGTTGTGGCCGAAACGTCGTGAGAATATTATTGTGTTATTTTATTTTATCAATTTATTATTTTATTCTCATTCTACGTGACTTTACCGAAAGAACCAAAGAAGAAAAATAATCTCTACTTGAATTTTGGTTGTGATATGAAGGGCCATTGCCCGAAACGTCGTCTGTTATACGCGAATACATTTTTGTAAGGCCAGTGTGTTATTGATGAATGTGAGTTTAGACTTTTTAACGAATCGTCATAACTACCGTAATCGAAATTGTTGGAGCTGGATGGGGTGGGGGAGTGGGGGGGGGGTGATATTTTTACCGTATTCTCCAGATGGTAAGAGGCTCCGGAAAAACAAGACGTACCCCAAACATGTGTGGCCGGTGTCAATGAAAGTTGTACAAAAAGTCTCACAAACACACGGGATTATAAGACGCACACCCCAAAACTTTTCGCTTTACATTTCTAATCTAATAAGCCGGGGAACAAAAGCGTGCAGTGACAAGCACCCTCACATGTCACCAGATTGGTTGAAGAGCGACGCGTCGTTACTCACAGCAACACAGAGTTGCCAATCATCGGGTGCGTGCAAGGTGCAACGGCCTAATGTGCACTGCATCGGAGAACATCGGCACATGCGGAGATTCGCAAATGTGGAAGAGCCATTTGTGAGTGGATCATGGTCACGGTCAAAAGCTGGATGAAATGCTGGCCTACGAGTGGCACGAATACTGCGATCGGAATGTGCAAGCTCAATGCCATCACGACGGAAGGCGCCGCTGTGTTTCACGGTCAGAATATTTATGCTGGAGGAATCTGATTATCTGTAAAGCTATTTTTCGCAAAAGGTGGGCGATGTTGCTGTGTGTAATCCCAATTGATGTAACGAAGCCGATTGCAGGTCAGATTTCAAAGTTGGAACATGACACCGTAGGGGCAATGGCCTACTCGTCACGGAATATTTGACGTCCACCGTTAAGCTGACAGCGCGCAGTATTTTTTTTCGGTGAATACACCCCGGCAGCATTAACCAGGCCGGACTGCCGGATTCGAACCGCGAACCTCTGCAACAAGCGGCGAACGCCGCTACCCGCTTGGGCCACATAACCGCTCCCGATTGGGACTTAGACGTTCGCGTTATAGGGCCTCAGGTGTTCGCCTAGACCAGAGGTCGGCAAAGCTACGTTTTTAAAACGACTGCTTCGTGATATTCTTCACATGCATTGCGGCTCTTGACATATTTATTTTTTACCGAATTATATTTGGTTTATCTTCTTGTTATTTCGGTTGTCAACCCCTAACCTGGACTATCAGTCCATGTGCCGGTCTGTTTGCTGCCTGCCTCTCTCGCCCTCTCTCTCTCTCTCTGTATATCTAATACAATGTCTGTCTCGGAATTGTTGTCACTGTGCCAGACCGAGCAGAGCGCCGGGCAGATAAATCACTTGGCTCATTGGGGAGCACAGGACTATCATCTGTCAGTCACCCGTCACATTAATCCACGGCACCTGGGTCTGTCCAGCTATGTATGACCTCCTGTCAGCTGGGAGCCGTCAACACTCCATCATCGGCCATAATCAATCCACTGCTAACGACGTAACCAATCCACCCAGTTTGGGGAGGACTCCATCCAGCAGTGGATATAAATCGTGGGTGAGGGAGCAGCAACTCGAACGACGGCGCAAAGACGACGAAAGGGTCCCGTACTTGCTCGTTGGCTGTCTGTCGTCTTTTTTTTTCCCGGTCAACTCGCATCCGGCTCCATCCTCCTCCGAAGCGCCGTGTCGATTCGTGATCACCCTCCTCCGTTCCAACCACGCGAGCTTATTATGGTCACAGCCGCGACGTCGATGAACGTGTCACAGACGTATCCATGACTAGGGCTAATGATGCGGCGACCGATGAATCCACTCACGCGTGTGAGAATCTCGATTTTGTTTTGTTGGCACACGTAAACCACACGTTGAGGCTCGTGTTGACCGAGCGTGTGCCGTACGCAGAGAGCAGGACTCAAGAGGAAACGATGCAAACGAGATGAGTCAAACGATACTAACAGAATCGATTCTACAATGGCTTTCGCGTGTCTGCGTGTGACTATTTATGGAATCTCTTGAGGATAGGCGGGGTGATCATTGACACACGCTTGTGGCGAGATGTGAACTACCTCGCCTGGACTACAGGAGGTCGTGGGTTCGATTCAGAACCCTGACGCCTGCTGTATATTTGGAGTTTGCGTCTCTCTCTCTCTCTCCGTGTTTCCCTCCACATTTAGAAACACGCGTTTTAGAATATTTGGCTGCGATAAATTTCCACGTGATAAGCCCACTTCGTTGAGCTATCATTTGTGGCAGGGTCTGCGGTCTCTACATGTGCTATGAAGAAGGGTCATTGCCCAAAACGTCGCCTATTGTTGTCATTATACTGTATGTTGTTCCTTTTAATGCCACAGTGCCATTGACGAATGTGTTGATGGGGTTTTTTTTTCTCTAACCCTTCGGTTGAGATGTATGGCGATTCATCTCCAAGCTATTCCACTGCCACGATCCGTAGTCGAAATTCCATCACAATCAGAGAATCTTGCTCGCCTCGTTTGTTTTGTATCTCCCCTCCCCCCACCACCGTCAGCCTATACGTAATACCAGCGTCTCGTTTGCCTACATCCTACAGATCGTCGGTTCTCACACGAAGGTCAATCTACCGCTGGATGAAGACCCCCAATCAAGTCGTCGTTGGCTGTCCTGGTCACGTGATGGAATATAATCGACTCAGAACCTGCGTAGACGAGATTGTTACAAAATGGGACCTTTTTGCCACTATCAAACGATGAAAAAAAATAAGAATAGGGTTTTACCCTTTCTGGGTATAAAACAAATGTTAAGAATATTCAAACACCTAATAAAACCTTTTGCAAGGGATAAAGTTCGCATCAACCACGTGTACTTGTGATGAACATGTAAACAAAACACGGTCTGATAATATAATATATGGCATTGTCTCTGAAACTGATTGGCCTACACCAGAGACAGCTTCTTTAGGGCCTCGTCTCACCAGTGTCAGACCAGAGGACGCCAAAAGGCGAACAGCACCAATACACAGCCACTATGAGAGCACTTATAGCTCGAGATTGTTACAGCACTTCACGTACCCCACTCGATTTCCAGTTGGGGAGTCATTCCCTCCTTGGGCTACCGATCCGTCATTTCAGCGGTCCCCAAACTTTTTGGCACTAGGGACCGATTTCGTGGAAGACAATTTTTTTACGGACCGGGGGGGGGGGGGTTTCATCATTGGGTCTTGCCCCCTTTTCAAAGAAGCTCTCCAGTGACGTTTGTTTTTTACTCATTTTGGCTACTAGGGGTTATAGCTTGTGGGCTTACCAAACACCACGTGACTGAGACAAGTGCGCAGTGCGGGAAAGAGGCGCGGACAGAAGTGGTAAATAATAAAATAATGTGGGCGGGCCACGTGCGGACTCACCGCTCTCACCTCCTCCTGCTGCTGTGCGGCCCGGTTCCTAACAGGCCACGGACCGGTACCGGTCAGCGGCCCGGGGATTGGGGACCCCTGATTTAGATGATTTGGCTGCTATGAATGTCCACACGTTGAGCCACTTGAGCTATCATTTGTGGCCAGGTCGCTTCTGAAAAATAAGCTAATAGCTCAGTGGGCTTTACCAGATGAAATAAAAAATAGTTGGAAATTTGTTTTAGTGACGTGTTTACCTTTCCCATAATTTGCACTCATGGTGTTTTTCTATTGTTTGTTGTTGTAACGTCCTGACTCGCCCCTGCTGGACATCTGTGAAAAATATATTTATAGCTCATCGGATTCCATGAGTATGAATACATATTGTGATTCTGATTGGCCTCGACCATCAATGATCCCTTATATAGCGATGTGTCCTGCCCAACCACCTCTGTACAGATCAATCGAAACCAATTCCGGTTAATTAACAGGTGAACGAGACGATATCGGGGCACTTTTTTGGTAAAATTTTAACTCGATAATGAATATCACCTGCTGAGGCGCGCGGAGCATAAACATGGACATTGACTAATAAAATGAAACAAAACATGAAAAGTACGGCAAGAAACATTTAGAGAGAGAGAGATGCACCCTTGGAATTGCACGAAAAATGTTTGACATAGATCACAGAGCATACTTACAGTACAGTATATATATACATTAACTGTTATATTGCCTCTATTGTGTTTTTTTCTTCCGTTATTAGGAAGCCACTGAAACTTTTTCCCTTTAAATTCATCTCGATGGAAAACTAATTTCTTTGGAACTGACGTTTGTGTTTAGTGTTGTCCTTCCGCCCGCACCTCTGATTTAGCACGGTTGGCCACGTACGGCACGAAAGAAATTAAACATACACGTTATATATACACATCTATATAAGGTAAGATAAGTAAGTGGTCTTTGGGCAGGACACGTCGCTCCAAGAGATGACTGCCGGTGGTCGAGATTAACAAAGGAGCGATATAACGCCGTCTGGAGGTCGCAGCAGTGATTATGATGATCGTGATGGTGGTGGTTGGCATTGCAGGTCCGCGAGAGATGATGCAATTGGGGAGGCCTTGCATCCAGCAGTAGATAAAACCCACAGCGAAGTTTGTGCCGCTGCTGATGATGATGGATGCGGACGTGAAGGGACTCGGCTGATCTTGTGAAAATTAAAATGGCAAGAGAGATTCGTTGGATATAAACAACATCGAGCTGCAGACACACACACAAAAGATAAAGATCCCCCGTATGGCCTGAACAGACTTTTGGGGCAAGTGCTCTTAGCGAGCAGCTATGAAGGCCGGCACGGCACACGAGGGGGTGGGTGGCCAACACCACGCCCGGCCGCCTTTGTCTCCCTAGTGGCAATGTTTACACACCGCACCAGGTACTCATTTGAAGCCGAGTCGACCTAGGGGAGGCCCAGGACCGGTTCAGATAATCGTCACCGGTGTTGGCCGTGAGCGGAAATCGAACCCGGGTCGCCAGGTTCATAGCGCAGCGCGCTAACCGCTACACTACCGCTCCCCACACATACATACACACACATACACACACATACACACGCATACACACACATACATACACACACATACACACGCACGCATACACACTAACATACACACAAACAACAACATCAACCGCCATTCGCCACGAAGTGGCGGTGACGTCACCACGACGCTTGTGCCAGGACATGTGCACCTTGAGGCCACGTGGAGTGTCGAACGCCCGCTGGCAGGAGGTCACGGGGCAGACCCAGGTGCCACGGGTCGACTGACTGAGATGACTGGCTGATGCACCACCTGTGCCCCCTACTGTGCCAACCTGCTGTGCTTTAGCCACCCGGCGCTCCGCTCGTTGTTGTGAGCGTCGCTCCTCCGCCCTCCGTTGTTGTTGGAGGGCGACTGCCCCCAACTGCCCAGTAGCATCCTTCACGAGCCTCCTCCACAGAGGCCGATCTTGACACCGCTGGTACCAGTCATCGGCAAGTCCACTCAGCTCCACATCCTCCTGTACCACGTCACTCCATCTCTTCTCTAGCCCGTGCCGCGCCCGTTTAGCCCCCTCGATCCGGCCGAACAAAAGCTGTTTCGGCATGCGGTGGCTGGGCATGCGGGCTACATGACCCAGCCAACGCAGCCTTGCCTGCCGGAGGAGTTCACCGATGGGACCGTGCCCAGATCTTACATACACACAAAAAAAGACAAAGACAAAGATCCCCCATATAGCCTTAACAGACTGTAGGGGCAAGTGCTGTTAGCGAGCACCTATGAAGGCCGGAACGGTACACGAGGGGGTGGGTGGCCAGCACCACGCCCGACCGCCTTTGTCTCCCTAGTGGCAATGTTTAGACACCGCACCAGGTACTCATTTGAGGCTGAGTCGACCTAGGGGAGGCCCGGGACCGGTTCAGATAATCGTCACTGGTGTTGGCCGTGAGCGGGAATCGAACCAGGGTCGCCAGGTTTATAGCGCAGCGCGCTAACCGCTACACTATCGCTCCCCACATACACACGCACACATACACACATACATACACACACATACACACATGGGCATCGTGCCTGGGTCCCTTAGAGTAAATAAATGGAGGCGTTTGAAGCCGGGTTCCTGTTAGTGGCGCGCGTGGTGAAGTATGGAGTGGGCAGAGCACGGGGGCTGGCGGTGGGAGGGGGGAGTGTTGCTGGTGCCGAGAATCCCCTGTGATCTCCACCCATCACAAGGGGGGCGGGCGGCCCCCCTCCCTGTGATCTCCACCCATCACAAGGGGGGGGGCAGGCCCCCTCCCCCCGCCCCCTCCCTCCGAAAGAAACATTTTGATGTTTATTTATCTCGACAAAGATTGCCCGACTCCCTCCCCGCGGTATTAGCTTTGAACGGATCGTCGGTGCAAGTTGGTGCAAGTTGCCTGTTAGCGAGTCGCAGCAGAGGTAACAGCAGCAGCAACAGCAGGGGAAACAGCAGCAGCAGGGTAGCAGCAGGGGTAGTAGCAGCAGCAGGAGCAGGGGTAGTAGTAGCAGGGGTAGTAGTAGCAGCAGCAGGAGCAGGGGTAGTAGTAGCAGCAGCAGGAGCGGCGTTTCCCGTGCCCGTCACTTTTCCCGTTCCCCGCGCGAGCTGAGCCGCGCGTCATCGTGGGGCACAAATTCGCAGCCGCCGCGCCGCGGTTCCAAATCGGCGACTACTTCGTCAATTTGCAATGGTTCTGGGAGGAGGGGGCCGTGGGGAGGGGGGGGGGCTGCTGCTATTCACACCTCAGTGGGCACGACGAACGTCAAACCCCTCGAAGTGTCGCCAACGATCGCCTGGCGAACGTTGGCGAACGTGCGAATCGAGTGCTCAATGCTCGATCCACACTTTCGCTCCAACCCCCCCCCCCATTCCTCCACCTCCTTCACTGGAACAAACTCTCCCCCCTCTACGTTGGACAGACACTTTCGCTCACCAAGTTTCCGCTCCTCACTCAAACCCCACGTAATGTTAGCCCTAGCTCACCCCACGACCCCTTCATATCCTCCTCCACGCATGACCACCACCGCTACTGTTTCCTCTTCACATTCTCATTACACGGTCATCGCTCATTAACCCCATTCATTAAATTAACTCATCACCATTTACTGTCATCAATGTCGCTCTCGATGACAATAGGCTTTACCCCTTTTTTGGCAATACAACAGTTGTGTTAAGACGTTAAAACACCAAACAGAATCCATTTGCAGGGAATCCTGTCTGCAACTAACCACACGTGCTTGTGGTGAACATGCAAACAATTTAAAAAAAAAAAACACATGCTCTGGTAATTATAGAGGCATTGTCTTTGAAACTGATTTCGCTTTCAACGAATTCATCATCATCACCACCACCACCACAGATCGCACCCCCATTGCTTCCTCTCGTCTATTGAATTCGCCTCGTCTCCACCATCACATTCGTGCGCACCGTTCTTGATTCTCCGCAAGGCGCCTCGGTTACTGCGCTATATGTTTAGATCGCGTTCGGATAAGTGCCGTCAACTTATCCTGGGTCATCGTACCACGGCGGTCGCGTCGTACGCGGGTGGGAATGATGCGCTCCGATCGCTCGCGTGGCGTTGCCGCTCGCGATCGTAGCTAAAGCGATATTATTCACTCGCAGAGCTGCAATTTTGGTAAATTAATCGAAAAGTCTTATTTAACGTGATGGTTTGGTTGCCCGTTCATTTGGTGGCAAGCCTGATGCCATCAACTCGCTGGACTTGAGAGTTTAATAATGGGCGACTGAATCTCTGACTCAGCGATTCCAGCTCAGTGTCTCTGGCCATCGTATGCACTGCATGTTGGACTTTTTTCGCACCGTACCGTGCTCGTCGGAGGTGCGGGGGCGGACAAAAGTGAGCTTTATAGACACATTTTCCTACAGGCAGACGCATTAATTGTACTTATCCCAAACGCAGGCCCTGCATAGGAACCGCTCATTCAAGGAATTGGCCAAACATCCCAGTGTGGCAAGAGTTTCCTAAAGAAAAACGATTATTGGGACTCAGTGAGGGTTTCCTGGGCAACAGAGAGGGAGTAACTACGGTATCAATAAATAAAAGTCGATATCCAGCAGTGGG
Source organism: Petromyzon marinus (assembly GCF_048934315.1). Lineage (NCBI taxonomy): Eukaryota > Metazoa > Chordata > Hyperoartia > Petromyzontiformes > Petromyzontidae > Petromyzon > Petromyzon marinus. Next base: position 6,324,131 of record NC_133685.1, read on the forward strand.
TTGGCAAAGGGCAATAAAAGAATTACCTTTTATCGAACTTACATTCACTTGGAGGTAAACATTTGGTATACTGTCTGCGCCGCTGTTGTGGAATTCCCTACCGATGGAAATTCGATAATGTGTGTACTTTTAAGTATCGTCTTAGTCTCGTCTTAGAACACATCTTAAAGTCAGTTGATTTTATTTCGCTTCTCTGTATCACTTGGCCTTTCCTTAACCTTATTCTTACAAGGCGCCTTGAGATATTAGTGGAAGGCGCATTAAACAAACACGTGTAAATTATTATTACTATTAACATGACAAACCATCATTCAAATGTGCCTCTGTCAATGCTTTATTTTAGGATTCATGTCACCAAATACACATCAAAATTCAATCTTCTTTCGTTTTTCCACGACAGGAAAACTTTTTTTGGCCGCAACTGTCAAAGTTCTGCATGTCGGGCATTACCCGATTTTGTGCATCCTTATTTTGAACTCTGATCGCTCTTTGCCCATTAAACAACAACAACAAAACTCAGTAAAATATTTTCACGACTGCATCTCCTACTCCGCAGATGTATTCCTACACCAAAATTAACTTCATTTTTTTATAATTTGTACGCACATATTTATGTTCAAACTCCAGAAATCCAACAATGTACATTTACACCCACACACACTCCCACATAACGCAGCTGAAATTTTAGTTGTATTTTATTATTTGAATACAAACCAACAGAGGGGTGTTTCCCCCCCCCCCCGCGTGATTTTATAGTAACAAAAATATATAAATCTCATGAGGCGGCACCGAATGCTAAGAAAATAAAGCACATTTCGTTTCTCCCTACCAGCTTTTAAAGCCCTTTTCTTTGACAAGGTCACATTTCGCAAGCCTCATTCCTGCCCTTCCGGCCGCTGAGCTAATCGTGCTTGGGCATCACGACTGCGGTAATTGCCGGCCCCCGAAATGCCAGTGGTGCGTGCCCTCTTTGATAGGGCCTTATTTAGAGATGGGATGGTCTGGTGGCAATGGGCTACGTGCTCTTTGGAGCGTTTGACACAACATTATTTCAGTTTATTCGAGAGTTTTTTTCCATTCCCTGCCTTCCTCCTCTGAACTTGAAACGATCTTCACGTGGTCAACGGATGACTGTAACGAGGACACTCGCGTTGGATTCATAATATTTTTTTCCGCGATCCTCATCGTCGTCATCATTTCTACCTCACCGGTAACATCATCATGACCGCTGAAATCGGTAGAGCGAGCTCCTTGCAATCGCAAGGTTGCGAGTTCAATCCTGGTTGCGGGGTTAAGATGCAGCCCATCATCCCTCCAGGGTTGATAAAATTAGCACCAGTTTGTGGGGAAGTCAGCAACGATGTAATTTCCACCACTGGCTCGTGGCTGTGAAGAGAAAGTTAGTTTCCTCACTGCTCTATTGAACGAGAAATTACTTTGCCTCTGACATAAAAAAAACAATTATCACCATCATCATTGAAATCAGATGGGGTTGTAACGAGAGCTAAATTTCTCATTCAAGATTTTCCGGGTAGAACGGAGTTGGAGCCATGTGACTAGTCACCACAGCCATGGCGAAAGGGTATACTGAATGTGGTGTGCCAGTGACAGATATATTTTACAGCTCGCCAACCTAGACCGAACCGGTCTAAATGAAGCCCTGGGCATAGCGGTTGACCTCGCCGGCGATTCGACGAATTGTCATTATTGTCAGGATCATGTTTCCATTAACAAATATTGTTTTTCTGACATTGCCGAGTAGCTACCAAGCAGCTGTGGGTATCACGTGGACCCATTACACACAACATATGTGCAAACCAAACGCGTCGATTCTTCCGAACACCGAACTTGAGAGATACGGTGGTACCCATCTTACAACCAGCTGAAACGATCGTCGACCAAGGCGGGCAGGTCGCGGTCATGTACGTATGTTGAACTTCTTTCGGCAACGTACGCAGCCAACCGTGCTAATCGGAGGGCATGCGATGAGAGGGAAACCCACAGAGGAGGAAGAAAGATCTCAAGCATGGAAGCACCAGGGCGGAGATCGAGATGCACGGCCGAGAGCGAGGTGGTTCGGAGTGTGGGCCAGGATGTGAAGGGCTGCGGAGTGGACGTGGACATGATGGCCTAGGACAGGAATGAGTGGAGAAAGAGGAGGAGGAAGGCAGAGCCCACACGAGTGGGAGGACATGTCAGAAATTAAAATGTTACACTCAATCTACGCTCATTAATTCCGATCCATGTAACAATCAACCACATTTTATTCAATCGCAAACAAAATATGACGCACTTTACAACTGCCGTTACACAAAATCGTTATAAAGTATTGCCACGTATGCTCAAACTGTTTACCCCATCTGAGCCATTCGTCCAAAACTGTCTTATTGGTACCAAGAGGGGGCAATTGCTACCCCTGGTTTTCTTGAAGGATTTATTCATAGAACACAAATATGCATGATAGCAAGGTCGTTGTGGTAGCAGCTTTATATATTGTATTGTCAAAGAAGGGTACCGTTAGTATGTTTGATGGAGAACATCGTTCTGGAAATAAAATAATTTAATGTGAAATTAATCATGCACGGAAAGTGTAAATACGAAGTGCGTTTATAAAACAGTATCAGTATATGTCTAGCTTGTTGTCCATGGTGGACACTGCCCGTGGTGAACTCTGCCCATGGTGGGCACTGGCGATGGTGGACACTGCCCATGGGGAACTCTGCCCATGGTGGACACTGGAAAACGGTGGACACCGACAGAATTTTCCACCCCAGGTGCTACCGAGCGACGCCCTTGGCTCATGGGAGAGCCGGGAGAGAAGCGTCAAGTGCCCCCCCCCCCCGGCCTCCACGCCGCCTTGGCGAGCGGAGTTATCCCCGCAGGGCGGCGGCGGAGGGATAATTACCGCCTACAATCTCGGACCAAACTGCACCGAGCTGGGAGCACAATTTGCTTTGTTAAGGCAGTCAATGGGTGGCGTGCGTGTGGGGGGGGTAGCTGTTGAGTTATGAAAATGAACAGAATAGGAACTCGTCCAAATGTATTTTTTTTCTTAATTAATTCGGCTTGGGGGTTTGTGGTCGTGCGTATTGCTTGTTTATTTATTTATTTACTTACTTTAGAGCAGGCATTCTATAATACCGAGTACCTTTGCTTCGATCTCCTGGCTTAGGGCAGCTGAGACGATGGGCCAAGTTTCTTAAATACCCCGTCGACCGCCCCCCCCCCTCCATCCATGATGATGATGGGTTACACCACGGCTAAAGTTGATTTGGCAGATCGAGCACGGTGAGGTAAAGTGTGGGTTACTCCTGCCTCGCCAGAGACGTCTGGGCAGCGTGGAAGAATCAGAACATTAATTTACACTGGAGGAATCCGATGAGCTATGAAGCTCTTTTTAAACAGATGTCCAGTAGGGGGCCGGTCAGAACGTTACAACAAACAGTACCGAAAATATGACAGGAGTGCTAAGGTATTGGGACGGTAAGCAAATCAATGAAACGTATATATCCAAATAAAACGAAACATTTTATATTATCCTACCAGGTAAGGCCCACCTGAGCTATTAGCTTCTTTGTCAGAAGCGACCTGGCCACAAATGATAGCTCAACGAAGCGGCTGGTCATCGCGTGGACAGTTATAGCGGGACGACCCGGGGGCCCAAATAAAATGCCCACGTGTCTCTTTCTCTCTCTCGGGGTCTAAGGAAATTCCTCAAGCGCGCGGGGGGGAGGGGGGAGCCCTTCCGCCGGCAGCGACGCGAGCAAGCAATTGCAGGGCTGCGCCTTTACTACCTACCCCCTGTCCCTGTCAATCAATTTTGGCACTGCCGGCTAGAGACGAAAATAGTTCACAGAGCAGCAGTAGCTCGGCCTTGGGGGAGGGGGGGGTGCCTTCGTCAAGCGTCGCTGGGAGCTAGAGTTGAAGGAGCTGGCACGCCGCAGCGAGGGCAAGAATGTTGCTCCCAACTCAACTCCAGGCGGATTGAACACCGTCTGTGCAGTAAGACGGTCGGAGAATCTGTGGCCCGCCGGGTCAGACTCGGCCGCGCTACTTCGTTTCGTACGACCCACACCCGCAGGGCCGCATGAGAGAGAGATAGAGAGAGAGAGATAAACTTTTAAACAACTTTTATTGCTGCCAGCAGCAACAGCACTGGAGGCGATTCCGATATGAAACACACAAAGTCACCAGCAACACAAATAATCGCTTTAAATCCACGCGCTGTGGCGCTAAATGCACCGCGCACAACACGAAAGAAAAGCCACGTGGTGGTGGTGGTCATCGCGCACGCCACAGTGACGAGCGAGCGCTTCAGGAGGTGAACACGTGGGGTGCCGTCCACGCTGGTACAGAGAGGGGCTTTTCCGGCTCCCCAGCGTTCGAAGAAGACGCGCTGCACATCACCGACACGTGTGTGCGTGGTACGTGGCGTGCTCCAGCCGAAGCCGCGCCTTGAGCAGGCCCCTGAACACTGGAAGCAGCACAGAGCAGCCGTCAGTGTCACCATCCAGCATCTTATTCCTCGTTCTGTACACCGTCATCTTCGATAGAGAGATAGAGAGAAAGAGCCCACCACTTCAAAACAGCTCTTCCGCATTCACCGTCGTGTCTGCCACCGCGAGGACCTTCGCCGCACTCTCATCGGGGTGCCAGAAGTGGGGGGACCGGTTTTTTTGTTGTTTCTTGTGACCCATCGACAACAACAATGGCGTTAAATTCTTGGTTCTTTCGGTAAAGTCACGTAAAAGGGAAACAATAAAATAATAAAAAAATATAAAACAATTTTATCGTTTGATATTTTTATCATTTTATATTTTTATAATTTTATATTGTTTCCCTTCTACGTGACTTTTACCGAAAGAGCCAATAATATGAATCCCATGCAGTCACGAAAGCTTTAAATCAAATCAATGGCGTTGCTAATTTCACCCTGCGCTCGGCCACTTCTATCGCGACCGCCAAAGCGGCCACTTCTTCGTCCAGGAAACGAGCAGTCAGTTGTTGCGCCGCGCGCTCACGGGTTTCCACGTACACGCGCCCACGCGTTCGCCATCCTTCACTGGCCTCCGTAGTGAAGTATGGTCAAACAACCCCTCCCGCGTTCTCCATGCGCGGCGTGCCAATGGGAAGGCCCTCATTCAGCAGTGGGTTGTGCAGACGGTCTGCACACACACACACACATGTACGCAGGGCTTGAACAATCTTTCGCTCCGTATTTTCCGGAGCGCTGCTAGGTCGGCTTGGAATCGGGATTATCGGCGTAAGGCACTACCACTAGAGTACAAGGTGCGCCAAACCATCATCATCATAAATTATTGTACAGGTTGGTCCAGATGTCGTGTGACCCCCCAATTAATTGACCCCCTAAACATTTTTAGGGGGTCAGTTACACCCACTGGTACGCATAAAAATGTCAAGTTTTAGAGGCATTATAAACTGGGGGTGGGGGGGGGGTCACAAGACATCCGGATCACCTTTTACAGTGATATTCCTATAATCATATGCACAGGTTGAGGACCAAATAAGGCGATGCGTGGCGTGCCAAAACAATTGAGTCCTCCTGAACTATTCCTGCAGGACAACGAAGAGCGGCATGTCACACGACGACGGCCAGAGTGAAGAGTGGGGGAGCAGAGCGGGAGGGGGGGGCGGTGGAAGCGAGGGGGGCGGTGGTAGCTGTGAACGTCTCCCGCTTGGGGAGAAGCACCACACAACGGCTCCACGAGTGGACTTTCGGTGGACGGGGGTGCGGGGGCAGTGGAAATCGGAATCGTCAATCCTGAGCTCCACCTGTCCTAGGGCTGAACACCTGGTGAGAGGGTTCAGCAACCCCCCACCAACGTAGAGGCAGGTGTCGTGACCCCCCTCCCCCACCCAGAAAAAAACAAACTCCACCGCCCATTGGTCAGAGCCAGCAACAGAACCACGTGGCTGGGGATCCTGCCGGGGCTGCAGTGGGCACGTGGACAGGTGGTCCAGGTGGAGGCTTGAAAGCGGACACTGCTCATCGGTGTTGTTACTGCTGCTGCCTTGTCACGCAAGCCTCGTACCGATTAGAAATGCGCTATCGGAGACGGTCGGAGCGTGTGGGGAGGACGGGGAGGTGGCGCAGTGGTTAGCGTGCTGCGGTGTAGCGAAAGTCGAGAGCCCGTGTCTGAACCGGTGCCTGACTGCCTCCTCGTGTGCTCGACTCGCGCTGGACAGGGTGCTCTGGTGCGCTCAAACAACACCCCCCCCCACCCCCCCCCCCCCCCCCATGACTCACACACAAGCGTGGGGAGGCCCTCGTCCAACAGTTGAGAGAGCGTGGCTAATGATGACGATGAGAAAGAAAACTACGTTGACTCGGCTGATGGTGTTAAAATGAAGTGAATTATTTTTTTTTATATGCATGACATTATTCACCAGCGATGATTTGTTTGAGATACGAGACGAATTCCAAGCACCGTTTATCCACGGCACAAACTCATTACGCGTTGACGTGTGGAACATTGCGAGCCAGTGACACAAATGTGCCGTGTACAAGCAGAACAAATGCCGCTGTAGAACATTTGTCTGGAAAGTCAAGACGACGAGCCTGATGGGCTCGACCAGAATTCTTCAATATCGTTTTCAGAAGGGGGGGGGGGGGTGGAGTGACATTGTCAGTGTGAGGACCGCCACGCATTTGTAACCATTGGGGGGTTTGACAGCAGCACGATGGTGATGGTGATGATGATGGGGGGGGGGGGGGGGTCACTCTTTGTGTATCGCCGGGGGCCGCACTAAAGGCCACCGGTGGGGTCTTGGCCAGTGGCCTGCGGAGCCTTGCAATGAAGAACACCGGGCTAACCATAGCTTTTATTATTGTTATTATTGTTATTATTGTTATTTCTTATTGTTTATTATTGTTATTTATTGTTATTATTAATAATATTGTTATTTATTATTGTTATTATTATTATTTATTATTATTGTTTTCATTGTTATTTATTATCGTTATTATTGTTATTTATGATCGTTATTTATTATTGTTATTTATCATTATTTATTCTTGTTATTCTTGTTATTTATTGTTGTTATTTGGGCGGTGACTTGGCCGAGCTGCGGCGCATTCCGCCGCGTGTTGGTGAGGTTCGCGGTTAGAATCCGTCCGAGCGCACTGCTTAACACTACGCGCCCGTCTGCTTTACAGCGAACGCTGAAGATCCCGTGACCATGATGCGTAAGGCCGGCGACTCGGTGAAACTTTCCTGGCTCGTGATAATAATTCCAGTTCTGTGTGAAGATGTAGAATATAGGTTTGCGCATGTTGCACGTGTGTTGAACTTCTTTCGCACCGTACGTAGCCAACCGTGCTAATCGGAGGTATGGGGGAAGGACAACAAATTCAACACAAAAGGCACTTCTAAATAAATGAGTTTTCAATCTAGATGATTTAAAAGTGCATATGTCCAGTGGCTTCTCTAACATCGGAAGGAAGAGCGTTCCAGACGGCCGCAGAAGCGCATCCGAAAGCGCGCGATGCACGCTGGGTCACAGTGGGATAGTGGAGGCTGAGCAAGCGCTTTGTACGAGCGACAGCTGTATGCATAGCAGGTTGCCATCGGCGGTCGTGGGGGTTCTGCTGCGATGGCTTAGCAGCCAAAAGCCGCTGCTGCGACGATATGACCGGAGTTCGCGCGATGCTTTATGAGCATGCGTCCAAGACGTCGCTCTCACTAGCCCTCGACCAACGCTTTACCGAGGCCCCACCACCGCCCACTCACCCAACTCTACCCTACGTGACTCCCAACGTGACTCCAGAGTGTGCCGAAATGTGACGGGGTGGGTGGGTGTGGGTCGTGCTCGACAGAACGCGGCCGTGCGACGCTGGGCGACGTGGAGAGAGAGAGAGAGAGAGGCTGGGAGGTCACAAAACGCTCTAACAGCGCAAGCGAATTTGCTTTTAATCTCTTGGTAATCGCTGACGGCAGAGGAGCACACGGCGTGACGTTCTTTTCTGATGTGACACGGTGATGGAGGGGAGGGGAGGGATGGCGGGGGGGGGGGGGGTACGTGCTCGTTCGTGGCGTGTTTGTGCCATGGGAATTGAGCAGAGCAAGCCAGCTGATCAGGTCACCTCGAGTGAGCTTGGCAGCGAGCTGCGTGGAGAGCGAGGTAAAGTAATTGACAAGCGGTACACGACCACAATCGTGACCCAAGTCACCGGGCGATTTGACACAACGAGACAAAGCGACGGGAATGTGTGCGTACTGAACTTCTTTCGCGCCGTACGTAGCCAACCGCGCTAATCGGAGGTGCGGGAGGGGGGGGGGGGGCAACCATTCTGACCACAGGCATTGTGGGCAATGCAGTGACATGATTCCTTGTAAAAGGTTTCAGTTTGGTGTTTGAACATCTTAACACAGCTGTTTTGTTGCCAGAAAAAAAGGGGAAACCCCTATTATCAGTTCTAAAGATTATGGATTTTCAATCTAGATTTAAAAGTGCACAGCTCCGGCGGAAGAAAGAGCGTTCCAGACGGGCCGCAGAAGCGCATCTGAAAGCGCGGAATGCGCGCTCAGTCACAGTGGGATATTGGACGCTGAGCAAGGGCTGAGCCTGGATAGCGCTTTGGACGGGGCGACAGCTGTATGCATAGCAGGTTGCCATCGGCGGCGCTGGGGGTTGTGCTTACGCGATGGGCAGCAGGAGGCAGTGCATCACTATCCGTGGTTGCGCTCTCTCACGTGCGCGTAACCCACGCCTACCGCACTGACCGGCGTGGTGAAGTACGGCCAAATAACCACCTCCACGCAGCCCGCGCGGCGAGGGAGGGCCCCTCCATCGCCCAGCAATGGATTGGCAATCTGCCGTGCATGTCTGCGACATGAACGTCGCACGCTCAAGCACTGTGGGCCAGATTAGCCGGGCGGCGGTGCAGGTTGCGCTGCACGGGGGCCCGCGATCCAACACTGCGGAGGCAGCAGCGAGGATTGGTGGATCACCGCAACGAATGTTGGGAAACTCCCACCACCAGAGGGGCGTCGAGGAGGAGGAGCTCATACCCCGGCTTGCCAGCAGATGGCGGTACAGCCAGAGATGTCGACTCCACGTGTTCCATCTGTATGAGTTTTTCTCCGAGTGTTTTGCGGCTTCTCTCCCACATGTAAATGCTCGTTTATCCGTCTGTCAGTAAGGGCACGATAACTCTCCTTAAGGTGATCCCGATATGAATTAAATTTCAGTACCAGGTTCTGTTGCACACCAGCTAAATCGATCAATTGGTTTCCCAAATCTTGGGTAGGCCAGGACTACAAGTACCTACCTTGGCATCACGGCCCCGTCTTTCCTGGATTTCTCCAGGATAAATAAATAAAAAAAATCTGATTTGACCTCCTCTTTTTCGTTGGTTAGACGTCTTGGGAGAGGCGATGAGGGTACCCACATCGTACCCCACTAGAAGCGAGTTGCGCGATCGACTAACTGGACTTTACCCAATTACACTGCTGGGCGGACAGAGGCGTAGATGGGAATGACATAAGAAACGTGCCCCGCTGTTACAACTGCCGCGCCGGGAAATCGAGCCTCTGGAAGTCGAGCGTGCAAACCCATTAACAGCAGGGCAGCTGCCATTAACGTAAAAATTCAGCGTTAATGAGGTTGCAATAATAATGTTTGTGTTTGTTTCCATTGATATGTTACATGTTGTACGTGTATTCCAACATCACCAACAAAACGCGTTAATCTGAGCACGTTCACACATTTGCTGTAAGCCCACTCTTTTTTTTATTATCGCTGGCTTCCTTTTATACACGGTGGTAACGTCACGCTGATATCGTTTCGTCTTGTACATTGATCTCATTATTCTTCACGGTTCGAAGTCGTGAATCGTGGAAGGCGTTCTCCTGCCCTCTGGTGGCCGACAGTGAACACCGCAACGGGCCACGTTCCCAAATCACCGCAAGTACACCCCAAGGGGTTTTCGGAATACTGGACAGGCTGTCCCCGCTTTTACGACGCAACTGGAACTCCCCACGATGTCGTAAAACGTGCCGTCGTAAATCGGATCGCCTTGAATAGGGTAATCGGAAATCGGACCACATTTCCGCATAGTATAAACAGTAGAAACATCGCTTGCCGATGTGTTTTTCTCTCTCTATCTCTCTCTCTCCCTTTTATCAGGCATATTTAAGAGGGTTTCATCAGTAAAAAAAATCCACAAAAATACTTGAGAATAACAAAAGCCACACGCCAAGTTTACAGCGGAATCCAGACCGACTCTGTTCAAATCTATTCAGACGTGTCGGAATATGCGTAGTAAATCATGTTTCTGCAACGTAAATCGTAAATCGAACCACGGTACATTAACGTCGTAAATATGGACCGTCGTAAACCGAAGACGGCCTGTGCACTCATTCCTCTTTTAACGCGGTGGATGCGTTCTTGAAAAGTGCCCCGTTGAACGAAAGCACGTTGATTGAGGAATGCCTGCTTCTGAATCGCATTTGCACTCCGGCATAAACTCATCCTGCAGCCATCCCGTCGCGGGACAAATAACTGAGATGACGGTACTCCGCCGCGTTATTGTATCACTCCGCGTACTGTGTCGTACAGCTCTCGAGAAAGTAGTTCTTCGTTGAGCGCTCAGAGACCGCGTTTCCGCATCGTGACGGTGCACGCGTTTCCTGCGCCCAACGGAAAGTGTTCCTGAATGGAAATAACGGCGTTATAGAGGGGGAAACGCGTTATAGAGGGATAATTCGTTATAGAGGGATAATGCGTTATAGAGGGATAACGCGTTATAGAGGGATAACGCGTTATAGAGGGATAACGCGCTATAGAGGGATAACACGTTATAGAGGGATAACGCGTTATAGAGGGGGACACGTTATAGAGCGAAAATGCGTCAAGCGAGGGCTTACCTGTGTACAGCCTGGTCAATAGTGCCATACTCTACTCGGATGGGTGACCACGAGCGCTGGGGCTTACCAGGTGTTGTAGGCTCGGGGGGGGGGGGGGGGAGCGGGGGGCTGCGAGGTGAGGCCAGGAGACGAGGCAGTGAGTGCCGAGTCGTCATCGTGTGTGCGTGTGTTGGGTTCCGGCATCTTCGCGCACGAAGCCAAAACTCTTCCCGATGAAGTTGGCCAAACATCCGAAATGGAACAGGGACCGCCCGGGAAAGAAGGTCGTGGGGGCCTCAGCGGCGCCTCAATGGAAATCACGAATACAGCATCGTGACGATTCCTTCGCATTGTCGATCCCTTCACACAAATTCCCACGCGTTCGGCTCACAAACACCGCCGTGGAAAGAGTCGAACTCGTTGCTTTGAACGTTTAGCTCTCAGAATAACTCTCCCAAATAATCAACAGATATTGGTAGTGTGCTGCTATAGACCGCCTAGTGGGAAGGATGTTGAAGCTGCATCTGCACTGAGAGAGCTTTTTGAGGGCCTCCCAAAAGGTGAAATAGTTTTAGTGGGTGATCTAAATTGGAATTGGCTAAACCCGCCGGCCGTGGCGGGTTTAGCCAATTCAATTCATAAATGTCCCCACAAAACCCAACCTAAAAAATCCGGGACAGTCAACTCTGCTTGACGTCCTATTGACAAATGCCCCTCACAATTTCGCACTGACTGGTGTTCTGGGAAATAACCTTAGTGATCACTCCTTCATTTTTGGGGTGAGATCATCAGCCAGACCCAAAGCCCCCCCTAAAATTGTTGAGAAGCACTCTTTGAGGCACTTCAGCACTCAGGCATTTGCTAATGATGTGCTTCACTCGGATATTGACAAGGTCTGTGATATCCCCAACCTGACTACGGCTTGGGAGACTTTCAGGTACACGTTTCTCCAAATTCTTAACAAACATGCTCCATTGGTTAGAGTTAAAACTAAAGGCAACCGCCCACCATGGTATGATCCTTTGATTACAAAGCTCATGAAAACTAGGGACAAGGCTTGGGCATGTGCTCAGAAAAGTAATTTGGTAAATGACTGGCTAGGGTACAGGATTTTAAGGAATAGATGCGTCAAAAAAATACGGCATGCAAAAAATGCCTATTTTTCTTTCACTCTCCTGGAATCACATGGAAATGCCAGGATTTTTTGGAAAACAATCAAATGTATCGAAAAGGCATCCAAAACAGACAATCTGCCCGTTGAGCTAAACCGAAATGGGGAATATTTTTCAAATCCCAAAAAAATAGTTGACAATTTTAACCTTCATTTTTCTGAAGCTGGTAATCTTTTTGATAATGTATTGGGAGTCACCCCTGCTCATGCAAATTCCTACACCCCTGTCCAAACATTAAACGAATTTAGTTTCCAGCCAATCCACGAAAGTAATGTTCTGAAACAGCTGTCCTACCTCAAAGGGTCCTCCTCTACCGGAGCAGATAGTTTTCCCGTCTTTGCTCTACTAACTGTTGGTCACCTAATATACAAACCTATAGCCCATATTTTCAACCTGTCCTTCAAAGAAGCATCAGTTCCTCGAGAATGGAAACATTCCTATGTCCGTCCACTTCACAAAGGGGGCCCTAAAGATGATCCCAATAACTACCGACCTATCTCAATTTTGTTCCCATTGATGAACATTTTTGAAAAATTATTGAACAACCAAATTAGCAGTTTCCTGTCCACCAACAATCTACTACATCTAAAACAATCTGGGTTCCGAAAAAAATACAGCACCACATCTGCTGCATTAGACTCTCTGAATCAAATTTACAGTAGCCTTGATAATAAGCAGTACTGTGCCTGTCTTTTTCTTGACCTGTCCAAAGCTTTTGATACAGTAGACCACAACACCCTGCTTGGTAAACTAAGTTGCCTCGGTTTTTCCAAAAACACAGTAAAATGGTTAAAAAATTACCTCTTTTCTCGCACCCAAACTGTATTCACAGATGGTTGGAGGTCAAACAGTGTTAAGATTACAAAAGGGGTTCCACAGTGTTCCATCCTCGGCCCCCTCTTGTTCTCTCTTCATGTCAATGACTTGGGCACTGACCTGGATCATTCCAGGGTAAATCTTTTTGCAGATGACACGATACTGATTACTGTTGGCCGCTCTCCGGATAACGTGATTGCTAAGCTCCAGGGTGATTTCAACAAACTACAACATCAGCTAGTTGCTCTTAAACTAGTCCTAAATACCTCCAAAACCAAGGTGCTATACTTCTCACCGGGACTAAAGTTGGAAGTTATTTTTCCCAAATTACATTCCTTAAATAATGATAAAATAGAGCAAGTCAAGTTCTATAAGTATCTTGGGGTCATCTTGGATTCAAAACTGAATTTTGAAGATCACATTGATTATATTGGTAAAAATACAAAAATAAAAATTGGTTTTCTGTATCGACACAAGCACTGCTTCCCCCCTATGTTCCGTTTGGAAGTGATAAAAGCTACCATACTGTCTCTACTTGATTACTGTGATATCGTGTATAAATCAGCCCCAAGTACTGTACTGAAGATGCTTGATTCCATCTATCACTCGACTTTAAGATTTGCATTGAACTGCCCATATAGGACTCACCACTGTGATCTCTACATTGGGTCAAACTTAACATCTCTTAATGTTCGACGGCTTGTGCACCAGATCTTATTTATTCACGATGTACTTACAAAAAAATCCGCAGACTACCTGCTGGATCTCTTCTCTGTTTCAATGAACAAATTTGACCTCAGGTCTTCGCTCATTTACCAGCTTCACATTCCCTATTGCCGTACAAAAACCGGAGGAAGGGCCTTTGCTATTGATGCCCCCAGGGTCTGGAATGCTATTGCCAATAAACTGCAACTTGAATCACTACCTATGAGATCTTCACTCAAAACTGCTCTAGAGGAGTTGTACACCCCTAGCTGGCACTGCTATTCAGTGGCCTAAAATAAAATAAAATGTTTCGCTCCAGATGACCGCTGGAAAGTATGATCTGTATTTTGATTTAGTGTGCTGATCTTAAAGGTGCATTGAAAAATGTGATACTCCGACTGATGCTTCTGTTGTTGTGGAATGACTCATGCAGCCAGCTATGGCTCTAGGATTTGGTGTTACATGTTATTTATGTAGTTTATTGTTAAAAATTCGGTCACAGTTCCTATGATCACTGTTACATTGCATTTATGGCTTTATTTTGGTGATTTCTAAAAGTTTTTTGGGTTTGGCCATGTTTTTGTTTATTGTAGTACGGAGTTAGACTGATGGCCTTAATCTAAGTCTTGTTGTTGTTGTTTGACTTGCATCCCACTGGGATTTTTGCACACAGCGTTGGTGTACGGTGCTATTTAAGGAATATTTTGATGTTTTTTTCCTAGACTTTCTGTTTGCACAGTCACACAGAGTCACTTTAAGATGTTTTCTTGTTCATGTTTTTGTTTTTTTGTTTGTTGCGGTTGCACCAGATTCAAGAGCCGAATGGCTCACAGGGCTATACCAAATAAATAAAACTATGAACTATGAACTGGCCCCCAGGCTCGTGGTCATTCGTTTTGTAAATGCCACGTTACTATGACAGGGACCCAAGTAAATTCGCAGGATTTTGTAAAGCGGCTACTAATCCGGCGACCGGCCTTAAGCGTGCTTGCTGCTGCTGCTGTTGTTGTGTCCCAATAAAACGCGGGTACTTAGAGAGAGAGAGGAAAAACAATCTATAATCACAAGATTGCTATCCAGAGCATTGTAAAACGAAGAATGTGCATCGCCCTCGCATTTAAGCCTCTTTTCGGCTCTTTGTCTCTGCTTCGTGGCAGCTGATCTCGCCAGAGGGCAGGTTTCACGTTACAGACTCGGCGGGTTGGTGGTGGTGGTTGGTGGTGGTGGTTGGTGGTGGCGGAGGGAACAAAGGCAAAGATGTCCCGTATAGCCTTAACGGACTGTCGGGGCGAGTACTGTTAGCGAGCAGCTATGAGGGCCGGAACGGTTCTTCCGGTGCGGGTAACTCGCTTTCCTTAGGGGCCGTCCATAAATGACGTCACGCATCTAGGGGGGGGGGGGGGATCAGACATTTGTGACGATGTGTGACGAGAGGGGGGGGGTTGAGAAATGTGACGTCACATCAAAATGCGCAACTTTAAATAAATATAGACAACACGTTCTACTAATTAAATAGACTTTTAATAAATGTTTTCTCCTACAACATCAGAGTGCAGCGCCACATTAAATACGCACTTACAATGACAATAGTTTAAAGCGATTTAAAGCATGTTTTATTTTGGGGGGGGGGGGGGGGGAGCAGAGCTTTGTGACGTCATATTTGAGGGGGGTCTGACTTTTTGTGACGCCGTGTGACGAGGGGGGGGGGGGGTGAGGTAAAAAATCGTCCAAAATCGCGTGACGTCATTTATGGACGGCCCTTAATGACATCCAACATCGATTTTGCCAGAATTGTCGCCGGATGCAGAACGCATTGGACCGACGGGGACAGACCGAGACATGATAATTGTTTTTTTACCCTTTTATCTGGCAACAAAACTGACACCTTTTTTACAAGGAGTCATGTTTACATTGACCACAATACCTGCGGTCGGAACGCAAACAAAAAACAACTCTGATAATGTATGTGGCACTGTCCTTGAAATTGATTGGTCCACACCCGAGACAGCTTTCTTTAGAGCCTCGTCTCACCTGGTGTTGGACCAGTTTTGTTGCCAGATACAAGGGTAAAAAAACAATTATCATATTTCGTTACTGGCAAATGAGGTTTCCAATGGTGTAAATGCTTACCCCGAGCTCTCATACTCTGATGGTGCATTGCCTTTGAGTTGTGCGCCTTTTGGCGTCTTCTGGTCCAACACCATGTGAGACGAGGCTCTAAAGAAAGCTGTCTCGGGTGTGGACCAATCAATTTCAAGGACAGTGCCACATACATTATCAGAGTTGTTTTTTGTTTGCGTTCCGACCGCAGGTACTGTGGTCAATGTAAACATGACTCCTTGTAAAAAAAAAGGTGTCAGTTTTGTCGCCAGATAAAAGGGTAAAAAACCAATTATCATATTTTGTTACTGGCAAATGAGGTTTCCAATGGAGACCGAGACGTGTTTGACGCTGCCGCTCACTTTTGCAAGCGGAATAAGGCGGTGCTTTTTTTTCTTCTTTTTGAAGTTGCGAAGCGAAGGCAAGGGGCGAATATTCATCACCCTCGTCGTCGTGCAGTGTTCTGTCCGTAGAGAGACCCGATGCGCGCTTCCCTGCTCCACTGTCGCTCCGTCTTCCACCGCTGTCTTCATCCGTCCATGTACCCTTCATACTTTCATTTTTTAAAATATTTTTTTAGATCGATTTTATTTAGTATGTTATTATTATTATGGGTTCATTCTTATGTATTTTTCGCCCCGCCAAATGCGTCACGGGTGATAGTGGAAATGAACTTGAAGGTTTACTTTCCTAAAAAAAAAATGACAAACGTAACTCGGCCGTTCCTTACAATGTCATTCTTCTGCAGCTGGAACAGCAATTTATCTAAAGCGGCTCCAACGCACAATTGAGAGCAATTATTTAGAATGCTTTCACAAGGGAAAGCTCTTTATTCTGACAGGCACGCGCAGAATGGCTTATCAAGGCTTGATGGGGTGGGAGACTTCGCCAGCATCATCTCTGACAATAATGCCGGCATTAAAGAACGAGGCATCCGCGACTTGACCGTCGTGCGGTCAAGTCGCGCCGCCCATCGTACCACACACACGCTGCCTGACGTTTCGCCTCACGCGCTAGAGCTCCACTACAACCGGGAGCTGAACAATCGGAACAACAAGCTCCCGGCACGTGCAGCGAAACGTCAGAATAGCGACACGTGGTGGCGACCCGCAAGTTGTCCTAAGAAATGTTCTCTTTGCCATGATCTGATGCCATACGGTGACTTAAAGTTTGCAAAGAGTTTTTGTTTTTAGCCACACACACACATATAGCAGGGTGTTCACAAAGGTATCATCCATTATTAAACGTTCACGTTTAAATTGTAATTCTCATCAGGCCCCACGGTGTTAAGTGCTGTCTCCAACTCCCATCTCTCTGGCTTCTCAAATGACGTGCTTACGAAAAAGGGCCATTGCCCGAAACGTCGCCTATTATATACTTTTCCTTTTAAGCCCACACAGTGTTAGAAAACTGACGAAACGTGTTGAATTCTTCTTGGTTATTTGTTTTTGTGCACCACCGTCCAATGCAGCATCGCCAAATAAATGTGTTTTATCCATTATTAAACTAAACTAATTGTTTTTTTTTACCACGTAAGACCCAATTAGTTATAGTAATAGGTTTTTACCCTTTTATCTGGCACAAAAACTGACACCTTTATACAATAAAATTGTATAGCTTGTTTACAGAAGCGACCTGGCCACAAACAGTAACTCAACGAAGTGGTTTATTATCACGTAGAAATTTCTAGCAGCCAAATATTAAACACAATTCTAAATTAGGTGAGAAAAACCAAGAGCACCCGGAGAAAAATCCACGCAATCACGGGGAGAGAGACACCCCAAACTCCAAATATACAGCAGGCGTCAGCGTCGGGATCGAACCCACGACCACCTGTATACCAAGCGAGGTAGTCATTATCTCGCCACCGTGGCGACCTTAACGCGTGTTCTGGTGGAGCAAGCGGACTACTCCACTCAGCTACCCCACAACAACCACGCGGTGTTCTGGTGGAGCAAGCGGACTACTCCACTCAGCTACCCCACTACAACCACACGGTGTTCTGGTGGAGCAAGCGGACTACTCTACTCAGCTACCCCACTACAACCACGTGGTGTTCTGCTGGAACAAGCGGACTATTCCACTCAGCTACCCCACTACAACCACGCGGTGTTCTGGCGGAGCAAGCGGACTACTCCACTCAGCTACCCCACTACAACCACGTGGTGTTCTGGCGGAGCAAGCGGACTACTCCACTCAGCTACCCCACTACAACCACGTGGTGTTCTGGTGGAGCAAGCGGACTACTCCACTCAGCTACCCCACTACAACCACGCGGTGTTCTGGTGGAACAAGCGGACTACTCCACTCAGCTACCCCACTACAACCACGTGGTGTTCTGGTGGAGCAAGCGGACTACTCCACTCAGCTACCCCACTACAACCACGTGGTGTTCTGGTGGAGCAAGCGGACTACTCCACTCAGCTACCCCACTACAACCACGTGGTGTTTTGGTGGAACAAGCGGGCTACTCCACTCAGCTACCCCACTACAACCACGCGGTGTTCTGGTGGAGCAAGCGGACTACTCCACTCAGCTACCCCACTACAACCACGTGGTGTTCTGGTGAACAAATGGACTACTCCACTCAGCTACCCCACTACAACCACACGGTGTTCTGGTGGAACAAGCGGACTACTCCACTCAGCTACCCCACTACAACCACGTGGTGTTCTGGTGGAACAAGCGGACTACCCCGTTCAGCTACCCCACTACAACCACGCGGTGTTCTGGTGGAGCAAGCGGACTACTCACTCAGCTACCCCACTACAACCACGTGGTGTTCTGGTGGAGCAAGCGGACTACTCCACTCAGCTACCCCACTACAACCACGTGGTGTTCTGGTGGAGCAAGCGGACTACTCCACTCAGTTACCCCACTACAACCACGTGGTGTTTTGGTGGAACAAGCGGACTATTCCACTCAGCTACCCCACTACAACCACGTGGTGTTCTGCTGGAACAAGCGGACTACTTCACTCAGCTACCTCACTACAACCACGCGGTGTTCTGCTGGAACAAGCGGACTACTCCACTCAGCTACCCCACTACAACCACGTGGTGTTCTGGTGGAGCAAGCGGACTACTCCACTCAGCTACCCCACTACAACCACGTGGTGTTCTGCTGGAACAAGCGGACTACTTCACTCAGCTACCCCACTACAACCACGCGGTGTTCTGCTGGAACAAGCGGACTACTCCACTCAGCTACCCCACTACAACCACGTGGTGTTCTGGTGGAGCAAGCGGACTACTCCACTCAGCTACCCCACTACAACCACGTGGTGTTCTGCTGGTAAAAGCGGACTACTCCACTCAGCTACCCCAATATGCTGCCGTGGAACGTCTTACAACCTTAAACGTGCGATTGTATAGTGCCCACGTGCGTTTTCCTTCGAACGCCCCGCCGAAGGCCAGGACGAGGAATCACGGGTCCGAGAGCAGGGCAACTCCGCCGGCCCCTTGCGCGTCCTTACATGCGTCGTCGCAAAAAAATTGGCCACGAAATATTCTCCTTTCTCGCTCTCTCTCTCTCTCTTTTTTATTTGTTTCTTTTGCGAGAGTGAAAAAGGCCCCACTCCAATTGGGCCCCGTTTTGGCACGTGCGGCGCGCGCGTGATTCGGTTGATACCCCTCCCCCCACCCTCTGCGTTATAAAAAGGGGTAAGGGCATCGCACGGATTTACACCCCCCCCCCCCCCACCATCACCACGCCGACAGACACCATCGCCATGCGGTTGTATTCGTCGGTATGAGGATCGGGCGCCCCGGGGGTTTCACTCGAGACCAACTCACGCGAACGCAGCGGGCAGCATCAGTCGCTCCTTATTCTTCGCTCATCGTCGTCGTCATCCATCAGCACCATCATCATCAACAACAACAATAGCATCAACATAATTTTCAATAATCATTATTATATATAGTTTTTTTTTGTTACTCACATTCTAGATTTAAAGCTTTCGTGACTGCAAGGATCCATACTCTTTGGTTCTATTCGGTAAAGTCACGAAAAAAACAACTCTACTAACTCCACTCACTCACTCCACTCACTCACTCCACTCACTCACTCCACTCACTCCACTCACTCACTCACTCCACTCACTCACTCACTCCACTCACTCCACTCACTCCACTCACTCCACTCACTCACTACACTCACTCACTCCACTCACTCCACTCACTCACTACACACACTCACTCCACACACTCACTCCACTCACTCACTCCACTCACTCACTCCACTCACTCACTCCACTCACTCACTCACTCCACTCACTCACTCCACTCACTCACTCCACTCACTCACTCACTCCACTCACTCACTCCACTCACTCACTCACTCCACTCACTCACTCCACTCACTCACTCCACTCACTCACTCTACTCCCCCCCCCCCCCCCCCCGCTGCTGGTCCGTCATGGTCCCCACCCGCTCCTGGTCCATCATGGCCCATGCACCTCCTACGTACATCGTGCTCATTTTTATGCTAATTCCTTTGTTAAGCGTTTTGCTTCCTCCCACACAGCTTAAAGGACGCGACCTGGGCTTGGCTGTTTTCACTCCAACACTGTCCTCATGACAGCACGGTCCCCTTCACCTGATGAAGGCCACTTGTGTTGTGGCCGAAACGTCGTGAATTTTTTTATTTTTTGTTGTTTTTTTACGTGACTTTACCGAATAGAACCAAAGAGTACTCACAGAAAGTTAAGGAACTCGAGCAAGCAGAATACAAAGCAGCAGCAGGAGCAAGTCCCCTGACGACCTTGCTCTGCCAGCCGTGCGGTTGCCCAGGTGAGCTTCGTGTGCACGCGAGGGGCATGCAGGGAAGGTCGACTCCACACGCCCGCAAAGCCCCACGCGTCAATACCCTCGGCTAATTCACAATAGAGGTGTTTGTGTTGGGTGAGATCGCGTAAGTATAAATGGCGTCGTAAACCCTCCACCACCCGACACGGCCGACCAGTACGGGATTTGTCACGTAAACAGAACGTGCCTAATTAGTTACCACTTCAGCCCGCCGGTGTGTGTTGTTGGAGAGAAGATCCACAACGTTTACAATTTGAGTTGTCACGACGTTTCGCTGGTAATTACAGCCAGCATCATCAGGCGATTTGCCAGAATAGTAAAGGCAAATTCAAATTGTAAATGTTGTGGATTTACTCTCCATCAAGCCGGTGGGCTGAAGTAGTATACTACACTATACACTACTATACACTACACTAGTAACTAGATGGCGTTTTGTTTACGTGACAAATCCCTTACGAATTGGCCGTGTCGGGTAGTGGAGGGTTACGACGCAATTATACTTACGCAGATCTAACCCAACAACCTTTTTTCGTGAATAATATTGGTCGCGAAAGCGTGCCACGTATTAACCCCTAAACCAGGGGTGGGGAACCTTTTTTCTGCCAAGGGCCATTTGGATATTTATAACATCATTTGCGGGCCATACAAAATTATCAACTTAAAAATTAGCCTGTTATATTTGGTCAAACATTTAATTAACTCGCCCCTAATGCGACGGCTGGAACTGCTTCTCTTTGGCGAGGCGTGTGGTGATGATGTTAGCTGGTATTGATGATGTTGCTACTCGCAACTGCTTTTCCAGGTGTGCTCTTAGATTTATTGAATTTCGAGTCCCGCCTGCGGTTGCCTTGGCAGGGCCAGAGACCAAATGATTTCGCGGGCCTCATACGGCCCGCGGGCCGGACGTTCCCCACCCCTGCCCTAAACTAATGCATGAACACACAACCGACGTGTGCCGCAACGGCTGTATGGCACACGCATTTGTGTGCGTGGCGGTTCGCACGCTGCACTACCAACTTGGCCACCCGGGTTCGATCCCCGCTCACGGCCAACACCAGTTGACGATAATTTGAACCCGTCTTGGGCCTCCCTTAGGTCGACTCAGCCTCAATTTAGTACCTGATGCGGTGTGGAAACATCGCCACTGGGGAGACAAAGGCGGCCGGGCGTGGTGTTGGCCACCCACCCCCTCGTGTGCCGTGCCGGCCTCCATAGGTGCTGCTCGCAAACAACACTTGCCCCCTACAGTCTGTTTAGGCTATACGGGGCGTCTTTGTAAATATATATGTGCAGAAATATCTTAAGTGGCCATGCTGGGCTTTCCCCTAGTTCGACTCAGCCTTAAATATCTCACGCGATGTGTGACACTTTGCAGCCGCTGTTGTCCGCTGATGCAGAGCTGTGTTCAGCTGAGTGGGTTATTTAATTAGGGAGATACAACTGTGCCGTGGTGTATATTAACTATTTGGAGTTTGCGTGTCTCTCTCTCTCTCTCCGTGGTCGCGTGGATTTTTTTTTCTCCGGGTCCTCCGATTTTCCCCTCCACATTTATAAACACGCGTTTAGACTATTTAGATGTTTTTGCCGCTATAAATGTCCAAATGATTAGCCACTTTGTTGAGCTATCATTTTTTTAAGTTAATACCTCAGTGTGCTTTGTTTGGTAGGCTGTGGATGGTTTTTTGTTGTATTTGTACGTGCTTGGGCGACTAGTTTACCTTTCTCATACGTTGCACTCCTATCGTGTTGTTGTACTACTTGTTGTTGTAAAGTGCTTACCCCGTGCCCCTACTGGACATCTGTGGAAAAAAAAGAGCTTCATAGCTCTTTGGATTCCTTCTGCAGTATAAATAAAATATCCTGATCCTATGTCGTGAATACGGTACATGTCAGAGCGCTGTGTTGCCATTGGTAACATTTCCTATTTTGGAGTTAATAAATCCTTCCACGATGACGTATAGTTGAACACAATTGTCAATCTGTTGGAAATATTTCTCGTCACACGAGACGGTATAAATAAAATATCCAGTCCATAAAATAAAAACCACTCAATTCACGGGATCCACAATTATCGGGGATCTTGGCAGCAACAATTTTTCAAACTCAAGTTTTTTTTTTAGGCTGTCAGAAAAAAATTCCATCTAATCCAGGCGGTGGTAAATAATACATTTAAAAAAAAAATCCTTGTATCGCCGTTCACTTTCACGGTTGTCTCGTACAGCTCCCCGATGTGTATACCGCGTCGACCTTTGTCGCACAGAGTCCGACGTTTCGCTCCACATGCCCCCCCCCCCGCGGGAGAAGCCCGCGGGGGGGGGGGGCATGTGGAGCTAACCAGTTGGACACTGTGACGAACAGAATCAGAATATTAAACTAATACTAGGAAGGATTCCGATGAGCTATAAAGCTCTTTTTTAAACAGATGTCCAGTAGGGGCAGGTTTAACACGTAGACTTTCGCGACCAATATTAGCCGTAAGAGGTTTTTTTTTTTAGGTTAGATCGCGTAAATATAAATGCGTCATTAAATCAGCCACCACCCAACACAGCCAATTTGTAAGGTTTGTCACGTAAACAAAACATGACAGTACTCGAATTGTAAGTGTTGTGGGTTTACTCTCCAACACACCGGTGTGGCTGAACTAGTCGCAAATTGGCATGTTTTGCAAATGTGACAAACCTTACATTCAGGCTGTGTCGGTTGGCGGCGGATTTAACGACACATTTATATTTGCGCGATCTAACCCCACCCAAAAATATTCGACAACGACGCGGTGCGGACCGGCAAAAGCCACGTGCGGGAGGGTGGGCCCGAATCTTCCATGCAGGGCCACGGTGGTGACCACGACCTGCGCCATGGTGAGCGCCCTGGCTGTGGCGTCGCTGGTGCTGGCGCTTTGCTGCGTCGCGCCAAGCCACGCCGGAGCCTCTCGACGCCTCCGCGACGGCGAACTCCACGGCTGTTGGTGGGCCAATGTACGCGTGTTTCAACAGCGCAAAATGTGCGTGCGTGCGTGCGTGCTACAATCCAGAGTTGCAAAACGTTTTCGCAAACGACTTAACCCGCTTTGCCGCTCCGATGATGGACGTGTACGTACGTTTGCGCCATCAGTAAACGTGTCGTAGGGCGCGGTCATGTCGCTACGGTTCTCTGCGGTGAGTAAGAATGTCTTTGAAAAAAAAAGCAGCGGAGCTACGCCTCTCGAAATAAAGTTAACGCTAACCGCTCGCACGTTCCGAGATTCAGCGGTGAATGGCCACCACCCTGCAACTTGCACACGTCTCGGAAAAGGGTTAATTTGGAAACCAATAGCACCATTGGTACCCCGACTTGGAGGCTGATGCCCCACTTGCAGGAATGGTGTCACACCGGAACAGCTGCTACTTGACAGCAGGAAATTGGAATGGTTGAGTTGCTGACAAATTTAAGTGCCCTGTACGGGACATGCAAAACATGATCGTTCTTGACTCAGCACTGTTACCTGGCAAGAGGGCATCACCGTGCAAGTAGCCAGACGAAAACGTTCGCTTGATAACAACCGAAGTTGACAAAAGTTGGTGGAGTTTTTCATGAAAAAAAATATTTATTTAAAGAATAAAATAGTCATTTGGTAAGGAAGTAACGTATGTTTGGTCATACACAGAGAGGCGGCTTGTTTTTTTCAGAGGTGAGTCGACGAGAGACGGTGCTGTCATCCCCTTGACACGCCCCGGCGAAGCGCCGCTTGTCGGACGGAAATCGATTTGAATGAGGAGGGCCGACGAAGGGGATATTTGGGAGCGCTTTTGGAAAATGAAACTCCGTAAATGAAGAAGCAACGTGCCCAATGCGTTGCAGGAAGAACGTTTTCAATCGGTGGATATTATCGCCTTTCGGTAAACATCCAACGCTTAGCCCAATGTTGCATGTTTACTTGGCTGCTGTGGCAAGGGGATCAGAAACACGGACACTGACGGATAAAGCGGAACGAAAACTGAAAAGTGCGCAAAAAGAAGCATGGAAAGAGAGGAGAGAGATGCACGCTTGGAATTGCACAGAGAGAGGAACACTTGGATGAGAGCGGGCATATGCAAAGTATAAGATGTTCACCGTTGAGAGTATAAGATGTTCACTGTTCGGAGTATAAGATGTTGCAGAGTATAAAATATTCACCGTTCAGAATAGCAAGTAGGGCATGGGCAGAACTCGTCGTTGCAAGCCATGACGGCCCGGTGGCCAAAAGAGGAGCTTCGCTTTCCAGGGGGACGTCCACCGGGTGACACCGAAGTCGCGACATCAGCTCGCGTGCGGGTGCGACCACCTCGGGATGGCCATCCGTCCAGCAGTGGATTGATCTCGGCTGCTGGAGCACGACGTCCAAGATGTGTCATCCTTGAGACATCGGAGGGGTCACCTCTCGCGCGCTCATCGCCTGCGGTGTTCCTCCTTTGATTCCAGGAGCTGAGGTCGAGAGTTTCAACCCAAAACCGAGGGCCGGGTCAAGGTCACGGTCAAGGTCGGGGTCAAAGTCAGGTCACGCCATCACTGCAGAGGGAGTTCTTTGGGCTCATGGGCCGGAGAAGTCTGGGTTTGTTTCCTTGTCGTTGGCTGTTTTTCCCCCATACTTTTGCATGCAAAACTCACACGCAACAGACACAGCACTATGCAAATACATAGGTTCCCACGTAAAACCTTTAAAACCCGTTTGGGGCAAGTGCTGTTCGCGAGCCCCTACGGCAGGGGTCGACAACCTGCGGGTCCGGAGCCGCATGCGGCTCTTTAAGGACTGCGTCGTGGCGTTATTCATTCAGGACCCACCGTCTCGTATTCACGTTGCATTGCTGCCCTTGAAACACTGAGGTTTGTTTTTCTGATTTAGAAAAAAAAATGGCTCTTTCTGTTATTTTAGTTGCTGACCTCTGACCTATGGAGTGGCAAGGACCACGCCCAGCCTCCAGTGTCTCCCCAGGTCCTAATTTAAGGCTGAGTCGACCTAAGGGAGGCATATAAATTGCATACGATTCGCATACATTGAAGATAATCAATTCTACGGCGCGAAATTCGATGTACATATTATTAGTTTAAAAAAAATAGTTTGTTAACGGATAGATTAAACGATGGATTGTTAGGTGTGCTAGGACTTTGGCGGTCTTGCCGCAACACGGCTTGTAATCCGGCACCGTGGAGGCAGCCAGGGTTAGTGTATCACACACAGACTCGCGGAAACTTCCTGCCTAAAGCGTGGGCGTTGAGGTGGCAATCTCCTCATTTGCCAGGGTATGATGGCAGCAGAGTATGACGACAGCAGGGTATGACGATAGCAGGGTATGACGACAGCAGGATATGACGACAGCAGGGTATGACGACATCAGGGTATGACGACAGCAGGGTATGACGACAGTAGGGTATGACGACAGCAGGGTATGACGACAGCAGAGTATGACGACAGCAGGGTATGACGGCAGCAGGGTATGACGACAGCAGGGTATGACGACAGCAGGGTATGACGACAGCAGGGTATGACGGCAGTAGGGTATGATGGCAGTAGAACAAGTCGATTAATTTCCACCGGTATTCTATCTGTACGGAGGAATTGAGTGTTGCCCCCCCCCCCCCCCACCCACCTCCAATACTCCGAGTTCCTCCCGACATGAATCAAACATCCCACAAAGTGCTTGCCACGAATGAACCACAACAACACCTGGGCTGATCTCGCCAAAGAGCATGAACCATCATCACACGAACTCCGGTCATCCTCGCAGCAGCTGGCCATTTGAATAAAGACGGTCACCGCACGCTTTCAGGTGCGCTTCTGCGGCCGTCTGGAATGCTCTTCCTTCCGATATTAGGAGGCCACTGGGAGCTATCCACTTTGAAATCTGGATTAAAAACGCATTTTCTTTAGAACTGCTTTTTGTGTGTTTAGTTTGTTGTCCTTCCCAACGCGCCTCCGATTAGCACGTTTGGCTCACTACGGTGAAAAAGAAGTTCAACATACAAAATAAGTGAGTTGGGCAAACATGCCAATATCGGGGCACAGCTTGGGGAAATTGCTGTCACCAGTTCTGGCTGCCTTCCCGCTTTGCGGGTTCCCCGTGATTAATGATCTCTCTCGTGGCAGAACGAGAACACCGCAAGTTGATAACTCTTGAAACTGGGCTCGCGAGTCGATGCGACTATAATGTGCTGATACTTCTCGCGTAACGTTTCTTAACAGATGAATTCTTCGGCCTGATGGGAAAACGATCTTCGGGTAAGACGCAACACCACTCGTCAATCGCACGAAAGTCTCGCTGCTCGCGCAGCGGCACCGCCGCCAAATCTGCAGGGTGTCACGGCGGCGAGATGTTAACTACCTCGCCTGGTATACAGGTCGTGGGTTCGAGTCGTACCCTGATGCCCATGCATTTTTTTGGGAGGATGCGTGTTCTCGCTTTGGTAGCGTCGACTTGTATCCGGGGCCCTCCGAGTTTTCCCCTCCACATTAAGAAACAACGCCGCCTTTCGAGCATTTGGCTACCGCTATGAATTTCCAAGGCGATAATCCCACTTAGGTTGAGCTCTCATTTGTGATGGCCAGGTCGCTTCTGAAAAAGTGCTGCAATGCTCAGCGGGCCTTACCTGGTAAAAGAGTTAACAAAAGTCAACAAAGTAACACGCACACGCATACATACACGTGACACGAATACTCGCAAACAGACAAAGGCTCCGGTTTCGCTTTCAACACGAAAGCTGTTGAAGAAAGTGCCGTTCGTGAGCACCTATTAAGGCGTCCAGAGTGCACGCGGAGGGTTGGTGTGGTCAGCACTACGCCCGGCTGCCTTTGTCTCCCCAGCGGTGATGTTTACACCCTGCACCAGGTGCTCAATTGATGGCCAAGGCGAACGAGGAGAGGCGCTGGACAGGTTCACACAAAACTGGTCCATTGTTTGCTTGCAAGGCCGTAATTATAATATATATTTGGGGGGGGGGGGACACATCCCCCCCCCCCCAAATATTCAAATATGCTCAAAATGTCCCCCCCAATATATTGCTATAAAATAGATTTCTGTTTATATGATTGTGGTTATGGTTGTACTTTATTAATCCCTAATCTCTGCCATTACATACAATGAAACAAGACAAGGTAAAAAAAAGAAAAAAAAACAGACCAATGTAATACAATACACTATTAGACATTATTGTAAAAAAATAAATTAAAAGTCCATCCTATGTGTCAGTGAATTTTTAAACATTGTAGTCAGGAAATGGCAGGAAATTCGTTTTCAAATTTAGATTTTTTTTCTGGGGGGGGGACCCCCATACCCCCTGGAAAATTTGGTCCCCCGCAATGTTGACTCCATGGCTACGGCCTCGGTGTCACATATTTTGCCACTGATGATAGCCGTGGCTGGGATTCGAACGCAAGTCTCCACGTTGTTAGAGCACCGGGAGACTCGTTTAAGGGGCCGTCCATAAAATACGTCACGCACCTGGGGGGGGGGGGGGGGGGGGTTGGGGTCAGACATTTGTGACGATGTGTGACGAGGGGGGGAGGTTTGAGAAATGTGACGTCACATACAAATGCGCAACTTTAAATAAATATAGACAACACGTTCTAGTTAATTAAATAGACTTTTTGATAAATGTTTTCTTCTACAACATCAGAGTGCAGCGCCACATTAAATACGTACTTACAATGACAATAGTTTAAAGCGATTTGAAGCATGTTTTATTTTGGGGGGGGGGCGCAGAGCTTTGTGACGTCATATTTGAGGGGGGGGTCTGACTTTTTATGACGCCGTGTGACGAGGAGGGGGGGGTCAAAAATCGTCCAAAATCGCGTGACGTCATTTATGGACGGCCCCTGAGGCTGAGTCGACCAAAAGGGAGACCCAGGGGGCCCGGTTCAGATATTCGCCACCGATGTCAGCCGTGGCCAAGAATGGAACTCACGATCTGGTTCTCAGCGAGCGCGTTGCGCTAACCACCGCTTCACTGCTCCACCCGAACAAAGGACACGACACGCACGCGCGTTACAGCCATTCTGCTGCATACGCTGTTATTCTCGTTCGTGTCCACGACAATACATCACCACTCTGGCTCACAACTCAATCCACCACCACCACCAACAACCGCATCACCCTCTCACAACACCGAGCTATGTACACGGGAATTTGTATGCCGCTCGGCAGACCGTCATTTGAATTTGCAGATAACCTTCTGATCGGAAGAGCGATGGCATCTTTAGGAAGGTGCTGTACTGTTCGGTACATAATCCACCCAAGCCACTCACCACCACCACCATCTCTCTCCCCCACCACCAGCTGGCTCTGTGCCTGTTCAAGCCACCGCAGCGGTGGTGAAATGTCAGACTGACGACGACCGATCCCATTGCCGTAGCTGCAAATTGGGATCCCCCCTCCACTTTCGTTGCCTGAAAACGCTCCAGTGACTCTTTGTTATCTTGAGTAAGGAAGTCAGTTTATCTCAAGACCCGGTCAAGACTGCTTGGTACGAATGCCTCAATACTAACGTGGTTTGAGCGCAGCGATTATCACGGTTACGATACGAACCCGTGAACACGTGTTCGATTTACAAACGCCAAGGTTAAACGCCATCAGTGGCGAGCGAAATTTGAACCAATCCTGCTCTTCCCCCCCACATGCACCAACCCATACTGACCGGCATGGTGAAGTATGGTAAAAAAAAACTCCCCGAACCTAAATTTTCTATTTTTGCCAGGTAAGGCCCATTGAGCTATTTAGCTCTTTTTATATATATAAGCAATTTGGCCACAAATGGCTTGTCGTGGTCAAGTGGAAATTTATAGCAGCCAAATACTCTAAACGCGTGATGTTGATTCTAAATGTGGAGGGAAAACCAGAGGACCCGGAGAAAAATCCATGCGACCACAGGGAGAACACGCAAACTCCAAATATACAGCAGGCGTCAGCGTCAGGATCCAACCCACGACCTCCTGCACACCTGGCGAGGGAGTTCACATTTCGCCACCGACGCGCCGTTGGGAGCCTTTCATCCAGCAGTGGACTGATTGACATAAGGGGGTTGCGCATTGTCATCATTGCTATTTAGAAATTCACGATGCGCACAAGGCCAGCCACCAATATGGCCCAAACGATCAGGTGAGACGACACTTGGGAAATGTTCCTTGACCACATTTGTCCAGCCTTCTTCATTGGTGAAATGAAAATAGCTGGCTGGATTTTAATTTTGGTTTGCATCCTGACCAACATACATAGGGTACATAGGTGCATGCATTTGAAGACAGCAAAAAAGCGCCTGGGTTAGATTCCCGACTCGGGCGCCTTTCTGAGTAGAGTTTGTACGTTGTCTTTCTCCGCTTTCCTCCCATAGCTAAAAAAACAAACATGCAATGTTACTGTTATTGGCCAAACAACTCACAAGGTGAACAATTATCGAATTGCTCAATTGGAACTAAACACGTAGCAACGTCTTGGGGGGGGGGCAGTCCTTAAAATGAGTTTTTTTTGACTCGGCGATACTTTGATGGGTAAGAGGCATGAGAATGTAAAAATAATAAATGTTAATTGCACGACTCTCGTCTGCTTTTTTTTCTGGCAGATTCTGAGTCGGCAGCCTGGCGCCTGAAAACGATGCTAAGCTGCCTCCTGAAGAGCACTTCTCAAGCCACTAACGCTGGGCTTCCCCCCACGGAGAGAGATCCACTCCAGACAACGCCGGTCATGCCGTAGCCAAGAGGTCAAGTTTGTGCGAACAGGCCAGAGTGCACGATGAGGGTCCCTTCTCATTGATAATCTGCACTTTTAAACGCAAGACAATTGGCTTTTTTTTGACACGTCAGGTTAACAAGACTATCACGAGGGATGCCACGTGCTTAATTTATTTGCGCCCCTAGTCGTCCTGCTATACATTTCCACGCGATGACAAGCCGCTTCGTTGAGATATTATTTGTGGCCAGGTGGCTTCTGAAAAAGAAGCTGATAAGCTCAGTGGGCCTCAGCTGGTAAGATTTTTTAAAGAAAGTTTAGTGTTATTTTTTTATCAACATTTTAAGTGATTAGCTTACCGTCCCTATACCTTGCACTCCTATCGCGTTTTTGTATTGTTTGTCGTTGTATCGGTTTTACCCTCCCTATTGGCCATCTGTGAAAAAGAGCTTCATATCTAATCGGAGTCGTCCGGTATAAATATTCTGAAAACTCGCCACGTGTTTTAATACTTTCCAAATCAGTTTGTCAAGGAAGTTTACGCATTAGCACTGTCTGCTCGCTTGCTTGTCTTCCCGTCAAGGGCACGATAACTCTCCTAAAGATGCTTCGATATGAATGAAATGTCAGCATTAGGTTGTGTTGCACATCAGCCAAACCGATCAATGGGTTCCCCCAAAACCTGGGGAGGCCAGGGCTATGAGGACCAACCTTGGAATCACGGCCCCGTTTGCCGAGACACATCCTGCTGGATTAGGCCAAGTTGTGCAGAACAAAGAGTACACGTGAAACTTGAAATGCCCTCGTGTGTACATATGCCTGTGATGTGTTGATATAATAAAGCTATTGGAGTTCAAGGCTAATTTGTGGTCGCCTTATTACACGTTGCCAACAGTTAATTTGCCGATTGTAAACTTTCGTGCTGGGACTGGGTGTTTTTTTGTTTCGTCCGTAGATGAACGCATGTGGAATCGTAACCATACCCTTTGGCTCTTTCAGTAAAGTCACGTAGGTAGAAAAATAATAGATCACGACGTTCTATTATTTTTTCTATCTATGTGACTTTACCGAAAGAACCAAAGAGTATGGATTCATGCAGTCACGAAAGCTTCAAATCAAGATAGTAACCATATTGCACAATTAATGGTAAGATACAGACTAAAACTGTTTAGCCGATTGTTGAATGGAGGAAATTAAGCTGAACTGAAGAAGAAGAACAAGGCACGGTTAAGTATGGCTGTCTCCACAGCAACCAAGGGAATCTGAGGCACTGCGGTTTTGTGCAAGCCAACTTGACATCAGGAGTGAGCGATAGCTGACTTGGTGCCGAGCGCATGCCCATCCACAAAGCCGCACGGACCAGCGTGGTGGGGTATGGTCAACACAATTTCCAAACACGCCGTGGGCATGCTTTCAAATCCCCCGTTTTATATCTATATAATGACAATCGTTGCACGTATGTTGAACTTTTTTCGCACCGTACGTAGCCAACCGTGCTGCACTGAAAGATCCGATGATAAATATGTACACACACATGGAGTGCATGAACACTCATTCATTGGCTGAAAGATTATTCTGTGTAGAACCGCAGAGGTTGGGAAATTGTTGGCACTGTCTCACCGCCTCGCTGTTGCCTTCCAGCTTGTCGGCGGGTCCCTTGTCGATTGCGAGATGTCATTTGCGCAAACAGCGACACTACGGCGAAACTAAAACATTGTGGTATTATGGATACGCGTACAGTACACGTTACTTTCTGTTGGCATTTTTTCATTGTTGAATTTATATAAATCTGTACTTTCAGCCACCACGTCGAATGAAGAAATATCAGTCTACAAAAGGTGATTAAACCAACATGATTTTTGCATTCACTTGCTACAAACACTTCAGACACCCCAAATCATACATTTGGTGTGTGTTACAATGCGGCAGTCACCCAATATCACCATCCTATATAAAACTATCAACAATTTACAGGCGTATTTCCCACATACTTTTCTTTGCAATTGTCACAACAGATCGAAAAAAACAATTAAAATATGATTTATTTTTTGAAAGTGTTGCACGTAAAATCAGGTTACAAATGAACATGTTCAATGTCCCTATAGCAATACAGCAACATCAAAAGCTTCAACTGAACGTGCATTGCACTTTCACACGAGCCACGCTCTCGGCTTCGTATGGAGATACAAAGCAAAAACAACAACAACAACTTTGAGTTAAAATATCGATTTGACGAGGTCGTCTTGAATGCACGGTTGTACGCCAAAATCGTAGGCACTGGTTGTGTGCAACAAGTAAATGTTTATTTTCCCATTACCTGCACTGGCATGGGGCAGGGGGTGGGGGATGTCACACACTGCAATACGAACCAGAAAAATTCCGAGTTTGATTCCCGGCGAGCGATATCTGAATACCATCTTGCTCCCCCTCCGCCCGCCCGCCCGCCCGCCCGCCCGCCACCCCCTTCACCAGCCCACAAGAATCAATATGGTGAAGTATGGCGTGTGAAGTAAAAACAACAATCCCTATGACCAACACGGCATGAGAAGGCATCCCTTGTGCAGTGGTTTGCCAAACGGCTCGAAATCATTGCCGTGATTGAATTTCAACCATCAACGTTGTCCGTCACAGTGAATCCACTGCTGGATGAAGGCCTCTCCCCAAGCCGCTGCCACCTCCCGTGATCCCGCCCGGTAAATGATTCGCCAAGCCAAGGCCGTAATTATAATATATTGGGGGGGGGGGACACATCCCCCAATATTCAAATATGCTCAAAATGTCCCCCCCCCCCCAATATATAGCTATAAAATAGATTTCTGTTTATATGATTGTGGTTATGGTTGTACTTTATTAATCCTTAATCTCTGCCATTACATACAATGAAACAAGAAAAGGTAAAACAGAGCAATGTAATACAATACACAATTAGACATTGTTAAAAATAAAAAAGTCCATCCTATGTTAGTGAATTTTTTTTAACATTTTAGGCAGGAAATTCGTTTTCAAATTTAGATTATTTTTTTCTGGGGGGGGGGGGACCCCCAGATCCCTTGGAAGATCTGGTCCCCCCCCCCAATATTGGCTACGGCCTTGCGCCAAGCACCCGAAAAACATCGCCAATCCACGGCAGAAGACACGCACTGACAGGTCGCATCGACTTGAATGACAAACTCGTGCAAATGTGGACTCGACGCGTCGCGCAACGGAGCGGCGCTTCATGTGAATAACACCACATCGCCTTCAAGAGGAACAAAAAAAAACGGAAACATTTCTTGCACGAAAATACTGTGTTCACTGCGGTTAAGTTTTTAATCTCATCATAACCACAGTCTTTTCTTTTTCATTACTCTCAACACGCAAAGGTCAGTCTTGCACTGCTTGTCAGGCACTGACATGTTAAGCCACTGTGAAAGAGCTTCATTCTTTGTTTAGGCATTAAATTTAGGACCCCCCCCCCTTATGCATGTAAGAATATACCAACTTCCATCTAAAGCGCACAAAGGTGAAGACCTGAGAAGACGATTCACCTTCAATTTGGAAACAACAAAGCATTACAAACCAAATGAGTGTAGATCACAAAGTAGTTACAAGCAGCGCCCTTGTAATGGCTTGCCATGTTATGGAGCTAAATAAATTATATTTTCATATTATAATTTTACTATATGCGCAGGTCGCATTAAAGATTTATCTTTGTACTAAAGGCTCCAAAGGACACGTGAAATTATTTATCCTCCGACCCCAGCAGTACATTGTCCCGACTCGGTGTTGCAATTCTGTTGAAGAATCGATTGTTTAAATTTGTACAAGCGGCAAATGGTAGCGCCTCTTAAGTTGCTGCAGGGGTGATGTTAACCCATTCCATTTTCGCCAATCGAAAAACATCCGATTCTCGATGCATGTTGCACCCCCAATATCAGTAAGTAAATTCCCAATGAAGCCGAAGTGGCAAGTTGGTCAAAGCTCCATACTCTTTGGTTCTATTTGGTAAAGTCACGTAGGTAAAAAATAAAACAACAAAAATCACGACGTTTCGGCCACAACACAAGCGGCCTTCTTCAGGTGAAGGGATCAGGCTGTCTTGAGGACAGCGCTGGAGTGAAACACAGCCACAAATCTAGAATTGGTCAAAGCTGCTGCTGCTACAGCATGAAGCCACCGTGTCGTACTCAGATTGTAAATGTTCTGGATTACTCTCCAACACACCGGTGGCTGTATTTGTAACGAATTGGCATGTTCTGTTAATGTGACAAACATTACTACTCTTTGGGTCTATCGGTGACTTTACCCAAAGACCCAAAGAGTATGAATTCCTGCAGTCACGAAAGCTTTAAGTCAAACCTTACTAATTGGCTGTGTCGGGTGGTGGCGGGTTTAACGATACATTTATATGTATGCAATCTAAAACAAAACAAAAACTGTATTATGGATGCTACAGCATTGTTTTTATCTGTTTTGGTCTCCATGCTGCAGGGAAAGCCAAAGACGAGTTATAGTTCGTAATTATTTCATTGGTGAGGGCCTGGTCCCACTGGCTTCTAATGGCAAGATACTGCTGAGATAGTGGTGCCCCTGTCAAAGCAGAATATGCAAAGCTGGTGTTGACTCTTTCCTAAGTTCTCAGGTTCTGCCAGGAAGCGATCACGAGATGTCTGGACATGCGCTGCATGTTGCTTCTGGGTCATGGCATTAAAATTATATCAAATGACACTCAACCACAAGAACCTCTCATACCCAGTCCATCATAATTGTGTTTAAATATATAACTATTTTTTTAAGCTCGTGTTCTCTTGTTGCATAAAAAAAAAACTCTGTATGAATTCCCCCAACACCGACATGCTCAGTCTTGTTTAATATTGACTCTGTAAAAATCAAGATTCACGCTGTCACCAGTGCGAGTGGAAAGCGAGCTTGATTGCTTTACCGTATTACTGGAGAGCACGGGAGGTCACGCAATGAACGTTAAACATGTGTCGTGACAGAGAATGGGTTACTACGGCGCGTAGCGCTGGTTACTGGTAGAGAGCGGGATCGTGGATGTAATAGCCCGGTCTACCAGCAGGGCAGGTGAAGTGTGCCACTGCAGTGCCGGTCGCTGGCAGTGAAGGGCATTTGAGGACACAAGCGACCGGTCTGCCAGTAGGGCACGTGAAAGGCACGGATGTAGGGTAAAGGTGACATAGGGGACACGTGAGGCAGAGTCCAGAACTTTCTGGTAGGTTCCAGAAGGGGGCGTGGCCGAGGGCGAAGCCAGGCCACACTGGGGAGGATAAAAGGGAGGCCCTGAGGCTGGGTCGGGGCTGCTGCGGTTTGGGAATGGAGCCGTCGTCTACGAAGTCTACGCCCTCCTCGTCGGTGTTGGGTCAGGCAGTGTGCCGGCTGTCCTGACCCATATATAGTTATCCCCTATACTGTGGAAAGTGTAGAATAAAGGTGTATGCCTCCTATGATTAGTGTCTCTGAAGTGACACACTACACTTGTGTCCGTCAAGCTCCGCCAGGACACACACACAAAAAACTCACCTCAGAACAAACAAAGTTCCTGTTTGTGTCCGTTATTTTCTTTAATTAACCTGTGCTCAATCAGTGCAGAAAGCAACAGCAGAATGGACGGCAGGCCATTTAGTACACGTGTAAACACGTGACCAATGAAGATCGCCGGGCTTGCAGTCCAGGGGGCAAGGTGGCTCCACACAACTGAATTTACATCAATCTCTGGGATACACATACATTACATATGTACATAGCACAATCCCTGGCCAGCATCTAAAGATTAACATACGCGTACAATGGAGCCACCAAAACCCCTTTGGGAATGAGAATCTGAAAGTACACTCGGCATTTATGTGCTTATCACAGAAAATAATAATCAGCACACAGCGATGTTAAACGTTGTGCCAACAGTAGATGTAGTCCTGTCTATTGAAGAGCTAAAAGCTATATAACAGTTTTGTATGTGCAATTATCCATAGGTTAAAAATCGACTGAAGACGCTCAGGATGTGCGTGTAAGAATCGATCCTTGAGTCAAGTCAACACCAAGAATCGTGACAATTAATCGAATCGTTATGCGCCCAATACATTTAATGTCCCATTTTCAAAACCGCTTGACTGCCTCTCACATGTCATATGTACAGCATTTTTTAAATATATATGCTGCGCATAACAAACACACATTGGGGAGAACTATTGCGAATGGCCAAAAAAAGCACATGTTACAACAAAGGCAATGTTCGAGGAGCACGATTTAGAACTCATCTCGCCATAACTAAAAGAACAAAGTGTGGGGACTGCGAAACTGTGTGCCAAAAACCAATGGCAAATCCACCATCACAAAAGGGTTAAAGAGGCACAAGATGGTAATGGAGATTATGCTCAAACAGCTGCCACCAGTGCCACAACAATACAGGACACACATAAAATTGTGAGAATACTGAAAAATAAGACTCACCAAATGAAGGTATTGATTTGAAATTGAAATAAGAAGCAATAGGTGGCATTTCTTGCTTAACTAAAAAAGCGGACCTTGTATTTGCCAAACGTTTCTCAAAAACCAAAACCCAGCCACATATCAAAGTTGCTGGAGGACACCTTGAGTTCTCATAGATACCTTTCCCAGAATCAATATCTGAAAATCTGTATAAAGACAGATTAAATTAAATTGTATTAATGCATACATGTATGTATGTACGTTGAACTTCTTTCACACAGTACATAGGCAACTGTGCTAATTGACATTCTGCCATTTTGAGTTATAAACAGAACATTAGGATTAGTTTTTTATCGACTTAATTTTGTTGACAATGCAAGCTGTATATTTATTACTAGGGATGTAATTCACTCCCCCTCTCACCCACCACAAATACATTTCTTGAGATTCAGGATCACAATACCATTAACTAATTACTTGCTTAATCATTTTAATGAATGACGACACATCCTGTGTTTGCAGCAGACACAAACGGATTACAACGCGAGCAAGTAAAAAAACAAAACATCGTGTTTTACATGAGCGATTATGCGCATGTTGTAATAAACGAGGAATGTATCACTGTTCCACACATAGGCGTTTTATAAGTGCAATGTTCTTAGCATTGCATGTTACTCTTTTAATTATTTACAGAGGGAAAGGCAACCGATGAAAACCTTTGTTACGATGTAATACAATAATCCAACGAGGGTAGTTCAGACAAACAGAACATAAGGCTGGACAAACACCAATGTTCATGATGAGCATGGCATGCTTATTCTCTGGTATATTCTGTGCCTGCAGTCCTGTGCAATATGTGTACATTGGTAAATTAAGGCAGACTTGGGGACAAAAAGCGCCCCATTATACATTAATTGTAAAAGCATCGACTCATTTCACCACCGTCTCCGGCACTGGCCGATTTAAAATACAAACGCAAACTGGCGACGTGAACGCGACTTCACTCGCCTAGCGACACAGGACTAGAAAACAATGCGCTCCTCCGCTAACGAAGCGGCGAATCTGCAATTGTCAGGAAAACAAGATAGGCAAGGGGGGAGGAGGGACACTTCAATACGTTAATTTTGCACACTGCGCATAACAAACACCGTCAACTAAAACTGATCGCTCACCGTTGCATTTGCATTCACGTTTTAATATTGTATGAGTCTACGTCGGGTGGAAAATCAAGAAACGCGACAATATGCCATAATACACCCACATTTGTTTTCAAGTTTTGATCCATGACGTGGCAGTCAGAGTGATAGCATTGGGGGGCAGGGTGTTTCTTTGAATGGGGAGAAGCGAGGGACTCGGAGGGGGGGGGGCTTTGTGTGAAAGTGGTTTGCAGGTGTGTGGGATTGGATTGTTGGATTGGCTCGTGGGCACGGGGGTTTGGACTCATGGGCACGTCGTTCTCATCAAATGGGGGAAGGGCCCAAGGGTTTGACTCAATAAAGGGCGCCGCCGCGGGGAACCAAGAGAGGGGCAGGGGGTGGATTTCATTCTGCGCCTCAGCCTGTTCGAGGCGGGTGCTGTGCTTGGGGCTGACCCTGCTCGAGGTGGCTGGGGGTGCTGATCTGGCTTTACGTGGCTGGGACTGATCCGGCTCGAGGTGGTGTTTCGTACGTGCCTTTTGGGATTTTGCTCAGCAGTTTTCTCCCACCAGCGTCCGTGGTGAAGGAAGTCGGTGAGGCCGTGGTTGCCGGGTTGTGTGACTGTTGGTTGTTGTGAGGGTCATTTGTGATGCGTGCACTCCCAGACTAGTAGGCCTGTTGCCCTTTTAACAATGTAAGATTTTGTGTAGAGATAACATTCTAAGTAAACACTGTACATCTTAAATATACTGGTTGTGTTCCGTGCACGGTCATTTGGGGCGTCGCGTGAAAGAGGGGCCCCACCGTAATTTAAACAGTGATGCGAGATAGGTTTTCGAGTTTCGACCGAAACCGGCTAAAGAATGTCCCAAAAGGACGCACCGTTACACATGGGTGATATTCAAACACACTCGTACCACCGAGGCCAACCAACCCATAAAACTTGAGGATCAAGTTGCTTCTATTCAAGATCAGTGGGTCACGCCCGGGTGCGCGCAGACACGAACACTCCCCTCCACAGCCCTCCACAGCGGGGACTGAACACATTAAAACGCCACATTTCTCCCAACCACATGACGGCACACAGCGCACGCTTGATGTGACGCACGTCCCAGTTTTATACGAGTGCAGCACAACCAAAGGAATCGCTCAAACTGTGGGACCTGCAAAAAAAAATGAAACGGCACACCAGACTCCTTATCCCAATGGCTGATCTAAAGGCATTTCCATGTATTCAAGTAATACGCATGCTACAAAAACGTACAAACCACGCGAGACGATTATTCAAAAGCTATAAATATCCCCCAAAGGACCCAAGAGTCAAAAAGCCCACAGATGTGTTTTTAGGTGCTAAGTGCTTCTATAGCAGGCACTTATTTGTAGGTGGGCAGAATTTGATCGGCACACCACCCGGATGATCACAATACTACAAAGAGCAGCAAAAGGGGGGAGGGGGGGGGGGCCCGGCAAGTTTGTTGACATCGTTGACTTCTTCTGCTTTGCTACACACGAAACGGTATACAGATTATCTCTTTAGTGGTTGACAATGCATTTGGGACAGAATGCGAATGACAGTGGACATGGGTGTTGTTGTCCATCAGACACTTCCGCCGAAGTACCACGAGCAATCGCCGACTAAAATGCACACTTCAAAAAATCAACCAAGAAGAATTCGACAACCATCACTCCTAGATATGGATGGGACACTACATGGTGTACTTGTACACTGATTGTCTGCAAACTGAAATATACAATATGTACAGGTAATGTGTAAGCCTGTGAAAAAGGTTATTTGTATTGACTTATTTAACATTCAGGCAACAGAGCAAAAATGTGGAAGTGTTACTGACATCAAGTGTCTTTTGGAGAGAGTAATAATATTTCACACAAGCTGCAATGAAAAGCCAGAATAGAGCCCTGCATTTTTGAAATTCAATTGTACTGTACAAAATACGTTTCATGACTCACAAATCACATTGCATACTTCAGGGGGGATGACTGTTGCAAGCCGACTAAACTGATATAATCAATCAAACTGGATGGCAAGGTAAACAGAGTTACACAAACATACATAGTTAATATAATCACAATCGGAGTGGGATTATTCAGGTTGGGCTGCATTTTCATTTACGATTCTATTGACCGTTCGCCACCTACAATGCCTGCGGGCAACATCAGGAGTTGAAGAGAATAAATCCTCAAATCCATCCCAACCTGGAAAACCACATTTAGATTATAAGCGGCTGCCAATATTTACGCATTCAAATTCACGCCGAGGTGGCGAGATTATATCTCCCCTTGCCTGGTATATGCAGGAAATCGTGGGTTTGATCCCGATGCCTGTACATATGGAGTTAGCGCGTTCTCCTCCCCCCCCACCCCCGTGGTTGTCGCGTGCATCTTCTTCGGATCCTCCAGTTTCCCCTTC
Organism: Petromyzon marinus; assembly: GCF_048934315.1. Classification (NCBI taxonomy): domain Eukaryota; kingdom Metazoa; phylum Chordata; class Hyperoartia; order Petromyzontiformes; family Petromyzontidae; genus Petromyzon; species Petromyzon marinus. Next base: position 6,364,258 of record NC_133685.1, read on the forward strand.
ACATTTAAAATGAACTTGTGTTTAGACTATTCGGCTGTTCCTAGAAGTTCCCACGAGTGATGATGATATGGAGATTTCTTTACACAAGAGGGAAATGTCAGTTTAACACGTAGGCCTTTCGCGACCAATATCCATAATAAAGGTTTTTTTTTGGGTTAGATTGTGTAAATGTGTCGTTAAACCCACCACCACCCGACAGCCAATGAGACAAGGTTTGTCACGTAAACAAAATTGATAAGCAGTCTTCCTGTTTCGGTCTTAAGGGAGGTGTGTGTTTGACATGACCGATTACTGGCAGAATAAACAAGAGTGCAGATAAAAAAATGTTTTAACCAGGAATATAAATTTGTACTATTGAGCTGCTGTACTTGAGTCATTCATTTTTCAGAACTTGTTAACGCTCAATAACCACGCAGCATAGGCAGTGAGGTGCCGCTATGATGACAGCTACAATAATTTGAACAAGTTGAGCTTAGTTGACAATGATAATATAACAAATTATTTACGTGAACTGGTAGTCAAGAAGTGTTAAAACTGATACAGGAGCATGCTCAGAAGATCACCTTTAACTGGACGCTATTTAATTACATTCAAACCACAGCATCAACCTTCACTTTACGAACCACCTCAAGAGACAATGTATAACATTTTAGTATCAAAATATTTTAAAATAAGAAAAAGAATGTAAACCACTCAACCCATACAATTAGTCTCTTTCTCATTAAATTTGTAGGTTTTTTGTTTGTTATTGTGATCAGTCCTTTTATAATTATCCTTCACATTGTTCTCCTATAAGCCAGATAATCTCCACGTTCTATCTTATCTTCTTTTGCTCATTCGCGTCAGCCGCCTTTTTGTCTTCCACAATGTCCTCGATAACGTTAGAAATCTTCTTCGAGGTGTCTCTCGACTTCTCTGGGGCAACTGCCGCTGGCAGCTTCTTCTCACCGTTGCCCTTCACCCGAGGTTCTCCTCCTCCTCCTCCGTCTATCGCATTGTCGTCGACAGCAGGCGCGTCATCTTTCCTCTGCACGTCTGGCAGCCTCAAGTTGCCCTCGTCCTTCGGCTCTGCCAGCGCCACGTCCTTACTGTGCCCGATGTTGGACAGCACGGGCTGGAAGCGGTACCTGTAGCCATACGGACGCAGGTGGTAGGCAAAGTACTCCAGGATGTACATCCACGTGGGGCTCACGTAGTGGAATGAGATGGTGAAGTCGGAGCAGCATTGTGGGCCCTGTTGGAGAAGAAAAAACAACAATAATTATCTTATTATAAGGGTACCCATAACTTTAAGTTGATGGCTCATGCCAATAACATTTGTACACACGTCAGCGCGTTTAGGTCTGACTGCTGATTTGACCAAAGTCAAAACTGGCCCAGAATTTGCCAGCTAAAAAAACATAAATGTAACTTCATTGAAAGGAAGGCCCATATGACTTCCTCCCATTGGTGGAGAGCCATTTATTTACAAGTAGACTGTAATTATGTTTAATGATTATGATTAACAATGAAAATAAAGATAAATCATAACATTGATGCATGGAGTATCCTCATCGCGACCATGATCCATAATCCAACGACGACCGGATTAAGGTCTCTTTAGCCATCTCTCGGAATATTTCTATGCCATAACCCATCCCACTCCTGCATACTAGTTGATCTATCTCTGTGGTTGGTTGGCTGCCATTCTGTCTCTAGTCTACGTTCGCTTACTTTTACTGTAACAGTCACTTCATCTCCGATTTGAATTTATTCCTTGATAAAATGTGTGCAAGGTACACGGACATTTTAATTTATTGCGAACTTTTGACAATAACTTATGACCATCCTCTCCGTGGCGACAAAGTAGCCTTCAAATAGAATTGGCATTTTACAAATGGTCATCTGCTGAGTTCAAACAACGTGGACGGGATTAAAAGATGATTGTTGATAAAAGGGCTTTGCACACGTGGGGTTAATCCACGGGGTTTAACTACTTGCATGTGAAGAGTTAATGAAGATTAATCTTCAGAGTGCACCGCTTGCTCAACAGATACCATATGCTACTAAGCGTGTAATGCAAAACTCCAGATGAACTGACACAACCTGGATTAAAGTCGACATCATACGTTGTCTTTTTTTGTATTCTTCGCCTTGTATGTTGTTTAAATTATCTATATCATTAAAGTCTTTGTTCGAACTCGTGTAAGATAGTCCAGAACACACAGCACTGTACGAGACCCTTCATCCAGCCGTGGATTGAGACAAGGCAGCACACGTCCCGACATCCTAGACGTAATCTGAGTTCTGGTACCCTACCATCAGTTTTTTTAAAAATACCTGTGAGCTGAGGTGGAAAGAAACCTGCTTCTTGCAACATTAATGGGTGCTGTTTGTTGCTGTCAGCTTGCTGTTTGTGGGCCTTTGGGCCTGCGCTTTGCAACTGTGGCGAGGTGAAAAAAAACCCACAACACCATCCGTACCTCCTGTGGGGAGGTCCCCTTGCACAGCCGTGTGTTGAATTTATTTCACGCTACACGTAGCCAACCGCACTAATCGGGATGTGCCGGGCGGGCGGGGAGTAGATGAAGGACAACGGCTTAATCAGCGCTCACCTCCACTGCTGGGTAGAAGCAGTATTTCCAGTACCAGAATGACTTGGGCAGGTAGTTGGCGATGAGGTGGTGCTCAGGCACAAACGGGTGGAATGTGTCGCGCGCGGCAGAGTCGCGCGAGTCGCCCGCCGCCACCCCAATCTTCTCGAGGCACGAGCCGATCGCCAGGTCCTCCACCGAGCTCGTGTGTGTGCACTTGCCCTTGGCGAAAGCGTCTACGAAGCGGACGAGCGCCTCCTTGCTGAGCACGTAGCCTGCGCCGCCGCTCATGTAGCCCTGCTTCACGAAGGGCTTGAAGCGGCGCCCGAAGTAGATGGGTTGCTCGGGCGTGTAGTTGCTCAGCATCAGTCTGGTGGGTTCGATGGGATGGGTGCATGCACGCAGGCAAGCGGGCGTTTGGGAAAAATGCGTATCTAAATAACCACCGACTGTTTAAATGTGAGTTTACAGGAATAGGGCTGGAGAGGTAGCAGTGGAGAGCGCACTTCACCATGATGCTACCCAAGTTCGATTGCCGGCCGCGTTAATAGCGGACCAGATCTGAACCGGTCCTGGGCCTCCACCTCTTCATCAAGCCGCACTCACCAGCGTGGTGAAGTATGGTCAAACAACCCCTTTACGAAAGCAGAGGATTTACAAAGGGTTGTACGTTTTTTTCAATATGAGCAACTTTTTTTCAGTAAGTCAACAAACTTGGAAAGACTTGTTGAACGCCATGTTCAACTTCGGGCTCCGATAAATCCTTTAAGCGGATCATTCTGACCGCAGCCGGTCGAAAGTACACATCTTTCACAGGCCAACCGCGTGCAGCACAGAAGAACAAATGATCAGATAAATGGTTGCGGCAATATCATTTTTCACAATATGATGACATATCGTACTACACTGCACGTTATGGAAATTATCATGATTTCAGTTTCCTGTAACTTTCACATTTGTGTTAGATTGTTTTTGTGCTTTGATGTACTTCCAGTGTGAATATTACTTAAGTTCATAATTCGTTTTTTTTAGTTCGTTTGTGTAAAAAATTGTGTTGTCAACCCTCGTCCACCCGACACAGCCAATTAATGACAGTGTCACATGAATAAAACATGCCAAATGTATTTCTGCTTCAGCAGCACCAGCGGTGTGTTTTGTAGAGTAATCTCCCGACATTGATATGGGTACGACGTTCCGCTGGGGATCACATCCAGCATCATCAGGTTAACAGGAGCTCAGATAGAGCATGGAGGAGGGTTTTATGGCACACATTTCCCCAACTGAACCCAAAACATACCAATCATGAATAATATTGGTTGTGAAAACTTACATATAAATTGCAGTCCGCACATCATCCATTCGTCAATAATACTTCCATAAATAAAAAATATACATGTAGATACAGATGACGTTGTGGGCGAAATCCCCTTTTCGTAATGGCGAGATAGGTGATGTTTAATGTCATGGCACTTTTAATCTCTGCTAATAAGGGACACTGCCCAAAAAAGTCACAAACTATATAGTTTTCCTTTTAGGCCCACCACGTTGCTGACGAACGTGTTGGCTTTCTTGCACCAAGACGAATTCATAGACGGCACACCACAACGTCGCAGCACTCCCGCGAGAATTGGCGGCAACCGAACGGGAAGCGCCGCCACTGCCGCCCTCACCTCAGGTTGTCGACGATGACGTAGGTGTCGTCGTCCGCTTTCAAGAACCAGTCGGCGTCGCCAAGGTGGTGCTCGTGCACGTACTGGAAGGCCCTGATCGTCTTCCAGTAGAGCTGGTCTCGCCCCTCCTTGGTGTGCAGCCCCACGGCGGGGAGATCCTTGTCTTCCTCGGAGCTCATGAAGAGCACTTTGTCGCAGGCCCTGGTCCAGGTGGCGCGCAAGTGGCGCGCCTTCTTCTCTAGGTTCTGGGGGCCCGTCATCACCCAGCAGAGGACGCGCACACGGCGGCGCAGCTCCTGCATCTGGCTCATGTCCTCCTCTGCAGGGCGGTGCGCACAGCAGCGGTGGTGGTAGTTACGCAGCGGAATTTCGTCGCATACAATCGCTTGAGACCGATTAATTTCGCACCTCTGATATGCACGGTTGTCTACGTAAGGTGCGAAAGAATTTCAACATGTACACATACATGATTGACCAAGAACAATGTAACGGACTACTCCCTTTGTAGTCCGGTATGCGGGTCCCCACACTTTGCCTTCCAGAGGCGAGAAGCCCTCTGCAAGCAATGCCAAGCGTTATGTGGCTAATGATGCCAATGATGTGAGCAAGCCCCTCTGATCACCTCCGTTCAAGCTGCATACATGGGAACTATTTATGCTACGTAATTAGTTGAACGATTGAACAATCCATACTTTATTACAATACTTGCATCATCGGATAGTCCATATTTAGCTGTAATGTTGTCTGAGTTGCTGTTTTACGGAGGATTAATGTACAGCCCTTTTTTGCAAATCCACTGCTATATGAGGGCCTCCCCACAACGTGTGGGTAGTAGGGGTTATTTGACCATACTTCACCATGCTGGGGAGCAAAGAAGTGGGAGCACATAAGCAAAGTACAACAATGGATTTTGCTGCGCGACCTTCTGCTGTGCTACCTTCTGCTGCCAAATGACCTGTCGAAACGTGGTAGTCACCCATCCAAGCACTAATCGGGCACAATCTAGCTTAGCTCCTGAGATTCGATTATATTCTGGGCGATTTGATCATCCGACAAATGTAGATGATCAAATGGAAAACTCACAATCTGTCCCAGACACCACCCACTGACCATATGGCAACCCCCTACCATCTCTTTTCCCTCTGCACAACCATAACGTGCCAGGGCCAAACCAAGCCAGCCCGGCGCAGATATAGAGGTTCCAATTTCCCATTGCGGAAGCAGAGCCGTGCTGCTCACGTCACATACAACGAACGTGTCGAGATGCAAGTAGATGATGCGGCAGCCCTATATTCTCATATCACACGTACTGAACGCGTCGTTAGCCCCGACCTTGCCCCTGCTTGGTCCCCCGAGTAAGATTCAGATGTCTTGTGAGGCTAGCGTAATCACGGATTGATTATGGTTCATCACAGAAAAAAAATACAGCATTAATTTGCCTGTACCGTGAGGGTCCGGTGCTGGCTTAGTTCAGATGTTCCGGTGGAAAAGAATCAGCTACCGCTAACTTGGGCCAAGACCTTAGGTCGTGCCGCCTCCGTGGCAGCTTCAATGGGCATGGGGGGCGGATGCAGCTGACGCACCATTGTGATCGCCGTCATGGATGTGGAATTTCATCTGCCCCTGTGGCGCATTGCCATCTTCGTCGCTGGCACGACCCTCCGGGTGCGGGTCGTGAGGGTTGTTCGGCAGCATAACCACGGGCGTGCGCTCGCGCTCCTCCGTGCGGTCCAGCGTGTACACCGCCAGCAGAAGGTAGCTCAGCGCAAAGCCCACGCTGGCGCCACACACAAGGCTGAAGAAGGACGCCCTGGTCCTCGGGATTATCATCGCGGCAACCTGGAAGCACAAGCAGGGGCACACAAACGCAAGATCTCTCTCTATTGCTGGGGGTGGTCTCAATGCCTTAGTCCGGGTCTGCCACGTCATCATTAAATCATCAGCTGCGTCTTTTGGTATAAGGTGCATGCCCAAATACTGAATGTATGGGTGATATGTGGAAAACTCTGAAAACTCATGAGCTAAATGCAGCTTAGTATAAAACTAAAAGTTTAACTCAATAAACTTTAAGTATATATTCATATCAACTGATATGTGGATAATAACAACCAGAGCATAATTTGTGATGCACCATAGGTATTAGATGCACCTGCACCAATCTGGCTGATTGCATAATGTTCAAACGCCGCTACCTCCAATCTTTTGGAGAAACTGGTCAACGGCTCGGTAATAGCTTTGGTGATGTCCACACCAGTGGCTCGTCATTTCAACAGCGGCGACCACAGCCCGAGTGACATGTCGGTCCTTGGCCTTGTTGTGATCTTTTGGGGGAAAGAAACCAAAGGTCAAAAAGGGCTGCCTTCTATTTAAATTGAATACTGTTCTACTGGCAGGATTGAATGAATGCTTCACTTACAACGTAACTTTATTATTGAATGCTCGACAAACATGATCAATTTTGATTTAAAGCTTTCGTGACTGCAGTAATTCATATTCTTAGTTTTTTCGGTAAAGTCACGTTGAAGAGAAACAACAAAATAACAAATTATATATAAAACAATAAAAAATTCTCACGACGTTTCGACCATAACTCAAACGGTCATCATCAGGTGTGTTGGTTTGCATAAATTTATTTTTATGTGCCGTTTTTAAAAATAAATTTATGCAAACCAACACACCTGATGATGACCGTTTGAGTTATGGTCGAAACGTCGTGAGAATTTTTTATTGTTTTATATATATTTTGTTGTTTCTCTTCAACGTGACTTTACCGAAAAAACTAAGAATATAAACATGATCAATGTTTTGTTTAATTTTATTTTCATGTGTACTTCCCATTGAATGAAGGACAGTTGAACTCCTAATACTGGTAGGAGCGAAGTTGTAAACTGAGTGTACCAGCCTGCAATAGATTAATGTGTCCGTCCGTCCGTCCCCTTTCAATACTTTAACGAAGTGAAATCTCGTGCTGTTGGGTGTAAAATCAGCAATAGACAGCGCAGAGACTTGTCCTACCAGCCCACCCTGCAGGGACCTGTTACTGAAATGGTAATCAGGCCCAGGAATAGACTGCTGGGTGGACTGTCCCTTCTCTCAGCAAACAAATATACCCACAATGCAATGTGTCAGAAACTTTTATAATATTCCGTGTAAGATTAATGGGGGTTATTTAGTAATAATTTAGATGACTGTTGGATTATTCTGTTACTCAATAGCTACGATCAGATAACTATTCATATGCCAATTTAAAAATCTGAAAGCATCTTAACATTTAATCCTTATCAGGCCCCATGATGTTAAGTGCAGTCTCTCACCTTTATGCATGCTATCTCTCTGGCCTCCGTTTATATGCTATGTAGAAGGGCCATTGCTCAAAACGTCACCCATTATATATTTTATTGTTATAAGGCCAGTATTGTTGACGAATGTGTTCAGTGTTTTTTGTTAAGTGTGCAATTATTTGGCAACAACAAAAATGATGAAGTGTTGGTGATTTATTTCAGTGGTTATTACCATTATAGAGCTACATTTTTAAATAAGCAGACAAAATGTAAAACGCATGTAAAATAGAGGTCTAATGATTATCCCCCACTATGGGATCATGATTTGATTCGCAAGTTTGTTCTTTTACAACACTGGCAATTGTAGTAACCGTTGGTGGCTGCAAGGGGTACCATGAACAAATTTTGCACAACACAAAAAAATCACATGCGATGTGGTGGATGTATAATGAGCATAATAATCAACACATATGTAGTGACTGACTTGGAGACGTAACTTCTTGGAGGCAATTCTTTCATTAAACACCAAGCAAACTGTTACACACTCTCTGCTGTTTCACAACTCTGTCACTCGCTTAAACGCAACGCTAATCTGGTTGCTAGCCTACAACACAACGCTAGCTGTCTGACACTGACGGCGCTGAACTAAGACAGCCAACTACTGCTAGCAGCGCAATTATCAAGTGGACGACGACAGCGGCAAAGGCGGCAGCAATGACGATGACGACGAGGGGATCCCACTCCAAACGACGGCCCCGATTCCCCCGCTCAGGGTCCCCTTTTATCCTGCTAGCGTGGCTTCGCTCCCCCTCGTCCAAGCCCCCCTTCTGGAACCTACTAGCGGGCTCTCGACGTCCCCCCCCCCGTAACCTTTACCCTGGATCCCTCTCGGGTCTGTCACGTGGCCTGCTGTTAGTCAGGGCTGCTTCACTCTGCAGATCCCCTTCCGTGCCAGCAGCCAGCGCTATGCTACGTAGTGACCAATCCTATGTCACGACACATATATTGCATCGTTTAACATCTCGTGGAAATGTATTAATAATTACTGGGCAATGTCAATTATGTTGTATGTTTTTTGTCTTTGGAAAGAAATTGGAGAACCCGGAGAAAGCCCATTCAGAAAAGGAAGAAAAATATGCTGAATCCACATAGAGGGGCACCCGAGTTGGGAATCAAATTCAGGTTCTTCTTGGCAGTGAGGGCACAAATGTTACCATGGCATCACCGTCTCCCAAATGATACTAATATATATTATATCGCTATTTTACGCAGTGAAAATCGTTACGTAATAAAATAGCCCTGAAGTAAACTGTACTTCTTTGAATGCATACGGATGCAACTGTTTTTTTAAGCTCACTGAAAATTTTTTTTTTCAGATAACATGTGTACCGAGCGTATTTTACATTGTTTTCTTTGGATTTAAAAAAAAAATGTAAATCCAAGTGACCACTATTAGGATATTTAAAGCAAAATACATCCTGGTTTGCATCATGCATAGTCTATCCACTTATGGACTATAGGGTACGTGCAAAGCATACAAAATTATGTTTGCACTCGCAAGAATATTCTATAACCTTGAGCATTTAAAAAAAGAAGGATTAGCAACCCACAACACCCCGAGGACATAAACCTCCCAGCCCGCCAGCTAATGTTTAACCTTTTATACAGCTCTGTATCTCTCCACCTTTCTCTTGCTTCCCCTGTACTTACACCATAAGCAGCCCCTTTCGTGATAGTTCATATCTTGTAGATAATTCTGAAACTTTCTTAACAAGAAAATATTACTTATAATCAGCCCGGTGCTACACCGTCGCACCCTGGTTACATTAATATAGTAGTGTAGTTATTACACATGTTCAGCCTTTTTTGACAAGGGCTTTACACGTTCTTAAATTGGCACATTAAACCTGTGGAGATTTGTTTGGATGTCAGGTGGTACAGGGTCTTTTACGACAAATTTGGTCACATCATTATTACGTGGTCTAACCCAAAAAATGATTACAAATGATCTTAATCCCGTTGGCCTCCTCTGTCGAGGTCAAATAACAGACGGTGCTTTAAATAGAGACAAGGAGTCACAATGGCGGCCAATAGCCGAGTCACCAAGAGCGATGCTGTCCTCAAACAAAGACAGCACAGCTCCTTAGTCCTGTGCGTGCCCTGAAGAGACGCTGTGCGCACCACTTGGCACGCAGGGTCAAGATCGGAAGAAACTTGAACAGGCGGGGGAACATCCGTGAATGTGTAACTTTGAAAGAGCCCTTTTGGGTTTTTTAAGTAAAGAAAGTACTTTTCGACATTTAAATCGAGTGCCACTTTACATTGGAGCCCCTGGAAAAAAGTTAAGTTTAGCACTCTTTCCAGAACCTTGTGGCTCACCACTAAGTAAACAGACTTTAGGACAGAATGTCCTCTTGCACAATATTTCAGTCGATTGTATTTACAGCCGTTGCTATAAAGCATAATATAAAATGTACTGTTATTTTCATCGGTGTCATTTTTTTTACTTACCATTTTTAAACACATGCATTCTAATGATTTGAACACAAGCGTGATCAGCCGTTTCGCTATTTTGTTGTTGTAACTCTATGTTTAGCATCTCATTCTAAATCCTTTTCATTGCTTCCTCCCAATGACTAATGCAAGGTGCTTTGCTAGAACAGTACACAGCATGCACTCACCACTGTCTCTGGCCGTTTCACGTAAAGGGGCATTACTACTATCCAGTGTCTGCAGCTAATTGTGGAAACAATCACGCCACCAATTAGCACAGGTGGCTAAGTACAATGCGAAAGACATTCACCATACACACGTACGTAAATTATTGAACATAATGCATAGTACTTTACGGAGTTATTTATTCGTAGGGGTACTGCCGTGGTGTTATGGTTAGCACGCCGGAACTGAAATCCAGAGGTCGCCAATTCGACCTCCTGGCGAGGGACTTGAAATAGCCACGTTACTTAAATTTCACCTCCTCCAGCCCGCCCACTCCAGTACACCGCAGTGAGTCGCCCGGCAGGTCGTGTGTGGCGAAGTAACGTGTGGGTAGTCCCACCTCTTCGAAGACGTCTGGCCAGCGTGGAAGAATAGGCCAAATCCCCTCGAGGGGCTCCTCTAGAGCTCCTTGTAAATGTCCTTGCAACATCAGCACATTGGACAAACGAATGCAGGGTAACATCGATGCCAACAGTACTATACAGAATGGTAACATTAACCTTTGGAGCATGCTCTTTTCTTTGCGGCAGAAAGCACAGAGGTCACCGGCTGCGATGAGACTAACTAAATGTACAGGTTTTCTGGAATGGGTTGTTAAATATTCAGATGATTAACATCCGGTAAAAGCGACTGCTGCACAAAGGGCAAGAATAAACAAAGACGGTTGCGGTTCATGACTCCGCAAATGTTACGTGATACGTGTAAATTGTCGCGTTAAAACACGTGTAAAAAAATGCCTGATTGATGCAGGAGGTGCTGAGCTCACTTGTCTCCAAAGTAGAACGTTCGATGTTAACCCTGTGCAGAATCAATTGACAAAGGTGAATAGCAAAGATTTGAATGTAGGAAAATATGAAAATAGAAGCGTTTTAATGAGGTTATAGCTAACCAAGATTCGGGTCCAAAAGACAAGATACATTCCGTGACGATTAAACTACCCTTTAGGCAAAACTGCATTACCTCACGTTATTTTGTACGGGTGTGGATGTACGAGTCTGACAAATCAATTCCTTATTTTAGAGGCACAAATGCAGCGTAGTAAGAGGGGGATACAATACCCGTAACTGTATTCTCAAACGGAGAGAGAATTTCACAATATCGTACAATAATGCACCGGTGACCTGGGCACTTTGTCTAAAGGCGCCTCGTCGTCGGTTTGTGACATTAGGATTATGATTCAGTGCTCTGTGTCGGTGTCTCATAGAGGTTTGTGTTCAGGAGCACTCGTGGACAAACGATTCGGGAGCAAACCACACTTCCGTGACAACACTGTTCTCAAGTTTTAACACAACATCGGTACATGCAATGAGGCAAACTGTGACGATCCCTTGAAACGGTGGTCAACTGTGCACGGAGAATATTAATGGTGCAGACGTGCGAGGCATTCACACTCAACTGAAACCTCACCGTTGGAAAAGCATTAAAGGATAATACCGATGGCATTAAAAGTTTTCGTATAAAAATCTAAAGACGTGAATTTATTTTTTTAAATTGTCGAATGCAAAATACGTGTACTATGAGCGAAGCAAATTCCTCGAATCTATATATACACACACATACAAGCGTTTCGTAGTTTTACTCTAAAGTCAACTTAGACAATCGTGATGTTCGAACGTAGGCGACGTTACACGTTAAAGTGCTGCATTATTTAAAGGTTTTTGGTAATGTGACATCAAAGCCACAAAGAGTGTCTTCCAAAACAACACACGGGTGTTGTTATATCATCCCTTCTAATGGCGAGCAGGTAGCGAAAATTCCACCCACCCTTTTCGGGCGAGTTACCTTTTCATTTAACCTTAAACGTGTATCTACAATGGAAGTGAACAGTCCAAACAAAAAAAAATATCCTGAATTATGTAACAAAACGGTTAAAAAAACTTTTTTTTATCATCTCAATTTTCAGGTATTGTTAATATATTTCGAGAAACGATGGCACGTATACAAGTCCCCCATTGTTCACTGCCAAGTATTAACCTCCTTTATCAGTGATGTGCCACCCACATGATTACGAAACAGGGACATCCTGTATATTGCTGTTAGGACGACGTGTCCAATGTCGTTTCATTTTTAGCTAGTGCCCAAATCCTGGTTAAACAGGCACACGCGTGTCGTAACACATCTCCCATTCTACTTACGGAGACGTAAAGCTTTAAAAGGGTAGTGACCGGAGGCTCAATTCCTTGCCAAGGTCCACTAACTAACATCTGAACCAGTCTTGGGGCATGCCCCTTTTTCATCCGAAGCCAGCGTCGGCAAATATGGCCAGATCCAAACTCCCACGATTGCTGACACAGCACGTGGGGAAGGAGGCCTTCATTCAGCAGTGGACTGACACAAGTCTGACAAGATTCGTGATGTCACAGTTATATTCAACCTGGTGGTTCTTAACCTGGCGTGGCCGCACACCCTGGGGGGTAACGAGATGCCCTCCCTGGGGGTGTGAGACACGGCCAGAATTTTTTTAGAAGGTAAATAATCGAAACACAAATTAAGCACGGGCACATAAGTACAACTACTTTGATTCATCAAAGCTATGTCTTTATTAACATTATACATTGTTTCAACGACTGAGAACCATGAGGGTGAAAGGCTACAGTAAAGGTACAAGAACCACTGTATTAACCGAATCGAATGCAGTTGGCAAATGGCCTAAAATTACAAGGTACAGTACATTATTCTGAGTTTCCAACTCGTCTCACTGACGGTAACATTTGCGTGCTAATTGACATGAAAAGGAAACCCGCCGGCTAAAACTTGTCCAAAAGGTAACCATTCACCTTTGAGTCACGACAGTTTCCTCTTTCTCAATTCTGGCTCGAAAACATTTTTTTTATTCCACCATTACTTCGGCATAGAATGCGTCACTACATATTTCTATGTAACGCTAATTTGTTGGCACTAAATGTTTTTTTCTATCTTCATCTATTTTGGCTATGCATACGCACGCTCAACCAAATTTCTATTGTATGCGAATATAAATTCATGTGTGGTACATGAACATATTGCGTGTTCAGACATACTATCGGGCAGCGTGTCTAAAAGCAGGAAAAAAAAAGTTTTTAACATCGAGCACCATCGGCAGTCTGGGCCAGAAAACAAATGCTTCTGGATTAACCACGTGAACCTTACGGTGGGCGACTCCGGGGTCCCGAATAAACGGAAGTCAAAATCGTGATGAATTAAAACAAAATTTTGGCGACTCCGTCCTACCGCGCACATCAACGCCACGAACCCACCCGGCGCAAAAATCATTTCTGATGTCGTGTCCAAGCGCAGCGGCGAGGACGAATGGCGCAAGATTCAAACAAAACTTTGAAACTTCGATTAGCGCATCGCGTGGAGCTCGTCGAGAGGAATAGATCGCCGTGTCGTTCGCCTTCGACAGACGTAAAATAACGTCGCAACGCAGTTTCTGCGAGAGCCGGGGGCTTATGGGAAACCCCGGGGTCCCGCCATAATGTTCACACACGTTACTTGCAAGACACACTGCATCCGCATACAAACCATGGACAAATCCTCGTTCAACGCAAAAAAAAGCAATACCGTACACACAAAAGCCATTGTGCGCACAATATGCATGCCTCGCACACCGTATAACGTGCTGCAAATATTATAACTACTGTGTCATTGTCAGCTCGTACATGATGGGGACGCGTACAGAGGATGACAACTTGATGTGCATACATCCCACTCGAGTAGAGAATCTCCAACACACGGCGGGTTTACAAGCCTCTCCCCACCCCCCTCACGTCTTTCACGGGAGTTGTACCACACCTCCATAGACACTTTATAACGTGCGTTTAGACGGCATCGTCGTTATTGTAACGCGTGGTCTATGAACCGCCCAATGAAGGCTACTTCAACGCCGTTGCCATGTCGTGGTTCAAACCTACGCCACAAACCACCTCGGTCGGTCCCTGCACTTGAAACGGCACGCGTCACTCCCATTCATGAAAAGACGCATACATACACGCGTCCTTAAAAGCACGCAAATACATAACTCTATGGATCATTGCAGTCACGAAAGCTTCAAATCTAGAATTCACACAAATACACGCAACTGTAACTTCACTATCCCCACATGCATGGCCTTACAGAGACACAACTACTGTACTGCACGGGCACAATTGCAAGTAATTATCCGATGATGTGCTGAAAGAACTCCTTCCTCCTCAACGTGCTCGTGTTACGCGATTTTTTTTTAATCTCTCCACACAAACTATATGTTTTTTTTGCATTTCAGCTTCTGTTTCATTTGGTCAAATATGAATATTTTGACCCATCCGTCCTGTCAAGGTTCGTATATCGTAACACCGGTACACAGGATACAGTAGGGGGAGGGTGGGGGAAGCAAGTCAGCAAAATCGATTTATGTAAAGTATTGTAGTGCACTTCTATGCTCCCCGCCTTTACCCACCAACCTGCACACTGGTCAGCGTGAAGTAATAGTCAAATGACCCCTGTGGAGGGCCCCTCATCCAGCAGTCGATTAACCTCGCTTGACAACGACTATTGTGAGGTTGCAGGGCGAACCCATTCCACGGGTAAGTGTGGTTATACTGCACTTCTATGCTCCGCGCGCCTTCGACCAGCCCAACATATGGTGAGGTATGGCGAGTAAAATCCCCTCACACGACGCGCGATGTTTGGCAATGGGGGGGAGTGCGATGGACTCGTCCATTAGTGGACTGACCATGGCCCACAACACGATGGAAGTACAAGGCAACGACAGAACCGACACTCGGCCACGGAGTGCCGGGGGAGGCCATCATCCAGCAGTGGAATGACTACGGCTGCTGATGATGATGGCGGTTGTTGTTGTTGTTGGTGATGATGGTGGTAGTGGTGGTGCTGTTACGAACCTCACCGTGACTGACAGCAGGATCCGAGGCTAAATATGATCACCGTCCTTCTCTCTCTCTTCCACTCCTCTCGCCGCGGGCGCCTTCTGACTCGCGTTTAGCGACCAGCCGTGGTCGCCCACATTACGGACTGAGGAGGGTGGTGGTGGTGGTGGCGGGCGGGCGGTTCCGTTACTCAGAGAAACCAATTTATAAAAAAACTAACACCACCACCATCAACAACAAACCAAGCGAGCGTTGAGTCGGACGCATCGCGTCAATTCACCAAAGTTGTTAATGTTCAATTGTCGTAAAAGGACTTGTGGTTTTAATGAACACGCAACTGTAACGCGCGAGCCTCCGATGCCCGCCACCGACTGCTCCCCGACGAGCCGCTGCAGCAAGGGGGCCCAAAACGGCGGTGGCCTCCCCCCCCACGACCCCCGCAGAACCTCTCATCATTGGTCGACGAGCGTGCGCGTCGACATTCGCCGGCCAATGGGAGGGCGCGACACATGCCGAGCAGAAGCGTGGGGGAGAGTTGGGGAGGGGGACGGGCTGCCCACTCGCCCCGCCCCCCTACCCTTCTCACCCCCCCGCCCCTCCCCCTCTTCCCCCCTACCCCCCGCCCCTCCTCTTCCCCCCTACCCTCCCCCTCTTCCCCCCTACCCCCCACCCCTCCTCCTCTTCCCCCCTACCCCCCGCCCCTCCTCCTCTTCCCCCCTACCCCCCGCCCCTCCCCCTCTTCCCCCCTACCCCCACCCCTCCTCTTCTTCCCCCCTACCCCCCGCCCCTCCCCCTCTTCCCCCCTACCCCCACCCTCCCCCTACCCCACCCCTCCCCCTCTTTCCCCCTACCCCCACCCCTCCTCCTCTTCCCCCCTACCCCCCGCCCCGCGCCCTTTTCCCCCAGCCCCCTTCCGCTCCTCCCCCTCCTTCCCCCGCCCCCCTGCCCCCTCACCCCCCCTTCACCCGCCCCCCCCCATCCCAGCCCCCCCTCCCATCCCAGCCCCCCCTCTCCCCCACCAACCATCACCTGAGTCCCATGGGTTTCTGAGCTTTCGTCAAATAACTATCATTCCTGCAGCCCCACCTTAGGTCTAACAAAGCAAAGCAAACATTCTCTTTGGTTTCGATTTAAAGCTTTCGTGACTGCAATGATTCATCTTCTTTGGTTCTTTCGGTAAAGTCACGTAGAATGAGAATAAAATAATAAATTGATAAAATAAAATAACACGAAACGTCGTGAGAATATTATTGTGTTATTTTATTTTATCAATTTATTATTTTATTCTCATTCTACGTGACTTTACCGAAAGAACCAAAGAAGATTATCTTTGGTTCTATTGGGTAAAGTCACGTAGGTGAAAATAAAATAACAAAAAATCACGACGTTTCGGCCACAACACAAGCGGCCTTCATCAGGTGAAGGGACGAGACTGTCTGGAGGACAGCGCTACGTGACTTTACCCAATAGAACCAAAGAGTATGGATCCTAGCAGTCACGAAAGCTTTAAATCTAGAAAAGCAAACATTTATTTATTAGTTAAGCGAGGTTTAATAAATGTGCTGAAATGCGTTACAATAGTGTGTTGCTATGTAAATTTTCAAATCGAAAAAACTCAAATGCAAAAATGGCCATTCAAACTAAGTTACCAAAAAATAATCCAATTCTCTCGTGTCATTCTTCACCTGTTTTGTGGTGTTTTAGCAATAGAGTGATGCAGAAAAAGTAAACACAATCTACGCTCCCCTATTCGGGTTTCTTCGGTGAGCGGCACCGACCAGCGTGGTGAAGTATGGACAAAATATATCTCACTGTCCCACAGGAGGCCGTCATGCAGCAGTGGATGGAACAAGCGAACTGTACACACATTTACCTCACAATGAAAAAAAACTCAACACATTCCTCAATAACACTGCCTCATAAGGAATTACTAATACTCTAAAGGCGACATTTTGGCATTTCTTCAAAGCACGTGCTTTCAAAGCACATTCCTTTGTGTGTTCTGAAGAAGGGGCATTGCCTGAAATGTCGCCTATTATACACGTCTCCCTTGTAGGGCCCCAGTGTTATTGACACGGAACGTGTTGGAGAGTTGTTAATTATTTTTGTGTACAACTGCCAAAGCAGCAGTAGCATCATAACCAAATAATTAACCTCATTGGATGATGTGGCAGAATAGCTGTATAGGATGATGTGGCAGAATAGCTGCATAGGATGGATGTGGATGGACAGCTGTATAGGATGGATGATGTGGCTGAATAGCTCAGGTGTAACAATGGGCTGGCACTGGCAAATTCCTGATTTAAAATCCGGATTTCGACCACTGCAGACTAAACAGGTTTCTGTTTTTATAAAGAGTGAGTTGAGATGATCAACTCGATTGTCCCGGCTGGGTTCAAGCAATGCCTTAACAGAAACTGCCACGTCGCTTGAAACCTTTATCATCTAATTTGGAAAAATTCCAGTTGTAATCATTAAATGTAATCGCATTTTTTTACATCTGGCATGTGACAATCACTGACAACTCAAGACAATAGGGTTTTTTTTTGTTGAACATGAAGAAAATGTGCGAAAGGAGATGCGCTTATGGTCACCTGAAAACAATTTTGAGTCGTTTTCTGCCACAAATTGGCACATTAGGCCAGAAGGAATATTCTCAAAATGAACCACTGAACCACATTTCTGGAAGTGTTTCCACATTGCAGTCTCTCCAACTGTTATTCCTCAAGGCTGACACCACCACATGGCATTTTTCCAACTACTGCAACTCGTCCAATTGTATGCAATTTATCGTTCTTTGAACAGAGCTTAGGAGCTTACAGACAAGAGGCTGGTGGCATAAAATACCATGCGTTTTCGTTATCGCTTTAAAATAAAGGAAACTATTTAAGTTCAAGACGTTTCGTGTGCAGTAAGTCCAACTGAGCCGCAGACGTTGTCTTGGGAGCAACACTATTTATTCACCAACAATACGTAACATAACACAACCTACGCTCGGGTCTCGAATGCCCATCTAACCACGCTACGGCAGAACTAGACACGGTTCGCGATCCCGGTCCGGACCACAAGCTGGGTCCCGGACCTCGTGGCTAGAGAGAGGCTTCTTCTCCCCGACGAGGATCTTCGAACACTAACACTTTAAAAACCCTGAGCTCCTTACAAAGCTCTCATTATTATATGTCCCCGGGCTGGGGTTGGCTCTACCCTTAGCCCCACCCACCTTCCAGGCTCCTCGAGCTGCCTCACGAATGTCCCCGAGAGCTCTTCGGGACCACGTGACCGCCCCTCGGCCCCCGTCCACCGGTGGCCCCCCTCCAGTATCGTCCGGTCACGTGACAACAGGTCAGCCAGAGTATCATGCCCCAAGGTATCCCTGGCTGGCTGACGCTCGCTCTCGCTCCCTCACTGGGAGCCGGCACCCCACACTGCTCGCGGTGCCTCCGAGCGCTAACCAGCGCTCACCCAACCACCGCTAGTGTTGGTACTGCAGCCCGCAACCCGGGCTGCCCGCAATGACATTACCAGGCCGTGACTTCGCAAGTCCCGGCACCACACAGTGACAAGTACAGTCACTACATCACCCCCCCCCCCCCCCCCCCCACGTAGCTTCCAGCCGTCCCAGCTGCTAACTCCCTCCAAAGCAAGCAACCGACGTAAACTAACATAACAACCAACAAGTTTGCTCCAACAACATAACAAGGCAACAATAAATAACCCAACCGAACTGTACAATAGATACACCTGACAACAAGAAGAAAAAAAACAACCGGTCAACCCGACAACCACGGCACACGAAATCCCCACAATCAACATCTCCCACCCTCAACGTGTAATAACGCTTGTGAGCTCGATGGCGAGCAGGATCAGCCAAACACTGGCCATGACTCACGCGAGCGCGACACCCCATGACGATGTGGGAGTGTGCAATGTGCGGGATCATGCAAATCGAGTCTTTGAACGAGTCCGTGACGCCGGTCCTCCAGACGGGTTGGGCTCGACCGCCTTGGGAGGGCCGGGGGGAGCAAGGAATCGACCCGACGAAGCCGGCTCCTCACGTAGAGCAGTAGGCCGGGTCGTCAGGTCCTTGGCCTTCCGAGCACGCGAGGCCGACACGAGCGACCGCGTGCGAGGCATCAATCGCACGGCGCCTTAGGAAGGCGGACGACCCAAGGCCCGCCGTTGAGGAACCCGGCAGCCCGACTGGACATGCCCCGGCAGGCCGTAGTTGTTGCAAGTGACCCGTCCGTCGCTGGAACGGGATGAAGCAGACCCCGCCCGCCGCCGGTCGTCCCGCCGCCAATCACCGTCACCCCGTCGATCGCCGTCCCGCCGATGCAACGAGCACGCGGACACGGCCTCTCCAACCGTGTGACCCTCGGGCTCCGCGGAAGACGCGGAGCCCGCCACCAACACCCTGTCACGCTACAGGGTCTGCTGCGCCTGGATACACTTGGCGATCTTGAGCGAAGACACGTCCCCGCCGTCGGCGGGAAGCACAGTGCGAAGATCCTTGGCGAGCTCCAATATCTTCTCAAGCACCGGGGCATCATGGCCATCGTGACCCATGAGCGGATACGCGGCCTTCGCCAGGGCCAAAAGCGCACTCCGGTACGCGAGGCCGATTCAGCGTCACCTCTCCGTCTCACCGCAAACTTCTGGTGGGTGTTCAGCGGAGACTCAAAAGTGGCGGCAATCTGGTCAAACGCCTGAGGGTCGACCTCTCGGACGGCGGGATGGAGAGGAACGCCGCCAGCGCATCGTCATCGAGGGCGGCGGGAAGCGCATTCAGCGCGTCCGCCTCCGACCACCCCGCCACGTCGGCATTCGTAAGAAATCTTCGTTTAAATGCCACCCAATCTCTGCTGGCGGCATTAAATTATTTAATGAAGGGCAGCCGACGGCGGAGCGATTGGACGTCAAATGACGAAGACGTCCCCCCTTCAAGCATGGCGGGCTCCGCGCTCCCCGCCGGCGGCAAAATGGCGCCCGCGAGCGTGAGCAGTGGCGATGGCGTTCCCGCCCTTTGTGAAATGGCGGCCAAGTCACCCCGTTCAGACAGCTCCGCCGCTCCCTCCTTCGCCGTCGAAGGGAAGGACCGCATCTCGATGAGGACGGAGGATGCCGCTTGGAGGTCAGCGAGATGGCCACGCACGTCCCTGACCAGCTCCTTAACAGAAGGCGAGGCGCCCCGCGCCCCGACTGCGCCCTGCTCCGCGGGCAGCGTCTCCGCTCCGTCCTCGGCAGCCGTGGGCGGAATCAGCTCGTCGTCGTCTTCGTCATCTGACGCTCACACAAGAACTCTGCGACGTGTAGACATCTTCCGTCTACCACGAGCTATAGCCTAGCAAGTTGGCCGGTACCGACACCAGTTGTAATGAGTCCAACTGAGTCGCAGAAGTTGTCTTGGGAGCAACACTATTTATTCACCAACAATACGTAACATAACACAACCTACGCTCGGGTCTCGAATGCCCATCTAACCACGCTACGGCAGAACTAGACACGGTTCGCTATCCCGGTCCGGACCACAAGCTGGGTCCCAGACCGCGTGGCTAGAAGCTTCTTCTCCCCGACGTGAATCTTGGAACACCAACACTTTAAAAACCCCAAGCTCCTCAAGGAGCTCTCGTTATATGCCCCTGGGCTGGGGCTGGCTCCACCCTTAGCCCCGCCCACCTTCCAGGCTTCTCGAGCTGCCTCTCGAATGTCCCCGAGAGCTCTTCGCGACCACGTGACCGCCCCTCGGCCCCCGTCCACCGGTGGCCCCCCTCCAGTATCGTCCGGTCACGTGACAACAGGTCAGCCAGAGTATCATGCCCCAAGGTATCCCTGGCTGGCTGACGCTCGCTCTCGCTCCCTCACTGGGAGCCGGCACCCCACACTGCTCGCGGTGCCTCCGAGCGCTAACCAGCGCTCACCCAACCACCGCTAGTGTTGGTACCGCAGCCCGCAACCCGGGCTGCCCGCAATGACATTACCGGCCGTGACTTCGCAAGTCCCGGCACCACAGTTACAAGTACAGTCACTACACATGTAACCAAGAGCACAATAAAACATGCTTTGGTACTTAAGCGCATGCCTACAAAATCCTAAAAGCATGCTTTCACATTTTTACCTATCATTTTTAGATACAAACATAAAAAGGCAGTTCGTAACATGCTACAGTATGTTTGTGACACCGTTGAGTTCCCTGGGCTTGAGACTGGATTTCAGCCGTCTGCAATTAAACTCAAGAGTAGTGCGTTCATTGCACAATCGTCATGAACGTAAAAAAACAAATTTTCCATTTTATGTTGATAAATTCCAGCTCTGTGAGAATAACAAAAGAAATATCAGTGCTTGACTCATCACGTGACAAAATATGTTCGGCAGGCAGGGTGAGGAAGCACAGCTGTGTCCTTGTGGATCCGAGGTCACTTGAAGACGCTTTCAGAAGCAGTTCTATATTATCGCCTTCTGTGGACCATTCTCTTAGCACGGGGTGATGCAATCCTCTGCGCGAGGAACGAACCCAGCCTTCATCTGGTGTCGTGACCATTTCTCTCGGAGACAGAAACCAGATTTCCAAATAACTACCCAAGATCACACACCAATCCAATAATCCGCGAGGCGATAACAAACCCTACGTGTCGGTGTTTCAAGGTCGGCATAAGTTCCACGTTGGCGGTGATTGATGTTGTGCTGCGAAAGGGCGTCATGAAGAATAACGGAGGTGTGGCAGCAACACCAGAGCAGAACCAACGAGCTGTTTGTTTTTGGGAGGCATTGAGCAAGGGGATAACAATCGTGCGCAATCGGCAACGGGTTCAGTGAATCGCTACAAAGCCGTCCACTGTGGCGAACAAGAGGACACGGTGCAAGAGGACACGCTACGATCGTTCCATAAAACAATGCATCGGCAAAGCTGCGGCGCGCGCATGGGTCAGCACGTTGTACTTTGAACCCGCCAGCTTGAGTTGCATTCCCGGCAACGGCTAAAATCAGTGGACGAGCGACACGTGACCCCGTACTAAAAGGTAAATTATTTAGTGAGTCTTCGTCGAGATACGCAGCACACCACGAGCACAAATAGTTGCAAGTAAAAACCTACGAACAATCGTAATATTCGATAGACTGCCAATTCACAATTGGCCCGCGGTCGTTGAGCGTCTGCAGTGAACGAATGCTACACGGAACACACTTTCATAACCCTGTTGAAGTAATTTTAGTGCTACAGTGGCACGTGTGGTTGGAAGAACAAACGAATGCCCTTGGGGCCAGGTGTATCATTCACGTCGTGGTATGGCAGGTGCAGACGACGAGCAGTTAACCTGGCGGGGCTTTTAAAAAAAGCACGTGGGATGTATTCAGTAGCACAAAAAACATTGCGTCCTTAAACCCTGACACGGCTAATTAGTAAAGTTTGTCACGTAAACTGAACGTGCCAATTCGTAGCTGGTACCACGTCATATTGGTGTGTTGGGAGGCAAGCAACAACATTTACATTCCGAGTAGGACGTTTCACCAGTAATTACAACTGGCTTCACCAGGAGACATCGACATTTACACGATCTAACCCAAAACAAAAAAAAACTGTATTATGGATATTGGTCACGAAAGCCCTACTACGTGTTAAACTAAAACTTTGTATTTGTCCTCGTGCGCCCCCAACATACAGGCGACTTCACCACAACCTGCACAGACCGGCATGGTGAAGTAAAGTCGAAAGTGTTTACGTTGGTGTGTTCAACCTAGAAGATGAACACAAGATTCAGCAGTCTTTTGGAATACGTGTTCAACCAGGTTTAGTGTCTAACTGTGTTGTTGGCCGACTGGGTTGCATCGCATTATATTTCTAAGGTTTGCCGAGTTCGCGTCTCCCATCTTCCTGCTGTATTTGCCTCCGTGCAGTTTGCCGTTCTCGGTGTGCTCTGTGTGTATGATGTCCCTCTGTGTGGTTCACGCCATTTTCACCTGAGGACGAGCGCTTGTTGTTGCGTTCGAAACGTCGTGATCTATTTTAATTTTATTTCTACATCCGTGACTTTACCGAAAGAACCGATGAGTATAGTAATCCCCAACAACCATGGCCAATTTAACACGTAGGTACTCTTTGGTTCTCTTGGGTAAAGTCACGTAGGTGAAAATAAAATAACAAAAAATCACGACGTTTCGGCCACAACACAAGCGGCCTTCATCAGGTGAAGGGACGAGACTGTCTGGAGGACAGCGCTGGAGTGAGAGAAGCCACACTTAGATCACGACCTTTAAGCTGTGTGAGATGAAAACAAAGCGCCTTGACAAAGGAATTAGCATATAATTTAGCATTGAAATGGCTCATTGAAATAGCTAAGTTAAAGTATACACATCCGCAGAGGTACCCCTTGACAAAGGAATTACCATAGAATTTAGCATTGAAATAGCTGAGTGATTAGCTTGTAACTGGTCACAGAAATAGCTATGTTAAAGTCAGAGCATATACATTCACCGAGGCACCTAGTACTAATCAAACAGGAGAATTTAGCGAAACACAACCACGCTCAGACAGCAGACCTTTAAACTGTGTGCGAGCAAACAAGGTGTTCTGACAAAGAAATTAGCATAAAATTAGCATTTGATTGGCCGATTTTAGGAAAGAGGTGGTGTACGTGCCGGTGGACTTGCCGTTGGGCGCGGGGGGAGGGGGGGAGGGGGAGTTTACCTATTGATGGTGTGAAAAGGGAATTTATAAGAGCTGCGAAAGTTTGGGGTACCACTACTTGAAAAAATATACTGTACCATTGAAATTAGTTTAATGTTTAATTCGATTTAGAACATATTTCCAATGGTTGCTTAATTTGAAACCATCTTCTCTGTTGAAATTGTTTCTGTGTTTGTAGATCTGAATTGCTTCATGAACAAATCTCTGATAAAAGCCCGTGGGTTTGCAAAGAACCTTGGTATCGGAGAAAATTATATCGTGATCCCCCACAGCGTTGTAACAGTGATCAGCCACGGCAGAAGAATTCGTTTTGCCGTGTTTCAAATCTGATTTGTGCTTGCCATCTTTCTCCACTTCCATGGTGACCCTACTAATAGCCTAGCGATAAAAACCAAGCTACCATTCTTAGATGTTCTGTTTGAGAGGAGACCTGATGGCTCATTAGGGCATTCTGTCTACAGGAAACCCACCCACACAGATTCCTACTTGAAACCTGATTCCCACCACCACCCAGCCCAAAAGAATTCTCTCATCAAAACTTTATACCATAGGGCTCATTGCATTTCAGACCAACATCACCTGACCAGTGAATTAAAACATGTACACCTGGCCCTCAAAAGGAATGGTTACTCTGACCGTACCATCCGCCAAGCTGTTTCTCCCTCCATACAGAAACAACCACTTGATACTCCGGTCAAAACCATCACACTTCCATATATAGCAGGCGTTACTAAAAAGATGTCCAAAATTCTAAACAAACACAAGATCCAGGTCCGGTTCAATACAGTACACAAAATTCGTGATCTGATCCCATCCGTAAAGGATGTCATTCCTGACTTACAGTACCCCGGGGTTTACAAATTGAGTTGTACTTGCGGTGATTGCTATATCGGGGAGACAAAGCGACATGTCTCTGACCGAATTCGCGTGCACAAATCAGATTTGAAACACGGCAAAACGAATTCTTCTGCCGTGGCTGATCACTGTTACAACGCTGTGGGGGATCACGATATAATTTTCTCCGATACCAAGGTTCTTTGCAAACCCACGGGCTTTTATCAGAGATTTGTTCATGAAGCAATTCAGATCTACAAACACAGACACAATTTCAACCGAGAAGATGGTTTCAAATTAAGCAACCATTGGAAAGATGTTCTAAATCGAACTAAACATTAAACTAATTTCAATGGTACAGTATATTTTTTCAAGTAGTGGTACCCCAAACTTTCGCAGCTCTTATAAATTCCCTTTTCACACCATCAATAGGTAAACTCTACCCCCCCCCCCCCCCCGCGCCAAACGGCAAGTCCACCGGCACGTACACCACCTCTTTCCTAAAATCGGCCAATCAAATGCTAATTTTTATGCTAATTTCTTTGTCAGAACACCTTGTTTGCTCGCACACAGTTTAAAGGTCCGCTGTCTGAGCGTGGTTGTGTTTCGCTAAATTCTCCTGTTTGATTAGTACTAGGTGCCTCGGTGAATGTATATGCTGACTTTAACATAGCTATTTCTGTGACCAGTTACAAGCTAATCACTCAGCTATTTCAATGCTAAATTCTATGCTAATTCCTTTGTCAAGGGGTACCTCTGCGTATGTGTATACTTTAAATTAGCTATTTCAATGAGCCATTTCAATGCTAAATTATATGCTAATTCCTTTGTCAAGGCGCTTTGTTTTCATCTCACACAGCTTAAAGGTCGTGATCTGAGCGTGGCTTCTCTCACTCCAGCGCTGTCCTCCAGACAGTCTCGTCCCTTCACCTGATGAAGGCCGCTTGTGTTGTGGCCGAAACGTCGTGATTTTTTGTTATTTTATTTTCACCTACGTGACTTTACCCAATAGAACCAAAGAGTATGGATCCTAGCAGTCACGAAAGCTTTAAATCTAGAATTAACACGTAGGCTTTAACGACCAATATCATCCAAAAAAAACCTCTATTATGAACCATGACCAACAGGGCGCACGGAGGGCATTTATCCGAGGAGTGGACGGACAAAGGGCTGCAAATTATTTAATTTTATTACACTTTACGGAAATGTATGTCGAATATATAAAAAAATACATTAAAACCACTTGAACTCTCATTGACATTAAACAGTCAGTACAGGTATTGGCAAAAACTGCAAAACATTTCGCACCAAGTTGGACAACCAAATTAAAAAAAAAACATACACGGTACTCGAGACCAGTTTGTACATATTGACCGATCAATACCACGCTGCACTCGAAGCGATTCTACGCAGTATTACATTTCGCAAACAATTCCAATTTTAAGTCCGTAAAAAGCATGACTAACCACCCATTCCCTACGCCGCCCCTCCGCATTACTGTACGACCACATAAGGACTTTTGGATTGGCAAACAGGCTGTAATTATATACATTTTTTAACTCGCTTCCTTCACTCGCAGGGCTTACTTACAACAGGGCGTGTATTTACATAAAAACACCCAAGTGAGAACTGCAATACCAAGTGCTGTGTAATGTATTTACATTAAGATGTGGGCCGTATGCTGTCGTGGTGCATCAAACTCGCTACCACTTTTTATCCAGAGATTGCCGGTCTAAGGCATAATCGCCCAAAACGGCAGTTCAAATGAACAATTTTATTAAAATCCCCCCCCCGCTTCCAGACTGCCTGTGAGGGTGTGCTTTTAAAAAGAAAATCGATGGTTTCGCTTGCCATACTTTCCCGAATCGTCCTGCTGAGAACAGTTTCAAGTCGGCAAACACGACGAGGCTTCAAAAAAACCTTTAGTAAAGAGTTGCAGTATGGAAGAGGATTCGGACACCAATTTCATTTTTACCCCAACGTATTTTATTTTATCAATTGACAATTCACAGACGCTACTTAAAACCACAAGCTTTCAGGAAAAGCGGCATCAACCCATACTGGACACTTTCAGCATTAACGAATGATGGAACCAAGGCTTGTGGGGCGACTTGGGAAAAGGGTAACACGCCACTGTTACTGGATTGTCCCGGTCAGGTGTAACGGACGAAAGACGTCGGTCCTCGACTCTAGAGGGCCTCTCGAGTCCCCTGTAGTGGATGCCCCTTTTAATTTTAACAGCAAGCCGTGAGCGAATTGCACCTTCATTTAATTTATACAAACTGAAAAAATATACACGATTGATTTAAAAGTTGAGAAATGTACTTTTTTCAAAATGGAATCTTTGAGACACTAAACGGTGCATAGGTTCAACGTTTGATGCACAAAATGTGCAGCGTATTCTTGATTGCAACCGTTGGTAATTGGAGATTTGTGTCAGGTGTGGCAAATTTGGACTCAAAATGCAAGCATTGTCTTAAATATATTTAATAAAAATATAAAACACTAATTTTCATCCGAGACATCAGCAGCATACAGTTTGAAGGACATATGCATTTCAATCCATCCGACTGCATTTCCCAGTAATATCAAATTAAATAAACAGATCTTATTTAAACACTTTAAATGGGAAAGCGGGAAGTCTTACGTTAACCAAAATATCCATATAGTACGTCGCATATCTGACCATCGCTCACCCACACTGAGCAATGAACAGTCCATAAACCCAATGCCATCATTGTGGATGGTGCGACTGTTATCATCCTCAGATCTTCACAAATCCAACCTCTTCACACAGTCATTCATTCTTATTCTCGCATACAGTCGCTTATTTGGAAAGCAAAGTCGAGTATTTTCTTAAGCAGTTTGTGCTTTATTTTTATCCAATAACCTATCGTGTGTGATCCGTAATTTTCTATAGATACACCTATATCTGACCTTATCAAACATTGGCCTATGACCCAAGTCAAATGTGATAAAGTAGTGTAGGTGTTTTCACCACAAAGGTCAAGAGCTACCCGCAGCAGCGACACGTTTGTGCCAGTTCCGGTTGCCATACGAGGGCCGATCCTCCCATCTCCACAAACGCACGTTCAAATAATTCAGGTCGGGGTGAGACAGGATGCGGTCTTACAAATGTGCCGTGCGATAGGACGCAAGACCCCGTGTTGTTGTGGAGCCGGCGACAGGTGTAGCAACACTGGAGCGCAATTATTGGCACGGAAAAAAAAATTACATCGAAAACAAAGTTGCGCAAGGCCACATTTAGCCTAAGTCGCTCGCAATGTTGCGTGCTTTCAACAGTTCGGCAATTGGCGAAGGAACGCAAGATTATCGATTCTCGGTGGTGCGCGTGGATTCACGGGGTGAACTCTGCCATCCAGCCGAAGTCCGTTCTACCGAGGCGTTTGAGCCGTTTCGCCTCGGACCGACTCAACGTTGGCGCAAGTCCCTCCGTCTCTTCGCAACGAAGTTCGTCATTTTGTGGAGGGCGCGACGCGGGTTCATCATTCTCTACATCAGAGTCAGCCTCTTTATTAACTCCATCGGTTTCCATCTTCTCCTCATCCAGAAGCTCGCTGAAGAAATTCCAAATGAAAAAAAAAATTTCACACGTTATTATGATAATATTCAGTGCAATCTTCTTTACTGCTATTGAGTTAAGGAAGCATAATGGTATGAACAGTTTCAAACTGCCTGCAAACAAATATTATTATTTAACATATGGGTTATCTTTCCAGGCACTCCGGTTTCCTCTCACACGTAAATACTAATGAAGTGCATAAACTATTACTATTATTTAGTTAAAGTACAGTTATGCACCATCTTTCGGCATTCATTCAACTCACGAAGATAATTCTATTTGGATTTTTTTTATTTACCCAGGAATCCAATGACTGTTTTTTTTTTCTTCAGGAGGGTGGGTCCCTATGTTGACAGGGTTTTCATAATCAGATGTTTTCAGCCAACGAATGAGCGTTGAAACGCGTGGGAGGTTAAACCGGAGGCACCCGGAGGAAACGCACGGCAGTGATTCCCACGGTAGTGTGTGGCACAAGCTACGGAGAAGACATGCTAAAGGTACCTTTTCTCTTTCTTGGAGATCAGCAGGGAGGTGACAAAGAGGTTGCAAAGGACGGAGGCAGGCGGCAGCACATGCGCTGGGGTACTCAACATCTGAAAGAGCAGGCCGTGGACAACCAAAGTCGAAGATGAACAGTGCAATTTTGATGCGGTTGTTGCTTAAAGCATCGTTGTTGTCTTCGTTGCTGTGCAACTTGTGAGTAAACAATGTTGCTCATAGCTTCGCAACAGACAACTTTGTTCAAACCACGTTCAAATGTTGGTTCGTTGCACTTGCAACACACGCATGCGCTCCGATCAGCTGGGTGGGATCGGTTGGTCATCGTGGGAATACTAAATGCAACATGGCGTATATTTTTTCCATGCAATTAAAATCTCTAGACGTTAAAGAAACTAAAGATTTTTTTTTTATAAAGGCAAGTCACCAACACAAACTGATCAAAGTGGTCAAGTGCGGTAAATTAACCCACCCCATAATCCGCACGGCATGGGCAGGCCCTCATCCAGCAGTGGATCGACAACAATGTACGTGTAAAACAGGTAAGTAGCTAGTTTCACAGCATGTTATGATACTCTTTTAAAACATATGGTTGCTGAGGTTTTTTTTTTCAGATAACAAGCAGGTGCCTT
Source organism: Petromyzon marinus (assembly GCF_048934315.1). Classification (NCBI taxonomy): domain Eukaryota; kingdom Metazoa; phylum Chordata; class Hyperoartia; order Petromyzontiformes; family Petromyzontidae; genus Petromyzon; species Petromyzon marinus. The sequence continues at coordinate 6,393,574 of NC_133685.1, forward strand.
TTCTTTGCCTACATTTCCTGCCCTGTTCCCCCGGGGCAGATGGGAGGTAAAAGGATGGACCTCCAAGCCTCTGTGTTATTATAATACAATGGGTGAGTAATTAACCAAAGTTAAAGGCGCAGCCCTGCAATTTGCTTTGCTCGCACCACCGCTGGAAGAAGGGCCTCCATTCGAAGGAGTTCCAGAGAGCTTTCTCAAGGGTATTTTCACCCACTCTTCCAGACTGGTCAGTAATGTCTTAGAAAAGAGAGACATTAGAGTACCCAAACTTTACCCCATCGCACGCGACCTTACACTAATCAACTGACAGTGGTGAACCCATTTACACCGCTGGGTGAACAAAGCCAGAGAGGATTTTAAAAAAACTCCCCCCCCCCCCCACCATTGTTTCGACCGTCGCGCCGGGAGATCGAATTGAACCCGTGACCTCTGGACAGCAAGACGGCAAGTCTGGTGCGCTAACCCATTACACCAGTGGCAGCATTTCCCCCCCCACCCGCCCAAGTCACCCATGCATGCGGCTGTGTTGCAAAACAGCATCAGCGGTATACGCAATGGTTTAACAATAGGATGGTTGCGCAACATTTGAAGACTCCAAGAGAGCTACGCTTGAGGTATGCAGCCCCATTCAGCTTCTTTCTTCTCCCGCCGCCTGCGTGGCGTGCCCACACACGGAGCGCTCCTCGAGTGTCAGGCATCCGAGTGCCCTCGCCACGCATCTCCGTGAACAACTTTGGCAAAAGCACGTCACCGTGCCCTCCGACTTTCCTTGAAGAGTATTTTGTTGTGGTTGATAATTTATGCAAGTATGTATGTGTAGTGACATCGCGGGGTATCAACGTGCAGTGCCAACCCTACGGGACAGGGCGTGTGAGCGCCGGCCGAAGGATGAGGTTACTCAAGGACATGGAACTCTGGTTGACCCGGGAGGACACGTGACCGGTCAAGTCTACAAAGGGGGCCCCAAAGTGGTGGCAAGGGGTGGTCACGTGGTTAGCATCCAGATCCTTCCTGAGGATTCTGGAAGGTGGTCGTGGCCAAGGGCGGGGGCCGGCCACGCCGCAGAGAATATAAGCCGGGTCCCGAGAAGGACCAGGGTCGTCGTTGTTGTTCATCCTGGAAGAAACCTTCGTCCACATTCTCCGTTCAACGAGTCTCCAACACGTGGACCTGGACCCAAGCTGTTGGTCCCAATCCGTAGTAGCTAGTTGTTATTCTGTTATGGGGACGTTACCCCGTGTGTTGGAGTTGAATAAATGTGTTGCCTCAGTTGAACCCATTACATATGTATGTATGTATGTTTGCGAGTGGAAACAAAGGACGAAATCTGCAGTGGACACCTCCGCAGTGCTCCATCACCGTAGGCCACGAGAGCAGCAGCATAGGCCCACCCCCCCCCCCCCCCACCACCAGGCTGGCGACAACAACATGGGCAGACCTTAATACGGTCAGCGAACAGGATCATGGCCTGCCGCCGCTGCCAATCAATGACGACCACAATCCCGCCTCCCCGACCCTGCCCCCCCCCCCCCCCCCCCACCACCACCTACCTCCCGGACGGTGAGCGAGCCTGAGAGAGCAGCGGCAGCCTTGTTGTCCCTCTCCACAACGGCGTCCCTGAACGCACCGAGTTCCGCGTCGTTTGTGGTGGCAGCACCATCCTCTCCCTGCTGCTGCCGCCGGTGGTGTTGCAGCAGCATGGAGAACGGAGTGGCTGGGATGTTCTCCGCCAGCACCAACTGGCAGGCCCGAGAGAGAGAGACGGATGTATTAGTATGTAACCAAGTAAATAAGGAGCACAAGTCACCTTTCATCAGAATCTTTATTAACACTGGAGGAATCCGTTGAGCTTTAAAGCTCTTTTTCAGAGGTGTCCAGTAGATGTCCAATTATTATTCATAATAACGATGACACTGGGTTTTTATACAATAGGGTAATTTATCCAACTACGTAACACAACGCGCCGTCGGCAAACACAGAGGTGCGGAAGTTAACACTTTCCCAGCCAATGACTTCTGAAAGGAGATCGCTTGCGCAACAAGTTACGTCTTTTGATTATTTGATGCATCATTACACCCTGTATTATATAAGCAACCTCCATATATCTCAGAATTCATTACGTGGGTTGGCACCACGCGAACGCAATGAAAAATGCGTGTCGCCACACCCTCCCAGCACCGGCGTGATCAGACCCAATAAATGACACACCGGTCACAACAACGATTGCGAAAAGGCATCCGTCTAGAATTAAACCGTCCGTGGATTTCATGTCACGTTAATCTATTCCACGTGATGTTCACTCTGTAAATAAGACTGCAAGAATAACACTCGGATTAAATCGGGACGAAGTTTTTGAGTGTGCGCGTAAAACACATCACCAGTGTGTCCTCCCAAAGGGCGAAACGGGTCGCATCGATTTTTTTATCAATCCAGATTACACTGGGAATTCACCTGAAAAGACCGCTTACAAGAACATTGGGATTGTTAACAGAACCCTCCAATCCTGGAATCACGCTCTATCAAAACTAAGTTTGTGCAAAGGGTGTCTACAATGTGTCATACGCGTGATATAGTCAGTCCTTCTGCCAATTCACCGCAAAGGCCTTCCTTACACCATGTGCGTTGCCTGCCAAGAGGATTATTTGGGCCCCATACTTCACCGTGCCGGTCAGGGAATGTTCGTGATGAGGGAGGGGTGGCTGCCCAGGACCGGTTCAGAGCTCGCTCACCCACTGGCATTAGTCACGGCTGGAAATTAATTCGGCAGGCCGATTGACGCAGGGACACCACGCAGATTGTAGCTCAACAGGTGTGTGACTGCTCCCCCAACTGTTTGACTAAATTATTATAATTACAGATAGTGGTGGTTCTAGAACCTATTAAGGCAAAGGGCGATCCTGACATTTCAAGGTTATTAAATCGGGCCCTGCCATTCAAGAAACTACCCATTAAAAATGTAACCATTTTTGGTAAATATCAATGAAATATCAATTTTCGGTGTCCTCACCAAGCATGGATAAGAGGTCACTTGCAGTGGAACTACACACACCCACTTTATAGAGCGAATATTTAATTGCACGATTTACAACCCTTTCAACCACATCTGCCCACGGCGCAAATGTCGCCAACATATCTCCCGGCCACAAACAAAAACCCACAACACCTGTTTTTTTGCTGGCAGACTCCCATTAGTTAAGTACCAAAACAGACTCCACCCCCACTTTCAAATTCAAAAGGTCTAATGAAATCTGGCACATTCGGGGTAATTTTAGCCAATTGCCCCTCAGGCCAATGGCTCAAAAAATGGGTAACTGGGACCACCCATGGTGGGGTGATTAATGCTTGCGCCAATTTCTTTTGAGCAATATATTTTGATCGCATATACGCACAGGGGTAGGTGGGGGAGGGGGGAAATGTCACCATGGGTAGCCTTCACACAAAACAGGGGAAATTGTTTTTAGCATAAAAATGTGATACGACACATCTTTGGAATATGTAAAAAAACTGTATATATAAAACAGACATCATATATATGGCCTACGGAGGATACTGCCTGTGGTGGACACTGGTTGCATTTTATCCACCCCAAGGTGGTACCGAAATACCCCCCCCCCCGGCTTGGCTCACAGGCTAGAGGGCAATGCAGAAAATGGAGACACCACAGCAACGGCGAGATACCTGCTTGGTGGTCGGAGTGATGTTAACGTCCAGGTCATCTGCCGTGACCGTCAGAAGTTCCTGTGTGCAGACACATCACAAGGCATCATTACAATGCGCCGCACTAAAAATCGCCACCGAAAACGCAACACGCCCCTGTCCATCAACCTCTGATGATAATACAACAATGCCATTTCCATCGTCGCATTGGGTCGTTTCAGTTCGGCCGTTGAAATCGAGCGGTTGCCACAACAGCCACGAATTTCATGAAACCAGTCACGAGGGGTGGCTACCAAGTGGCTCTCGGGGTCGGAGTGTCGAGCCAGCGTCGGTGAGTACCTGGGTTTGAATCTGGAGTTTAAGCCACCCGTGGATTAAGCCTGGATGCTCAAGTGTTGCGAGCAGCTGCGTCCTCAGCCAGGGTCACACCAAGGACTGCATACAAATATATATCGTGGTAATTTAGGTTCTTTTACTTAATGTCACTTTTTCCAGCTACAAAAATGTAAAGAAAAGATTTCAGTTCGGCTGCCGTGTGACAAACATCTCTCGGTGCCAGAGCGTGTGAAAAAGCGCGGCACCCAAAGTGTGGAAAAGAGGTCATTTGGCGGGGGGAACTCAGAAGTAATTCTGTGATGTCCGCGGGGAAAACAAGTCGCTCTGCGAAAGGTCACTTTGTCACACGAAGCCAACAGGACAACTGGCATACCATTGGGAGAAAAGTGCATCTTTTTTTTTTTTACACTTTCCAACTAACGTTGGAAGCCTTTATGGATTAGCTCTGTTCCACCCGTCTGTCAGTCCATCACAGGGTGGGGTGAGCAGGTGGAGGATCGCTATAGCTTTCATAACGATGATCCAAATGTTCACAAAACGTGGGTAATAGTGTTGCTCTTCAGGAATTACCAAGTTTTTCCACTCATGGTTTACGCCCCCGACCCCCACACCCCGCCCCCTCCAGCAACGAAAAATGATAGGAGTTGTTAGTAAGTAAGGACTTGTCCCTTGCTTTGTATTCGACGCGTGTGCAGCGATGGCGCAGCCATCGATCGAGGGTCGAATTCGAACCGCGTTGTGTGATCGGCATCGCGCTCGCTGAAGGTGTTGATGCCTTCAGGGAAGTCGTGTACTGTATACACAACTGCGCACAATTCTGTGAGTCACTTATAACCGCTTTGCCGTTACTTATTGACTCAGACTATTGTCCTATCATCTCATAGCGTCCCTGGCACGTAATAATATGCTACACAGTGGCAGTGGGAGTAGCAAAATGCCGATTTATTACTAATAAACCCCAATGATCCGATCGAAATTAGGGATTTCGATCGGATCATTGGGGGGGCACGTGAAACCCCACATCCTCCCCCCACTGGCTCCGCCAGTGGTTGTAAGCGTCCTTAATTACAGAGCCTATTGTTGAGAATTTCGCAAGGGTTGGGCCGTTCTTTTCTTTTAGTAAAAAAGAGGGGCGAGAGGGGGGCTAAAATGTGGGAGAGCAAAGAGCTGCGCGTGTGTCAGCATGTTACTACGACCATATGCAGCTGCCTATCTTCCTCGAAGCGTAAACACCCCCCCCCCTTACCCGCTAATTAAATACTTGTGAAGACAAAACGCACAGTGGAGTAAATGATTCCGTAACTCACGCACACGCCCATAATATTTCCCTCCCCATCACTTTCTTTTATTGAACCCATCGCACTTCCGGACGGTCGGAGGCGAGATGACACTCGGCCGGGGGTGCGGCATGCAGGTTGTCCCCTCTGGGCTAAAGAGTCTCCCTGCTATATGTATGTACGTACATCAAACTTCTTTCGCGCTCTATGTTACCAACCACGCTATTCGGAGGTGTGGGAAGGATAAGAAACTAAACACACGCATATATATACACACATTCCTGGAGGGAAGGGCAGGGGAGGGGGGTACATTATCTGGATAATGTGCGGGGGGGGGGGGGGGGCGAAGACTGAGAGAAAATAAAACGCACCAGGGACTTGTTTAAATGAAATGCGTGCGGACGAACGTCACAAGCGTTTACAGCTTCACCGCGACCAGAACAACTCACGTGGTTGGTGTTGAGGAAGTAGAGCTGCGAGCGGGCGAGCCATCGTGTCGAGTCGGCCGAAACGGCGGCCGCTCGCTCCCGCGGCACGAACACGGCGGAGGAGATGAGCTGGGGGCACACGCCACGCTGCGCCAGCACTGGCCGAGCCTCGCTGGGCCGGAACACGAACACTGCGAGGGGCGGCCAGGAAAGAACGCTCGATGACAGGCCTCCCTCCACAACCTCCAGTGTGATGAAGTTTAATCAAACGACCACCAGTAGTGACAGGCAGCCTGGAGTGCCCTTCAACCAGCAGTGAATTGCAAAGGGGCTGCAATTGACGAGGTATGGGGGAATTCACCCACCACCACCCTCCATGACGCTTAAGATTAATTGTCACGATTTTGGGGTCACGACCTTATTCAAGAATCCCGTGATTTTTTTTTGTTTACAATTGTGGGGCGTGTAAAAAAAAAATCTCTCGAGTGGCTGCAAGCGATCTCGTTAACCGGTCAATCGGACGCACGGCGATGGCTACGCATGCGGCCAGTCACCCGGCACTGTGGAGTCGAGAAGAGGGTTGGTGGATCACGGCGCAAATGTTGTGCAACTCTCTTCCCGTGGGCATCGAGGTGTCCCGTACCCTGGCTCTCCGGAAGGCAGGACAGCAAAGCGCAGACTAATATCTTTCCCTTCTCTACGGCATAGTGTTGCCCCACTGCATTCTTGGGTTTTCTCCGGGTGCTCCAGTTTACGCCCACATGTATAGAAGGGCTGCAGTGCTCGGGGGAATTGTTGGTAGCACCGGCTTAACACCTGGCTGCTGCCTTCCGACTTGCCTCGGGTTCGTCAGCGATTGCGAGATGCAATTTGGATGAATAACGCTCTATAAAACTACATGTTATATGCTATGCACAACATAAAAAATTGATTTTCAGAATACAATTTGAAACCTGCATCTTTAAGAGTACGATCCGATTTCAACGGACTCGTTACAATGTCGCAATGTCCAGGACTTAACAAAAACAACTTCAATGCAATACATCTGCACAGCGGGTATGGCCAGAATGTTAGACAGAGGTCACGGCCAACCTAGGGTTTTCGTATTGATTCCAGAGAGACGCGAGTGGTATTATTCTACGATCACAAAATGCGCCGCGAGGCCTTGTGAAAGATTGCTCGGCACATTTTGCCGACACTCGATGGCGATTGCCGTCAAGTTGAAAGACCCCGACACACGGCGCTCGACTTTTGAGCGGTAATCCCACACAATCGTCTTGATGAAAATCACCCGCATTGGGGGCGTTGCCCCGTCACCAAATCGGCCTCTCGGCGTGTCGAGCTGCGTCTGCGACGAGCGACGCCGAATCAATCACAGTGCTCGTCGCAATCAGCGCTTCGTCAATCTCGCACGTCCACGGAGCCGTCGATGCTGCCGCCGCTACCACTCCTGCCGCTGCCGCTACCACTCCTGCCGCTGTCGCTACCACTCCTGCCGCTGCCGCTACCACTCCTGCCGCTGTCGCTACCACCGATGCCGTTTCTGTAGTGCGTGGCACGAGCTCTCTCTCGAGCTGCACCCGTGAAAAAAACGCCGGAATCGATGAAGGGGAGGCGGGGGGGGGGTTAACAATGAACGCACAGACAAGGGTGGCCCCAAAAGTGCCTTATGGCATAACGTCCTGACGTTTCGCTTGGAGAGAGTTGGGCACAGCACAACCGCGGAAACCCACACAAAAGTTGGCGAAAAAGTTAGTTTTCAGAGATAGGTGCGCATTTTTATTATGTGGCTTATTTACGTAAATGATCACCATAATTATTTAATTACATCGACACATGAACTAACTATGGAGAGTACAGTACTGGTGATGGCAGAACTCTGCCGGCTGATATGCGGCACTGCTTATGACAAAAATCACCCAGAATGCATTCAACCCCGCGAGATGTCAGGAGCTAAGCAGGCTCGAGTGTGGACATTAAACCCAGTCGCACCTCGGAAGCCAAGCGGGGTTGAGCCTGGATAATCAACCCCCGTCACACTGGTTGTTCCGGGTTTGAGTCGCGGCGTTGACCCATGCTGAGACTAGAGGGTGGGTCTCCAATATCCCCCCCCCCTTCGCACCGCCTACAACTAGGGCCAGCGGTGAAGCTCAAATCCAGGAGTGGATTGACGCGACGTCGGCTCGCTGGTTACCAAACTGCTGACCTCGCCGGGCCCCCGGGTGCCGTGGCCTCAGGTAAATCCTTTTGGGGATCACGCCGAGTGGTGGAACCAGCTCGTCATAAGTACACGTCTCATCATCGGCCACGCACCAGGGCAACTTCTCCTCAATTCCCCACAACTTATTATTTGCCTGCAATTTTTCAACTGACTGCACATCCATATTTGCCCGCAATTTCCCAATTGCGTGTATTTTCTCAATTGTGTGTATTTTCTCAATTGCCCGCAATTTCTAATCTGCCTGCAATTTATCATCTGTCCGCAATTTACTCTGTATGTGTCCCATAACACCCTGGGGACACGCTTGCAAAGAGGACGTTCCATCTCAAAACGGACTGTCGAGATAAAATACTTGATATGAAAATAAAAACAGGCAGTCTGTGGTTTACGACCGTCTGGTTAACGACGACGTTTACATAATGGCCACCATGGATCTTTCATCGGTGTAAAAACTTTATTTGCAGCTTCCGGTAAGACTCCGAACGCATTTGAACAGCTTGGCGTGGAACTTTTGTTATTTGAGTGTTTTTGTGGATGTTCACCTTCTAAACCCTATTAAATACGGCTGAAAAAAGGAAAAAACACATCCGTAAGTGATGTTTATACTGTTTCTACCATCTACAGTAAACCCTTGTTAATTCGACACAAAGGGGGCTCTGGCCTTGCCTAATTATCCAATATTACGAATTATGTACAATGGTACTCCCCAGCGCCTCCTGCCCAAATATATTTTGGCTTCCAAATGTTTTCCAAAAATTATTTTACAAAAAAGGCAACACTTACCATCAGCAACCAGCACTGCAGGCAAAGGATGAGGATGTGTGGTAGGTTCCGTGTGGTAGGTGACAGAAGTTGTGGAGGGGGGGGGCTTAATGCACTTACTGTACTGTATGCCAGTGCATGCTAAGTGCCCATGACGAATAACTAATATATATATGCCGAAAGCGCAGCCGTGCCGAATTATCCCAAATCACGAATTATCAAATACCGCAATAACGAGGTTTTACTGTAAGGGGAAACGAGGGTCCGATTTACAATGGGGTTTCCAGGAACCCACTGTGCAGGACCGCCTGTATAAACAATTCCTGACGGTGACATTAACTCACGTCTGAGTAAATAAAGCACTGCGCGCATTAAAAGGCGGATTTGATGGGTCGATTCATCTTCATATTCTTAGGCTGATGGTAACCGCATCGATTCGCGATGTGTGTTCAAATCAGTATGTGGCGTATGCAAATTGTTCAAATCAAACCCAGAAGCCAGTGGAGGAACAACCATTCAATTTGTATTTTGTATGTAAATGTGATCCCATGTCGCCTGCAGCCACTAGAGGTATTTGCCATTTGCCTTCACCAATAAATAAACCGATTCTTGAATCGAATTCTGAACCATGAATCGCGACAAATCATATAATTTCCAGGAGGGTGAATTGTTCCACCTCTGTTACCACACATTAACTCAAATCGGCACCTCGTTAAGAAGCTCATTGACCAATATTTTTTTATTTTCCAAAAGAAACCCTTACTGCGGAAAAGTTAATTTACAGAAGGTAACCGAATGCCCGCACTGAAATATATATTTTTTGAAATATCAAACAATCCTGAAACTTTGCCTCTATTTCATATTCGAAATTCTAGAAAACTTTTAACTTCCATTCAATTTAATCTGAACGGTTTAAAAACACGAATCCCCGCCCCCCACCCGCACACGGAATAATTTCACATGCTATGCGTGAAATTTCCATTTGCTATGTGACCCTGGGAGGAAAGATCAGCCAGCGCGACGAGCGAGCACGATCCTGGGATGGAATGCGGGCGCCAGGCTGCCTCCAATTAAAACGCGTTCTTAAACCCGCAAACTTGAGGACCTCGGAATGCTCACGAACTGGTTTAAAAAAAATGTGGCTCCAATTTCCAGTTCTGAGAATGAAAATATCGCTGTGACCGTCATCACGTGACGAACTCCACCCCCTAACATGCAAAGTGGGTAGGAAAGTGCTGCCCTCTACTCCGTGTGTGTGTACCAGAGGTCACTTTGAGGAAGCTCTGTAACATCCGCTTTCCGTGTACCATTGTCGGACACGAATAAGGGTCGCAACCGAACTGTTCAGAAATTTTTCAAACAGATTCTGCCCCGTGACGTGCCACCGACAACATAATTGGGATACAATCGGGGGGCCAAGGCACTTTATAGGGGGAAAAAAAACCGAGCCTAAAAATCGTTTACGTACGGTCTGTGGTGGGCGAGGGCGTGGTGAAGACCGCCACGTGATCCGACAGAGGATTGGCGACGAGGACGGCCACAGACAGCTGCACACTCCACTCCACTGCAGGGCCACACGCAAAGATACACCGAGAGCAAACATGATAAGGAATCTCCCCCCCCACCCCCCCATATAGCCTTAACAGACTGTTGGGGCGAGTGCTTAGCGAGTTGCACCTACGAAGGCCTGCACGACACACAAGGGGGGGGGGGGGTGGCCAGTACCACGCTCGGCCGCCTTTGTCTCCAAAGTGGCGGTGTTTCACACAACGCGGCGCGAGGTAGTCATGAGGCCGAGTCGATCTAGGGGAGGCCCAGGACCGTTTTAGATGATCGTCACTGGTGTTGGTCGCGAGCAAGAGCCGAACTCGGGTCACTGGGTTTGTAAGGGGCCATCCATTTAGTACGTACGCATGGAGGGGCGAGGGGGGGTTAACCGAAATGCAAACGCTTGTATATGGGGGCTCTACTGACAATGTACATATGCATAGCAAACGGGTGGGGGTGAAGCCTTGATAATAATTTGTCTAAATTGGCCTTCAAATTAGTTAGATGGTCCGGTGTTAAGACTGTTTGCTTAAATACATTAATGTTAGTAATCCTTGATCGTTTCTGCGTGGATTAAATATCGGCAGTTCCATAGGATTCGGGAGGGGGGGGGGGGTCACAGGGAGGGGGGCAGGGGTCAATATGACAGATTTTTGCGTACGTACTAAATAGATGGCCCCTAACCGCACTCGTACACACGCGGTGGTTTGCACGCTGCGCTGTGAACCCTGCGGTCCGAGTTCAATTCCCAGCCACGGCTAACTTCAGCGGTAAGCGATCTGTGATGCGGTCATGGATTTTGCACCCCCCCCCCCAACATCAACCCTATCTGACAAAAATGGTGAAGTATGGTCAAACAACAACAAGAGCCAATATGGCATGCAGAGGCCTTTATGCAATTGAACTCTACGGCAGGACCCCGGGGTCCCGAATAAACGGAAGTAAAAAAATCGTCATTAATTTATTTATTTTTGGCGACTCCGTCCCACCGCGCACATAAACGCCGCGACCCACCAGAAATCAATCCTCGCGTTCTTCACCAAGCACCCGGGTCGTTGCCAAAATTGCCGTAGTCATAAACAAAACTTTGATTAGCGCATCGTGTAGAGCTCGTCGGGAGGAATAGATTACCGTGTCGTTCGCCTTCAACAGACGTAAAATGACGTCGCAACGCAGTTTATGCGAGAGCCAGGGGCTTATGAGACCCTGGGGTCCCGCCATAAGGTTCAATAGTGCATTGAGGAAGGTCTGCAAATGACTATAGACGTGTTTTATATATTTAAAAATATAATGTCACTTTTTAAAACAGGCCAACAATTTTTTTAGCCAAGTCAACAAAGAAAATCGCATTCATTCGGTGACAACTGATGTTAACGACCTCGCCTGGTTTTCAGGAGGTTGTGGGTTCAATCCCAACCCTGATGCCTGTATAATTGGAGTTGGCATACTCTCCCTGTGGTCGTGTGGATTTCTGTCTGGGTCCTCCAGTTTTTTCCCTCCACATTTAGAATCAACGTGCATTTATTTAAGAGTATTTGGCCGCTATACAATTCCACGTGATAAGCCACTTTGTTGAGTCACCAAATGCCGTCAGGTCGTTTAAGAAAAAGAGCAACAGAGCTCAAGTGGCCCTTACCCGGTAAAATAAATAAAACATTTACAGTTTAGTTTACCCGATTAATTCCTGCCTGGCATGCGTGGCTCGGCCTCAGTTAAATCCTTTAAAAGTGGTATCATCCCGACAGAAGCCGGTCATGAGTACACATCTCATCACTGGCCAGCCAAGCGTGGCGGTACACAGAGGGGGGGGGTGGGGACGGGTGGAAGGTGGGGTTCAGAGCTTACACCAACAGCTGAGCAGGTTCCACACGTGCAGGAAGCCGGTGTCGGTCGCCCCCACCAAGTACTTGCAGGAGTTCTTGTTGCCGAAGCAAAGTTGCCTGAAGGTAAAATATAAAATCAGAATCTACATTTATCCTGGGGGAGGAATCAAACGCCATACAAAACTAAAATGAAGAGCTTCCTGGGAGTCGGACTCGGCCCTCTTTGTGCGGAAGTCAACAGTGGTTTTTTTCCTATGAAGAGTCTTGCCGCCCCTGACATAGGAATTTCCATCACTGGCTTAGGGCTATAATGAGGAGATGAGCGTACATGTTCTGTGTGTATGTTTGGATATATATGTGTAAGAGACTCACCCTGGACAATGAATTGCCCTCAATGGGGACTTCCCAGACCAATCATCGCCCTCTACTGGTAGACTAAATTAACCAACTATGTGTCTCCGTGTCTGTGTTTTGTCTCTCTCAAATTTAGTTCTACCTGATGACGATTGCTTTGTGTTGCAATCGAAACGTCGTATTGTTATTTAATTTATTTTCTTTCTACGTGACTTTACCGAAAGAACCAAAGAGTAATTCCTGCGAGTCATGAAAGCTTCAAATCAAGTTTAAACTATTCTGAATTGACCAGGTAAGGTCCACTCAGCTATATAGCTCTTTCAAAAGTGACCTGGCCACAAATGATAGCTCAGCGAAGTGGCTTATTATCACGTGGAAATTTACATCAGCCAAATAGTCGAAACACATGTTAATTCTAAATGCGGAGGGAAAAGCCGGAGGAGCCGGAGAAAAATCCACACGACCCACAGGGAGAGTATGCAAACTCCAAGTATACAGGCGTAAGCGTCAGGATCAAACCCACGACCTCCTGCATACCAGGCGAGGTAGTTAACGTCTCGCCACCGCGGCGCTCTAGGCCGCTATCGAATGCCACCCCAGGTCGCTCTTAAAAACGAGACTACATCCCTGGCCCTCACGAGTTGGCACGCGGCTGAACCAAACGTCAACGCCCCTACCGAACGTGACCCCCCCACCCTCCTTCCCCCACGCTGCAGGTGATGCGAGGCGCATCGCGTACCGGATGCCCCCTGGCGGCTGGCAGAAGGTCGCCCGCATCTCCCAGCACTCGGGCTCCCACAGCGTGACCACGGAGCCGAAGGCGACGGCCAGCACGGAGCCGTCCTCCGAGAAGCAGCACGTGGTGGCCGGAAGCTTCCGGAAGGAGCCCACGAAGTCGCAGCTCCAGGTCACTCCCCCTCCCTCCCCCTCCTCCTCCCCCCCTTCCCCCTTAAGCCCCTCCTCTAATGAACACACACGCGTGCGCGCCGACACACGGACGGACGGTGCAGGTCAGTGTGGATGCTGGAGATTTACGAGCGGTTTAGATAGTTACTTGCCAATGATGTTAGCCGTAGCGGGGGAATCAAACACGGGCCACTGGGTTCATGACCATGCTCAGCAAAGTGCGGGTTTTAGGTATGCGTGGTGCTGGCTACCCGTCTGTTCTCACGTGTGCCGTACCGACCTTTATTAGGTGCTCTCTAACCTAACAGCGCTTGTTAAGGATATACAACAGGGGTTCTTTGTCTTCATGTATACACAGGCAGTCCCCGGGTCACGGAAGCGTTCCTGAGATCGAGCCGTAATCCTAATTCTCCATATGTCAGAAATTAAAAAATTTTCCCCCAAAATCAACGATAAAATCCCATGGCGTTTCCCCTACCCGATGATTAAATTCGGTTTCACTAAGTACCGTATCGCGCTGCCGTCCGTCTTTCATCGCTACCTGTAGTGTAACGCTGTAACACATGCTCTGCACTTGCTACAATTCTTTCATTTAAATCGAATTACTACCCCAACACTAATCATAATTAAACTAACGGAACATATGCTGTATCCAATTGTTTATGAATACCACGAAACATTTTAATGTTAATTGCTAACAGAAAGCAGTCACTTCGCGAATCTTTGTTTACCAGGCATTAGGCTAAGGCCTGGGACTTTTCCGATCGCTGTTGGCTGAGACCATAAGCAATGGAAGTACATACGGTAAACAACTCATTAAATAAACTTAGAATAAAAAAAACTAGCAATAGAAACATGGGGAGAATAAGATAGGTCTACGTATAGAAAACAATTACGTAAAGCTACAAAAGGAAAATAATTACATAACGCTAGGAAAAATTCCATTCACCTTAATCCGAGTGAACTTTTCAGTCCTATTTGGGTCCCAGAAAAAAAAACTTCCCGTGCCACCTCGCTGCTCATCTCACCTCGTCAGGGCAAGACACAAGCAAACAGGCGCCTGGGGCCAGGCGCGGGCCCTGTTACCTGCGGCCTCTGGGTCCCGCGCGAGCGTCCACACTTTGAAGCGTCCGTCGAGCGAGCAGGTGACGAGGGTAGACTCCGTCTCCCGTCCCGGCGGTTGCCGGCGGAAGCAGACGGCGGTGATGTCGAGGTCGTGCGGGGCCGCCACCGTCGTGTTCAGAACGAAACTGCGAGCGCACCAGAGGTAGCGCAAGCAAAGCAAAAGCCCCAAAAAATAATCAGGGGAAACTCGCGACTCCCGAGCCAATGCGGTGGCGGCCCTCGCGGGAGGGGGTTTTGGCTTCCCACCGTGACGAGCTGGAACCAAACCACGATTTCCAGGGCTCACGACACGCCTCTATCTGGCTCGGGGCCCGAGATGACATCTGACGAGCCTCGTTGTGCGGCTCTTGAGAGGTCAACGCTCCGATTACCTCGAATTAAAAGACTTCGGATGTTGGAGAGCGTGATAGAATCTATGCGCGTGCAAGCTTTTTCTCCCCTGCTTCGTTGGTGCCGTGCATAAAGGGAGCGTCGTTGTCGGGGGCGGGCAGGGACAGAGGTTGGCAGGAAGGTAGGGAGGGAGGGAGTGAGGGAGTGGAGCAAGGGGGCAGAGATGAATGCCTCGAAGAGAATCCATGCGTATGTACAATTTTTCCTCCTGATTTCAGCAATCAGGAGGAGGGGGGTGGGGCGGCTGCATTTGAGGCCTCACCTCTGCTGCTGAACGTCGAAGGCCCAGAACTTGAGCTGGATCTCGGGCTCCGCGTCGAGGCCTCCGGCCCGCTGCTCCACGGTGGCGAGCCAATCGCCCAGCTCGTCGAACGCGGCCTTGTGCAGCTCCGTCTGCACCAGGCCCCGCTGGAAGATGTGCTCCTGTTGCACGATGTCCAGCTGCACGTGATGGCACGAGAGAAAGAGACGCACAGGTTTGGATTCCAGCTTACACGGGAAAGCCCGCTCACGCAAAGACCAGAGCGCTCTCCCCGCTCGGCCACGTTACAGCAGAAGCGCAACGTGGCCACACTGCCGGCGCGTCACAAGCCTTTTGTGTGGGCCGCGATTGAAACCCCCCACGGAGTGGCCGGTAAGAGGTGGCCGTGCGGCACGCGCTCACGTCGTAGAGGAGCTCGTCGGTGCCGAGCGAGTAGAACTGCAGGTAGCCGGGCTTCCCGTTGAGCGCCAGAGCCTTGCTGCGCGGGTCCACGATGAGCCCCGTGCTCGCGGAGCCTCCTGCACCCAGCAAAACCGGCGGCACCAGCAGCATCAGCATCAGCAGAACCAGCAGCGTATCAGCAGCATCAGCAGCAGCATTAGTATCGGCAGCTTCAGCAACATCAGCAGCACCAGCAGCATGAGCAGCACCAGGAGCATCAGTATCAGCAGCATCAGCACCAGGGAGTGTCAGTAGCAGCAGGACCAGCAGAACCGGTGACATTAGCTGAGCCAGCGGCAACAGTACCAGCAGCACCGGCAGCACCCGCATCAGATACGATCACAAACAGCAGGGCCCTCTCGCGACTTGCCTCTCACGAGGCCTTGAATGACGCGGACCACAAACAGGTTGCTCTTGACGATCGTTATTTCTGGAAAGAGAAAGAGAAGCATGGAGGCGGTGATGATCCGCATTTACGATGTTGATGTAATGTTAACGCCACTGTGGATCGATTTACGACGCATCTCAAGACGTGACTCCAAACACATTTGTGTCGGTCTCTCACAGCTTTTGCCACGCTCGATTGCGAGCAATGCGGATAATTCACCCCGACCCGAGACTAGAGGGTGCTTAAAAGTATCCTCCAAAAAACACTCCTCACCCCCTCGCACCGCCCACAACTAGGGCCCGCGGTGAAGCGCTCAAATCCAGCAGTGGATTGGCGCGACGTCGGCTCGCTGGTTACCAAAACTGCTGAACTCGCCGGGCCCCCGGGTGCCGTGGCCTCAGGTAAATCCTTTTGGGGATCACGCCGAGCGGTGGAACCAGCTCGTCATAAGTACACGTCTCATCATCGGCCACGCACCAGGGCAACTTCTCTCAGTTGCATGCAACTTCTCATTTTCCTGCCATTTCGCAATTGCCCACAACTTATTATTCGCCTGCATTTTCTCAACTGCCTGCATCTTCTCAATTGCCCGCAATATCTAATTTGCCTGCAATTTCTCATCAATTTACTCTCTATGCGTACCATAACACCAACTTCCTATTGGCTCAAAGGTGACTGATGGTGTGAACGAGTGAGAGCCACGGGTGGGTGGGGGGCGGTGGACAAGACACTGGGCGCCGTGGCGCTACATACTGTTGTCGACGTGCCCCGTGGCGAGCAGCGCGCCGCACGGGGACGTGCTCACGCTCGAGATGGGCGCCCCCAGGCGCGGCAGGAAGTCCTTCTGCTCCTCGGCGCAGTGACGCCACTGCACCAGCACGGCCTCGGGGCCGCCCGTGAGCAGGCACGTGCCTGCAGGCCGCACGCACGCGGAAAAGTCGGGTGCGTCCAGACGAGTCGACTTACACAGAGCCACGGGTCGCTGGCGACAAACACCGGCTGGTTAACGCGAGTTGAGGTCCCATTGGCTGAGACCATTTAAACGGAACCATTTTTTATTTTTATTTTACCAGGTAAGGCCATCCGAGCTATATAGCTCTTTTTCAGAAACGACCTGGCTATCACAAATGATAGCTCAATGAAGTGGCTTATCATGTGGAAAAGTATAGCAGCCAAATACTCCAAGCGCACATTTGTAAATGCGGAGGAAAAAAAAAAAGAGAACCCGGAGAAAAATCCACGTGATCACAGGGAGAGACACGCGCAAGCTCCAAAGGTACACCAGGCGTCAGGGTCGGGATTGAACCCACGACCCTCCTGTATACCTGGCGAGACAGTTAACATCTCGCCACCGTGGCGCCCCCCATCCTTGGCTGGTGTCAACCAGGATCGTCAAAAAACCCAATCTGAAACGGCAAAATGTTCCTTTACCTTCGGCAGAATAGGCAAGGTCAGACACCCCCTCGGAGTGCCAGTGATACGTGGAGAACGTGTACTCCTTCTTGTGCCAAAAATTTCTCCTGAAAAAGACACGCGAAATAACCGTGGTTCATCGAACAATTTCGAATAAAAAAATGCATCCCCTGTCGAACCACTAGCACAGCCGGCTACGTACGGTGCAAAAGAAGTTCAGCGTACACAACAGCGTTCCCTCATTATCCGCCATATTGGAATATCCGCGAAATCGCATCTGGAACTCTACACGACCGCATCGAGAGAGATGCGATAAAGCAATGATGCGCAGCAGCATCATCATAACTTAATTAAAATTAATTATTAAAGTATTAAATAATAGTTTATAATGTACTTTTATTTCCATAATGTTTATCACCAATTTAAAACATTTCGTGTTGATAATTCACGTATTTAATAGCTCATTTAAGTTTTAATTTAAGCTTTTCGAGGGCCAATATCATGGTCCACGAAATTTCCTGTTCACAAGCTTCTCTGGAACGTTATCCCTCGTGAATAACAAGGGAATACCACCATACACTCATGGACGAGGGACCTCCTCACATGGCGTCGGTCTGGAGCCTTGAAGGACCATACTTCACCGCACTGGTCAGTGTGGGTTAGTGAAGGGGAGGCCCCCCCAGGAGTGATTTGGATATCGCTCGCCACAGACGATGGTCCGTGGCGTCCAGGAATCCAACCCGAATCGCAGGGTTAATCACGCGGCAGTGCACTAACCACAGCGACGTTAATCCACGTCAATCCATGCTCATGCATTTGACGCTACGGGTATTTGTCTTGCTTTTCCAGATGTAACAATTATCAAAAGAAAAAAACCCGAGTGCGATATATATCACGGACCCGATGTCCTCCATCAAGGGCCTGGATGGGAGGAGGAACACACATCCCATAATAATGATGATACAGTGAAACCTTGGATTGCGAGCAAAATTAGTTCCGGAAACGTGCTCGTAATCCAAAGCACTCGTATATCAAAGCGAAATCATGGAAACTCAGATGATTCGTTCCACAACCCAAAAATACTGTATTCATATAAAAATGATTAATACAAAATACCTTTTTATATTTTTTATTATTTAAATTTAATATAAAGTAATCAAATTTATTAATTACATTTAATCGTGGCTGGTGTGAGGGAGACGAGAGAGAGGAGAGGAGGGTTATTGTGTAGGACGACTTTCACTTGCAGTACAGTTACTAAAGAACAATCACTACACTTGGACACAAAATAAAAAAAATGCTTTACGCACACACACGTGGTCACAACACTATACTGTAGAAAACAGTACACACGTGGTCACAACACTATACTGTAGTAAACAGTACACACGTGGTCACAACACTATACTGTAGTAAACAGTATACGCTCGCACGGATGTTCACTATACGAGTGAGGCATGCCGACTGAGACCGAGCATGGGAGATGATTACCCACAATCCTGCAGCGAGAGAGAGAAGAACCATTGGCTCAGTTGTGATCACGTGACGCTCGGCAGACAAAGCGTATACTGTACGTACTGCTCGTATTGCAAGGCATCGCTAGTTTATCAAATTATTATTTATTCAAAAAATTTGCTCGTTTTGCAAAACACTCGCAGACCAAGTTACTCGCAATCCAAGATTTCACTGTACTTGCTTTCATATTGCGCCCATAACGTAACAAAACGGCTGAGTTATTTTATTTAGTCTAGGGTACCCCCCTTAGTAGCAGTTTGTCGTTATGTGGCACAAGATGAGCACATAGCACTGTCTGGTAGGAGGCAATGTTGCTCTTGGTTGTTCCAGAAAAAATACTTGGAAAATTTGGACCGTGACACTGGCACAAGTGGCTTACTATACGTCTCAATCACATCACGGCATCTTTAACGCAAGTTGAGCGAAAAGCAAACGGTGCATGGCACCTTACGGTTAATACACACACACCGCAGTATTAACCAGGGCTGCCGGCGAGGGGCGTGTAGGGCAGCACCTTGAACCGTAAAACTCTCCGCTGTGCGGCGAACGCGCCACTCCTCCTGCACCGCGTCCCTGAACAACCACACCAACCCCCCCCACCCCCTCCCACCACTGATTTAGTTTCGCGTCTCCACTCACCACAGGCGAATCCTGCCGTCGACGTGGCCCGTCGCGATGCAGTTCTCCGTGGGGTGGCACGCCACCACGACGAACGTGTTGTCCGTCTTCTTCTTCACATTCGACTTCAGCGTCAGCCTGCGGCCCCGCAGACCCAACGACCGATTACAGCGCAGTTCCAGTTCTTTGACAGTGTATGTCCGTACACGAGCAACCCCCCTTTTGTCGATTGTAAACTATTTTTATTTTACCAAGTAAGGCCCACTGAGCGACATAGCGCTTTTTCAGAAGCGATCTGGGCCACAAATGATAGCTCAAAGTGGCTTATAGAGTGGAAATGTATTGCAGCCAAATACTCTGAAAGAACCCCCACCGACCTCAAAGATAAACAATGAATACGTTTTTAGTGGCTCATTAACATGATTGGCATTACACGTATTTTTGTTCTGTCCAGGCCACCGCTCCCCAAAATTACGCAGAGGGTTGTGCCCTACACTTGGCATAATCTACGTGACATGTCCTTTCATCTCACCAATTCCACTTCTTCTTCTTGAGGTGGAACACCCCGAGCATGTCGTTTTGTACAAACGCCAAGTACTCCCCCTGCAACAAAATGAAGATGACAATAAGCCGATGTAAACCGCGTAGTCAAGACCAATTATTTTGGCGGTGCACGAGCTGAAAGAGTGCCATAGCCTAAAACGTCACCTATTAAATATTTTATTGACAAAAACGTGATTTTTTTTCCACGACCACTATTATGATTCGTACTTAATTGATTTTGGGTTAGATCACTGTGTAGATGTCAATTTCTAACTGTAACCTTCCACCGCCCCAAAGAGCCAGGTCATAGACAAATATACTAATTGATTTGTTTTACGAGCAGAAATATTGAAAGCAAGCAAAATTCAAGAATTTGGCACAACGTTTATCCTGCATCACCATAAGGTGGTAACAAAATCTCAGCTCTCGCGTGAACGAGCGTCTTAATTTGGGGTCCACAAAAGCAACGGAGCTGTAATTTCTGATGTATTAAACAGTTTCCGTGTCATACCGACTGCGTGGCAGGATAATCGTCTGCAGGGAGAATACAGACAACAGAAGACAGATGGCTAAAGAGAACTCGAGGCAACAGCCACGATCATTACGATGACCCAACGGGGAGGGGGGGGGGGTTGGGGGGGGGCTGTGGCGCAGGTGGGTGAGGCACTCACGTGGCAGCTGAACGAGACGGATTTTTCCGAGCACCCCGACGTCTCCACGACCTCATCGGACTCCGTCACCTCTACCTCCACCTTCGGCGACTTGGGAACGGTGAGCGCCAACAACTGGAACCTCCCTGCTCAAGACGACACGGGCCGTTGTTCAAGGGCTTTGAGATTACTTTATTTGACCAGGGGTGGTGTCAACGTCAACGAGACCAAGATAGGTTTAATTTGCAAGGAGCGACGCGGGTCAGCATTATTACTAAACCTAAACGAATTAAAACGAGAACAAAAAGTTACCGCATCCATCACGTGACGACTTGAAAATGACGCAAAAATAATTTCCCTCCAGATTGAATGCAGCACAAATTAAAAAACTAAACTCCAGGAATATGAACATTAAACAGATATAGGGTGACTTTCGTACTGATATGCAAACAAACAAGGGAATATGCGTCTTTAATAAGTAGGGTCGCTGCGATACCATGATACAAATCAGCGAATATTCCGTTCGGCAAATATTGTTCAATGCCACTTTGCGACTTGGCCTCAGGTAAATCCTTAAAGTGGTTTCATCCCGACCAAAGCCGGTCATGAGTACACATCTCATCACAGGCCAGCCACGCGTGGCCCACTGACGCTACGGTTTCAGCGCAGACACTACGAAGTCTCGCACAGCTTAAGGTCCGCGATATCGTCCACTTTTGCTAAAACATAGTTCTGTCGCGATTTTCGCTCGTCTTATTCACAGAAAATTATAATTTTCCTGACGATCTATTTTTGAAAGAACAATAGTTCAAGATCACGAAAATAATATTTAATAAAAAAGCATGCTATTAACCATTAAAGGAGTACTATATACAGAGCTGTCCATAGGGGAGTGCGGGGTATGGGGCAAATTGCACTGTCTATAACGTTATAACGCGGAAAGAGCAACTCGTTAAAATGCTGTGTCTGAGCGGTCACTGACAAACTACTTACTCGAGCTGTATGGCCAAGCGGTATGATACAGTACGCGGAATAATGTAGTAATGCGGCGGCGTAACCTCAGGTATTTGTCCCGCCATCTTACCGTGCGCGTGCGTAGTAGCACATTGTATCCCGGCAAACTTTATTGTGAAATTATTTCATGGGGAAATAGTTTTCGCTGAACACGGGCCGCACTTTTCAGAAACAATCTCCTACCGCCTTAAACGACTCGCTGCGTAAGCGGGAGTGCGTGAAAAGTTGGAAAGTTGGTAAAAACCTGGTACAGCTGTGCCGGAGCTGTTGGTCTCTTTGGTGCTGAAGACGTAGAGGTGGCTGGGGGTGGTGACACAGGTGTAGAGCGCGAGCAGGGGACGATGCACCAAGAACGTCTGGTAAAAAGAGAGACGTTCGACTCAAATCGTAAACCATCACGCGAGCTCTGGTTCATCCTCGCTAGCCATCGAACAAAGATAGTCACTGCATCGCGTGCTTTTAAATGCGCTTCTGCAGCCGTCTGAAACTGCTCTTCCTTCCGATATTCAGAAGCCACTGGAGCTATGCACTTTTAAATCTAGATTGGAAACTAATTTCTTTAAAACAGCTTTTTGTGTTTGTTGTCCTTCCCCCGCACCTCAGATTAGCACGGCGATTTGACCTTCGACCAAAGTTCTTAAGAAACCCATATCAACAATTGATTAGAGGCTGCTGCATTTATCAAAAGGTGACCAACTTTCACAATATTGAGCAAATAGTATGCATGTAAGTGTACACAATGATAAAATATAACTGCGTGTTTCCTATACCTTAATCAGGATGCCATCCATGTAATCCCAGAGCTTAATTGTGCCATCTTCAGAGCTGGAATAAGCCTGCAAAGCACAGCATACAATTTAAAACACGTTAAGAGATTTGACGAGCAAGCTATGAGTGTCAACAAAGTATGAGCATTCACGTGACAAAAGGGGGTTGGTTGCGCGGCCCAGCGGGTACTGCTTTCGCCGCTTGTGCACAGACTCGCGGTTCGAATCTGGCGGGCCGAACGGCCTGGTTAATACTGCGGTATCAACTATCAAATAAGCGCCATCTGCTTTCACTTCACATCAAAGATCCCAAGATGTAATTCATGGTCCAAATTTGACAATGTACCAGCAAAAGAGTCAACTGGGACCATTGTCTGTGAAAAGTGGTGCGCTTTTTTACAGCCTTGGCTGTTAAGAATGGCACAAATACCGAATGTACTAATTAATTGATTGAACAAAGTACCAATTAGGTGACCAGGTTAAAACGAGCTGAGGGACCTGAAGGTAGTTGTTGGGGTTGAGTTGGATTCCCGTGACGAGGTGTCCATGTCCCGTGAGCTCGTGCAAGGTCTCGCCCGTCGCGGTGTTGAACACCTTGATGAGGTCTCCTGATGCGCACAGCAAATACCTGCACACATGGCGCGATTCAGACACGTGCTACTCTTAATATACAAAATACTAATATCCCCATTATGCCCTTGAGACTGTTGGGGCAAGCACTGCTAGAGCACCTGTAACCTAAACTATTTTTTTTTATTTTACCAGGTAAGACCCACAAAAGTGGCTGACTACGTGCTCCATTTACAACAGCCAAATCCTCTAAACGCGTGATGTTGTTTCTCAAATGGCAATGGAAAAAAACGAAGGACCCGTGAGAAGCATCCACACGAGCACGGGGAGAGAGACGCGCAAACTCCAAACATTAGAGGCATCATCAGGTGTCGGGATCTGCTGTATACCTCCTATAAACACCAGGCAAGGTAGTTAACCACATTTCTCGCCACCGTGGCACTCTCAAGGCTGACACAGCACATCGCACCAGGTACCACTCGGCGACGGCCGAGTCGACCTCGGGGAGGGTTCTGGACCGGTTCAAAAATTCGTCAGGGATGTTGGTCGCAAAGCAGGAATTAAAATTCGCGTCCCTGAATTCGTAGCACAGTGCGCTAACGAATAACTAATACGCACGCACAGTCCAGTGAACAGAAGACACTATGATGGTGAATGCTATGGTGTACAGCTGGGTCATACAGCCCATGCACTTTATGCACCAAGAGGTTTCTAGAGGGGCCTCTCTTGAGCTCCTCGTGGAGACGATTCTGCCAACAGTGGCACGAGCAATTGCAGGGCTGCGCCTTTGTTCTTTTATTAATAATATTATTATTAACTAGTCCATGGTCAATCAACTGCAGGACGAGGGCCTCACCACCAACAACGTCATAACCTCGTTATAAAGAAATCGATTAATCTCATTAATTGTTCTTACATGCAATATGCCACCTTATTTTTTTTTTCAAGAGAGCTAAATGAAAGCTTTAAGTGCGTGTGTTTACAGCCTGAAACGGCGACGAACTCCTCTTGGATCCAGCACTTTGGAGGCGAGGAGATTTGGAGGCGATGAGATTTGGTGCATCGGCGATTCCGTGGCAATAATCCCCAAAAACCTGCCTGGGCTTCGAAGGTGCTTAAGAGGAGGGCGCCTTGAACGCCGTCGTCGCAAAGGCAGCGAGCGGGCTGATTATGTGGGGGCGCGTTAAATCCAACAGAACGACGGCGAGATGACGATCATCTACGACGATGAGTCGTTCGTTCAGCAGTGCAAGGGGCCCATCCATTTAGTACGTACGCATGGAGGGGGGTTAACCCAAATGCGTAGCTTGTGTATGGGGGGGTCTACTGACAATGTACACATAGGAAACGGGGGGGGGAGGGCGGTGTGTGAAGCCTCGATAATAATTTGTCTACATTGGCCTTCAAATGAGTTAAGATAGTCCGACGGTGGACTGTTAGCTTAAACACGTTAATATTATTAGTCCTTGATCGTTTGTGCGTGGATTAAATATCGGCCGTTCTATAGGATTCGGAGGGGGGGGGGTGTAAAAAGTCCTCGTGGAGGGGGGAGTAAGGGTCAAGTTGTGACAGATTTTTGCGCACCTACTAAATGGATGGCCCACAATGGCTCGTGATTTTTTTTTAAGATTTCATCTACGGTACTCGTGTGTCAATTGATGATTTAAAAAAAAACCCCGTATCGTGTAGCGGCCTTCATCAACGGTAGACTGGTTTCCGACGGAAAGGCCTTCAGCCAGCAGTGGATAACCCATATTATGATGAAGAGGCCTTAATCCAGCGGTAAACCAGAGCTTATGATGAAAAACAATATACTGAGAGGCATTCATCCAGCGGTGGATAATTACAGCTTCTGATAAAAAAATGGCGAGGCCTTCACCCAGGGAGTGGCAATTGGATAGACCACCGTAGCTTATGATACTAATATTAACAGAGGCCTTAATTCATCAGTGGAGTGACCGTAACGTATAATACAAATGACGGGAAGACGTCATGCTGGATTGGTTATCGTGCTAGACCACAGCTCAAAATAACGCTGAGGCCTTCGTTCAGCAGTAGACATACTGTACTAAATTATTGGTAGGCCTTCACGCAGAAGTAGCGGATAGCTTACGACGATAATGGGTTCACATGGCACCGGATAGCCCCTGGCTTCCAATTATATTATTAGTATTTATCTGACGAAGTTTAATCTCAACGTCGGTAAACCCGCCACAGCCACTGCAACGAGCTATACCACGCACGGAGCACGTGTTCTCAACAGCCTCAACACTCAACTGGATCCCCGCTACTCGCTGCAAACTTAAAACACACACGCATAAAAAACCATTATCGTTCATTTTGCAAAGGCGCTCACTTTCCGTCGTTCGTGAAGACGGGCCTCCTGAAGACGAGCCTGCTGCCGCCGCTTCTCGCCACGCGGACTCCCCTCGGGTTCTCGTCCACGCTCATCACCCCCATGGCCTCCGTTTTACAAACCCTGCTGCCTGCCTGCCTGCCTCGCTCGCTCGCTCCAGGCAAATGGAACTCTCCACCCACCCACTTCCACCCACCACCACGTGTCTCTCACTACTCCCCTACCACCACCCACTGTACCACGCTGCCGACACGTGATTAGGAACGTGTGCAGCCGCGCCGCCATCTTACCAAGGGGGTTGGGTATTAAATAACGCTGGATGACGTCATCAACACCGGACGATCTCCCGCCCCCTCCCCCGCCCCGCCATAACGTTGTTGACAAACACCGCCTCCCACACCCCCCCCCCCACGTAAGATGGCCGCCGTTGTATGTTGAGCTGATGACGTCGCAGAAATTGGCTTCACTTGGCCAATCAAACGGCGTCTTGCGGCTCGGTCACGTTCTTGGTTGGAAGCGTAAACACGGCGAGGTTGTTGTTGGTGGTGGGGGGTGTCACGCGCGTGAAGGCGCTGCGTTGAGTTTGTCAAGCGCGTTGAGTTTTGCGAACAACGCGCACACGACCGTCGCGTTGAGCAACGTCGCGGCGATTTTGGCCATCGCTCGCGTCCAATTTGGGAACGGACATGCGGGCGACAAAGCAACGCGGCGTCTTGTTGTTGTTGTCGTCGTCGTCACTCGTGCGTGCGATGGCACGCGGGAACTTCCGCGGGTTTCTAATCCCGCGTTACATCCGGTGTTGGCACTGGGCCGGCGTCATGGACACGTGCTGCCGCGGATTTCTGAAGATTTCCGCGGGTTTCTAATATCGCGTTGTACCCGGTGTTGGCACCGGGCCTGTGCCGTCGACACGTGCTTCCGCGGATTTGAAAACTTCCGCGGGTTTCTAATCGCCGTGTTTCTGGAGGTTTGCCACCGGGCCCGTGTCTACACGTGCTGCCGCGGATTTTTAAAGACTTCCGCGGGTTTCTAATCCCGCGTTGTTTCCTGGATTGGCACCGGGCCCGCGTCATCGACACGTGCTGCCGCGGATTTGTGTCACAGATCACGCTCGAGTTTGATTTGTGTTTCACCATCATTCGCCGTGTTCAATCCACTGCTGGATTAAAACCTCCACCGCCAACCAACCAAGCCGTCGAGCCACCACGCTTCACGTTTCTCCGATGGCATAGCAATCCAGCCGGGTAACCTGCGCCGCTGCACACCAGGTGATTACATCGCTCCATTCATCGACTGCTGCTGTGTCACGTTAGTCATTCCTCGACTGCTGCTGTGTCACTCACGTTAGTCATTCCTCGACTGCTGTGTCACTCACTTTAGTCATTCCTTGACTGCTGTGTCACTCACGTTAGTCATTCCTCGACTGCTGCTGTGTCACTCACGTTAGTCATTCCTCGACTGCTGTGTCACTCACTTTAGTCATTCCTTGACTGCTGCTGTGTCACGTTAGTCATTCCTTGACTGCTGTCACTCACGTTAGTCATTCCTTGACTGCTGTGTCACTCACGTTAGTCATTCCTTGACTGCTGCTGTGTCACTCACGTTAGTCATTCCTCGACTGCTGCTGTGTCACTCACGTTAGTCATTCCTTGACTGCTGTGTCACGTTAGTCATTCCTTGACTGCTGTGTCACTCACGTTAGTCATTCCTTGACTGCTGCTGTGTCACGTTAGTCATTCCTTGACTGCTGTGTCACTCACGTTAGTCATTCCTTGACTGCTGTGTCACTCACGTTAGTCATTCCTCGACTGCTGCTGTGTCACTCACGTTAGTCATTCCTCGACTGCTGTGTCATTCACTTTAGTCATTCCTTGACTGCTGCTGTGTCACGTTAGTCATTCCTCGACTGCTGCTGTGTCACTCACGTTAGTCATTCCTTGACTGCTGTGTCACTCACGTTAGTCATTCCTTGACTGCTGTGTCACGTTAGTCATTCCTCGACTGCTGCTGTGTCACTCACGTTAGTCATTCCTTGACTGCTGTGTCACTCACGTTAGTCATTCCTTGACTGCTGCTGTGTCACTCACGTTAGTCATTCCTTGACTGCTGCTGTGTCACTCACGTTAGTCATTCCTTGACTGCTGTGTCACTCACGTTAGTAATTCCTTGACTGCTGTGTCACGTTAGTCATTCCTTGACTGCTGTGTCACTCACGTTAGTCATTCCTCGACTGCTGTGTCACTCACGTTAGTCATTCCTTGACTGCTGTGTCACTCACGTTAGTCATTCCTTGACTGCTGTGTCACTCACGTTAGTCATTCCTCGACTGCTGTGTCACTCACGTTAGTCATTCCTTGACTGCTGCTGTGTCACTCACGTTAGTCATTCTTTGACTGCTGTGTCACTCACGTTAGTCATTCCTTGACTGCTGTGTCACGTTAGTCATTCTTTGACTGCTGTGTCACTCACGTTAGTCATTCCTTGACTGCTTTGTCACTCACGTTAGTCATTCCTCGACTGCTGTGTCACTCACGTTAGTCATTCCTCGACTGCTTTGCCACTCACGTTAGTCATTCCTTGACTGCTGCTGTGTCACTCACGTTAGTCATTCCTCGACTGCTGTGTCACGTTAGTCATTCCTTGACTGCTGTGTCACTCACGTTAGTCATTCCTCGACTGCTTTGCCACGATCCCATCAAGCGACGTGTCCACAAGTTCCGATTCTCAACGTTTCTGACAAGTGTCCCCAAACCTTGCGTTGTCTTCTCCAATACACGCGCTCATCTTTCCCTCCCGTATCTCTCGGGCAATTAACACAACGAAATATTGAAACGCAATACACATTTTTTTTGGGGGGGGGGGCGGATTGGATACGCTTCACAAACTGGAACCCCAAGCTCCGCTCTTTCTCTCCGATTTATTTTCATCCCTTTGATCCTCGGGATCGATTTCCAAACAACCTTTTGATTTCATAATTATCACGAGTCCAACTTTTTTTTGTTTTTTTACGCTACCCCGTTTTTTTCCATTTTTTTATTTTTCTAATAATTACTAATGTCGATACGTGCGGCAAAACCGATAATAATTAATCGATGTGCCATCGGGGCCGTTTTGTTTGTTGCATTGCGTTAAGGATAATGCTACGAGATAAAAAAACAGATTTTGAGTGCCACGGTTGTTGTTGCTTCGCGTTCATTGCTTCACGTTGCTCATAAAAATATATATATACCTCTTGCGTGTTCCCCTCTTTGTTACTGTCTTACCACTGTAAGCAATGATTTATTTTGCTCGGATGAATTCTGTTGGATTAATGCCACACACGCGCACACACAAAGAAGATGTTTAAGACGTATACTGTATCCTGCCACGCGGTCCCTTCTCAATTATTGCCCTCCCGAGAAGCCCCTTTTCAAGGTCATAACACAAAGGGCAAAGATGCCCATGACGCAAGTTGCTGTCGGCGAGTTGAACTCGGTGAAGGCCGACACGGGGATGTTGTTGGTACAATATGCTGTGAACTCTTTTATTTCATTGTACCAGCTAAGGTCCCACCGTGTTATATGGCGCTTGTTCAAGAGCGACCTGGCTACCGCAAATGATAGCCCAACGAAGTGGCTTATCGTCGCGTGGAAATGTATAGCAGCCAAATACTCTTAAACGCGTGATGTTAATTCTTCTGAATGTGGATGGGGGGGGGGAAACCGGATGACCCGGAGAAAAATCCACGCCACCACCACCACGGTGAGAACACTCAAACTCGAAATATACAGCAGCAGCAGCAGCAGGCGTCAGGGTCGGTATGGAAACCACGACCTCCTGCATACCCGGCGGGGTAGTTAACATCTCATAGCCACCGTGAAGCCCCCAGCAACTTGCAGGGAGAGGAGACCCATATTTGAAATAGATGGGTTGCTCAGAAACCTGCTTAGCTTACGAGATCGAGGACATTCCTGGGCGATCGAGTCGCATGCGGTTGGCTTAATTGTGTGTACGCTATATTCTTGGTTCTTTCGGTAAAGTCACGTAGAAGGGAAATAATAAAATAATGCAAATAAAAAATACAATAAAATTCTCAAGACGTTTTTCGATTGCAACACAAGCAATCATCATCAGGTGTGAAAACCACAGCAAGAAAAATTTAAAAAAGTGGCTTTTACCGAAAGAGCCAAGAATATGAATCCCTTCAGCCACGAAAGCTTTAAATCGAAATGTGGTAGGCTAATAATAACCTTGTGGCTATCGTTACCCAGGCAACCATCGCCACGATTCATTGCAGAGGGCTTTACACACTTGGTTAAATCGAGGTAAAGACATCGGTATTGTATTTTTGCAACATTAAGTAGCTCGGAGGTGCATTCAGAACTTGTTTTGATGTAAAAACCTAAAATATTGCATCACTGTCTTCTATTAATAGCGGGGTGAGTGGGCATATATGAGAGAAAAAAAACAATTCCAGACCTGTGGTTCAAACAAAGATCTGTCCGATGATACTATATCTCATTGTAAACTAAATAATGCAAAGACATAACTATAGGCAGCAGGGAAGGATGGATTGAAATGTTTCTCCTACTACTCTTAGGCTTTTCGATGAGTCGTTCTGGCTGTCGAACCTTTTTTATCTTTTACACTTAGTTCATAAGCATGGTCTCGTGTGACTTGGGAAACTTGTATTGGTGCTGTGCTCTTCTGCCAATTACAGCCCTGAGTTACTCGTGGAAATTCCACATTCCTACGGCAGATGCGAGTATATCCATCGGGCAACCAGTGGTAACTGCTCATTTGAATAACCCCAGAGAGTAATGATGGGCTGAGTGAACGTCCAACCAGGATTTGAACTCGCCACCTTAGCATTCTGTGCTCCTCTCCGTGTCAATTTGCCTCCTGGTCTCCAATTCATTTACAGTTTACTCCAGGGATAATGACTCAAATCAGAATTACCACTCGAGAGATTAACTACCGTGATTGGAGTGTTACATTTTAGGATAGTTGCTTATTTTCGTGCGCAATTCATTTCATGGGCATTTAATTAATATGCTGAGTTGAAATGACAAAGTCTTTTTGTAATTTGAACTCGCATACCAGGATTGTAGTTATGAGTATGCCCTTGTTTAGACTTATTTCCATGAATGTCATTCATTCGCAGGGTAGTTGCGTTTATTTAAAAACACTGCCATGTGCAATAATACTGTTGTTTGCGTATGGTGGTGTAATGCATTTGCTATTTCATACCTTGTGAAGTAAACAAGCGGTTACCGTATTTTCCCGCATATAACCCCGCAAAAAAGCGTTTTGTGTAAAACAAATTTCAGATAGCCCGCGCCTCCATATACCCCGCAGGGTCTTGTTTTGTTTGTAAAAAGTGGTATAACCCGCGGGTTATATGCGGGGAAATATGGTAATTGTGAAATGTGCCATGCAGTTATTCTGCGTGAACACACAAACTTGCAATTTAAAGTAAACGGCGATACTGTGGAACTCTGTTGAATGATGCCCTGTTACCCAATTATTTTTGTTGATCTTTTCAATGGCATTGTAAAAATCGAGCATTTCATCGATGCACTACTGGGCGTTGCATATATATGTAGTGTTTTTAATTCACGCGGACAACTTCTGTTTCTCCTGTGTCACTTCTTATTGAACAGAACTCCTCGCGTTCAACACCACCACGTGACTCCGTCGCAACTCGCCCGCTTGCACTGCTTCGCTCACTCCGCTAACTCTCCACTGCTAGCCTACTCTCTCTCTCTCAGCCTCTCTACTGCTAGCCTACTCTCTCTCCTAGTCTCTCTACTGCTAGCCTACTCTCTCTCAGCCTCTCTACTGCTAGCCTACTCTCTCTCCTAGTCTCTCTACTGCTAGCCTACTCTCTCTCCTAGCCTCTCTACTGCTAGCCTACTCTCTCTCCTAGTCTCTCTACTGCTAGCCTACTCTCTCTCTCCTAGCCTCTCCACTGCTAGCCTACTCTCTCTCTCACTCTCCTAGCCTCTCTACTGCTAGCCTGTTCTCTATCTCCTAGCCTCAACACTGCTAGCCTACTCTCTCTCCTAGCCTCTCTACTGCTAGCCTACTCTCTCCTAGCCTCTCTACTGCTAGCCTACTCTCTCTCCTAGCCTCTCTACTGCTAGCCTACTCTCTCCTAGCCTCTCTACTGCTAGCCTACTCTCTCTCCTAGTCTCTCTACTGCTAACCTGCTCTCTCTCCTAGCCTCTCTACTGCTAGCCTGCTCTCTCTCCTAGCCTCTCTACTGCTAGCCTGCTTCGCTCACTCCACTAACTCTCTACTTCTAGCCTATGCTCTCTCCTAGCCTCTCTACTGCTAGCCTACTCTCTCTCCTAGCCTCTCCACTGCTAGCCTACTCTCTCACTCTCCTAGCCTCTCTACTGCTAGCCTACTCTCTCTTTCTAGCCTCTCTACTGCTAGCCTACTCTCTCAGCCTCTCTACTGCTAACCTGCTCTCTCTCCTAGCCTCTCTACTGCTAGCCTACTCTCTCAGCCTCTCTACTGCTAACCTGCTCTCTCTCTCACTCTCCTAGCCTCTCCACTGCTAGCCTACTCTCTCTCTCAGCCTCTCTACTGCTAGCCTGCTCTCTCTCCTAGCCTCTACTGCTAGCTTACTCTCTCTCACTCTCCTAGTCTCTCCACTGCTAGCCTGCTCTCTCTCAGCCTCTCTACTGCTAGACTATTCTCTCTCCTAGTCTCTCTACTGCTAGCCTGCTCTCTCTCTCCTAGCCTCTCTACTGCTAGCCTGCTCTCTCTCTCCTAGCCTCTCTACTGCTAGCCTACTCTCTCTTAGCCTCTCTACTGCTAGCCTACTCTCTCTCCCTCTCCTAGTCTCTCTACTGCTAGCCTACTCTCTCTCATAGTCTCTCTACTGCTAGCCTACTCTCTCTCTTCTAGCCTCTACTGCTAGCCTGCTCTCTCTCACTCTCCTAGTCTCTCTACTGCTAGCCTACTCTCTCTCCTAGCCTCTCCACTGCTAGCCTGCTCTCTCCTAGCCTCTCTACTGCTAGCCTACTCTCTCCTAGCCTCTCTACTGCTAGCCTGCTTCGCTCACTCCGCTAACTCTCTACTGCTAGCCTACGCTCTCTCTCCTAGCCTCTCTACTGCTAGCCTACTCTCTCTCCTAGCCTCTCCACTGCTAGCCTACTCTCTCTCACTCTCCTAGCCTCTCTACTGCTAGCCTGCTCTCTCTCTCCTAGCCTCTCTACTGCTAGCCTACTCACTCTCCTAGTCTCTCTACTGCTAGCCTACTCTCTCTTCTAGCCTCTCTACTGCTAGCCTGCTCTCTCTCACTCTCCTATTCTCTACTGCTAGCCTACTCTCTCACTCCTAGCCTCTCTACTGCTAGCCTGCTCTCTCTCGCCTAGCCTCTCTACTGCTAGCCTGCTCTCTCTCACTCTCCTAGCCTCTACTGCTAGCCTGCTCTCTCTTCTAGCCTCTCTACTGCTAGCCTACTCTCTCTTCTAGCCTCTCTACTGCTAGCCTGCTCTCTCTCACTCTCGTAGCCTCTCTACTGCTAGCCTGCTCTCTCTCTTAGCCTCTCTACTGCTAGCCTGCTCTCTCTCACTCTCCTAGCCTCTCCACTGCTAGCCTGCTCTCTCCTAGCCTCTCTAATGCTAGCCTACTCTCTCTCACTCTCCTAGCCTCTCTACTGCTAGCCTGTTCTCTCTCTCTCTCCTAGCCTCTCCACTGCTAGCCTACTCTCTCACTCTCCTAGTCTCCGTACTGCTAGCCTGCTCTCTCTCTCCTAGTCTCTCCACTGCTAGCCTACTCTCTCTCCTAGCCTCTCTTCTGCTAGCCTGCTCTCTCTCACTCTCCTAGCCTCTCTACTGCTAGCCTGTTCTCTCCTAGCTTCTCGACTACTTGCCTGTTCTCTCTCTTCTAGCCTACCTACTGCTTGCCTGCTCTCTCTCCTAGCTTCTCTACTACTAGCTTGCTCTCTCTCAGCCTCTCTACTGCTAGCCTGCTCTCTCCTAGTCTCTCTACTGCTAGCCTGCTCTCTCCTAGTCTCTCTACTGCTAGCCTGCTCTCTCCTAGTCTCTCTACTGCTAGCCTACTCTCTCACTCTCCTATTCTCTCTACTGCTAGCCTACTCTCTCTCCTAGCCTATCTACTGCTAGCCTGCTCTCTCTCCTAGCTTCTCTACTGCTAGCCTGCCTGCCACGCTCCGCTCGCTTCGCTCTTTCCGCTGCTGGCCTATCACTACACCCTCTGGTAGCTTCCCACCGTACACTCTGCCAGCCTCTCCGCTGCTAGCCTGTTACCGTACACTCTGCTAGCTTCTCCACTGCTAGCCTGTCACTATACACTCTGCTAGCTTCTCCACTGCTAGCCTGTCACTATACACTCTGATAGCTTCTCCACTGCTAGCCTGTCACTATACACTCTGCTAGTTTCTCCACTGCTGGCCTTCCGCTGTATTATCTGCTAGCTCCTCTACTGCTAACCTCTCGCTATACCCTCTGCTAGCTTCTGCACTGCTGGCCTTCCGCTGTATTATCTGCTAGCTTCTCCGCTGCTAGCCTGCGGCTATACCCTCTGCTAGCTTCTCCACTGCTAGCCTTCCGCTATATTCTCTGCTAGCGTCTCCACCGCTAGCCTTCTGCTACAGTGAGGGAAAAAGTATTTCATCCCCTGCTGATTTTGTACGTTTACCCACTGACAAAGAAATGATCAGTCTGTAATTTTAATGGTAGGTTTATTTGAACAGCGAGAGACAGAATAACAACAACAAAATCCAGAAAAACGCATGTCAAAAATGTTATAAATTGATTTGCATTTTAATGAGGGAAATAAGTATTTGACCCCCTCTCAATCAGAAAGATTTCTGGCTCCCAGGTGTCTTTTATACAGGTAACGAGCTGGCACACTTTTTCAAGGCTGAGTGGACAGCGCTGTTAGCGAGCACCTGTGAAGGCCGGCACGGCACACGAGGGGGTGGGTGGCCAGCACCACGCACGGCCGCCTTTGTCTCCCCAGTGGCGATGTTTACACACCGCGCCAGGTACTACTCATTTGAGGCTGAGTCGACCTTGGGGAGGCACAGGACCGGTTCAGACATCAGCGGGAATCGAACTCTGGTCGCCGGCTCCTCCGGTCTTCACCTGCACATTAAGAATAAACTTGCGTTTCGAATATTTTGCTGCAATAAATTACCACGTGATAAACCACTTCGTCGGGCTATCATTTGTGGCCCAGTTCGCTTCTGATAAAAAGAGCTGTCATAGCTCAGTGGGTCCCACCTGGGAAAAAAATAATAATCATACATCGCGCTAACTACTGCGCCACCGCTCCCCATTACACTCGTCATACGACTGGATCGCGTTTTTTTCCCTACCTGCAGGCGGTAATAAAGCGAACTGCAACATTTGGAAAATGTAAGAGGGCCTGGGACCCCGATGCGTACTTTGGCACCAGTCGGCGCCAGTCAGCGCTGGTTGAAGCTTTTTGTTTGTGAATTGTTTGTGTGTGTGTGGGTTGCACATATGTGGGGAGCGGTAGTGCAGCGGTTAGCGCACTGCGCTGCGAACCTGGCGACACGGGTTCGATCCCTGCTCACGGCCAACGTCGGTGACGGTTGTCTGAACCGGTCCTGGGGCTTCCCCTAGGTCGACCCGGCCTCACGTGCGTACCTGGTGCGGTGTGTAAAACGTCGCCACTGGGGAGACAAAGGCGGCCGGGCGTGGTGCTGGCCACCCACCCTCCCCTCGTGTGCCGTCCCATGCCCAACGTGAACACCCCACGAGTGCGCACCAACAACAACCAAAACACACACAATGTTCACGTTGTGCGGCCTCAAAACTGCGTGCGTTGAATAGCGCCCTGCTGTGGTTACACAAATGACTGCTGTGCAAGTGAAATGTGAGCCGCTTGCCATAGGTGAAAGCAGCACCCCCCCCCCCCGTCGGCTTCAGGGCATCATCACCTGAACACGACGAGGGGTGGTGGCCCTGGTGACTTCAATGCTTGGCGTTTTTTTTATCCTCCACACCCTCAACCCGCGTCTCCACACCTCACTTGCTCTGCAGGAAGCGCAAATGCCACGACGCGCACAGAGCTCGCCACGCCAATCACCGCTTGGTCAGTAACGACAGGAGGAGGAGGACGACGAAACTTGTCAGGTGAGCCACGATCAGAAGCAGAATATGTATGTAAACTGGGTGAATCCGATGAGAGCTACGATCAGAAGCAGAATGTATGTAAACTGGGTGAATCCGATGAGAGCCAGGATCAGAAGCAGAATATGAATTTATACTGGGTGAATCCGATGAGAGCCAGGATCAGAAGCAGAATGTGTATTTATACTGGGTGAATCCGATGAGAGCCAGGATCCGAAGCAAAATATGTATTTATACTGGGTGAATCCGATCAGAGCCAGGATCAGAAGCAGAATGTATTTATAATGGGTGAATCCGATGAGAGCCACGATCAGAAGCAGAATATGAATTTATACTGGGTGAATCCGATGAGAGCCAGGATCCGAAGCAAAATATGTATTTATACTGGGTGAATCCGATCAGAGCCAGGATCAGAAGCAGAATGTATTTATACTGGGTGAATCCGATGAGAGCCACGATCAGAAGCAGAATATGTATTTATACTGGGTGAATCCGATCAGAGCCAGAATCAGAAGCAAAATATGAATTTATACTGGGTGAATCCGATCAGAGCCAGAATCAGACGCAGAATGTATACTGGATGAATCCGATGAGCTATAAAGCTATTTCGCAGATGTCCAGTAGGGGGCAGGTTGCAGAGCATAACGACAGCAAAACAATTCAAAAATACGATAGGCGTGCAAAGTACTGTCTAGGAAAGGTAAACAAATTACTTGAAAATAAACAAATACAATTAAACTTTTTAACCTACCACGTGAATAGCCAGGAAGCGGGCGCGTCCGTTTGAAATCGACGACGATTGATTGTTGGGGCTCGGGATAATTTCTGCGTCATCGCATGTGTAACAAGTTGCACTGACGTGAAGAAAGGTCATTGCCCGAAAAATTGCCCACTGTAGTCTTCGGTTTTTTTCGGTAATGTCACGTAGGTAAAAAATAAATAAAATAAAATAAATGAAAACTAAATTAAGTCACGATGCCATCTCTGAGTCACACTTAAGCGTTTGTGCTTTCGCTGCGTTGTCCCCACCTGAAGAAGGACGCTTGTGTTGCGCCCGAAACGTCGTGACTTAATTTAGTTTTATTTATTTTTTACCAACGTGACTTTACCGAAAAAAAAAACAGTATGGATCCTTGCAGTCACGAAAGCTTCAAATCTAGAATTATTGTCCATTGTAATTTTGCTCTTAAGGCCCAACAAGAGTGTTATTGCCGAACGTGTTGTGTTTATTTGTGCGTGCGTACGAACGGTAGATTTGTAACTGGCATATATATATACACATCTGTTGATATCACCGAATATCACTTGCAAATGACTTGCGGAGCGTTTGTTGCGTGATAATAATTAAATGAATTCATTCATGACCCGAATTGCTGCGTATAAAACAGCTAAAGGCGTAACGATGCATGCACGACATTTCCAGATGAATGTCGATTCTTAACACTCGTGACGCGTGCATCGAATCATGCGCGTGTCATGTTTTTTTTTGTTTAAAGCTTTGTAATTCTAACAGTTACCGTATTGTGTGCTTCACGTGGTAGCCCCCCTGTAGCCACTAGAGGTCCAATGTTCTCTGCAGCGTAACAGCAAAACGGCAGTACTGTGCTGTCCCGTTATGCCTCGCGATACGGTCTGTTCTCTTGTAGTGCGGTAGTTGCGTTCCTGAAGAACACCGCGTTAAGGAAACAATGGCTTTATAATAAACAATATATAATAATGGGGTAAAGCACAGTCCGTGATAACGCGTGAGATGCGTACGCAGGCCGAACAAAGACTCGAGGCGCGTGGGTGGCATCTAGAAGCATCCAGCAGCATCCCCAACGCCTCGTGTGAATCTACGCCGAGGCAGCCGCACAACCGCTTATTGCTAAGTGCGCGGCGTAATTCTGTTCACTCGATCGCGTTAAGGGGGTGGCCCCCCGTTGGTGAATTATGGTGAAACGCCTCTACATAACGTTAGCGACTCCCAGGGTATGCAGCTTAGCAGGAGTGCACGCTCATAGGACTCTGCTGTGCATCGCAGCAGTTACTAGTGCACAACAAGGGATTCATATTTATCTAGCATCTTAAATGCAACTGCTTCTCAAGACGCTTTACGCAAAGTGAGGGATACATTCGTAAAGCTTGTGGTTGTTTGAGGCGGTGGTGGTGGTGGTGGGGGGGGCATTAGGGCAGATCAACAATGGGAGAGAGCAGAGAGATGGCAACAGCGTTGAGGGCACAGCACGAGACCACGCAGCTGGGGCCAAGCGGCAACCACGCAACGGGCCCCAGGGGCTTCCGATAACTCCGAGGGCAGCCTCGGGGTGAAGGAAAGGCCACCAGCCTATCCAGCGCAATGCGATTGCGGTAAATCCCAAACCATCGAACGCATCGCCGACGATCGCACCATCCCTACGCACACCCTGGCGGTATTGCTGTAATCAGTACACAGTCTGCCACCGCCTTGGATTGGTTGAGCACCCTTAATGTTCAACTGTGACATCTATTCATAAGTTTGTTTTGGGGGGGGTTTAGATAGCGTACATATATATAAATGTGTCGTTAAACCCGCCACCACCCGACACAGCCAATTAGTAAGGTTTGTCAGGTAAACAAAACATGACAGTTCGTTCCTAGTACAGCACACCGGTGTGTTGGAGAGCCAAGCCAAAAATCTGGCTGTCGCCTGATGAAGCTAGTTGTAATTACTGGCGAAACGTCGTACTCAGATTGTAAATGTTGTGGCTTGGCTCTCCAACACACCGGTGTGCTGTACTAGTGACGAATTGGCACGTTCTGTTTACGTGACAACCCTTACTAGTTGGCTGTGTCGGGTGGTGGCGGGTTTCACGACACATTTATATATTTACGCGATCTCACAAAAAAACCTTTATTGTGGATGATATTGATCGCGACAGCCTAGTATGACATCTATAAAAACTGTTGCTTTCCACCGCCCCCTCCCCCCTGCATGCCGTGCGAAAGAAGATAAACGCAATGTCCATCCTACATATTCCCGCTGTGTATTTTGTGGAGGGAATGGTGTAAAGGGTGCACACTGGTCTCGATTCAATCTTCCTCCGTGGCAGAATGAAACAATGGTGCAAGTTGCTTGAATCCATGCCCTCTGCCTCCGTTTCGCCAAGCAGTGTTAATGGGTACACCCACGGTCAGTTGATCGGCAGGTCTAGTGCGGTGGGGTTAAATGTGGGTACCCCCCACACCTCTTTCAAGAAGGCTGGTAGCAAAACTGCACACACCGTATCTTGAAGCCCTCTCTCGTCTTGGCTAACAGACCTCAACGTTGGCACTTTAGCGTAGAAGAGTAGGCCAATTACCCTCCAGAGGGGCTCTCTGGAGCCCTTCCGCCAGCAGTGGTGTGAGCAAGCAATTGCAGGGCTGCACCTTTCCCCTCTTTACCGTGTTGTTTGTGTTTAGTGTTGGTGACCAACACTTTGGCAATGCCCTACGCGTTTTGCGGCTCTTTCTAGACAGTCTATGTACACTTGTTTTTTTTTTTAAATCAGGTTTCAATCCAAAATTGGTCCAAAGCCGCGAATGGAAATCGGGTGAAATATTTGTGTGGTGATTATGTTGGAAGCTCGTGGTGCAGGTGTTTTGAGTGCAAAATAACCGCATTGTAAACCCGGCACTTGGGTTGCAAGTGCAAGCTGAAAGCGATCCTGGTATGAACATTTTACACATCGCGACGGTAAATTATACACTCTGAGTATATAATTAAGTATGTGTGCGACTCAATAAATTGCCATGATTCTGCATCATGTTTTGACCCAAAAACATATGTTTTGGTTCGTTTGTACCGTCTCATTTGTATTGTCTCGTATGTTCTTTCCTTCTGGCACTTTATACAGGACTGTTCCACGTTGTGGTCATAAAATGGCAATTTTGTACTGCACGTTTTATACTCCCAGACAGATTTGCTGCTTTACCTTCACCAAACCACACAGACACAACTCGCACATCGTCGGGAAGCACTCATCCAGCCACGGTGGTGTGATGTTGACTACCTCACCTGGTATGCAGGAGGGCATGGGATCGATCCCAACCTTGATGCCTGTATTTTTGGAGTTTGCATGTTCTCCCCGTGGTCGTGCGGATTTGTCTAAGGGTCATCCGGTTCCCCCCCCCCCCCCCCCACATTTAGAATCAACATGTTTTTCGAGTATTTGGCTGCTATAAATTTGCATGTGATGAACCACTTGCGTTGAGCTCTAATTTGTGGCCAGGTGGCTTGTGAAAAAGAGCTATATAGCTCGGTGGGCCTTACATGGTAAAATTAAAAAAATAGCTCATACTTAATTGATTAAAGGTCTATACAAGCACTTTAGCTTCATGAATCGCTGGTTAGGGAGGGCGCACGTGTGGCGTGTGTGCATTACGTGTGCACGCCTGTTGAACCTTCGCCGAAAAACACCCGCAACCGAGATGTTGTTTACAGTCAATGTGCGCTCGCGTTACCGATCGCCGGCGCCTGTCGCCACAGTGATGCATTCTACCCCGTTCATTCACCACGACGATAGCTGTGTTGTGAGCGGAGCCACCAAAGCGGAAAACTCAACGAGGACGAGCGGGGGATGGACGACGCCGAGGCCGCCAATGCCGACAAAGAACCGGATCGCGATGGGATGGCAGCCGCCGAGGCTTCCACGCCCAAGAAAAACCGATGTGGTATCGACTTCATGATGTTGCACTCATTTTTATTGTTTTTGGTCAATTCGCCCAACAATGCTGGAATGCCTAAAGCGGCACGAGTCTTGTTTGGTATGGTACGGTTCTCACTCTCGAATATCCGTGGGCAGCAGATTTAAAAAAAAAATTGGATTGCGTATTAACCGTGCTTGCGCAAAAAAAATAAGTCTTTGCGCGCGTTGGTTTAATTACTGGCTACTCCTCAATCGCCGAGGGTCAGCGACGAGTTGCCCACGTGACCGCAAACGCGTCGGCGAGTCACTGGACTGCTTTAGAAACCCAAAAAACAGACTTACGCGTTCAGCCGTCTTCTCCCCCGTTCTGCATAGGTAATCAATTCGGTACGTGTTCATAGCCTAATCTTTACACGCTTTGCTTTATCCATGTGTTATCTGAACCACCCCTCCACTACCCCGGATAATCAAGAGTTCACTGGATTTGTGAAGTGGGGTTTACCCCTGAATGTGCCCAATCCCGGCCGATTTCAAAGGCCAAGTAGAGTTGAGCCTGGTTAGTATCAGAATTTTTTTACTGATACTGAAGAGATTTTATGAGCTATAAAGCTCTATTTTCACAGAAGTCCAGTAGTATTTATTTAGCGTGTGCGTTTGAGACTAGGATACCGAGAGTTGCAGCTCGCAACATTTGGATGATAAAAAAAAACTATTTAAAACTATTAACATTTTTCCAGAAGTCACCTGGTCACAAATGATAGCTCAACGACACGGCTTATCACGTGGAAATTTATAGCAACCAAAGACTCAATAAAAAACCGGAGGACCCAGAGAAAAATCCACGTCACCATGGGGAGAGATTCGAACTCTAAATATACAGGTGTCAGGGTCGGGATCGAACCCACAACCTCCTGCATACCAGGCGAGGTAGTTAACATCTCACTGCCACCATGACGCCTATGGCCAGGTCACTTCTGAATCATTAACTGGGCTTGCCAGGTGTTGTACGCAGTGCGATGGCCAGGGAGATGTGAGAACAGGAACAGGTTTAGTCAAAAGATTAATTACATAGATTGTGCCTGTGGATTTAATCCATCTGCACAGAGCTTTGAGAGTTATTCCCTCGTATGGTTAGGACCCGAATGGGAGACTGTTGTGGGTAGACGAGATATTGTAGGAGTGGCTGGCGAGGTGTCCAGGACATATCGGCACAGTAAATGGATTCGTCAATCTATCCATGTGGATATTCGAGGAGAACACCCATACACGCTTGACGGATTTTCTCCAGGTCCTCTGGATTACTCCCGTATACCAAATACAGGGTGCCTCAAAAAAATGTTACCACTTCTGATCATTTGCAACAACACCACGTGACATGTGCTGCTGCCTCCGGGCTCTGGAGACCACCTGGAGAAGATTTTAGGCCACGCGTTGACAATGATGGCGAACAAGTGGAGACTCTGACTTTTTGAAGCGATTAACATACATTTGTTATGTTACAGTGTATTCGTTATTTTCCATTAAAAACGATAGTCCCAAATACGTTTTTTTTGAAGCACCCTGTACTTGTAAATGAAAATGGCCAAACAATCCAATGCAGCAGGACCCTCGAGAAAAAGAACCTCGATGCTCGGCGAGGCCTTTCCAGGGTGACAAATGGACATTATTATAATGATGTATTTGTAGTGCAAACTCTCACGCTAACCCAGTCATAGCACTCGCATGCTTTACATTTTTAAGTTGTATTTTTTTCTTTTCTTTGCAGCCTCAATTCGGAAATTTGTCAAATCTCCCCGGTTTTACATATTCCTCAGCCACTCCATGTCCACGTGGGTAAGACGATTCATGAATGTGGAAAACACACTTGACACAACTAAAAGTTTGCGCGTTCAAATACTGATGGAGAGATCAAGCAGACTTCACTCGGACATATAAAATGGTTAGCCACTTTGTGGGACGCCACCATTCCTTGTTCTATGGAAATAACTGAATCTGTTTCACATATATCTTGATTTAGCCCCCATTTTAAATCAAGGCCATATTAAATAAATGTGTAAAAATATCACAATGGTCATCTTATGGATAGTCTGGCCCCTGCTATACGAATGTGGACTTTCTCCTGCTGGGCTCAGAGCAAAAGTTGTCACGGAGTGCCGTCCAACACGGACGCTGATCGCCATGGATAGGTGGTGCGTCAAGGAGCATGGATAGGTGCCACCTCGAAATGTTCACCGAGCCACAGAAATAGAAGCAAGTATCATTCAGAAGCAAGTCAGAGACCTCATTTTGAGGACTCGGGAGAAGTGGCTCTGGAATAACAAAAATAAAACCTTTTTATTATACCAGGTAAGGTCCACTGAGCTACATAGCTCTTTTTCAGAAGCGACCTAGCCAGAAATGATAGCTCAGCGAAGTGGCTTATGTGGAAATTTATAGCGGCGGGATACTCTAAACGCATGTTTATAATTGTGGTAAGAAAAACTGGGGGACCTGGAGAAAAATCCACGCGACCACGGGGAGAACATGCATACTCCAAATACACAGGCGTCAGGGTCGGGATTGAACTCACGATCTTCTGTATACCGGGCGAGGCGGTCAACATCTCGCCACCGCAGTGCCTGTTCAGATATCACTCCCCATTAACGTTCGTCGTTGCCGGGAATCCGTCTCGGGGCACCGGGTTATTTGCGCATTTTACGGACCCGCACACCACCGCCGGTCCATCCCTTTGGAATCAAACATCAAGATGTTATCACGACCTACCACCACACTTCGTTTGCCAAAAAATATTACATTCCACTCTCCTGCCAGATCCCGCAGCTGCCGCGCAGTCAGCACATCGCTCGTCGGCTGAGCGCGTCCGAGCACGCTCGCGATCTGCTATCGTTTGCAGGGCGACCGCATGTGGCACTTCGCCATGAGCCTCTTCCTGGTGGAGCTCTACGACAAGTCCCTCTTCCTGGCGGCAGTCTACGGCCTCACGGCGTCCGGGTCCCACATCCTCCTGGGGGCCCTGGTGGGCGACTGGGTGGACAAAAACCCACGCATGCGCGGTGCGCCCCCCCCCCCTCCCCCCCCACCTCTTTTACCCTCATTGCCGCACTCCGCAACGCCACCTCGCCTTATGTTGCTCAAAAACAAATAAAAGGCTGCACGGTACACCGCGGCGGTGGCGGCGGTTGCACGAGCACATATTGCAACGTCTCGCACGTAAATAACGGTGCCCTATGCAGGAAAAAAAAAACGACATTTTGGGCAGTGGCCCTTCTTTGCCCTGCAACGAGTGCCAATTCAACACAATTATCGTTTTTCTGGCAGCAAACATTTGACGTTTTTTCTTGCCAATTTTTTTTTTCTAATTTTATCCCCGTTGTGCTGTCCCGCAGTTGTGCGTCTGTCCTTGAGCGTCCAGAACTCATCGGTAATTCTCTGCGCCTTGGTGCTGCTCACGATCTTCCTGTGTAAAGTCCAGATCAGCCCCGTGTGGAACGGCTGGCTCATGGTGAGTTCGCGTCCGTGGCGGGCGGTGACAACAAACCCAGCAACGTGACACGAGAGCAGATCCACGCATAGTGGCCAATAATTCTGCCTCGTCACCGCCCCCCCCCCCCCCCCCGCCTTTCTGCAGATACCATTGACAGGTAAATACGATTCCACACGTCCATATCCAGTTACCTGAGCTTCAGCGAATTTCTCACCTGGCCTCGGTTGCTGATGATCTTGGGCGCAACGGTGGAGAGATGTTAACTCCCTCGCCTGGTATACAGGAGGCTGTGGGTTTGATCCTGACCTCTGACACCTTTATATTTGGAGTTTGCATGTTCTCCCCGTGGTCGCGTGGATGATAAGCCACTATGTTGAGTTATCATTTGTGGCCAGGTCGCTTAGGAAGGAGAGCTATATAGCTCAGTGGGCCTTACCTGGTAAAATAAAAAAAATAGTTTTAGTAGTTTAGTTCTAATTATGAAGGTGCAACTGAACGAATGCCCTGTGGGTGGCTGTCGAGTGGCTTGCAAAATCGGAAGGTTTGCGGAGTTCATGCTATCTTCCCTCCAGGAGTCAATAAAATAATTACCACATTTGGGGGACAGGTATCCTATGTAGATGCCGTCGCCATTGGACGACTGATTAAAAAAATTTGCACGGCACAACCCTAAAATGCTAGACGCCACAATTATTTTGGATCCCGCGTCACGAGACACGCCGTAGTTTTTGCGAAGTCGCCGCAGCCCTACATACAAGGGGAACGCCAGACG
Source organism: Petromyzon marinus (assembly GCF_048934315.1). NCBI lineage: Eukaryota > Metazoa > Chordata > Hyperoartia > Petromyzontiformes > Petromyzontidae > Petromyzon > Petromyzon marinus. Next base: position 6,437,958 of record NC_133685.1, read on the forward strand.
CCCCCTGCGCTTGCCTCCACCGCCGCAGGTGATGTGCTACGTGGTGGTGATCACAATCGGGGTCGTGGCGCAGCTGGCCGGCACGGCCATGACCATCGCCATCCAGCGCGACTGGATCGTCGTGGTGGCCGACAGCAAGGAGAAGCTGGCAGGTCAGCGGGTGCACGTCTCTCCTGGGTCAGCAGGGTGGGTTCACGCACGCAGGACTTTAGGCAATGGACAATTAATCCTTTCCCGTTCCGAGACATCGCAGGGTGGGTCCCCGTTCACCACCGAATCTCGGAAGGCACGGGCAGTTCAGTGTCAATTTTATTTATAGGAGGTGCAGCACCGTTGTTTTTAAAGACATTGTACTTACAGCAGAGAACTGTAGCGACACGACCGCACTCTACGATAGCTGGCGCCAAACTGTGCCACGCGCCCTCTCCGCATGGCCTTGTGGGAGCCGCCCCTCAGTACCAATACAGTTATTTTATTTTATTCCCTTCCGAATTGGAAGAAAAACTGATGACGTACACTTACGTACGCGTACTTCATCGGAACGGGAAAAGGGTTAAGCACAGCTCTTGCGCGAAACGACAGTCTGCTGTATATATTTTATATATCTTTTTTCTATATTTTTTTTAAAAGACAGTGTCCACGACAAACATAGGTCGAGACTTTCTTGGTTGCATGTGCGCGGGCACCACTGCCAGTGCAAGTTGCTGAAAATAATGTTTTCTAGCACCAATATCAAATCGCCATTTCATCACCCTTGTCCAAACAAAGGGGGGGTGGGGGGGGTTACGCCTCTCTCCAGCCTCTCGCCTGGCTAAATTGCAGACGACGGATTTAAATGTTTATCGAGTGTAAATACGAACGCCTTTAAAATTTGGACCCAAGTGTATAATAAAAATAAAAATCACTCGCAGTGCTGTTTTACCATGTGTTTGGCATAGAATTTGTAACCCCCCCCCTCAATGGAGCCCTTTCTTCCAGTGTCCATGGACACAACTTCGCCTTTGTAACCCGCCATGCCGAGACTGCCCATTAATAAAACGTATACGTTCGTCTCCTTATATTTTATTTTTTTCCCCCAAAGGTGGAATGTTGTAGCGGTCAGTCAATGAAACTCCCGTCTTGTTCTTTAGCAGCATAGATTATATGCCAGAGGGCTCTGACCCAGCCAGACTGCAGGATAAACATTTCGGAGGACTCTTTGCTTAAGCTTGCTGGACCACCTTCCCTATTGTTTTGGCTTTTCCCCCACAATTCAGGGATATTAAAAATAAAGTACCATCTTTGTCTCGTCTCAGGAGAAGAAAGACAATTCCATTAGGAACCCTGCAACTAGCAGTGCGCCCTCACCCTGTGTAAGAATTTGGCTTACAGAAGATGACCTCACTGAACTACTTTCTCAGATCATTTCGATTTGGCCCCTATCCACAGCTGCTGATGCACTGCAGACGTTACGGCACAAACGTTGTGGCGCAAACGCCAAAGCTAATCTATCTAGCGCTGGTTTTTATCTACTACTTTTGGCCAATATATATTTTTTTATCAATTTGTCCATTATTCTCAAGGGGAGGTCCCCAATAGCAACTCAACTTTATTCCATACCACGTCATCTTTACGGGAGTTATCACACCACCGCTTTTTATCGACAGGCAGAACTCACGCTTGAACACTTTGAACCTCTATAGTAATAGGTTTTACCCTTTTGACTGGCACAAAAACTGACACCTTTATTCAAGGCATCATGTTTGCAATAACCACAACACAAGTAGTCAAAATGCAAACAAAAGAGATAACTCTGATAATAATATGCACTGTCATTGAATTTGATCGGTCCATACCCGAGACGGCTTTTCTTAGAGCCTAGTCTCCACTGGTGTTGGACCAGAAGACGCCAAAAGGCGTACAACTCAAAAACAGCGCACTATCAGAGTATTGAGGGCTCGGGGTGAGCATTTACATTATGAGACCTCCTTTGCCAGTAACAAGATATAGTAATAGGTTTTACCCTTTTGACTGGCACAAAAACTGACACCTTTATTCAAGGCATCACTTTGAACCTTTGTTTAGAAAGCATTAAAACACAAAACGTTGCCCCCCCACCACCACCCCCCATCGCACAGGCATGAACGCGACCATGCGGCAGATAGACCAGCTCAGCAAGCTGCTCGCACCCATGACGGTGGGGCAGGTGATGACCTTCCTCAGCCTGGAGTTCAGCTGCGGCGTCATCGCCGCTTGGAACTTGTTCTCCATGGTGGTGGAGTACCTGCTGCTGCGGCACGTGTTCCGCAGCGTGCCCGCTCTCGCTACCAAAGCCGCCGTCGCCGACGCCAACTCCAAGCGAGCGGGGGAGACCGAGGCCGCCGCTTGCGAACTGCATCCGCTGGCGGAAGGAGAAGGTAAGCAACGCGTCGCTGCTTCGCACCTCCGATTAACCCCCACGGTTGGCTCCGTACGGCTGCATGGCGTACTACCGGTAGTCGGCCTTCCTGGCAGGCCTGGGTCTGGCCTTCCTACAATGACGGTGTTGGCATTTCACAGTAATGCAGATGCGGAGGTGGGGGGGAGGGGGGCGGTTTTGCGGTTGTGCCCGTGCTACTCTGCGGTTTGTTTTCGGGTTGTACCGTAAACCCCCCCCCCCCACCCCCCCCCCCCCCCCCGACGTTTCGCTCCATATGATGGGAGCTTCGTCGGGAGCTGAACGATTCAGTTAATCTGTTGTATTTAAACAGCATTGCACTACTTTCATTACCTGCTGTATAACTTCTCCCTGAACCAGAAATCTGATTAATTAACATTGTGAACAATCACTACTTATCCAAAACCTATGGTCATTTATTTTTTATTACGTGGATTTAAATCAAATATATTTACCCGCCACAAATGTAGTTTGTTTTGGGGGTTTAACTAAATCAGATGCGTGATATGTGATATATCATCTATTGCACCATTGGATCATGAGACATTGCGATGGCTTGGAAGTAGGGGGGGGGGGGGGGGTGGGACTTCATCCAGCAGTGGATTGATCATGGCTGAAGATGATGAGAATAAATTATCTGCTTGGAAAGCCACACAAAGCACAACAATGTCTGGTAGGAGGACGCTACGCTTGCACGAGGATCCGCGGAAGCTGTTGCCGCGATTTAGCCTCGGGAACGACGCCGCCCTCCCCACCACCGTCCGCTTTGTCCTCAGATAACGAGGCCAACAACACCGAAGAAAAGCCTGCCATCGACAAGAGCTCCAAACCCCAAGTCGTTCCAAACACCAAGTCTGGCAGTTGGCTGGCGATTCTGGGGAAGCCCCTGCGCACGCTTCGCTATGGCTGGGTGGCCTACTACCGGCAGTCGGCCTTCCTGCCAGGCCTGGGCCTGGCCTTCCTCTACATGACTGTGTTGGGATTTGACGGCATCACCACGGGTTACGCGTACGCGCAGGTGAGGTCACGCAGTAGCAGTGGGAGAATTGATATTCCTTTCCTAATATAGGTTTTTGGGTTGTATCGCCTAACTATAAACGTATTGTTAAACCTGCCACCACCGAACACAGCCAATTAGTAAGGTTTGTAAACAAAACGCGCCAATCAGTTACTAGTTCAGCACACCGGTGTGTTGGAGAGTAAACCTGCGACATTTACAATTCGAGTACGACGTTTCGACAGTAATTAAGACCAGCATCATCAGACGACCATATCGTAATAATATTGGTCGCTAAAACCTACGTGCTAAACTGTCATTCCTTTGTTTAACCAGAATATAAAAGATTTAGATCCCAATGAGGCAGACGTGTGCTACATTGGACACTTTCAACAAGCGCCATTTGGGTTACATCAAATTAATTGGCAATTCTGCTTTGGCACATAGTGCACGAATAGAAAAAAATACAAATAACACTGCCTGAATAAGGAGGGGCGGGTGAGGGAGTAGGGGTGTGGAAGTAATGTGGGTTCCCAGCGAACAGAAACGAGTTCATGAGCCCAGACATTCCACTTGTCTGTACCACCTGAGGTGTTGGAACTTCAGCGGTTCCAATTGCTTTTATGTGGCCAGTGACGTTGCGTTGCGTGATAACCGCTTGAAATTTGTGGGCTAATAATTCACTCCTATTAGTCATACTCTTTGGTTCTTTCGGGAAAGTCATGTAGATATAAAATTAATAGATCACGACGTTTCGATCACAACACAAGCAACCGTCATCAGGAGAACTGCTGACGTCAGCAGTTCTCCTGCTGTGTTTGTTTCACCTGATGACGGTTGCCTGTGTTGCGATCGAAACGTCGTGATCTATTAATTTTATATCTACGTGACTTTACCGAAAGAACCAAAGAGTACCTATTGGTCATGTTAACACATTAATATTGCTTAAGATTTTGTCTACCTTAGCTGGTACCAATTTCTACTCTGCCTCGTGGCCTATATATATACAGTGAGGAAAAAAAAGTATTTTATCCTCTGCTGATTTTGTACGTTTGCCCACTGACAAAGAAATGATCAGTCTGTAATTTTAATGGTAGGTTTATTTGAACAGTGAGAGACAGAATAACAACAACAAAAATCCAGAAAAACGCATGTCAAAAATGTTATGAATTGATTTGCATTTTAATGAGGGAAATAAGTATTTGACCCCCTCTCAATCAGAACGATTTCTGACTCCCAGGTGTCTTTTATACAGGTAACGAGCTGAGATTAGGAGCACACTCTTAAAGGGAGTGCTCCTAATCTCAGCTTGTTACCTGTATAAAAGACACCTGTCCACAGAAGCAATCAATCAATCAGATTCCAAACTCTCCACCATGACCAAGACCAAAGAGCTCTCCAAGGATGTCAGAGACAAGATTGTAGACCTACACAAGGCTGGAATGGGCTACAAGACCATTGCCAAGCAGCTTGGTGAGAAGGTGACAACAGTTCATGCGATTATTCGCAAATGGAAGAAACACAAAAGAACTGTCAATCTCCCTCGGCCTGGGGCTCCATGCAAGATCTCACGTCGTGGAGTTGCAATGATCATGAGAACGGTGAGGAATCAGCCCAAAACTACACGGGAGGATCTTGTCAATGATGTCAAGGCAGCTGGGACCATAGTCACCAAGAAAGCAATTGGTAACACACTACGCCGTGAAGGACTGAAATCCTGCAGCGCCCGCAAGGTCCCCCTGCTCAAGAAAGCACATATACATGCCCGTCTGAAGTTTTCCAGTGAACATCTGAATGATTCAGAGGATAACTGGGTGAAAGTGTTGTGGTCAGATGAGACCAAAATGGAGCTCTTTGGCATCAACTCACCTCGCCGTGTTTGGAGGAGGAATGCTGCTTATAACCCCAAGAACACCATCCCCACCGTCAAACATGGAGGTGGAAACATTATGCTTTGGGGGTGTTTTTATGCTAAGGGGACAGGACAACTTCACCGCATCAAAGGGATGATGGACGGGGCCATGTACCGTCAAATCTTGGGTGAGAACCTCCTTCCCTCAGCCAGGGCATTGAAAATGGGTCGTGGATGGGTATTCCAGCATGACAATGACCCAAAACACACGGCCAAGGCAACAAAGGAGTGGCTCAAGAAGAAGCACATTAAGGTCCTGGAGTGGCCTAGCCAGTTTCCAGACCTTAATCCCATAGAAAATTTGCAGAGGGAGCTGAAGGTTCGAGTTGCCAAACGTCAGCCTCGAAACCTTAATGACTTGGAGAAGATCTGCAAAGAGGAGTGGGACAAAATCCCTCCTGAGATGTGTGCAAACCTGGTGGCCAACTACAAGAAACGTCTGACCTCTGTGATTGCCAACAAGGGTTTTGCCACCAAGTACTAAGTCATGTTTTGCAGAGGGGTCAAATACTTATTTCCCTCGTTAAAATGCAAATCAATTTATACCATTTTTGACATGCGTTTTTCTGGATTTTGTTGTTATTCTGTCTGTCACTGTTCAAATAAACCTGCCATTAAAATTATAGACTGATCATTTCTTTGTCAGTGGGCAAACGTATAAAATCAGCAGGGGATCAAATACTTTTTTCCGTCACTGTAGCATGGCCCCACATTTCTCTGCATAAGCCCACCCAAAAGGGTGGGTGTGCCGTGTCATGCCGCCCCGGTGCATTCCTGCCATGTCAAGAGAACTCTGAAACCGGTCCGACCCAAAATCTAAAAGTGGACAAACACCATGGGCAAAAATAGCTGCAGACGCCAAACTGCGTAATGGCCTAAAAACGCCCGATTTTAAAAACGGCAAAGATAAAGATCGAGAAAGTGTCAATTTATCACTTTAACTTAAACATTTAACAACCTTGCAAGTAAGCTCCGGGATGTGCGGAATTACAATCTCGCGGCTTACAACGTTACATTTTTTGCGCCTATATTCCAGCGATACAATGTGGGTTTACTGAGCAGCGCCATTTGATCGTGACTGTCGACGGTCATTATGACGATGATGACGACGACCACGACGACGATGACGACGGCGGCGAACGTTGATGAACGTTGATGAACGTTGTTACTGTTCCCGTCCCGCCATCTCGCCGGCGCTGCCGCGGGCAGGGCGTGAGCACCTCGGTGCTGAGCATCATGGTGGGGCTGTCGGCCACTCTGGGGCTGGTGGGCACCGTGCTCTACCTGCGTGCGCGGCGCCGCTGCGGCCTGGTGCGCACCGGCGCGCTCTTCAGCCTGGCGCAGGTCTGCTGCCTCCTGCTGTGCGTCATGTCGGTGTTCGCGCCGGGCAGCCCGCTCGACCTGACTGCCCCGCTGCACAAGCCGCGCCTGGTGAGACTGGTCAGGCCGCCGCCGCCACCACCACGATGATGACGACGATGATGATGAAGATGACGTCGCTGTTAACAGCGCCGTCACTGTTAGTAGCGCTGTTTCCCCGCACCTCCGATTAGCATGGTTGGCTACGTGCGGTGCGAAAGAAATTCAACATACATAGGCCCACACACACACACAAAGACAATGAATGATGTCATTGTGATGGCTGTAGTCATCTATCAAGACAGAGATCAGCAGCCCCCCCCTTCCCCTCCCATATAGCCTCTAACAGACTGTTGGGCCTATGGAGGCCAACACGGCACAAGAGGGCGCAGTGTTGGGCAATACTACGTCTGGCCGCACAAGGTACTTTATTCAAGGCTGAGTCGACCTAGGGGAGGCCCGTGACAGGTCCAGATATTCGTCACCGAGTGGGAACGGAACTCAGCTCACCAGGTTCGTAGCGCAGTGCTCTGACCACTAAATTATGGCCCACACGCACACACAAATTCACGTGGCATGACTGCTGAGGCTGCGCGCATCTCTGTAAATAGGCATATACCAATACCCAGGGATGGAATGTTGCTTTTGTCTATTGTGCATTTTGCTCTAGCTCCCACCCACCCACCCCACCCTGAAACTCCTCTCCGATGGGGCTATTGTAGCTTCTCCATCCCGGGACTGACAGCCACACTCGCGCACCGCGCCGTGCGATTTTCTTTGTGTGTACAACAGGATCATCATGCAGCCGAGCCCACGGTTGCTTACGAGGCAAACGGGACCTGGTTTCAAAACGTCACGACAAACGGCACCGCCACCGTTCAGCCACAGATCCTCGACTACACCTCGATTTCGCTCTTCTTTGCCGGAGCCATCCTGTCCAGAGTTGGTACGTTGAGCAACGCTTGAATGTACGTATGTCGAAGCTTCTTTTGCACCGTACGTAGCCAAGCGCCCGAATCGGAGGTGCGGCCGAAGGACAACAAAACACAAGAAGCAGTTCTAAAGACATGAGTTTTCAATTTAGATTTAATAGTGCATATCTCCAGTGGCTTCCTAATATCGGAATTAAGCGCAATCCAGACGGCCGCAGAAGCGCGTCTGAAAGCGCGCGATGCGGCGACCGTCTTTCTTTGACGGCCAGCCAACATGTGCTGCTGCTGCTGTGAGGATGACCGTGAGAGTTCGCATGGTGGTTTATGCCCCTTGACGAGATCAGCCAAAATTGTATGGCAAGGCTCGCTTAAAAGCTAAAATAGGTGTCGACAACAAATGGTGTAAAACCCTTGGATATAATCGCTCCAAGGGAATAGGTCTGCTGCGAGAGTTAAACATCCAGGGCACAAATGGACAATTCAACATTATGGTGGGACCCCGGGGTCCCATAGGCCCCCGGCTCTCGCATAAACTGCTTTGCGACGTCTTTTTACGTCTGTTGAAGGCGAACGACACGGCGATCTATTCCTCTCGACGAGCTCTACACGATGCGCTAATCAAAGTTTTGTTTCTTCTGCGCATTTGTCCTCGCTGCTGCGCTTGGACACGACATGACAACAGAATGATCCGCGCCGGGTGGGTCGCGGTGGGACGGAGTCGCCAAAAATAAAGAGATTACGATTTCGTTTATTCGGGACCTTCGGGGTCCCGCCATAACGACTCGACGTTGGTGCAAGGAACGCGTGTTGTATGCATTGTGTCTGCGTGACCACAAGAGGCCGCCAAAGCGTAACAAACACAATTGATTCTCATACTGAATTACGACAATGACATTGTGATGTGGGGGGTATGAATCATTACTCCCTTGAAAAAAGAAATAAACAATCGGACCAGCCTCATTTCGTTCCTCAGTACGGAGCTGAACTTTCGTCTGCGTTGTCCTTCTGGACCGAACAAAAACCAAGGTGCAGGGGCTGTACCTTTGTTTTCCCAGCCGATGAGAACTCTTTATCAGCCAGGAGAGAATGTTACCTTGATACGCAATTTCAACCTCTGCGGAGGTGGCCGGGTATCTCAGGAGGTCAAGGACTTTGAACGGGCACCGCTTAGATCTTGGGTTAAAATTAGTTTTTATAGTTTTTGGCCACTCGTCATTAAACTGGGCTTTCTATTGTCACTTGTCGAGTCTCAGTCCAGGTCACCAGCGACTTGCACGCTTGTAAAACAACCCCCTCCCTCCCTGTTACATTAGAGTTGTGATCTTTTACTCAATTTCGGAAGATTGCAACTCGGAAAATATTAAATGTTGGTTCGATTGCCATTTTGGGTTTTAACTGCCACGTGGCATTTCCATTGCAGAGCATCTGGAGAACTTGCAGTGCTCCTAAGTGTGACTGAGAGGTCACTATAAAAAAAAGTAATTTCAAAAGGTAGTTATGAGATGCCATCGTCTTCTGCAGGCACGTTATCTAACACAAGGTGTTCCGCTGCACTGCTTTGCAAGAGGTCCCGATGGACACTTTATGATCGATTATCCATCGACGTGATGCTCAATGCATAATTTGGAGAGATAGAAAAGTTACAAAAATTTTAGATAATTATAATTTTACCACGAAAAATACCACAAGAGAGCATGTGGCGGATAGGGATCAGCTGCTTATTCTAACCCTCAAGAGCACTGAATTAAACAGGAATGCTTTTATTATTCTCCATTACCCTGATCGTCATCTAGGATGTGTTCAAGAGATGCTCATGTGGCTCAATAATTACTGTTTACCATTATTGCTGTGCTGCCACAGCGCAACGATGCAGGTGAAAACTATTTCAAGAGAGCACGTGGTTGTGCTTCAGAATTTATTACGGGTTTGGAATCCTTTGAAGTGTTGACCCAAAGCAGTACTGCAGTTCGTCCGCTGGACGGTGGCTTGTGTGGAGATCCATGCTTGTGGTTTCCGTTCAGGTGCAGCGGCTGGCGGGCCAAGTGGTCAGACTGTGCGACTTGTGATCGGCTTGCAGTGCGTGTTCTTTGGCACTATGTTCGACGGTTCGCTGGGGGATTTTTCAGGAACCGAACCCACATGATCAGAGTGCTATGCAGCACAACCTCCGTGAACCTGTTGCAAAGTGTGGGCACTTTCAGTAATAACCCCAAGGAGGGACCACCTTCCTTGGTAAGACTTGGGTTGAGCGGCAGTGGTTTAGTGGTTATCGCACTGCACTGTGAACCCAGAGACCTGAGTTTGATTCCCAGGTTCAGTTTCATTTATTTGGTATAGCCCTGTGAGCCATTCGGCTCTTGAATCGGGTGCAACCGCAACAAACAAAAAACAAGAAAACATCTTAAAGTGACTGTGACTTTGTACAAACAGAAAATCCAAGAAAAAAGACAGCAAAATATTGCAGAAAAAGCACCGTACACCAACGCTGTGTGCAAAAATCCCAGTGGGATGCAAGTCAAACAACAACCACAAGGCAACTTAGATTAAGGCCATCAGTCTAACTCCGTACTACAACAAACAAACATGACCAAACCAGTCATGGCTAACAGCACCAGTGAGTGATAGCTGAACCTTGGACGCCCATCTGCCTGCCCGCCTGCCCGCCCCCACTTCATCCAACCTTCACTGACCAACGTGGTGAAGTATGGTCAAACCCCCACGATATTTGGTCAACCGAATAATTGATCATTTTACTAAAAAACTAGTGATTATTTTCTTGAGAGGTTATTCTTATTGTGCAAATAATGGGGTAAAGAAGCCACTCCTGCTAGTGCTTTGATGATTTCCAAAACAAAACAAGGGGCATAGCAGGTTAAGCGGAATGCTTTTGAAGGTGGCACTGTTCATTCATGTTCCGGAAGGACATGGGGCCAGAACCCAGGCCTATCAATAAACCATTAAATCACAAAATATGGTGACAAAAGACAAAAACATCTCACATTCGTCAAAAACACTGTGGCCTTAAAACGTATTCAATGGGTGACGCTTTGGGCAATGGGCGACGTTTCGGGCAATGGCCTTTCTTCACAGCACACGTAAACAAGCCAGAGAGGTAGTGGCATCAGTCATCAAATTACACCATCTGCACCCGGCTGGGCTGTGTACACCGCGTGGCATCGGAGAGAGGGGCGCAGCAGGCCTTCACCGTGAGGCGCCACGGTGGCAGAGATGTTAACTACCTCGCTTGGTATACAGGAGGTCGTAGGTTCGATTTCCAACCCTGACGCCGGTGTATTGAAAGAGTTTGCGGGTCCTCCATTTTATTCCCCACAGATTTAGAATCAACATCATGCACTTAACAGTATGTGGCTGCTATACTTTTCCACGATGATGAACTGCTCCGTTAGGCCATGTTTCGTGGCCAGGTCGCTTCTGAAAGAGCTATATTATAGCTCAGTGGGGCCTGGCAAAATAAAAAAAAAATTGTTTAGTTTTTAATAGTTTATAGTTTAAACGATTTGGTATGTGCCCATGGAACAGAGGCGCAATAGTGTCTCGGAACTCGCATCAGACCTTTCACCTCCTTTTGTCCGCCCTCGCGCGCAGGCCTGTGGGGCTTCGACCTGTCGGTGACGCAGATCTTCCAGGAGACGGTGGCGGAGAGCGAGCGCGGCGTCGTCACGGGCGTGCAAAGCTCGCTCAATAGCCTCCTCAACGTGCTGCGCTTCATCATGGTCATGGTGGCGCCCAGCGTGCACCACTTCGGCGCTCTCATCCTCGTGTCCGTGGCGTTCGTCACGGCCGGCGGCCTCCTCTACGCGCACTACGCCGTGCGCACGCTGGGCCCCGGCGGCCTCTGCGCCTGCGGCACGCCGCCGCCGGCGCTCGACGGGCCGAGCGGCGGGCCGGCGGGCGAGCGGGCCGGCGGGGAGGGGGGCGAGCGGCGCGGCGAGGGCGACGGGAAGAAGCGGATGTGAGGGGCCGTTGCCTGTGCGGCCCGTTAACGGCGTTGCCCGCGGTCACTGGAAACGCGTTGCCGGCGGGAGCATTGCCTTTTGGCGGATGAGAGGAATGGCCTCCGGGAGTTGCTAGCGACGTTTGCCTGTAGCCAGTGAGAGCGCTGCCTTTGGCCGGTTGGGGACTGTTGGCCGTGGCCGTCGTAAGCGTTGGCCCCATGTGCTTGCCGGGAGCATTCCCTGTGGTCGTCGCCTTTGGCCAGGGAAAGCGTTGCCTGCGGCACGTGGCGATTTTGCTTGTAGCTACCGGGGGAAGTCGACTGGGATCATTCCCTGTGGCCGATGGGAGCGTTGCCTCTGACCGGCGGGGAAGTGTTGCCACCTTTAGCAGGCATCAGCATTGCTTGAGCCTGTTGGGAGCATCACCTGTGGCCGGTGGCAGTGGTTTCCTTTACAGTGAGGGAAAAAAGTATTTGATCCCCTGCTGATTTTGTACGTTTTCCCACTGACAAAGAAATGATCAGTCTATAATTTTAATGGTAGGTGTATTTGAACAGTGAGAGACAGAATAACAACAACAAAAATCCAGAAAAACGCATGTCAAAAATGTTATGAATTGATTTGCATTTTAATGAGGGAAATAAGTATTTGACCCCTCTGCAAAACATGACTTAGTACTTGGTGGCAAAACCCTTGTTGGCAATCACAGAGGTCAGACGTTTCTTGTAGTTGGCCACCAGGTTTGCACACATCTCAGGAGGGATTTTGTCCCACTCCTCTTTGCAGATCTTCTTCAAGTCATTAAGGTTTCGAGGCTGACGTTTGGCAACTCGAACCTTCAGCTCCCTCCACAGATTTCCTATGGGATTAAGGTCTGGAGACTGGCTAGGCCACTCCAGGACCTTAATGTGCTTCTTCTTGAGCCACTCCTTTGTTGCCTTGGCCGTGTGTTTTGGGTCATTGTTATGCTGGAATACCCATCCACGACCCATTTCAATGCCCTGGCTGAGGGAAGGAGGTTCTCACCCAAGATTTGACGGTACATGGCCCTGTCCATCGTCCCTTTAATGCGGTGAAGTTGTCCTGTCCCCTTAGCAGAAAAACACCCCCAAAGCATAATGTTTCCACCTCCATGTTTGACGGTGGGGATGGTGTTCTTGGGGTCATAGGCAGCATTCCTCCTCCTCTAAACACGGCGTGTTGAGTTGATGCCAAAGAGCTCCATTTTGGTCTCATCTGACCACAACACTTTCACCCAGTTGTCCTCTGAATCATTCAGATGTTCATTGGCAAACTTCAGACGGGCATGTATATGTGCTTTCTTGAGCAGGGGGACCTTGCGGGTGCTGCAGGATTTCAGTCCCTCACGGCGTAGTGTTACCAATTGTTTTCTTGGTGACTATGGTCCCAGCTGCCTTGAGATCATTGACAAGATCCTCCTGTGCAGTTCTGGGCTGATTCCTCACCGTTCTTATGATCATTGCAACTCCACGAGGTGAGATCTTGCATGGAGCCCCAGGCCGAGGGAGATTGACTGTTCTTTTGTGTTTCTTCCATTTGCGAATAATCGCACCAACTGTTGTCACCTTCTCACCAAGCTGCTTGGCAATGGTCTTGTAGCCCATTCCAGCCTTGTGTAGGTCTACAATCTTGTCCCTGACATCCTTGGAGAGCTCTTTGGTCTTGGCCATGGTGGAGAGTTTGGAATCTGATTGATTGATTGCTTCTGTGGACAGGTGTCTTTTATACAGGTAACAAGCTTAGGTTAGGAGCACTCCCTTTAAGAGTGTGCTCCTAATCTCAGCTCGTTACCTGTATAAAAGACACCTGGGAGCCAGAAATATTTCTCATTGAGAGGGGGTCAAATACTTATTTCCCTCATTAAAATGCAAATCAATTTATAACATTTTTGACATGCGTTTTTCTGGACTTTTTTGTTGTTATTCTGTCTCTCACTTTTTTTCTTCTTTGGTTCTTTCGGTAAAGTCACGTAGAATGAGAATAAAATAATGAAATAAAACAATTAAATTCTCACGACGTTTCGGCCACAACAAATCGAAATTTAACTGTCTCTCATTGTTCAAATAAACCTACCATTAAAATTATAGACTGATCATTTCTTTGTCAGTGGGCAAACGTACACAATCAGCAGGGGATCAAATACTTTTTTCCCTCACTGTACCTCATGGGAACATTGCGAATGGACAGTCGGAGCGTTTGCCAGTGGCCGGTAAGAGGTGTTGCCTACGTTCACGACAGGAGTCGTTCCTTGCGAGTTGCTGGCGGATCGTATGGCAAAGCGGCCACTGTCACTACTTGACCCTGCGAAATGCATTTGTATATGCCACCATGCCCCTCTTTCCAATGAGGTCACCCTGCTCTCATCCGAGTGTAAACTAAATCAAACTTAAGAGTCAATTTGGGTATTGTAAGCCTGTGTGCCCTGCTTTGTACAGAGCAGAGGGACACTTTAAATAGCCCTGAGCAGGTAGCAAGCATTAGGTTTGGCCGTTAAAAGCACTCGATGACTTTACTTTATCCCCAACTTTCGTGCACTTGTCGAGGGGAGGTTGGTCGACACTTGACCACGCCGCTCGGTCTGGGCTTGTGATGTAGACATTTGGGGCATTGCAACTTGTTTTGGGTCATTGGTGTTCTTTTTCCGGAGGTTTGTCCCAATAACTGTACTCGGCTGTCCTAGTACTCTCTCTCTCTCCACGGTCTTCGTGTCATCGCCATCTCCACAGTGCCTCTGCCACGCGCTCTTCTGTAACTCTGCACTCTCTTTCCACCAATGCTGTCTTCCGACCCTCCTGGCCACACGTCCAAAACATCTCGGTCTATTCTCACCCCCACCTTCTCCTCTGTCCACGACATCGTCGAGTCACATCATTGGAAAGCGTGGAGCCTCATCGTCGTCGTCGTCATCTTCGTCGTCATCTTCATTCAAGTTCTCTCCTTTGACAGCCTTTTTTGTGGGCGTCCTGTCCAATCCCGCTTACTCTTCTTGACTGTCATTTTAACGTCTCCAATTTGGTTTTTATTTGTTCCCATATCCACGTGCAACTCGTCCTGTCAGTGCAATCGTAGTAGTTCGCTTCTCCAAGCTTCTGTGCCCAATTTGAGCTTTTGACCCATTCGGAAGCTTCACCCACGGTCTGGGTGAGGGGCTCTCTGGTGTTCCCTTTTAGTGGAGGCCCTCCTGCCCAGCAGTGGCGCGATCAGGGCACTTACCTCGACTTGCAATCGACAACTTGCCTATCTCTCACTAGGCTGCCTTTGACCACTGTGCCCACTCGCACGCGAACTAGCCAGGTTACTCAACGTTTCAACTGTTGAGCAAATTATCCTCGCTCGTTCTTGCTGTGTGGCTTGGATAATTTTGGCGAAAAAATTTACGGTGCTCAATTCTGAAAATTTTTGCTGCTAATCCGATCATGCCAGTGTCGAAGAGATCAGTGCTGGCGTGAGGTGCTCATCGCTCCTACGCAGGGGTGTAAATACCCGTCGATTGATATCGACTTAAGCTCACGACGCGTAGAAATATATTTCTATTAGGATATTTTGTTGCGCGTATAAAATGGGGTCATGTGATCCTTCCAGCCACTAGAGGCCGCTGCGTTAACAATAAGAGAATCGATTCTTGATTTGAATAACGTCCCTGAATTATAATCCATTGAAATGTGAGGGGGTGGGGGGATTGTGGCTGCCCTACTCATACGAATATATTATTTAGTTGGGGGTGGCTCGGTGATTCAAGAGGTCAAAGCACTGAGCCGCCACTGCCGAGGTTCTGGCTTCCCATCCTGGCAGTCGCCGCAAATTCCATCATTTGAGAATTAAAGTAATCATTGTGCTAACCTCCTCCGTCTTGAGGTCACTCGGAGGGATCTCGCCGGGCAGCTCTGCGACATCCACTTCTGTGGGCCGTTCTCGAACACGACAAGAGGGGGGCTGCACCACTGTGCGAGAGATCCGAATGCTGATCCATCGGCTCGTGGCGTGACAGCTAAGAGCACAATCAGGGTAAAATAGTAACGGGAGGTGGGGGGGGAATAACACTCACAAAAATAGAAAAAAGGCGTATTAAATCAAGAATGATTCTTGCATACTTTTTTCATGTTTTCTTTTTAATGCTATTATTACTGTATGTAGATTGATAACTTTTTTTTAAAGTGGGACCAGTGGAACCAAAGCAAAACACTGCACGGTGGATTTGTATAAAACGCACAATACGGTATACGTTTGTTGGTTTTGTTGATACAATAAGAACGTTTCCTTGATCATATGTTCGTGAGCTTTCCAGCGCTGCTGGTGTGAACGCTGTCCGGGCTTGTTACTCTTTTAAACATCCTACTTCCAGGCATGACTGCATCGACAACATTTGTTAGCGGATATGCAATGCAGCCCTGGCTATGACTGCGGATGCAATAACTAGAAATACTTCGCACTGTCCGCTTCAAATAGCGGACGTTAAAAATCCCGTGGCATTATTAATAATACATACTCTTTGGTTCTTTCGGTAAAGTCACGTAGGTATAAAATAAAATAATTATACCCACGTGACTTTACCGAAAGAACCAAAGAGTATGGGATTCCTGCAGTCACGAAAGCTTCAAATCAAGATTATTAATAAAAACAATTTTAAAGAGCAGGCCGTGTGTGCGCGCGCCCGTCATGGAGCAAATTTCGAAACCCTCATTGTGTCATCACGCCCTTTCTGGCAGATTGTTCTGCGTCTGTGAAGCACCAGCGCCCTTTCCACTATAGCCTCGTGCTGTAAACAGCGGTGGCCAATGCATGACTCAGGATCCGTAGATGTGGCTTTACGAAAAATATTTGTTGCGAATCCCAGGACAAAACGGAACGAAGGCTAGCATAAAGCATACGTATGCACGTACAAACAATGTTCATTATGGCCGATGGGAAATATAAATATAAAAAAAAATCCCCGACTAAAAATAATATCTCCTTGCCAATCGAAGGTACTGGAGAACTTTGGTCCAAAGTATATTGCAGTCAAATCCTTCCAGCAATTGTTGGCCACAAATGGATCACAGTGCCTGGTGTATTGGCCACTGCTGTACTATACGAAGGGTGGAAATGCCGAATACTGTTATATAAGAGAATAGTTTTTCATGAATGTATTCACGTGTTACCGATGCTGGAATGTGAATTGATTGTTTATTAGCTATAGGGGTGTATCGATGCATCGATTAAATTGACGATTCTTGAAGACTGACGATAGGCGGTTCTCGAAGCACGCGTGCAAAAATGAAAGTTGTATCTTTGCGCGTGTCGTCCTTAATGGAATCACATAACACCCCCCCCCCCCCCCCCCCAGCCACTAGAGACGGCTACTTTCACCATCACGTAAAAAAAACAATCTAATCGTGCCCCGTGTTGCAATAATCGAATCACAACGTGGGGCTCGAAGTAATTAGTACACTTATGACATATAACATCAGTAGCCGTGCGTGTGTGTGCGCGTAAGTGATGTTCTCATCAACGCAATCTGAACGCCACCTAGCTGTGTAATACATGTAGCGGAGGATGTTGACCGTTTTTGAAAACTTGGGAGTAAAATTATGTGGCGCCCCGAAACAAAAAACTGCCGGGTTGGTTTAAAGCCACCAAAATGTAAGCCACGGAATGCAATCATGGGAGAATCCAACGAAGTTACCTCAAAAGTTGTGGAAACCACGTGGCGCAACTCACCCACCACGTGTGTCCCCATCCGCAGGATAAACACGCGTGGACGGATCAAAGGTCGTGTTGGTTCTGCGCAAGTCACTAAGTAATATTTAAAAAAATATACTTTTTTTTAAAACACGCTTTTATTAAATGTACCGTGCTAGTAATGGAAGAACTCCACGACTCCAGGAAGTGGCCCGAAGCTTGCCACAACGTAAGGGGACCGTGGGCAATTACAGCCAACGTCAGTTGAGCGTGGACAATTAGACCCAAGCCGAAACATAACATATACAAAAGGGAAATATATGTTTTTTATGATAGAATATAGTATTGTTATCAGTATGACATAAGTATACCAAGTTTGCAGTCGATACCACATTGGGAAGTGGCTTAAAATTGAGTTGCAAGATTTGAGGATACAATGACAACAACAACAGGCAGTGAATTCTAGATTTGAAGCTTTCGTGACCGCAAGGATCCATACGTCGTGATTTTTGTTGTTTTATTTTTTACCTACGTGACTTTACCGAATAGAACCAAAAAGAACAGACAGTGAGTTAATAGAAAGCGTGTAATAATGAAAAGCACTCGCACTGCGTCCTGTGTAATACACACACACACGCACCGCTGGAACGGAGAATTCCCAGGAGCGAGAGTGGTTTAACCAAGGCTCGATTTTATCCGTGTCTGGGACTCTTGACATTTTCCCACCCGGCACACCGCATCCAGGATACCCTCTTGTTGTGGCTGTTAATGAACGTGCCACCTACTCCAAGTCTACCAGTGATCCAGGGTCCTAGATGTCACATAGGCTTGACACTGCCTAATGGCACTCGACTAAGTTGTAGGCTTTATAACAGTGGCTAGCGACATAGTTAATGTTAAACAGGAGTCTTAACAGTTTGGTGTTCAAGGATTGGAATGTAAAGACGCCGCCACTTTACTGCAGTGGTACACGAGGGCATTGTCGGGATTTCCGTGGCTAAACATAAACAGTGGCATTCACACTGTAGGGTTGGAATGATTTCCTATTTGCTTTCATTGCTGTACTTTATTTTGAGTTTTTGTAATTTCGATTAACCGGGTGAATGTTGATAAATGTATAAGTATTCTGTTCACTCGAATTGTCACATGGTTACACAAAAAGAAACAAATTATTCGCGTATGCTGCATTGTTTGTGGCGTACAAGCACAAATAAAACAACTCGCACATTCGTTAAGTGGCCTTAAAAGTTAAAAAAAGTACATAACAAGCAACATTTTTGGCAACGGTCCTTCATTTATATGTGTTGTGTCTATAACTAAACACACGGAGACGCCTGCTGGAGGCAACGCGTTTATTATAACAACTCTGTTAATCGCAACTGTAACACGAAGGAGGAGTACCGCCTCTTCAACCCGATAGCCTAAGGGAGGTAAACACTCCCTTCTAGCGCGTCCTACACACTGCGGGCTGCTCTACACACCGGTCCCTTGCCACGGCGGCTAAGGGAAGACTGGACCGACCCGTCTCAGGCAGGGTACGGGGCTCACCCCTGGCCCGCTACACCCCGGCTCTGGCGAGAGCCTCGGGGAGGGTCCCAGGGTGTCCGAGCTACCTCGGGTCCGCTACAACCCGGCTCTAACGAGAGACTCGGTTGAGGGTTCCCAGGTGCTGGTTCAGTCTTCAGGTCTTCAGATGTCTTCAAACTTGAGTGGGTGAACACTGCCCGACCTGTTCAGAGGGTCAGGGGTTGGCTTTTTATCCCCAGGTCGGGCTTACCCCTCCCCTCATGACCCCTCCTCCAGAACCTTCTAGAAGGTCTTAGAGGGTCTTAAATCTTAAGGGGTCTTAGGAAGGGGTGGGGGGAGCCCACCCCCCTGAGCCCCCAGCCCCTGTCGGCCCGTGAGCGTGGTGGCAGGTAAGCTGCTTACAGCGCCTTGTTATGGCGCAACATATGCAATGAAAGGCCCCTTTGCCACAGTGTTAGTGACCAGGGGCGGAGCCACGGGGGGGGGGGGCTGGGGGGGCTCAGCCCCCCCTGAAATTTTGGGAAAGTCGATAATCGGGATAACCTGATATCCGGCTGCTGCAAAATGCTGCCGGCTGCCACCTTGTGCTGCCCTGCAGGCTGCCACCTCGTGCTGCCCTGCAGGCTGCCACCTTGTGCTGCCCTGCAGGCTGCCACCTCGTGCTGCCCTGCAGGCTGCCACCTCGTGCTGCCCTGCAGGCTGCCACCTTGTGCTGCCCTGCAGGCTGCCACCTCGTGCTGCCCTGCAGGCTGCCACCTTGTGCTGCCACCTTGTGTGCTGCCCTGCAGGCTGCCACCTTGTGTGCTGCCCTGCAGGCTGCCACCTTGTGTGCTGCCCTGCAGGCTGCCACCTTGTGTGCTGCCCTGCAGGCTGCCACCTTGTGTGCTGCCCTGCAGGCTGCCACCTTGTGCTGCCCTGCAGGCTGCTTGAGCGGCAGCCTTTCGAACTTGTCGAACTTATTAGCCACATCAGCGGCTCCGACCTATTAATAAACTCCGCGTTCAAATCCAATAAAATTTGTTTTATACATTTGTGGCGCCCATTGGAAAACATTACACTGGATATCTCAGAATATTGAAGTCAGCCCCCCCAAAGTCAAAATCCTGGCTCCGCCCCTGTTAGTGACTAATGTGTTAAGCTGGGGATGCGGAGAAGTTAACTCGGAACGAAATAGTCGTAGTGGTACCCGGCAGATATGAAAGACGACAACCACTACAAAGCAGTAAACCCCACCGTTGGAGAGTCAAATCCTTCGCAAGCGCGGGAACACACACAAAGCCACAAACAGACAATTTTTTTACTTTTATATAGAGACTAGCTTTACTACCCGGCTTTGCCCGAGACTTGGATTCACCACGCCCGGCCGCCTTTGTCTCCCCAGTGGCGATGTTGACACGCCACAGCAGTTACTCGTTTGACGCTGAGTCGACCTAGGGGAGGGCCCAGGACCGGTTTAAATAATCGTCACCGGTGGTGGCCGTGAGCGGGAATCGAACTCGGGTGGGCAGGTTCTTAGCGCAGCGCGCTAACCACTACACTACAATGCGTTACGCTTCCACGTGTGCGGGTCACGTGACAGATTTGACGTCACAGCTCACTTGCCGTGCAAAAAATATGCATTATTGAGCTCCCCCCCCCCCCCCCCAAAAAAAAAGTGTATTTTTATAATTTTTGCATGGTGTACAGTCTGGAAAGTAGCCACATGGCAAATTTCAAGTTTGTTGCATGTCGGGAAGTACGCTAAACATTTTGAACAGACACATATATTCGCAACTTCGCCTTTTATATATATGGAGATAAGCAGATAATCCATTTCCTTCACACATATGTCTCTCCACATAAAATAATAATGCAATAATTTATTATACAACCCATCAGCCAAATGACCTTCTCGTAAGTGCAGAATTACGCAGAAAAGGTCCGGTGGACTGGTTCTGGCTCCAGTCACCATGAGGAGTGGACAGTTCTCCACTCAGGGCCTTAAAGTGCACCTAGCCTGGCACAAGCGCCGCAGTGGCGTCACTGCCACTTAGTGGTGAACGGCGGTTGGTGTGCTACGCGGGAGTCCTGAACTTTTCCCGGCACCACTTGCTCTCATGTTATATTTGCGCTGTTTTGTTTTCTTGCTGTGGTTTTCACACCTGATGATGATTGCTTGTGTTGCAGTCGAAACGTCGTGAGAATTTTATTGTTTTATATTTTTATTCTTTTATTGTTTCCCTTCTACGTGGTGACTTTACCGAAAGAACCAAGAATATGAATCCCTGCAGTCACGAAAGCTTTAAATAAATAATTGTTTTGTTTTGCATTGTGGGTGATGCACCATGCCATTTAGGATTAAGGGTTCCCCACTGACACTCGACAAATGTAGTTGTGTTTTTTTTTGCCATGCTTGATCTCCGTGGTTTATCCGGGGTGAGCACCAGAAAGACCGTGTGAGTGTTTGAGGTGGAATAAAAGGGGGTGACTGACACCTCCATCACATAGTTGAGTTTTAATGTGTGTACATTGCAGTGTGTGTACAGGATGTCAAAGGCAATCCGTTATTGATTACAAGCAGACCTCGCTTAGCGCGACCCTGTAGAACACTGATTCGCGATAGCTCTCTTTGTCTTGGAGATTTTTCTTTTACAAATAACAAAAAAAATAAATCTAAAAAGCAAAAAAGCGCTTACGAGTGAGAACACGTAGAGCTGGCCGAGAAAATGTACCCCCCCCCCCGCCGTCCTTGTTTACATTCGCTCAGCCAATGAGAGCGTCGTCCACTGGGCCAACCCACACCACACCCCCACGATTTGATTATTTATTACGATTTGTGGTCACGATAAGATTAAAAATATATATACAGTGTATGTTTTATTATAGGATCGGGGATAATAGGAGTTTTCACGGACCCGACAGTTTTCACAGATAATAGTTGTGGATAATAGAGCAGCGGAAAAGACGAGTTCTGGACAGTACTTTGTTTCTGCTTGCATTAATATACCATTCTACGATCTTGTGTTCAGAGACTAATAAAATATTCTTGATTTTTAAATGACTTTAGCTGTTGTATTAATTGCAGAGGATAGTAACACTTGCAAATTGTATACAAAATATATGGTCATGTTGCAAATCCATATATGTACTAGCTTATATACTCGCCGTTGCCCGGGCCACCAAACCCCACACCACACCCCCACGACAGATGGCTCTCGACAGAAATCAATATGAATTAATGCCCGAAACAAAAAGTGATAAATGTTGCCATTATTTTTTCCGGATGAACCTGCGTTTGCATTACAGTCACCGCGGACCACCTGGAGGACCGTCACGGACCACTCGTTGATTCCGGGAAGCCCAATCAAGAGACGCACTGCCGTATCGCAGTAGGAACCGTTACATTTAGATTTAAAGCTTTCGTGACTGCAGGGATTCATATTCTAGTTCTTTCGGTAAAGTCACCGCGCAGAAGGGAAATAATAATAAAATAATAAAAAGAAAGCAATTAAATAATAAAGCTATTCTTCTTTGGTTCTTTCGGTAAAGTCACGTAGAATGAGAATATTATTGTGTTATTTTATTTTATCAATTTATTATTTTATTCTCATTCTACGTGACTTTACCGAAAGAACCAAAGAAGATGAATCATTGCAGTCACGAAAGCTTTAAATCGAAAAATAAAGCTATTGTTTCATTATTTTATTATTTCCCTTCTACGTGACTTTACCGAAAGAGCCAAGAATAGGAACCGTTATATATGTGTGTGTGTGGGTGTTCTTAGAAATGCCAGTATGGCATACCATCGTATACCGACACATTTTGGCCACTGCACACCTCACTACAGTCGTGAAATGCCTTGTCATAGACAAGAGCTCCGCAAATTTACTTTCTAAACTTCACTCCCCCTTCATTTGAAACAAGTACAATTTTACTTGCGTGAAACCCACTTGTTTAACCAAGCTATATGTCATTCCCCTTGTGCCACGGTTGGACGGCCACGCTCATACCCGATGCTTTGGCGTCCGTAAGCGAATAGCGTGCAGGTGCCGTGCGCAGGGACCGGGTTATGTTCGCCCTTGTGA
This sequence comes from Petromyzon marinus, assembly GCF_048934315.1. Taxonomy (NCBI): domain Eukaryota; kingdom Metazoa; phylum Chordata; class Hyperoartia; order Petromyzontiformes; family Petromyzontidae; genus Petromyzon; species Petromyzon marinus. The sequence continues at coordinate 6,460,800 of NC_133685.1, forward strand.
ATGTTTAATGCACCGTGAGCCTTATTGCATTACATTGGGCGTATACAAACCGTGACTCACCGGGGCCCCCCTGAGCCTTGTGTGCGTCCTCTCCAAGTGGCGTCTGTGGAGTGACATTTTGCTGCTGCCGGCCCTGGCCTGGCCTGCTCTTCCGTGGGACTCATCTGCGACCAGGTGCGTCGCATCCTTCCTGCGCCAGGGCTTCTGTTTATTCGTTTGGTTCTGTAAAAACCTGCTGTCGGTACTCGAGAAGCTGCGTATTTGCCATGTGGTCCACCGTGTGTGTTCATGCCTCTATTAAAATGGTGGTTAGAATCGTTGTTCTTATGCATTCTTGGTAACCGCATGAACAATTAAAAATAAAACCTGTTAAAAAACGGTTACCGTATAGAGATGTCCAGAGCAATAAACTTAAAGTGTTACCAGTTTAACTGAGAAACAAAGGGAGCTGTCACAGTGGTGTAAAGGGTTTGCGCACTGGACTTGGAACCCAGAGGTTACCGGTTTTATTCCATCTCCCGGCACGGCAGTTGAAACAAATGGTGCTTCAAGTTCCTTAAATCTCATGTGGTGTGGCATGGCTCCATCGCAATCGATCGGCACATAGCTTGTGGTGAGGTCAAGTGGGGGTTCTCCCACGTAATTCTTCAACGACGTTTGGCCGGAGCAGAAGGATAGACCAACTATCGTTCAGAGCAGTGGTTCTCAACTGGGGGTACGCAGAACCCCCCCTGGGGGGGGGGGGGGGGGTATGTGGCAATGTCCCAAGAGGTACGTGAGATGATTCATAAATGTGTGAAATTATATCATACATGAGAGTCATTAGTGAATAATCAAACGCATGAATCTGCCAATATAAAATAACGATACATTTTAAATCCACATGGTAACATTGAACGATGTGAAGACCTTAATAAACTCATGGATCATAAACAATGCGGGTTTTCCAAGAGTAGCCAGCGAGCGTGAACAAATTACGTTACGCGTGCAAGGGCGTCCGTTTAATATTCTTTATCCGCTTGCAGTTAGTCGCTTGTTAGGGTACCTCGCAAAATGGACAATTGGTTAAATATTCATGTTCATTATTCATACATTTATTCCTCAGTGCCAAGTTGGGCCAGGCAAGGGGTTATACTAGGTTGAAGCAAATTTAAGCAAGTGGGATATGGTAAAGTCGCCTAACAAAAGGTCGAGAAGCCGCTGCTCCAGAGTTCCATGCGTGAGAAGGCCATGTGAAGGTGGTACCGCTGCACTTGCCGCTGCACTTGCTGCTACACTGCACTTTGTTATCGCTGCACTTTGTTAGCTTTTCTTTGTGATTTCGGTATCCTCTGGTCATTCTTGCAAATCCGTCTATCCCTGGTCTGTCGAGGTCTCACCACCTGGTGACACAAATACACTTGAATTGGGATTGACCCCTGTTATTGAAAGAATGAGGGCAAAATGCAGCACGCAGTGAGTTAGTCCGCCGTCCGGTTTGTGTGTTCGCGCCTGCCAATCGGTTGCACTCATCACTCGCATACCGGTTTACTGGTCGTCGTTTAACTAACCATAATTTTTAACCCATTGCGTGATAATGTAACACTGTTTATTTTACCCACGACACCAAAACGCGCGTGTGTGTGTGTGTGTGCGCGCGTAGTGCGACGTATCCCACGCTGTGCCGGGGCTTGCGAGGCACCGCCACTTGGTCTAATTCCACCGTCACACCGAGCCCGCAGTCATGCCGAGGCACAAGCGCCTTGCCATAAACGAGAGTGACGGTAAGCCGTGCTGCTGCTGCTGCTGGGCTCTGGGTCGACATTGGCACTGGGGCACTGCTGGGGCGGGCATCCAACCACCAAATGTCCCTTTTGGCCCAGCCAGATTCACTACCCTTTGTGGTGAATCATCGCTATGGTGGCCCACCCAGTAGCCTAATCCTCGAGGAGCTGGAGCTGAGCAAGAGTCCTGGTGTGAAACCGATTAACCCTGCAGTCCATGTTCAGTGCCGTTTCCCCGCATCGAAGTACAATACCGTCGTGTTCTCCTATAACGCGGTAGTAGTTGCGTTCCTGAAGTAACACCGCGTTTTGGAAAAATCGCGTTACAATGAATAATATAGGGTAAAGCACAGTCCGCGATAACACGTGATATGCGTACGCATGCTGAACAAAGACTGAGGCGCGTGGGTAGCATCTAGAAGCATCCAGCAGCATCCCGCCTTGTGTGATGCTTGGTCGAGGCAGCCTTACAACCGCTTATTCCTACTCGCAATTCTGCCCTGTACGTGACTCACAATCACAGCCGTGTATGCTAGAGCCAAATCCGAATACAAACTCCTACATTCTGAGAGCATTCAATACGTGATCGCGTGACGCTAAGCTGTCAAGTGAGTATCGCACGAGACATTTGGTGATGCTGCGTTGGAAGGGGGCGCACAAAGCACATTTAACAAAATAAAACATTTGTCAATAACGCCGTGGCCTTAAAATGAAATATATGTGTGTATATATAGAACAGATGACGTTTCAGGCAATAGCCCTTCTTCATAGCACATGAATAGAGAGATAGAGACCACACTTTACACCATGGAGCTTTGAGGATAATTACATATTTAAAATGTTTTTAAACTGGCATATGAATAGTTGCCTAACCGTAGCCATTGAGTAACAGACAAAACCCCTTCAATAATCAAACATATTACTACTAAATATACTCATTTATATTACAAGCAAAATAGTAAAATGTTGTCGGCACATTGCATTGTGGGAATCACAAGGCACAATCCACATCGTAATGTTGTCAATGCACTGACCAACCTATCTCGATGTAAGTAGAGAACCACTGATTACTCTCGAAATAAATCAAACTGTCCTGCCCCTCGTGGTTTGTTCCACTGTTGTGTTCGTGTTTCAAGGCCTTATGATTTGTTGTTGATAGAGCGTCCTTCAACCCGGGGCGTCTCAGAGTGCTTTACACACAATAAGCGACGAACATCAAATGTTGGCAGCTGCCCCTGTAGGCACACGTTAACTCATCACCTGGGCTGCAATCGGAGATGAGTCTGCCAGTAGGGAGCGATTATTGAAATGTTTTAACACAATTGAGTAATGTATTGGTAGTTTTCGAATTTCAAAATCAGAATCTTTATCCTGAAAAAATCCGATGAGCTGTGAAGCTGTTTTTCACAGCTATTCAGCAGTTTTCACAGATGTCCAGCAGAAAATGGCTTACTCCTTTCAAATGACATCAGTGGATTATTAACATCCACTCTGAAACAGACAGCACAATTTATATGGCCAGTACACCCCACAGTAATAACCAGGGCGGTCTGCCAGATTCGAACCACGAACCTCTGCAACGCACTACCGCTGGGCCATGTCACCACGTCAATAAAACACCCAAGAAGCTGCTTTGCCATACGCTTCGACGAACGAAATGACTTGTTGATGTTGCCCTGTGTCCGGCAGTGAGCATTGAGGTTGACGCGAATGAGCAGGGCTCCGACAGCGAGGAGGAGGATGATGACGAGAGCGACGCGGAGCAAGGAGACGGAGCCGTCAACGGGGAGCTGCGCAGCAGCGATAACGAGGACGCTCCCCGTAATCGACGGAAGCGGCCGCCGCCACGCAAGGACGCGAGGGCCCAGCGCAAGGGCAGGAGAGGGCAGGGTCGCGACAGGGGCAGGGGCAGCAAACCGAGGCAGAGGCGTCAGCAGCAGAGCGACGACGAAGACGACTCGGAGGAAGAGGAGGAGGAGGAGCAGAGCGAGGATGAGGACAGCACGGGTGGCAAGCAGCGAGGGAAGAAGGGCAGCAAGAAAGAGAAAGGCAAGAAGACAAATAAAGACGCTTCCAAGTGAGAGTTAAAGCCTACAAACAAAATGTCAGGTTTCAGGAGAGCCACGGCACGTACATTAGAATAACCTCCTTGGAGTACAATAGTTCATCCCATGTTATATTTGGTGCTTGTACATCATCATTTGTACATATCTCTCGGGAGGATACAACATTGACAACAGCAACTAAACATAGACTTTAACGGCGCTATAATGTTGGTATAATTATCATTCCACAAAGCCATACAACCGACTTGTACGTGAATCAGGCCACCTATGTGTTCACACAGTGGTTCTCGTAAATTTGTATAATTTCCCTCTTTTAATTGAAACTCATTCGAGACACCGCTATCCCTTATTCCGCCTTCCCTTTGCGGTGAACTTGTGTGTTGCGCTATCCCTCGCGTTACTGCTCTGAGCCCGTGACTCCGATGCATTCCCGATGTTAGTGACAGCGGTTCGGAGGGTGAGATCTCCCTGTCAGCGGAGGAGCTGGAGAAGCTGATGGAACAGGTGGAAGAGCAAAAGAAGCTCATCAGCACGCTACGGAACAAACCGTGGCGGATGAAACGGCGTCTACAAACACTAAGGTGCCTCTCTATTCTTGGTTCTTTCGGTAAAGTCACGTAGAAGGAAAAGAATAAAATAATTACAAAAATTATCACGACGTTTCGATTGCAACACAAGCAATCATCATCAGGTGTGAAAACCACAGCAATAATTGTATTGTTTTATTTTTATTATTTTAATATTATTTCCCTTCTACGTGACTTTACCGAAAGAACCAAGAATATGAATCCCTGCAGTCACGAAAGCTTTAAAACTAAGGTGCCTCTCCGCATCAAATGCCCAAGGTGTCATTGCGCTGCGTGTTGGAGTGGATGGAGCCAGGGACGCAGCTATGCTTGGGGGTGTGTAGCAGCGTTATGCGACACATGGGGGCCCGGTCAACCACAAGGGGTCCCCGAATAACACAACTACAAACATATTCTTGGTTCTCTCGGTAAAGTCACGTAGAAGGGAAACAATAAAAAAATATACTTGTGTTATATTTTTATTTTATTATTTTATTGTTTCCCTTCTATGTGACTTTACCGAAAGAACCAAGAATATGAATCCCTGCAGTCACGAAAGCTTTAAATCAAAACTACAAACATGTCAAGAAAAACAAATAAATAAATATAAAAATGTGCTCATTAAAAAGTGACTTTACCGAAAGAACCAAAGAGTATAAAAATGACCTGCGGTGTACCATGGACCAAGCCCGACTAACGCATCTGGCTATCGTGCTAACAGAGCAACGTGTGAAGTTGCGCGATCCACCCCCTTTGAGGATATCCTAGACCGATGGGGCCGACATGAAAGCAAGACGCACGATAACTTAATTGCGAGTCGCATTGCACCTTTAAACATTTTTTCTAAATTCATAACTGTCACTGTGAGACTGTCTTCCTCTAAACCCAATGCACGGTGCAACTAAAATATAGTGGTAGCCTACAAAAAAAAACATTCCTAGCTATTCCTATAAAAGTGAGTCGGGAGAAAAGAGAGCGACCCATGGGTTCAGCACCCAGCTCCTACCTCACTGTGATTCATATTCAACGTAAAGCAGTCGGAGTCATTGATGATCCAGTTCTCACCGAGTCACTCCACTCGCTGATTCACTCCACTCACCGATTCACTCCACTCTGTCGCTCACTGGCAGTCAGTCGCCTCCTTGTCCCTCTTCAACCGCTACGACAGTTCCCGTGTAACCTCCACCTAATCTCCATATATGTAAAAGGCAAAGTTGTGATTATGTGTGTCTGTTCAAAATGTTTAGCGTACTTCCCGACATGCAACAAACTTGAAATTTGCCATGTGGGTACTTTCCAGACTGTAGTGTACCGCTTAGCACGCCGCGCTACGAACCCGGCGACCCGAGTTCGATTCCCGCTCACGGCCACCACCGGTGATGATTATTTGAACCGGTCCTGGGCCTCCCCTTGGTCCACTCAGCCTCAAACGAGTAACTGGTGTGGTGTGTGAACATCGCCACTGGGGAGACAAAGGCGGCCGGGCGTGCTGCTGGCCACCCACCCCCTCGTTATTTATATTTCGGAGTGACATGATTTGGGCCAATAACTGCTCGTGCCTAAAACACCCCGACTGTGTGTGTGGGTGAGATACAGCTGAGGACCTGCGATGTGGTGGCATCAGTGGCATCATTGAAATGACCTTGTGACGTGTATATTGTGCAATATACGTTTTTTTCATCTGCAATGAGTGTGGCCTCACAAACGGCCGCTATGATGGCTGTGTTGTTGGGTGGTGTGGCGAGCTGTGTGGTGTGTGACACTGTAGTGAATTCCGTGCTGGCTGTGTTGCAGTTCGTGGTGTTGTGTGTGGGGTGTGCGGTGTGTGTGTGTGGTGTGTGCTGTGACGTTGTGGTGAGTTCCGTGCTGGTTGTGTTGCAGGGAGGCACAGACGTTTGTGGAGAAGTTCGAGGGAGCCCTGGGCAAGGGACGAGGACGGAAACTCTACGCCTACAAGGTGTTAATGACCAAGGTGCGTTATTCAAACAATCGTCATACTATTTGCTTTGATGTCGCGTTCTTCATCACATCACAACTCTTAAAAACACTTATAACTACCATGGAACTCCGATACCCCGTGCTGGTATGTGGGGACCACATCGCAGAACCTGTGATCTGCATCGCACCGCAGAGATGCAACCCAAACAATCCATGGCAGTGTGTTTATTTACGCTGGCGTGGTGTGCCATGGATTAAGGGCAGAAAGGGACCCGAGTGATTCCGCAAAAGACGTGCGGATTATAGGGCAAACGCAACACGTGACTATCAGATAAACTAATCCAAAATAAATGTTTTTTTCTAAGACCCACAATAGTGGAAACATGCCATATGTGTCTATTTAAGGATATTTGCACTTTTGAACGTGTGATATCCAAGTCTAATACATGCAAAATTATTTTCTCTAATCGAATAATGTCAGCACTGCTCCGCTCCTGCAGCATGGCAGTGGATCACGGTTTGTGGCTCCGTAGAAGCGTTTTCACTCGACTGCGGTATGCCATGGAATACGGGAACAGTCACGGACTGCCAACAATCCGCGAATTACAAAGATTCACATTATCGGTCTGATTATTTATATTATTATTGGAGTTCTGCTCTAATCTACGTTTCCCCATGCTCAAACATTGGGGCATCATATATCTCTGCTGACTGCTCAGAATTAGCTGTAGAAATTCCACATCCATATGGCAGGGGCCATTTTATCCATAGAACAACCACTGTAGACATTTCACAAAGTGATGTAACTGACGTTACTGCAATAACACCTTTCTTCATAAAAAATATACTAATTCCAAGCTTGCCCTCGAATTTTAGTTGTTTGATAATGAATGCACAGCCTGGGCGTACGGTGTATGTGCTCGCTGGTTACAGTGAGGGAAAAATGTATTTGATCCCCTGCTGATTTTGTACGTTTGCCCACTGACAAAGAAATTATCAGTCTATCATTTTAATGGTAGTTTTATTTGAACAGTGAGAGATAGAATAACAACAAAAAAATCCAGAAAACCCCATGTCAAAAATGTTATAAATTGATTTGCATTTTAATGAGGGAAATAAGTATTTGAACCCTCTGCAAAACATGACTTAGTACTTGGTGGCAAAACCCTTGTTGGCAATCACAGAGGTCAGACGTTTCTTGTAGTTGGCCACCAGGTTTGCACACATCTCAGGAGGGATTTTATCCCACTCCTCTTTGCAGATCTTCTTCAAGTCATTAAGGTTTCGAGGCTGACGTTTGGCAACTCGAACCTTCAGCTCCCTCCGCAGATTTTCTATGGGATTAAGGTCTGGAGACTGGATAGGCCACTCCAGGACCTTAATGTGCTTCTTCTTGAGCCACTCTTTTGTTGCCTTGGCCGTGTGTTTTGGTTCATTGTCATGCTGGAATACCCATCCACGACCCATTTTCAATTCCCTGGCTGAGGGAAGGAGTTTCTCACCCAAGATTTGACGGTACATGGCCCCGTCCATCGTCCCTCTGATGCGGTGAAGTTGTCCTGTCCCCTTAGCAGAAAAACACCCCCAAAGCATCATGTTTCCACCTCCATGTTTGACGGTGGGGATGGTGTTCTTGGGGTCATAGGCAGCATTCCTCCTCCTCCAAACACGGCGAGTTGAGTTGATGCCAAAGCACTCCATTTTGGTCTCATCTGACCACAACACTTTCACCCAGTTGTCCTCTGAATCATTCAGATGTTCAATGGCAAACTTCAGACGGGCATGCATATGTGCTTTCTTGAGTCGGGGGACCTTGCAGGGCTGCAGGATTTCAGTCCTTCACGGCGTAGTGTGTTACCAATTGTTTTCTTGGTGACTATGGTCCCAGTTGCCTTGAGATCATCGACAAGATCCTCCCGTGTAGTTCTGGGCTGATTCCTCATCGTTCTCATGATCATTGCAACTCCACGATGTGAGATCTTGCATGGAGCCCCAGGCCGAGGGAGATTGACAGTTCTTTTTGTGTTTCTTCCATTTGCGATTAATCGCACCAACTGTTGTCACCTTCTCACCAAGCTGCTTGGCAATGGTCTTGTAGCCCATTCCAGCCTTGTGTAGGTCTACAATCTTGTCCCTGACATCCTTGGAGAGCTCTTTGGTCTTGGCCATGGTGGAGAGTTTGGAATCTGATTGATTGATTGCTTCTGTGGACAGGTGTCTTTTATACAGGTAACAAGCTGAGATTAGGAGCACTCCCTTTAAGAGTGTGCTCCTAATCTCAGCTCGTTACCTGTATAAAAGACACCTGGGAGCCAGAAATCTTTCTGATTGAGAGGGGGTCAAATACTTATTTCCCTCATTAAAATGCAAATCAATTTATAACATTTTTGACATGCGTTTTTCCGGATTTTTGTGTTGTTATTCTGTCTCTCACTGTTCAAATAAACCTACCATTAAAATTATAGACTGATCATTTCTTTGTCAGTGGGCAAACGTACAAAATCAGCAGGGGATCAAATACTTTTTTCCCTCACTGTAAATGTGAGCAGCTGGGCACATTACTGCAAGGTGCCTCGCAGTGGCAATTCTGTGGCACGTCCAGCATGTGATGTGGCGTAAGTGTAGTGGAGTAGGAAGGTGTGCGCGGGAAACTACGCGAGTGTATTGATCACACGGACAGTGTGGGGTTTATCTGGGGTCAGCCTGAGGAGACGGCGGAAACAGTGGGGTCGTGTGAGGACAGCCAGGTGAAGAGGCTGGGGTGATGAGGTAACGGTCGGGCCAATTAAGCCAGAAGGGCTGTGATTGGTTGGTGCTGTTGCTGGGGCCGAGGAGGCGTCGAGGTGTCTGGAAAAAGGGAGGTGGTTGAAGACGCGAGGCGTGCGGAGGCACGCGGACCAATTAATTAGCGATAATGAGATTGGGGATAAATTTGGGGGGAGACAGAGAGAGAGATGGGAGTTGGGAGCTGTGTGGTGAAGACGTGGAGTTCGGAAACAGAGTTTAGTAGAGAGTTGGAGCATAGTGATAGCGAAGACGAAGCAGTTAGCAGTGGAGAGAGCATAGTGATAGCGAAGCCGAAGCAGTTAGCAGTGGAGTGAGCATAGTGATAGCGAAGCCGAAGCAAGACGAAGCAGTTAGCAGTGAAGTGAGCATAGTGATAGCGAAGCCGAAGCAAGACGAAGCAGTTAGCAGTGGAGTGAGCATAGTGATAGCGAAGCTGAAGAAGACGAAGCAGTTAGCAGTGGAGTGAGCATAGTGATAGCGAAGCTGAAGCAAGACGAAGCAGTTAGCAGTGGAGTGAGCATAGTGATAGCGAAGCTGAAGCAAGACGAAGCAGTTAGCAGTGGAGTGAGCATAGTGATAGCGAAGCTGAAGAAGACGAAGCAGTTAGCAGTGGAGAGAGCATAGTGATAGCGAAGCTGAAGCAAGACGAAGCAGTTAGCAGTGGAGAGAGCATAGTGATAGCGAAGCTGAAGCAAGACGAAGCAGTTAGCAGTGGAGTGAGCATAGTGATAGCGAAGCTGAAGAAGACGAAGCAGTTAGCAGTGGAGAGAGCGTAGTGATAGCGAAGCTGAAGTAAGACGAAGCAGTTAGCAGTGGAGTGAGCATAGTGATAGCGAAGCTGAAGAAGACGAAGCAGTTAGCAGTGGAGAGAGCATAGTGATAGCGAAGCTGGAGACGAGGTGTGCGGAGACAGAGAAGTGAGATTCGGTTTCGCTGTGTGTGCGACGACGCTGTATAGCGGAGGAGCTGAGGAGGACAGCCAGCAGTGGAGAGAGCGTAGGAATAGAGGAGTTGAAGACGTGTGTGCGGAGCAAAGCGACGTGATACTGTGAACCAAGGTGGTGAGAGAGACGGGCGAAGCATGGCGAGCGAGCCGCGGTGTCCAGGATACGGTGGAGTGTGGAGGACGTGTTTAAACGATGAAAATAAAGAAGTGGTTGAAGAAACACAAAAGTTGTTAGTGTGAAGTTCAACCACTACATAAGGAATGTACTGCGTTTGTGTTTGTTGCATTCCCCTCTTACAAAGACCAGGTCCGGTTTTTTTTTATGGCGGCGTGGTTGTTACAGGTGTTGTTATCTTAACACACAGGTATTCGCACTCGATATTATGATTCTTTATTTACTCGCTGAGTTTAGGCCACGTAGTGATCTGGCCAATTAGGACTAGTTGTAAAACTCTCCACCCCTCAACGTAGTCCAACAATTTAAGTTATCGTGTGTAGAAGCCTGACAATGATCGCCGTGTAAACACTTGTGCATATGACAAATTTCATTTATTTGGCTATGTCGGGTGGTGTGGGGATTCGCGACAAAAATGTAGCCAGATCATTATGTGGCCCGACCTAAACTGAGTTTTGAATCGGGTATTGTTGGGGTTTGTCAAATTCACTGAAGACTGACATGGGCTTTGTGCCTAAAACATTCACCCACATTTAAAGAGAACTGGAAAATGGCCGACAAGCATCGCCTTTTGGTTACTAAACACCTAGACCGGGTATTGTTATGGGCAGCATGTTGTATATCATTAACGATATTTCACATCGGATATTGATGCGTGCAGAGCATGGCTGTGAAGTGTGAGTGAGGGGAAGAGGAAAAGGGTGAGAGGTACGTGGCTGATGGTGAGAATAAGGATGTGTTTGTGAGATACTATTAGGAATCAATGTGGTGAGTTGAGCAAGTGAAATATTTTAATAGAACAAGTTATCCTCATCATGAACCAGAACGATTTTTAAAAAAGGGCATTTGAGACGGGAGTGCTATCTTTATTGCTGTATGGATCAGAGAGATGGACACTTAACTAAGCAACTTGAAATAAAGTTTCTAGCATTTGAGCACAGGTGTTTGTGATTTATGCGAAGAATTCTGTGGCGAGACAGGATACACAACGCAAAAGTCCAGAAGAGACCCGTGGCAGGTCATTGGTGGAAAACTAATTAGCCAAAACGAGCTACGCTGGGTGAGACGTGTGTGCGGGTTGGGAGGGCCCAATTGCCGAGGCAGGGATTGTAGTAGGCTCCTTGAGTCCTATGACCAAGCGGAAGAGAAGACCTAAGAGCAGAGGGTGGGAAACTGCCAGAGTAAATGATGAAAAATAAGAATAAGGTTTTACCCGTTCTGGTAATAATATAGGTATATTCTTAGCTCTTTCGGTAAAGTCGCGTTGAAGGGAAACAATACAATAATATAAAATATATATAAACAATGAAAATTCTCACGACGTTTCGACCATAACACAAACGGTCATCATCAGGTGTGAAAACCAACGGCAAGGAACATTTGAAAGTAGTGGCGGTTTTTTAAATGTTTCTTGCCGTTGGTTTTCACACCTGATGATGACCGTTTGTGTTATGGTCGAAACGTCGTGAGAATTTTCATTGTTTTATATATATTATTTTATTGTTTCCCTTCAACGTGACTTTACCGAAAGAGCTAGGAATATGAATTACTGCAGTCACGAAAGCTTTAAATAAAAAAATAAAATAGGTGTTATAAGACTTGTATCTGTTTTATTGCCAGATATGTTAAAACCTATTCTTATTTTCAGCATTTTTTTATACTGGTAAAAAGTTCTCATAGATGTCAGGGTAAATCTCGGAGGTCGATGTGTGTCTCCTGTGCAGAAGTTGCGGGATCTGGCAGAGGGTAGAGAGCGTTGGTACCGCATTGCAATGACATCAACGGCTTTGGCCTCGATGACGTCTTGATGTTGAAACTCGACTTAACCAATGACGTGTTTGCTGGCACCGTGGTTCCACAGAAATGGATGAAATTCAAACGGGATTTTGAGAATTTTCGTACGGCTTGCATTCCTTGGGAGATGAAGATCAAGGAGATTGAGAGTGAGTCAAAACACATCGTGCACAGCTTCTCTCAACACTATACATTTTTGTGTATCCATAACACGATAAAAACTAAAACATTGCCCTGCATGCTGCCTTAAGAACGATTAAACAACACAGGTGAATGTGTGCACAATCTTGTCAGGCCCATATACAATGTATGTTTGTGTTCATGCTTGAGTGTGTGCGCCTGTGTGTGTGTGCCCTGGAAGGTCATTTTGGCTCATCGGTTGCATCCTATTTCATCTTCCTGCGCTGGATGTACGGCATAAACATGGTTCTCTTTGGTCTGACCTTTGGCTTGGTTATGGTGCCCGAGGTACGTATAATGGGCTATTGCTGTTATGTACATAATTTAAATTCTTACATATTGTATGCATGTCATTTGCTTTGTGTGTAGTGTGTGTGTTTTATGGAGGCCTAATGCACTGTTATAATATAACTAGCAGACTATATACCTCTTGTCCATATATTTATCTGCACATAAAACAAGGTATTTTTGACTCATCCCATCAGCCACATGGACATCTGAGAGTGTTTTTTTTTCTTTTCCCAGCAGCATTTGTTTAATACAAGCAGTCTCTGGACCAGTTTCAACATTCACCGTCTCATCATGCATACGTGTACGTGCTCTGTTTGGTGCATGTAGGCATTGATGGGCCGACCTTATGGCAGCATGCCACGCAAGGCCGTTCCCCGAAACGACTCTGCAACCGCCATGAACTTTGCCACCCTGTGGAATTTTATGGTATGTGCATTTTGGAGTGTCGTGTGTGTTATGCCCGTGTCTGTGCTGATTAACGGGTGCAGCAAGTGTGAGTGTGTGTGATCTCGTTGGTTTAGTCAATTAGTGGACAATCTCTGAGCTCAGCTGCTGTTGTCGTTCTTAAGGGCACATGGTGCATGTTTAACATGCACATAATTGTGCCACACTATTGTGCCGGTTATTTTATCGGAAGTTTGCGCGGTCACTGTGGAATATTGCTCGGGCTCCGATGGGCGAACGTGTCCCTGTGGGTGCGCGGTCCCATCATCATTTTCTCTCGCCTTGTCCTAGAGTGTGTTTTTTCCTCCACATTTAGAATCAACATGCATTGAGAGTATGTGTCTGCTATAAGTGTCCAGTGGGGCCTTACCTGGTAAAATAAAAATGAGTTTAGTTTTCCCTTTTCCCGTGTCTGGCCCAAGCGCAGTTTTCCTGTTTTGGATCACCATAATTTCACATGCCTTGTGCAGTGAGGCCTGGCTGCAGCTTCTCTCAGATCGGTAGTGGGGGGGGCAGGAATGCTGGATTGTGTGGGCAACCATAACGGTGATTCACCACCCAGGAGAGTGGCCTGGGTTGAGCCAAAATTACACTTGGTGGTGCAGGGGTCTATCTCAGCACCCACGTCGCCCCAGGCCCTGATTAACCTTTGTTTTGTCACGTGTGTACATTTGAAGTCACAATCAACAATTCAGTTTGTCAGACACCACAATTAAAATTAATTAAATCTCACAGTAATATTTGTTTTGTGCGTGCACCTAATGCATTCTGACATTGCAAGCCCGTGTGTTCTGCTTTGCGTGGGGTGTTGTTCTCTGTTCTGGGTGTGTGTCTATGTGTGGTCGCTTGGGATCAATATTTACCAGCGGGGTTGTTGTTGTTAAACACCCGGTGCGTACACTCGCACCAGATGAATCACGGGAGTGTTGTGCGAATATATCTACACTCGGTGTAAATTCATGACCGTGTGTGTAAATCGGTTCCCGTTTCGCAGGGCCTAGCGCAGTACTCGGTGCTGTTCTGCGGTTATTATGACAACCAGCGCCAAGTGGGCTGGCTCAAGTACCGCCTGCCGCTCGCTTACTTCTTAGTGGGGCTCGGCTGCTTCGCCTACAGCTTCATGGTGCTCATTCGCACGTAAGAGGCGCCGAGAAGTCGCCACCACCCCCCCCCCCCCCCCCGGTAATGCGCCGACAACACCCTGGCAATCGCCAGCCCATCAGTGTCAGTGCTCTACACAGAAGAATCCTTTCATTTTGGAGTGAAATAATACGGAATATGTAGCCAACGAATCCATGTAATAATAATACATGTATTAATTTATCATTAGTAATACGCAGTTTTCATGCACTCTTAGAGAGAGGAAGATTTCAAAGGCGTGGGAACCACATACAAGCCGGAAAACAGCCAGAACCGGTGCCAACAATTATTGCCCAAACCCTATGGTCCTACATTGGGATGTTTGACCAACTCCATTAATGTATCATAATTAAATTTTTATTTAAAGCTTTCGTGACTGCAGGGATTCATATTCTTGGTTCTTTCGGTAAAGTCACGTATTGTTTCCCTGCTACGTGACTTTACCGAAAGAACCAAGAATATGTGTCATAGTTAGTTAGTTTTGAGTTAGATTATGTCGGTATAATACCAATTTTAAGTTATACCCTCGGTCACCTGACAGCCAATCAAATCAAGTTGTCACGTGGGCAAATATATAATTTTCAGGAAATCTCCGGATTGTTCAACAGCAAGCAATATTTTGATTTAAAGCTTTCGTGACTGCAGTAATTCATATTCTTCGTTCTTTCGGTAAAGTCACGTTGAAGGGAAACAATAAAATAATATAAAATATATGAAACAATAAAAATTCTCACGACGCTTCGACCATAACACAAACTGTCGTCATCAGGTGTGTCGGTTTGCATAAATTTATTTATTTTTAAACGGTGTATTTATTTATAAAAAACGTTAGCGACACGCGCAGCGATTTGGCAGTTTATTTAGAAGGACTAGTCCATCTATGTTCTGAAAAGAGGAGGGGGACACGAAAAATTGAATGTATGCTGTCTGAAAGCCACTGTAAGCGTGAACAATCAATTAAGACCTGAAATGGTTTATCAAATCTTTCCAATGATTGCTAAGCCAGAATCCATCTTCTCGGTTGAAATTGTCTCTGTGCTTGTATATGTGGATAGCCTCATGAACGAATCTCTCATGGTAGCCAGATGGCTTACAAAGAACCTCTGTCTTGGAAAAGTCAATGTCATGTGAGCCTACTGAATTATAACAATGATCTGCCACGGCCGAGGTGTTGGTCCTACCGTGTTTAAGGTCTGCTTTGTGTTCACGAATGCGGTCCCAGACATGGCGTTTGGTTTCTCCAATGTAACTACTACCACAGAGGCAACTTAGTTTGTAGACACCAGGGTATTGTATGTCCGGAATCACATCTTTTACAGACGGAACCAGATCACGGATTTTATGTAATGTGTTGAAACGGACCTGGATCTTGTGTTTATTCAAGATTTTGGAGATCTTTTTTGTGATCCCCGCAATGTAGGGTAAAGTGATGGTTTTGAAAGGCTCCTCACCTCTGCGGTACAAAATTCTACTCACCTGGTATCGACAATCAAGGGTATTTCCCTGTCCCCAGACGACCTGCTTGTCAGTTTTGATGTAGTTTCCTTATTCACCAAGGTTCCTGTACCTGACACCATCGCAATCATTGAAGACTTGGTTCATCAAGGACTAAACACTGAGGTACCCCCCCCTGGTGAGACACTGTTTAACCAATACATACTTCACTTGGAATGGAACTTTCTACAAACAAACTGAGGGCACCCCAATGGGCTCCCCCCTATCTCCGGTTATAGCTAACATTTTCATGGAGAAATTTGAGACTGACGCCATCCAGACTGCCACTCTGCGCCCAACCTTATGGAAGAGGTACGTGGATGACACTTTTGTCATCTGGCCACATGGCCGGCCTGCTCTAGACCAATTCTTCGCCCACATCAATTCCATACACCCAGCCATCAGATTTACCATGGAAGTCGAAAAAGATGGCAAGCTACCTTTTTTGGATGTCCTAATTAAAAAGAGACCTGATGGTTCAATGAGCCACTCAGTCTACTGGAAAGCTACCCATACGGATGCTTATCTGAAACCGGATTCCCACCACCATCCATCACAGAAGAATTATCTCATCAAGACTCTGTATCATAGAGCCCAATGCATATCCGACCAGGAACACATAGGCAGTGAACTCAAGCACGTACACCAAGCTCTTAAGGCTAATGGTTACTCCGACTATACAATTCGCAAAACTATCACTCAAACCATGAAGGACCCTCTTGAGGAGCCTTTCAAAACCATCACTTTACCCTACATTGCGGGGATCACAAAAAAGATCTCCAAAATCTTGAATAAACACAAGATCCAGGTCCGTTTCAACACATTACATAAAATCCGTGATCTGGTTCCGTCTGTAAAAGATGTGATTCCGGACATACAATACCCTGGTGTCTACAAACTAAGTTGCCTCTGTGGTAGTAGTCACATTGGAGAAACCAAACGCCATGTCTCGGACCGCATTCGTGAACACAATGCAGACCTTAAACACGGTAGGACCAACACCTCGGCCGTGGCAGATCATTGTTATAATTCAGTAGGCGCACATGACATTGACTTTTCCAAGACAGAGGTTCTTTGTAAGCCATCTGGCTACCATGAGAGATTCGTTCATGAGGCTATCCACATATACAAGCACAGAGACAATTTCAACCGAGAAGATGGATTCTGGCTTAGAAATCATTGGAAAGTTTTGATAAACCATTTCAGGTCTTAATTGATTGTTCACGCTTACAGTGGCTTTCAGACAGCATACATTAAATTTTTCGTGTCCCCCCTCCTCTTTTCAGAACATAGATGGACTAGTCCTTCTAAATAAACTGCCAAATCGCTGCGCGTGGCGCTAACGTTTTTTTTTATAAATAAATACACCGTTTAAAAATAAATAAATTTATGCAAACCGACACACCTGATGACGACCGTTTGTGTTATGGTCGAAACGTCGTGAGAATTTTTATTGTTTTATATATATTTTATTATTTTATTGTTTCCCTTCAACGTGACTTTACCGAAAGAACTAAGAATATAGCAAACGATATTTTGACAATTTTGAACGATGTTTCATGGGAAATTATATACAGCATCATCAGGTGTTAACAGAAACTCAGCTCTCCCATGAATGAGCTTCCTGATCCAGGTCCTTAAGTATGTGACGGTTCGTCATAGTAAACTGGGGGTACAAATATCTGCGGGTACAAATATCTACCAAACATTTGCATTGCATGGTGGCCACCCTTGTAGCGATTCCACGTTTGTGCATCTTTACTCACTGTACAGTGCACCATTCTGCAGGTGCATTTCTGCAAACAAAGTGCTGTACAGTAAGTCCTCGTTGAACGGGGTAGATACGTTTCCTGAAAAGTTCCGCATTAAAGGAAAGTGATTTCCCCCCAAAATAATGTAACGATGAAGTTTGGCGAGACACTACGGTGTATGCACACAAAACGATATGGCAGGACAAATAAAGGAGGGTACGCCGCCGTGTTACTGTATCACTCCGCGTACAGTATCGTACTGCTCAGTCACACAGCTCAAGAAAGTAGTTTGTCGTCGACCGCTCAGAAACGGGGTCACAATGGGTGCGTTCCGCGTTTTGACGGGTCATGTTCTGCATTATGAGAAAAGTGTTTCACCGAATGGAAGAGCTACGTTATCGCGAAAACGCGTTACGTGAACACGCATTAAGCGAGGACTCACCGTACGTGCGTCACTGCAGTGTGATTGCATGCAACTGTAATCACAACACACGTGACGTGTAATCGTATGTTCTTAAGTTGATTTGCGTGCGGTTGGGTTGGGTGGCTGTGCTCCTGCCCACGGTGTGTGCCGTGCTTCAGGATGGCGCGCAATGTCCATGAAAGCCAGGGCGGAGAGGGCGACGATAACTTCAACTTCAGCTGGAAGATGTTCACCAGCTGGGACTACCTAATCGGAAACCCGGAGACCGCCGACAGCAAGATTGCGTCCACCACCACAGTGTTTCGGGTACGTAACGATAGCATCCTTGTGGACTGATGCAATTGCTAGAACCTGTGCAACTTAATTTATTCAGACAATGCCCAAGAAGCGCGCGAGCGTGCGCACGCTAGCAGAGCGCGTGGTGGGACTGACACGATCGGTGAATCTTGCCCTTGCATGCCGTCGGCCTACGATGTTGCTCTGCCAGTGGCGACATTGCACCCCCGGATTGCCAGATGGTGGTTTTCTAATGAAATAAATTTCATTGTTAAAAAAATATATTTATTTCGGCCACTTAGGCAGCCCTGGTGATCTCCCTCCTTGTCTTTCTCCCATCCCTTCAAAGTCGCAACCTTGGAGTCTTTTTTGACAATAACCTCTCCTTTGAACACCACGTAAAACAAATCACCAGAACTGCCTTTTTTCACCTCGAAAACATCTCCAGACTTCGCCCATCACTCTCTTTCTCCGCTGCAGAAACCCTCATCCACGCCTTCATCACCTCCATAATCGATTACTGCAACAGCATCCTATACAGCACTTCAACCAAAACATTAAATAAACTCCAGTACATCCAGAACTCTGCTGCTCGTCTGCTCACTCACACCCGCACTGGTGACCACATTACCCCTGTCCTCCGGAACCTCCATTGGCTCCCGGTCCCACAACGAATTAAATTCAAAATCCTCCTCCTCACACATAAAGCCCTTCATAACCAGGCCCCTTCCTACCTCACTGACCTGCTCCACCGCCACAACCCATCCCGTAGCCTTCGCTCATCTGACGCCAACCTCCTGACTCCACCTCTCAGAACCAAGCGTCGAACCTGGGGCGACAGAGCCTTCTCTATAGCTGCCCCCTTGCTTTGGAACTCTCTCCCAAAACAAATCCGTGACTGCACCGACCTTCCAGCGTTCAAATCATTGACTAAAACGCACCTTTTTAAAATTGCTTTTAATGTTTAGCTAAGTTTGATGTGTTTTTAGTGTTTTTACCATTTGATGTTGTTTTTGCTGCTTTTATGATTTTATGTAAAGTGTCTTTGAGTATTCAGAAAAGCGCTCACAAATAAAATGTATTATTATATTAGTATTATTCATTTGTTAAGTTTTACGAATGTGTCTTTTGCATAAACCAACACAAAAAAATGTACGCTCGTAAATATGCCTTCTGTTCTGTACACTTGTAAGAATGGGAACTACCGTAGTTTATCCTAATGAATGGCTCTTTCCGAGATTTCCTCGGCTGCATCATGCGATAGTCTCGGAAAACATAAACGTTTATACTAAATTCAAAACATTTTTTGTTATTTTACCAGGTAAGGCCCACTGAGCTATATACATAGCTCTTTTTCAGAAGCAACCTGACCACAAATGATATCACAAATGAAGTGGCTTATCATGTGGAAATGTATAGCAGTCAAATACTCTAAACACATGTTTCTAAATGTGGATGGAAAACCCGGAGAAAAGTCCACGCGACCACAGGGAGAGAGACACGCAAACTCCAAATATGCAGGAGTCAGGGTCGGGATTGAACTCACGGCCTCCTGTATACCAGGCGAGAAAATTAAGATCTTGCCACCACAGCGCCCTTGGTCAAATTCCTTGGTCAGATTTCCACCGGATGCCCAAGTACCCTTAAACGAGTACCTCGTGCAGAATGTAAACATCAGCACTGGGGTGACAAAGGCGGTCGGATGTGGTGCGGAGGACACTACACCCTCCTGTGCTGTGTTCCAGCATTAACCTGGTGTTCGCAAACAGCACTTGTGCAACAACCTGTGTAGGCCACACTGTCGGTTCTTGTTTTCTATCTTTGCCACGGTGTATAAGTGTTATGCAGATTTGTCTTTGTGCGCATGCAGGAATCGATAGTGGAGGAGCAGGAGAATCGCAAGGAAGAGAATGTCCATCTCCAGCGCTTCCTGAGAGTACTGGCCAACTTCCTCATCGCCTGGTCACTTGCGGGCAGCGGCTACCTGATCTACTACGTCGTCAAGCGAGCACAAACGTTCTCACGCAATGGATGGGACAACTACGGGTGGTGGGAGCGCAATGAAGTGAGCACACATCGGCTCACCGTCATCAGCAGCGTCATTCTAATATTGCACATTCATAACCGTTGTCATCTGTCTGGGTTCGGTTCAGACATTCCTAGTGGTGGAACTGGCGGGGGCAAGTGACGGGAGAAATGCCTCCTCCTTCAGACCCTGAAAAGTTGTATTTTTTTTTATAATTACGAGCAAAATTTCATTAAATGTTTTTATTTTATGTATAATGTAGAGCCCTATGAAAAAAATCTTGAAATGTTGGGGCCACACTCTTGCCTTTGGATATTTCTAGATATGCCTCTGTGCAGTCCGGGAATTTGCATCTGCGCTTAGGTGGCAGGAATTGATTTGTACCAAAGTCCGGTACCAGTATCGTGTTGAACTTTATTGCGGTATATCGCACAGTTTTGATAGTTTGAAAAGTATGCCCGGGTTTAGTCTGCGCAAAAGGTGGCATCTGTACTTTGTAGCCTTATTTTACTTTACAAGAAGAGACACCTCAATAGCCTCTCTTTGGTAGACACAATGGGATTGATGGATCACTTATTAGTTCGTGAACGTGAAGTCGTCACGTGCTTTTCAGCTCTCACCTGGTTAAACAAATGATACTAATAATATAGGGTTTTTTGGGAGTTAGATCGCGGAAATATAAATCTGTCGTTAAACCCGCCACCACCCGACACAGCCAATTAGTAAGGTTTGTCACGTAAACAGAACACTCCGTTACTAGTACAGCACACCGGTGTGTTGGAGAGCAAATCCACAACATTTACAACCTGAGTACGACGTTTCACTACTAATTACAACTAGCTTCATCAGGCGACAGCCAGATTTGTGGAGAAATCCTCTTGTTCCGTTCCTTAAATAGAGGGATAGATGTGATGACGTTATTTGTGAGCCCAACTTACACTAACCTGGCATGTTTAGGATTTTTAGGATTCATTGTAAATTACCAACATTCAGAGAGAATGCAGTGATATTAGAATTATTAGTGATAGTATAATTATAGCATATCAGGGGAATTTAGTTCTGCCACCTTTTATACAGACGAAACCCGGACATATTTCTCAGTCAGCCGAGGCTATCAAACTCTGGCAGGCTACCCTGATTAATACTGCGAGTGTATTAACCATGGAATTTGTGCCATCTATTGTACAGTGGATGATAAAGATTCCGTGACTTGTATTATATGTTGAACTTCTTTTGCATCGTACGTAGCCAACTGTGCGAATCGGAGTTGCGAGGGAAGGATAACAAAATAAACACAAAAAGCAGTTCTAAAGAAATGAGATTTCAATCTTGATAATGATTTAAAAGTGCATAGCTCAAGTGGCTTCCTAATATCGGAAGGAAGAGCTTTCCAGATGTCCGCAGAAGCGCATCTGAAAGCGCGCGATGAGGTGACCGTCTTTGTTTGATGGTTAGCCAACAGCTACTCCAAGCATGACCAGAGTTCGCATGATGGTTTATGCTCCTTGACGAGATCACCAAGGTATTGTAGTCCATTTGTGGCAAGCACTTTGTGTGTAATGAGCGAGACCTCATAAAGTAGTCAGTTGTGTGCTGGCATTATAGTCCGCATTTAAAAAAGATAAACATTTGCCTGAAAATTACTCAATGTGAGATTGCACGTGGCAATCATCGCCCACCACCGACAGACCAATGCCCAATTGTAGGCCGATGCTGAGTCACCTTGTGCCACACAGGGATGGCTGCCACTAGGGGGGTCCCCCTTTGAATCGTTGAGATAAGATGTGACGTCAGGCGCTTTGGGTTTCTTAGGCAATTAAGCAAGTGCCCTGAATATGCAAATGTTATACGTATATATATATTTTTTGTATTACGATGGCTGTTATTCTGGCTTGTTGAGTCGGTGGTGATGTGTACCAATGTTGGGCAGGTGAACGTGGTCATGTCGCTCTTGAGCATGTTTTGCCCGGCGCTCTTTGACATGATCGGGGAGTTGGAAAACTACCACCCCCGTATCGCCCTGCGGTGGCAACTTGCCCGCATCTTCGCTCTTTTCATGGGCAACCTGTACACTTTCATCATCGCCCTCATGGACGAAATCAACAACAAGGTAAGGGCTTGGCACATGGGGTTGCCACCTTTTGCACTATAGAACAAATCCGGATGTATTTCACAGTCAGCCAAGGTCTATCACAACGGTGCAGTCTCCTGCAATACAATTAAATTAAATGCCACCACATTTCTGCACAAATCGGTTCCTGCCATACAAACACAGATTCCCATTTACTGGACTGTCCAAGTCTAACCCAGACAAATGGAAGCCCTCGTGGCCCAGCAACGAACACACACAACAAACAAAGCCTTCATGCGCAGCACTTTGCTGGTTGATATGAATGTGACACGAAAGCAGCTAGGTGAACAATCACCAAAATGTAACGTTTCATGATACAAATGTTACATCTCACAATGCAATGATTATTGCACGATAAGTTCTCCGTAACTTTGTCGCTGTATTTCGCACTTTTTTATCGTCTTGTTTTTGTACTTTTATCTTTAGTTATTTTAAAGTACGTTAACCTAAAATTAGCCTGCCAATAGTCGACTAATCATTGCAATTGTACACTGTAATGCTTATATTGCACACTCTGTCACAAAATTATGACATCATCCCTATGACGTCAAAGCGCTCATTTAATGGGTATCAACTTTTTTTTGAGAACTTTAGTCATCATGCAAGTTCATCATTATTATTTCATAATTATTTTGCCAGGAGATTAAATAGTTTAGAAAAAAATGTATAAGAAACAATAATCATAGTATGAATATTTTGCTAAACGGATGATATGTTTATTGTGGACCTTGGATTGTACAACATAACGTAGTATCGCCAAAAAAACATCGAACTAGGATGGAATTCCGCACAAAAACAAATCCATTGTGGCTGTAATCTCGGGAACGGTGACAGACTACAAACCACTGTTCACAACCGTGAAAAAAAGGAAACTGCCATGATTTGAACACGTGGCACGAAAGGGGGTGTCTATCCAACACATTCTTACAGGGCATGGTAGAAGGGAAAAGAATGAGAGGACACAACCCACTATCAATGAACGACAAATGTGGGAACGTGGACTGACAAGCCAGCTCAACACCTTACATAGATTGCAGGCGACTGGCAAATATGAGAATTGACAGCCGAGGAGGCATCAATGGCACCCCCCGCTCCCCCCCCCCCCCCCCCCCCCAATGACCACTGCAGTACAGGGACAGATGAATGAAGATGACAGATTCCACACGTCCCTGCAGATCTAAATGTGAATGTGGGGCACGTGCAACACACTTCATTACCAGCTCCCTGATGCAACTTCCACGTGTAGTAATTCACCGATTGTGTCTTTCTCCCTCTGCGAGCAGCTGGTGGAGGAAAGCAAGCTTCGAAATTCGACTCAAATGCAATTCATCTTGCACCCATTCTACCCCGTGGTGCTAAACGGCACGCTGGCAGAGAACGCCACGATGCCCCCGCCCATACCCATTGATCCCATGGACATTCCGCGTGGGCCCTGCTGGGAGACCATGGTGGGGCAGGTAAGCTACAAGAGGTCGTGGGTTCGATCCTGACCCCTGAAAACGCGTGCTATATATGTTTAGTTTGCATGCTCTCTCTCTCTCCCCGTGGTCATGTGGATGTTATCTGGGTCCTCAGGTTTTTCCCTCCAAATTCAAAATCAATGTCACGCATTTAGAGTGTTTGGCTGCTATACATTTCCACGTGATGATCAGCCACTTCGTTGAGCTCTCATTTTTGGGCAGGTCGCTTCTGATAAAGAGATATATAAGCTCAGTGGGCCTTGTCTGGTAAAATAAAAAAAATAGTTTATATTTGTTTTGTTAAAGCGGTGTTCTACCGACCCCACATATAGACCTCCATTACCTTTTGGAAAAGTCGGTTGATCACTTCCCACTCGAATTAGCGTTGAGGTGGTGCTCATTTCCTGCTTGCTTACAAGCCTTGAGCCGATGGTGGAAATTCCACATTGCTATGGTAGTGGGTCAGTCTATCCAGAGCACAACCACTGTTGACTTGTACGCAAAGTGGTACTCATTTTTTGAAACTTTGCAAGGATGATTCATTATTAAATTTATAACACACGCAAATTTAATGCAAAAAGGACACTCAGGGGCACAGGAGAATATAAATGAAAGATCGTGAGAAGTGTTCAGATTCTGACAAAAAGTCGACACCGACGCCGTGAGAGAAGAGGAGGGAGTGAACTCCAGACAACCACAGTTGTGACAGAGAACCGACGGTGACCTTGTCCGGTTCCAGAGATGATGGGCTTAACGAGGAGGAGGCCACTTAAGGCAAATCGGAGATTGGAGGCCACTTGAGGCAGATTGGATACAGCAGAAGCTAAATCGGCCGGTTGGCCCAGCATGTTTGTGCTGTGTAACAGACGACGGAAACTTTGTGCAGGATGCATTGTTGAACTGGTGGGCTTAGACAACCCCCAACCAGGATTTGAACTCGCAAGCTTCCAATTGTGAGTCGTTGACTCTGCTGCTGAGTCCACTTGGCTGGTTAGACTTGAATTGTGGAGAGCCTGTGAGATTTAGCAACACACAAAGGGTGTACTAACAGACAGCAAGAAGTTTCAACTCTCATCATGCTTTGCATGTGTAGTGTGGGTTTTACGAGAGTGGAGACAGACGGTAAGAGGCAACACGTTTATTAACAATTGCTACGATACAGCACGTAGCAAACCCTAACACTTGAAGGGGTAACGGCCCCTTTACCCGCTGCCTAAGGAGGCACCGCCTCCGGACTGACGTGCCCTACTACTGGGGTTAAGGTTCTCTGGGTCCTCCGGCTAAGGGTGACCTAGGGGAGGCTATTCTGACCTGACCCAGCCAAGGTACAGGTCCCGACTACTGGGCCGCTCGTTCCTGGCCCTTACAAGGACGTCGGGCCCCGAGGGTTCCAGGGTCGCACCACTGGCCCACTCAGACCCGGCCCTTACAAGGACGGCGGGTCAGGGGAGTCCCAGGGTCCTGGCTAGCTGGGCTTCAGTCTTCAACTGGCTGCCCGAGCCGTCCAGAGGTCCGGCTTTTATACAGCTCCGGAGGCGTGCCCGCTCCTGGCCACGCCTCCCTTCCAGAGAGTTCCAAGGGGGGTCCCGGGGGATCCTAGCACACCCCGCAGCCCCCCCCCCCCCCCCTTGCCCCGGAGCTGGGGAATCTAGCGGCCCCTATCCCGGTCCGCGGAATTGCCCCTGGTGGACCCCGTCTGCAACTGCAGGTAAGTAGCGCGACCCATTAAGCATATATAGCCCTATTTACAGCGCTACACATGCATGTCATGTGATCACCACATTTCAATTGCAATGCTTTCTGCCTTATCTAGATCAAAAGAGCCAAACATGTGGCTTAGTTATTCTTTGGCATATTCCTGTTGTGATGGATTTTCATCACCATTTACAGGGAGTGTTGGATTTGAATAAATACGCCTGCGTGCTAATTGTTTCGTGTTAGCTGTCATTGTTATGCGGCTTCTAATGCTAAGCTTGTGAGCAATTAACCGAAAACGGCTGAATGTGCGGGATGTGTGCAGGAGTTTGTGCGACTCACCGTGTCGGACACCCTGACGACTTACGTCACTATCCTCGTTGGGGATTTTGGCCGTGCCGTCTTTGTCCGCCTCTTCAACCACTGCTGGTGCTGGGACCTGGAGTACGGCTTTGTAAGGGCCGTTGCATCAGCCCGGCACTGCACCTCACCATGCAAAGAGCGTGCAGCTCGCTGCAAGAGAACCCCGCACTGGGGAGTTGCCAACTGTCAGGGTGTGAATTGGACAGTCTGAGAATTGGCCTCTGTTCGGATGCAGGAATTGATTTGTACCGATAGCTAGCACCGGTGTTTTGCTTATATATATTTTTATCACGGTTTACTGCACAGTATTGATAGACCTACCCTGAGTGATAAATATGTCTGGGTTTGGTTTGTGGAAAAGGTGGCAACCGTAATCCGCATTATATCCTGCACCACACTACATCCCAAAGTTCGCCAAGTAAACCAAGAAGGCTTCTGTATCCTCTGAATAACGTCTTCAGTACGTCATAAGCTAACTGCATGTCCTCAGCATGCAGCGCCAACATATGTACTTAGAATTGAGGCGAGGTGCTAACTGCACATCCACATTAAAACGCTTTGCACCCCCAATTTGTTACCCCGCACGCAAATATGAATGTTGGTCATTTCATGGTGCTGGCTAATGTGTGAAGCGATGCAGTACAACCATCACGTGACTCGTCGATAAAATTGTTGCTGTGGAGTACTCTTTCAGTGACTATTTCGATAACAATGTATGACACCACCCACACAACACACACCACACTCGAGCACATCAGGAAATGCAAATACCTTACAGCATACCCACTGCGCACGTATTACAATAACAACAACCACTATTCGTCACCACAGTGCTTGTTCCAGGCTAGGTGCACTTTGAGGCTATGTGAAGTGTCGAAGTCTCACATACTGAAGCTGTTGGAAAGACCCAGGTGTTATGAGTTAACTGACTGAGATGATTGAGATGACTGGCAGATGCACAACCTGTGTTCCTCACTGTGCCACCTAGCTGCGTTTTAGGCACCCGGTACTCCACTCGTTGTGAGTATCGCTCCTCTGCCCTCCATTGTTGTTGGGAGGGCAATTTTCTCAAACAGCCCAGCAGCGTCCTTCATGAGCTTTCTCCACAGTGGCCGATCTTGACACCACTGGTACCAGTCATCGGCAAGCCCAATCAGCTCTATATCTTCCTGTACCACATCAGCCCATCTCTTCTCTTGTACATGCCACGCCCGTTTAGCCCCCTCTCTCCAGCCAAACAAAAGCTGCTTGAGCATTTTGTGGCTAGGCATGCGGCTTACAAGACCCACCCAGCCAATGCAGCCTCAATGATGGAACATTCTCAACATGTTTCAATGATCTGTGAGCTTTTCGCAAAGTTTAGTCTGGTTAATTAATCCAGGATGGATAATAGCCAGGCCAGTCAGATTTATTATTGTTGTTGTTTCGGTTGTTTACACAGGCAATCCTCACTGAGTCTTATACCTCTCTTTCAGAAGGGCCTTGACAGGTTTCAAGCATAGGGTAGAGAATAAATAATTATGACTAAGAAGACCTAGATATTTGTACGGAGCGATATGCCAGGTAGCTTCCACACAGTGGTACGCATATGATGAAAAGATAATGCTGCTCGACTGATTTGAAATAAAACCTCTGCTGCCAAACCAAAGCTGATCATAAGCACACTGCCCAGGAATGGGAACTCCTCCACTCTATCTACAACTGCCCCATCACTCATGGGAAGTTGAGGGGTGGATTGTTTGATGACATAAAATACCCAGGTGGTAGGTGCTTTGCTTTGGTGAGGCTCATGGTAAGGCCCTCTATTATTAGTGGCATACTCGAAGATTCTCAGAAGGGTCTACAACTCCTCCTCAGAGTGAGACAATTACCATAAAATAAGCATACACAATTGGGTTGACTAGAAGTTACCCATCCCTTGACCTTGGACATATTGATCAGCCTTCCATTGTATCTGTACCAGATGGACATTTCTCTGGTACAGCCATTTGAAGCTTCTCAAACTGAATAGTAAAAACAAATATTTTAAATAATGTAAGCGCTAGAGCACATCCCTGTCGCACCCTAACGTGAACAGGGGATGGCTCTGACTGCCGGCTTAGCGCACCGTCGTCGCTAGTCTACTCTACAGCACGTCTGGCAAAAAACATCACCAAGCTGCCACGTGTACAACATTCTCTGGCACATGTCGTGACGGGTACTGCAAGATTCGACCAATACCTTACTGATCTCGTCAAGGAACAATGAACAACACTACCGGCCGTGACTTCGCAAGTCCCGGCACCACACAGTGACAAGAACAGTCACTACATACGTATCAAGATGCAGCATTGAAAGGGGTGGGGGGCTTTTAGATCTGTGTCTGTTACACCACCATCAAGTGACAATGCAACACACACTAAATAACATTTTTATTAATTTATCAGGTAAGCTGCACTGAGTCTGAAAACTCATTTTGGGAGGGCCCTGCATGTGGGCGTTTGATTGTATCTTAAAAGAAGTGCTTTACATGTGGCAGTAAAACGACTACCTGGAGAAAGCCAAACGATAGGTGATGAATCTACTTGAGCCACCAACTGTTGCCTCCGACGCGCTGCTCTGCAGCTGTGCACCACTGTCCTTTACACACATACAACACTGCACTAACGATTGTATAAATGTTTAAATGCTGTATTTGAGCCATTCCCGTAGTCTCAGAGAAGACGGCGTTCAGCTTCAGTATCAAAACCTTGTGTCTGTGTGTGTACTACATTTTCACACATAGCCCTCTTATGGAGAGTTCGACATCAGTGGGAATGTGCTGGGACTCATTTTCAACCAGGGCATGATCTGGTGAGTATCACGCAGCACCCCTGCCTGAAAGCACTCCTGGGGATGGAGAACGTCGTTTTACAAACACGAGTCATAATGGGGGAGCTTTTCGGCCCCAATATTAAATGTATCGATAACAAATTATGAAGAAGCAATTAATACCCAAATGTGTAATGCACTCCAGGGTTTTTATCGGGTTCAAACGTGCAGCAAACCACACGCGCGGGGAGGCGGCCAGGGCTGGCACCAACAATTCCCTAAGCTCTGCGGCCCTACATTGGGATGTTTGGTCGAATCCAATAATGGCCCTTTATACTTGAACAATTCTGCTTCCCATAAATGTACATTTTAACAGCAATTAGTTGACACCGACAAGATGTTGTGCATTTATGCAACAGGGTTGCTTACGTGTATGTATATATGTGTAAACACAAAGATGTCGGGAGCGGTGGTGCAGCGCTTAGCGCGCCGTGCTACGAACCCGGAAACCCGGTTCTGTGCCTCCCCTAGGTCGACTCAGCCTCAAATGAGTACCTGGTGTGGTGTGTAAACATCACCACTGCAGAGATAAAGGCGGCCGGGTGTGCGTTTGGACACCCACCCTTTCATGTGCCATGCCGGCCTTCATAGGTGCTCGCTAACAGCACTTGCCCCAACAGTCTCTTTAGGCTATATGGGGAATCTTTGTCCTTGTCTTTGTTTGCTCTTGCCCTAACAGTCTGTTCAGACTATACGGGGGATCTTTGTCTATATACAAACCTGTGTTGTTCTTTTTTATTTCTGATATCGCTGCCCTGAAGAGCGGATTCTGCTTTAAATGTTCACGAGTTTAGTTTTTATCTGAAAACTTAACGCAGTATTTTGTTCGTGGAAACAGTACAGTTTTGTCTAGCTTATGGTTAGAAGGCCAAGTGACCTCAAGTGGTTGTCAACCGTCTGGAATAGGAGCACGTGGAATTGCAAGTTTATGGAGACCTGCGCAGTCACTGTAGATATCATGTTCTGTGGTTCTTTCAATAAAGCCACGTAGATAGAAAAATAATAATATCACGCGAAGTTTCGATCGCAACACAAGCAATCGTCTTCAGGTGACGTCTTCAGGTGACGATTGCTTATGTTGCGATCGAAACGTCGTGATATTTTTATCATTTTTTATCTACGTCGCTTTACCGAAAGACCCATAGAATATGTATTCCTGCAGTCACGAAAGATTTAAGTATAGATATCGTACGTATTGATTTATATTGCCGTACAGTAGCAATTGGCAAAAATCCATTGATCTGTATTGATATGTGTGCTCATTTCGTGGATCTTGTAATCCGCAACACTCCACGGGGGTTAGAATTATAATCTACAAAAACTAATATTGTGCCGACGTGGTGTGTGACGGATTTTGGGAGGAATTGGCCACGGGATTCTGTTAATCCACCGGGGAAGCACGGCATGTGACAAATTACTAAATTCATACTCTTTGGTTCTTTCGGTAAAGTTACATAAGTAGAAAAATAAAATAAAACAAAAAATAATATATCAACGACGTTTCGATCGCAGCACAAGTGGTCGTCCTCAGGCGGAAAAAATAATCCAGCAGTCGAACTGCTGAACCAGCGAGAGAGCTGTTACAACAAGGTGTTATATATGTGGCGATGGGCAAGCAAGCGGGGTCTGAGCTGGAAAGGAATTCCATCCCCGGACGCACGCACGTCAGTTGTGCTAATGGGGGAGATTAGGGAAAGAGAGATTAGCATGAAATGAGCTTCTGTCGCAGCATAAGAGTATCATCCTCGCATATGTGCACAACAGCAGTGTTAATGGGAGATTAACACTATGTTGATGGGAGAGATTAGGCAGGGAAATTAGGGAGATTAGCAAACTAATGTCACGTCTATGTGTAACACAAGCTGCGGCGCTGCCAACTGCACTGAGAGGAAAACGCGTCAACGCAAGAGGTTTGAAATTAAATGATAATGCCACATTTGCTTGAGGAGAGATCGCATAACATACATCCACCTGCTCGCCAACACTGCCTTGCCACCCCATCCTACCCCAGGATGGGCTCTTTCTACGCGCCCTGCCTCCCAGCCATCAACGTGCTGCGACTTCTGGCCTCCATGTACCTGCAGTGCTGGGCCGTGATGAGCAGCAATGTCCCGCACGAGCGTGTCTTCAAAGCCTCTCGTTCCAACAACTTCTACATGGCCATTCTCCTCTTCATCCTCTTCCTCAGCCTGCTGCCCACAGCGTACACCATTGTGTCCCTGCCGCCCTCATTCGACTGCGGCCCCTTTAGGTGTGTGGGCGATGCTCCCGCGACTTGTTCCGGCCAACCACTCAACCGTTCCCCAGCATCGACAGGAGGACATGGCACTTAAATTATAGTGCTACACAAAGGCTAGACCAATCGTCTTAACGTCCATAAGTCAGGGTAAAGTCAAAGTGATTTTCCTGGGAGGCCACAGCGGGGCAGGTAAGTGACAGTCCCTCGGGGTTCGAGGATGACGTCCATCAGATTTGGAGGTGGCTCTTGAGGTGGCATGCGGTCCCAGATGGAGTGGCATCCGCAGTGCCGGGTTAGCTTCCTTTCCTTTCTCTTTTGGCGGCGATCCGCTTCGGCATTGTGATGTTGGGTCTCGAAATGGGCTGCATCCCGGTGGATGTGCCGGCGCCACCCCTAGGCGGGTGGCAGGCTGCTCCTCCCAGTCTTGAAGACCAATGTTCCCGCGCTTCATCAGGGAGGACTTGAGGGTATCGTTGAACCATAGGCTCTCTACCGGTCCCATATACAGGTCTGAAAATGGGGTTTCCTGCTAAAATTACCGATGAAGCATTGATGCTCCTATTTACAGCCCTGAACCAGTGGTGGAAAAAATCCACATTCCTATGGGTGGGGACGAATCTTTTCATAAGACACTCACTTTTGACTTCCCCACAATGTGGCACTCATTTTATTAACCCAGAGCATTTATGGGATGAGTCAACCCCCAACCAGGCTTTGCAGTCTCAACCTTTCGATTGCGAGCTGCTTGCTCTACCATTGAGACACCTGGCCGGATTGGCCAAGACATACTTTCTTAGTAAATGGATAATAATTTCCTAGTATATGGACACACATAAGATATAACCTTTTATTATGTACTTTACATGACAGGGGCTGCTACAATCTACTCTGCAGACAGAGTATTGGCATTACATTTTGTTAATGTTGTGCTTGCATGTACGTAGAGAGCTTTTTCCCCGCCAGCGATTGCGTGTGCATTGTACGTACATTACTGCATATAACAAAACCGTAAATGAGTTTGTATCAATCGTTGCAAACCCCTCCCAATCCAAACCACTACCTGTTGACCCCGTGACCCCAGTGGGAAAACGCGCATGTACGAGGTCATCCAGGAGACCATTGAGGCCGACTTCCCAGCCTGGTTCAGCACCGTGTTCAGCTACGCGGCCAACCCGGGCCTCATCCTGCCGCTCATCCTCCTCATGGTGTACGCACCACACGCCACTCCACAGCGCCGCACCACAGTGATGCAATTTGCATCTCGAATCCCAGATACATTCCCTTTGCCATCGGCCAGGCGAACATATTTGTGGTGGGTAGCGTTTGTCACAAAACAAATGTCCCACTGCTCTGTACAATACAAAACAATAAAATGACAAAACGATGACGGTCACAAGACAGGCAATGTCAACTTGAAAACAATCGATTTATAAAGGCCAGTGAATAACAATGAGTTTTGAGATGAGATTTTAAAATACCAATTGGTATCCGAGTCTCAGAGCTTTGGATTAATCATTCCACAATCTTGGAGCAAAGGAAAATAATGGCCTGTCACCCACGTGCACAATTAAAGCACCTGCATTACTAAGCGAGTGCACGTGGTGTATCGTACGTAGGGACATATATGCTGTGAGCGATCCGAACGTCTTCAGATTGAAGTTCCCATAGGCTTTCCCTCTAAAAAGAATTGCAAACGTGCTTAAAGTCTGTAACATAAATCCCAGTTAAATATAATTCCCATATTTCAAGCGCAATTATGAAATCTGTTCACTATAATGCCGCCCTACTGTGAAGTCTATTTATTTTACATTCTTGCTACTTTTAACCGGCTTCCATTTTCTCGGCAAAAGGTAAGAGTTATGAGAATTGTTTCATTTTTGGGTTGCATTTCCCTCAAAATGGATGGATTGTAATTGAACTACAAGTATTTTGTTTGTCCATCGCTTGGCTTGAAACAAGATCTTATTCTGCTTTAGTTCCCTTCCGTTGTCTTCGAGAGACAATGGGGCCAAGTGAAATATATCTGCTTGTTCCTGTCTTGCACCACCAGCCTCACGGCTTTGCTTTCCTGTGATGGTCACGTTTGATCAACTCTCAGAGTTGATGGCCTAAACTACGACATGAGTGTAGGAGGGGTAAAGCAGCTCGGTTTGATCATATCAGCACCTCGCTTTGTTGATGATGAACCCCATCACTTTGAGGTTTTCATTCACAGTTATTATGATGCTTGTTTACCCATAAAATACTTTTTATGGATCCTGCCATTTTTTCCACGTGTAATCCCAATTGAGTATATTTGCAGGTAAATTTTCAGCATTGGGATGTTTGGCAAATACTAGTTCCATCGCATGCCATTTTTTGTTGTCATGCATAACAGGGAAAGGACATGCAAACCACACACAAATTCGCCCGAGTTGGGAATCGAACTCGGGCCCTTCATGCTGTAAGCCACAAGTACTACCACTGGACTATCGTGTCGCCACCCGTTAAATTATTCTTGAAAGTGTATAGGATGCTGGAAACAAGGTCTCCTGGAGTTAAATCTCAGAGAGTAGTTCCTTAATGTCCGAGATTGATGTTTCTGCACCCACTGCATATCACAGTGTGCTGGTAATACAGTATAAGTCTGCTTTGCATCAAACAAAAACAAATTACAGTAGTCCCTCGGTTAACGGTGACATCGATTAACGGTTTTTCGGTTAACGTTTCGCCTCCCATAGTGACCCCATGGTTTCGACTAGCACTAACATTCTAACTGGCAATGTGTTTACGTTATGCACGCGAGCGCCAATTTCCGGGAATCCGACTGCTGGTAAGTGGTGCTGAGCCATGCCCTCAGCCAATCAGCGACGCCCATTCATGAGCGCTTAGACCACGACTGCCTTTGTTCATACAACGCTTTCTGTTTTGGCAGTGGAAACAGCTCTCCCGCAGACTCAATTATTTTTTTTACTTATGTTTCAACTTATAAGTGAATTCTATTAACATTTATTTTGGTGAACAGTAGTTTTCGTGGAACGGATTTGAAAACGTTAACCGAGGGATGACTCTGTAATCTTCGTTCAAAACTCTACCCTCTTTAGCCCCAGATGAACTGTTGTCTCAACTCACGTGTAAAATGTTTAAATCTTGACTTAAAGCTTTCGTGACTG
The DNA here is from genome assembly GCF_048934315.1 of Petromyzon marinus. Classification (NCBI taxonomy): domain Eukaryota; kingdom Metazoa; phylum Chordata; class Hyperoartia; order Petromyzontiformes; family Petromyzontidae; genus Petromyzon; species Petromyzon marinus. Next base: position 6,494,751 of record NC_133685.1, read on the forward strand.
CAGGAATTCATACTCTTTGGGTCTTTCGGTAAAGTCACGTAGATAGAAGAATAATTTTAAAAACCACGACGTTTCGATCGCAACACAAACGGACTGCTGAGGCAGGAAGAAATAAAGCGCTGTATTTCTTCCTGCCTCAGCAGTCCGCCTGCTGTGTTTTTCCACCTGAAGACGATTGCTTGTGTTGCGATCGAAACGTCGTGATTTATTATTATTCTTTTATTATTTTTCTATCTACGTAACTTTACCGAAAGACCCAAAGAGTATATGAGATGTTTAAGTTAGCGTGCTCAGGTATAGCCCGCGTGTAACATGGGTCCGAGTGTAGCAAAGTAGCAGAGAGGAAATGTGCTGTGCCGTTTGTGATGACCCCGTTCGTTCCCATTGCCCTGCGTCCACCAGGCTAGCCCTGTACTACTTACAGGCAGTGTCTCAATCTTACAAAGATGCCAACCTGGAGCTCAAGAAGAAACTTCAAATGGTACGGACTCTGCACGTTTGGCAATACATCACAACTTTCTAAGTGCCAGGGGCGGAGCCACGGGGGTGGGGGCTGGGGGGGGCTCAACCCCCCCTGAAATTTTGGGAAAGTCGGTAATCGGGATAACCTGATATCCGGCTGCTGCAAAATGCTGCATGCTGCCACCTTGTGCTGCCCTGCAGGCTGCCACCTCGTGCTGCCCTGCAGGCTGCCACCTTGTGCTGCCCTGCAGGCTGCCACCTTGTGCTGCCCTGCAGGCTGCCACCTCATGCTGCCCTGCAGGCTGCCACCTTGTGCTGCCCTGCAGGCTGCCACCTTGTGCTGCCATGCAGGCTGCTTGAGTGGCAGCCTTTCGAACATATCAAACTTATTTTCCACATCAGCGGCTCCGACCTATTAATAAACTCCGCGTTCAAATCCAATAAAATTTGTTTTATACATTTGTGGCGCCCATTGGAAAACATTACACTGGATATCTCAGAATATTGAAGTCAGCCCCCCCCAAAGTCAAAATCCTGGCTCTGCCCCTGCTAAGTGACAATCGCGTTCCTGATGCCAGCAAACTTCGATTCAAGTACATGCAAAGCACTGGGAATCCATCATTCCCCATGAGCTACCACGATCATCTTGGCTTGAATTTCAATTACATAATGCCACGAGCATGATTATTTTGCCCCGTGCTCCCACAAGCCAGGGATTGATATAAGATCATTGGTTTCAGGCTGTAGAGACTAAAATGAGTTGGGGCTTGTAATCCATTTCCAGAACTGGAAGGCCTACAGCAAATTCAATCTCGTCAAAAATAATCGAAAACTGAAAATGTCGAAAATCCCCTGGTTTAATGCAATAATATATCTCACGTCCCAAGAACTTGCCTTGCTCTATTATTTATTACACTGTCTGTTTTAACATGTTTGAGCACAAGACCAAAGGCAATGTTTTTTAGAAAATAATTTAGGAAAGGAGACGTTGGGAGGGAAATCCGAAGTCGGGGATTGTGAGAGAAGAAGCAGAAGAAGCAGAAAGAGAAGTGTAGTGAGTGGGTGTACGAGTGGGTGGGTGGGTGAATGAGTGAGCTGTTGCGACCTTCGGTGTGGTGGAAGAAGAGTGTGGGTGAGATAAAACGGCGAGTCTCAACATGGGCAGAGAAATCAATGAGTGAACTTCACGGGAACAAACATAATAATAATAATACTTCCTCACCCTAGTACCTGATACCAAATGCTTTGTCCTCTGGCACCGTTCTTCGAGCCTTCACAAAAAGCAGCTGTCGCGTTTTTATTCCCGCAGTCTTGTCGAGCGTTGGGGCACAAACCACAGCTGATGCCTTTATTAGCGGTGGTGCCACTCCTTCTGAAATGAAAGGGAACTGATTTGAACGACCACCGGGTGGTGAATGTAAGGCCGGGTGGCTCGGTTAGTAGAGTGAACGGCTCGCAATTGAAAAGTTGCGAGTTCAAATCCCGGTTGGGGTGGTGGTGGGGGGGGGGGGGGTTCATTTGGCCCGGCATAAAATGAGGGTTGAAGTCCTTTGGAGAGACTCGCCCCCATCATAGCAAAGGGGAATTTCCACCACTGAGCTCAGAGCTGTAAACAGGAGATGAGCACCAATGCCTCAATGCTCGTTTTAAGCAGCAAGGAGACGCCGAACATCGTTTTTGTTTTGACCACCGCGGTTCGTGCGCCCCAAACGCCCTCCCGTCCCGTTGTAACGTCTCAGCAACGCGACGACGAGAAAAACAAGAAGAGCAAGGCGGCGGGACTCATGGAAGACTTCGAGGAGGAGCAGACGAACGTGGACGTGAAGAAGGGGTCAGAGGTCGGTGCTGCGACGGGAGCGGGAAAGGGAGGCGGCGATAAACCGGCGGCGGCGGCGGCGGCGAGCGGAGAGGCGGAGAGGGGAGCCAAGCACGGGCCGGCTGCTCACGAGGGGCCGTCGGCGGCGCAGGGACAGCAGCAGAGTGGACAGGCAGCAGGTGCAGGTGCAGGTGCAGGTGCGTAGGCGGAGAGGAACCCACTCGCGCAACACGCACACACGCAGGCTGCAAACAAGTAGGCTTAACAGCAAAGACGCCCCGTATAGTCTTAACCAGACTGTTGGGGCAAATGCTGTTTGCATACCTGTCAACCCCCTATCAGTGCCTAACTTCAGACCTTAAATTTTGATTTAAAGCTTTCGTGACTGCAGGGATTCATATTCTTGGTGCTTTCGGTGACGTCACGTAGAAGGGGAACAATAAAATAATAAACAATATAAAACAATAAAATACCGAAAGAACCAAAGAAGAATAAAATTCTCACGACGTTTCGACTGCAACACAAGCAGTCATCATCAGGTGTGAAACCACAGCAAGAAAATTTGAAAAAAGTGGCGTTTTATTTTATTATTTTATTGTTTCCCTTCTACGTGACTTTACCGAAAGAACCAATAATATAATTCAGACCTTGTTGGTCACCCCGTGCCATTATAAATGTCAACGTTCATCCTACAAAGTCCCATCACAAGGGAGAAACGCAAACAAATAGACAAAAATTATGTTACAAAACAAAAACTGTTTTACGTATTAATCTTGATAATTGGTGTCAATGATGCTACTTAACATGCTTACTGTCTGTGATCTTGCATGCTGATGCTGTCCCACGACTATTTTTTATTTGGCCGTATTAATTTGTTTTGCCCGTATTAAAATGGCTGTGTGCTGTATGGCCCTGAAAAAAAACAATTTCCCTGTACAAGACTATTGGTTGACAGGTATGTGTTTGCGAGAACCTATGAAGGCCGGCACGGCAGATGAAGGGGGTGGGTGGCCAGCACCACACCCGACCGTCTTTGTCTCCCCGGTGGCAATGTTTACACACACCAGATACTTAGTTGAGGCTGAGTCTACCTAGGGGAGGCCCAAGACCGGTTCAGATAATTGCCACTGGTGTTGGTGGCCGTAAGCGGGAATCGAACTTGTGCAACGGGGTTCGTAGCGTAGTGCACTAACCACTACACTACCGCTCCCCACAACACACACACACAGTAAAACCTTGGATTGCGAGTAACTTAGTCTGTGAGTGTTTTGCAAGACGAGCAAAAGTTTACAATAAATATTAATTTGATAAACGAGCGAGGTCTTGCAATACGAGTGGTGTACGTATACGCTTTGTCTGCCGAGTGTCACGTGATCACAACTGATAAACGAGTGCTTTGATATACGAGTGCTTTGGATTACAAACACGTTTCCGGAACGAACTATGCTCGCAATCCAAGGTTTTACTGTATTTTAGTTTGTTGGTCTAAATGACAACATCGCCACACATTCAGTTATTTTGAGCCGGTGGTCTGGAAAAGGCTGTGAGCTTTTGTCCATTCAATGCTGCACACCTGCGTGTGTTGTTAAATCAAAACACAAGCATGCTGACAAAGAAGTGAACACTGAGGTATCCTTACAAAGAGGCACAGCGAGTGGTCACAATGTGTCGATGGTACGCCATGCCAACACTTCTCAAAACACTAAACATGTTAACTGAAAACATCCCTCTTAATTTTGAAAGCAGCAGTGAACATGGTTTGCTGGACAAATGTGTTTCATACCGGCATTTCTGCATTTCCATTTCAACTCCTAAAGAAATACATCTATAGAGGTATACTAATGACTCGGATTTGTTTTTGATGGAGGACCCTTCGTGCTACTCCATCTCAGAGCGATGTTCATGCGATAAGTGGCTTGCGTCACATCTCAAACATTTGAAAGGGTACCTCCAGTGGCAGCTGTCCCTAGGAGGCACAAGGCAACTCGGCACCTGGCCTGCACGTGGGCAGTAGTCGAGCAGTAGGGGGCGATGATTGCTATGTTTAATTCCAGGCATGCTCACAAAGGTGCGTGGATACTTTAAGCTTTACATTATTTTCTCAGTGCTGTTTGTGACCTCTCCACTGACCATGGCGTAACATGCTCGAGCATGCCTAGGATGAATTCTGGGAATTTTCAGTTCATGGGCATGATGTCTGTAGGACGCTTGCAGGATATATCAGTCACGTGCCGAAAATGAACCCAATTTAAATAGATGTGAGGTTATCTTGCTAAGAAAACACTTCATTCTATAAGTTTGGTCATTGTGAGTTAAGTAAAGATTGCATAGTGAAGGAGTTACAATCCTTGTATTTATCCCGCACCTCCGATTAGTGATGTTGGCTACGTGTGGTGAAAAAGAAGTTCAACATGAATATGTGCAAATACTTTTCCAGATATTACCACAAGCTGGTGGATACATAGTGATGAAGTATAGCAGTGTTGTTGTACAACTGCACATTCGAAGAGCAGTGAGCTGTTATTAATGTTGTCTTCTGAGGATGTAATGGGTGTAACATATTGATAAAGCTGCAATGTGGTGGTAATTGTGGAAATTATGGCAACATTAATGTGCTTCATAAAATCTATGTCAGTCAACCTGAAACAATTGTGAGTGACCAACACATATAGGGTCGCCACCTGTCCAGGTGTGACCCAGAAATTACGGGAATTTCCATAATTTGTGTGTTGGGTATAGGAGGAATCGATTTGTACCGAGATATGGTGGTTTTGTGTTGAACTTTACGACAGTTCATTGCAACTGAGAAATGTGTCTGGGTTTGGCCATGAAAGAGATGATAAAGATTTGAAGCTTTCGTGACTGCAAGGATTCATACTCTTTCGTTTTTTCGGTAAAGTCACGTAGGTAAAATGAAAATAAATGATATAATAATAAAACAACTAAATTAATTTTGAATAGATAATAAAGACCTTTTGATTGTTGGCTCTTAACTTTTAATACAAGAGAGCAATTCTAAAACACAAGGATGATGCGCGCAGTTTTATAACAACACGCTGGGTGGTGGTAGCGCACGCCTGTAATCCAGCACCGTGGAGACAGCGGGGTTTGGTGAATCGCACAAATTTCATGAAATTCGCTTCGCATGGGCGTCGAGGTTGTACGTATGTACGTATGTTGAACTTCTTTCGCACCGTAGGTACCCAACTGTGCTAATCGGAGCCATATCCTGGCTTACCAGGACGTGGCAGCACAACAAATGAATTAATCACCACCGTTTTCCATCCGTACGGGTATAGTGTAACCCCACCTCCTCGCTCGTATGGGTTTTCTCCGTGTACTCTGGTTTCCGCTCGTGTGTAAACATTAATTAATCAACAGGAAACGCGTTAATATACAGATGACCACAGAGCTTGGGCAATTACTGGCACCGGATCACTGCCTGGCTGCCGTCCAGCTCGCCTGTGGTTTTCTGCTCCTCTGACGTTGCCCATCCTGTCACCTGCAGGCAGAGGTCAAAGTCAGCCGAACGGGGCACGATCCACGCGGGGAGAATCGGACTTTCCGCAGGGGCCTCCGCAGCCAGGGCGTGGGCGCGGAGGTGGATCCCGCCACCCTTACCCCCGCTACGCACACCCGCAGTATCTGTACGGTTACCCGCCCTACGCACACCCAAGCATGATGTACCACCCTCCGTGGGGGGGCGGCGGCATGCTCCCTGGATATCCCCGACCTCCACGCGCCATGATGAGGGGTGGCCCTACCTATTGACGGCACTCGTTCGGCGACGCGCGTTCGTTGCTGTGCAGACGCGTCAGAAAACTAAAGCAGAACGGAAGGAGATAAGAGGTGGCAAATGTTACATGGCAAAGTGCGAAAGGCCGAAGTATTTTTTTGGGGCCAACCACAGTGGTCATAGTAATGATCATAGTAATAGCTTCTAAATGTGGGCAGCTGTGACACGTTTAGATCCGTTACCGACGGCCACAAGTGTCATTTGGTGAGCCGGGTCGCTTGTGATATGTACGACGGGTGGAGTGGCACGCGCGTGAGACTAACTCTCGCTTGTGTTGACACTTGCTAACGGTGTTTGTACCAGGAAGTCCAGCTTTACACAGGGAGCAGAACAGTGGAATTAAAAAAAAAACTCAAAAGAAATTACTCCCGAGCACAGAGGCTCACGTCTACATCCTTAGCGTATTCCCAAGCTCACACACACACAATGAAGTAATGTTAACTCCGCCACCGTTAGGCACCAAGGTTAATTTGATGACGGCCTTCTAGATCGTCGGAAGTTCCCCCCACATCCGGCAAAATAATTTGGATTCCACTGGGGTTTCGCACGCTCGCGGTTTTACCCTGCCCATGGTTTATACTTTCCGGGTTCTGGAGATCAGAGTGGAGCCCTGAGGCCCACTACTCCCCTCCAACCACAACCCCAACACTGCACCACTCCCACTCGTCATCACGAGCTGACCTCGCACACACTACCTCCACAATTGCCCAAGATGGCGCCTCACGCCAACCTCACCACAATTCACTCGATGCTAGGCACCACACAAACAATTCACAACGTCCGACAGTAAGCACAATTCAGTTCTTCACCCCAGTCCACAGCAAAAGGCTTCCACTTTACTTGCACTGCCTCATCCTTGCCACAGGACGGGCGCTGGGAGGCAGCGTTCTGCCTTCTTTGCTCGGCCCCACCCTGCACCAGCTCTTGCCCTTGATTTGACCTTGGCCTCGACCTTCACCGTACTCCAGTCTTGACTCAAGGACCCTGGTGTACAGCACATGAAGCTAAACTTTTAAACTACACGCCGTTATGCAGGATTGTAATCACGCCGTCAAGTTTATAAGTTCCCATTGTGCTGTTGAGTCCACTGCTCACCACACACAGCAGCAGTGGGACTAATTCGGGTGTTGCTGGCAGCTCGGCACCTCCACTCTGGACTGTTGTTGGTGTCTCCAAATCCTCTGCCTTGTTTGAGCTCTCCTTTTATAAGCAGCCCCTATCCAATGGGAGAGCGGCTCCACCGTAAGCTGTTAACACCTGGCTGGTTTTCTAGTTGTGCTCCAAGTGAGTACTTTACACATGGTTACAGTCAGTCAGCTGCTTGATTTGAAAGTCACTTGATGTAACTGTCGACTAGTTGCCAGACTTGCTCATTTGCTTACACTCCTCTTCCACTGGCATCATCACGGTTGTTCCAAACCATACTTTTATTCCAACACAGTGTTTCAATACGTCTTACGTACATCACTATTTCCCACACTTCTTCCCACCAGAATCCTATAGTGATGACTCTTACCCTACCACTAACACCTTTCATACTAAATATCCTATTCCCTGAACGCCTCCCTCCCATCTTGGATGTTCAGCTTCCCCACCAGACCAGACTGACTCAAATCCCTCAGTCAATTATTGTTATTATCTCCTTACTCGTCCCACATCCTTGGTCACCCCATGGCCCTCTCTTATTTGTCATTGCTCATATCAACCTCGATCTGCGTTACACCACCTCCCCTGCCAATCTCCTCCCTCCCTCATTTCCCCACTAAACTCTTCTGATCCCGAACCCCTTCTTCAGCTCGCATGGCGTGCGCCTCTACCCCATCATTACAGTCATCCTATATCCCAAATATCGCGGGCGCCACGGTATCGAGATGTTAACTACCTCGCCTGGTATACAGGAGGTCGTGGGTTCGATCCCGACCCTGACGCCTGTATTTGGAGTTTGTATGTTCTCCCCGTGATCGCATGGATTTCTCTCTGGGTTCTCTGGGTTTCCCCTCCACATTTAGAAACGTGCGTTTATAGAGTATTCGACCGCTATAAATGTCCACGTGATATGCCACATCTTTGAGATATCATATGTGGCCAGGTCGCTTATGAAAACGCGCTATATAGCTCAGTGGGCCTGACCTAGTTAAATGAAAAGTTTTCGTTTTATCATCCCCTACCACCCCTCAACGTGTCATCACCCTCATTGTCATTGTCATCCCTCGCCATCGGCATCATCACTTTCTATCATCGGTGACACCATCCTTGAAGCGCGGGCCACAACACTTGCAGCCTTTTCCCTTTGCTGGGGAGACGATGAGTCATTCCTCTTCCACACGTGCAAAGCAAAGCCTTTGCAATGCTTAGTTTTTGCAGCCAATAAATTGACTGGGTGTCAGTGCTCGGGTTATGGCAGCCACGTCTCTGTGTGTCGTCACGGTCGACAACCTGTCCATTCTTCGAGTAGTCGCTGCGCCGACTTCACAAGCAGCGGAATGGGGCCACCAGAAAATAGTGTTCACTTGTGTTGCACTTAATACGACTGTAATGCAGTGGTGGCTATGTTTCTGCGGAGTACTTCTGCTGGTTTTGGCAACAAAAGGCTTTGCTTTGATTTACACCCCCCCCAACCAAAATAAGTCTGAAAAAATCTAAATGTGTTATAATAAAGCGATGAAAAAAAATGTATATTCCCTTTTTTGTTGACGCAGTGAAACTCCAAAAATCAGCATCGATGTGGGGGTGCCACTTTTGGCGAATCCCGAAATCCGCTACGCACCACCGCAAGAACAACTAATGTCAGCAACAGAAGTTTGTGTAAAATTCCAAATTTTTTGGTGTTATCAGCCACACGACTCCAGAAATCGGCAAAAAAATTACCAGATCTCAGGAGTGTTTGATCGCGCTGCCAAATAACAAAAACAAAACTAATTTTGCAAACTTTAGGAGTTATGTGGGGGCCGACGTCCACCTCCCCGCTCCCCGTGAGCGGGCGGGGCGCGACGTCCACCCCCTCCACTCCCACCTCCTCCTCTTCGGCCGCCTCTCGCTGCGCGCCCGCGCCGATCGGATTATCGGCCCCCCGCGCCAGCGCCCTCTCTGAGGAGGGGCATCGCTACTCGGCTGGCTCACCACCGCTCGGGGTTATCTCCCCACGCACCCCACCACACAAAAACGAACGCAGGGACGTGCACGCGCGCGCCCCTGCAGGCGCGTATTTCCCTGGCGCTAATCAAAACGGCAGTATGAATCTGCGCGTGCATCTCCGGGGGTTAAACCCTAATCCGCGTGCACACAAAGGCTAATGCTAAAGGACTGTATGAATATGCACGCGCTCCCCCCCAGTGGTTAAGCCTTAATCCGCCGTGTAAACAAAGGTTAATGCTATAGGGAAAATAGCGGCGGCGCTAGGACTATGGGTGCACGCCTCACAGTCAATGATATTTTATTACACGCTTTTATTTAACTCGCTCTGTTGTCGTATCCTCAAATCCTGTAACTCAATTTTAACCCACTTCCCAATGTGGTATCGACTGCAAACTTGGTCTATCTTCTTTGGTTCTTTCGGTAAAGTCACGTAGAATGAGAATAAAATAATAAATTGATAAAATAAAATAACACAATAATATTCTCACGACGTTTCGGCCACAACACAAGCGGCCTTCATCAGGTGAAGGGACGAGACTGTCTGCTAGGACAGCGCTTTTAAACTTGGCCTACTTATGTCAGACCTCGGGTCGCAGTGTTAGACGGGGGTCAGAAGGACCCCAGCCTTCGAATCAACAAATCCGACCCCTTTACGATAGCATGACGGCACTAGCAGCTGGGATCCTGGCGGGATCTCCACGTTGATATCAGCGAGTGCCTGTGCTGCAGCGCTCGATGCCGAATGCAGCAAAGGGGAGGGCAAAAACCACAATTTGCGACCCGAAGGCATCTCCAAGCAACCCTGATCGACTAGGACCTTAACGGGCATACGTCGAAGAAAATCGGTACCCAACAAGCAGGGCACAGCCAACGACCTAGAAATCAAAACCGGTCCCGATACGGCAACATCACCAATGACAATGAGGGGCATCCACCTGGCCAATGATGCCCATGCTACTACCCCCATTAGCCGCAACACAAGCATCAAATACCGGCCGGATTTGAGCAACAGGAATCGACAGTAATTGAAACATGACATCTGAAATAATCGTAGTGGAAGCCCCCCGTGTCCACCAAGATGCGAACGTCTACTCCCTGTATCGAACCAGATACCGCCGAGGTTCCCGCAGCCGCTGCGACCACACGACACGCTAATTGTTTCAAATGTGTGACCGAATTGGGCCAACTTCGCGTAACCGAACTCGAATGGCCGGTGTTAATAACCGAATCCAGATGCGAGCGAATGGGGAACCGTGTCCTGAGATGCATGAGGTTGCAAAATGGGCCGTGTGTCCGACGCGTACCGACTCGCCTGCGGGGTTGGAGGATGAGCCGTCGGAGGGGCAGCAGGAGCTGGAGCAGCAGCCGAAGTTGGAGAACGAGGACGACTCTGGCATTCCCTCGCGAAGTGCCCCAGCCGGCCGCATCGGTAACGGATCACGGCCGGACTTTGTGCCCCGCGGTCTTCACGGTGACGCGATCCTTCGGACCCCCGGGCGATGAGCAGCATCACCCCGCCTTCGATCCCATTGATAAGCTGCAGCGGCTAGATCACCATCAGGAGACCCATCCCCAGGCGGAATGTCGACAACCCCAGCCGGTTACCCATCCATGCAGCCATTTGAGACCACCGCTGCAGATTCTCGTGTGCATGAAGGCATCTGGCAGCCCATCGGGACGATTGCCTCTCGTGGCCGCACGCAGGCAAAACCACTCCCATGTCCCTTGCCAGAACGAGCATACGGTCCATGACAAGCAAGTCGAGGGCCTCTTGTTTCACATCGGGGTAGGCAGCTACAGCCAACGCCATCGGAGCACTACGGTAGGCGAGGGGCGATTCAGAACTACCTTTCCTACGTTGCATAAACTTTCTTCGTGTGTTGGAAGGTGGCTCGTAAACTTCCGCCATCTTGCCATATGCACCTTTGTAGCATCGTTCTCTTTTCCGGAGGAATAGACCCGAAGACCGCCAGAGCGTCGTCATCTAACCCGGTCGGTAAAGCGACCGGCGCCTCTTCCTCCGTCCAGTGGACCGATCGGAACGCCGCTTCGAATCTCCAGGTGAAGGCGTTCCAGTCGCCGCTGGCCGCGTTGCCGTGCCGGCCCCGCATCTTGCCGCGGGGTGAGCAGCAGGAGCCGCCGCTCGGGCCGGCGTGCGCCTGGGGTTTGTGCTGCGAAGGCGGGAGGGGGGAGCCACCACTCGCCTTTCGCAGCTCACTGCTGGCGCTGGCACGAGTGGCCTACCCCGGCCTGGAGGGAGCAGCGCTGGGCTGCTGGGCTGCTGCAGCTCTCCCGGGGCCTGACACCAGCTGGCGCGGTGCCTGACCTGCCCGTTGATGCCGCATGGAGAGGCGGCCCTGCGGCGCATGTGCGCTTGAGGCATGCGCTTCTGTTGACGGCCTGTGGGACCGCTGCCATCGGCCTCCAGCCCTCATCGCCGAATTGCGTTTTGTTGGTGTGTGTCGTCTGGGCTGCCGGGATTCCGCCTTTGTGTTGATGGCAGGGCGTGATGAGGGTTTGAAGGTTTTGAAATTTGATTGATTGTTGTCGTGCTGTCTGGGTGTTGTGTTGGGTTTGTGTGCGGTCCGTCTTCATTGCTATCGCCAATGAACTGCAACTTGAATCACTTACCTATGAGATCTTCACTCAAAACTGCTCTAGACGTGTTGTACACCCCGAGCTGCCACTGCTATTCAGTGGTGTAAAATCAAATGTTTCGCTCCGGATGACCGTGGCAAAGTATGATCTTGTGTTTTGATTTAGTGTGCTGATCTTTAAAGGTGCATTCAACAATTTTGATACTCCTACTGATGCTCCTGCTGTTGTGGAGTGACTCATGCAGCTAGCTATGGATACAGGGTTTGGTGGTACATGTTGTTTATGTCGTTTATTGTGAAATGTCGGTCACAGTTCCTATGATCACTGTTACATTGCTTTTATGGCTTTATTTTGGTGATTTCAAAACGTTTTTTGGTTTGGCCATGTTTGTTTGTTGTAGTACGGAGTTAAACTGATGGCTTTAATCTAAGTTGTCTTGTGGTTGTTTGACTTGCATCCCACTGGGATTTTTGCACACAGCGTTGGTGTACGGTGCTTTTTCTGGAAGATTTTGCTGTTTTTCCCTGGATTTTTCTATTTGCGCATAGTCACTTTAAGATGTTTTCTTGTTAATGTTTTTTTTTATTTGTTGCGGTTGCACCCGATTCAAGAGCCGAATGGCTCACAGGGCTGTACCAAATCGATGAAACTGAAACTCTCTCATTACATCTCCATAAGCCCTTCTTCTACCAATCACGCACAGCCCCGTCACCTACCCTTGACCCCACACCAACCGGCTTGCCCTGACTGACCAACTCGTGCCTCACCCCCAGGCAAGGCTAGACTCTGTGGCACCTTGACTTCTGGAGATTCGGGTTTTGGGGGGGATTTAACCCCCCATAACTGCTCACCCCAGCATGACAGCATTCGTCCACACCTTTACTATGCTGGCCTTAGGAACGCACTGCATCCGTATTAGAATCAGTATTAGAATCACACTGTGTTTGTGTTAGAATCGCACGTAGTTTATTTTACACAATATATAAAACAAGATGCTGTTAGTGAGCATTTATGAAGGCTGGCACGGCACATGAGGGGGTGGGTGGCCAGTACCACGACCAGCCACCTTTGTCCCCACACTGACTTTCACACACTATCTACCGCCACTCGTCACCAAGTGGCAGTGACATCACCCCGGCACTTGTTGCCATGCTAGGTGCACTTTGAGGCCACATGAAGTGTCGAAGGCCCACTGTCAGGTCATGGGGCAGACCCAGGTGCCATGGGTTGACTGACTAAGATGACTGACAGATGCACCGACCGTGCTCCCATCACTCTGCTCATTGTTGTGTGCTCGGCTCCTCTGCCCTCCATTGTTGCTGGAGGGCGACTGCCTCCAACTCCCCAGCAGCACCCTTCAGGAACCTCCTCCACAAAGGTCGATCTTGACACTGCTGGTACCAGTCATCAGCAAATCCAATCAGCTCCAGATTCTTCTGCACCACATCAATCTGTCTCTTCTCTAGCCTGTCCCAAGCCCGTTTAGGCCTATCTATCCGGCTAAACAGAAGCTGCTTGGAAATGCGGTGGCTGGGCATGCGGGCTATATGACCTAGCCAATGCAGCCTCGCTTTCCGGAGGAGCACACTTATTGGACTTTGTCCAGATCTTTGAAGGATTTGTGAGCTTACACATTACAGTTTGGTTAAACCCAGGATGGATCGTAGGCAGGCCAGCCTGAATGTTTCTGACCAGTGAAGATGTTCCATTAGGGGGGTCCACGTTTTGCAAGCATAGAGAAGGGAGGGCATGACTGTCGCTGAGAAGACCTGAAGCTTCGTGTGGAGCGATAGACTAGGTAGCTTCCACACAGCGTTACGCACCCGATGAAATGTTAATGACGCTTGACTAAATCGGAGTGAGATCTCTGCTGTTAAACAGGAGCTGGTCATAAGCACACTGCCCAGGTACAGAAACCTCTCCACTCTCTCCCCAACTGCCACACCTCCTTAATGATTATGAGCAGGGACTCAGAAAGCACATAGAACAACCCAGAGCCCAGGCCTATTGATTTTATAATAGGCCTTAACCAGGTCAATAAAGATGTAGGTCCTGTTGGAATTCCATACACCTCTGCTGTAGCAGACGGACAGAAAATTTGGCATCTGTGCAGGACCTTCCTGGCCTGATATCACATTAGGGCTCCGCAAGCCTCTAGTTAACATCCCTGGCAAGGCAATGTTGAATAATCCTTGCCAGGATCTCTCCCAGCACACTCAGGAGGGAGATGCCCTTGTAGTTGTCACAGTCTGTGTGGTCCGCCTTCTCAAAGAGGGAGACCACCAGGGCATTCTTCCGATCCTGCAGAACTTGTTCAGTTGTTCAAACTGTTATGATATCATATAGGGCAGTCTGCACACAAACGACACCCTCCCTCATCAGTTTACTTGGAAGATCATCTCTGCCCGGCATTTTTCCTGGTCTCAGACTCTGGATTGTCTTCCATACTTCCTCAACAGGTGGTACTTCAGCCAGCCACTGACAGGGAAGACAAATTCCTCCAATATTTGAGGAACCACAACCTCAGCAGGTTCATCACCACTTTGCCCCGTGTTTTCTGGTCTGAGGAATTTCCCCTCCCGCAAGATCTCACAGAAATGCTCAGAAAACCTGGAAACCTGTTCCTGAGGCTCAGAGATCAGATCACATTTCTCCTAAGGATGGTGATAGGTGTGGCGCTGCAAGTTACTTTTTTGATGGATTTAAAGGGATTTGTGATTGATGCAGATTCCATCTCAGGAACCCGCAACCACTCCCTGTTGTTTGGCAGTCTCATGCTCAGAGTGCTGACCACCCCTAATGGTAATTGGAGCCAGAGCCAGTCCACCGGACTTCCTGAATATTGCAGAGATCCAGGTGGTACCGGTCCAGCTCCCGAACAAAGGAGTGGCAGCCTCTCCTCTGTAGTGAGCATTCGAACATTCCATGTGGCCACTCGCAGGTTTTTTTTACCATTTCCAGTGGAACCAGACTTCTGGCTCCACCAAATGGGGTTTGGCCAGGGCCACCAGCACAAGCTTAGATATTTATATTGTGGTTTAGTGGTAATTGAATTTAAGATGGAGGGGTTACCAGCCCCTCAGACCCATCCAGAGACCCCTTTAGCCACTGTGGTGGCTATGAGCACCATGAGGGGAACAGCCGATTGGAATTGGCCTTCACCCCATGGCATTGCTCTCATCTTCAACAACGTTACTGCCCAGCACCACCGAGGAGGTAGGGGTTTTTTTGCTGCAGGTTCACACATACTTTTCACACACACACACTTTCACACACACTCACTTTCACACACACTCACTTTCACACACACACAGTGTGCATGCAAAAGACAAAGATCCCCCGTATATAGCCTATGAAGGCCAGAACGGCACACAAGGAGGTGGGTGGCCAGCACCACGCCCGGCCGCCTTTGTCTCCCCAGTGGCAATGTTTTTACGCACCGCACCAGGTACTAATTTGAGGCTGAGTCGACCTAGAGGAGGCCCAGGATCGGTTCAGATAATCGTCACTGGTGTTGGCCGTTAGCGGGCTGAGTCGACCTAGAGGAGGCCCAGGATCGGTTCAGATAATCGTCACTGGTGTTGGCCGTTAGCGGGAATCAAACTCGGGTCGCCAGGTTCGTAGCGCAGCGCGCTAACCGCTACACCACCGCTCCCCACACATTTACTCCCAGATTAATGCTGGGACTCATTACATCTTGCGAAGGATCTCTCCTGCGAATAAAATAGTTCCATGGTTCGGTTCGCGAGTCGGAAGATTAATTTTTTAGGATGGTTCGTTCATAAGTGCGGATGTTCGTAAGTCGGACGTTCATAAGTTAGGGACTGCTTGCAGTGCTGAAAGTTAATCTGTGATCGGAGCTGATGAAGAAAGTGAAAAAAAAACCCACACTCCTAAACAATGAGACCGTGAGAATAAAAAATGATCACAATATTTAATAATTAAGACCTCACCACACACTTTTTTTCCCTCAAAGTTGTAATGCAATGACTCAATATTGCGTCTTTGACCGTCCAAGATGGGAACAACGACTCAGCTGCGGAGAAGTCCAAGCGTCGGGATATGACAATGGAATTTCATTGCCTGCCATTAAGTGTTGTGCCTCCGGTCATTTCAGATGCATCACCATCAGCCTGCGATAGTGCAGGATCACCACGATTTCCTGGCCCGACCTCTTTGTTGAAGGATGACGTCGTTCACCCGTGATGAGTCAGGACTCTAACAGTTTATCAGCTGTTGCAAGGGATAAACACTGTGACAACGCATGTGTAGAGACGTAAATAGCGTCTCTACGGCGTATAAGCCGACTACAACCACAACTGGTGAATGAGCGCGCACGTGCCTCTCGATGGGGCCGACGGAGACGTGGCGGGGAACCAGGCCCTACAGAGCAGGGTCCCGTCGCAGAGAGAGGGGACGTGCCGATATGTAGTAGCGGTAACGGGGGCCCCGGAGGGACATGTGACGCTGGCTCCGGTTCCGTCGCGAGAGACCAAGGAAGGGGCGTGGCCGGAGGCGGAGTGAGGTGACGTTTGAGGGGATAAGAGGGACGGGGGCGGAGCCATCGTGGATGGCTAACCGTGCGGCGTTGCTTCAGGGGTCTTGGAGCAACGGTCGACGGGGACTCAGTTTATGCAGAGACCCCTTTTGGGGGTCTAGAATAACCCCGAGTGTTGTTAACCCGTAGCCCTGTTCGGTTAATAAATCGTGGTGCCTCCAGACTTCTGTGTGTGCCTCGTGAGACACACACACACACTACACATGGAACTATAGCACAAGGGTTGGTAGATTTGTAAGACCTGTGATGTGAAGTTAATCACGAACATTGTTTATGATTCAAGGTGAACGTGATAGTTCCGTGGGGTGAGGGCTCAATCACCGTTTGACGCGAGTGTGCATTAAATTAATGGTGGACAATCATTTGATTCAAAGGGACTCATTCAACCAGTTTTGTGTGGGACTCGGCACAGGAGTTCTGGGAGTGTAGTTGGGCGAGTTGCGAACAAAAAGAGGATAAGGTGGTTGGCCACTCGCGGTGTTCTTCAAATCTGTTGATACAGGGAGCTGTTACGAAGCTTAGTCGTTCCGCGTACAATTTTGAGCCCGGGTGCAAGGTTGTCGTAAAATAACGCAGGGTCGTCTCCCGTTTTGTTTAGTTTATGGTGGAGATGTTTTGCCAATTGAGGGTAATGCGGTCTAAGTACAATTCAGTGGGGGGGCTGATTGTAACAGGTGGTGTATACAATATGTACGTGACGAATTTATTAATGGGATCACACCCCCTCGTGGTATGATGGAATCGCGTAACTTCAGCGTGTGCGACTTGCTTACGGAGAGGTTGAATGGGGGGGGGGGGTGCTCCAGATTAAGCTTCACACCTTCCGGCATATGAAGCAGACACATTACTTCCAGTTCACGAGTCACGTTCACACGGAGCTCTAGCATTCATATTGAATCAAAGTAATTCTTAGTCAATGTAACATAATTCATACACATTAAGGGTACAGGACTATTAATTATTCGAGTTAAATTACCATATATTTGTGACGATTCATGTTTGATACTTTGTAATGTGGAATTAAAGTCAACACGGGATGGGTTACTTGTTTGCGATTGGGTTACTTGTGTTATGAGAGAGCACACCGACGGGTGACGGAGGACTGCATACCTATTGGCTCATCGGTGATAGCCAATCAGGGCTATGGGTTCCATCTGGGCCGAAGTTCATGGGCGGAGCTCAGGGGGGTATGCGGGAACCATCGGGAAGGTTCTGAGGGGGGGGGGGGGCGTGGTTAGAGGGGGGGGCTTCGCTCCGCCGAGGCGGATATAAGGAGAGGCAGGAGAGGGACTCGGTGTGGAAGCCTGGGTTCGGACCGCGTCTCCTCCACCCTCGTCAGCCATCGACCACGTGGCATCCTCGAGGGCAGCGATCTCCGACGCTGTCAACCAGCGGGGTGCGGGGAACGCGAGAGAAGCCACGCGCAGAGCAGAGAAGCCGTGAGCGCGTGCCCCGGTGTGAGAGAGAGCGAGAGAGAGACCATCTGGGGAGAGAGTGTGAAGCCGAGCAGTCGTAACCAATAAAGACGCAAGTCCCAAGAAGTAGTGGAAGTCGTTTATTACACTTGTTTGGGATTGGGTTACTTGTTTGGGATTGGGTTACTTGTTTGGGATTGGGTTACTTGTTTGGGATTGGAGCAAGGCATGTTGTCTCTGCAGGCTGAGTCGTAAGCCTTGTCTGATAACATTGCAGTCTTTTGTGGGTGCTTGAATAAAGGATGTCTTGGCTGTTCAACACTGGCTCCTGGATCACTCTCTCTGAGCACCGTAGTTGCGAGCAGAGCACAATGCAGAGTAATATAACAAGCTCCCAAGTAAAAAAAAACACTGTGTGGTCTGAGCAAGATACACAACTAAAACAACTTTATTTACCAGGCAAGGCCCCACTGAGCTATTCGCCCCTTTTCAGAGGTGGCCTGGCCACAAATGATAGCTCAACAAAGTGGCTTATAATGTGGAAAATGTAAAAGCAGCCAAATACTATAAACGTCTGACTAAATGTTGTGGGAAAAACCGGAGGACCCAGATAAAAATCCACGCGACCACGGCGAGAACGCGCAAACTCCAAATTTGCAGGCATCAGGGTTGGGCTTGAACCCACGACCTCTTGAAAACTAGGTGAGGGAGATAACATCTCCTAGCCACTACGGTACCCTAGATCACGGTAAGACGCAGGGACTGCTGGTCCAACGAGTGTAAACATTCCTGTTGATGGTTGAGTTTATCTCCCATTTTCCTTTGGGTATGTTGTCGAAGAGTTGAAACTGGGTAAGGCATAGGAGATAACAGTAATCCCTTGCCAACCGCGAATTTACCAACCGCGAGATTTGAGAGCACGCGGATTTACTTGTGTATACAGGACCTAAATTTTGATTTAAAGCTTTCGTGACTGCAGTAATTCATATTCTTAGCTCTTTCGGTAAAGTCACGTTGAAGGGAAACAATAAAATAATAAAATATGCATAAAACAATAAAAATTCTCACGTTTCGACCATAAAACGCTCATCATGATGACCATTTGTGTTATGGTCGAAACGTGAGAATTTTTATTGTTTTATATATATTTTGTTATTTTATTGTTTCCCTTCAACGTGACTTTACCGAAAGAGCCAAGAATATACAGGACCTCTTTACCAACCACGAGCATCTCGGTTTGGTTATGCACGCGCATCTTGAGTCATTGCACCAAGGCGTGAAATCAAATTTGACGTAGCCACAGAGCATCCGCCCCATGTCTCGCAGACAAGCTGGCATCATGAAAGGGGGCCACACTGGTGGGGGTTGATCTAATTACCTTATCAATATCCCCGCAACTCCTATTAGCACGGTTGGAAGGTCAACATATATACATAAACCGCGGTTCAGATGGTGAAATATGGCAATGCCAGAGAAGGAGACATCACAGCTGAGACCTCACATTTGAACAGGGCAGAAAGCATAAGTGATGCTGTTTTGTTGTAACATCTCCATTTATATAAAAGGTAAAGTTGTGATTGTGTGTCTGTTAAAAATGTTTAGCGTACTTCCCGACATGCAACAAACTTGAAATTTGCCATGTGGGTACTTTCCAGACTGTTCACCATGCAAAAAATATAAAAATACACTTTTGTTTTTAGGGGAGGGGGGGCTCAATAATGCATTTTTTTTGCACGGCAAGTGAGCTGTGACGTCAAATCTGTCACGTGACCCTCGCATGTGGAAGCGTAACGCATTGTAGTGTAGTGGTTAGCGCTACGCTGCGCTAAGAACCCGGCGACCCGAGTTCGATTCCCGCTCACGGCCACCACCGGTGACGATTATTTGAACCAGTCCTGGGCCTTCACCTAGGTCGACTCAGCCTCAAACGAGTAACTGGTGTGGTGTTTGAACATCGCCACTGGGGAGACAAAGGCGGCCGGGCGTGGTGAATCAAAATCCCGGGCGAAGCCGGGTAGTAAAGCTAGTACTGTAATAAGATAAGAGATGCTTAGACACATGTAAAGTTATTGGAAAGGGACGTGGTTAATTACCTCAGTGTTAATAGCCAACATCATCGTAAATATCCACACTGAGAGGATATATTTAGTTAAAAGTGTTGATATTTATTTTCATCAGCCATTTCTGCGGTGGTGACAATTGTCCGGTCCGTAGCGACGTGGACCAAGCTGATGATTGCGTCACAACTACAAAGGCATTTTTCGTGATCACGTGGTTGTCAAATGAGATCAAGCAAGGGTTCAAGGTGTTTGTCGACACGGAGAGACACAAATTTGACTCTTGGTGCTAACAGCGACAAATACACATTTACATTTCATGTGACCTTGTTGAGAGAAGCGTTTTGCCGTATTTTGCTTTGAAGCAAAAACTGTACTGAAAACTGCCAACTTCTTCGGTGTCCAATCTATTCACCAATACAAAAATAAAGTACTCTGCCTCATTACAAATTCTCACAGTGATTTTAATTTCCCCGTACCTAACAATACCTATATCATGTGTGTGTATTCGCCTCATGTGCAAGGAGTGTGTTCTCTCAGCGTTAAGTGTGCTTCGGGTTTTTTACACAGCTTATGCGGACTTATCTTTACATTAGGTAGGTGTGCTCTCTTAAGTGTGGGTAGAGTGTTAAACCATTGCGTGCTTTTTCCCAGCTACCTTGTATACTCATTCTCAGGTTTGGTCTTAAAACCCTTTTGTGTATCTTAGCCAGAACGGTACCAGTCACCCGCTGTTGTGCATCTCCCATAACCAACTCGTGACATTTTCTTCTCTGACCCAGTTTCTATGTTCAGCGAATTCCCCTCGTCGCCAACCCAAACAGCACCATCCCAAAGCTCGACCTGTCCCTGCATCTCCGCTGCTTTGCAACTCCGGTTCGGTCCGTCACTCCAACCCACCTCCCACTCTCCCCCCTCAGTTCCATTTTATCGACCTCGCCAGCCTTCTAGAATTGTCTGTATCCCTTCATATCCCAGTAAACTCTCAGCTCCGGTAGCTCCTACTCATCTGCTTTGCAACATTTTCCTCCTGCACTGTTTTCCTCCTCTACCTCTGCATCACCGCTGCCTGCTGCTTACTGCTTATCTATCACTACGCGAGCATCGGGCTCACAATAGCATTCACTAGAAACAGTGTAAAACAATCCGATAATTGCAAAAATTTGAGCCACTGCAGATACAAAAGTTACACTTTTGGTAAAACTTAAAACACGTACAAAAACATTGGAATGCAAATATGGCAAGAGATAATTGGCCAGCCAGGTAGCTCAGTTGGTAGAGCAATAAGTTCGCAATTAGAAGGCTGCCAGTTCAAATCCTGGCTTGGGGTTCGACTCAAGCCCATGATCCCTCCAAAGTCTATAAAAATACGCACCACTTTGTGCATTAGTCAACAGTGGTTATCTTATTGATAGACCCACCCTTGATATAGGAATGTATCATTTACACTGGCTCAGGGCTGTAAACAGGAGGTGAGCACTGCCTCAACGCTCATTTAAGCAGGAAATAACGTTGAAGAGGTCTTCAGTTTACATGACAAAAGCACACTTCGTGAGACATCAACGTGGACTCAAACCCTCGCTAATTTTCAGAGCCAGGCACTTCGGCTTGCTTGAAATTTGCATAGTCAAGTCGCGGAGGTTCCTTTTGCACGTGATTATTCGCCTTGGCTGGTGGGACGGGTCCTGTCGACGCTGTCGGGGCTAAGGGCAGCAGGGACAGCATGTAAAGCAGCCCAATGGAGTCCACGGTGACCAACCGATTTCCGTCTGGGGAGGTGTGCACACGCTTCAGGAGACTCCCTCGAGGGTAGAACGTCTGTAGCACACGTCCACTCTCCACATCCCAAAACTGGCAGACACGCAGATAAGACACAGACACGTGCACACAGACGCAAAGACGCGCACACAAACGCATCGACGCTTTCAAAATATATACAAATACACGTGTACACACAGACACAAATAGACACAAATGCCCGCACGGTGTTACACAGTGATGAAGGCGCAGAGTGCCACACACCGAAGGAGTTGCACATCAGGAATAGCTCACTTTGATGTTGTCAGCTGCCGAGAGTAATATCCGCCCCTCTCGCACAAAGGACACCTGAGTCACCCAGGCGTGATGGCGAGCCGTCGGCTGGCAGCTCCACTTCTGGCCGCTCTCCACACTCCACAACTGCAGCACAGAGCAAACCCACACACCGTTTCACATACCACATGCACTCAATATCACATTGGCCACACCTAAATGTTTGACATACTACACCGCAACTGTTCACATTCCACACCACACCCACACCAACCACACAATATAATGCCTACCCACACCGTAACGTTTCATATACCACACTCACACACACACCGTAAGGTTCCACGTACGATCCTTATGGCGGTACCGCAGGGTACCAAATAATACAGAATGGCCGAGGCAATTAAATATTTTATTTCTAGGACATTATTTTTTCCAGGGGTGCACTTCACTCCGCGACTGGGGTACCAATCAATCCGAACTCAGTGCTACTCCACGATGTCGAAATGCAGCGAGGACGATTGCGCTGAAACCCTGAACGCTCGTACGCGCCGCAGTGGTGCATCGTGTACAGCTCGTCGAGATGAGTCGATTGCCGAATCGCCGACCATCAACAGATTAAAAATGACTGCATCATGGACATTATGCGAGAGCCGGGGTACTATGGTACCCCGGGGTACTATGGTACCCCGGGGTACCTCCATAAGGTTCATATCACAGCAAAGACAAAGATCCACCGTATAGCCTGAACAGACTGTTGGGGCAAGTGCTGTATGCGAGCATCGATGAAGGCCGGCACGGCACACGAGGGGGTGGATGGCCAACACCACGTCCCGGCTGCCTTTGTCCCTTCAGTGGCGATGTTTACACACCGCACCAGGTACTCATTTCAGGCTGAGTCGACCTACGGGAGGCCCAGGACCGGTTCAGATAATCGTCACTGGTGTTGGCCGTGAGAGTGGGAATCCAACTCGGGTCACTAGGTTCGTAGCACAATGCGCTAACCGCTACACTACCGTTTCCCACGACATCACAGCACGCCCACACAAAGACGCAGTTTCAAGCACACCGCACCAGTGCTTGACAAGGGTGACCCAGGCCAGTCTTGCAAACGGGACTAATCCTCGGTTTCTTGGGTTCTCAACTGGTTAAACAGAATATCAGTTTGAACTTGAACTGACAAAAAACAGGCTGATCACATCACATGGGACGTTGTGAAAACCGGTCAGAGTTTGATTGTGTTGAATCAATGCTGCTGAAGCAACGTATTTCAAGAAAGTCACGTGGTTGCTAGGATGTGTAAAAAAACCCACTTATTTTTGTTACATGACAGATATGTGGAGACGTATATACTTTTGCCATACAAGCTGAAAGATACTGCCATAGATGTTGGCAAACAACTCAACACAAGTTGCTGCTTTTCAAATTAAAATACTGCCCTAAGTGCTCTACGTCAGGTAGAGTCCACGTGCTGTAGGAATGGTCACATCAAGAAGGCGTCTTGTTCGTAACCCAGTGATTCCTGACGCCACTCACACCAACACATGACCTGCCATCATCATGGATGATGAAATCAGTTACAGGGAACCACCATAAATGCGCACCACATTACTAGGCCCAATGCACACGTTAACCAATGTTCGGTCTTGGATAATTTTGGCAACATTTTTACGACTTTTTCTTCTCATCATTAACATCACAAAGCCTCCATCGTCCCCAGTGCCCATCACCAACGTCACCACCATCGTGTCCCAGCAGCAAATGCATTCATCAGTTATTGTTCGCGATTTGAATCCGGCATACCGCCCTGATTAATAGTGCTGCTGTATTAACTGTATTAACCATAACACGGTCTGCTTCAGGGTGGATGTTAAAGATCTGGTGATGTCACATAAAAACTGGTAGGCCATCACGTGCTGACGTCGTGGTCCAAATTAGCCAAATTTGAACAGCCCTCATGAATGACACGGAAATGGTACGGCCCATAATCCACAGCTGTTCACTAGGAGAGGAAAGTTCAAGACTGTAAGAGCCATGTGCAATATCGGCATTAAGGCTTTCCTCAAGGACGAATCATTTTGATATTATGGTTAATACAGTTAATACAGCAGCACTATTAATCAGGGCGGTATGCCGGATTCAAACCGCGAACAATAAGTGGTGAATGCGTTTGCTGCTGACATGTGTTTTTCTGTATTTTCTTGTTGTTATTCTGTCTCTCACTGTTCAAATAAACCTACCATTAAAATTATAGACTGATCATTTCTTTGTCAGTAGGCAAACGTACAAAATCAGCAGGGGATCAAATACTTTTTTCCCTCACTGTACTTTATCCCCCTGCCCCACCTGGGTAAACGCACTGGAAACAAGTCATACTTTCAGAATTTTTTAGACTTCATCATGTCTAAAAAAAATTCAAGATATTATTTCACACATAAAATATTACATACTTTTAATCCGCAAATTTAGATCGGATTAGTACAGCCGCTAGTCACATGCTGTGCTTCCCCTGTTACCTGTGATTTTTTAAATGAAAAATAACACAGCTCTTTCCTCCTGTAATCCGTGGCACACTGTGTCGGCCCGAATTTTTGTTTTTTACGGATTATAGTTGTAACCTCCGTGTTGTGCGCCGTGGATTACAGGTTCTGTGACATGATCCCCTCCCTGCACATTAGCGTGGATTATTCGATTCCTGCTGCATTACCATCACGAAACCTTCATCGTCCCCGGTGGCGAGGATCTTTCCGTCGGGGGAGAAACCGCAGCTGCGAACGCAGTCCGTATGCCCCTGTAGCACGTGCAGCGGCATCGCACCACCGTCCAGCTGCCACACCTGGGTACGGTGCGGTGGAAACAAATCACTGTTCACCGTGACCCATGCTCTCATGATACAGACATGTGACCGACGCTCCACCATCACCACGTCCTCAATTCCATTCAACATGTCCACGGGCGACATGAACACACCGAGAACCTTTATCTGGAGCATGTTGACTTAACTTTGAATCTCTTCCCAAAACCTGAACAAAATGTTAGTGTGACCCAAATATAAAAACATCAAAGCGGAAATTATAATTGAAATGTTTACTTTAAGTCCTAGAACTGACAAATACAAGTATTATTCTTTCGATTTAAAGCTTTCGTGACTGCAATGATTCATCTTCTTTGGTTCTTTCGGTAAAGTCACGTAGAATGAGAATAAAATAATAAATTGATAAAATAAAATAACACAATAATATTCTCACGACGTTTCGGCCACAACACAAGCAGCCTTCATCAGGTGAAGGTACGAGACTGTCTGGTAGGACAGCGCTGGAGTGAAAGAGCCACGTTCAGATCACGACTTTTAAGCTGTGTGAGAGGAAACAAAGCGCCTTGACAAAGGAATTAGCATATAATTTAGCATTGAAATGGCTGAGTGATTAGCTTGTGACTGGTCACAGAAATAGCTATGTTAAAAGTTAAAGCATACACATCCGCAGAGGCACCCCTTGACAAAGGAATTAGCATATAATTTAGCATTGAAATAGCTAAGTTAAAGCATACACATCCGCAGAGGCACCCCTTGACAAAGAAATTAGCATAGAATTTAGCATTGAAATAGCTGAGTGATTAGCTTGTAACTGGTCACAGAAATAGCTACGTTAAAGTCAGAGCATACACATTCACCGAGGCACTTAGTACAAATCAAACAGGAGAATTTAGCATTGAAATAACTAGGCGAATTTAGCATTGAAATAACTGAGTGATTAGCTAGTGACTGGTCACAGAAATGAGTGTGTTGAAGTCAAGGCCTACACATCTGAGCTATTCACAGTACTATATAGTGAACCAATAAAAAACTAAAATATAAATTACCTTAATGTTATCAATAAACTCTATATTCTCCAATCAGCTAAGCTACCAACAATAAGTCGTTATATATCACAATGCTATATGGCGAAAAAATGGGTGGATTCTTACCCTCAACTTCAGCACCACGGATAGCTACGGGCCCCGTTCAGACGGACGAGTTCATCCATGGTCGGAACAGAGGAGGGGGAGAGAGACAGTTGCGAGGCGCTATTATACTCCATGTTGTAAACCATACCATTAACCGTGGTGTGAGAGGTATTAAGAGTCAATGCTGGCGAAAGAGCTGCGGTCTGAAGTTCATTGTAAAATACAATTAATTTAGAACAGAAATGGTTTAAAACATCTTTCCAATGGTTACTAAGCCAGAATCCATCTTCTCGGTTGAAATTGTCTCTGTGCTTGTATATGTGAATGGCCTTATGAACGAATGACATTGACTTCTCCATGACGGAAGTTCTTTGCAAACCAACCGGCTACCATGAGAGATTCGTTCATGAGGCCATCCACATATACAAGCACAGAGACAATTTCAACCGAGAAGATGGATTCTGGCTTAGTAACCATTGGAAAGATGTTTTAAACCATTTCTGTTCTAAATTAATTGTATTTTACGATGACCTTCAGACCGCAGCTCTTTCGCCAGCATTGACTCTTAATACCTCTCACACCACGGTTAATGGTATGGTTTACAACATGGAGTATAATAGCGCCTCGCAGCTGTCTTTCTCCCCCTCCTCTGTTCCGACCATGGATGAACTCGTCCGTCTGAACGGGGCCCGTAGCTATCCGTGGTGCTGAAGTTGAGGGTAAGAATCCACCCATTTTTTCGCCATATAGCATTGTGATATATAACGACTTATTGTTGGTAGCTTAGCTGATTGGAGAATATAGAGTTTATTGATAACATTAAGGTAATTTATATTTTAGTTTTTTATTGGTTCACTATATAGTACTGTGAATAGCTCAGATGTGTAGGCCTTGACTTCAACAGTCATTTCTGTGACTAGTCACTAGCTAATCACTCAGTTATTTCAATGCTAATTTCGTCTAGTTATTTCAATGCTAAATTCTCCTGTTTGATTTGTACTAAGTGCCTCGGTGAATGTGTATGCTCTGACTTTAACGTAGCTATTTCTGTGACCAGTTACAAGCTAATCACTCAGCTATTTCAATGCTAAATTCTATGCTAATTCCTTTGTCAAGGGGTGCCTCTGCGGATGTGTATGCTTTAACTTAGCTATTTCAATGCTAAATTCTATGCTAATTCCTTTGTCAAGGGGTGCCTCTGCGGATGTGTATGCTTTAACTTTTAACTTATTGCTGTGACCAGTCACAAGCTAATCACTCAGCCATTTCAATGCTAAATTATATGCTAATTCCTTTGTCAAGGCGCTTTGTTTCCTCTCACACAGCTTAAAAGTCGTGATCTGAACGTGGCTCTTTCACTCCAGCGCTGTCCTACCAGACAGTCTCGTCCCTTCACCTGATGAAGGCCGCTTGTGTTGTGGCCGAAACGTCGTGAGAATATTATTGTGTTATTTTATTTGATCAATTTATTATTTTATTCTCATTCTACGTGACTTTACCGAAAGAACCAAAGAAGAAGTATTAATCTGGCAATGGGAATGTTTTTAGTTCGGCCAAATTTCAGGATTAAAGTCAGCCCAAAAATAATAGAATCAGAAGGTTGTGAGATCAAATCCTGGTTTGAGGCTGACTCAGCCCATCATCCCTCTGGGTTCGATAAATTGAGAACCACTTTCTGGGGAAATCAACAGTGGCTGTCCTAAGGATCGACTCACCCCATCATATTAATGTGGAATTTCCACCACTGGCTTAGAGCTGTAAAGTTGATATGAGGCACTGCCCTGAATGTTCATGTGAGCCACAGGAGACAACACAGTGAGTGTTTGGTTGACTGAGTCCTCAACACGGGTAGAGATACCAACGAGTGAAGTTCACACGAATAGTATAACAGCGCAAAGGTGAAGTAAGTTGTCTTTGCTCACCTGTGCTGTCTTATCGGTGCAGGTGACGACAAAGAGGCCTAGGCTGGGCATCACCTGGCACGACAAGATGGCGGCGTGTGGCTCCTGGCCACAAAATGTCCGCACTAATGACAGCTCGTTCAGGTCCCACAACTGCAAGTAAAGTGGAAAAATAACAGGATAGTGGCAGACACAGCATAACACAGATAGCACATTCAACTATTTCAACTTTAAATTTTGATTTAAAGCTTTCGTGACTGCAGTAATTCATATTCTTAGTTTTTTTCGGTAAAGTCACGTTGAAGAGAAACAACAAAATAACAAAATATATATAAAACAATAAAAAAAAAATTCTCACGACGTTTCGACCATAACTCAAACGGTCATCATCAGGTGTGTCGGTTTGCATAAATTTATTTAGAAAACGGCATATTTATTTATATATATATATAAAAATAACGTTTGCGTCACGCGCAGCGATTGGCAGTTTGCCCAGGACTAGTCCATCTATTTTTTGAAAAGAGGAGGGGGGAGACGAAATTTGTTTTTATGTATGCTGTCTGAAAGCCACTGTAAGCGTGAACAATCAATCAAGAACTGAAATGATTTATCAAATCTTTCCAATGATTGCTAAGATAGAATCCATCTTCTCGGTTGAAATTGTCTCTGTGCTTGTATATGTGGATAGCCTCATGAACGAATCTCTCATGGAAGCCAGATGGCTTACAAAGAACCTCCGTCTTGGAAAAGTCAATGGCATGTGAGCCTACTGAATTAGAACAATGATCTGCTACGGCCGAGGTGTTGGTCCTACCGTGTTTAAGGTCTGCTTTATGTTCACGAATGCGGTCCGAGATATGGCGTTTGGTTTCTCCAATGTAACTACTACCACAGAGGCAACTTAGTTTGTAGACACCAGGCTATTGTATGTCCGGAATCACATCTTTTACAGACGGAACCAGATCACGGATTTTATGTAATGTGTTGAAACGGACCTGGATCTTGTGTTTATTCAAGATTTTGGAGATCTTTTTTGTGATCCCAGCAATGTAGGGTAAAGTGATGGTTTTGAAAGGCTCCTCAAGAGGGTTCTTCTTCATGGTTTGAGTGATAGCTTTGCGGATTGTATAGTCGGAGTAACCATTAGCCCTAAGAGCTTGGTGTACGTGCTTGAGTTCACTGCTTATGTGTTCCTGGTCGGATATGCATTGGGCTCTATGATACAGAGTCTTGATGAGAGAATTCTTCTGTGATGGATGGTGGTGGGAATCCGGTTTCAGATAAGCATCCGTATGGGTAGCTTTCCTGTAGACAGAGTGGCTCATTGAACCATCAGGTCTCTTTTTAATTAGGACATCCAAAAAAGGTATCTTGCCATCTATTTCGACTTCCATGGTAAATCTGATGGCTGGGTGTATGGAATTGATGTGGTCGAAGAATTGGTCTAGAGCAGGCCGGCCATGTGGCCAGATGACAAAAGTGTCATCCACGTACCTCTTCCATAAGGTTGGGCGCAGAGTGGCAGTCTGGATGGCGTCAGTCTCAAATTTCTCCATGAAAATGTTAGCTATAACTGGAGAAAGGGGGGAGCCCATTGGGGTGCCCTCAGTTTGTTTGTAGAAAGTTCCATTCCAAGTGAAGTATGTATTGGTTAAACAGTGTCTCACCAGGGGGGGTACCTCAGTGTTTAGTCCTTGATGAACCAAGTCTTCAATGATTGCAATGGTGTCAGGTACAGGAACCTTGGTGAATAAGGAAACTACATCAAAACTGACAAGCAGGTCGTCTGGGGACAGGGAAATACCCTTGATTGTTGATACCAGGTGAGTAGAATTTTGTACCGCAGAGGTGGTCTTTCCAGTGAAAGGACGCAGGATTTCAGACAAAAAACGAGCTAGTTTGTAGGTGGGGGAGCTGATAGTAGAGACTATGGGACGAAGAGGTGTATCAACTTTATGTATTTTTGGTAAGCCGTATAATCTTGGTGGCCTGGCAGCAGAAGGTTTCAACGAAAACTGTTTAGATTGATCAATTAATGCGGTTGAATCAGAAATTATTTTGTTGGTTTGTGTGACGAGGCTGTTGGTGGGATCTCTTTTTATTTTTGTATAACTACCATCGTCGAGTAATTCTTTAATTTTGTTGTTGTATTCTATTTTATCCATGATGACAGTAGCATTGCCTTTGTCAGCTGAGAGAACTACAATATCATTCCTCTTTTTTAATTTATATAATTCAAAACGCTCATCTTTGCTGAGGTTGCTAGCTGGCATCTTAGCGTTTTTGAGGGTTGCAGCGATTTCAGATCTTGCTACGTCTGCAGCGATGTGACCCAGGCCCCTGAGAGCAACGTCTACTTGGGCAATTATATCATTAACTGGTATGTGTTTAGGTGTGACTGCAAAGTTTAGACCTTTAGCTAAAACGGATTTCAGACCATCGGAAATAGAACTGTTACTGCGATTAATTACGACTTTATTAACGTCTAACTTTTTGGTGTGTGGGTCCGGTCTTTTGTTGAAGAGGAGGTTAAATTTGGAAATCAGGTTTTCCTTACATTTGGTCGACATAGTAGCAGCTGAAGAGGCAGTCATATTGTCTACATGTTCCCAATCCGATGTGGACATTATTGCCGTCAATGATAAGTGTGATTTGTAGAGTGTCTTGTCTAACTGATCTAGTTCTTATCATTGACGGCAATAATGTCCACATCGGATTGGGAACATGTAGACAATATGACTGCCTCTTCAGCTGCTACTATGTCGACCAAATGTAAGGAAAACCTGATTTCCAAATTTAACCTCCTCTTCAACAAAAGACCGGACCCACACACCAAAAAGTTAGACGTTAATAAAGTCGTAATTAATCGCAGTAACAGTTCTATTTCCGATGGTCTGAAATCCGTTTTAGCTAAAGGTCTAAACTTTGCAGTCACACCTAAACACATACCAGTTAATGATATAATTGCCCAAGTAGACGTTGCTCTCAGGGGCCTGGGTCACATCGCTGCAGACGTAGCAAGATCTGAAATCGCTGCAACCCTCAAAAACGCTAAGATGCCAGCTAGCAACCTCAGCAAAGATGAGCGTTTTGAATTATATAAATTAAAAAAGAGGAATGATATTGTAGTTCTCTCAGCTGACAAAGGCAATGCTACTGTCATCATGGATAAAATAGAATACAACAACAAAATTAAAGAATTACTCGACGATGGTAGTTATACAAAAATAAAAAGAGATCCCACCAACAGCCTCGTCACACAAACCAACAAAATAATTTCTGATTCAACCGCATTAATTGATCAATCTAAACAGTTTTCGTTGAAACCTTCTGCTGCCAGGCCACCAAGATTATACGGCTTACCAAAAATACATAAAGTTGATACACCTCTTCGTCCCATAGTCTCTACTATCAGCTCCCCCACCTACAAACTAGCTCGTTTTTTGTCTGAAATCCTGCGTCCTTTCACTGGAAAGACCACCTCTGCGGTACAAAATTCTACTCACCTGGTATCAACAATCAAGGGTATTTCCCTGTCCCCAGACGACCTGCTTGTCAGTTTTGATGTAGTTTCCTTATTCACCAAGGTTCCTGTACCTGACACCATTGCAATCATTGAAGACTTGGTTCATCAAGGACTAAACACTGAGGTACCCCCCCTGGTGAGACACTGTTTAACCAATACATACTTCACTTGGAATGGAACTTTCTACAAACAAACTGAGGGCACCCCAATGGGCTCCCCCCTTTCTCCAGTTATAGCTAACATTTTCATGGAGAAATTTGAGACTGACGCCATCCAGACTGCCACTCTGCGCCCAACCTTATGGAAGAGGTACGTGGATGACACTTTTGTCATCTGGCCACATGGCCGGCCTGCTCTAGACCAATTCTTCGACCACATCAATTCCATACACCCAGCCATCAGATTTACCATGGAAGTCGAAATAGATGGCAAGATACCTTTTTTGGATGTCCTAATTAAAAAGAGACCTGATGGTTCAATGAGCCACTCTGTCTACAGGAAAGCTACCCATACGGATGCTTATCTGAAACCGGATTCCCACCACCATCCATCACAGAAGAATTCTCTCATCAAGACTCTGTATCATAGAGCCCAATGCATATCCGACCAGGAACACATAAGCAGTGAACTCAAGCACGTACACCAAGCTCTTAGGGCTAATGGTAACTCCGACTATACAATCCGCAAAGCTATCACTCAAACCATGAAGAAGAACCCTCTTGAGGAGCCTTTCAAAACCATCACTTTACCCTACATTGCTGGGATCACAAAAAAGATCTCCAAAATCTTGAATAAACACAAGATCCAGGTCCGTTTCAACACATTACATAAAATCCGTGATCTGGTTCCGTCTGTAAAAGATGTGATTCCGGACATACAATAGCCTGGTGTCTACAAACTAAGTTGCCTCTGTGGTAGTAGTTACATTGGAGAAACCAAACGCCATATCTCGGACCGCATTCGTGAACATAAAGCAGACCTTAAACACGGTAGGACCAACACCTCGGCCGTAGCAGATCATTGTTCTAATTCAGTAGGCTCACATGCCATTGACTTTTCCAAGACGGAGGTTCTTTGTAAGCCATCTGGCTTCCATGAGAGATTCGTTCATGAGGCTATCCACATATACAAGCACAGAGACAATTTCAACCGAGAAGATGGATTCTATCTTAGCAATCATTGGAAAGATTTGATAGATCATTTCAGTTCTTGATTGATTGTTCACGCTTACAGTGGCTTTCAGACAGCATACATAAAAACAAATTTTGTCTCCCCCCTCCTCTTTTCAAAAAATAGATGGACTAGTCCTGGGCAAACTGCCAATCGCTGCGCGTGATGCAAACGTTATTTTTTTATATATATATAAATAAATAAATATGCCGTTTTCTAAATACATTTATGCAAACCGACACACCTGATGATGACCGTTTGAGTTATGGTCGAAACGTCGTGAGAATTTGTTTTTTATTGTTTTATATATATTTTGTTATTTTGTTGTTTCTCTTCAACGTGACTTTACCGAAAAAACTAAGAATATTTCAACTTTTTTTATTTATTTACATAGAACTTACCTCACTAATGAGAGGAGGGCAAAGTTAAACAAATTAATACCCAGACTGCCCTAGGTGCCTGCGGGGAACTATATAGACATACCTGCATGCCATTTGTCTGTGCCTGGATATCACTAGATCTTATCAAGACACTTAACTATTTGAACAAAAAATATTTATGGCCCTCGGCAGAATCCCCTCTTTGGGGTCTGAAACGCTTGGGAGTGTCCAAGCCACAGCACACGCTACTCCAAAATTGTCAACGTCGTAGCGAGAAAAGCTATAATTAGGCAACTGAATAGATCACGAACCCTCATTGTAGTTTGTTACCTACGTGAGGTGAGTCGGCTGGCCATGCTGCCCATAAGGGGGTCGGTGTCTAACGAAGTACACTTTTTTTTTTTAAACCTCCCATCCATATCCCCTTTCTCAGGTACGCCTCTTTCATGGGTAGGTTCTCAACACTTTCGCCGTTTTCTCTGGCAGAGGGAATGCGGTGATGGAAAAGTGAATCACCGAGACACCCGTTGAGGGCAATCCCCGCAATATTTATTTTCTCGTTGAATGGAGCTTATCGCTAAACGACATAGGCCTTCCTGAGTGCATATGCATCTGTTTGAATAACTTGACGAAATTTCATCCACCGATAAAAAGCTCGCTCCCTCGGCCCCCATCGTCTGCCTAGATATATATTTTACCTGGTACACCTCAAGCTGTTCCTGCTCAAGTTAGAAACATACCCAGATGGCACACCCCTGCCTCTGTCATGCTGATTATTACCCTTGTCTATATGTGCCCCCTGTTGTGATCATTGATATTGGGTTAAAAAAAACAAAGTTTATTTTACCAGGTAAGGCTCCACTGAGCTATGTAGTTATTTTTCAAAAGCGACCTGGCCATCACAAATGATAGCTCAATGAAGTGGCTTATCATCACGTGTAAATGTATAGCAGTCAAATACTCAAAACGCATGTGTATTCTAAATGTGGAGGGAAAAACCGGAGGACCACACGACCAGGGGGAGAGAGACATGCAAACTCCAAATATACAGCAGGTGATCCACTTCTGTATAACGTACTTCCCACACCGTTTAGGTCGTGTGAGCTATTCAACCACACGGGTGAGTGCAGGTTTTCTTGAAGGTGGTAAGCACAGACATAGGTGCATAGATTTACACAATACCTGTCAAATTAAATATTTTTTTAAAGCAATAAATCTATCTAATGTGAGAGAAAAATCCACGCAGCCATGGAGAGAACATGCAAACTCCAAATATTCAGGTGTTAGGGTCGGGACCAATCTCACAACCTCCTGCATATCCGGCGAGGGAGATAACATCTCGCTACCATGGCACCCAATTATAATAACATGCCCTGGTGTATTGATTGACAAGTAAAGGAGGAATTTCAGAGATAGATTGAAATTAATGAGGGCCTGAGATGAGGGAGGGACTGATACTATTTTTCACTGAATATACGTGTGGCTAAGAGAATAGGAATTTAAGATGTGGTCATATCAACTTGTTACGGTAACCTGGTAAGAGCAGCCGAGTGGACGGATGAGAAGAGAAAATCACGAACGTCGAAAGTCAAGACACTGACAATGACGTGGTGAGAAGCAGCTGATCATAGTTAGGAAATAAATAATTCTACCATAATTTATTAATCGAAAAAAGCCTTTCCAAGTCTCAAGACTCAGCAGGATCTTGGAGTGATATGTTTGACCAATTCTCGTTTAAGCAGTATTTTGCTTGGGAATTAAAGTGGCCGGAGAAAACCCACATTTGTGAAAGGATAACATTTAAACGTCTGTACGGAACGCGAAGAAATTAATAGGATGGGAAGTATTGGCTTTAGCTAACATACACCGCTATAACCAGTCTCGAATGAAATAATTTATTTTGAACTACTTTTGGTGTTTAGTTTGTTGTCCTTCCCCCCGCACCTACGATTATCATGGTTGGCTATGTACGGTGCAAAAGAAGTTCAACATATACATGCAACACGAGGATTAATGCAGCCAAGATTAAGATTTCTAATTCATAGATTTGGCCAAATATGTGTGGTAAGACCCTCCACCACCGACAGCCAAAAAAATCAATTGTCAGACATGCGTTTGACATGCCGATTATAATTATTGTTGCAGTGTTTGGATAAGTTGAACAATATTCACAAATGTATCACTTTGTACAAAGTTTTGCTTGAAACCGGAGCCAAACTTCTTTCAGACAAGATCCAAGAAGTCAGAATAAAAATCAAAACCTAACCCAAAAATACATCTTTAATCAAAAGGTTTTAAGGTTGCTTGACGAAAGGAAAATAAAGGTTACATGAAATGCAACTGGTGACATTCCAATGCTGAAATACTACCCGCAAATTACTACATTTGGTTACACACAGCAACAATGCCAATCTATAATGTGAAAACCTGTCTGGACCCTCCTGAAAAAGGGTTGAGACTCAGCATGGCTTTCCTGAGTAAACAATAAAAGCCTGTACTTTACCCCTCATACAACACCTGAAATAAGTTTTCAGGATGGAGGGTCGGGAGACAGGGACCGAAGATAAGGGGCAAAACAACGGCAGATTAGACGGGAGCCGGACTCGGAGGGGTGGAAATAAAAAATACTCGTCTTGTCGTCCTTTATGTTTTGCTCTTCTTTATGTCAGCTGTGTTTCGGTTAAATCCCTCTCTCCTTTCATCATCCCTTCCCCTTTACTAAAAAAAAGTCACCCTTTCCCTCTTCGGTGAGACCCCCCCCCCCCCCCGTATGGTCTGGGGCAGCGAGCCCGTTCCGCATCTTTTCGTCCCCTTGATTTTCGTAACCGGTTTGACTTATGTTAACGGTGTGTACACATAACGGGCCCGCACATTGCCTCAATAATAATAAAAAAGGCTGCACTTGAATACATTTTGCGAGTGTGTGCGGCTACCGCGGTGAGGCCTTACCCTGGTGGTTCCGTCAAATGAGCAGGAGAGCAGGAGGCTCTGGGACAGAAGGCAGAAGCACTTCACGTCCTCTGTGTGCTCGTCAAGCACGGAGCACTGCCCCCCCCCTTCCCTCCACCTCCACATCTGAGCACAATGGAAGACAATTCATTCAACGTCCATTTATAAGAGCAGATAATTACAATTTCACTTGGAAGTAAGTTGACATTCTCGTAACAATATTATTTGCATTTATGTGGCATTGCTTAAATGCCTCGACGACTCGAAGAGCCTTAACATCCTCGTGGCACGTCCCCACCTTTGACTGCGACTCCATCATTAGATTTTGATTTAAAGCTTTCGTGACTGCAGGGATTCATATTATTGGTTCTTTCGGTAAAGTCACCACGTAGAAGGGAAACAATAAAATAATAAAAATATAAAACAATAAAAATTCTCACGTTTCGGCTGCAACACAAGCAATCATCATCAGGTGTGAAAAAAACCACAACAAGAACATTTTCTCGTGGTTTTCACACCTGATGATGATTGCTTGTGTTGCAGTCGGAACGTCGTGAGAATTGTATTGTTTTATATTTTTATTATTTTATTGTTTCCCTTCTACGTGACTTTACCGAAAGAACCAAGAATATTCATCATTAGAGTCAAGGTCATCATAGAGAATAATTCCCTTCCAATGTCAATTAAAAGTGAAGCCCCTATCTCATGGCTACAGACGGTGCGAAAGTAGTTCAACATGAAGTACATACATAGGTGACTAAGCACCGGCCTGCAAGCAGTGGGCAATAGTTCACCAGTAAGGGGCAATGATTGCTATGTTTGTAATCAAAATTCGTGAGTCATCTGCAAGTAATTTTTTGCGAATTCGGAAAACTAGGAACACAGCGCACACACAACTGCCTACTCGTTTCGAACGACGTAAGGGGATTTTGACGTACATCCGCAGCATTAACCAGGATGGCCTGCCGGATACGTACCACGAGCCTCTGTGACAAGCGGCGAACACACTATCGCTGGGCCATGGCTTATTTCACACAAAGCCTCCTGCTCACTCTTAACACGTCCCATGGACATGAGAGACCCCATGCCGATGTTCCTGTTTTATTATTTACCACTGTCACGCAGCTCATGCACTGCTATAAATTAAGAGTGGAAACATCTAGTGTCTGTGAATCCTCTTATATGCGGCCTATCTTCCACATCGTCACAGAAGAGAGGCGTTCTCCTCGATGTGAAAAACGTTTCCCCTTTGTGTCACAAAAGTTTGGGTGATGCCCAGTGGGGTTGCTGTCATCCGAATTCAGTAAATTTGCAGGTAACTTTTCAGCATCAGAATTTTTGGCCAATAATGGTTACTTATTTAAAAAAAAATTGATATGGCAGGAAACGGGGGATATCACATACAGAACATGGTGGTGTAAGCTCATACAGAACGTGGTGAGATCATACAAACTGTGCACACAGATAGGCGTCCGAATCAGGAATCGAATTCAGGGGCTTCTTGCTGTGACGCACGGGTGTGTATGCACGTGGGAAGTTGAGTGCATGAGAAGTTGAGTGCATGGGAAGTTGAGTGCATGTGAAATCACGCACCCTCAGAGTTGCATCATCGGAACAGGAGAGGAGAACGTGTCCGTCCATCAGGAACTGGCATTGTCTCACGCACTTTGTATGCCCTTCCAAAACGTGCAGGATGTTGCCACTCTCTGTGTCCACAATCTGGTGCACACACACAACAGATCCCTCAAACTATGGGGCAAGTTAAGTTTATTATATTGAACCGGATGAAAACTCTTTAGAGACAAGGAATAGTCTCATTTGCAAGAGGGACTTAGGTGACCAACGCTATGAGAAACTTACGGGGGCCAGCACGGTGCACGGGGGGTGGGGGAAGTGGTGTGGCCTGAACCACTCCTGGCTACCTTTGTCTTTCCATTGTTGATGGTCATGCATTGCACCAAATGCTCGTGTAAGGCTGAATCGACTTAAGGACGAGCAAGGGCAGGTTCAAACATATCTTTTGATGAACATGCATGGCGAGATATCAAATCCGGGTTTGCTGAAATTACAGAAAAAATACAAAGGTTAATTGTATAACCATTACAGACCGTTGGGACAAGTGCTGTTAAGCAAGCACCTTGAAAACCAACACGGTACACAGAGGGGGTTATTGTGGTCACTCTGCTGTTGTCGACTGCTGCACCAGATAGACTGAGTCAACCTAAGGACGGCCTCCAACAGGTTGAGATATGTGCCCGTCATGTCGGAATCAGAATACATTCAGCATAAGAATATTCATTTTTACTGGAGGAATGCCAAATTTCATTTGTGTTACCACGAAGTGAAATTTTCCAAAACGTCCCTGATTACACATTTAAAATGCTAAGGCTACAGTGTTATTGACGAACGAGTTGACAATTAGCTGACAATTGTGATATTTGTGCAAGTGAACCACCGCCAATGCAACATCACCTAATAATTTGGTTAACATGCATTCGTATGTTTCTTCTCTCATTTCTATTTGCTTATTTTCGCACTCCAATGTCACGTGATTTTTTTGTAATGTTGGTGATCCAAATGAGACTATCCTGGCCTCTTAAATTCTCACTGGGTTAAACAGATTAAACTTTAAACTTGTGGCGCAGCGCACTAACTGCACCACTGCTCCATGCACCTTTCCACCGCTTTACAAAGACAAAGATCCCCCTCCTATATAGCCTAAACAGACTGTTGGGGCAAGTGTTGTTAGCGAGCACCGATGAAGGCCGGCACGGCACACGAGGAGCTAGGTGCCCAGCACCACGCCCGGCCGCCTTTGTCTTACCGCACCAGGTACTCATTTGAGGCTAAGTCAGCCTAGGGGGAGGCCCAGGACCGCTTCAGATATTCGTCTCTTATGTTGGCAGTGAGCGAGAATTGAACGTGGGTCCCCGGGTTCGTAGCGCACCACCACAACCACTACACTGTGCTGCGCAATGAAGTCTGCGTGCGTGTAAACCTGCATGATTCCGCTCTCACAGCCCATCGCCACAATTCTTCCATCCCCGCTCAGGCAGCAGCAGCGAACACGCGATGGCAGTGGGTCGCTCACGCTCACCACCTGCCCCGTCTCGTCAACCACCTACACCCGCCCACACACACACAACAATGCAAGTTTCTCTCTTCCCTGCCTCCCCGCCTCTGTCGACCAAGCGTTATGCATGGCTACACCACAGTTAAATCAATCAGCAGTTCGTGGGTGGTAGGGTAAAGTGTGGGTAAGGCCGACCTCTTATAACATCTGGTCAACGTGGTACAGCAGACCAACACACTCTCGAGCGTTCACGCCGGTGGAGGCCGTTCCACCAGCAGCTGAATGAGCAAGCAAATGCAGGGCTGCCCCTGTGCCTTTGACACACGTGTGTGTGTGTGTGATATGTATCATCCATCGACTAAATTTGAGTATCCACAGGTAAGTACGGTGTTAAGGAAGCCACACGACATGGGTTTTACATCATTGCATTACATCATGACCTCATGTTATTGCATAACGTCATTGTTACAGATTTTGCGGGGCCGAGGCTGAACAGCTGTCCGTCTTATTTGTTGTACATGCCGTACTATAATTCTCGCAGGGCACAGACCGTGTAACATCGCAACCACATTCACGTTGCGTCTGTGGCCTGGAGGAGGGGGGTGGGCTGAGCCCCTCCTCCTTCTAATCAGCCCTTCCTCCATCATCTCATTGTCATCATCGTTAATATCATAGGTTACGTAAACTTAATTTAATGTTCCTTTATTATTTATTATGTTATTGTGTAATGCGCTGTATTTTACTCGGTGTTTAGTTAATAAACAGGCAACTTAGTTAAGCTATGATGAGTATGACGATGGCCGTGGTTCCCCCAACCTATTTTCCATATTCCTTGCACTTCACAAACCGCGGATTTGCCTACCGCGGCATTTTCCAGGAATCTGACCCGCCGCGGTCGTCGAGGGATTACTGTATGTCTAAACAATGTGCAATGAACACCAATTCATGAGCAAATGAAATGCAAATGTACGCAAATCGAACGTGGGGAGGGGAAAGCTTGGATCGACTCGAACTTTCCCTTCCTCCCCCCCCTCAACCTAAAAAAAAAAGGCGGCTAAGCGTGCTGACGAACACAGAACTGCACGCAGATCGAGGCGGTCTACGCTCCCATACCCGCAGGCAGTTGTTGATGTCAGGAGCAGCGATACGGAGAGAGCCGTCCTCCCGGAAGAGCGTGTGCGTGTCACGTTTGAGGTACACGCCGGCCGCACTCTCCTCCCCGTTCACCTGCCACAGCTGTGTACACGCACCTCCGATTAGTGCGGCTGGCCACGTACGGTGCGAAAGAAGTTCAACATACATGCGTACGCAAGGGG
The DNA here is from genome assembly GCF_048934315.1 of Petromyzon marinus. Taxonomy (NCBI): domain Eukaryota; kingdom Metazoa; phylum Chordata; class Hyperoartia; order Petromyzontiformes; family Petromyzontidae; genus Petromyzon; species Petromyzon marinus. The sequence goes on from NC_133685.1 coordinate 6,534,879, forward strand.
CGCACGTTTACTAAACCAAAAAATTATTAATTGCTTTTATTTCACCAAGTTAAGGCCCCACTCTGCGATGTTACAGTAAAACCTTGGATTGCGAGTAACTTGGTCTCCGAGTGTTTTGCAAGACGAGCAAAAATTTTAAATAAATATTAATTTGATAAACGAGCGAGGTCTTGCAATACGAGTGGTACATATACGCTTTGTCTGCCGAGCGTCACGTGATCACAACTGATACACGAGTGCTTTGATATACGAGTGCTTTGGTTTCCGGAACGAATTACGCTCGCAATCCAAGGTTTTACTGTATCTCTTTTTCAGAAGCGACCTGGCTATCACAAATGATAGCTAAACGAAGTGTTTTATCATCACCTGGAAATTTATATCAGCAGAAAAAATAACAAACGAACAATAAGCAGAATAATATAATAAATATATAACCACAAAAATATTGATAACTATAAATAAAAATGAACATATAATAAATACTATATACACTACTACAGCAATATACGATTACTACAGTAGCTATATACGCTACTACAGTAATAAATACTATATACGCTACTACAGAGTTCAGAGCGAAGCGGTCAGGTAGAGTGATGATCCAGCATTCATAATAAAGGTTTTTGGGTTAGATCGTGTTTATTTATAAATGTGTCATAACCCTCCACCACCCGACACGGCCAATCAGCAAAAAAAGTGTCACGTTGACAAAAGACAAATAGTTCACTACTTCAGCCCACCGGTGTGTTGAAGAGTGAATCCACATTTACAGTTTGAGTACGACGTTTCGCTGGTAAATACATCCAGCATCATCGGGCAATTTGCCAGAATGGTAAAGCCCTCGCTTTCTCCCGGTTTTATATAGAGCAGCAGGGTGACGTCATCACTTAACTCATATCAGGTGCAGTGATTAGAGGCGGAGGGGGGGTATTGTAAGTATATAATCGATTAGTAATCAGTCATTGGTTATGATTAGTAATGAGTTGTAGATTAGTAATTCTTTAAATCAAAATGTAATGTGTATTATTTAATAATACGCTTCCAGGCCGCACTAAGTCTGTAGCTGTCAGAGCGATTAAAGTTATTCTTATTCCTCTCAATTTAATCATAACCAATGACTGATTACTAATCGATTATATAATTACAATACCCCCCCCCCCTCTAATCACTGCACCTGATATGAGTTAAGTGATGACGTCACCCTGCTGCTCTATATAAAACCGGGAGCCAGCGAGGGCTTTACCATTCTGGCGAATTGCCCGATGATGCTGGATGTATTTACCAGCGAAACGTCGTACTCAAACTGTAAATGTGGATTCACTCTTCAACACACCGGTGGGCTAAAGTAGTGAATTATTTGTCTTTTGTCAACGTGACACTTTTTTTTGCTGATTGGCCGTGTCGGGTGGTGGAGGGTTACGACACATTTATAAATAAACGCGATCTAACCCAAAAACCTTTATTATGAATAATATTGGTCGCGAAAGCCTACGTGTTAAACTGATGATCCAGCACTCACCGATTCAGTCCAGTCACTCGCAACACTGGCAGCCAGACACCTCCTTGTCACTCCTCTCGCTTCTACCATGGTTACTGTTTCCGTGAACTTCACCGATGCCTTCACACCCATGTTGAGGGCTCGGTTTACCAGACTGACTGTTTTATCTCACCCATACCGTGTTCTACCACCACACTGCAGGTCACAACAATGCATTCACTCACCCACCTACATCACCCACTTCCCCATACACCACCCACTTCCCCATACACTCACCCACCTCACACTCACCAACTCCACCACTCACTCACCACACTGCAGGTCACCTCACTTCTTTGTTTCTTCCCTTCCACTGCTCTACTTTGGAATTCCCTACCATTGTCTCTTTTCCCCACCCTCTCATGAAAACCTTGCTCAGTTCTATAAACATGATAACTCTTTAATCTATTTACAACTTTATTAGTGCCATTTGTTTCTGGGCCGCTTCACGTGTTGATCCCTCGGGGCTGTGCTTAGCAACAGTGTAAAAGATAAAAAGCCTTTCCTTCAAGTTCAGAATGAGGGCACTCACGGAGACTGTGTGGTCCTCCGAGGCGGACAGCAGCCACGAGCCGTCGGCTGAGAAGGCGACGCCATGCACCCAGCCCACGTGACCCCGGTAGTCCGCCGTCTTACGGCAGCTCTTGACGTTCCACATCTGAGAGGACGACGCAGAACAGACAACGCGGGCGCAAGGCGAGGTCGGCCCACTGCGCAATCGACCTGCCCAGTGCTGGCCAACGGCTCGCGCAACGAAAAAAGACTCAAGCGCACCCTGGCTTACACATCCAGGAATCTCCCCCCACCCACACACAGCTGTGGAAATGTCCAGGGTTCTCACGTTTCTAATTCCAAATTGTGGCGGCAGTGTGGCAGCACTTGGGCCTCACGGCAAGAAGGTCCTGTGTTCGATTACAGGCTCGGGTGCCTTTCTGCGTCCTATCTAAGGCGATATATAAAAACAGAATTAACAATGATACATATGACTGTAATGGTGGAGATGAGGTGAATTAAATAGATGAGAGGAAGCAATGGCCAATCTCTGATGTGTGAATTCGGTGAAAGTGAAATTGATGGCAGTAAATGATGATGAATGGACCGGATGAATGGGGAATGAATGAAAGCCATATCATGAGGATATGAAGAGGGAAAAGTAATGGTGGCAGTTATGGGGGGAAATTAAGGGGTCGTGGGGCGAGCTAGGGAACAATAAGCGAGTTTTGAGTGTGGAGCAGAAACTTGGTGACCCGCAGGTGACTGCTTAACAGTAATCAATACAGCCAGGTCGCTCAGCGGTAGTTGCGGCTCGCAAGCGGAAGCTTACGAGTTTAAATCACGGTTGGGGTTCTACTCGGCGCATCATCTCTCTCAGGGATTGATAAAACGAATACCACATTGTGGGGAAGTCAACAGCGGTTGCCCTACGGATAGACTCGCCCTCGCTACAGGAATGTGGAATGTCTGCCGCTGACACAGGGCTGTAATAAACACGGGACAAGCACCAACGCCTCGACGTTCGGTTGAGCAGGAAAATCACCGGATCTTCACGAGCGGCGCGCCGCCTGTTCCAGACGTTGCAGCACCGGTACCTCTAGGGAGTAGGAGGAGAGCCCCACGGCGCAGTGCAGGCTGTCGGGAGCGAAGGCCACCGCCAGGATGGTGCAGTGGGCGTGAGTCCTGAGCACGTTCTCGCACGCGACCGTGAGAGCGTTGAACACCTGGCGAGACAACGACGCCGCCCCACAGGTGAATCCCGGCCACATTGGGGGGCCGGCCCCACCTGCTGCCCAGGGCGCAAGGGCGGCGTTGCCGAGCTCGTTTAGGGCCGCGCGCGAGTAGGGGGATTATCGAGGCGTCATTTGCGACAGAGACCTGGGGAAATTCATTGACCAAGGACGAATCGCAACACGCGCGTACATTACATATGCCGGGTAAAAGGTAGAAATCTGTTCGCACCAGACTGCGTGAAAAATAAAGTAATTGGGTGATGGAAATTAACTTGGTTGAGCCTGATATGCAGCAGGTCGTGGGTTCGCTACCGACCCCGACGCCTATATATTTGGAATCTGCGTGTTGTCCCCATGGTCGCGTGGACTTTTCCCTTTATATTTAGAAACATGCGTTTAGATCAGAGGTGGGAAACCTTTTTTTCTGCCAAGGGCCATTTGGATATTTATAACATCATTCGCGGGCCATACAAAATTATCAACTTAAAAATGAGCCCGTTATATTTGGTCAAACATTTAATTAACTCGACCCTAATGCGACGGCTGGAACTGCTTCTCTTTGGCGAGGCGTGTGATGTTGTTAGCCGGTATTGACGATGTCGCTACTCACAACTGCTTTTCCAGGTTTTCTCTCCTAGATTTATTGAATTTCGAATCTGGCCTGCGGTTTCCTTGGCAGGGCCAGAGACCAAATGATTTCGCGGGCCTCATATGGCCCGCGGGACCGGACATCCCCCACCCCCTGGTTTAGATTATTTGGCTGCTATAAATTTCCACGTGATGACGAGCCACTTCGTTGCGCTATCATTTGTGGCCAGGTCGCTTCTGAAAAAGAGCTGCAGAGCTGGGTGGGCCTTGCCTGGTAAAATAAAAAAAAAAACAGTTTATAGTTTAAGGGTTTCACTTATTTATCTGATGACGTCACACATTTGACCAGCTGGCTCGGCGGTAGAGCGAAACGGCTCGCAATCAGAAGGTCGTGAGTTCAAATCCTGGTCATGGGGGTTTGACTTGGCCCGTCACCCCTCGGGGCTCGAAAAAACTTGTACCACTTTTTGGGGAAGTCAACAGTGATTGTCCTATGGGAAGACTAGTCCCTGCCATAGGAACGTGGAATTTCTGTAAACGAGAGATGAGTGCCGCCTCTGGAAATTGACCACTCACGAAGACGATGTTTTCTGCGACGGCCACGATCCGCCTTCCGTCCGGGGACCACGCGCAACTTCGGAGGGCGAGGGAGCGCTCCCCCTCTTTCGTTGCCCCATCCTCGGAGTCGACGCATTCGCGCACGTCGACAGAGCGCTCCTCCTGCCGCAGCTTCACGCTCCACACCTAGGGCGCGGGCGCGCAGACGCAGACACGCGCAGACGCAGAAGGACAAAGATTCCCCCATGTATAGCCGTGACAGGCTTTTGGAGCAAGTTCTGTTAGCAAGTGGCATTTCCGAAGGCTGGCGTGGCACACCAGGTGGTGGGTGGCTAGCACCACGCCCGGCAACCCTTTGTCTCCGGAGTGGCGACATTTTCAACAGGTACTCATTTAAGGTTGAGTCGACCTAGGGGAGGCCCAGGACCGGTTAAAATTATCGCCACTGGTGTTGGCCGTGAGTGGGAATCGAACTTGGGTCGCAGCGCACACAGTCACATGTACACAGACACACACACACACACACGTATTAAACAGCGCAGATACATGTGCACAAGAGTTGACAGGATGCAGTCATGAGCGAAACACTTATGAATGGAACTGGCCAAACATCCCGATGCAGGAAGCTCCTGTAAAACGTAGTTTTGATACTCAGTGAGGCTTTCTTGGGTAAATAAAGATAATTATTTATAAAGAGCATTATTTATCATTTTTTATCTACGCGAGTGGCTTGAATAACGAATGTGGAATTTTATTTGTATGGAGTGCGATGCCATCTGAGTGGCAGTACCTTGAGTGTGCAGTCAACAGAGCAGCTGACGAGACGCTGGTCATCCGGAGAGAAACAGCAGCAGCGAACCGGCCCAGAGTGGCCGAGAAGGGCCGAGCCCTTCCCCTGTTCCTTCCACTCCCACAGCTACGCACACACACACACAAAAAGATACAGATCTCATATCGTCTTAACAGGCTGTTGGGGCAAATGCTGTTAGTAAGCACTGAGGAAGGCCAGTACGGCACACGAGGAGGTGGCTGGCCAGCACCATGCCCGGCCGCCTTTGTATCCATAGTGGCGATGATTACAAGTTCCTAACAGTGACACAACTTAACACTATATTGGATCATTCTTACAAGAGTTATTGTGACCCCATGTTACAGACAAACGGACCATCACAGATAATGCATAAATGCATGCAGCCTTAGCTGGAAATCATCAGCAAATAAAATGCATTCCCTACCCTTTTGTAAAACAAAAATATCAACATGAATATTCTTGTGAACAAGAATTTTAATATAGAACGATAGAATCATGCACGTAATTAAACATACAATGCAACATAAGTGTATGTATAAAGGAAAATAATGGACAAACGACCCCGAAGTACATTCATAATAATCGTTGCATTTATTATGGCATTTCTTATATGGCTCAGCAACTCAATGTGCCTCACATCTCATCATAAATATTCAAAGGGCATTCCCCAGTGGCTGTTCCAGTGCAGCACCGATCTTTCTCAATCTTGTTTGGCCCGCGGACCACTCGGCCGATAAGAACATATCCGCGGACCACCCAGCCCACAACCCTTTGTGACAAAACGCATTCACTTCTCTCTCTCAAGCAAAATCTTTATTGAGACGAGAGGAATCCAATGAGCCATGAAGCTCTTTTTCACAAATACCAGTCATATAAAATTAGTCATATTACTGGAACTTTTTTTTTACGTAGGTGTAGTAACATCGCGGGATGTCACTGTGTAATGCCGGCCCTAGAGAGGCACGGCGTGCGGTGTAGCGACATCGCAGACACCACCATGATGTGGGTGCAGTACCGGCCCTAGAGGGGCTTGGTAAGCGCTGATCGATAGCGTTGGATGGCACCACGCTCTGGGTGCAGTGCCGGCCCCGACACGACAGGGTGTGGGAGTGCCGGCCATGGAAATAGGGTTACTAAGGGCCGTGGCACTCTGGTTGACCCCAGAGGACAATTGACCGGTTAAGTCTACACAGGGGCCCCCCAAGTCGGGGCTAGGGGTGGTCACGTGTCAGGGTCGAGATCCTGCTCGAAGATTCTGGAAGGCGGTCGTGGCCAAGGGCGGAGCCAGCCACGCCACAGGGGATATAATCCGGGTCCCCCCAGAGGGACCGGCGCTGTTGTTCCTCCTGAAGGAACCTCCGTCTACGTTCTACGTCCTACAGAGTCTCCAACACGGGGTCTGGTCCGTTGTAGCTAGTTACGGTGTGCTTAGTGTAGTTATCCTGGTGGTCACCACCATAGGTTGTTATTCTGTAAAGGGGCAGTTGCCCCGTGTGTTGGTGTTAATAAATGTGTTGCCTCCAAAGAGTACGTCTGCAACTCAGTTGAACTCACTACACAGGTATAAGTGATTTTTTTCCACGTCCGAGACAAAAGGTATAAACGTTTTCATTATTGTCCGGATCAACCGGCGTTTGCATCTCAGCCCCGCGAACCACACAGGTGGTACCGGGGACCGCACTCTGAGAACCACTGCTGCGCTTAACGAGGTGACCGAGCACCTGCCCACAAATGGATACGAGGTTGCAGTCGGAATGCGATGACTGCTGCTCGTGTGTAGTCCCCACTGTGTGACCGAGGTGAGCGCGAGCCGAGATGAAGCCACTGAACCCGCGCGAGCGTCGTACCTTGATGGAGGAGTCCTGAGAGCACGTGGCGAGCAGTGGCTTGTGGAAGGCGTGCGCGAACGTGCAGTGCTGCACCTCGCCGTCGTGAGCCCTGTGCGGGCCCAGCAACCGGCCAGACTGCGCATTCCACAGCTGCAGTGCCACCCGCAGCACACATTCACAATACACCACAGCTGAGTTTCACAGAGGATCATCATCCATGATCAATCCACTGCTGAATGAAGGCCTCCCCGAGATGGTGCCGCCGCCACCTTGCAAGAATCCATCCAGCACCTGCACGTGGACGGAGTTCATCGCTCCGTCTCTCAGAGGATCACCCTACAAAGGGTCACGCACATTTGTCTATGCGGATGACCTTGCCCTGGTAACGCGAGCAAACCACTTTCAACAACATCGAATCCACTCTGAACCAAGACCTAAACACCGTCGGGAAATATTTCCGGAAATGGAGTTTCAAGCCAACAGAAAGTGTGTACCGGATTAATTGCTCTTGTGGCAAATGCTATGTTGGTCAGACAGAATGAATGATCAGCATGGAACTTAATGAACACCAAAGGCATATTGCATACTCCGAAATACAAATGTTGGCAGCGTTAGAACATGCGTGCCAACAAGGACACTCAATTGATTTTGATAATGTTGAAGTCCTGTACAAAACTAGTTACTACTGGCCAAGGCTAATTAGAGAATCCATCGAAATTGAGAGAAGTAAAACATATTTTACTCATTCGGATAGCTAAAGGCTTAGTGCTGCAATACACTGTTTAACTGCATGCCTATATAGGTCACCATAGGTCGATGGTGATTAAATGTGAGCAGACAACAATAGGTACCGCGATTTTCGTGCACACAAAAAACAGGCGTGTGCGTGCATAATGTGCATGTATAACGTATGTTGATTACCCTATGAATAGCCAAACCGGTAATGGATATACATTGTAATTTATATGCATATGTAATAAGAGAGAGCCATCTCCTGTATTATTGTGGGGGGTACATTACCTTATACAGTCTACGTTTATCTATAGTGGTCATTACATCTAGGTGAAAGGTGATGGGGCGGATCCACCAGGGAAGCCTCTGGAACGTTCGCGACGGTTCCAGGAGGGGCGTGGCCAGAGGCGGGGCTTAGCCTCCGGGGAGCGAATAGAAGCCGGGGGGCATGGCAACGTGAGGGGTCGGTGTCTGAAGGTCAAGCGGAGCTCCCCGTCGCTGCTGCCCCGCCATCTCCACCTGCCACGTGGCGGCTCGACCTCCGGCCGCTCAGCCGCTCCCTAGCGCGCCGCCAGCCAGCGGCGTGTTGGTGAGCGGAGTGAGCGCCACGTGGCGCGGAGGCAGTGCAGTCACCGGAGCGGGTGGACATCCGCAGAGAGAGAGAGAGAGACGAGGCTGTACCGAAGATTTATTAGTAAACAACTTGAAGTCCTTACCGTGTCGGAGCCACTCACTACACATATATTAACCCACCCCCCCCCCCCGGCCTTCGCACCTGATTGGTTCACAAGTGACGAAACCACATTTATCCCTCTATTAAAGAACGAAACAGGAGGATTTCTCCATAAATCGGGTTGTTGCCTGATGATGCTAGTTGTAATTACTGGAAAAACATCGTACTCGAATTGTAAATGTCGTGGGCTTAGTCTCTAACACACCGGTGTGCAGTACTAGTAACGAATTGGCACGTTTTGTTTACGTGACAAACCTTACTAATTGGCTGTGTCGGGCGGTGGCGGGTTTAACGACACATTTACGCAAACTCACCCAAAAAAAACCTCTATTATGGATAAGATTACAGCGAGTGGCCAGTGCCTAAGAAGGGAAAGCTTAGCAACAACAAGAAGAAGAGTGAGAGCAGCAGCCGGATGATTCACCACCCTCTTCCACTCTCTTGACTCCACTACTCACTCATCAAACGCATTCCACCAAGCTTCCGAATCGTCGTTGGCGAGAATTATATTCATTTATTTGTTTAAAATTAGTAAAAGCTCATACCTTCATTAAAGCCTCTGTTTCAAATGACGAAAGCAATTATACTGTAAATGTAATGGCCTTGGGCTGGCAGAAAAGATATCTCCCTGGAACCTGGTTCACCGAGGAGCAGCTGCACGGGGAAGCCGGCGATGCGCCCTGGCGGGTTTGGTTGACCCACCTTGACGGTGTGATCGGCGGAGCCCGTGGCGATGACCCTCCCATTTGGCGCGAAGGCGCAGCAGAGGACGGGCTCGTCGTGGGCGTAGGTGGCCATCAGCTCCTCGCCCGTTCGGGAATTCCACTTCTGTGTTCCGTACACACAGCACACACCACAAACACTGACAAATGTGCACAACCATTCAAACTCACAACAACCCTTTTTTTCCGCTGACACCTCGGGGACGAGTCACCGAGGGGCCGCCATGGTACGAGTGGGTACCCCGCCAGCTGCTTCCCGTGCCGATTCTGGCCCGGGGCGTGGATGACGTGCGTTATGCATTTCACATCACACCTTAACAAGCGCAATAAAAACGGCATCCAGACATAGTGGGAGCCTTGCGGTGTCGAAGAAGTGTTTGTGAGAGAGTGTGTGAATGTGCAGTGTAGCGGCTAGCGCTCTGCACTACGAACACGGCGACCTGAGTTCGATTCCCACTCATGGCCAACACCAGTGACAATTATCTGAACCTGTCATGGGCCTCCCCTTGGTTGACACAGCCTCAAATGAGTACCTGGTGTGGTGTGCAAACATTATCACTGGGGAGACAAAGGCGGCCCGTGTGCCACGCTGGCCTTCATTGGTGCTCGCTAACAGCATTTTCCCCAACAGTCTGTTCAGGCTATATGGGGGATCTTTGTCTTTGAGTGTACACCAGTTTGTGCGAGCCAACTCAAACACAGCATCACCGCATTGTCTACACGAGTCTCAACCTAATCATTGACATTGTTTTTCTAAAAAGATGGCACCTTGGGCACAAGACAGTGTGGGGAAGGAAGTGGATGAATGTCATAGACAGCACGATGACCAGAGAGGCTTCCGCAGGGCTAAAAGAGAGCGGGTGATGCGAGGCGGCCGGGCGCCCAGTTGTTTACCTTGAGGTAGCCGTCGCCAGCGCACGACGCCACGTATTCCCCCGAGCGCGAGAAGGCAGCGTGGTACACGGCGCCCGCGTGCGCACGCACCACCAAGCGCTGGGACACCGCCACACACGCCTTGTTCCTGCCGCGTGCCAGCACAAAGGGGTGGAAGATAACGGCCATCTCGCGGTCTCACCCCGTTACGCTTGAAGCCACAACGAATGCCATCAGCATGGCGACCGAACGTCAATCGTCGACCTCTCGGTGGGAAGAGCATCTTTAGAAGCCATCAGGGAGCTCCTGCTCAGGACCAAACCTTCCATCAATCACCGTAGTTGTGTACGGATTCGTCATCTCAACATTGAAGGCTTTTTTTTCCGGGCGAAGTGCGACCATCTAGCAAAGATCCAGAAGACGAACAAAATCGACATCCTCGCAAGGTTCCAGCTAGGAATTAGCGTGCCGTCATCACATACACGGCTAGAAGCCGCTAACAACAAGCCATGCCCACTCATCAACATACAACCAAGCAAACGAGTTCATGTGAGAGCACAACAGGGCCTGCAATGCTACAAAGCCTCCAGGCCGATGTAATGGCCACCAGAAAAACAATCCTGAGAGTGTTACTTTCTTTGGCATTTGAAAATCGACTGAAAAAACATAACCATATGTTGAGCTTGGTGATCAACTTAAATACTTTACCGAGTTTATATATTTATATTTAACGATCTGTTTACCTTTCCTACACTTTGCACTCCTCCCGTTTTCTGTATTGTTTTTTGTTGTAACTTTCTGACTCACCCCTACTGGACATCTGTGAAAAAGAGCTTAATAGCTCATCGGATTCCTTCAGGATAAAGATTCTGATTCTGAATAGAGCTAAGCTAAACAATATTTTGTTTTACCAGGTAAGGCCCACTGAGCTATGTAGCTCTTTTTCAGAAGTGAGCTGGCCACAAATGATAGCTCAACGAAGTGGCTTATCACGTGGAAATGTATAGCAGCCAAATACTCTGAACGCATGATGTTGATTCTAAATGTGGAGGGAACAACCGGAGGACCAGAAGAAAATTCCACGCGACCACAGGGAGAACATCCAAACTGAACAGTATCAAGAGCTGCCCGATTGTAGCATCCGTAGCTCTTGTGTAAGCATGAAACACAATACTCATAGAACACACTACACTACTACAAACTACTGATATAACACTACACACGAATACTACACTACACTAATAGTAGCATCTGTACCCTCCTGTGTAAGCGTATAATTAATCAGTGGTGACGTGACGAACAGATCGAACTTCACCAAGTTCACAAAAGAGGGGCTCTTTCATTTTCACTACCACTGGCGACAAGGGGAAACCCATAGGGGTACCTTCATTTTGTTTGTAGAATGTACCATTCCAGGTGAAGTAAGTATTTGTAAGGCAGTGTGCCTTACCAAACCTGGTACATCCGAATGTTTTCATGGAGAAATTTGAAACAGATGCCATCCTGACATCCACCCTACGTTCTTCCTTGTGGAAAATATACATAGATGACACGTTTGTCATATGGCCACATGGACAGACAGCACTGGACCAATTTTTCAACCACATCAATTCCATACACCCATCCATCAAATTCACCATGGAAGTAGAAAACGATGGCAAGCTACCATTCCTGGATGTCTACAGGAAGGCCACCCACACGGATTCCTATCTAAAACCTGATTCCCACCACCATCCAGCCCAGAAGAACTCCCTCATTAAAACAGCATAGGGCACGTTGTATCTCCGACCAGCGCCACCTAGCCAGTGAGCTGGAGCACGTACACCAAGCCCTCAAGATGAATGGATATTCAAACCGCACAATTCGCAAAGCTGTATCCCCAACCATGGGGAGAGAGCTATCTGAGGACCCAATCAAAACCATCACCTTGCCATACATAGCAGGTGTTACCAAAAATATTTCCATAATCTTGAACAAACACAAGATCCAGGTTCGATTCAACACAGTACACAAAATCCGTGATTTGATCCCTTCTGTGAAGGATGTGATTCCCGACATGCAATACCCTGGTGTCTACAGACTAAGTTGTGTCTGCGGTAGCAGTTACATCGGGGAAACGAAATGACATGTCTCGGACCATGTTCACAAACACAAGGCAGATTTGAAACACGGCAGAACCAATACCTCTGCCGTGGCTGATCACTGTTTTAACGCGGTGGGTTCACACGATATTGTTTTTTCAGAGACCAAGGTACTCTGCAAACCTTCGGGCTACCATCAAAGATGAAGCCATCCAGATATATAAACACAGACACAATTTCAACCGAGAAGATGGGTACAAACTGAGCAATCATTGGAAGGATGTTATTAACTAGTTAAGTCATAACATGCTGTGATGTTTCCATCCTTCCTGCCGTTGTTTATCAGTTATTTCCGACTCTCGCAATGTGCTCGTTTGCATTAGCATGCCAATCCCCCTTTGACGTGGCTGCTGTGCGTGCATGATGACGGTGCTGCTGTGCGACTTACGGGGCGCATTTTTCCATTGTGCTCGTTTGCATTAGCATGCCAATCCTCCTTTGACGCAGCTGTTGTGCGTGCGCACGGCGACGGGACTCCTTTGCATCTCTGACCCCGCCTACTTGCCCTTGGGTGACGCCCACCTCAAACCTCTACATAACCTCTGGTTGCAACAGCCCTTTTCTTGTTCAGCAGTTCTGCTGCTGTGTTTTTCTGCCTGATGACGATTGCTTGTGTTGCGATCGAAACGGCGTGATTTATTATTTACTTTACCGAAAGAACCAAAGAGTATTATAACACATTTATCGTTATGGACACTTCAACCACTGACTATTTGCTTACCAAGGAAAGCCTCACTGAGTCTCAAGACTGCCAGGAGGGTCCTGCCAGGTTTACACAGTGGGCAGCAATGTTACCATTTATAATCCGATTGAGTAATTTGCAGTAAAAATTTTGCATTGGAATGTTTTGGCCAAAACCAGTTACATTGGGGGTGTTTTTTTAGTTTTGGGAGGAAACCGGAGAACCCCAAAGGAAACCCATGCAGAGCAGGAGGAAAGCATACAAAACTCCACGCATAATGTGCCCCAGTCGGGAATCGAACCCAGGTTCAAGTGTTGTCACTGCACCACCCTGCTGCCAAATTTAACACAATTTCTATCTAAATTTGAATGTCATCAATAAATTAAGCTGCTCAATTCCGAATTGCAGTAATATTTTAATCAAATGCCGTTCCATTATGCATCATATATGCACCCTGTAAAGCTTAAACAGCAGTCTGGAGGACACGGAGTAGGAAAATTTAATTTAGATAAAATATGCAAGACATGCAGCTTTGAAGTTCACCTTTAAACACAACATGAAGGATATTTAAATAGCAAGATAGTCATTCTCTGGTTTGGGATGAGGCTTCAATTCAAAAGGTTAAATTCGGAGGATTGCATGTTTTGCGACAAGTGTGGTTAATGCAGACTTGATGCCTTGTAAACGGTATATATTTGGTGTTTGAACATCTTAACACGTGTTTTTTTGCAGGAAAACGTAAAACCTCTTCTTATTTTTTCATATCAAATAAACTTATTGACTGCAAAATAGTGCAAATTTTATCATCTTCGAAAGGATGATGGGCTGAGTCTATACGAAATGGAATGTTAACTCCTCTGATTACGGGTTAAGTGCTCTAACCAGCGCCACCGGCGGCCCCTATATATTAACGCATACATGTTGCAGGTGACGGGTGGCTTGTTGCGTCCCAGGATCATGAAAGGTGGAGGCGGCTTTGGAAAGCCATCACCCAGCAGCGAATTCATCACGGTTGATGACGAGGATGACCGTGTACTTCTCTACGCATACAGACAAAAGTCTAGTACAACATATTCACCGGTCGGGTGTTGTTGAAGGCTGTGCCGGCCGAGAATTACGACCGAGCTTGGTAACGTTGCGCCGAGGATGCAGAGAACCGAGAAGAAAAAAAAATATCTAAAGACTCAATGGGGAATGCGGCACGGCCAGCACTCACAGCCAGTCGAGGTAGACGGTGTTTGGTGGGTGACCGCGGGCAAGGCGCGCGCGAGCCTGAGCACACACCGCCGAGCTGTCGGGCTGGCACAGCGCCAGCTGCAGCACGTCTGGCAGCCGCGTGGGCGTGAAGTGGTGTCCATTCACGGACAAGAACGCAAGGAAGTCCTTCCACATCGACCGCTCCTGCACAGAGATTCAGAGCGTGGGTGCGCAACGCAAAGCCAGCGATAGCGACATTGTAACTTTAAATATATGTTAATTTATTTACGATACAGAACAGATTTTTGGGTTAAGCCACGTAATAATCTAGCTTATTTTTTTGAGATTGAGATTAGGAGCACTCCCTTTAAGAGTGTGCTCCTAATCTCAGCTCGTTACCTGTATAAAAGACACCAGGGAGCCAGAAATCTTTCTGATTGAGAGGGCGTCAAATACTACTTATTTCCCTCATTAAAATGCAAATCAATTTATAACATTTTTGACATGCGTTTTTCTGGATTTTTGTTGTTGTTATTATGTCTCTCACTGTTCAAATAAACCTACCATTAAAATTAGAGACTGATCATTTCTTTGTCAGTGGGCAAACGTACAAAATCAGCAGGGGATCAAATACTTTTTTCCCTCACTGTAACTACCTTGCCTGAGATCATGGGTTCGATCCCGATCCTGACATCTGTATATTTAGAGTTTGCATGTTCTCCCCGTGGTCGCGTGGATTATTCTTTGTGTCCTCCGGTTTTTCCCTCCAAATTTATAAACATGCGTTTAGAGTATTTGGCTGCTATACATTTCCACATAAGCCACTTCTCGATGGCCTACCATTTGTAGCCAGGTTGCTTCTGAAAAAGAGTTATATAGCTGAGTGGGCCTTACTTGGTAAAATAAAGCTATATTCTTTGTTCTTTCGGTAAAGTCACGTAGAATGGAAACAATAAAATAACAAAAAATAAAGCTAGTTTAAATAGTTTTAGATGAAGAGGCAGGTGATCCTGCCCCTTCGCCACATAACTCCAGGTCACACTAAGAGGCCTCGATCAGGAAGTTCTTCAACCATCTCTGGTAAGTTTCATCTAATTATTTGTATTTATTAATACAAAATTATGTTAATTTATAAGAACGTGCATTTTTGTACACTTCATATTTAGTCATGCATTTTTCCCCAGGAAATGTTGGCTCGGAACGCAACCACCGATTTTAACATTATGTCCAAGTAATTTCGAGCTTAGAAGCATTTCCCAGGAACGCATTTCGGATATGTATAGTGGGACAATCTCACAATCGAAAAAATGAAAAATTGATCGGGGCTTTGAAACCAAATCTGTTCTCATCCTCTACAAGGACACATTTGATAGCTCCTGCCTTTATAATTTTACAAGACTGTTCTGAAATATTCAAATTAACCTCTAAAGTATTATTGGATTTTCTAAATCCTGTCTCTCATTCTGCCTTTCACGATATCTAACCACTCCACTCATCACTGTGACCTTTACTCCGAGACCGATTATCACCTCCTCTTTCAACTCGGAGGGAGATCCACTGGGCCAAGTTCATCTTCAATACATGTAGTGACTGTGTATGTCACTGTGTGGTGCCGGGCTTACGAAGCCACGGCGAATAATGTGTTGGCATTACGTGCAGCCCGCTTATTGGGCGTAGTACCAGCCCTAGCGGGGCTTAGGTGAGCGCTGGTCAGCACGGAGGCACCACGTACAGTGTGCGGTGCGGGCTTCCGGTGAGGGAGCGAGAGGAAGTGTCAACCCGCCAGGGTTATGTTGGGGCATGATAGGCTGGTTGACCTGCCGACATGTGACCGGATGATATTGGAAGGGGGCCACCGGTGGACAGGGGCCGCTGGGCGGTCACGTGGTATAAAAGAGCTCTCGGGAGCCCTCGGGAAAGAGCTCGAGAGATCAATAAGGTGGGCGGGGTAAGGGGTTCGGGGTTCTTCGTGTTGCTGGTGATGAAGATCCACGTCGGGTAAAAGAAGCCTCTAGCCACGCGGTCCGGGACCCAGCTCGTGGTCCGGGCCGGGAGAGCGAACCGTGTCTAGTTCTGCCGTAGCGTGGCTAGATGGGCATTCAACATCCAAGCGTAGGTTGTGGTATGTTATGTTGAGTTACTGAAATAGTGTTGCTCCCAAGACAATGTCTGCGACTCAGTTGGACTCACTACACATACACAGGTGACGCAGTCGCTTGCCTATCCAAAGAGTTTATTCAGGACCAAAATTCTCAAAATCTGAGACGTTCCACAGCACAGGAGTGCACTGTACCGAGGAAAAATAAACCTCAGACGATTGTCATTCACGCTCTGTTAATGCCCCAAACACGTGCATCCCATCGCTTCACAAATATCCTCGGTTACTCTCTCATCTAAATCACAATGCGATGCTCAACTTTCAATCTTGATAACTTCGGTTGCGTTTTGACATCCATCCTTGTTTGTGTGGCACACCCTGGCATCCATGCATGATCCAATAATCAGATTACATAAATTTGAAAGCACGTTACGTAACACCGCTCATAATTCTTCAAACGTCAGCACCAGAATATTTATACTGGAGGAATCCGATGAGCTATAAAGCTCTTTTGCACAGCCTCAGTGGTCAACTGAGGTCACTTCACTGTGGCCAAGACATTTTTTTTGTTCATGGGAGCTCATTGGACGAAATAACCAGGCGAGGGGATCAAGCTCTTGGACGTGTATAAGATCATGCTAATGGCAAACTAACGATTGTGTTGAGCAGCAATAGCTTTATAAAATGCATATTTATTCCAATATAACAACTAAACGCGTGCAATTCACTCGGCTCTGCTTGACTCTTTTAAAACTTCACTTGCAAATTCCAGCCTCTGTAGATCTGTTAATAACTATAAATCAATGTTGTACCACAATGAGAAAAAGACCCATCCAAACTACACTGATACGGTTTCATAAACACTCCCGGACATTTCCAAGTTCACGGACCCCCAATTGAAAATAGCGGCGAGTCAAGAGGAGGTTGAAGTGCGTGGGGCAGCACCTGACTCGAGTTCGTGATGAGCTCCTCGTGCTGCAGGTAGTCGTTGATGAGGTGAGCACAGCCCACGACTCGCAGTTTGGCCTCCACCCACTCGAGAGAAAAGAGCAGCTCGCACAGCTCCTGCACGCATGCGCGCGCAAGTTAAAGCGTGCACACAGATTCGCTGTTTTAATGCAATGGGACCCCCTCCCCCGCCCCCCCCGCCGCCCCCTCTCCGAGGACAGAAAATGAACAGAAAATCCAGCAGCGTGTGCTCACAGTCATCTCCGAAATTGGCCAAAACGTAACAAAGTTCGAAGGAGGTATGCGAGTCCCGGTGTGATCGCGAAGCTGTGGGGCGTGGCAGTGGTTGCTAGGGATTATATCGTCACTCCCACTTCACAAACCAATCACCGGCCAGGAAGATAACCCCATGCAACATGGCCACCGTTACATCATCGCTCCATGCACGTCAGCCATTGTGGTCGGGGCAAGTATATACGTGTTATTAATGTTTATTATATTTGTTATTAATGTCAATAATTATGTCATTTTATTAATTATCAGTTAACATTGTTTTACTTTGACAATAGAAGTTCTCGCCTCACATCACACGGTTTTTACTTGCCTTAACTCCCTTATGGAAAGAGTTTACGAGTCTTAGCTTACACAATTTCTATAATTGCGCAAGTTGTTCTGTACTCTGGCCCCAGCATCTGAATTTTACCTGTTGTGATTCAGGGCATGAGTTAGTTTATAATGCGGAAATGCAGTACACAGTGAGCTCAGCAGCAGAGCGAGTGGCTCACAACCATAAGGTTGCAAATTCAAATGCTGTATTGGCCCATCATGCTTCCAGGGTTGATAAAATAGGTACCTTTTTGTGGGGGGTCAACAATGATTGTCATATGGATAGACTCATCCCTACCAGTCACCATCTATTTGGGGGTATTGGAAACCACAATATTAAACAAACCAATTAAAATATTTGGGTCTGTTGATAATTGAAAAAAACTGTCATTTCAACTCCATATCGACAACATCTCAAAGAAGATCCACGTAAAATGAGGGTTTCTGTATAGAAACAAGCACTGCCAACTGGTCCGACTATGTCCTTTAGACTGTGGAAGCCACCGCTCCTCCGCGTTTTGATGATTGTGATGTAGCCTCCAGGTGAGCCGTAAATACAACACTCAATGAACTCAGCCCACTATTTCGCCGTGCACTCACATTTGCGCTGGATTCACCACACAAGGCCGCACTATTGTGACCATTAGATTAGCTCAAATACCACGTCATTTGATTCCAGAGCGATTTCAGTTGGGCTCGATTCAGCTTTAAACATCTTGGGGACAATTCTGCGCTGTATCCAGCCAACTCTTTAACGCCACTAGCAAACCCAAGGCCAATAGTTTTCCTACCCGGCTGCACGGAGATGTCTGTGTATGTGTGCACAAACCCTTTTTTGGCCCGCCTCCGCCATGTGAGTCGCCAGAAAGAAGTGCACGTATCCGTCGTCCGGCAGAGAGGAGAAGTTTTTTCCAGAGTGTACAAAGTAGCGATCGACAAGCTTAGCGTGACGCTTCTGCAAGTGCACAGCATCATCTTGAATTATCACAGTTGCTTTCGCATGGCACTCACTTAAATGCCTCAGCAACTCCATTCGCCTTACATCACATCTCATCTTGTACATTTTCATGGCACCCCCAGTGGCAGCTGTCCGTATGTGGCACAATCTGACAAAGCATCTGGCCTGCAAACAACGCATTGGAACATCTTAACACCTGTTTCATGGCCATAAAGGGTAACACCTATTCTTATTTTTCATAAAGCAGAAATTAGTCTGACAGTAGGAGGCGATGATTGCTGCTGTGTACAATTCAAATTGAGTAATTTGCGGATAATTTATTCAATTTCGGACCCTGACGCTGGCACACAATGTCCTACCCTTGCGAATGACACCAGGGGATCTTAAACGTCCATTGTGAAGCAGACGACACGTAGTATTTTACAGGTAACACACTCATGGTAATAACCAGGGCGGCCTGCCGTATTCGAACCAAGGCGGCTTGCCGTATTCGAACCACGACCTCTGCAACAAGTGGTGAACGAGCTACTACAACAACAATACTGTCATTGGTACAGGTTTGTTGTATATTTATTTGAGGTTATCTGAGCACAGGCTCAAAGGCCCAACACGTCAGGTGGGGAGCAACAAATAGCACAATCAAAGCTGTAATAGATCAAAAGTTAACGCATTTCTTGTGGCTCAGCAGTAGTGAGCGGCTCGCAATCAGAAGGTCGCGATCAGATCCTAGTGACTCGGCCCATCATCTCTATGGGTTCAATAAAATTAGAACTACTGATGAAGGAAGCACACAGCGGTTGTGCTATGGTTCGGCTCGTCCCCACTGTGGGAATGTATAATTTACACCACTGACAGAGAGATGTATACAGGAGATGAGTACCACTTGAATGTTGATTTAAGCAGGAAATAACTTTGACCTTTTAAACCCAGATCTCCTACATCATCAGTTTTTATTCCGATTTTGTTCCGATGACGTACAAGTACTAAAGTAAAATTACTTTGTCGGTACCGAGGTTCCCACGAGGCTACACGAGAGGCCATGTCGCACACTTTGGCCTCAGCTATCATAGACTGTGGTCATGTCGTTATGGTTCTCTGCAGTGAGTACAACGTCTTTAAAAACAACGACGCTACGCCTCTATAAATAAAATTAACGCTCAACCGCTTGCGCGTTCCGAGATTCAGCGGTGAATTGGACTCCACCCCTGCAACTTGCAGATATCTTGGAACGGGAAAGAGTTAAGATCGTCGATCTCTTGGGACAAATGGTCAAGTTTCACCTGCAGCACAGCGTGGTTCTTTTCCACCAGGAAGTCGTGCTGCAAGTCGTGCAAGGAGTACGTGAAGGTGTCAGCGTCCTCTTGCTGAAAGGCCAGGGACTTGTCCACCAGGACCTTCATTGTGTCCTCCACCTCCACCACATCCATATCCCACAGCACACTCAGAACCTGCAGGCACACAGCAGAAACTCTCAATTACAGTCACAGCGAGTCACACACACGAGCGGCTGTTTCTGGGGCTCGCAGCCTCTGCGGGTCCGCATAAATTTCAAGTAGGGGCGACGTATCAAATCATTGTGGCGTACATGGGTGCCCCTGGTGTCTCTTCCAAATGAGACCATCCCGGTTTCATGCGTTCTCATCTGGTTAATAGATTTTGAATGTCTGTGTGTCTTTATGCACCCATATCTCTCCGTCTCTTCTGTCTTTCTGTTTGCCCAAATTTCTCTTGGTATCTCAGTGTAAATCTATTTGCGAGTCCCTCTCTCCATGCTCTTCTCCGTCTCTCTCTCCCTGTGTCCCTCTCTTACATGTACATGTCCCTCTCCATTACCTTGCCCGTGTCTCACTTTATCTGTGTCTGTATCACTGTGTGCCTCTCCATGGCCATCTTTCTGGGATCCTCTTTGCGTGCGTCTCTGCCCGTGTTTCTGTGTCTTTGTCTGTTCCTCTTTCTCCATAGCTTCTCTCCTTCCATCTTCCATTTGTATGACGTGGCACAGTAACTGCTCAGAGGGTGGTCAGGTTTTTCGACCGTGCTACTACAATAATCACAACTCTCTTCTGCTTCTTCCATCGCGCTGCTCCAATTTTGAATTCCCTCCCACCGTCTCTTTTCCAAAGTTTTTATAACATTGCTCAATCAGGGGCACGTGTCAACTCTTATCTGTTACACAACTCTGAGAGGGCTGTTTGTATCCGATCGCTTGATGTGTCAGGCCCTTGTCGGCAAATAAACAAAAATCCTGTGGCCACTGTACCTTGGAGGATATTTTGGTGTCCTTCTGGAAAACGACGAGGTCGTTGTAGTGATCCTGAAGCTCCACCTGGAGGGCGGACACGCTGATCTCCATGGCCTCGTCCAAAGCATCGTAGTCGTATGAGGACGGTTTCCGAATGCGCTTGAATTGCTTTTTCTGGAGCTGTTTCAGGTAATAGCTCCAGCGAGAAGGAAAGTCCTTGAGCAGGGCCCCAATAAGAGTCACCACCAGAGGAGAACCTGGTCAAAAGGAAACAGCATCAGCCACTCCCCACCAATCGAAGTGGCTGGGGACTGCGTTGGGCATAGCGAATTATAATAGATTTTTGGGCTTAGGCCACATGTATGATCTGGCCATATTTTTGTCGTGTAGCCCTTGAACCACCCAACATAGCCAAGCATTAATTTTCCACGTGTAGACGCGTTTTAACGCGCCAATTATTATCGTTTCGGCTCAAAGGTAAATTTGAATAAAAATGTTCCCGACCAAATGTGTCAATTTGATATCCGACATTTCGCTTGAAGCTGTGGCAAGCATCTTCAGGTCATGAAAAAAGGTAATTATGACGTTCTGGTTGGCGTGTTTATGCACCACGTGAAATGACTGGACATGTGACAATTTAATGTGTTTGATTACATCACGAAAAATACATTTCCGCAAGGTTTCTACGTTGCCAAACTCAAAATCAATTACAAATCATATTGGCTGCGAAAAAACTATGACGTGTTAGGAGGTCGTGTTTTGTGTTGTCAGTGTAGAGGGCACTCCAAAACGCCAAGGATATCAGTTTACATCATGTGATGGGAGGTTCTTTTTCCACGAGTTCACTTTAAAAAAAGACACGAAGCTGTTGGCACCCAGGCTGTTCCTTAGAGTTCAAATGAAACGTCATAATTAAAATTCGATTTGGTGGAAAAAAAATTCATACAGCAATTATTGTGGAGCCCCTTTCGTTTGTCGTGGTGTGTGGATTTGCTGTGTGTGATGTGGAACTCTTTGGCATCTACAAGTCACAACCAGATTTGCTGAGAACAATCGTATAAGTTTATAAACATGTCTGCTGCAAGTTAATCGTCAGGCACCGCGGAGGCGAGATGTTATCCCCCTTGCCCGGTACACAAGAGGTCATGAGTTTGATCCCGACACCTGTATATTTGGAGACCGCGTGTTGTCTCCCCATGGTCCTCAGGTCCACCAGTGTTGCCATCCACATTTAAAAACATGCGCCGAGATTATTTGGCTGCTACGATAAATTCACACATATGATGATCAGCCACTTTGATGAGCTATCACCTCTGAAAAAGAGGTAACAGCTCAGTGACCTTTACCTGGTTAATAAAATGTATTTAAATTTAGTGTGTGGCACTAATGGGTGGAGAGAGTGCATTATACTTACATTGCTCTTCTCTCTAGTTTGCTTGGCAATGCCATCAATTATGATTGCCAACCTGCATTTGTTCTGTACAACCATTGTAAACCCTCGCTCCCCAAGCAACAAGTGTGGTGCCATAGCAGCTGTATTGAATGTGGCACCATTGAAAAGAAGCTATTGGCTCAATGGGCAAGCTTCCTACCACTCCCTCACGTTTGTCCAACGACCTTCAAAACATTCCAGTCATTTGTAGTTTTGCCACCTGAAAGCAGCAGCAGGTGTTAACTGGCTCCCAGTTTTCTTTTTGTTTTCTGGCATGTTCAAACTTAATATTTTAAGTCGTGGAAAATATATTCCCTCAGGGACTGCGAGCTGTGTTGTGATTCAAGACATATTTAAATGTGCGAATACAAAATGAGCGTAAATATTTTTGTAACCGTTCCGTAATTTTCCATTTCAGCAACGGCAGGGGGGGGGGGGTGGATCTTGCGTGACCAAAGTTAGCTGAGGCTTTTACCAAGTGAGGTGAGGATCTACGGCTTTAGATATAATTTGAGGCCATTGTGTTTCAGCAATTTGTACCACAGTATATTCTATTCATTCTGATGGCACTTGTAAATTCGGTACAGTCATCATCCTATGTAGCAGCCATGCTCTATCCACCACGGAATTAAGGCCTCCTCAAGTCATGGACTTTTCTTATGGTCTCTGTGATGCAACGATTCATCGAGGTGCTGGACACGAGCTGATGGCATCTCTCCATCTCCATGGTGAAAGCCCCTCTGTCTCGTTCCCTCCGTGGTTACTCTCCCATCTAAACCGCAATTTAGTGCTGAGCTGTCATTTCTTTATGAGAACGTCACTTTGCAATTGCATTTGACATCGTGTAGCGTTGTCCGTTTACATATTAGTACAATACTGACCCTATTTCTGTTTAATGTTTCTGCAACTTAAGTGTAATTGTACTTTGCTCAGCGGAAAAATAATTCTGCCCGAGCTAACTTCCGCTGCAGGGAGTTTATTATTTAACAGCGATTTAAGCGAGTGCTATATTTTCTATGTCTTACGTGACAGCTGATTTTGCCCTGATTTCTATTTGCGTCATCGCTACACGTTATTCGACTGGTTTTGTTTTTGTCATTTTGGTGACCTAGGTGATTCTTGTGAATGAGGCTCATCCTGGTCTCATGAGTTCTCACCCAGTTCAACAACATCAACTTGGAACTTGAAATGACTGCAAATCCATCATTAGTTTCATCTAAAACATTTTTATCGGACACCTCAATGGCAGCCATCACTGTGTGGCAGAAGTTGACTGTGCACTGGCCTGCAAGTGAGAATTAGTCTGCCAGGAGGGGGCGATGATTACTATGTGTAATCCCAAATTTGTAATTTGCAGTGTAATCTGTCAAATGTGGCAAACTTGGACCATGGCGATGGCACACAATGGCCGATTGTTTGTATGCCGAACTTCTCTCGCGCTGTGCCTAGCCAACCGTGGTATTATAGCGATATGAGTTTGAGTATTTCATTCAAATCCAATAACAATTGTGCGTTAACCTGTACGGCAGCGATACGCACGGCACCCATGATGCCACACCTAAATGTATGTTGAACTTCTGTCGCACCGTATGTAGCCGACCGTGCTTTTTGGAGGTGCTCGCAGCGTGGAGCCCACGCGTTTGACTCCACGAGAGCGCTTACCTCGGCACTCCGCCACGATGCCTGCAGCCTCCTCGGGGAGGTCCTTGATTTCTCTGCCCACCCACTGCGCCAGCACCTGCAGACACTGTTCCTCCGACAAGCCCTGGTCCATGAACACTCTGTGCTTGGCCCCTTCAGGGAAGATTCAGATCAGGAGTCATCACTGACAAAGCAGCAAACGGATTAAGTTCTATCTGTACGGGGATTGACCACGAATTTTCACCAGATTCTCTGGTTTCTTCCCACACGTACAAAACAATAATTAATACCTCCGATTAGCACGCTTGGCTATGTACAGTGCAAAATAATTTCAACATACATACATAATAGAGTTGGCCAAACATCCCACGTAAGGACCACAAAGCGTTTACCAATTGTTGTTTTTTAAGCTGTTGTTGTTGTTTTTTAAGCTGGTGAGCATATTGGCAGTCTGTAATGTAGACTGTAGCAATGGTTCTTAACCTGAGTGAGCATACGGGCAGTCTATAATGTAGGCTTATTACTGGTTCTTTCAGTAATCAAAATAACATAAAAACCAGGCGACAGTCTACATTATAGACTGCCAGTACACTCACCCAGCTTAATAACCATTGCTACAGTCTACATTACAGACTACCAGTACACTCACAAAACTTAATAACCAGGCTACAGTCTACATTAGGGTTATTTATTTATTATTTTTATTTGTATTCAGTTTATTATTTTTTTTATCTACGTGACTCTCCCGAAAGAACCAAAGAATATGAATTCCTGCAGTCACGAAAGTTTTAAGTCAAAATTTAACCCTTAACTCTCTTTCTGAGGCTCGGTGCAGAGGGATCTGTGTCTTGAGATGTCTCAAAAAGACATAGCAGCCGTGTCTTACTTAAAAACCACAGATGCCACGGGAATGTACCACATGCGGTTCATCCTCGAGAAAGTCAAGCTGGCACCACAGCGAAGTTGCAACAGACCCCGTTGAAATTGTGGAGCCTGGATCAGACACAGATACCCGCCCTCAAGTCTCACGCACATTGCGTGCTCCGACAATCATCGGGCCCACTCGACTCTCCAAGGAAGTCCTAACAACTCTCATGGCCGAGGTTCCAGCTATCGTCAACGCGAGACCTCTGATTCCCGCGTCTAGTGACTCAAGAGTCGTCTCTCATCCCGACTCCTGCTAACTAAATATGAAATACTCACAAACACAACTGTCGGTCATAATAAAGGTTTTTGGGTTAGATCGCGTTTATTTATAAATGTGTCGTAACCCTCCACCACCCGACACGGCCAATCAGCAAAAAAAAGTGTCACGTTGACAAAAGACAAATAATGCACTACTTTAGCCCACCGGTGTGTTGAAGAGTGAATGTGGATTCACTCTTCAACACACCGGTGGGCTAAAGTAGTGAATTCACTACTTTAGCCCACCGGTGTGTTAAAGTGGTGAATTCACTACTTTAGCCCACCGGTGTGTTGAAGAGTGAATGTGGATTCACTCTTCAACACACCGGTGGGCTAAAGTAGTGAATTATTTGTCTTTTGTCAACGTGACACTTTTTTCACTCTTCAACACACCGGTGGGCTAAAGTAGTGAATTATTTGTCTTTTGTCAACGTGACACTTTTTTTGCTGATTGGCCGTGTCGGGTGGTGGAGGGTTACGACACATTTATAAATAAACGCGATCTAACCCAAAAACCTTTATTATGAATAATATTGGTCGCGAAAGCCTACGTGTTAAACAACTGTCGGTATTTGCAGAACATGCTTGCGAACAGAGGCATTCAATAGGTTTTTATAACGTTGAAGTGTTGTGTAAAACGAATTATTACTGGCCAAGGTTAATGCGAGAATCTATTGAAATTTAGAGAAATAACAAATAACTTTAATCATTCTGACAGCTACAGGCTTAGTGCTGCTTGGAAGCGTATGAAGTAATATACCTTACAATTGTATGCCTTGTAAAAGGCATCACATACTAATTAACTGTGATTAACAATAATTTGTATATAATTACAATAAAACCCCTCTACACTCTGCACCTGTTTGGCCCACAGTGATGACTTTATCTTGCTCTATTCAAGACTGGACGCAGGTAGATCTCGTAATAATTCTGGCAAAATCGGCTGATGAAGCTGGATGTAATTACCAGCGAAACGGCACAGTACTCAAATTTGTAAATGTTGTCGATTTACTCTCCAACACACCGGTGTGCTGAACTCGTAACTAATTGGCACGTTTTGTTTACATGACAAACCTTACTAATTGGCTGTGTCGGGTGGTGGCGGGTTAACGACACGTTTATACTTACGCGATCTAACTCAAAAAACCTTGATTGTGAATAATATTGGGTACGAAAGCCTACATGTCAAACTGCTGTTTGCAAGTCTGTGGGCTTGTCAAGGCTGTGGGATTGTCAGTGCCGTGTCTTACCAGTGGCTAGATCAGTGACGCTGCTGTCTCGCGAGGTAAGCAGGACGCGGCTATGGACATCAAACGCCTTCACCACACGACTATCCCAGACATCATCCAGCAGCAACAGGCACCTGCAGCCACAGCAACAACAACAGTTGCCATTCGCAGCGCTTGACAAGGGGGACTCGGTTATCGGGATCAAGAGGGGGGAAGATAAGATTAAGGGAAGGTGACGAGAGTTGGGAGAGGGCGGGGGGGGAGAGACTGTGGGGAAAAAATAATGAGGGCGCTGCAAGGTTCCCGGGAACCTGGATGGTAACTTAACAGCAGTGGTCAACAACGCAGCCTTTAGCATCTGTAAGAGAAGGAGGAGGGTCAGGGTGTTAACATGATATTGGAACTGTGGGAGGGGGCCAATTTGACAGACAGCGGGAAAGGGAATTTCAGACCAAGGGGACAAAATAATACATTGAGCGACAACTTGCGGGGTTGTAGCTGAAATTTTGGTCTTGATAGATGATGTTAAAAAGCGTAGGGGCCAGGCACAGACAGCATCACACTGTAACACAAGTCTACAGTGCTTCGACTCGAGCAGTGTTTCCCTGTCGCTGGGCTGCCACCCCTCCAGGGCTGCCACCCCCCCACAGGGGTGTCACAAAAGACAGACAGTGGAGCCGCGGGAGGACCGTCTCTCCCTATGTCTCTTCCCTCACCAACTCACTCGCTTTCCCCATGTATCTCTCTTTCCCCGTGTCTCACTCGCCGCGTGCTTCTCGCTCTCTCACTCACTCTCCCCTTGTGTCTCTCTGTCCCCGTCTCACTTCCCATGTGTCTCTCACTCTCTCTCCCCTCGTCTCTCTTTCTCTCTCTCCCTGTGTTTCCCTCTCCGCATGTCTTTTTTCTGCATGCTTCTTGACAAACTCTTCATTCTTCGTGTCTCTCTCTACATCTCTCTATTCATGGCTCTCTTCTGCCCCCACCCCTCTCTTTCCTCTCTTCTCTCCTCCCACGCCTCCCCTCAGGTCTCCAACTTAGGAGAATCTGACTTAGGTTGCCAGGTTCATAGCGCACAGTGGTAACCACCGAACCACCACTAAATAACAAACTATTTTTAGTTTAACACGTAGGCTATCACGACCAATATCATCCATAATAGAGGTCTTTTGGGTTAGATCGCGTACATATATAAACGTGTCGTTAAAACCCGCCACCACCCGACATAGCCAACTAGTATGGGTTGTCACGTAAGCAGAACATGCCAATTCGTTACAATCTGAGTATTCTGATTGTAAATCTCCAACACACCGGTGTGCTGTACTAGTGACGAATTGGCACGTTCTATTTACACGACAACCCTTACCAGTTGACTGTGTCGGGTGGTGGTGGGTTTTAACGACACATTTATATGTTTACGTGACATAACCCAAAAGACCTCCGTTATAAACTGTTTTACCCGGTAAGGCCCACTTGAACTATGTAGCCCTTTTTCAGAAGCTACATGGCCACCAACAATCGCTCAAAAAAGTGGCTTATCAGGTGTAAAATTAAAGCAGCAGCCAAATACTGCAAACGCGTGATGATGATTCTAAACGCGGAGGGAAAAACCGGGACGACCCAGAGGAAAATCCAAACAAAGCCTGGCACTCATGTTGCCGTGTGGCGCTCGCCTGGGGTGGTGTCGCGTCAGTATAAGCCTCAGCGTGTCCTTGGCCTGCTCGAGGTTGTGCAGGTCGAGCCGCTCTCTCTCTGGCTGCAGACGCTGGCACAGGTTCTGCAGCTTGATGAGGAGCGTGGGCTTGTCCACCTGGCCCACGCAAACCCAGAAGACACCTCCTGGGAAGCACTCTGCACACGCGCACACACCGCCACACCACACCACGGCATTGCTACGTGCTCACGGCTAGCACTCAAGCGTTCAGGTGTCATCGTGCCCAGATCCTACAGCTGTTGCAAAGTGGACACGCGCCCTCCTGAGAATAATACCGGCTCCCACCATTTACTCTTAAGTCTTCCCTTGGTCTCCGGACTCGTGGAGACCACTCCAGTGCCTGCCTCTGCAATCGACCCTCCCCCCATCCTTCACACGCTTCCCACCCAGCAAAACCGTGCTTGATTACATCATGGGACCTCCTTTGCCAGTACCAACAAATGAGAATAGGTTTTCCCCTTTTTTCTGGCAACAAAACAGGTGTTAAGATGTTAAAACACCAAACTGAAACCTTTTACAAGGAATCAGGTCTGCATTAACCACAATGCTTGTGGTCAGAATGCAAACATAAAACACTCTGATTTCCACACAACTCTCTCTAAAATTGACCAGGCTTGCTGGGTCTTTCTCTCGCCCGGCCGCCGCGAGGTGGATTTCCACACAGTTCTCTCATTGACGTGCTAATTTCTCTGCTCCAGCAGACCCACCTCTCTTTCTACCCCACCCCTCCCTCTCTCTCTCTATTTAACCTCGGCACAGCGGCGTTGGGTCTCTGTGTGTCTATGTGTGTCTCTCTCTGTGTGTCTCTGTGTTGTCTCTCTCTGCTTGTGTGTCTGTCTGTGTGTCCCCGTGTCTGCGTTTTGTCTCTCTCTCAAATTTAGCAATCTTTGGAAGAACGTAATCAACCAGGTAGGGTGTTGACTGTTGTGTTAGCCGACTCTCTGTGTTGGATTGCATTCACTAGGTTTGTTTCCTGCCTGATGACGATTTTTTGTGATGCAATCGAAACGTCGTATTCTACTATTTAATTTATTTTCTTTCTACGTGACTTTACCGAAAGAACCAAAGAGTAATACTCTGATAGCATAAGCATTGTCTTTGAAACTGATTGGTCCACACCAGAGACAGCTTTCTTTTGAGCCTAGTCTCAAAACCTACTCTCGTGTTTGGTTAATTATCTCTACAACAGTCACCTGCCAAGCTCTCTTCTTGTCCTGGCTTGCCACAGAATTTGCAGCATTCATCTCAGACATCTGTGCTCAAATGCCAACTACTTTTGGAGCCTTTCCATGTGTAGCGCCCTGTGAAGGATTGTGTAAGGGCGCTTTATACATTTTTATTATTATTATAAGATCCAGCTCTGCCTCAAATACTCTTCTTTTTACACTCACTCGCCTCTCTTCTCTTCTAAAGTCGTTTCCAAAGTCCATCAAAAACCTGTCGTGCTAAAGCAATACACCTCCCGGTCTCCTCTTCACACCTCCCTGCATTACGGACATAACTGCCCAAGGATAAAAACTCCTCTACCACCTCAATCTTATCTCCTCCTACTGTGTAGTATTTTATGGTTAATTAATTAACCGAGGGAGGGTGGGGGGGGGGCCTGCCAGACTAGAAACGCGAACCTCTGCAACAAGTGGCACTACCGCTGGGCCCTCGTACCTTTCACAAGCTTTGGGTCCCTCACTGCCTCCGCTGCAATGACCGACTTCCCGCAGCCGGCCATCCCGTGCAGCACAACCCACCCTGGCGCTCCGCGCAGCCCCAGCAGCGCCTCGCGCACGGCGCCCAGCTGCTTCGTGCGCTCCACAAACACCACGGGGCGCTGTGGCACGCCTCCCTCCCGCAGCATCATCTCAACTGGTACGCGCACACACACACGCCGTTACATTGAACGCATTTCACAGCACGTTATTCAGCTACTTCGTTGCAATGTTAGGCAATTGTTTTTTCTCGTATCTGTAGTACCTCTGTGATCGCACGATGCACATGTTGGTGGAATGTGGATGTATACTCTTTGGTTCTATTGGGTAAAGTCACGTAGGTGAAAATAAAATGACAAAAAATCACGACGTTTCGGCCACAACACAAGCGGCCTTCATCAGGTGAAGGGACGAGACTGTCTGGAGGACAGCGCTGGAGTGAGAGTGGGTGTCAAAAACCGGTACATGTGGATGTGTTCGTCTGCGCATCTGACACTGGTCTGCTCCCTGAAATGTTCTCAGCATGAAAGGAGCAGAGTTCATGCTCCATTCACCAAAATTGGGAAATGCGAGTTGAGGCAGGCACAGTGTTGTTTTTGTATCATCACTAAACCATCGCATAACCACCAAAAAGGCCTCAGATCCCACCAGCTTACAGCTGCCAAAGGTTAACTCCTGAAGTTTTAATTCAAGCATAACAAGACGTCATCATGGCCAACAACCGTGGATGCCACCCAGCTTTTAGTTAGGGCAGTGGTGAAAATGTAAATGCGGAAGTACCGCTTTTAAACCTTTTCACCCTTTAGCCCAGGTTCATTTTCGTTTCCCTCTGGAAACATCGCACTATAGAAGTAGGAACTTTTCTGAAGAATGCAAGTGTACAAGTCTGGTGTTCTGAGAAATTCTGTAACGGCGTACTGTCAAAAACCGGTACATTTCCACCATTGATTAAGGACAAATTAAAAATAATGAAGGGTTTCAGTAAATTTCAGCTTGAGAAATGTGTCATGTAATCAGTGCACAAGAGCCACAGCATTTCAACAGTGATTCATTTTCTGGGTAGAGGCATTATACTCAATTTTGTGATGACTAAAAACAAAATGCACCTGTGGAAGATACAGCAAATCTAACAGCGCAGTGATCCCTGGCAGACCCACGTGCCCAATTCTGAGTGCATCCCAACCACGGACCAAAATTGCTGCGATGGGCAACTTACAGGCACTGGAGCCACTTTTTATGTGATGATCAGGTTCTTCGGAAGGAGACATGGGGATGGGCAGGAAATCTTGTAGCAATGCAGCCAGATCAATGTAGTTCTCCTTCACCAGAGCATTGTAGAATGAGATGACTGCGTAGTTGTCCTTATTCAAGAGCAACTTCAATAGTTCTGATGCCTGTACTTGGCGGGCAACCTAGGCAAATAAAAACCACTTAAAAAATCATCAAAATATATTATACTGCCTTGATGAAAAATGGACTACACGAGTTTGCTTGTTTTTATGGACTATCACAAAAATGTAAAACATATATATACAAACTCATTGGTTCTTTCGGTAAAGTCACGTAGGTATAAAATTAAATAAATTAAATTAAATCACAAATCTAGATAAATATACAAGACATGAACAATATATAAATGCCACTCTCCCTGCTCACCTATCTCTGTGAACAAAACCTCAAGATGGTAAAAGGTGAATTTTTAAGCTCAACTCATTCATGAAACTAAAGTATACCGTTTACATTTTAATGGTTTACAAATAAAGTTGAAAGCCTTAATGAGTTATCTCTGACCGTCCATCTGTCTGTAACTGTGCGGCACGATTACTCTTAAAACGATGATTCGATACGAGTGAGAGTTCATTTTAAAGTTGTGTTGCTAATAGGGACCCTGTTCGTGTATCAACCAGGAAATTGTATAATCCTGGTCGGGGATTGACTCGGTCCATCATTCCTACCTCCGGGATCAATAAATGCGTACTACATTGCAGGAATGTCGAATTGTCATCACTGGCTCAGGGCTGCAAATGGGAAATGAACACCGCCTTAATGCTCATTTGAGCAGAAAATTACAGCGGAAAGGAGTCTTAAGAACACAGATTCAGAACTGGTTTGAGATAGCAGCGGTACAGACGGTTCAGAAACGTCACGGACGAACCACGAGATTGCAGATTCACTGAGAAAGTGATTTGTTACATGCAAAGAATAGTGAAGGACTGCAGAACTGTTACGTAGGATTGAGAGCCCTACAGCAGTAAAACAGCTGACGCTCCGTGTCTTTGCTATGCCGGTCAGAGGCAGATATATAAACTTCCCAAGGGGAAGGTCCTGAAATTAATACAGCTTGTTACATAGGACACTACGTTAATATATTTTTTGAATTCAATGAATAATCTCTGGTCAATAGAAATAAAGTAGTAAATCTTAGTAGTCTTAAGGGGGAAATTGCCTCCATCGCTCCCGCCCCCCCTCCTCCTTGACTCAGCCACTGGTGGCTGTGTGGGCTGTGCTTCGTCTCAGGCTGCCGTGTCTGCGTCGTCACCTGCGCTCGCAGTTGCTCCTCTTCCGCGTCGGTGAGCACGCCGTCGCTCACCAGGTGGTCGAACAGCAGCACCGGCTTAACGTCGCGCACGAGGTGCGTGCGGTGCTGCAGCAGGCCGCTTCGAGTCCGCTCGTCCATGGCAGCTGCAGCTCGACACACACAGCCACGCATACGACGCGTCATCATCATCATCACTATCATCAGCCATCCACTGCTGGATGAAGGTCTCCCAGAGCCACTGCCACTTCTCACAATCCTACGATGCAAGAGTTTACCCAGCAACTAAAACACGACTTAATTTCATCGCTCCATCTCCCTGGTGGATGCGCCCTCGGACGCATTCCTTTCCTTGGTTGCCACTCCGTTTTTAAGCTCGACTGTGGTCCATCGTCCCTTTGAGCGACTCATCCTGCCCAAGCCCACTTCTCTTAACTATGTCATTAACCTGCGCATGTTCTCAAATCCACGTGTAGTGAGTCCAACTGAGTCGCAGACGTTGTCTTGGGAGCAACACTATATATTTCACCAACTCAATATAACATAACACAACCTACACTTAGGTGTTGAATGCCCATCTAGCCACACTACGGCAGAACTAGACACGGTTCGCTATCGCGGCCCGGACCACAAGCTGGGTCCCAGACCGCGTGGCTAGAGGCTTCTTTAACCCGACATAGATCTTCTTCACCAGCAACACGAAGAACCCCAAGCCCCTCACGGGGGGGCCCCCGTTATATCTGCCCGGGCTGGGCTGGCTCCACCCCTCGCCCCGCCCACCTTCTAGATCTCTCGAGCTCTTTCCTGAAGGCTCCCGAGAGCTCTGTTATACCACGTGACCGCCAAGCGGCCCCCGTCCACTGGTGGCCCCCCTCCAATATCATCCGGTCACGTGTCGGCAGGTCAACCAGCGTATCATGCCCCAACGTAACCCTGGTTGGCTGACGCTCCCTCTCGCTCCCTCACCGGGAGCCCGCACCGCACACTGTACGTGGTGCTTCTACGCTGACCAGCGCTCACCCAAGCCCCGCTCGGGCTGTACTACGCCCAATAAGCGGGCTACACATAATGACAACACATTATTCGCCGTGGCTTCGTAAGCCCGGCACCACACGGTGACATTCACAGCCACTACACACGTACAGGTATTCCTCGATTTACATAAAAGATGCGTTCTTCAAAAAGATATGCGTTAAATGAGAATTTGTAAATAGGAATGGCTTTTGCCATTCATTTAATACCAAAAATGAGGTATGTGTCATTCCAACTCGACTAACCTAAAAATATACAAAAAATATAAAAATAACAGAAACATTAAAACGATTAAATAATACATTTAAAACCAAAATTATTAACTTTTTCAGGAATCAAAAGAACGGTATGATTGAATTACTGGAAAGGTGATGTGGAGGCGTTATCGTTGCAATGTAGGAATACCATGACACTTTCGCAGATGGATGATGCAGCCTCCCGGGTGGTTCTCATTTGATCTAATGGCACATGCCATATGAAATTTCGTAAACGCGCAAATGAGATTTCGTTAATCGAAAAGTGTCCGTAATCTGCGAATTGCGTTAATGCTACATTTTGTAAACCAAATATTCGTAAATTTAGGGATACCTGTATTGCTGTCTGTGTAATTTCAAGCATTACATCTCTCCATGCTTCTTTACAAAACTCTATGTATTTAATTCCATTTTTGTTATGCCCATGTTTAGGACCTATATGTCATAGCAGGTAGTACACATTGAATAAAATTTTTTTATAGGCACATTGGTATCGAACAGGCAACTGGAGACAAGGCTTAGGCTGCAAGAAAACTAGAAGATGAATTTTTTCGGGGCACAGTGCACAATGGGCCAAACCAATTTATGGAATTATCACCCTCAAGAACGGTTTCGACATTCTGGACAAATCCCGTTTTAATTAATGATATATAATATAGGGTAAAGAAAGCACAGTCCGCGATAACACGTGAGATGCGTACGCAGGCTGAACAAAGACTGAGGTGCGTGGGTAGCACCATCGGAGCATCCAGCAGCATCCCAATGCCTTCTGCGATGCTACGCCGAGGCAGCCGTGAAACCGCTTATTCCCACTCGCGCGACGTAGTTCCGTTCGCTCAATCGCGTTATACACAATTCGGATCCGCGTTATAAAAAAAAAAGTGTTCCCTAACATATTCATCCCGTTACATCCAATTCGCGTTATGAAAACACGCGGCGCTATAGGAGAACGGTCTGTACTGAGCTCATAACAAAAACAAGGAAAATTTTTGATTTAAAGCTTTCGTGACTGCAGGGATTCATATTCTTGGTTCTTTCGGTAAAGTCACCACGTAGAAGGGAAACAATGTGTATGTACACTGTGTGCTTACAATATGTACGTGACTTTACCGAAAGAACCAAGAATAAGAACAAGGAAATCAAGTGGCACGCCAAGATCCGGAGCAAGCCAACTACACGTCAGTGTATTCGTGTCTGTCTGTGCGTGTCTCTCCGTATGTGTCCTCCACCCCCCAGGTCAGTGGGGGTGTCTCCATGTCGTCTCTGTGTGTGTCTCCTGCCTGGGCCGTTGATCAACTCTGCATGCATGGCCATGGGAGTCGAGAGGGCCGGCGGTGGGGACCGAAGGGAATCTGCCGGAAAATAATGCACCGCGGAGTCAAATGTGTTCGTGGAGTCAATGGAGCTGTAGGGCCGAGTGTCGTCGCTTTCGAAGTTGGCAGTCGTCAATTGAAGATGGAGTAGATAGAACCGAGGAAAACGATGCGCCAAACGTTATATTGTGCAATACAACAGCACGGCGAATACCCATGCAGGGAGAACACAAGGGGTACGCACAGTAAACACAGTGCACGTACAGTGCTCGCACAGTAAATACAGTGCACGTACAGTGCTCACACGTGTGTGCTCACACACACACGTGTACACACACACGTGTGCGCGTGCACACACACACGTGTGCGCGTGCACACACACACAGATAAAAACAAGGATCCCCCGTATAGCCTCAACAGACTGTAGGGGCAAGTGCTGTTAGCGAGTAGCACCTTTGAAGGCCGGAACGGTACACGAGGGGGTGGGTGGTCAGCACCACGCCCGACCGCCTTTGTCTCCCCAGTGGCGATGTTTACACACCGCACCAGGTACTCATTTGAGGCTGAGTCGACCTAGGGGAGGCCCGGGACCGGTTCAGATAATCGTCACTGGTGTTGGCCGTGAGCGGGAATCGAACCCGGGTCGCCAGGTTCATAGCGCAGCGTTGCGCTAACCGCTACACTACACACGTGCACACACACGTGTACATACACACACGTGCACACACGAGCACACACACGTGTACACACACAGCACACACAAAGATCCCCCGTATAACCTGAACAGACTGTCAAGTGACCTATGAAGGCCAACGCGGCACACGAGGGGGTGAGTGGCCAGCACCACGCCCGGCCGCCTCGTCTACACAGCACACACACACGTGTACACGCACACACATGTACACACACATATTGTACGCACACACGGTACAGTGTAGACACACAGTACACACGCACATGTACACACAGTGTACGCACACATAGTACACACAGTGCACACACACACAGTACACGCAAGTGTACACACAGTACACACAGCGTACACACAGTGTACACACACACAAGTGTACACAGTACACACAAGTGTACACACAGTACACACAGCGTACACACATTGTAAGCACACACGGTACACACAAGTGTACACACACAGTACACACAGTGTACACACACAGTACACACAGTGTACACACACAGTACACAGTGTACACACACAGTACACAGTGTACACACAGTACAGTGTACACACACAGTACACACAAGTGTACACACAAGTGTACCCACACAGTACACAGTGTACACACACAGTACAGTGTACACACACAGTACAGTGTACACACACAGTACAGTGTACACACACAGTACACACAAGTGTACACACAGTACAGTGTACATACACAGTACACACACAGTACACAGTGTACACACACAGTACACACAGTGTACACACAGTACAGTGTACACACACAGTACACACAAGTGTACACACACAGTACACACAGTGTACCCACACAGTACACAGTGTACACACACAGTACAGTGTACACACACAGTACACAAGTGTACACACAGTACACAAGTGTACACACCGTACACACAAGTGTACACACAGTACACACAGTGTACCCACACAGTACACACAGTGTACCCACACAGTACACACAGTGTACACACACAGTACACACAGTGTACACACACAGTACACAGTGTACACACACACAGTACACACCGGACTCGCTTCCCAGTTGCAATTCCACTTCCCGCTCGCGCCGCGCTCCCAATTGGTTGCTTCACAGAATAACTTTATTGAGTCACTCTCACGTAACTTTATTGCTACCGCCCATGATAACTTTATTGAGTCACGTTACTGGGTTAGGGCGGTCGCGGAAGAGCTCGCTCGCGCCGCCATCTGGTTTAGTTCCTTCATAGCCCTGGCCCTGAAGACATCTTGTTTAGTTCAATTACAGCCCGGCCGTGTTCCTCAAGCCATCTTGTTCAGTTCATTCACAGCCCTGGCCCTGAAGACATCTTGTTTAGTTCAATTACAGCCCGGCCGTGTTCCTGAAGCCATCTTGATTAGTTCATTCACAGCCCCGGCCGTGTTGGCTACGTCAGCACTCAATCGTGGTCGAATGTGTTGGAGAGCCTTGATATGAAAATTGCAAGGCTGGACTATATTTTGCACGTGCTGATCAAACGACATTCTGTTTCAGTATGGTGCCGAGGCTCTTTAGATGTGTAGGAAAAAATTATCCTGGAGTGTGCGACCGCCACGCCTTATCCTCCCACACATTTTTTCACCTGAGCCTCGGTGTGTGGGGGGCCGACGTCCACCCTCTCCACTCCCCCCTCCTCCTCGTCGGCCGCCTCTCGCCCGCGCCAGCGCCCTCTCTGAGGGACATCGCTACTCGGCTGGCACACCACCGCCCGGGGTTACCCTGCCACACGCTCACGCACCCCACCGCAACAGGAAAAGGACGAACGAGGTGTGCACGTGCGCGCCCCTGTAGGCGCGTTTTTCCCTCGCTAAGGTTAGCGCTGAACAAAAGGATCGGCGGCGGTATGAATATGCACACACCGCCCCCCCTCGGGTGGGTAAGCCCTAATACGCGTGCCCGCAATGCTAATGCTAGCGGAAAAGGAACGGCGGGAATAGGTCTATGGGGCACGCCTCACCGTTAACGCTATTTTATTACACACTTTTTTTTATTTAACTCACTGTTGTTGTTGTTGTATCCTCAAATCTTGTAACTCAATTTTTCGACTGCGAAACTTGGTATACTTATGTCATACTGATGACAATACTATATTCTATCATTAAAATATTTTTAAACATTCTTTTTTCTATGTTATGTTTCGGCTTGGGTCTAATTGTCCACGCTCAACAGACATTGGATTAAAACCCGATGTGCCAGGCAACCCCCCGCCAGGACACTACGTGGGTGCGCTGCGTGCGGGTGTTCAGTGCGGGGGCCGGGAGGGGATCGCGGCGTTTGCGGAGTTGCTCCGTTTTCGTGGCACCACATAGCCCCCTGAGGTGTCCGTCCCCGTCCCGGGTTGACTGGAGCACCTTGCCAGGGCCGCTCCAACCAGGTAGCGCCGCGGAGTCCGTGGGACTCGCCCGGCCCTCATTGCCGGTTTCGTGGGCGGTGGCTCCGCTGTCCGAGGCTACGGCGGTGGTCTCCGTCTCCATTCCAGAGGCTCCTCCCGTCCTCCGGTGTCCGCTGGCTGGGGAACAAACTCAGTGGCGGAGGGGTTTAAGTGTCGCTGTGCCCGCCGCCTCCTTGCAAGGCCGGGGCCCGCAATGAACTGGGGCCCAGCGTGGCCCATGTACGGCGCGAAGCCATCGGGTACGGGGGGTGGGTGCCTCCCCCACCGGGGCCTCCCTCCACGGTTTTAGTTGGCGGACATTGACCACCGTCTCTTGGCCCCTCTCCCCGCCCTGGATCAGTACCGTCCAGGGGGAGATCTGCCGCACCAAGGTCCAGGGTCCGCGCCAGTAGGTGGTCAGCTTCCCCACCTGTCCGGCCTCTACGCGTGGGGTATGCAGCCATACCTTAGAGCCCGCCGAGTAGAAGGAGGGCTCCACACGGGGGCGGGCGCCCTGCTCTTGCCGCTGATGTGCGGCCTCCCTCTGTTGGTAGGCCCGGCCACGGGCCCCTCGCAGGGTCCCCATCAGGTGCTCCACGGGCTGGCTCCCCTCCTCTGGTTGTGGTGGAGGAACGCCGAACAACAGATCTGCCGGTAGACGAGACTCACGACCAAACATCATTAGGAAGGGGGTCTGCCCCGTGGAGGTGTGCACCGTGGTGGTGTAGGCAAACAGAGCATAGGGGAGGTGGAGGGGTTACCAGCCCCTCGCACCTGTCCAGAGCCCCCATTTAGCCGCTGTGGTGGCTTCAAACGTCCTGAGGAGAAAAGCCAATCGGAATTGGCCCTCCCCCAACGGCACTGCCCACGACAGGTGGTTGTTTTTCCAGACACAGAGAGAGACACAGAGACCACACAGAGACACAACACAGAGAGACACACAGGAAGACAACCCCCACACAGAGAGAGACACATATAGAGAGACACACAGAGAGAGATGCACACATAGAGACACATACAGAGAGAGATACACACACAGAGAGACAAACAAACAGAGAGACACAAACACAGAGACACATACACAGAAACATCACAGCCAGTTATAGTCTGCTAAAAAAACGAGAGCTCCCGCCACCTCGAGGGAAAGGGGCAACGATAGCTGTGTTAGTGAGACACTTAGCCCGTTAATGTAAAGCCATTTAACCTGGTGATGTACTCAGAGAGTCGGAAATAACAGCTGACATAGGCAGGTAGGATGGAAACATCACAGTCAGTTAAGACTTTACTTGGTTAATAACGCCCTTCCAATGATTGCTCAGTTTGTACCCATCTTCTCGTTTGAAGTTGTGTCTGTGTTTATATATCTGGATGGCTTAATGAACAAATCTCTGATAGCCAGTGGGTTTGCAGAGTACCTTCGTCTTGGAAAAATCTAATTCGTGTGAGCCCACAGCGTTAAAAACAATGATCAGCAACGGCAGAGGTATTGGTCCTACCGTGTTTACTTCTAATTTAGCAATCTTTGGGAAAACGTATTCAACCAGGCTATGTGTTCACTGTGTGTGAGCCGACTCTCTGTGTTGCATTCCATTACACTCTCTAATTTTATTAAATTTGTTGTCAAACTTTCTATTTCTCTCTCTCTACATTTTTCCTTGCTTGTCTGTTTCACACTTAATTTCTAATTTAGTAATCTTTGGAAGAATGTAATCAACCAGGCTATGCGTTAATTGTCTGTTAACCGACTCTCTGTGTTGCATTTCATTACACTTCCTAATTTTACTAAATTTGCTTTCTCAAATTTCCGATTTTCTCGCTCTAATATTGCCGTGCTGGTTTGTTTACAGTCCATTGTCTCTCCTCCAGCCACCATGGTCCGGAATTCCACACAACTCTCTCATTGTCCTCTACCCCAATCCCCCCCTCTCTCTCTCTGCCCTAACCCCTCTCCCTATTTAAGGCCTCGACACAGTGGCACAGTCTTTCTGTTTGTCATTCTTTGTAAGAACGTAATCAACCAGGTGGGATGTTTACTGTTGTGTTAGCTGACTCTTTGTGTTGTATTGCATTATATTTCTAAGTTTACTATGTTTGTTTTTTCTCATTCATTCTTACCTGATGATGGTTGCTTGTGTTGCAATCGAAACGTCGTATTCTATTATTTTATTTTCTACGTAACTTCACCGAAAGAACAAAAGTATAAGACCAGATGGCTCAATGAGACACTCTGTCTACAGGAAAGCCACCCATAGGGATGCCTACCTAAAACCTGACTTTTACCACAATCCATCCCTGAAGAATTCCCTCATCAAAACTCTACACCATAGAGTTCGATGTATTTCTGACCGTCATCACCTAGTCAGTGAACTGGAACACGTACACCAAGCTCTCAAGATGAATGGATATTCAGACCACACAATCCATAAAGCTATCACCCCAACCGTTGGGAAAGAACCATCTGAGGACCCAATCAAAACCATCACCTTGCCATACATAGCAGGGGTCACTAAAAATATTTCCAAAATCATGAGCAAACACAAGATCCAGGTTCGATTTAACACAGTACATAAAATTCGTGATCTGATCCCATCTGTGAAGGATGTGATCCCTGACATGCAATACCTCGGCGTCTACAAACTAAGCTCTTATCTGCGGCGGTAGTTACATTGGGGAAACTATGCGACATGTCTCGGACTGTATTCGTGAACACAAGGCAGATCTAAAAACACGGTAGGATCAATACCTCGGCAGTGGCTGATCATTGTTTTCATGTAGTGGGCTCGCGCGAAATTGATTTCTCTAAGACGAAGGTACTTTGCAAGCCCACTAGCTATCAACAAAGCTTGGTTCATGAAGCCATTCATTTCTATAGACACAGACATTATTTCCACCAATAAGATGGGTACAAACTGAGCAATCATTGGAAGGACGTTATTAACCGGTTTAAGTCATAACTGGCTGTGATGTTTCCATCCGACCTTCCGATGTTAGTAGTTATTTTCGACTCTCTGGTTTTACATTAACAGATTACAGTGAGGGAAAAAAGTATTTGATCCCCTGCTGATTTTGTACGTTTGCCCACTGACAAAGAAATGATCAGTCTATAATTTTAATAGGTTTATTTGAACAGTGAGAGACAGAATAACAAAAAAAATCCAGAAAAAACGAGTATCAAAAATGTTATAAATTGAATTGCATTTTAATGAGGGAAATAAGTATTTGACCCCTCTGCAAAACATGACTTAGTACTTGGTGGCAAAACCCTTGTTGGCAATCACAGAGGGTTAGACGTTTCTTGTAGTTGGCCACCACTTTGCACACATCTCAGGAGGGATTTTGTCCCACTCCTCTTTGCAAATCTTCTCCAAGTCATTAAGGTTTCGAGGCTGACGTTTGGCAACTCGAACCTTCAGCTCCCTCCACAGATTTTCTATCGGATTAAGGTCTGGAGACTGGCTAGGCCACTCCAGGACCTTAATGTGCTTCTTCTTGAGCCAATCCTTTGTTGCCTTGGCCGAGTGTTTTGGGTCATTGTCATGCTGGAATACCCATCCATGACACATTTTCAATGCCATGGCTGAGGGAAGGAGGTTCTCACCCAAGATTTGACGGTACATGGCCCTGTCCATTGTCCTTTTGATGCGGTGAAGTTGTCCTGTCCCCTTAGCAGAAAAACACCCCCAAAGCATAATGTTTCCACCTCCATGTTTGACGGTGGGGATGGTGTTCTTGGGGTCATAGGCAGCATTCCTCCTCCTCCAAACACGGAGAGTTGAGTTGATGCCAAAGAGCTCCATTTTGGTCTCATCTGACCACAACACTTTCACCCAGTTGTCCTCTGAATCATTCAGATGTTCATTGGCAAACTTCAGACGGGCATGTATATGTGCTTTCTTGAGCAGGGGGACCTTGCGGGTGCTGCAGGATTTCAGTCCTTCACGGCGTAGTGTGTTACCAATTGTTTTTTGGTGACTATGGTCCCAGCTGCCTTGAGATCATTGACAAGATCCTCCCGTGTAGTTCTGGGCTGATTCCTCACCATTCTCATGATCATTGCAACTCCACGAGGTGAGACCTTGCATGGAGCCCCAGGCCGAGGGAGATTGACAGTTCTTTTGTGTTTCTTCCATTTGCGAATAAAAGCACCAACTGTTGTCACCTTCTCACCAAGCTGCTTGGCAATGGTCTTGTAGCCCATTCCAGCCTTGTGTAGGTCTACAATCTTGTCACTGACATCCTTGGAGAGCTCTTTGGTCTTGGCCATGGTGGAGAGTTTGGAATCTGATTGATTTATTGCTTCTGTGGACAGGTGTATTTTATACAGGTAACAAGCTGCGATTAGGAGCACTCCCTTTAAGAGTGTGCTCCTATTCTCAGCTCGTTACCTGTATAAAAGACGCCTGGGAGCCAGAAATCTTTCTC
Source organism: Petromyzon marinus (assembly GCF_048934315.1). NCBI lineage: Eukaryota > Metazoa > Chordata > Hyperoartia > Petromyzontiformes > Petromyzontidae > Petromyzon > Petromyzon marinus. The sequence continues at coordinate 6,577,409 of NC_133685.1, forward strand.
ATTGAGAGGGGGTCAAATACTTATTTCCCTCATTAAAATGCAAATCAATTTATAACATTTTTGACATGCGTTTTTCTGGATTTTCTTGTTGTTATTCTGTCTCTCACTGTTCAAATAAACCTACCATTAAAATTATAGACTGAACATTTCTTTGTCAGTGGGCAAACGTACAAAATCAGCAGGGGATCAAATACTTTTTTCCTACACTGTAGGTAGCTTTTAGGACTCAAACAACAGGATACATCTGAAAATCTGAGATTTTTCATATTAAGGCCCCGAAATTTCAATTTTAAGTGCCCCATAAACATGTTTGTGCTGCGGAGTCCACTTTCTGCCAGGGCTCTCTCTTTCGAGTCGGATCGGGGGTTCAGCCAGAAACAAGCATTGTCTTCCAAATCGTAGACATTATTGAAGCTAAAGTCATTCCGTTATTTGACAACTCTGATGTAGCAATTCGGGTTGCTTCTTTGGGTACACTTAAACAAACTTAATTCGGTTTACCGTGCTGCATTCATATTCGCAGTGGGTGCTCAATATCGGACGCATCACTGTGACCTCTATGCCGTGGCTGGCAATGTCTTTGGAGATGGGAAGACAGTGCCATTTTCATTTACAAGGCTATATTGTCCGTAGATCTGCCCTTTTTTTGTCTGACCTGTTGTTATTAGTGTAGTGGATTAAATTCAGGCGCACACTGGAACTTTGGAGGCAACACTATGTATTAGCTAACACAACAGGTAACACTTAACATAACGACTTAAGGTGGTAGTCACCGTTCCTAACTTAGCTAACCCACGGAGGTACTACATCACTGGACCAGGACAGCCCAACATGCTGCTTGGTCCACTAGCGGAGACCGGAGAGCTTTATCCCAGAGATGACCCAGCAGAACAGCACCGAACAGCCCAGCTCTCCGTCCACACCCCGCTTATAACCACTCCGGCATGGGTGGCTCCGCCCCAGGCCACGCCCCCGCCCCAGGCCACGCCCCCGCCCCAGGCCACGCCCCCTTCCCGACCCTTCGGGAAGGACCGAGCCCCCAACCACGTGACCCCCCTGGGGCCCCTGGCCGCCCTTTATCCGGTCACGTGTCCTGTTGGGTTCACGCAGAGTGTCACGGCCTGACATGACCTTCATGACACCTGCCTACAGCCCCCATACCGAGCCAACACAATCGTGTCGTTCTACTACACTACATCCTAACATTGGACAATACAAACAAATCTGCAACGCGTGTCTGATAATAGTTTTCAGATTTCCCACACAATTTGGATCAAAAACATTTAATGTAGCTTTCCCAAAGTGCCTGGAACCACCCCGTTTCGTGTCTCGGCATCTCCATTCTCTACCATCTCTGTCATTTAAAATAACTCTTTTGTTTAAAAAAATAAATAAAGTGTAAGTGTCAATGTAATTTTACCATGTAATTACAATTTTTTTTAAAAAATCTATAATTGGGGAATGCTTTGATGTTGTCTGCCGGCCGAATCGCCCTCGAAAAAGTGTCTTAGCTTTTTTTATTTATATTGTACGGCTGATGTAGATGCAGAGCAATAACTACAAGCTCACAATCAGTTGGGTCAAGCCAGATAATCGCGTCAGGAGCAGCGGTCTGTATCATCGCCGTGATGTCTCCTTCGTATTTGTGGATCGGGCATTGCGTCGTTATACGTCGTTATAGTCTGTTCTGGATGACCACAGTCGCACACTACCGGAGAGTTTTTTTTAATTTGACAGGAGATGCGGTTTAGGGTAGACAATGAGCTTCGTGGAAGATCAAACCAAAGGGGCCTTCTGCGTTAGGTTTTTCACATGATGAGCCACTTTGTTGAGCGGCTATCATTTGTGGCCAGGTCGCTTCTGAAAAAAAAATTAGTTAATACCTAAGTGGGCTTTTCCCCGGTAGAATGGGGATAGTTTATTTGTATTTGTATGTTTTTTGGGTGATCTTTTTGGCTTTCATGTACTTTTTATTGTTTGTTGTTGTAACATTCTTACCTGCCCCTTACTGGACACCTGTGAAAAAAAGAGCCTGACAGTCCATCGGATTCCTCCTCCAGTGAAGAACGTCAATCAACCAGGTAGGGTGTTGACTGTTATGTTAGCCTACTCTCTGTGTTGTATTGCATTATATTTCTAAGTTTACGAGGTTTGTTTTCTCATTCATTCGTACCTGATGATGATTGCTTGTGTTGCAATCGAAACGTCGTATGCTATTATTTAATTATTATTTTCATTCTACGTGACTTTATCGAAAGAACCAAAGATTAAATATCCTCTGATCACACTCTTGGTTCTGCTCCGTTTGACCTCCATTCAGATCTCCGGGCTGACCCCCAAATAGACTTCACTCGTCTCGGCCAATCAGAGGCGCCGGCCCGCACGCTACACTCGAAGTCTCCTCGTGCTCTAGGCCCCCCCCCCACCACCGCTGCACACGGCCGCTCCTCCCCCCACTGCACTCGGCGTCTCCCCCCCCCCACTGCACTCGGCCTCTCCCCCCCCCCACTGCACACGGCCTCTCCCCCCCCCCACTGCACACGCCCCCCACTGCGCTCAGGGTCTCCTCCCTCCCCCACTGCGCTCGGGGTCTCCTCCCCCAGCAACGCTTTGACGCCGTCGCCATGGAGACGGCGCAGGCGGCGACTTGCCGGCGAGAGGACGAGAGAGAGGTTCCTGGCCGGCTCCGAGCGAGTTTCCTCTCCGTTCTCCTGGCTTCTCCTCCCTCCCTCCTCCTCCTCCTGCTGCTGCTGCTGCTGCGACCTTCTCGCTCGCCTCCTTCCCCTCCAGCGAGGCGTCTCCAACACGCCGTTTGCTGCTGCTGTCGCCGCTGTAAGCGGCGTTTCTCTGAGGCGGCGCCGGTGGCGTGCGGTGCTGATACTGTACAGCGCGAAGTTCCGTCTCAAGTGAAGCGCAAACGTGAGGCGTCACTGTCACACTCTACACACGTTACACGCTAGCTCTAACTCGACACTACCATAGCGTCGCAAGCTCACGTTCACACAACACGACTCGTTGTTTATCTCACTATCACGAGACACGTCTATCTGTGATATCACACTATCACACTGCAACATCGATAACACTTACATTTTGATTGAAAGCTTTCGTGACTGCAGTGATTCGTATTCTTGGTTCTTTCGGTAAAGTCACGTTGAAGGGAAACAATAAAATATATAAAACAATAAAAAAATTCTCACGACGTTTCGACCATAACACAAACAATCATCATCAGGTGCTTTTTCACACCTGATGATGACCGTTTGTGTGAGAATTTTTATTGTTTTATATATATATTGTATTACTTTATTGTTTCCCTTCAACGTGACTTTACCGAAAGAGCTAAGAATAGTTATGGTATTATTTTTGTTCTATTTATCGTGTTTTGCGCCGAGCCAGACAGCAGCTTCATCGTTTGCGCAACGCAACGCCAGCCTGGAGCGCCGCTAGGCGGCCTCGCAGCCTTCAGCAATGCGCCTCTCCGTCTGTCTTGGCACACCAACACGCGGACAGAGTTGTTGGGGGGCTCGTCCCGTAAGCGTCACCTGTGCCGGCCTTGCTGAGCATGGACCCGTAGGGTCAAACCCACGCGGGCCGATCGCAGGGTTGTTCACGTGTGAACTGACTTTTTTTTTTCGCGCGTGATTAGTTTGCTGTCCTTCCACACACACACACCCCGCCCGCACCTCTGATTAGCGCGATTGGCTACGTGGGGTGCGAAAGAAGTTCAACGTACTTACGAGGAATTTGTTTATTGCTCAGGATGAGAGCCACTCCCTTCCGTCCACGTTGACTCTACTGACACACCTCCAGGGGTAGTATGTGTGTCCAAAGTGGGTGCCGTGATGACGGACGGGCAGTAGGCCGGCTAAAGAGATCGACGTCCATCAGAAGACTTGGGTTTCGATTGAAAGCTTTCGTGACTGCAAGGATTCATCTTCTTTGGTTCTTTCGGTAAAGGCACGTAGAATGAGAATGAAATAATAAAATAAAACAATAAAATTCTCACGACGTTTCGGCCACAACACAAGTGGCCTTCTTCAGGTGAAAGGAACAAACCTGTCGAAGAAGTGGCCTTCTTCACCTGAAGAAGGCCACTTGTGTTGTGGCCGAAACGTCGTGAGAATTTTATTTTATTATTTTATTCTCTTTCCACGTGACTTTACCGAAAGAACCAAAGAAGAAGACTTGGGTTGTTAACCTGCACGGCAGCATGGGGGACAGTCGCAGCATGGGAGACAGTTAAACCTTCCTTTTGACTGAGTGGTAGGTTTTTGATGTGGAGATTGAACAAGGTTCAATAATGATATCGACACCCTGTCACATCACGTTCTAAATTATATTGCCTCATCACATGATATATTTTAAATGTTTGTTACGTGTACTGTACTGGTCGTCGGACAAATACGATCACTGGATCGCGCGTTTTCAGATGCGCTTCTGCGGCCGTCTGGAACGAAACTTCCGTTATTAGAGAGCCACTGGAGCTATGCACTTTGAAATCGAGATTGAAAACTCATAGTTCATAGTTCCATTTATTTGGTATAGCCCTGTGAGCCATTCGGCTCTTGAATCGGGTGCAACCGCAACAAACAAAAAAAACATGAACAAGAAAACATCTTAAAGTGACTATGTGTGACTGCAAACAGAAAATCCAGGAAAAAAACATCAAAATATTCCTGAAATAGCACCGTACACCAACGCTGTGTGCAAATATCCCAGTGGGATGCAAGTCAAACAACAACAACCACAAGACAACTAAGATTAAGGCCATCAGTCTAACTCCGTACTACAATAAACAAAAACATGGCCAAACCAAAAAACGTTTTCTAAATCACCAAAATAAAGCCATAAATGCAATGTAACAGTGATCATAGGGACTGTGACCGATTTTTTTTACAATAAACTACATAAATAACATGTAACACCAAACCCTAGAGCCATAGCTGGCTGCATGAGTCACTCCACAACAACAGGAGCATTAGTCGGAGTATCACATTTTTCAATGCACCTTTAAGATCAGCACACTAAATCAAAATATAGATAATACTTTGCAGCGGTCATCCGGAGCGAAACATTTTATTTTATTTTAGGCCACTGAATAGCAGTGGTAGCTAGAGGTGTACAACTCCTCTAGATCAGTTTTGAGTGAAGATCTCATAGGTAAGTGATTCAAGTTGCAGTTTATTTTCAATAGCATTCCAGACCCTGGGGGCATCAATAGCAAAGGCCCTTCCTCCGGTTTTTGTACGGCAATAGGGAATGTGAAGCTGGTAAATGAACGAAGACCTGAGGTCAAATTTGTTCTTTGAAACAGAGAGGAGATCCAGCAGGTAGTCTGCGGATTATTTTTGTAAGTACATCGTGAATAAATAAGATCTGGTGCACAAGCCGTCGAACATTAAGAGATGTTAAGTTTGTCCCAATGTAGAGATCACAGTGGTGAGTCCTATATGGGCAGTTCAATGCAAATCTTAAGGCCGACTGATAGATGGAATCAAGCTTCTTCAGTACAGTACTTGGGGCTGATTTATACACGATATCACAGTAATCAAGTAAAGGCAGTATGGTAGCTTTTATCAATTCCAAACGGAACATAGGGGGGAAGCAGTACTTGTGTCGATACAGAAAACCAATTTTTATTTTAGTCTTTTTACCAATATAATCAATGTGATCTTCAAAATTCAGTTTTGAATCCAGAATGACCCCAAGATACTTATAGATCTTGACTTGCTCTATTTGATAATTATTTAAGGAATGAAATTGTGGAAAATTTACTTCCTGCTTTAGTCCCGGTGAGAAGCATAGCACCTTGGTTTTGGAGGTATTCAGGACTAGTTTAAGAACAACTAGCTGATGTTGTAGTTTGTTGAAATCACCCTGGAGCTTAGCAATCACGTCATCTAGAGAGCGGCCAGCAGTAATCAGTATCGTGTCATCTGCAAAAAGATTTACCCTGGAATGATCCAGGTCAGTGTCCAAGTCATTGACATAAAGAGAGAACAAGAGGGGGCCGAGGATGGAACCCTGTGGAACCCCTTTTGTTATCTTAACACTGTTTGACCTCCAACCATCTGTGAATACAGTTTGGGTGCGAGAAAAGAGGTAATTTTTTTACCATTTTACTGTGTTTTCGGAAAAACCGAGGCAACTTAGTTTACTAAGCAGGGTGTTGTGGTCTACTGTATCAAAGCTTTGGACAGGTGAAGAAAAAAGACAGGCACAGTACTGCTTATTATCAAGGCTACTGTAAATTTGATTCAGAGAGTCTAATGCAGCAGATGTGGTGCTGTATTTTTTTCGGAACCCAGATTGAGAACTTCTTTTTGTGTTTAGTTGTCATTCCGCCGCACCTCCGATTAACACGGTTGGCTACGTACGGTGTGAAAGAAGTTCAACATACAGTACTGTACTGTGTTGGGTATTTTTCTCAACAGGTGTCTCGCCAACATGGGGGTGTCACTCTCTCGTGCAGCTCAGTGGACCTCCGACAGCGCGAGAGGCAGGGTGACTTTAGAGCCCACACCAATGAATGAAGTATTGCTCAACAGTATTGCAAACTATGCTGAGGAGTTCGGCAACCTCCATATTCATGAGGCAGCACTCGAGTTTTATGAACCATTACAGTGGGAAACTTTGCTACAGCCTTCTGATTTTACACAAGACTACATTCCCAGGTATGGTTGATCGTCTTTCACAGCTTCCTTAACAGTTTGTAAGGCTAATTCTTACCAATGATTATTTTCCCCCATCATTTAAAATAGTGTCCTAAATTCATAATGTGTTGTAATGTGTACCAACCGCCAATTGCTACGTTTTCGTGTTAATGTTATGCCATCCATAATATAGGTTTTTTTTGGGTTAGATCGCGTAAATATATAAATGTGTCGTTAAAACCCCCCACCACCCGACACAGCCAACTAGTAAGGGTTTGTCACATAAACAGAACGTGCCAATTCGCATTGACGAATTGTTTAGGTGACAACCCTTACTAGTTGGCTGTGTCGGGTGGTGGCGGGTTTTAACGACACATATTTACGCGATCTAACCCAAAAAAAACTATTTTTTGAATCAAGGTCGCGAAAGCCTACATGTTAAAATGCTATGACATGTTTGCACACTCTGGCAGCGAGACAACGGTCGCATCCAAGGATACGAAACACGATGGACAGCCTCTCCTTTACCTCTCTGGGCAGACTGTCAGTGTGTCCAACTGGAACCACCTCTCTCGGTTACTGCAAGCTTCTGGGCAGCACAAGCTCAAGGAGGTGCAATCCTGCCTGGAAGGTAACCTATCGTATGCTTTAATGTATTCATGAATCTAATATTGCAGGTAATATCTGTCAGATTCAATGCAGTACACATATAAGTACAATATATAATGAAAGTGAAGCAATAAACCGTAGGCCATTCTTTCTACCCATGTCTCCTGCCCAAGGCCACTTTTACTTAATACCTAATTTTACGTCTTTAATTCTGCATATCTTATCTAAAGAATGTAAAACTTAAGATGACAAGGACATGTTGCATCGCATTTGATGTTTCTGTAATGCACGGATGTGTGGATCTATCAAGTTTGATGGGTGATGTGTGTGTTTTACATTTCAGCTAACCGAGATCCAGTGACAAAGATACTTGGCAAAAGTTTTGCCACAGTGGAAGGGGAAGGCCCAGCAGCATTGCATTTGCCAGAGATAGGAGAAAAAGGGGACCCTGGAACAGAGATCAAGAAGAGGCTTCTGGTACTGTTGCAGCAGTTTGACCTGCAGTTACTACAAAGCTGCCTGAAGCAAGTGGCCGAGTAAGAATGATAAGATTACAATTAATCCCATCAATTACATTTTTATTATACTCCAGCCAAGGATATGAATTCAACCATTGCTTCTGGAAACAAGCCTTTCTACTGTTGACATTAGCCTCAGGATAAGTCTTCTGTCCTTCATTGAATAGGCCCACATCTGATATGTTTCTTGGGACAGAATATTCAATGGTATCACAAAGTCATAAGTTCTTCACTTACATCCTGGACACGTAGCTAAGGTAGATTAACTTCAGATGTGCTGGCACTGATTGGCACAGGCTTATTTAATTACTAAGATTCAATGGAAGTTGTAGTTGCATCAGAAGCCACCCTCACTCGAAGATGAAGCGGACAATTTGCTTTTAGTCATTGGGTACATTTCTAAAAATAAAGACAAAAGGAGACATACAGGAGATAAGTGTATAAATACAAATTATTTGCAGTTACTAGAACTGGATGCGAAGTAAAAAGCAGTGGTCAGATGGGAAGATGTTGGGCCTGAATTGGCTTCTGTACCACGAATAAGGTCAGAATAATAATTGTTTACTGCAATAATGTATTTAAAACCTTTTTGGGATACAAAATAATGCTCCAAACTTATTTATTGTAACATCCTAAGCTGGATACTCTTGAAAAACTATCTTAAAGACCCAACGATTCTTGTTTGGATGACATTACAAATATTTATAAATACAAAATACATCCTATACATGATGTATAGGAAATGTGCATGTCAAATTGTGCAATCACTATCAAAAGCTTATACAGTATTATTATTTGTGTAATTCAACCAATTTATCTCTTACCATTTATTTGGCACTGACATCGCACATATTTAGATGTTAAATATGTACAGTAATTTAAACAATACTCCAGTTGTATTGTAATTTCTATCTAAATGGACAGTGTGAGGAAAGAGTACATGTGTTGTTCTTGTGCAGTAAAGATGCTATTGTGCTTTCACGTGTTGGCAGAAAGGTGTCGATGAGTCCTGAAGCAATAAACCGTGAAGTGGAGCTGTTGCAGCCTTTGTCTGGGGACTCCACCAAATCCTTAATACGCAGCATACAACATATCTCAGGTATTGTAGGGATAAATATTTTCTGAATGTTAAATGTGGGACATGACAAGTCACATATCTCCTATATGTACTGCATGAATAAAACCATACACTGACATGCTTTTTGGGAAACCATTATTGTCCACCAAATATTCGACAAAAGGAGAAGCATGTAAGTACATTGGGTTCATTTAGGGTAACATAAAACAAAAGGAGCGGTGTTGTATTATGAACCGTGAACTAAACCATATTTTTCCCTTATGCTTTTGAGTTTGTGGATCGTGGATTTGCCATTTGCGGCTATTTTCAAGAATGTAACCGCCGTGATGGGCAAGGTTTTTGGTATATATGAGTGATTGTGTATGTCACTGTATGGTGCCGGGCTTACGAAGCCACAGCGGATAATGTGTGTAACCCGCTTACTGAGCGTAGTCCCAGCCCTAGCAGGGCTTGGGTGAGCGCTGGTCAGCACGGAGGCAACACATACAGTGTGCGGTGCGGGCTCCCGGTGAGGGAGCGAGAGGGAATGTCAGCCAGCCAGGGTTACGTTGGGGCATGATACGCTGGTTGACCTACCGACACGTGACTTGATGATATTGGAGGGGGGCCACCGGTGGACGGGGGCCGCTGGGCAGTCACGTGGTATGAAAGAGCTCTCGGGAGCCTTCGGGAAAGAGCTCGAGAGATCTAGAAGGTGAGCGGGGTGAGGGGCGGAGCCAGCCCAGCCCGGGCGGATATAACCGGGGCCCCGTGAGGGGCTCGGGGTTCTTCGTGTTGCAGTGATGAAGATCCACGTCGGGTAAAAGAAGCCTCTAGCCACGCGGTCCGGGACCCAGCTTGTGGTCCGTTCCGGGATAGCGAACCATGTCTAGTTCTGTCGTAGCGTGGCTAGATGGGCATTCAATACCCAAGTGTAGGTTGTGTTATGTTATGTTGAGTTACTGAAATAAATAGTGTTGCTCCCAAGACAACGTCTGCGACTCAGTAGGACTCACTACATATATGATAGTCATTTGTCTTTTCTATTATCTGAGGTAGGTAGGGAGGTAGGTGCAGCCCTGCAATTACTGGCTTATGCTACAGCTGGAGTGCAAGAGAGTCCCTTTAGAGCAGTGGTTCTCAACCTTTTGTTGGCTACTAGTACCCCCCCTTGTTGAATTTAGTTTGAACCAAGTACCCCCTTGCCTCACCCAACATGGCTCTGAGAAATAAATGTATATATAAATGGACATCAATATTTTATATTCTTGGTTCTTTCGGTAAAGTCACGTTGAAGGGAAACAATAAAATTATAAAATGTATATAAAACAATACAATTATCACGACGTTTCGACTGCAACACAAGCAGTCATCATCAGGTGTGAAAAGCAACGGCAAGAACATTTGGAAGAAGTGGCGTTTTTCGCATTTATTTATTTATTTTAAACGTTAGCACCACGGATAGTGATTTGACAGTTTATAGCCAACATTTTCATGGAGAAATTTGAGACTGATGCCATCCAGACTGCCACTCTGCGCCCAACCTTATGGAAGAGGTACGTGGATGACACTTTTGTCATCTGGCCACATGGCCGGCCTGCTCTAGACTAATTCTTCAACCACATCAATTCCATACACCCTGCCATCAGATTTACCATGGAAGTCGAAAAAGATGGCAAGCTACCTTTTTTGGATGTCCTACTAAAAATGAGACCTGATGGTTCAATTAGCAACTATGTCTACAGGAAAGCTACCCATACGGATGCTTATCTGAAACCGGATTCCTACCACTATCCATCACAGAAGAATTCTATCATCAAGACTCTGCACCATAGAGCCCAATGCATATCCGACCAGGAACACATAGGCAGTGAACTCAAGCACGTACACCAAGCTCTTAAGGCTAATGGTTACTCCGACTATACAATCCGCAAAGCTATCACTCAAACCATGAAGAAGTACCCTCTTGAGGAGCCTTTCAAAACCATCACTTTACCCTACATTGCGGGGATCACAAAAATATCTCCAAAATCTTAAATAAACACAAGATCCCGGTCCGTTTAAACACATTACATAAAATCCGTGAACTGGTTCCGTCTGTAAAAGATGTGATTCCGGACATACAGTACCCTGGTGTCTACAAACTAAGTTGCCTCTGTGGTAGTAGTTACATTGGAGAAACCAAACGACATGTCTCAGACCGCATTCGTGAACACAAAGCAGACCTTAAACACGGTAGGACCAACACCTCGGCCGTGGCAGATCACTGTTATAATTCAGTAGGCTCACATGACATTGACTTCTCCAAGACAGAAGTTCTTTGCAAGCCATCTGGCTACCATGAGAGATTCGTTCATGAGGCTATCCACATATACAAGCACAGAGACAATTTCAACCGAGAAGATTGATTCTGGCTTTGCAATCACTGGAAGGATTTGATAAACCATTTCGGGTCTTAATTGGTTGTTCACGCTTACGGTGTCTTTCAGACAGTATACATTAATTTTTTGTCTCCCCCCTCCTCTTTTCTGAACATAGATGGACTCATCCATCTAAACAAACTGTCAAATCGCTATTCGTGGTGCTAATGTTTAAAAATAAATAAATACAAACCGCCACTTCTTTCAAATGTTCTTGTCGTTGGTTTTCACACCTGATGATGACTGCTTGTGTTGCAGTCGAAACGTCGTGAGAATTTTATTATTTTATTGTTTCCCTTCAACGTGACTTTACCGAAAGAACCAAGAATATGAATCACTGCAGTCACGAAAGCTTTAAATGAAAATCAATATTTTAACCAATTGTCTATTTTGTGAGGTGTTCTGACAAGCTTGTAACTGAAAACGAATAGAAATAATAAATTAAACGGACGCTCTGCATGCATGACATAATTTGTTCGCACTTGCTGGCTAATCTTGGAAACCACATTGTTTACGATGAATGAGTTTAGAAAGGTCTTTTATATCGTTCAAGGTTACCATATGGATTTATTTTTTGTTGTAGTTGTTTTATATTGACATTCATACATGATTATTCACCAATGACTCTCATGTGTGATATAATTTCACACATATCACCTCATGTACCCCCTAGGACATTGCTACGTACCCCCAGGGGTCTGCATACCCCTGGTTAAAAACCACTGCTTTAGGGCATACAGGTTTCCCTCTCTTTATGCGGTAGATGCGGTCCAACAAAAGGACGCACAAAGCGAAATGGTACAAGACACAATGTCGTCCCTCGTCTGACTGCATAGCCACATGCAGGCCATATTTAATGTTAGGCAATCAGAAAAAAACTCCTATGATCTACAAAGATCACCCTTATCAACCATGTAAATGTTTTTTGCGTATATCAAGTTGATAGTTTATTTTGTTAAGCCGGGTGAGATTTGAAGAGATGGCTTAATTTGTAATATTGACCTGGGTCACCAAAATGACAAAAGCAATGACAAAAAACAGATAAAACAATGAAGCAAATCCGAGCAAAAACATATACATTATAGTGAAAACTACATTGATTTAATGTCTTGTACTCAAAATACCTTTCCTTCATGTCTTACAATAATGTGTTGTTAGATTATGTGTTCTCCAATGGGTGCCGGGCACCACCTTGGAGGCAAATTGAGGGAGACATCTGTTACTTGATGATCAAGCCCTGTGATACCGAGCTCTTGTCAGTCACGTGCAGCACGGTGGGAGTGTTTCTCAATGGGGTGAGTCTTGCATTTTATGCTCACGTGTTTGCCATGGTTATCCGCTTATCAAGTAATTGCTTATAACCGTAGGCTGTGAAACCAACATTTTTTGGCAATTTTCTGAAAATACATTGAATAACACTTTACATATTTTACACGTAAACAACTTAACATGTTCGAGCGCATTGTATTCTATATTGCAATTTTATATTAAATTACGAGCTCTAAAGTATATAGTCTGGCCAAGCGGCTCAGCGGTAGGGTGAGCGACTCACAATTGAAAGGCTTCGAATTCGGTTCCTGGTTGGGGGGTTGACTCAGCCCATACATTTTCTGGGTTCGATAAAATAGGTACCTGTTTGTGGGGATGTCAACTCAGGATAGGGGCAGTCAACACTCGATGTCCTCGCCCCCGACATAGGAATGTGGAATTTCCATCAATAGGCTCAGGCTGTAAACAGGGGAGATGCACAATACCTCAACGCTCGTTTGTGCAGTAAATTACTGACTTTCACACGATATTATTGAATTTAAAATACATGTTTGATTTTGTTTAATTAACCAACCTGATCCAGCTAATTGTGCATTATGGGTAGCCGAGGTCTAACTACCCGTGGTATCATTGTACTTTAACACATGTTTATCTTGTACAGGGGACTGAAAAGGATGGAGATGAAATCATCTACGAACGTAAAAGTGACATTTACAAAGATCTAATTTCTCTGCTAAAGGACAGGTCCCCAAAATTTGATGAGAACATTAAAAAAAAGGTATCTGTCTGTTATAAACATCATACACATTCTAACATGCACTTTGTCAATAGACCTGACAACTCTGGTGAGTTGAGTCATCTCAGAATGTCCAGTAGGGGTGAGTCAGAATGTTACAACAACAAACATTACAAAAATGAGAGGAGTGCAAACTATCGGGGAGGTAAGCAAGTCACAATAAATAAATAATACCTGCCAAGTTTTCAAACACTAAATGGGGGATTTGGGTGAGGCAGTAAGACAGCAACATAAACAGTCCGAGACCACACTAACACAACACAGTTGCACATTGAAATTGTACTATGGATATGTAGTAAATCTAGATTTGAAGTTTTCGTGACTGCAGGGATCTATACTCTTTGGTTATTTCGGTAAAGTCACGTAGGTATAAAATAAATTAAATCACGTTTCGGGCACAACACAAGCATCCGCCATCAGGTGGGACAACCACAGCAAGAAACAATTGCTGAAGTGGGCAAAAGGGCTGCTGTAACAAGAGGCTAGGCAAGAGAGGGGGGAGGAGCCAGGGAGGAGAGACAGAAAGGGGGGGGGGGGGGGAAGTGGAGCGCTGCCGAGTGAAGAGCAGCTAGAAGGGATTAAAGGGCGAGCAGAGACAACATGTCGGGGGGGTGGGGAGGGGAAGAGAGCGGGGCTGGGAGTGGGGAGCTGAAGCAACGGGAGATGCGGATATGAAGGCAACACCATAAAGCATTTAAGGTTTTACCTGGTTAATAACATCCTTCCAATGATTGCTCAATTTGTATCCATCTTCTCGGTTGAAGTTACGTCTGTTTATATATCTGGATGGCTTCATGAACAAACCTTTGATAGTAGCCCGAAGGTTTGCAGAGCACCTTGGTCTTGGAAAAAACTATCATATAGCTCTCAATATTTTTTTTAGTGGCTCAGAAGAAGTAGTGAATTATTGGATGAAATGAGAGCGCGCCATCTAATGGGCGGCAAGGGGTAACCGCACGGCCAATCCCAAGTGGGGATATATCTGGGCCAAGGGTAATGGGCAGAGTCAAAGGGGAACGTGCGGGAACTATCGTGAAAGTTCCACGAGGGGGCGTAGCTATAGGCGGAGCTTAGCTCCGCCGAGAGGCATATAAGCAGGGACAGGGGAGGACTCGGGTCGGTGTGTGAAGCCTCGAGTCCGGACCGCGTCACTGCAGAAGCCTCTCCTCGCCATCGACCACGTGCCGGAACTCCAGCAAGGCTCGCCTCCCGGCACGCCGCCAGCCAGCGGTGGGATCGGGGAGTGAGAGAGAGGCGGGCCTCAACGGAGGAACAGAGAGAATGGCTCGTCCCCGGCCGTAGAGAGAAGGGAAACATACGGGGAGAGTGGGAGTGGGCTGTGCAAGAATTCTATCAATAAAAGACGCCAGTCAAGATCGTCGTGGAAGACGTTTATTGCACAGGGTTGATCGTACTGTGTTGTGTGCATACATGTATTTAAGTTATGCTTTAGTCTTCTGCATTAACCAGGATTTTAATCAATTTGCATTTTTATTCGATATACTGCAAGAAACATTAAGTTGTATTGTTGTTTCTAGGACTGTGCTTTGCACATGGCCTCGCTGTCCTCCCAGCATGGGAGCTCCCAAAAAGGGAAAAAACACAAGAAAGAAGGAAACAACCAAACAGTGACAAAATCCAAAGTGATTTATCCAGAAGCAGAGAAAAAAGCAGTACATGGGCTGATAAAGAACCACAAACCACAGCCTTCTCTAACATGGAAGAACTTGGGGCTTATCCAACCACAGTAAGTTTGAATTACTTAAGCTTAAAGTACTTAGCAGAGTTTATATAATGTCCATCATAATTATCAGCCGTGTTATATCCACTGCAAGATGACAGCCTCGCCAAGTTTTCACCATATGTCATGATCTTGAAGTGCAACGATCTACCTTGCTCCTGTTTATGAGTCGATCTCATTGTTCCATCACCACGTCAGTTATATTCCTCCTTTGGCTGTCACATCTGTATTAGTCTCGACCATTGGCCGTCATCTCTTACAGCGATGGCTCCTGCTTAACGTTCTATCCGATGTCTCTATTTCATGTTCCCTTTCTGCTTATTAGTATAATTCCCAGCATGCATTTTTCCATGCTTATATACTTACTTTTCAGTTTCTGTTCTAGTTTATTTGTGAATGTCCGCATTTCCACATGTCATAGCAGGTAATACACACTGATTAAAAACTTTCTTCTCTACGCACATTTGTGAGTTGTTTTTCATTATCAAGAAAATACTCCGCTTTTCAACATTTTGTGATCCCAGTTCCCATTCAATAGTCCAATTTTGCTGCCTTCTCTATTAAGTGATTCTAGCATTTCCTGTAGTGTATTACCATTGCGCACTATAATGACTATGCCATAAGCAAATCCGAGATGGTCAATGTTTTTTCCACAAATATACGTCTTTGCTTCTCCAATTTAATTTTTGGAAAATATGCTCATGTTGCTGAATAACCTTGGTTATTTCTAATATGTATCTTGTTACTTTCTTCATGTATGGTTGCTCCATTTCTGTTTAAAGTTGTTTTTAATGAATATTTATTTAGGCCTTGGTTTGTGAGAGCTTCGATGACTGGATAAACTTCCACTGAGCCATAGTCTACAAAGGCTTAAACACTATGGTATTTCATATTCATTGGTCCTTTCAAAATCTGGAATCTGATTGATAGCATGTGGTCAATGGTATAGACACCTTTCCTAAACTCGTATTGCATATATGGTTGGTTTGCGTCAATTCTATTGTTTCAAAAAATCTTCTGAAACAATTTGCATACATTCAAAAGGAGCCCAATGAGTCTCTAGTTGTTCAATTAAACTTTCACCATCCTTTTTGAATAGACGAATTATTGAATCATCATTCCATGATTGAGGTATTTAATTGTTGTGTAAATATTGAACAGGATAGTACATTGAAAGTAGGTGGCAAAGGTTAGAAAGCAAACAGCAAATCAGAAAACAACAAAGGGCACGTTGAGGCAGAGGAGAGATCTACAAATAAATGGAAATGATATACTAACCATTAATAAACATAACTTGTAAAATGATCAGAATAAGAATGTAACATCCTTAGGGAGAAAGATTTAACCATATCTCATGATAGAGATAGCCTTATAAAACTAGTGTATACATATATGTGCAGCTCTCTGTGGCAAAATAATGTATACTATTTCATAGGCATCAGACCATTACTCAGATGAAGAGGATGAAGTTCGAGATGTCGCTCCTCAAAAAGTAAATGTTGCTCTTCGCAGTATGATAGAAGGGGAAAGCTCCTGGACCAAATAGTGTTGTGTTCTTCATTACAAGCCCCACTGGTGGCCCCTTTAGTGCAGTTCCAGACGTGCGGCCCCCGACAATACACAAATGTGAAAACACCCCCACCATCATTGTGCTCTCAAACCCCCCATGATTTCAAATGTGTGGCGGCACTCGCACCGATGATGTCTTTTCGGCAAAAGTGGCCCCCCTCTGAAAATGAGTGAAGAACACTCAGATAGTGTAACAGTGGACATCATCAAAGAAACGGGACCAGTTGCTTGTTCACATCATCTCTACATATTACATACAATGGCCACTGCTGACGTTGGGATTATAAGGTTTGCATTGAAGGGTTATTGTATTTATTTAACATGACTAATATGAACATGCTATTTCTCTATTTTGGTGTATGGTCTTATTGTAAATGAAGGGAAACTGGAAAGTCTGCCAAAACAAAGAATCACCAGCATAGCACAAGCCAACAGCAAGACAATGAAAAACTGGATCATGGGAAAAAGAGACACCCATCCACTGCCTCGCTAAGTAAACGGTGGCCTTCTCACAAGACGTGAGTGTGTTTCTAAGTTTATATTTTATTTTATCAGTGCTTACGTAAGTATTCTAATTGTTCAACCACTATATTTTTGGTGATTATGATTACTGCATATGTGGACGATTCACAGTGAAACTCCATTTATCTGGGGGTAAACGGTGGGGGGGGGGGGGGGGGTGAAAGAAGAAAAGGCAATAATACAGAAGGTGTTAAGATGTTCAAACACCCCACATAGAAATTTGCACTTATCAAGGCGCTCATTCATCGAGCTAAGAAAGTGTCAGATGGTGACAGTCTGAGAAGTGAAATTCAACATGTTAAAGAAGCGCTGCAAATAAACGGCTACAATGATGCACAAATCAACAGGGCATTGAATACCAAAACCAAATCAAATAACAAGAGCATTGAAACTGCCCAAGTAATTAAAATGATCAAATACCGTACATTGCGGGAGTAACTTATAAACTAGCCAGATGTTTGGAAAAACAAACATCCGAGTCAGATTTGGCATGGTACATAAAATACAGAATTTAATATCTGGTACAAAAGATGTAACTCAGAGAATCGGAAATAACTGTTGACAATGGCAGGTATGATGGAAACATCAACAACCAGTTAAGGCTAGTTTAGAAGCTTTCGTGACTGCAGGAATTACTCTTTGGTTCTTTCGGTAAAGTCACGTAGAAAATAAAATCAAATAATAATAGAATACGACGTTTCGGTTGCCACACAAGCAGCCATCAGCAGGTAAGAATTAATGATAAAACACAGATACGGAAACAACATAGGCAGACACACATGCAGAGACACACCAAGTGAGACACACCAAGACAAACAGAAGGACAACGAATCTGTGCCGAGGCCTTAAATGAGAGAGAGGGGAGGCCGGAGCAGAGAGAGGACTGGGGAGGCGGACAAACGAGGGGGTCCAGCAGACAAACGGGGGGACAAGGAGGGAGCAGTGTGGAATTCCGAACCACAATGGCCGGAGGAGAGAAAATGGTTTAGAGCAAGAAAATCTAAAGTTTGAGAAAGCAAATTTAGTAAAATTAAGAAGTGTAATGCAATACAACACAGAGGGTCGGTTAACACACAGTTAACGTATAGCCTGGTTGATTAACGTTCTTCCAAAGATTGCTGAATTAGAAGTTAAGTGTGGAACAGACAAGCAAGGAGAAATTTAGGACGTTTGGCAACACATTTAGTAAAATTAGAGAATTAATGTAATGCAACACAGAGAGTCGGCTAACACACAGTTAACGCATAGCCTGGTTGATTAACGTTCTCCCAAAAATTGCTAAAATTAGAAGTAAAGTGTGAGTTGTGAGTAAACCCTCTCCGTAGAGGTAGTTCAAACTAGATTCAAAGCTTTCGTGACTGCAGGAATTACTCTCTGGTTCTTTCGGTAAAGTCACATAGAAAATCAAATCAAATAATAGAATACGACGTTTCAGTTGCAACACAAGCAGCCATCATCAGTTAAGGCTTTACCTGGTTAATAACTTCCTTCCAATGGTTGCTCAATTTGTACCCTTCTTTTCGGTTGAAGTTATGTCAGTGTTTATATATCTGGATGGCTTCATGAACAAATCTTTGCTGGTAGCCCGAAGGTTTGCAGAGTCCCTTGGTCTCGGAAAAAACAATGTCGTGTGAGCCCACCGCGTTCAAGCAGTGGTCAGCTACGGCAGAGGTATTGGTTCTGCCGTGTTTCAAATCTACCCTGTGTTCACGAACACGGTCCGAGACATGTCGTTTCGTTTCCCCAATGTAACTGCTACCGCAGACACAACTTAGTTTGTAGACACCAGGGTATTGCATTTCAGGAATCACATCTTTCACAGATAGGATCAGGTCACGGATTTTGTGTACTGTGTTGAATCGAACCTGAATCTTGTGTTTGTTCAATATTTTGGGAATCTTTTTGGTAACCCCTGCTATGTATGGCAAGGTGATGGTTTTGACCATCTTTAACAAACACAAGATTCAGGTTCGATTCAACACAGTACACAAAATCCGTGACCTGATCCCATCATGCTAGTTATTCAACTAAGCTGTAGACTATGTCTACACGTCGCGGACTGAGTACCTGGCTGTTGGACGACGAGGACGAGGACTTCGTGCAGCTTGCAGCTCCGGAGGATGCGGGGGAGACGCTATTAGCGTAGCCGGGTGCCGGCTGGGCGCTCGATGCTTCGCTGTCGGGAGGCGCACGAGCGTCTCGCGGAGCTCCTCCACACGGCGACTTCGCTATTGGCGGAGTTTAGCCTTGCGGTCTCGCCAGCGACGGAAGGAGCGGCAAGACCACTCGTGAATGGCGACTCTGCCGCCATTTCACGATGGGCGGGAAAGGCGGTGTCGCAGCCCGTGCGATCGGCTGCCATTTTACCGCCTGCGCAGAGCGTGCAGCCCGCCAAACTTGAAGATGCGCAGACGGCGCCGAGGGACAGCCCGGCTCTCCAATGTCGGCTTCCCTTTGTCGAAGACTTCATGGTTCCCAACGACGACTGGATGGCCTTCAAGCGGCGGTTCCTCATGAACGCCAGCTTAGCGAGATGGTCGGATAAGGAGGCGCTGCGAGCAGTACCTGCCGTCCTTGACGAAGGCACCCATGCAGCGTTTCTCGCCATCCCGCCGCTGGAAAGATCCACCCTTACGCAGGCCTTCGATCAACTGGCGTCCATCTACGGGCCTCCGGCGGACGCGTGCCACAGAGTCGCCAAGTGCGTCCGAGTCCAGCAACTTTTGCATTGGGACGAGGCGCTGGCGATTTGCGCTGTGTCCCGCACGGAGCCGGGGACCACCGCATACAGCGGGGCCCCTTACGGAAGACGAGTCGGCTCGGACGGGTGGCGATCGGGGTGATGGTGGCACGCAGCGGACGGGCAAGCGGGGGCGGTCGAGGTCGTCTTCTCGTTCCAGAGGCTGCCGTGTTACCTGCTACCAGTGCGGCCTATCGGGCCATGTGGCTTCGGGCTGCCGCGTCCCACGTCGACGCCTCCCGGCGTGATCTCCATCCTGCTCTCCTCTATGACCTGAGGCGAGTCACGACGCACTCCACACTCGACCCCTGGCCTCACTTCACTCATCTAGCCAATTTGGTTCGCGTCCCGATCGCGTGTCGGTAGGGGAAAGTCCTACGTGTAGTCGCGAGGTGCATCAGCTCCGACCGGGTCAGTGGTCGGAGCTGGCCCATCGAGTTGTGGCTGCGACCGAGGGTTCGTCTACGGTGCTTGGGTCTATCGAGGGTGTGGAGCTAAGGATGCTGAACGACACGGGTGCATCGGCAACTATCATTACAGTCCAGATTTTTACATTCTGCCCCCTAAGTGTCGGGTTCTCGACCTTGTCGATGCGCCATGTGTCGCTGCTGACGGAGGCTCGTTGGGTATCATCAGTCGGATCACGGCCGAGGTACGCATCGCCAATGTTAGCTTGTCGGGACACGTTTTTGTTTCAACGTCCTTGACTGTTCCTTATTTACTTGGGACCGATTTCCTTGGCAGAATGCCATTGGAAATCTGCATTGACCGCGGCTGTTTGGAATTGCCGTGTGGCATTTTTGCCTTCCCCTACCCGGTTAGGTGCGGCTAACGCGACGGTGCAGATGTCCGTGCGCCAAACGGGAGAAATCAAGCCCGGCAGGCGAACGTCTGTTCCCCTCCGTTTGAGGGAGCCGCTCGATTTGGGTACTGCGGGGTACCGAGCTATAGCTCAGACGTTGGTGTCCGACGACCAGGAACCTTGTGTTCAGGTTCGAAATGCTGGGTTGGACACCACGGTCATTCAGGAAAGTACGTGGTTGGCTCATGCGGCTCTGGCATGTCTGGTAGGGGGCGTTGTCGGGAATGCGAGTGCGGAGCCTTGCACGCGACGATCCCGGGATGTGATTAATTTCTGTGCTGTCTGCCCCTCTCGCCTTGAACCGGTCATCGCGCCGTGCGAATTCATCTGATCTCCATATCGCTAGGGCCGAGTGTTGAGTGCGTCCGGCAATCCGGGGCGAGTGGCCGCTGCGGTTGCTCTTGGGAGGGGTGATTCTGTCTCGTCCCCGGCTGCGGTACACTTGGCGTCCCCTGAACGGTCGCGCATGCTGGTTTTGCGGGCTTCGAGGGGGGTGGACCCGCCGGCCTGGCCTGCTGCTCTTCGTGAGGAGCCGGGTCCAGCGGAACATTAACATTCCCTGCGGGTCCTCCAGTGGTGCGAGCCACCTCCCCTATGGGGAGGGGGGGGGGGGCCCGGCATCACGGACCCGCTCAAAGACTCGTACGCGATCCTCTTGCACACACACTCCCTCGGTTGCTTGTCATGCTCGCTGAGTCGCGGCGGTCATTGGTTTAACCTTGCCGCCATTGCGCTTGCGTCTGTCGTTACACGATGAAGTTGGGAGGTCTGATGCTAATGGGGGATCCCGTGGTTCACGCTCTTCTTTTATATTATTGTTAAGATGGTGTGGTTATTATGGTTTTGTTGGTTTCCACCCTTCTCCCTGTTGGTTTGTACATTTGTACATAGTGTAATTTTTGTACAGGTGGGTTGGGGTATTTATTTCTGTTGAGGCACACTGTGTTTTTTTGCTCGTTGCATTTCACTTATTGTTCGTTGCGGGGGGAGTTGACAGCCGGGCCGGCTGGATGCTACGAAGAGGGGGGGAGGGCGGGGGGGTGATGTAGTGACATCGGTGCCGGCCCGGAAGGGTCGTGCCGTTCGATGTTCCTAAATCGTGGACAGCACCGTGTGGGTGGCTGTGTGTAATACCAGCCTTAGAGGGGCTTGGCGAGCACTGGGATAGTGTGGGCACCACGCACAGCGTGTGGTGGGGGCTCCCCCGAGGAGGAGGGGGTGAGTGTCAGCCCAGGGGCAGGGTTGCCCCGGGCCATGGCACTCTGGTTGACCCCGTAGACACGTGATCCGGAATGTCCACACAGGGGGTCCCAGGTGGGGGGACTAGTGGATGATCACGTGTCCGGAGAGAGCACTTGAGAAGGATCGAGAGGGAACGAG
This sequence comes from Petromyzon marinus, assembly GCF_048934315.1. Classification (NCBI taxonomy): domain Eukaryota; kingdom Metazoa; phylum Chordata; class Hyperoartia; order Petromyzontiformes; family Petromyzontidae; genus Petromyzon; species Petromyzon marinus. Next base: position 6,599,548 of record NC_133685.1, read on the forward strand.
AAGGCGGGCGGGGCCGAGGACGGGGCCGAGGGGCAGAGCGGCCCCGACCAGAGAGGGATATAAGGCGGATCCCTGAGACCAGGGTCGCTGCATTCTACAAGCTGGAAGCTCAACATCTACAAGCGGGAAACTCTACATCTCAAGCTGAAGCCTTCCACCTTACGAGGCAACCACGTGGTCAGAGACCCGAGTGAGGAATCCACCCTTCCAAGCAATAACTCACTGTAGTTATTACGGTGTTACGGTGTTACAAATAAAAGTGTTGCCTCTAAAAGGAACAACGTCTGCAACTCAGTTGGACCCACTACACTTGTGTGGCGATCGAAACGTCGTGATCTATTATTTTTTTACCTACGTGACTTTACCGAAATAACCAAAGTGTATGGATTCCTGCAGCCACGAAAGCTTCAAATCAAGATTGACACGTTTATATATTTACGCGATCTAACCCAAAAACCTCTATTATGGATATATTGGTCGCGAAGCCTATAATTGCTAGTGTACAAACATACATTCATTGTATTACGATTACGTGATTTGTGACACATTACTGCATTGGCAGTAATTAAACAAAAATTACATGAACTAATTTGTATGTGCGGTACATCTCAATCTTCATCTGCGCAGAAAATCGCAGACGCGCTTGCCAACACTACGAAATGTAAGACCCTATCCCCGACCATTGTTACAAAAAACTGAAGACATTCGCTAATATTGCTGTGGCCTTAAAAGAAAAATATACAGTAAGAAACATTTCAGGCGAATTCCTCAATGTATGTGCTATGAAGAAGGGCCATTGCCCAAAACGTCACTTATATATTTTCCCTTTGAAGGCCACAGTGTTATTTATAAATGAGTCAAGTTTACTTTTTGATTCATTATAATAACTAGCGGCCAGAGGGTCTTACACATCCTAAGTATTGACAAGCGCACCTGGAAATGTTATGCTCATGACTAATGTGGAGCTGTGCCCCATATGGAGCTTAGTTACTGTGGTCAGCAATGCAGTCGCAGTGTTTTGGTTTACATTTTATTCGTGTCTCTATTTGTTTAATTCCAGTAACCTTTACAGCTTACCTTCAATTTCGCTCACTACTGGAATGTCGCCTTCGAGAGGTTTTTGTTCTCTTTGTTAACTGTTGATACCAGCTGCAATAACCGCCCTAGTTGTTGAGAGCTGTGCTTTGTTTATTGCTCTCTTCAATTACACAAGTTAAGCCATTATCAAAATACAGCATCTCTCTGCTAACATTCTTCAGTCAAAATATTGAAACTGCTGCTCTGAATAAGCAGCATTTGCCAAAAATTACAACTTATTATATCCATGTTACACTTCAGGATACAGAATTGCTAATGTATGCGGTTGTATATCTTCTGTATGTTCGCTACAGCCAACTCAGGCCTTGTTTTATCTCTCACGCCTCTGTCGAATTCTTGAGTTTCGAGTTTATTTGATTTATTACACAGATGTTGGTCCCATTTAGCCAGTTGCACGACACTTTTACAAAGGAGATCCTTGCTACATAAGCACAGCAACATGAACATAACCAGGACATTCGAAGTGAGTGCTTTGGGATTCTTGATACCAGTGTTGGATCTGTCGGTGGACAATGGCGATAAGTAGCCCCTTCCCTTATTGAAATAAAAAAAATGTAGGGCAGTATTTCAAAAGCTGGACAGTTTTGGACCACATCCCCCCCCCCCCCACGCCATCTGGGAAGTTTCCCAGGTCCGCCTCTGCTTGGTGCGGAGTGCATTTGATCTCTTCTCACAGGGGAATTTCGCTGAGATTGGAGGACGAGGATGAGAGTGACAGCTCTAGTGAGAGCGAGGAGGAGGAGGAGCAGCTTGATCGGCGCCAGGAAGCCAGCATGGATCTACCGTCAGAGTACTGGCAAATCCAGAAGCTCATCAAGTACATCAAGGTGACCTACAGTGTGCATTCTATTTGTTGTTGCAACTTTCAGAGCCTCCCCTCCTGGACATCTGTGAAAAGAGCCTCTTAGCTCATCGGATTCCTCCAAGAAAAATAAAGATTCTGATCCTGTTACAGACTTGTAGATGTTCTTGCTCAGATGCATGAACCATTCATATTCGTGATGTGTTTTTCAATCGTAACTTTTTAAACACAGTTACCGAGCACAGGCCCAAAGGCCCGATACGTCAAGCGGGTTGATAGCACCTCCTTAGATGAATTTACTTCCAGCCACTCCCACCATCCAGTTGAATTCGCTTGCATTATCTTTACAGAGTGGGAATCCAACAGCGACGGTGATTGCGCTGTGCTGTATGAGGGACTTCAACTTGGCTCAGGAGACGTGCCAGCTCGCGATGAAGGACGTCGGAGGGTTGGAAGTCCTAATCAACTTGCTCGACACTGATGACATTAAATGCAAGGTAAACACTTGGATTAAGATTAATTTCTAAAAGCGTATTCTCTGTTATAGGGCAGCTCATTAAAAAATATATTTTAAAAGCAGTTATTTGTATTGCGATATTGGTCGCTCTTCATTTACGTATATAAAATGTAGGGCAGTATTTGCACAAGCAAAGTTAACAAAACCACTCAATACAATGGCCAACAACGCTCCCTTTGAATACCAGAAAAATGCATAAACTATGTAATGGGTGACATTTCTCGCAGTGGCCTTCATAGCGCAGAAATAGCCATTACCTGAAACGGGCAGTGTTGATGATTGTTGTTGAGTGTTTTTTAATTTCCACAGGAGCTGTGTATTAAGCATGTAGCGATTCACCCTCCAGCAATTTGACAAATTGCTTTGGGGAACCGATCTGCTTGAAGAATAAGTTTCTCGTCTCGTTTTGACACTGCTGTTCGCATTTCTCATTTCTCTGCCTTTTTTGTACGCTTGTATCAACGTCATTAGCCTCCGTCGTCTATCAACAGAGCATTCGCTTACCGCTTTCATGATCTATCTCAGGTGCACGATTAAATTAGTTCATTGTGAGAGTTCATGTCCATTGATTAATCAGTGTATCGTTACTTGACTGCTGAAGGTAGTAACTACAATGAGTAAACTATTAATTTCTTTGAATAATTTTCTGGAATTGTAAGCACAGCATTTTTGTGAGCGGTAGTTGTCTCAGTCTAAGTTCACAATAGTGGTTGTGACACTGCCATTCATGCAGCTAGTATGTGGACCCTGTACAAATGCAGCTTCTGTTGTGGTGCATGTTAACGTTCCTCATGCATTGATCAAATATAATGGACATTCGCGGCAACATTCAATTTACATAAAATGTATCGAGACACTTAAAGGCCCTACCACTTCCTTCGCCTGCCCCTCGAGCGACACTGAGGTTGCCTCCATGCCTCAGAGTCACAGTCATTTATGTCTCTGAAATGTTGCGCGTTATAATTTGCATGATTGTTTTTATTGTTACTATCAACTCTTAAATTGAAAGTAAATTGCAATGAATACAGTACAACTCATCTTATTTGGAATAATATTGGAGAATGCTATTGTGAATAGGCAAATTTGTGGATGAGGAGTTTTCATTGGTCTATAAATGATGTTCATCATAAGACAACAGATTAAAGGGTTCATTATTTTTATTTCTGAATTAACTTGCTTTTGTATTGTCAATTTCCTGCTTACAGATTGGATCACTTAAAATACTGAAGGAGATTAGCCACAATTCACAAATCCGCCAATCCATTGTAGACATTGGCGGCCTCCAAACTATGGTAAACATCCTGGATTCCTCTGAAAAGGAACTCAAGTGTTTGGCGGCTGAGACAATCGCCAATGTTGCTAAATTTCGGCGGGCACGAAGGACAGTCCGGAAGCACAATGGTATAAAAAAACTGGTAAGTGTGTAATCACATGATCCACAGTGAAGAGGGAATGTCGGATGAACCAATCACGTCACACCATCTGCACAATAGATGTCCTCATGCATACATTATCTTCTCTAATCCTCTTCTTATCCCAAAACAGCAAAGTCAGCTGCATGATCAAGCAGTGGGTGACCTGGCTTCGTGGCAAACTGTGAATCCACAGTTAGAGAGCATGCACAGTGGGGGTATAATAATCCTCATTATCAATCCATCATCATCGTCGGTAATGATTATACCATTTCTGTGATCAGTAGCCACAGCGATCACTTGTGGGTGCCCTTCTTACCCACAATGCCTCTTATCCACAATCACATCTTACCACGATCGCGTGGTAGTTGAGTTACGAGGTTTTTTTTTATTTTCCAGGTGGGATTAATGGACTGCGTTCCCATGCGCTCCGCCAATTTAAGTCCCGCGCAAGAGAAGGACATCGAGGTCGCTCGCTGTGGGGCCCTAGCGCTGTGGAGCTGCAGTAAAAGCAGAAAAAACAAGCAAGCCATCCGCAAGGCGGGAGGCATCCCGCTGCTGGCGCGGCTGCTCAAGTCGCCCCATGAGAACATGCTCATCCCAGTTGTGGGCACCTTGCAAGAGTGTGCTTCAGAGGTGCGTGCACAGAGGGAACGATCAGTTATGAGGTTATCAGATATTTTCTCTGGAGTATTCTAAAGTCGTCAATTATTTTGCCATACGTATCCTATATGTAGGAATGAATGCTTTTCGTGAGGGTACACGTGGTACAATTGCATGCTGTATGCTTAACATTGGCGACTGCTAGTGATGAATTTAAAATCTAAGTTAAACATTCCACAGGATCATGAATCAGAGAATAGAAATGAAAGACACATTTACTTCTGAGAAAAGTAAACGAGCTTGGTGAAGATACATCACGAGAAGGGATGATGGTCAATTGATGAGACTGGTGATGGAACAACAGATAAAGAAGGAAACATGCCTTCGAGGATGACTAATGAGGAAATGTAACGAGAATAACCTGATAACCTACTGATGACGAACGCTTGTTTTCTTCTTGATGACGAACACTTGTGTTGCGATCGAAATGTCGTAGTTTTTTGTTATTTTCTGTTATTTTCTTTGAACCTATCTAAGTGACTTTACCGAAAGACCCAAAGAATAACCTACTGAAAATCCAATGTTCCAGCAAACATTGCCTCCTTTAGAGTCCAAATATTGATTTAACAGGAAAGCCCATTGGTTAATTGATCAATATGATCTGTTGTAAGGCTTCTGTTTTGCCACTCAACTATGGAAGGTATATTATATAATACCAGCCAGGGAATTATATATTTGTAAGCCAAATACTGTATTAGTCAAACACTGCTGCTATTTGTCGTCTCAAATTCTGAGGCCTGGATCCAGTGCCTTGGAGGTAGCTTTCCCAAACTGAGTTAATTGCAGTGGTTAAATAGATGGCCATCGTCATTGTACATCCTCTTATTGAGAGAGAATATGGAGATGGGAGAGGATCTTGGATTTATGTTTTTTGTTACCTCTATGTAATGTTTATCATGGCTACACATTAACTTAGTGCTGCGTTTTCACAGTATATGCGATCATTAAAAACTAAATATAGAATAATATTTGTTGCTATAGGCAAGCTATCGACTCGCCATCCAGACGGAGAAGATGATTGAGGACTTGGTCAAAAACTTGAACAGTGACAACCAAGAGTTACAAATGCACTGTGCAAGTGCCATATTCAAGGTAATCTGCATTCCCAGACTAAACACATTTCATTCAATGCATGTCAAACACTGGGAGGAACATATATACGTTTTTATAGTCAATGTTTTAAGTTCTTTATCATTAAATGACTTCAGAAAAGACTTTACTCCTATTGCTATTCCTATAATTGAATAAAAAATACATATGTTTAATTGAAGAATTAAAACTGGTATTTGTTACTATTTTATACCTAGATTGTTTTGTTATTACAATAGAGGGGATTAGTCTGCTCATATGATGACCACTGTTAATGTCCAACAAAGTGGTACTAATTTTATTGAGCACAGGTGAACGATGCACTCTTTGACGTATCCCCACAAGAAAAAGTCGCAGGGTGTGATGTCTGGGGATCTTGGGGGCCAAGAGTGTAGCGCCAAGCCTGTGTGTCATTTAGAAAACGTCAAACTTGCAGGTGCCAATGTGGCGGGGTGCTTCGTCTTGCTGAAAAATTAAGTCATCGGAATCTTCATCAAGTTGTAGAAAGAGCCATTTCTGCAGCATTTCGAGATACGCTTGCCCGGAATTGTGTTTCCCTCGAAAAAGAAAGGGCCATAGACCTTTCTTTGAGAAATGGCACAAAACACGTTCACTTTCGGGGAATTACGCTCATGCTCTACAGTTTCGTGTGGATTCTCTAATCCCCATATGGGCACATTGTGACGGTTAACTTTACCGCTTAGATGAAACGTTGCTTCATCACTAAAAATCAAACGCGGTAAGAAGTTGTCATCCTCCATGTTCTGTAACATCGTATCACAAAATTATTCACGCTTTCCTTTGTCACCTGCACGAAGAGCCTGTACCATTTGCAACTGGTATGGCCTCATGATTAAGCGTCGCCTTTACATACGCCAGACAGTTGTATGAGGGATCGCAAGTTCTCGGCTGGCACGACGAGTGGACTTGTGCGGGCTACACAGAAAACTCTCTTGAATTCTTCTCACGTTTTCCTCTGAGGTGGGGTGGTCGCCCCGTGCTCTTCCCCTTACATAAACAGCAGCCCGTTTCCTCAAATTGTCGGTACCAACGACAAATGCTCTTTGACATCGGCGGATCAATGCCAAAACGCCGTTGAAACGCACGCTGCACCGCAATTACGGATTCAGTCTTGCTGAACTGCAGAACGCAAAACGCTCCTTGTGTTGCGGGGGTCACCGTCTTGCAAATGACTGAGACTAGGGGCTGTTTGTGCGCTGGGAGAGGCATCTCGTGGTAATCATTTGAAACTCTATGCCCCGCCCTCTCTATGCCCTGCCCTCTCAAGTGGTAAGAGATTCATTCATGGGTGGTTCGTGGTTGCAGAGATATAGCGATTTCAAATCGGGTACATATTTTTAAAACACCCTGTATATGACTACTGTAGGCTGTCTGGTCACTGGATGATGTGAGATGGTGAGTATTAATAAGCAGACTCTTTTCTTGACAGTGTGCAGAAGATAAAGAGACCCGTGACCTTGTGCGGCAATACGGAGGCTTGCACCCGTTGGACATCCTGCTCGGAAAATCGGAGAACAAGGAGCTGTTGGCTGCAGTGACCGGGGCTATCTGGAAGTGCTCCATCAGCCAAGAGAACGTTGCCATGTAAGGAGACAACATGTGTCCTTCAAATATACTTATCTCCACATAAAAAAGTAATAATTAAACAACCCATCAGCCATACAGCCTTCTGGGAGTGCGTAATTTAAACAGCATTGATTTCAAGATAAGCATACTCTGGAATGGTTTCGAGTGTCTTAGCAGAGTCAGGATTGCTTGAATCAATGCTGGTGAACTGCCGATTAAGGAGACATTGCTTATTTACTTTGTTATTTATAGTCTCCACAAAAATTATGATTTAGTATTTTGAGTTTCCACGTAATGTTTTTGTTTAGCATACATTTTGAATAACTTTTCTAAGTTTAAAATGTAGGTTCGTTTGGAAGGCTTTTTCAGTTTAATGAAGTACTAAAATATAGGATTGATATGTAACCAATGTTTTGATATAAATGTGGCTAATGTGACATGCATCACTCTCTAGTTTAGATCAGCAGAATAAACATGTGCATATGTGGAATGGATGAAGTACCTCTGGTTAGAGAGCTGGAAGACCATAGATTTTATAGTTAAAGATCATGTATCGATAATCACATGGAGCGTAGTTTGCATTGCAACGCAGTTATCAATATACGGTTATACCTCAGCGAAGTCTTGGAATTAAGCCCCTTTATAACAAAGTCGCTCGTGGGGGGCTATTTCACCTCCCATTTTTTGCAAAAAAAATCGACAAAATGTAACAAAAATATCCTCAGATATCATGCAAAGCGATTAACAAAAAGAGTAACATTTTAAACAGGTGTCCTGTCAACGTGACCGATCGTGGAGTTTGTTTACTGAATATTATCAGCAGCCAATGAGCGAAGGGCTTCGTGAGTCTCCCTCACTCGGCCCAAACAGCAGCGCGCTTCCCCATTCTTTCCCCTCCTGCCCGCCATTTTACTCGAGCTCCTCGTTGTTGGTAATGTTTGATATTGTTTTTTGCAGTGATAAAGTGCAGTGTAAATCTATCTCTTTGAAACGAAAAATGCAGATCATAAGGAGAGCAGAAGCAGGAGAGATGAAAGAGAAGTGGCACTTTCGTTCGGGTTAGCGCAGTCCACCTTAAATACATTTTGAAGGCCAGCAGATAAAGTACAGGTTACTATGCAACAATCTAGTGACCTTACTGCTACTAAACTTACACGCACGTGAAACGTTGTTATTGGGGAAATAGAGAAACTGCTAAGTGATTGGGTGGGCGATATCACACAGCACCACATGCCACTCGGTTAGGCGCTGATAATACAGAAGGCACTGAGCCTATTTGATGTTTCTCTGAAGTCCTGGAACGTATCGCCATCCTTCCTCTCTTATATTTACCTCTGATAATGAAGTTTCTAACAATGAGGTGATGTCATGGAATTCATCTACTTTGTTAACCGAGGTATTACTGTACAGTATAAATTGTATCTATGAGAACCTTTTTCCGTTATTAAGGTGATAAAAGATAAGAACAGTCTTTATCCTTCCTACCAATAATACATTTGTTAAGATGTTCAAACATTACTTAACCAGAGGAGCTATTCATGCTTTGGTATTTGCATCGTCCTTGTGTTGTTCACCTTTTGAAATTCTTTGCTCTATAGGACTGGTGAGACAAAGCCATGAAGGAGGCTGTCTCTGGTGCAGGTTAATCAGTTTCAAGGACAATGCATACGTTATCAAATAAAAAATTTCTTTGCACACTATACCATAAATATGTGTGGGTAATGCAGACTTAATGCCTTGGAATAGGTGTCTATTTGGTGTTTGAACATCTTAACACCTGTATGATTGCTTTCTCTTTGATCAGTATAAATTGTACTGCTCGTCTGAGACAAATACCACTTTCTACGTTTGGTTATTGTCCTGTAATATGTCGGTGGGAAAAAAATATTTCACAAACACCTGAATCGGATCCATAGAGTTACACTCATGGTTTTACTACGATCGTTGTTACAAGCCACTAAATAATACTAATGTTACAGGTCACTAAATAATACAAATGTTACAAGTCACTAAATAATACTAATGTTACAGGTCACTAAATAATACTAATGCTACAAGTCACTAAATAATACTAATGTTACAGGTCACTAAATAATACTAATGTTACGAGGGCTTCACGGCTGGTGTCTTTGTGTGCTTGCAGTCTGCAGGAGTTGAGGACCATAGAAACTCTGGTGTCCCTGTTAAGCAATCAACCAGAGGAGGTGCTCATAAACGTGGTGGGAGCGCTGGGTGAATGCTGCCAGGAGCCAGCTAATCGTGCCATAATCCGCAAGACAGGCGGCATCCATCCCTTGGTACAGCTGCTCACGGGCACCAACCAACCGCTCCTCATCAACGTCACCCGAGCAGTGGGTGCGTGCGCCATGGATCCTGAAAACATGGGGTGTGTATGATGGATTACTGCACGCGCAGTCACACCCACCCACGCACAAACAACGATGTGAGACCAAAACAAACGCACAAAAAATGTTATGCCTTAATTGTACTGTGGTTGGTTGGCCTTTATACAGTAGTAAATTGTGCTGTGAACAAGGGCCATTGCCTGAAATGATACCTATTATATATTTTCTCGTTTTATGGTGACAGTGTTATTGACAAAGGTGTTGAGTTTTTATTTATAAAAATCTGAAAATTCTAATACGAATTTGTTTCGTGCCATTATTTTCAATTGGCAATAACATTATAAAATATCATTTTTTAAACCCAAAAAATATATTTGAATAATGACAGTGGTATGAATCACACATTAACAAAAATAGCTCAGACTATGTTTTTTTTATTGAGTGACTCATACAATGTATATTCTAAGGGAGCTCAGGGTTTTCTGCTTCACAGGCCTCCCAGAGAGCCCATTAGGCAACCTCTATTAGGGCAGTGCTCGACCTATGAACGCAATTCGTTCCTGAGATCCGTTCGCGAGTTGAACGTGTCATAAGTCAGAATACAATAATGTACTTTATTTGAAATGCTCATGGGTTCGTGTCATGAAATGTGATATGGTTCAATAAAAATGAAAGCATTGTTAAACTCATAAATAAGAAATATTGTACATTTTCATTTAATGCTGTAATGCATACTGTATCGTAAATAAACAAAATAAAGTCACATAAATAGTAAATAAAACATAAAATAAAGGTACATACATTTAAAAAAATGCACTTGACTTTCTTCCTGATGCTGGCTTTCTTGTCAGAAGGGGCGTGATAAGTCACCGCAATTGCACGCACACATACACATGGGGCACGCGTGCAGGCACACACGCAGACACACACGCGGACACACACCAACAACAACTATCCTCCCTATAGCCTTAACAGACTGTTGGGGCAAGTGTTGTTTGTGAGCAGTGCATATGAAGGCCAGCACGGCATACGAGGGGATGAGTGAGTAGCCCTATGCCCAGCAACTTTTGTTTCTGCATTTGAGGTTGAGTCTAGCAAGGAGAGGCCCAGGACCAGTTCAGATAATCGTCACTGGTGTTGGCCGTGAGCAGGAATTGAACTTGGGTCGCCAGGTTCTGAGTGCAGCGCGCTAACCACGCTCACTCCCCGCGCGAGGCCGACTCATTTGATCTCGTGGAGGATCGCTCCGCTGAACAAAATAGTTCCGCGGTTTAGTTTGCAAGTGCGTGTTCACCTTTTAAGTAATTGTTAAAAAAACATAATTCATGGAAGCTGGTGTGTAAGTGTGCATATTCGTAAGTTGGTTGTTTGTAAGTTGAGGACTGCCTGTAATGAGGACTAATTTAATCTTCTTAAGAGCTCATTACGCATGTAAAAATGCCTAAATAACATGAAAAAAAATGTTCATATTACTTTACATACAATACGCAAACACATATCGGTATTGCCACGATTGTACAGAGTGTCACCTATGCATGCTCATATAGAGTCTACATTATTTTACTTTTAAAGCCTTACCTACTCTGGCATTTATCAAAGACATATTTCTGCATGTAGACATCTTATCTTATATTTATTTAGCGCCTTATATCCAAGGCGCTTTATTAGAGTTATAAATGGTACAATGAGGTTAACAGAAGGTGATATGGTGGCATATAAGAGGAGGAGGGGAAAGAGGGGAGGGGGATAGGGATAGTTAAGGGGAGAGAGGTTAGTGGGAACGGGAATTACAGGGGTACCTAGGGATGGAGTGAAGAATGGGCCAGGGAGAAGAGGTGGGCCTTGAGGGATGAGTGGAAACGAGACAGGGAGGGTGCTTAGCTTCATGGTGAGGAGAAGTTTGTTCCAGTGCAAGGGGGCAAGTAGGGAAAAGGAGCGGAACCAGCATTGTGCACAAGGAAAGGTGGGAACTGTGAGGCGTAGGAGGGATTGAGAGTGGAGCGGGCTGGAGGAGACTTAGTATGATTCAAGAGAAGCAAGGTACAGTACCTCTGTACATGTAATAATGTAATCTCTGCCGTTGTAAAGTTGGCTTTACATGTTTTATAATGTTCTGTATTGCTCGTGCTCTGTCTAGTATTATCGATCATCTGGATGGAGTTCGCCTACTCTGGTCCCTCCTTAAGAACTCCAACTCACAAGTGCAAGCCAGCGCAGCTTGGGCTATTTGCCCTTGCATTGAAAATGTCAAGGTAAAACTAAACTAATTTTTACAAGGTAAGGCACACCGAGCTATATAGCTCTTTTTCAGGAGTGACCTGGCCACAAATGATAGCTCAACGACGTGACTTTTCATCATGTGGATATTTATAGCAGCCAAATACTCCAAACGCATGTTTCTAAATGTGGAGGGAAAAACCAGAGGACCCAGACAAAAATCCACATGACCATGAGGAGAACATGCAAACTCCAAATACGGTGGCGAGACTCATATGTAAATGATTAGTGTACAGTTATACATAATCTGCATACATTACAAAGTATAATTTTCAAACCATAAATATATATATCTCTTAACACAGGGAACTGGTTACCTATCTCTTAACATTGGCCCATAGACTAGGTCGACTCAGCCTCAAATGAATACCTGGTGCAGTGTATAAGCATGGGGCTGGCGATCCACTCTCTCTTATGTCCGTGCCGGCCTCCATAGGTACTCGCTAACAGCACTTGCCCCAACAGTCTGTTAAGGCTATACGGGGGATCTTTGTCTGCTAGATAGACCAGTGAATATTTGGTCCTGCCTGGGCTAGGGTTATTATGCCTTTGCATCACAGTGCTCTAGGATTGACATGAGTTTGTTTGCTGTCCAAGTTGTAAATATTGGCTCTGCTCATTTTTGTCTCATGCAGTGGTGCAACGATTTGTTCTGGAATTGAGCGCAATATATTTTGGACAAAGTTCAAACCACTCCAGCATGCTACATTTAGCCCAATTCATAAATATGGCCCCCTATCTCGATAGGCTTGTCTGGTAATATAAATTCTACTAAGTAGCTGATGATGCGTAAGGAGCAGGTAACTCACTCATACAAGCCCTGCTGTATGGACAGTACTGAGTGTCTACACAAGGCTACATTCTGGTCTGTTACAGGTATAGTGAGTCACTTCTGAGACACTATTTTAGGAGGCAACAGCGTTTATTCTACAATATATATCTTACACACTGTTCACACACGGGATAACTAATTACGGGTCAGAGCAGCCAACATGCTGTCTGACCCACGACGCCGGAGACGTAGCACCTCGGGTTCCATTCCACCTGTAGACTGCCCTGATTCAGCCTCGGGGCTTCCCTTTTATGCCCCTCAGTGTGGCCTGGCTCCGCCCTAGAACCTTGCAAGTGGTCCTGGGCCAACCTCCACGTGCCACCTGCCTGGCTCCGCCCTTAACCACGCCCCCTCCTGGAACCCTCCAGAAGGTCCTGGGCCATGCTCCCTGTGTCCCCTCGGTCATCTTTGCCCTACATCCTGCACCCCGGCCCATCACGTGCTTTGCCAGCCGGCCGGGGTGACGTGTCCCCACATGCCCCTCTCTGCCAGCAGCCAGTGCCACACCTCCTAGTGACCCACTACGTGGTATTACATGCTGTGCTGGCTGCTACACCCATATTTCCTTATTCTATTATACCCAGCGCGACGTGCCGTAGTGATCCATTCTATGTCACTACACAGGTAACTCCCACCAGAGGCCAGAATCACACTGTTTGCTTTAACAGGGACCAAAGCCTAAAACGTTACCCAGTTATATGTTTCCAGTTACCTACTAGTTTGAATGATAGTGGTGGTGAATATTTGATTATTTCCATACTTTAATAACTTGAATTTGATGCTGATTTGTTCCACTATCGCTTTTGGCTGAGTAGTTGTTCTTAACACTTGTACTTTGGTCATAAAACGTGCATGGAAGCATACATTTTCTCTATAAAGTGGCATGAAACTAATTATTTGGAATATGTAACAATATATTTGATATACAGTATCTACGTATAAATCCTATCACTGCAGGTAGCTTATTGTTAGAATACTGCTGGTATTATTTTAAAATAACACTGATATTGTTTTCATTGCATGTTGTCTAGGATGCTGGAGAAATGGTGCGATCGTTTGTGGGTGGGCTGGAGCTAATCGTGAACCTGCTCAAGTCTGATGACAACGAGGTTCTGGCCAGTGTGTGTGCAGCTATTTCCAAAATTGCCAAGGATGAAGAAAACTTGGCAGTGATAACGGACCATGGGGTGGTGCCCCTTCTCGCCAATTTGACGAGCACGGTAGGGATTTCCCACAATGATAACACTTTGTTTTTATTTTAACGTTCATCTTTTTTTGTTACAAGAATAATTATAGAGACAAGCAGTAGGTAACTTGATTGTTCATGATAAAGTGTGATGTGCGGGGCGGTGATGTGGCCCAGCGGTAGCAAATTTTCCGCTTGGCACAGAGGTTCGTGATACGAAGAGCAAGCAAACACAAAGGAAAACACATTTTTGAAATACATGTAATTGCGAGAAAATCAGATGCATGAAGTTCACATCCAGTGGCCACCCTGGTTATTCCTGAGGATGTGTGAATCGTAATTATACGCGCCGTCTTCTGCTTAATGGATGTTAAAGATCCTTCGCCATCATTCATAACGAGAAGTCCATTGTGTGCCGGGGTCATGGCCCATATAAGCCACATTCTAAAATTATCCGCCAATTACTCAGTTGGGATTGCACATAGCAAACATCATCTCCTACTGGCATAATAATGCCTACTCGCAGACTGAATGCTGAATAACATGCTGCTTCTTGGAACGACCTTTAAAATGTTTGGGACGAGATGTGATGTACGTAGCTTATCACATGCAATGCACTCTGAGAGACGTGTGGTGTAAAGCAGGGCGTTCTATCTCAAACAAAGCATCATTATTATTTCTGTCAGGTGCAAAACACTGTCATGTAATGCATATTGTCATCTCACCCTGCAGTTGAAAGAAGTCCTTCATATAGATATAAAAATAGAACAAAATGCATATCCTTAATAAGGATATTTATATATTTTTTTTTAAAGTGTTCTGGCATAAGTCAATTCTATTTGAAACCAGGTGAGGGCTTGATGGTATGATTCAGGATGTGAAATGATACAGTAACGTAGCGTACCCTCATCTCAGTTCTTTGTCCGTCCATGGGATGACTCCAGGCTGATTTTGTGGTGCAAATGTGATTCAGTAACAATTCCTCACTCCTCGCGTTTTTGCTTCACGAGGCACTCTTCAGGAACGCGCCTACCGCGTTAAACAAGGAAATTAAACTGTATATTCCATTTCAAACTTCTGACCTCTCATGCCGCAGACGGACGACAAACTGCGTAAGAACCTGGCGGAAGCGATCGCTTGCTGCTGCACGTGGGGGAGCAACCGAGCGGCATTTGGGGATGCCCAGGCGGTGGCTCCGCTGGTGCGCTACCTCAAATCCAAGGATGCGTTAGTTCACCGTGCCACAGCGCAGGCTCTCTACCAGCTGTCCCTGGCTCCTGAGAACTGCATCACCATGCACAGCAATGGAGTGGTCAAGGTAGGCCAGCCAGCTATTTACATTTCATTCCATTCACGCAGGCTGTATTGGATGTGAGGGTTCTTTTTGACAGGAGAAATTGGTGTTGTATGTATGTTGAACTTCTTTCGCACCGTACGTAGCCAACCGTGCTGTTAAAAATAGGTGACGTCCCTGTGCAATTGCACTTTAGAAGAGAAAAGTACAAGATGATTTTGTTGAACCAGGTGAGAATTCAAGAGACCAGGATTAATCTAATTTGCAAGTGACCTGGGTCATCAAAATGACAAGAGCAATGACATAAACACAAGTACAACAATAAAGCAAATAGAAATCGGTGCAAAAACAAGGAAGCATAAATTAAGGGTCGTGATCCATTCATGGGGGTTTTATTTTCCTTTGAGGATGAAAAGGTAAGTGAATTGTATCGAGGAATGAAGCTTCAACATAGGGACATCTTGACAAATGGCTGTAACAGCTACGCTAACACAACGTGCTTTGCATTCACACGTGACCACTAAAGCTGCATCAATCCATTAAAACAGATTCCTATACTCACGATACGTGCATCGAAAAGTGTGCAGAAGAATCGATTCCAGTTGTATTCCTATACATTGGGTGTAATTGTTTTTGGTAATGGACTTCTATACTTTTTTTGTGACTTACCTTTTCTATACTCTGCACTCCGATCAGTTTTGCATTTGTTGTTGTTGTAACTTTATGACCCAGTGCCCCGACTGGACATGTGAAAATGAGCTTCATAGCTCATCGGATTCCTCCTGCAGTGTCAATATTCCGATTCTGAATAAAGATTCCGAGAATGTATTTGGGTGATGAGTGTTGAAATGTTGCAAAGTCAAAGTTACTTCCTGCTCATTGAGGCATTGGTGCTCATCTTCTGTTTACAACCCTGAGCCAGTGGTGGAAATTCCTTTGGTGGAAGGGGGGGGGGGAATGTTACCCTGCTAACTTCCACAAATGCTTCTTCCGATTTGAATTTAGCCAATGGCATTTTTTGGTTGAAAGAAAAATGTTAATGCTACATTTATGTGTGTGAAGTGTCCTGGTAGTGTAGGGGTTAGCGCGCTGCCCTACGAATCTAGCGACCCGATTTCGATTCCCGCTCACAGCCAACACCAGTGATGATTATCTGAACCGGTGCTAGGCCTCGCCTAGGTCGACTCAGCCTCAAATAAGTACTTGATGCAATGTGTAAACTTTGCCACTGGGGAGAAAAAGGTGGTGGGGAGTGGTGCTGGCCTCTCAGTTTGCATCAAGCATCCCGGCCTTCATAGCCGCTCGCTAAACAGCACTTGCACTAACAGTCTGGTAAAGTTTACTATGTAGGTTTTGCGACTAATATGCATAATACAGGTTTTTTGGGTTAGATCTCATAGATATATTAAAGTCTATACGGGGGATCTGTGTCTTGTTGTTGTGTCCTTGACTGCTATTTTTCTGTTTCTGATTTGCTGCAAAGCCACTGGTGGCCATGGTGGGCTCCACCGACACATTTTTGCAGGTGGCGGCAGCAGGCTGCATAAGCAACATCCGCCAGCTGGCTCTGGCCAATGAAAAGGTGCGGTACGGCTGACGTAGCCCTGACATAGCCCCACATTTTGATGTACATGAAGACTCATCCAATATCAGTTGCTCGTGATGTTGCTTTGTCAGGAATAACACATTTGAAGACACATCGTGAGTAATAGGATATTTTTGGAGTCACCAAGATCGTCAATTTTTTTCATGTACTGTATATGGGTTTAATGATAACATTACTTATTACACACTTAATTACAGCCTGATATTCTTGTTGTCATTCAGGAGGTTTGGTGAATATTTATCTAGTACTTTGTGGACATGTTGCACTGTTCATGTGAAACCCTTATTCTCTACTTATATTGATAGTAAAGTGCTTATCATGAAATTTCATAGTACATTACTCTCGATTATCCACGCTGACGGCGAGGATGGCCACTGATAATTCAAAATCGCGGATAATCCAATAATATCAATTTTCCGCATGCTCAGAGATAACATTCCTGCTCCCACGCAGAAGACTCTGCCCACTAAGTGGAGATCAGCAGAGCCACGCGAATCAACATCAATCAAACTCTGCCCACTGTTGTAAAGATATGCAACTACTGTACTGTAGAGTTGATCGCGTGGATTTCGGATTAAACCGGAGCACACATTTGCTCGGTTTAAGCACGTAACTTGTAATAAACATTTCAAAGAATAACAATGGATAACTCTTTTTAGATTATTAATTTGGGCTTAAGGGAAAATCCACAAGTTATGAATAAATCTCGGGTGCATGGTAAATCTGCAAATCTAAACCGTACGCGGATAATCGAGAGTCTACTGTATTTGCATAGCTAATATGGTGTATCATGTTGGGGGATATTCAAGATATTGCTGTTGAAGGAATAAGTTTGTGTTTTTTTATTGTGAAATAAAAGTTAATTGCAAACCCCTTCTAAAGATGCCTGGTGCCTTTGTTGTGCGTCTAAACTGTCACATGTGCAGTTATTTTGGCCGTCATTCCACCACTTTCCAGTAAAAATTATGGCCATTTCGCATAGAAATTGGCACATTCGGCGTTAAATTCATGTTGGGCCGAATTCCGCACAGAAACGCACCCAATTGCACACGGGAATAATTGTCCGTAGTGGGCAGGGTTAGGGCACAGCCAATGGTGGATGATAAGATTCCTGCCAATTGCAAACTATGTACGCCGTCGCGTGGAATCGTGTTGATTGCGCTTGGGCGCGTGACTCGTGTGGGCCATGGCGAGGGCAGCGCTGCCCCACGCGGAAGCCCGCTTCCGTCCCAATCCAATCCGTGTGCGCGCGCTCATCGCCACTATCTCACAAAATTGTTTGCGGAAGATTGTGACGATATATAGAGCGGGCTTTTGTTTCCCTACATGATGTGGGTGGGTGGGTGGATGGCAACGATGTAGATGAGCACTCACAACAAGAAGATGACGCAGATGAAGACAAGGATGAGAGTTATGATGTTTTATGATTTTGATTTAAAGCTTTCGTGACTGCAGGAATTCATATTCTTGGTTCTTTTCGGTAAAGTCACGTAGAAGGGAAACAATAAAATAATGAAAATATAAAACAATAAAATTCTCGCGACGTTTCGACTGCAACACAAGCAATCATGATTTATTGTTTTATTTTTTATTATTTCTCTTCTACGTGACTTTACCGAAAGAACCAAGAATGTTTTATGATGTTGGACATCATGTGTTGAGCATGACAACGATGCTGACGTTAATAATGAAGTTGCTGCTGCTTCTTCTGATAGAGCTTTTGCTGTTGATTATGTCAGTGATGATGGAGAAGAGGTGTTCTCAGGAAAACTTCACCGAGTCCGGTTATGCGTGCCACTGCGGCCTTTTTTCTGCTGCTACACAAGCCTCTCAGTTTAATGTGTGAGTATTTCATAAATACTCACTGGTAACATTGACCATCCTGGCACATTCCCACTACTGACGCGTGTTTTGCCTCTGGACTACGGAGACTGGGAAGAAGGCGACTTGAGTAACAACTGGTGTTGAGGTCACACACGTAATCACACCCGAATAAAGTTTCAATGAGTTTTAATCAAGGCTTTTGCTTCATTGATATCTAACCCCCTGCTCCCTTCCACGATATGTCACATGTACTCTGGTTTACTGGCAAACAGTGCTTGAAAAAAGGTTGAAATGGTTCAACTTTGGCAGAATTCAACAGGTGCAGAGCTGAACGATGCTACGATGGTCACATATCCTATAGCAAAGCCCTTATTGCCTCCACTTTTCAATCAAATTGCTCAAGACTTCCCTTCCGGACCTGTCCAAAGGTTCAAACATTATACAATAATATTATCCAACCCATCAATGACCTTTTGGGCACTTCCATATCCCCCCCACCCCCATCCACGCTTGCTTTTTGGGCATCCACCTCCCGTTTAATATTGGACTCACGAATCCCTCTTTGGAGAATAATTACAGCACCCTCGGACCGTTTTAGTTGAGGCGATGGGCAATGGAAATCGTGCAATCTCCCCACGATGGAGCACCTGGGGAGTCTGTCTCAGGAACCATTGGCAGTGTTTACAACAATGTGGTTCTCCTCTGTCGACTTGTGTTCTGACTCTTCTCTCCATTACGCACACTTTACCAGGGCACCGATCTCTTTCCCCCCCTTTGCTATCCCCCCCTCCCCCCTGGCTCAGCTCTCCCACCCCTCGTCCATTTTCCTGTATCACGGTCAGGGTTCCCAGAGAAGTATATCCCACTTGTGCTTTACGAATTTGTACTTTTACATGACTGAAAATCCTAAACAATGCACAGACATCAAAGATAATACAATTTTTCAAGTTTGTTTATAATTAAACTTTTAAGAAAGTTTACAGTATATTTGCAAACTTAAAAAAAAAATTATTGCCAAGTACACCATAGTGTATACATAATTCCATGCTCTTTGTCAATGCTAAATATGGTACTTTTTTGGAATAATTCAAAAATGTATGTTGCTTTATACCTCAACCATGCATTTAAAGGCATTAACACTTTAAGCATTCTATTTGTAATATTTCATGATATATTTTTTTCAACCAGCAATTATTCACATTGAATCATGCATAGATAATATACAGTTTCGTATTTCATAGTGCAAGGGCTGTACAAAAGTTACGTATCGATGCAAAGTTTTAAAAATATGGCATCAGCAAATCAATCCAACGGCGTTGAAACGGTTTATATGGGTCCTTGAGCAGCATCCCTTCTTCTTGGCGCAGGCCTTTCCAGACGCAACACATGGCAAACATTACAAGCGTGGTTTTAGACTTGCAAGACAAAAGTCGCCCACTCCATGATACGTGCCGGAGCTTACATTGCGACCGAACCTTTTGATAGCAAAAAGAAAAAAAAAACGATTCCAACTGGTATTAGCTCATTGCTTTTGTGTGTGCGATTTAATATATTTTGCTGTCGTGCATCTTACTTAAAACCCCATCCAGTTCCTCCAATGACAATAGAAGCCACCAGGATGGCGCCTGCAATGGATCCAATGATAATATTTGCAGCACTGGGCCCTGAAAATAAAATGACAGTCAAATGGCATCAATGGCTGAGTAAAAGGGTCCTTCGACATGCGCCGACCAACAGTTTAATCAAGGCCAAGAAACATTTTATAAATAAAAAATACTAAATGATATTCATCATCCATTTAATATCTGGATCCTTGAACATATTAACAACATGGTAAAGGCACAGCCCAGCAATTGCTTTCACCACTGCTGGCAGAAGAGCCCCCACTAGGGAACTCCAGAGATCCTGTCTGGAAGGTATTTTGGTCTGCTCTGCTATATGCTTGTGAGATATCTTGGAAGGGGTGTGAGTATCCCATGCTTTACCCCACCACATGCACCCTGCAGATCCATCCACTTGACGTGGTACCCACTGACACTGCTGGGTGGACAGAGGCCGATATAAGACACTTGCACCAATGTTTCAACTGCCGCAAACCGTAAGACTGAACTGGCGACATCCGTATTGCAAGTCCAGTGGTGCTAACCGTTACACCACAGCAGCATCCAGATATAATAATAATTATTATTAGTAGGATGGTTAAAATATTTTATTCCGGAACTGCTTTTTAGGTTTCCATTGAAAACGAATTTCTTTAGAACTGCTTGTTTTATTGTGTTTAGTTTGTTGTCCTTACCCGCACATCCGACTAGGCACGGTTGGCTACGTACGGTGCAAAAGAAGTTCAACATACATACATACGAACTGGTAACAGCATGAAAAAAAAGTCAAAATCGGGAGCCGCCACATTTGTGTAATAGCACACTGGACGTAACCAGAGGACACCCGTTTGGTTCCATCTCCTGGTGCTCTTGTCACGTAGGACCGGATTCAGGTTCTTGTAGGCCCTAGGCACTTCTGTTTCATCGGTCTTCAGTGATAACTTTCTACAGTTGGTACTGCTGCTGTCACTCGCTTGATTGTGCAACAAACATTTGAAGATGTTATTGGTATGAGAATAAAATAATAAAATAACACAATAAAATTCTCACGACGTTTCGGCCACAGTTCTGTACCTTTCACCTGAAGACGGCCGCTTGCGTTGTGGCCGAAACGTCGTGAGAATTTTATTGTGTTATTTTATTATTTTATTCTCATTCTACGTGACTTTACCGAAAGAACCAAAGAAGATGAATCCTTGCAGTCACGAAAGCTTCAAATCGAAATGTTATTGGTACTTTTGCAATGAAAAAAATATTTTAAAAAGTTAATCTCTGGTGAGAAAAAAAATCACATTGACATGACTCCTGACTCTTTGTATATACACTGTGCCTATCCTTGCTATTGCAATATATATTCAAGAAGATATCGTAGACCCTAGGCACAGTGCCTATTGCATAATACGGCCCTGCTGCCACAGCTGAGGCTATTTGCAGGTCGAGCTGCTGCTGCTGCCCAGCCCAAAAACTGTTTCCTGACCCTATCTCCCGCTCGCTCTGTTTTTCTTTTCTTTTCCCTGCCTTATTTTGTGATAAATTCTGTTCATCTCTGGGCTGTCTCTCACTACCTCCGATTTCTTTCCTAACCTATCCCCTGCCCTGCCTGGCCCTCGGTGTTTCCAGCCACCGCGAAGAGCGCTGCCCTGGGCCTCGTCCGTCAGCTGGGCTCTTGCCTGGTGTCAAAGGCTGTGATGATGATGAGCTTGACATCTCAATGAGCCAGTTGAAACACACCACCTTCATAACTATATTAATTACGACTATATGTAAAGGCAAGTTTATATCAATGTACGCACACCTGTAAGGCTAAGAGATGAACGGTTAAAGTAGAACTCTGCAATTGCTGGCTTACGCCACTGCTGGTGGAAGGGGCCTCCACGAGAGCAAAATGAAGATGGTATTTGGTCTATTCTTCCACGGTGGCCAGACCTGTGGGCATACCCACAGTTGACCCCACCACACGTGACCCACTCATCGACAAACTACGGTGTACCCATTTATACTGCTGGGTGAAAAAGGCTGGGGGGGGCCTTTAAGGAAATTTCCCCAAAGGTTATAAATTAGCACGGTTGGGTATGTACGGTGCAAAAGAAGGTAAACATAAACTTAAGCTTTCGTGACTGCAGGGATTCATATTCTTGGTTCTTTCGGTAAAGTCACGTAGAAGGGAAATAATAAAATAATGAAAATTTACCAATTAAATAAAATTAGATTTTATGGCCCAAACGTCGTGAGAATTTAATTTTGTTTTATTTGTATTACTTCCCTTCTACATGACTTTACCGAAATAACCAAGAATAAGTTAAACGTACATACAAACATAACTTATAAATGTACCATTAAAACAGCAGACCTGGAATTGGTTTTTCAGTTGGAAGCGGTGCCATGATGAGTGGATCATAGATGCTGCAGTCGCTCCCAGCCCACTCGTGATCACAAACACACTTGGCCATGTTGCTGCAAATCTGAGAATTCAGGGGCAGTGTTAAAGAAGCACATTTGATTAAATGTTTAAAACTCAAGTAACTTCATATTTTTTGGCATTCAACACAGACCGCGTTCAACCAGCGTGCTGCAGGATTCTGGCTGCATCTTTCTCCACACTGCTCCACTGTGGAATTCCTTCCCATCGTCTCTTCTCCCACCCCCCAAGCTCTCATGATAATACTACAACATCCTAGAAATGTGTGTAACGCGCGTGACGTCACTCCACATGCCCCCCCCCCCCGTCAATAATAAAAATAAAATAATCATGAGCGGGTGGATTTTTACACTTAGCGGAAGGTCGAGCGGAAAGATATTTTTGTTAAAATATGACGTTTCTTGACAGAAAGTTAAACATTAATATACGCAGCACAGTGCTTAATCCGTACATGACGTCACTGCAACAGAGACCCCCCCCTCCCCTCATTAATAATCATGAGCGGGGGGATTTTTACACTCCCCGCAGGTCGATCCGAACTAAAACATTTTTTTAGGCAAATTCGCTTGAAATTTGACGTTTCTTTATTGAAATGTAATAAAATCAATATTTCTACGCAGCAACAAAGTGTATTTGGTGTCTTAATTTATTTCTTCAGCACTTGAAACTAAAGGTAAGTCTAATTTTTGCTTCTAAATTATGATAAAAGTAGCCTAATAGCCCGTCCAATGACGTGTGTATTGCAGTTAATCTGAAATATTCAAGCGAAAATAATGACCCACTCATGATTATTAATGAGGGGGTGGGGCCGGGGTCCACATGAGTGACGTCATCATGCCATGATTATTGATAAGGGGGGGAGCTCCATGTGGAGTGACGTCATCCGCTCATGATTATTGATGAGAGGGGGGGAGCTCCATGTGGAGTGACGTCATCCGCTCATGATTATTAATGAGGGGGTGGGGCGGAGGTCCATATGAGTGACGTCATCAGCCATGATTATTGATGAGGGGGGAGCTCCATGTGCAGTGACGTCATCCGCTCATAATTATTAATGAGGGGGTGGGGCCGGGGTCCACATGCGTGATGTCATCATGCCATGATTATTGATGAGGGGGGAGCTCCATGTTGAGTGACGTCATCCGCTCTTGATTATTATTGAGGGCGTGGGGGCGGGATTCACATGAGTGACGTCATTAGCTCATGATTATTGATGAGAGGGGGGGAGCTCCATGTGGAGTGACATCATCCGCTCTTGATTATTAATGAGGGATTGGGGCCGGGGTCCACATGAGTGACGTCATCAGCCATGATTATTGATGAGAGGGGGGGGGAGCTCCATGTGGAGTGACAACATCCGCCCTTGATTATTAATGAGGGGGTGGGGGCGGGGTCCACATGAGTGACGTCATCAGGTCATGAGTATTGATGAGGGGGGAGCTCCATGTGGAGTGACGTCATCCGCTCATGATTATTAATGAGGGAGTTTGTGTCCTGCGCGTGACGTCACTCCACATGCCGCACCCCCCGTCAGTAAGAAGGTCGTGCGGAAATAATATTTTTTCGCAAATTCGCTTTAAGTTTCACGTTTCTTTATTGAAAGTGAATCTAATAAATGAAAGTGAATCTAATAAATAATTCTACGCAGCACCAAACTGGATTCTTTCTTCAGCACTTGAGACAAAAGACAAGTCTCATTTATGCTTCTATATTTTGGTTAAATAGACATTTCTCGGTGATTTTCCAGATGTTGTATTGCAATCCAATTTATTTGAACCCCAGCGACCGAAAGCAGAAGCGAATAACGTATCAGAGTAGTGAATTATAACAAATTGAATGTCAGTCATATAAAGTGCTACAGTGAAATGCAGTGAAGTGTTTGATGGCATACTTTCGTGCAAAAAAAATTCACTGCCGTTCAATTTACACAAGATACAATTATACACGACTATTCTTTTTTCCCCCCATAAATACTGTATTACAGCTTCCGTCAGAACGGGCAAAGAGGCCAGTAACAATAATAAAGGGGCTTTGAAGTCGTCACGTTCGTGTCGTGTTGCGCACGACCATGCGGAGGACACATTGACAGATCTGACGACACAAATCAAAGCAATCACTGATTTGGTTGTCAAGTGCGGTGCAGTGGTACATGTAACACTGGTGCCGAACAGCAATGATGCTTGGGTTCGATTTCCGACTAGGGTGCCTTTCTGTATGCAGTTTGTGAGTTCTCCCTAGTTCTACATGGATTTTATTTTTCGATTTAAAGCTTTCGTGACTGCAAGGATTCATGTTCTTAATTTTATTATTTTATTCTCATTCTACATGACTTTACCGAAAGAACCAAAGAAGATATATGGATTTTGTCCAAGTTTTCCGCTTTCCTCCAATCGCTAAAAATAATATACAATGTAAGTGCCATTGGCCAACGCATCTCGATGCTGGAACCTTACCAGCAAAAAATGTTGTCAATTGGGACTAACACACAGCAACGTGACCCCCCCCCCCTACTGCGAAAAACTTGGCAGAACACTCCTGAAACATAGTCTTGAGGATGTCTTGGGTAAACCAGCGAAATCAGTTTAACAGGTATTAGCCTAATTTTGGGAGGTTAGATCGTGTAAATATAAAAGTGTCATTAAACCCGCCACCACCCAACACAGCCAATTATTAAGGTTTGTCACGTAAACAAAACATGCCAATTCGTGACTAGGTCATCACACCGGTGTGTTGGAGAGTAAACACACAACAACATTTATAATTCTAGATTTAAAGCTTTCGAGACTGCAAGGATTCATACTCTTTGCTTTTATTCGGTCAAGTCACGTAGATAAAATAAAATAAAACAAAATAAAAAGAAAATCACGACGTTTCGGAGGCAACACAAGCTTCCGTCTTCAGGTGGAATAGTCACAGCAAAAGATCTGTGTAGAGTGATCTTTTGCTGTGACTATTCCACCTGAAGATGGAAGCTTGTGTTGCCTCCGAAACGTCGTGATTTTCTTTTTATTTTGTTTTATTTTATTTTATCTATGTAACATTTATACATTTGAGTAAGACGTTTCGCCGGTAATTACAACCAGCTTCATCAGGTGACAGCCAGAGCTGTGCAGAAATCATCCTCCTGTTTCGGTCTTAAATTTTGGAAGCATAAATGTGATGTCGTCACTTGTGAGCCAATCAGGTGCGAAGACTAGGGGGGGTTAATGTAATAATATAAATTACAATTAATATCTATTATTGGTTGTGTTATTCATAGTTATTCAACATGACTGTATGAACATCACGCATGCATATTAAGCGTAATAATAAAAAAAACAAATCAAGAGACTAATTTTTAATTCAGTATTGATTGGTGCATTGGTGGCACGTCGCCCGTAAAAGGTGAAGAGCAGATTAAATAAGTTTTTACCCCACGTCCTGAGCAGCTGTCCTCTGTATTCGATGGGCACGCCGTGAGGTTTAGGCTACGGATTGCATTGCACTTTTGTCTCAAGCAGATCATATTGTGTCCACAGGGAGCTCCATCTGGAACATATCCCAGGTCCATTCCATCAGCTAGCATCACATGGCCACCACTGCAACAACAACAAAAACGTAGCACACAATGAGCATTTTACAGAGCAAGCGTGTTGGTTACGTAAGCTGGCACACACTGATCTTGTAATGCCTATTGATAAATGTGGACTGCTTTAGGAGACGCATGATTTGTGTAAAAAATGCAACGCATGCATTATATCAGAACACTTACTGACGCATTAACGTCACCGTGTAAATTTTTATACTCAGAAAAAAATAAACGGTCATTCTGAGAGCACGCACACTGAAAAACACGCACAAATTACTACTCCCGTTTGAGTTACTGCATTTAATTACAAGAAACTGCAGTTAGTGGATGAATTTCTTGCAGATCTCTAAAACAAAAGAGTTCATATACCTCAGGAATCGAACTCTTTTTCAAATGAAAAAGGTCCAAATGTCATACTTCAGTGTCTCATCAATGACGCTAATGATCACTCTGTGTTTTATGTATTACTTGGTTTTGCAACGAACTAGGACCCATATCTAACAGAACGTCCTTGTCTATACAAATGTAATGAGAGAGCACACCGACGGGTGACGGAGGGCTGCATAGGCATTGCCGCATCGGTGATAGCCAATCAGGGCTACGGGTTCGATCTGGGCCAAAGTTCATGGGTGGAGCTCAGGGGGGTATATGCGTGATACCATTGAGAAGGTTCTGAGGGGGGCGTGGTTAGAGGCGGGGCTTCGCTCCGGCAAGGAGGATATAAGGAGAGGCAAGAGGCGGACTCGGGGTTCGGTGTGGAAGCCTGGGTCAGGGCTGTGTCTCCGCCATCTCTTCACCGACCACGTGGCAGCCTCGAGGGCCGAAGCTCTCCCGACTCCCGGCGGAAGCGAGAGCGAGGGAAGCCGCGTGGGAATGGAGGAGCAGTGAGCGCGTGCATGCGGCGAAAGAGAGAGAGAGAGAGAGGGTGACCATCGGGAAGAGAGTGCGGAGCCGAGCAGTCATAACTAAATAAAGAAAGGGCGCAAGTCTCAACCTGTCGTGGAAGTCGTTTATTACACAAACATCTCGCAGTTCATTAGCGTGGGTTTAATCGAGCCTAACTCTGTTGATGAGACACTGAATGTCTAAATCGGTCCGAGTTTGCTTGAAAATTCAACTCCCAGAAGGCCATGTACTTTGACTTTTTTTTACTATTTAATATTTTAATTTGGTTAGGTGAATATAAATATGGGAGGAAGGTGTATCTGTTCATTCATTTTGTTACTTACATTCTCCACAACGACGCTAATGATTGAGCAGCCTCACACCTTTCTGAAGACCTCCGACCTCTCGGCCAATGGGTTGAGTCATATTTTGTCATCGAGTAAAACCTTCCACATTGTTTATCTTGCGATGGTCTAAATGGCGATCCATCAATATCCATCCAAAGCAACGCGTAGAACATTTTACCTGCAATCGATGTATCTTCCTTCCTTGTACATCTCCACCTTGGTAATGTCTCCATCCATCTCCCCTACTCGGGGAGGCCATGCGATGCTGGAACAATGCAAGTATCCGCACAGGATGTCACTGTAATGACAAGACACCAACGGCAGCTGAAGTGAATCCAGAGGCATTCAGTTCATCGACATGAACCACGCAAAGGTCCGTATTGCAGCCTGCAAATCCGCCCTGCAGGCAAAGAGTAAAACACTCGGCCAGGTGGCTCTGTGGCAGACCGAGCGGTTCACAATCTTGCTGTGGTTTTCACACCTGATGATGATTGCTTGTGTCACAGTCGAAACGTCGTGAGAATTTTATTTACTTTTTAATTATTTTATTGTTTCCCTTCTACGTGACTTTACCAAAAGAACCAATAATATAATCTGAGGTTGTGATTTAAAATCCTGGTTGGGGGTTGACTCAGCCCATCATCACCCCCATCATAGAAATGTGTAATTTTCATTACTGGTTTAAGGCTATAAATGGGAGAGAACTCCACCTCAATGCTCGTTTAAGTAGCAACTTAACATTCATCAAGAGCTGGCAATGTTGTTCATTACCAAAGAGAACAGCGACTGCAGCTGGGCCAAGCCAGTGTGAGGGGTCACCCTTCCGTATGACTTACAAGGCGTGGTTTCTGCTGTATGGCGCACAGCATGCAATACCCCCTACAATTGCGACAGAAAGCCCATGGTGGGAGCGTGCATCGCTTCTTCTCAGCTAGACATTCGCTCATCGTCACATGGGGCCCAGACCGTACAGCCATTTCAGTCCTCCGCTAAATTTACCCTCCGCTAAGTTCGCATGGCCTCGCACACATTACGAAGTATTTCTAAGCCCAAAGTAAGCAGATTAGCTGGCCTGAATTTTCATTCAGTCTTCCAACCGACATACATTGGCCAAGAAGATTTGCAGCCTCGCACCGATTAGCACGGTTAGCTACGTATAGTGCGAAAGAAGTTCAACGTACATGGTAGAAGCTGTGAAAGAAGTGAACTGTGGAACACACGCTGGGCATTGTGGGTAACCATGTGGGTCGCAAGACTACAGCCAACCTCGTATATGAACACGAGATGAATAAACATGATCCATCACCGATTCTTGGGTTAGGCAATGTAATAATCTGGCCAAATGTGTGTCTTGAGACAATCCACCACCGGACAGAACCAATCAATTAAATTGTCACTTAGTGCATAAGCATTTATCAACGCATCAATTATTTTTTGTTTCCTCTCACTTGCTGGTGAGTTGAAGGATAATTTTGAAATATAATAATTAGTGCGTTGTTAAACACCCGCACGTGTGACAATTTATTTTGTGTGGCTGTGTGCGGTGGTGGAGTGTTGTATGACACTTATATGGCCAGGTCATTCCCTGGCCAAACCCAATAATCTATTAATAATCATAGCATTGACTGTGAAACCATACGTGTTAAGAAAATAAACATGTATGTAGGTTAGAAAGGCCTTGGTGTGTGTGCATGACCAATCCTAAGCTTAGCTTAAAACGTAGGTTTTTGTATCCAATGCAATGATCCATATTTGTTTTTGGGTCAGGTAACATGATAGCGTTACGCCACCTTTCTTGTCATTAACCCTACACCGCCTGACACGATTGTCACGATTATACAGATATTATTAATATATTTATCAAACTGATCAAATTATGACCAATGAAACCCTTTTCTCGCCAGCGACTTGAGAATTTTCATGACCTTAACGTGAATTTAACGCAACGTATGATGACGTTTCGCTCAAATCGCTTTTGAGCTTCATCGGGCAATGAGCTAGGGCATCGAGGGGGATGCTTCAGCTGACTGTATTGTAATTACCCGCCGTGAAGTCCACAGCTTCAAGTACCCGCCGTGAAGGTCATGGCGGGTACTTGAAGCTGTGGACTTCACTATGTCGGGGACACCGGCAGCAAGGTCGGTGTGCGTATGAAGGAACACCAAAAAAACAAACGCATCAGATACGAACAGCCGAATGCACATTCGCACCTCCGACTGGCACGGTTCGCTACGTGCGGTGCGAAAGAAGTTCAACATCATACATTCTGCTGCGGCAGGACGTGCGTGTCAAGGAGATGGACGCACGGTGGATTTCTATCAAGTGGATGTCCTGTGCAAATCCAGTTATGACTGGTAAAGTGTGATCACACAAGCGATTGAGAGAGAGAGAGAAATAAAAACAACTTCAACAGACCAGAGAGTTATAAACAAAATGTCGCATGGTGCCCCAACATCAGTGGCCAGTAAATATTTAAACTCCATAAGAAATCAACAGAACCAACACAACTAACAACATACACGTAAGCTGACAAACGCACAAATCAGTGCCATGAAGCGCAACAGGTATCCATCTCAGTGAAGTCCTTTGAATAAATGGAAAACATCTTTGAAATAATGAACGTATTTGAAAGTAGCCAGTCCTAAATTACCAAGAAAAAAATATGGAATGATGCATTCGGAGGCAGTTGGCGATGCCACGGCGGGTCCTGAGAGCACTGGGTGAGCTGAAGCCGCCTCAGCTCCATTTCCGAGTTCACTGCCTGCCGAAGCTCACAGCAGTTTGAGCAACACCACGTGTTGCATGAAATTCAGCCGTGAAAAGTCTTCAGCCGCCGGCGAGGAGGAGCTTCGTCGGTCACAATTTGATCGGTTACATCGGCACGCGTAAATAAATACTCTCCAGCGCACCGGTGTGCTGAACTCGTAACTAATTGAAAATCTGATTTAATAAAAATTCGGAAACAAATAGTTGGTCCTCCCCTAAGAGATGTAGACCTGTATTCCTAGCCATGGCTCAGCTCAAGCTTGGCTCTGACCCAAGTGAGGCAGCTCGAAGCCACGCTCAACTTGAGCCGGCTCTAGGCACGGTCCCAGCCATGCTCAGGATTTCAATGAGCCGAACCCTGAGCCAAGCCACGGCTGAGCTGCTCACTCACTCATCTTTTGAGTACGACGTTTCGCTGGTGATTACAACCAGCTTCATCAGGCGATTTTTCCCAGAATTGTGGCAAAACTGCCTATTGAGGCTGGTTTTAATTACCTGCGATACGTCCTACTTAAATTGTAAATGTTGTGGGTTTGCTCTCCAACACACCGGTGTGCTGAACTCGCAACTAATTGGCACGGTTTTTTTTTACATGACAAACCTCACTAATTGGTCGTGTCGGGTGGTGGTGGCGGGTTTAACGACACATTTATATTTACCCCCCCCCCCCCACGAAAACCCTCTATTGTGGGTAAATAACATCTTCGTGAATGTAACAATCTTGTCGGGTGGAAGAGGATCAATAACGAGAGTTGTTTTCATAAAACTAGCACGTGCCTTAACTCAAAAACAAATAGGGATCACCCCGTGCTACGTGGGGTTTACGCGGCGAGGATTTTGTGCCAGGGCAGAACCGCCGCACCGCGCCGGACCCCTCTCGTCCCGGCAGCACCGGTCGTCGCTCACCGCCGTTGTCTGCCCGTGGGACCGTGCGCAAATTACCGCGCTCGTCCAGCGGATGCCAAGCAGTGGAGCGCTTTCTCCGCAGGATACGGAGCCTGCCGTCGCTCTTTCGCCGACGCGGCGATTTTTGGCTTTGCACGGGGGGACACCGAGGAAACGTTTTTTGCCGAGAAGGCTGAATGCGAAATGCTGCCTCAGTGATTGCATAACAACAAATTAGCGGGATAAATAAAAAATAAAAACAGGGTATTTTTCACCGTCAGTGATAGAAAACAGAAATATCACAACAATTAATCTGACTGCCATTCGCCAGTAAATATTGGCTTGAGTTTGTCTAAATACTGAGCCAGATGGCACACTCGGCTGCATGGGAATTGTATCCGGTCAATAAAGGGACAAGGGAGCTGAAATATCGAGGGCCTCCTTTCTTTCGCAGCGGCAGACGAGAGTGAGCGATGGGTAACAAAGTTGCATACTCACTCTTTTTGACACCGTATCCAGCTGCTATCACGTTTGCCACAGTTGCCCTTCTCATTGGCTTCGACGTTGAGTTTTTCATAGCAATGCTTATCGGCCGACACCACGCCTGAAACAAGAGAGGGATCGGCACGTGGGACGCAAAAGCATGTAGCGGCACAACGCTCGACGTTACCGCCATGCTTCGTGATGAACGCAAGCACTGCTTTACGCTTGCCGGCAAGAATATAGTCGTGTTCTCCTGTAACGCGGCGGTAGGTGGATTCCTGAAGAACACCGTGTTATGGAAAAATCGCGTTATCATGAACAATATCGGGTAAAGCGCAGTCCGCGATAACACGTGAGATGCGCACGCAGGCCGAACAAAGACTGTGGCGTGTTGGGTAGCATCTAGAAGCATCCAGCAGCATCCCGCCTTGTGTGATGCTATGCCGAGGCAGCCGTACGACTGCTTATCCCTACTCGCGCGACGTAGTTCTGTTCGCTGAAGCGCGCTATATCCAATTAGCATCCATGTAATAAAAAATGTGTTCCCGAATGCATTAATTGCGTTATATCCAATTCGCATTATGAAAAAATGCGGTGTTTTAGGTGAACAGACTGTACTGGGAAAAAAGGGTCCTGAATATAACTGCTCAACCCAAGCTATTAAGACTTTTATGTTTGCATTGTATTCGTGCTGTTCGCCTTTTGCCATTCTTTGGTCTGGCACTGGTGAGACAGGGCCATAAAGGAGGTTGTCACTGGTGTAGGCCAATCCGTTTCAAGGACAATGAATCTGTTATCGAAGCATTTTTGCATGTTTTACCATAAGCGAGTATGGTTAATGCAGACTTGATGCCTTGTGATGGATGCCTATTTGGTGTTTGGACTTCTTATCATCGCGTCTATTCTTGCCGAAAAGGGTAAAAAAAATGTTTTCCATCATCTTGATACTGGCAAAAAAAGACTGCCATAGATACATGTGTAGCGTCGGAAATACATTGCACACGCCGCCCTATGTATACTTAACTGTAGTTGCGGGCACAGGTCTGTAGGGGTACCACCATGAGATAGAGAGAGGGAGCCGGACCGTTGAGAGGCCGAGTTCCCCCTCCGACCCCAGGTGAGGGGTTGGGGGGTTATTCCAGAGCCCCCTGGAAGGTTCCAGAAAGGGGGCGGAGAGTCTCCGAGGTGGATATAAAAGACGGACCTCAGGACGGCTTGGGGACAGTGCTCTGAAGACGAAGACTGAAGACCAGCTAGGCTAGGACCCTGGGGACCCCCGGCACCCGACGTCCTTGTAAGGACCGGGGCCGAGCGCGGGCCAGTGGTCGAGACCCGCACCTTGGCTGGGTCGGGTCAGCGTAGCCTCCCCGAGGTCACCCTTAGCCGGAGGACTCAGAGCCCGTAGTCCCAGTGATAGGTCACGTCAGCCCGGAGGCCATACCTCCACAGGTAGCGGGGGTAAAGGACCTTGTGTTACGGTATTTGAATAAAACGTGTTGCCTCTAAGCTATGTCTCCGGTTTCCTTGGGGACCCGCTACACATGCACTGTTTCTGTAGCAACGTTACAGCATCCGAGAGGGCGACCGCCTTGAACCCGCCCACACTGCACTCCCCACATGTGATAAGGAGGAGACCTTTATACGTAGCATAAGAATAATTATTACGGCCTTTTGTTTCTGTACACGAAGCATAATTGCAAACGTTGGCACATTGAGCGTTGTAATTAGGTAACCATGATTTTAACTAAGGTCTGTACTGTGTAGTAACAGCTGTACCTTCGCATGACGCCCATGAATTATATCTTAACAATTTATTGAGCTCTTCCTGTTTAAATTATAAACTATGAATACATATAGTGCATCCATCTAATTATCGTGTTTTGTACTAAGCATTGAAATGTGTGTGGGAGTCTCAACAGATTCCAAGGTAATTTTCACGACCAATATCCATAATAGAGGTTGTTTTTTGGTTAGACTCTGGTTGTTGCCTGATTATGCTGGTTGTAATTACCGGCGAAATGTCCTACTCAAATTGTAAATGTTGTGGGTTTACTCTCCAAAACACCGGTGTGCTGAAGTAGTAACTAATTGGCACGTTTTGTTTACATGACAAATCTTACTAATTGGCCGTGTCGGGTGGTGGCGGGTTTAACGACACATTTATATTTATGGAGATTCCAAAGTAGTTAGATGTGTCAGTGTGTGTACCCATATAATCAAAGGAGCTCATGTCAGCAGGTAATCTTGGCCCAGTAATGGGAATTCCGCATTTCTATGGCGGAGGCCAATTTATGTATTAACACAACAAGTTTTAACTGTGTAAAAATGTCAGCAGTTTATATACGGCCAAAACTTTTGAACTTAAGAAACCGATGACGAGTGTGCTGCACGTGTCTAATTGGAATACATCAGCTTGCAGAGAATATTTTTGTACTCGGTAAGCATTACGGTAAACTGTGAAAACAAGGCTGTTTAGAACAAAGATTTGCACATTTTAAAATTCCACCATGTTTACCAGTGCATGGTAAGTATTGCATGAACTATGGACGTTTGTGTCGTGGTGCTTGTACAGTCCTGTGGGTAGCGGGGACACGATTTGGATTCCCGCTCACGATCAACACCAGTGATGATTTTCTAAACCGGTCCTGGACCTCCCCCAGGTCGACTCATCCCAAAATGAGTACTTGGTGCGGTTCGTAAACATCACCACTCGGGCATGGTGCTGGCCACCCACCCTTCTCATGTGCTACAGTGCCGGCCTTCATAGGTGCTACTCGCAAACAGCACTTGCCCCAACAGTCTGTTAAGGGTTATACGGCGAGGGGGGGGGGGGGTGGGTGGGGAATCTTTGTCTTTGCACAGTCCTGTACAGAAACTCACCCTGGACACCACTCATTGAACAAAATCACGGATACACGTGGCAAAGAACTGCGAAGAGTACCACCACAGCAAAGTTGGGATTTGCCAAGCACGAACCAATGAAAATCGCTACTCACGAGGTCCCCATATGTACTTGCAGTGTCCATCTCGTGACTTGCACTCTCCTTGAAAGCAGCGTCCCTGGAGTAGGCACAGCGAGAGTTGGGCTGCGGTCAGTCAAGGTGACGGCGGCGGCTCGGTAGCGCAGCAAGGTCACTCCATCGGAAGCACTCGTTGGCTCACAGCATGAAGTGCCTGGGTCACATTCCCGAACCGGGTGCCTTTCTTTGAGGGATTTGTTTGTTTCACCCCTGTTCTGCGTGGGTTTCCTCCGGGATCTCCAGTTTCCTCCCAAAGCCAACAAAAACCGCCACACAACTGTAACTGGCATTGGCCAAACATCCCAATGCTGGAAAGAAATACCTGCAAATGACTCACTTGATATATATTTAAAAAAAAAATCAGGCCTTCCTGAGAAAATAAGTGTAATACTGGAATAAAATAAGATGAAGCTTGCAGTACAATTATTTTAAAGATGATGGTAGCAAGCAAGGATCGTACCTGCTGGTCGTTGCACCAGTATCCATCTTGCTTGTGCACATTTTCTGGACACTAAAATGAGACGCAGTGAAACGACACGGACACAACCTCATCTACACAGAGGTCACGCGCAAAAAAAAATCCCCAAAGCCGCGACGAGCATTGTCACACTCGCACGATGAAATGCAAAGGGGATGGAGCATGCGCTGATATATTTATGAAGTTAATTTGTACATTCATGCACTGAGTCGGACTACTTTTGCAAATGAGACTATCCTTGCCTCTTGAGGTCCCACCTGGTTAAACAAAATAAACGTTCACCGTGAAAGAGGTTCATGCAGTCATTCAACAGAGACCAGTAAGGCGTTAGTTATCAATGTCCTGTATTTAAAAAAATCACAGCAGATAAATGTGTTCACTGCAGGTACATTAGCCGAGGCACTTGCCACAAGCAGTGTGGCAGACCCAGCCTACTGCATCCCAGCGCACTGCTGTGGAGTTTCCATCGCCAGCTTTATACCCCGTAAAGTAAACTGCACTTGGGTTAAACATTCTCCCGTTGAATTCCTGTTGGCAAAATATCCCCGGGTACAGGGCTTCAATTCGAAGGGAGGTAAAATCAGCAGAGCAGAGAGGATTACCGATACATTTGGCATCAACATTAGAGTCTGCAGCCACCAGGGGCATGGAAATAATGAACAACTTTTTGAAAAGAGACAAAAAATCTCAACAGATTTGTCAAGAACACCTCAAAGAATAAAAACGTTAACACTTTGGCCAAAAAGTGCTTCATGTATCAGCCTGAGCTGTTTGGTGATTGAAGGAGGTGGCTGAGGGGCTTGAGGAGTGAGGAGGAGGAGGTTCCATTGGGATCAGGCGTGGAGGTGGAGTTCGTGAGAGTCACTCTGCTTCTTTGGCCTGTCTCTGCGCCGTAAAGAAGGGCTATTGCCTGAAGCGTGGCTTATCATATACTTTTTTCTCTTTACAAGGCCCAAGTAGTAGTGTTTTTGTTGTTGTTATTGGTGAGTGTGTTGAGTGTTTCTGTTGTTGTTATTGGTGAGTGTGTTGAGTGTTTTTGTTATTATTGTTATTGGTGAGTGTGTTGAGTGTTTTTGTTGTTGTTATTGGTGAGTGTGTTGAGTGTTTTTGTTGTTGTCTGTGCTTGTGCACCACTGCCAACATCATCTTTTTTAAAAAGGTGGCTTGAAAATAGACACGGAGGAACACAGAAAATAGCGAAACTAGAAATGAAATGTCCTATATTGTTAAAGATAAACCCCAGAATTTCAAGATATATTGCTGTAATCGACTACCCTGGGTACACGTTCTGCTGCGTGTGTTTTTCCATTTGTGTCCCTCACGCAAGAATTTTCATTTTGACTTTAAATTTGTATGCCATGGTGGCTAGGAGATGTTTACTACCTCGCCTGGTATACAGGAGGTCATGGCTTCTATTCCGACCCCGACGCTTGCTGTATATTTGGAGTTTGCACCCCCTGGTCGCGTGGATTTTTCTCCGGGTCCTCCGGTTTTTCCCTCCACATTTAGAATCAACATCGCGCGTTTAGAGTATTTGGTTGCTATACATTTCATCATTTGTGATAGCCAAGTGGCTTCTGAAAAAAATGTATATAGTTCAGTGGGCGGGGCCTTACCTGGTAACAAGAAAACATAGTTTTAGTTTCGTTTGTAATTTGTAACCAGGGTGGAGGTGGCTCCCACCACTGGCACCACGCACGCACTCTGGCAAAGGAAGAGAGGAGGACACCGTCTGGGGCTCACCTGGCTGGAATCTCCCGTGCACGTTTCGTTGACGTCACAATCGTTCACCGCCTCCCGACACACTTCTCCCCGAGAAAGCAACTGCAGAAGAGGGATTTTTGGTTACCACCAATGCAGGTAAAGTACATTTTGGCCATTCTTGCGGAACGTGGGAATGCACTTTACGTTGAAGTGATAGAAGCCAGAGCTGTGGAAACAAAATTCATTTCCCACTAAAACACCAGGTTATGCGTACGGAACACAAACACGTCCAGCAGTTCGGATGAGAAAGGTTAGAGAGCTGCCACAGCGATGGAACTGCTAGCAACATGGGGAATTGCGATCCAGAGGTCGCCAGTTTGATTAAATCTCGCAGTGCAACAGTTGAAACAATGAGGCAACGTTACTTTCATTCACCATTAAAATCCCACGGAGATCGGTCACCGGTTTCTGACTTTTGAAACCGGTAACCAATTCTGAAAAGCGCTTACCCATTTACAGGTTGTTCGTTGAGCAACCCCAGTGTGAACTACATAGAACAACAACAACAACAAAAATCACACTTCGGTCCACAAAGCTCACAGTAAATATGTACAGCTTGGGCTTTGACGAGCGTGCAAGCAGTTGCACAATTTCTGGCACATGATGCGTGCACAGGTTTCACAAGATCCAGACCTCATCTGTCACGAGCGTGTGCTTGCACAAAACCACATCGACACATGCATTCGCAAATTGCTCATGCAGTTACACTCGTGCAACAAAGACAGAGATTCCCCCATGTAAGCGAGCACTTATGAAGGCCGGAACGCCACACAAAGGGGGTGGGTGGCCAGCACCAAGCCTAGCCGCCTTTGTCTCCCCGGTGGCGATGTTTACACATTGCACCAGGTACTCATTTGTGGCTGAGTCGATCTAAGGGAGGCCCAGGACCGGTTCAAATAATCGTAACTGGTGTTGGCCATGAGCGGGTTCACAGCGCAGCGCGCTAACCGTTGCACTACCGCTCTCCCGGACATACACACGCACACACACACGTGCAAACGCAAGTCAAATACAATTCACACCGAGACGATTGGATGGTGGAAGCAAATTGTACGCTGTCAGAAAAAAGTTGCTTTTCACTGTGCCGAAAACAAAGAAACCATCACAGGGCTCCCTACTCGCACCCGTGGACAATCTCTGGATGTCGTCTGCTCCACTGGCTTCCCATTGCCGATGCAGGACTATCTGATCACCCTGCACTAATCTTCGAGATGCCCTCACCTTGCTCACTCTCTTCCCGTCGACGCCATATTTCTTATCGCCTGCAAAAATCCATTACTTCCGTATCAATTACTGATGCCTTTGCCCTTTCCTTCCTCTCTGTGAGCCCAGCCTCCCCCTTTGTCGAGGAGATTGCTTTGTTAATTCCACTCTTTTGCACATTTTAGATCACCGAGCTCCTCTCAACTCATTTTCACCACGAAGCTCTCCCCATGGTATTCAGTCGAGCTACGGACGATGAAATAAATGGCTCATAAATCAGAGAGGGTCTGGAGGAAGTGAGGTCTTAACCATCCGTCAAATGCTCTTTAAAACATCACTCCGCAACTGCAAGGATCTCTCAAGGAAAATATGTCCGTCTTGCCGCCATGATTGCCACTGGAACTAATACTCCTAGAGTTATATTTGCCACTGTTAATCACCTTCTGAATCCAGGCCAGCAGGTTAATCTCAAACGATCATTGCAATTTGCTGCAACAGTTTGTTTTTTTCCTGACAAAATCACCACCATCGGCTCTTGATTACTGTCGACACCAATGGTCCTCTCTCCCTCCTAATTTCTACAAACCTCTTTTTACCTCGCCTGGTATACAGGAGGTCGTGGGTTCAATGCCAACCCTGACGCTTGCTCTAAAATTTGAAGTTTGCGTGTTCTCCCCATTGTCGAGTGAATTTTCCTCCGGGTCCTCCGGATTTTCCCTCCACATTAAGAATGAACGTGCATTTACAGTATTTGCCTGCCATACATTTCCACGCAACAAGCCCCTGCGTTGAGCTATCTTTTGCGATAGCCAGGTCACTTCTGAAAAAGAGCTATATTGTTCACTGGTAAAATAAAACTAGTTTATAGCTTTAAGGGCACGGTATTAGCCGCGTTCTCTAATTATCACTCTTTCTAAACTTACCACACTCATTGCCAGGTCTCGTGTCCTACTTGCCGCCCTTCTGGATCCTTTCCCCACCGGACAACATAGGCAGAATCTTTGCTTCTTTGGCCCCCTTTGTTTGAGATCTATCCAGCAGACCCCTCAACACTCGGTACGGTTCCCTCCATTTTCAAGACGGCAACAAGTTTCACCACTTTAGATCTATATTCTTGGTTCTTTCGGTAAAGTCACGTTGAAGGGAAACAATAAAATAATAAAATATAAAACAATAAAATTATCACGACGTTTCGACTGCAACACAAGCAGTCATCATCAGGTGTGAAAACCAACGGCAAGTACATTTGAAAGAAGTGGCGGTTTTTATTTATTTATTTTTAAATGTTAGCACCACGGATAGCGATTTGACAGTTTGTTTAGATGGACGAGTCCATCTATGTTCGGAAAGAGGAGAGGGGAGACGAAAAATTTATGTATGCTGTCTGAAAGCCACCGTAAGCGTGAACAATCAATTAAGACCCGAAATGGTTTATCAAATCCTTTCAATGATTGCGAAGCCAGAATCCATCTTCTCGATTGAAATTGTCTCTGTGTTTGTATGTGGATAGCCTCATGAACGAATCTCTCATGGTAGCCAGATGGCTTGCAAAGAACCTCTGTCTTGGAGAAGTCAATGTCATGTGAGCCTACTGAATTATAACAGTGATCTACCACTCGGTATGGTTCCCTCCATTTTCAAGACGGTAGCAAGTTTCACCACTTTGTGAAGAAAGCTGGCTGAGACCTGGAACTCCCCCAGCAATTTCCGTCCAAGTTAAAAATCTCCCACATTTGTCCAGAATACCTGAGCATGTCGTGGCCGCAGGATTTCATCAGAATGTATCCTTTGTATGGCACCACTGAAAACAGCTCTGGGGAGGGTCGCCAATGATTTTCTAACATGTGCAGACGAAGGTTTCCCTAGCAATTCTTGTTGATGTTATCACAACTTTTGATACAACTGTAAAGGAGTTCCAGCCCCGGTTAAGTCTTGAACCTCGTCTTTATTACGTCTTCCGCACAGCGCTTCACACTTCAGGGAACTACTCCGTTCAGGCTCCTCGAACCCCCTTCTATCCCTCCCTTTATTCTCTTCACTATCCTCTCCGGAACTTTCCATGATTCTCCACCAATCCCATTCATTTCTCCCAACGCTTCCCCGACCGACCCTTCATTTCCATTTAGTTTTCCCTGACGACCAATCGTTTTTTATTCCTGCCCGGTTTACAAACTGGGAAACTGAACTAGGCCCAAGATCCCATGGAAACGGTACCAGGCTGTACTCTTTGGTTCTATTCGGTAAAGTCACGTAGGTAAAAAATAAAACAACAAAAATCACGACGTTTCGGCCACAACACAAGTAGCCTTCTTCAGTAGAAGTAGAAGGCTACGTGACTTTACCGAATAGAACCAAAGAGTATGGATCCTTGCAGTCACGAAAGCTTCAAATCTGGTACCAGGCTGTGTCAGCACTGAGTTATGAGAGATGAAAGTAAGAACAAGTGATCTCTCCACGTCTGTCAACTCTCTCCTTCAAATCCTTTACCCATCTCCCTTAGGACTGCCTCCATTTTGTGTGTGTAGTTTCTGTTTTTATGGTATTCTCTGTTACTTTCCCATGCACGTTAATTTTCTACACAGACACACACAGCTATGTTTCATCCCTGTGTACCATACAATTCCCCCTGCCCCTCTCTCTCTCTATCTCTCTGTTTCCTATACCTCTCTATCCATCTCAATCATTGTATATTGCTAGCATATCTCCATCAATTCCATATCTTCCCAAATCTCTCTCTCTCGTTTCCCCCCCTCATTTATCTCTATTCTTCCCTTTGCATTCCTTGCATCTCTCCCCCTCGCCCAACTCGTCGTACGTTTGCCACATCTCTCTCCCTCCATCACGTGACTTTCCCAGCACCTCTTCTCCTTCCTTGTCCTATACATCTCTGGTCGAGGTCTGGGGGAGGAGTTGGTGACCCCTGGCTGCTTCAGGCTAGCCGGGTGCTGCTGTGCGTGCGAGGAAACGCGAGTGAACAACGCGCGTGAACGCGAGCTCCGCACATGATGCACGTGACTAGACGGCTCTCTGCCTTTCCAATTGCCCCAAAACATCACGCGCATCACCACCATCATCACCTCGTCTTATTCCAGCTGCACCCTGACTCCGAATCCACGTCGACGACACGTCTCATCTCCCCACAGCTCTCTCAATGTTTTCAGGATCTAATCGACCTTTCCTCCTTTAATTGAATCTCTCATCACTGACCAGCTCTCCCCCTCTCCCCCCATCTCTATCCCTCTCAAGTCATCTCCCTAATTGTCACGTCATTTTGTTGTTGTTGTTGTTGTTATAATTGAACTTATTTACGTAAACAACATCACGTGCCCACTGTACACATGTTTACCGTAACAAGTCCCTGGTTGTCAAATGTAGCCGGTCACCGTATGACCGCCACTCGCATCACATGAGAAAGTAACTTTTGGCATCACTGCCATTAACAGCTACTTCGTGGACAATTGCAATGCGGTTTACGAACCTGACATTCTGAGTCGCAGCAGAGACCATTTCCACAGAGGGCTTCGTGTGTCAGGGTGCATTTCTTGCAGCAGTTACCACCCATCTTCTCGCATTCCTGAAAAGAATACAAGGACAACGTGTTAGGTCAGAGGTGTCCAAACTGTGTCTGTGGACCACTCGTGATCTGCAAGGCCGTGGTAAGAAGAAATACTATAATTTTAGGCGTAGTTTTAATTATTTTATGTATTTATGTATAATTGAACTTCTTTCGTAACCGTACATAGCTAATCGGAGGTGCGATTTTAAGCGTGTTATTGGTGCATGGGGGTCCCCGACGAGACCCCTGGGTGAGAAATGTGACTCAGCGTGTTAACATTACGAACACGGCGTCGTTGCCAGGCTGAGAGTATCCCCCCTCTACTACCCTATCAGTGCAGCCAGGATGCTTGCAGGGAACCAATATTGTTTGTGGGCCGAATCTAAGCGTTAGGCCTCATGTAGTCAGTGGTCGTAAGAAATGAAGTCGTGGGCCGTTTCTGGCCTTTAGTTCTTAGATTCCACACCCCTGATCTATGGATGAGACATTGAAATGGACTCTCAATGGAACAATGTTTTTTCCTTACAGTGAGGGAAAAAAGTATTTGATCCCCTGCTGATTTTGTACGTTTGTCCACTGACAAAGAAATGATCAGTCTATAATTTTAATGGTAGGGTTATTTGAACAGTGAGAGACAGAATAACAACAAGAAAATCCAGAAAAACGCATGTCAAAAATGTTATAAATTGATTTGCATTTTAATGAGGGAAATAAGTATTTGACCCCCTCTCAATCAGAAAGATTTCTGGCTCCCAGGTGTCTTTTATACAGGTAACGAGCTGAGATTAGGAGCACACTCTTAAAGGGAGTGCTCCTAATCGCAGCTTGTTACCTGTATAAAAGACACCTGTCCACAGAAGCAATAAATCAATCAGATTCCAAACTCTCCACCATGGCCAAGACCAAAGAGCTCTCCAAGGATGTCAGGGACAAGATTGTAGACCTACACAAGGCTGGAATGGGCTACAAGACCATTGCCAAGCAGCTTGGTGAGAAGGTGACAACAGTTGGTGATTTAAATTCGCAAATGGAAGAAACACAAAAGAACTGTCAATCTCCCTCGGCCTGTGGCTCCATGCAAGATCTCACCTCGTGGAGTTGCAATGATCATGAGAACGGTGAAGAATCAGCCCAGAACTACACGGGAGGATCTTGTCAATGATCTCAAGGCAGCTGGGACCATAGTCACCAAGAAAACAATTAGTAACACACTACGCCGTGAAGGACTGAAATCCTGCAGCACCCGCAAGGTCCCCCTGCTCAAGAAAGCACATATACATGCCCGTCTGAAGTTTGCCAATGAACATCTGAATGATTCAGAGGACAACTGGGTGAAAGTGTTGTGGTCAGATGAGACCAAAATGGAGCTCTTTGGCATCAACTCAACTCTCCGTGTTTGGAGGAGGAGGAGGAATGCTGCCTATGACCCCAAGAACACCATCCCCACCGTCAAACATGGAGGTGGAAACATTATGCTTTGGGGGTGTTTTTCTGCTAAGGGGACGGGACAACTTCACTGCATCAAAGGGACGATGGACGGGGCCATGTACCGTCAAATCTTGGGTGAGAACCTCCTTCCCTCAGCCAGGGAATTGAAAATGGGTCGTGGATGGGTATTCCAGCATGACAATGACCCAAAACACACGGCCAAGGCAACAAATGAGTGGCTCAAGAAGAAGCACATTAAGGTCCTGGAGTGGCCTAGCCAGTCTTCAGACCTTAACCCCATAGAAAATCTGTAGAGGGAGCTGAAGGTTCGAGTTGCCAAACGTCAGCCTCGAAACCTTAATGACTTGGAGAAGATCTGCAAAGAGGAGTGGGACAAAATCCCTCCTGAGATGTGTGCAAACCTGGTGGCCAACTACAAGAAACGTCTGACCTCTGTGATTGCCAACAAGGGTTTTGCCACCAAGTATAAGTCATGTTTTGCAGAGGGGTCAAATACTTATTTCCCTCATTAAAATGCAAATCAATTTTTTACATTTTTGACATGCGCTTTTCTGGATTTTGTTGTTGTTATTCTGTCTCTCACTGTTCAAATAAACCTACCATTAAAATTATAGACTGGCCATTTCTTTGTCAGTGGGCAAACGTACAAAATCAGCGGGGGATGAAATATTTTTTTCCCTCACTGTATATAAACAGTAGATTAGCTTTCATTATCCCATTCTATTTTCCGTTCTGTCTTCACATACATTTGAAAATCTTCCCCATTGTGGAAATGTTTGTAATGGTAATGTGTCAGTAGCGTCAGTAGCAGATCCAAGTATGTATGTAGAACTTATTTCGCACCGTACATCTGCAACCATGCTAAGGGGCCATTCATTTAGTATGTATGCATGGAGGGGGGAGGGGGGGTTAACCCAAATGCGTACGCTTGCGTATGAAGGGTCTACTGACAATGTAAGAAAGCATAGGAAACGGGGGGGGGGGGGGTGAAGCCTCGATAATAATTTGTCTACATTGGCCTTCAAATGAGTTAGATAGTCCGGCGGTGGACTATCTGTTCGCTTAAACACGTTCATATTATTAATCCTTGATCGTTTCTGCGTAGATGAAATATCGGCCGTTCAATAAGATTCGGGGGGGGGGGGGTGCGTCAAGCGTGCGTACACAGGTGGGGGGGGGGGGGGGGTGTAAAAAGTACGCGTGCGTACAGGGAGCGGGGCAGGGGTCAAGTTTTGACAGATTTTTGCGTATGTACTAAATGTACAGCCTTGGGCTGTACATGGACTCCTCTACTCACGAACATTCGACACGAACTTTCAGAGATACGAACAAACCAGTCCGTATGTCCAGTTGCCTGTTCGGACCGAGAGCCGTAAGGTCAACCACCGCAC
This sequence comes from Petromyzon marinus, assembly GCF_048934315.1. Taxonomy (NCBI): domain Eukaryota; kingdom Metazoa; phylum Chordata; class Hyperoartia; order Petromyzontiformes; family Petromyzontidae; genus Petromyzon; species Petromyzon marinus. The sequence goes on from NC_133685.1 coordinate 6,643,895, forward strand.
AATAGATGGCGATGGTGGCATCTACATCTACAGAACGTGAAGAACCAGTGGCATCTACAGGAGATTGTACAACTTTGAAAGCCATTGTCCGTGTTTAGTGTACATGCGGTACAACGTGTTTGGAATCGACAGAAGTAAAGTTGGACTTACGAAAAAAATCGACTTAGGAACAGACCTCTGGAACCTATGTCGTTCGCAAGTAGAGGAGTCCCTCTAACAGGGAATCAACACACAGAGCCGTCTTCTGAAAAGCGTGAAACACTCACAGCGGAGGAGCCACAGTCGCATTCTTCTCCATGCTCCACAAATCCGTTCCCACATTCTGGAGGCTGCAAGAGCTACAAAACGGCATTAGAACACTCTTAAGACACATTTATACTTACGCAATCTAACACCTTTATATGGAATATTGGTCGCGAAAGCCTACGTTTAAACTTAGAATATTCACGTTGCCACCATTCCCATGAAAATCACTCAGATTCCTCCACGAGCCATCAACCAGACGACCTACCACCACTGTTTCAAATTATTTACATCGTGTTCATCCATCACAGCGCAGGCCACAACAACTCACTCACCCTCTCGTGCACTCGCCCACCCGCTAACCAACTCACTCACCAACTCATGCACTCACACACCCACACACTCCACTCCTTAACTCAACAACCACTGCCATTCGCCACTAAGTGGCGGTGACGTCACCACGACACTTGTGCCAGGCTATGTGCCCCTTGAGGCCACGAGAAGTGTCGAACGCCCGCTGGCAGGAGGTCACGGGGCAGACCCAGATGCCACGGGTCGACTGACTGAGACGACTGGCTGATGCACCACCTGTGCCCCCTACTGGGCCAACCTGCTGTGCTTTAGCCACCCGGCGCTCCGCTCGTTGTTGTAAGCGTTGCTCCTCCGCCCTCCGTTATTGTTGGAGGATCACTGCCTCCAACTGCCCAGTAGCGTCCTTCACGAGCCTCCTCCACAGAGGACGCTCTTGACACCGCTGGTACCAGTCATCGGAAAGTCCACTCAGCTCCACGTCCTCCTATACCACATCATTCCATCTCTTCTCTAGCCCGTGCCGCGCCCGTTTTCCCTCCTCGATCCGGCCAAACAAAAGCTTTTTAGGCATGCGGTGGCTGGGCATGCGGGCTACATGACCCAGCCAACGCAGCCTTGCCTGCCGGAGGAGCTCACCAATTGGACTTTGTCCAGATCTTTCAAGGATCTGTGAGCTCGTCACACAATCCAGCCTGATTAAACCCAGGATGGATCGTAGGCAGGCCAGCCTAAATATTTGTAAATGGCGAAAATGTTCCATTTTGGGGGTCCACGTTTTGCAAGCCAAGAGAAGGGAGGGAATGACTGTGGCCGAGAAAACCTGAAGCTTCGTGTGGAGCTTCCACACCGCGTTACGCAACCGATGAAAAGATAATGCTGCTCAACTGATTCGGAGTGAGATCTCTGCTGTTAAACTGGAGCCGGTCATAAGCACACTGCCAAGGTATGTGAAACTCTCCACTCTCTCCACAACTGCCCTATCACCAATTGGGAGTTGTGGAGGTGGAGTGTCCGATGGTACAAAATATCCAGACAGGTGCTTAGTTTTGGTGGGGCTGATTGTAAGGCCCCGCCTCTTGGTGGCAAGCTCCAGGTTCAGCAGCAGCACCTCCAACTGCTCCTCTGAGTGAGCAGCAAACACCAGATCATCGGCATACATAACGTGGTTGAGCAATAGGGAGCCATCCCTTGACCGCACCCGGGCATCGATCAGCCTCCTATTGTATCTGTACCAGATGGAAAGTCCTCCGGTACAGCTATTGAAGGCTTCACAAACTACATGGTTAAAATATATGTTAAATAATGTGGGAGCCAGAGGACATCCCTATCGCACCCCAAGGTGTACAGGGAATGGCTCTGACTCCCGGCCACGTAGTTTTACCCTGGCCCGCTCACCATCATGAAGGTCCTTAATGATCGTGAGCAGAGGATCAGGGACTCAGAAAACACGAAGAACAACCCAGAGCCCAGGCCTACTGATGGTTGCATAGGCCTTGACCAGGTCAACAAAGCAGAGATGTAGGTCTTGTTGGAATTCCCTACATCTCTGCTGTAGCAGACGGAGAGAAAATATGGTATCTGTGCAGGACCACCCTTTTCTGAAACCGCATTGGGGTTCCGCAAGCCTCTCCCAGGCGTGCCTAGCAAGGCGATGTTGAATAATCCTTGCCAGGACCTTTCCCGGCACACTGAGGAGTGAGATGCCCCTATAGTTGTTACAGTCTGTGTGGTCCCCCTTCTTAAAGAGGGGGACCACCAGGGCATCCTTCTAATCCTGCAGAACCCGTCCAGTGGTCCAGACTGTTGTTATGATGTCATGTACGGCAGTCTGTGCACAAACGCCACCTTCCCTCAGCATTTCGCTTGGGAGATCATCTCTGCCCGGTGCCTTTCCTGGTCTCAGACTCTGGATTGCCCTCAGTACTCCCTCCACAGATGGCACCTCAACCAGCCACCCACAGGCGGTGACTTCTTCAAATATTTGAGGCACCGCAGCCTCAGGAGGGTCATCCTCACTTTGTTCCACGTTGTTTCCTGGGTGAGGGATTTCCCCTCCCCCAGGACCTCACAGAAATTCTCAGCAAATCTGCCAACCTGTTCCTGAGGGTCGGAGATTGGATCACCATTCTTTTCCCTAATGATGGTAATAGGTGTGGCGCTGCAGGTTACTTTTTAGAAGGAGTTAAGAAGTGATTTGTGATCGCGGGCCACTGAGGGAGACTCCATCTCCTCAGCAACCCGCGACCACCACCCATCCTTGCAGCGCCTCATGACTCTCCGAACCTCCAAGGCGAAGGCTGCGGTAAGCCTCCTCATTCTCCGACATGGGATGCTGTAGCCAATGAGAGTGGGCCTGTCGCTTTTTTTCAGCCAGCTTAAACACCTCCTCTGTCAGCCAGGTTCTCTGGGGAGGTCTGGACCGTGTACCCAAAGCAGCCATAGCAGCTGCATGAGCCACAGTCCTAAACCTCGCCCATTTCCCCTCGACATCAGGAGGAGTGGGGGACGATGCCAACCCCAGCCGCAAGCGATGATTAAATTCTTGCTTGCAACTTTCATCAGCTAGCTGAGACCATGCCACTAAGGGTTTTAATGGGATCCTGGGTGTACACCCACCATCGGAGTGGAAGAGTGGCAGGCGCATGTTACAGATGACAAGTCGATGGTCAGTGGGTATATCAGCTCCACGGTAGGGCCTGGTGTCAAGGAAATGGGCCCGTATCCGCTGTTCCATCACTACGTAGTCCAGCAGATATTCTTGCTTGGACCCGGCATGCATCCATGATGTGGTGTGGATGCACCGATGCCGAAACAGCGTGTTGGTAATTACAAGCCCATGGGCTGCACAAAAATCTAGCAGCCTCCTACCGTTGTTATTGAGCTGATCTGGCCCATGCCTTCCAATCACTCCAGACCAGGTGCCAGCATCATGACCAACTCGGGCATTGAAGTCACCCAACAAGTTGACTCGATCCCGAGGGGCTACTTTAGCTAGCACCTGTGACAGGTGGTCATAGAAGGAATCTGATTCATCGGCCTTGCCTGCATCCCTCCACGGATGTTCGTCTTCAGTGGGGGCATAAGTAACCACGACCGCCACTCCTCGCCTCTAGTTGATGGGAAGGCGAGCCCAAAGTAGCCTGGGGCTTACAGCTTCCCACACCTCACCGCCACGTTCTCACGCCCCCTTCATTCTTTTGTTCATAAGAGCCACACCCTGTTGTTTGGCAGTCTCCTGCCCCGAGTAGAGGAATGTCCACCCCTCATGGTGGCAGGAGCCAGAGCCGGTCCACCGGACCTCCTGAACACCACAGAGATCCAGGCGGTACCGGTCCAGCTTCTGATAGAGGGGTGGCAGCCTCTCCTCCGCAGTGAGTGTTCGAACATTCCACGTGCCCATACGCAGTGATTTTTTGTTGTTTCTGGAGGAGCCCCGAGGGTAAGGATTTAGTCTCCTGGCTCCACCAAATGGGGTTTGGCCAGGAGACGTCATAGACGCCTGACTCCTGGGGCCTCCGGCACAAGCTTAATAAGTTTTTTGCATCGTAGTTTAGTGGCAGTTAATTTAAGGTGGAGGGGTTACCAGCCCCTTGCACCCGTCCAGAGCCCCCATTTGGCCGCTGTGGTGGCTACAAATGCCATGAGGGGAAAGGCCAATCTGAATTGGCCCTCCCCCCATGGCACTGCCCACGACAGCATTGCACATCCGGCACCACGAGGAGGTAGGGGGTTGTTAACTCACCCACTTAGCCACCCACTCACCACACTGTAGACCACACCACTCCTCTACTCTTCTTCCTGCTTCTTCCCTAGCACTGCTCAACTTTGGAACTTCCTCCCATCGTCTCTTTCCCCCATCATCTCTTCCCCCCCCCTTCCCCCAAGCTCTTAATAATAATCCTGCTCAATTCAAGACACATACTACAACACCCTTATCTTTTACAACTTTGACACGTGCCGTTTGTCGCTGACCCATTTGACGTTGTTGGAACTTTGGACCTCTGCTCAGCAACTGAGTAACAAAAATAATAAGAATATGATGCTCAATTATGTATTGCTTTACAAACACGATTAACTGTTTGGATGTTGCACCATTTCTAACATAACGTGTCATTGTTTTGCCAATTCATCGTCACCATAATCACCACCATCAGCTATTGCCTCTCCACTGCTGGATGAAGGCCTGAACCACATCATCGCCATCACTCACAAGCCTGCAATGCCACGATCTATCTCCGGATCCAGATTTGCTTGGGACTGTGGCCCGTGGATTTAGGCTGTAGTAAAAGGGGAACAGTTTGTCCATACTTAACCGATGCGTTCACATTAAATGGGTAAGATAGCGGCAAGCCGTGGCCTTACAGAATTTAACACTAAACAAAGCACACGATACAGTGTGTGTGGGCAATCGGACTGTGTCGTGGTTTAACGTTGAGAGCCTTACAAGGAAAAACAATATAACAGGTGACATCTTGAGCAATGGGCCATTCTTCAAAGCACGTAAAATGGAATGTAGCTTTAAGACGGATGACGGCTGACAAACTTAGCTGTTGTGTGTCAATCAGCTCTTCTTTTGTCGCTTGCTACTGCTGTGTCGTACGTAGGATAGACACCGACTCTTGAGAATATTCGTGGCTTTCTTGAGAGAGGTAATGTTCTCGTCCCGATGCCTCTATACAAATACTTTCACTGTGACAGCAACGCTGCAGGCAGTAAACCGACGTTGTCATGGGATGCCGTTTAACGAGTTACTCTCTTTAATCTACATATTACCAACACCGCCCTGTGTAATAATATCCATAATAGAGGTTTTTGAAAAATATTTGTCGCGAAAGCCTACGTGTTAAACTGTGTAATAGTAATCAAGATGAATATTACTTAAAGGTTTGCATTCTTCTTTACTGACAACTTTGAAGACGAATGCTGTCTTCTGTTTCCCTGGTACCTGTCAGTGCATCGTTGGTGTCGTATTTTCTTGTATAAGCTGCTCAGTGTGCACGTGCAGGTTGTTACGATCGAGCGTTCACACTGACACATCATTACTCGCTTTTACATACATTTTACGTCTTGTGTATTTACGTTTCTGACGGTGTTTCGATGCTTTCCGGTTGTAATTATTGCTGTTGATGCAATAATTGACAATCTTTTCTATTATTACATTTTTACGTAAAGCGCTCTAAGAGACGATCTTTTCGCAGAAGGCGCCGTACAAAATAAAGATTGATCGATTGATTTGATGCGGTTTATTTACTGGTAAACTATATGGACACAACTCGAACCAGCACACTGACGCTCTCGCATCAAAGCCAAGGAGAACGTCTCAATCCTCAGATGGGTGTTGGGGATCCGCAACACGTAAGAATATTGTGAGGACACGCACCTACGGTTGCCAATTCACTTTTGGTATACCGACTGAAAACTCAGCTTTTGCTTTGTCCATTCGTTTGTAATTCGTCCAAGTATTGTCGAGCGTTGTATTGGGAAGCCAACGAGAGAGTAGACGATGTTCTGTCAATATAAGTAGAAATGTTGAACTTCATTCGCACCGTACGTAGCCAACATGCTCACCAGGCCCTCGCTTGCTTCATGAGCTCACAAGAGGATTCTCAATCTCTCTCTTCTTCTTCGTTGTCATACGGCTGACGTCGATGTAGAGCAGGGGTCACCAAACTACGGCCCGCGGGCCGGATGCGGCCCGCGACGTCAGTCCATCAGGCCCGCCGACGGTACTTGAATTTGGTTGATAAAACGTATGGAACACGAGACGTGATAAAATTTAAATTTAAATATTATGTTTAGAATACCAGGAGATCTTCACGCGTGCGGAGACCTCCTTACTGCTATGTGCCTTAAATTTACTATTTTAAATGTTAAATTACTGTATCTAGATGTTCTTGTTTATTGCAATGTTTGCTTATTTCGCGCCATCCCAAGTCCTTCCCCGGCTCGTGGTAGCTCCGCCTACGCTCTGACGTCACCATGGTTTCAATGGCAACGTCATGGCAACACGTTACCATGGTTTCCATGGTAACACACACAAATACGCATCTTTCCCACCCCCCCAAGTATTGAACAAAATGATTATGTGGCCCGCGCTCGTCATTCTATCAGTTATCTGGCCCGCTGTGAAAAAAAGTTTGGTGACCCCTGATGTAGAGCAATAGAGAAATGGCTGCAATTTTACATTGAGGTGGTTGATGAGCCAGATTATTGCGTCAAGGAGTAGCGGAGTGGTGCATCACTGCGAGTCGCTTTACATTCCGTGGTGCTGTTCTGGGTGACCATAGCCTCCGCACACCGGAGAGGTTTGTGTGCATGCGGATTAGAGTTGTGGCCATCAGCTTGGCGGAAGATCGAAGCCAGGAACGGGTCTTTCACACGAGGTGTTTTATAATGGGCACAGAGTTACGAGCTCCTTCGGAGCAGAAATCGACATCTCAACATTCTACGGATTCACGCTGTAAATACTACGTACAGTGATTTACACGCGAAGCAATGCTTTTGTAAATAGCCTTGAAAAGTCTTGATGTTGCTTTTTATTCTTATCTTTGTTTTCTCTCAGACGCCAGGTACCTCACTCCATGAAGCACCTGATTGAGCTCTTTCAATTAAATCTCCTTAGCACACCAGATAGATGACGCTCAAGCGCTCCATTTAAATTGCAATCATTTTCCTCTGGGAGATCCATTGGTTCGAAAAGTTGTTTTAAATAGCTCGGTTGGATACTGGAACAGTGCCCCAGACAACGTGTGAATCATTGACAAGATTTTAAGTAAAAAAAAATAATACTAATTATTCTTCATTGCATAATTGTTTTGACTTGTACACCCTTAAATCCATGTAACTGCTTGTCGTTTATCGTGATACGTGTAAGAAACACCGAAGTCCGTGCCCTGTGGTCGCCTGGGTGAAGAAAAGAGTCGGCGACGTCTCTGCCCCAATACTGGCCCAGCCGCGCTCGACGCAGCGAAGGGAACGCGGCGCGCGCCCGAAGGGGGACGAGCGCTGGCACGGCGAGCACGTGGGCGCGTGGGCGCGTGGGTGCGTGGGTGCGTCCTTCACATCGACAACCCCCCACCCCCTCATTAATTATAATGGGTAGGTGACGTCACTCCACATGGAGCACCCTCGCCCTCATTAATAATCATGAGTAGGTGACGTCACTCCACATCGAACAGCACCCCCCCCCCCTCATTAATCATCATGAACAGGTGACGTCCTCCAAATGGACACCCCCCCCCCTCCACATTCGTCATAATTAGCGGCTGACGTCACTCCACATGGTGGGGGGGGGGCGAGGCGCCTCCTCCCCCCTCCTCGGCGTCAACTGACAACCCTCACGTCATCACGTGATCTCCGTCACGCTGTTGTTGAGACATCAAAGTAAAAAGGACGTCGTGATGAACAAGGGATTATAACCTTAAAATGAAATAGGTCTGTGTCACCGCGCCCTTACAAAGTGCACACGAATGGATGCAATGAATATATCACGTCGCGGTCTGCTGTTCGCTTGCAAGGTTCAGATTTACTGCAATACACCCGTCCTTGGATGGGCAAAAAGGCTAGTAGTACTATAGCAAGAGAGCAAGTGCAGAATCACTGAACCGGAATTGATAGCTTGAAAGCATTTCGCGCGGGGCCCTTGAAAGTGCGGGGCCCGCAGCTACTACATTTGTAGCCACTTTTGCTCCGAGGATAATCCGGCACTGGTGGCACCTGTGTGGGCTTGTTGAAGAGGCAGGCGCCACCACCCTGCTGTAGCAGCTCCTGGTATTCCACGAGGCTGCACTGGGAAAACGTCCGTGGGAGGTGGAACCTGGGGAGACACAAACCGAGGCGTTCGTTTACACCTCGCATCAGTTTCAATGCTCTTCTAGATTTGAAGCTTTCGTGACTGCAAGTATCCATACTCTTTGGTTCTATTCAATGCTCTTGTTATTTGATTTGGTTTTGGTATTCGATGCCTTGTTGATTTGTGCATCACTGTAACCGTTCATTTGCAGCGCTTCTTGAATTTCACTTCTCAGACTGTCACCATCTGACACTTTCTTAGCTCGATGAATGAGCGTCTTGGTAAGAGCAGATTTCTGTGCGGGGTGATGGTGTGACTCTGCATTCAGATAGGCGTCAGTATGCGTTTTCTTTCAGAAAAACATTGTGTGTTATTTTACCATTTCTACCCCGTCCGAGCAGAATACCCAGAAAAAGTAGAGTTCTGTCAGCTTCCACTTCCATGGTGAACTGGATGGATGGGTTTTGTTGTTAATGTTGTTATGGCAAATAACAAGAGCATTGAAACTGCCCAAGTAATTAAAACGATCAAAATACCGTACATTGCGGGAGTAACTGATAAACTAGCCAGATGTTTGGAAAAAGAAAACATCCGAGTCAGATTTGGCACGGTACATAAAATACAGAATTTAATATCTGGTACAAAAGATGTATTACCGAAGCTATCAACAGAAGGTGTGTACAGGATTAACTGCACGTGTGGTAAATGTTACTGTATGTTGGGCAAACAGGACGAATGATCAGCACGAGACTAAAAGAAGATCAGAGAAATATTAAATCCTCCCAAATGCAACTGTTAGCAGTAGCAGAACACGCGTGCCAACAAGGACACTCCTCTCTCTCTATTTAAGGCCTCGACACAGAGGCGTTGTGTCTGTGTGTGTCTCTCTCTCTCTCTGTGTCTGTGTTGTCTCTCTCTGCTTGTGTGTCTGTCTGTGTGTCTCCGTGTCTGTGTTTTGTCTCTCTCTCAAATTTAGCAATCTTTGGAAGAACGTAATAAACCATGTAGGGTGTTGACTGTTGTGTTAGCCGACTCTCTGTGTTGTATTGCATTGTATTTCTAAGTTCGCTTGGTTTGTTTTCTTCCTAATGACGATTGCTTGTGTTGCAATCGAAACGTCGTATTCTAAAATTTAAATTATTTTCTTTCTACGTGACTTTATCGCAAGAACCAAAGAGTAATTCCTGCAGTCACGGAAGCTTCAAATCAAGTTTGATTTTTAGAATGTTGAAGTTTTGTGACAAAACTAGCAACTACTGGCCAAAACTAATTAGAGAATCTATCGAAATTGAAAGAAATCAAAATAACTTTAACCGTTTGGATAGCTACCGTCTTAGTGCTGCGTGGAAGCGAATCATCAAATAATACATTATTTAAATGCATGCCTACAAAGGGCAGCGTACTTCAATAAGGATTGCCGTTGGTAGGGCTATTTTAATAAACACAATAGACAGGAAGGACAAGTTCAGAGGGCTCGCATAATGCACATGCATAATGTACGTAGCCTCAGTAATCCCCCCCCCTCACCCCACATTGTGCAAGAGCGCAGAAGGGTGGTCACCACATCTACGCCTCTATATATAGAACGAAACAGACTTCTCCCCAAATCTGTCTGTCGCCTGATGAAGCTAGTTGTAATTACTGGCGAAACGTCGTAATCAGATTGTAAATGTTGTGGCTTGGCTCTCGAACACACCGGTGTGCTGTACTAGTGACGAATTGGTATGCTCTGTTTACGTGACAACCCTTACTAGTTGGCTGTGTCGGGTGGTGGCGGGTTTTAACGACACATTTATATATTTACGCGATCTAACCCAAAAACCACTATTACGGGTGATATTGGTCATGAAAGCCTCCCACATGTTAAACTCGCTACTAAACTGTTCAGGCAATGGCCCTTCTTCAGAGCAATAAAAAAAAATCTAGTAGACTATTGGTACCAAAACGTCACCTGTTATATTTGTAATATTTTAAGGCCACAATGTTATTTATGAGCGTGTTGAGTTTTTAAGTCTAAATCTCGGCTATGGAACCACCGGACAGATTTCTCCACGGGAAACCTAAGTGCTCTCGTTCGTCTTATTATGTAATCATTTCGATCCCGATCCGCCTCCAATAATCGCCCTGGGAACACATTATGCGTTTCACTGTGCCCATCCAATTTTTTGGGGGAATTTAATTTTTCTCATATTTATCTTGAGCCCAATTAGTTTTTTCTCCTATCAATGTTTGCTTGAAATCTTTCATTTTCTTACCCAGAATCCTCCATCATGATGCATCCGTTCCATTTGTCCGGACACTTGCAGCTCGCTGCGAAACAACCAAACGCCGCGTTTAAGCACAAGAGGAGCTGCCGGGCACCGCTTGGGCGCACGCTCAGTTCACCTGGCGGCCGCCGCCACAGGGTGTGGTGGTAAACTGGAGTTCAATTTAAAATTTCGATGTAAAGCTTTCGTGACTGCAGGGATTCATATTCTTGGTTCGTTCGGTAAAGTCACGTAGAAGGGAAATAATAAAATAATACAACATGTACCCTCCTCAAGTCACGTAGAAGGGAAATAATACAATAATACGATATTTTTTATTTACCGAAAGAACCAAGAATATAGAGTTCGATTGTCGTTGAAAAATAAAGCCACCGGGAATCTGCCCGAATGAGCCATTGTGATCGCAACAATGACGTTTTTTTATGACAGATTCCGGTAGCCGCTGTTACATGTTGTCACGGTTTGATCCGGGAAAACAAGATATTTATTTGATTTAAAAAAATAAATTCGGGGAATACACAGTTAAATCAAGCCTTAAAAGGTTAATATGGTCAAAATACTCTTGAGGAGGGTACATTAAACCGTGCATGAAGGATACATCTTTGTTTTATAAATATCATCAGTCATCATCATCATCATCCACGGTTAATCCACTGCTAAATAAAAGGCTTTCCCAAGCCATCACCATCTCTCGTGAGAGCTAGATAGCAGAGGAATATATTTAGAATGGATAATACACGAACGATAGAGGGGAGGGAGATGTATTTGGAAGAGGGTAGAAAAGCAATAATAGAAGGTGTATGTACTGTGCAAGAGGATCGATGTGTGGAAGGGGTAGATATGTTTACAACATTCTGCAAACACCTGAATCATCTGCTGAATGTCTCGGCTCCCACATCATCCCAAGGTTTTGCGCAATATTTTGAGACAGTGTAACAGCCATACCTTCAGGATTGCTATACTGAGAGAAACAAAAACACAATAAATCATCAACATCACCACCACCAACATAGAGCCACGTGTGTATGTTGAACTGCTTTTCCACCGTACGTAGCCAACCGTGCTGATCAGAGGTGCGGGGGAGTAACAAAAAAACAAACAAAAAAAGCAGTTATAAAGAAATAAGTTTTCAATAAACATTCAAAAATGCATAGTTCCAGTGGCTTCCTAATAACGGAAGGGAGAGCGTTCCAGACAGCAACAGTTAGAACAGCCATTTACATCAGCACCAGTCGCATCGGCGCTGCCTAAAACACAATCCTGTGTGCGCTGCTGTGGCAGACTCGTGATAACACAGAACACACACACACACAAACTACGAATAAAGGGCCTTCTCTCAGCACCACAAACAAAACTAAATGGCATTAGGGTCCATCGGCCAATGGGCCTTCTTGGCAATGTGTGTCCAAACCGGCGTTTGTTTAATAACTAAACAGTGCTGATGCGACTTACAAGATCGAAACTGGTCCAGTGTTTTCCTTTCAGAACAATCCTCCAGAAGGCCCATAGCCAGATAGACCCCCAATGTCATGTTTTTTTGTCCCCCCCCCCCCCATGTCATGTGTTGCTGACGTAATGTCTAGAGAGGAATAATCCATTCAGAGCACTGTCAGGGTAGTGCATTACCCTGTACTCGAGAATGATCTTTGGAAATGAATATCACAGAACTACTTGTGAAATCTGTTCAAGCGACCTCTTATCTGCATGAGAGGTCAGCACTCTTCCACCTGGCCTGCTATGGAGAGAATTGTTTGTGGAATGGCAGTCAACTGAGGCAAGCAATCCCAAGGGATGGAATTCATCCAAATTAAATCAAAGCCACATTGGTGATGAAGTCACCACCTCACTACACCTGGCCGAATCACAGACAGCTCCCTGGGTCTCAGGACTATGTTTATTGGAGTGTTCAGTCAATTCCAACTTCACGAGTGTGTTGCATCTACCCAGAAAAAAACCCACGCATACGAAACGTGTATCAAACACCACACTATGAACTGAAAACAAATACAGTAGTCTCTCGATTATCCTCGTGAGGTTTATCCGATTTGCGTGGCTTTGCTGTCCACTTTGTGAGCGGATTCTTCTGCGTGGTAGCAGGAAGTCTTATCACTGAGTACGCGCATCGATCGTTAGTATTTGTTCTAAATCGAAATGGACTTTTGTAATAAAACATTCCTTACTCGAAATTTTAGTTTTGTTCATTAACAAACTACATTTTCTTAACTTAAACATAATTTATATCTATATTAGTGGCTTTTGGCATAGAGATCCACAGGAAATATATATTTTAGCCACGATTTTGAAATATATCCGCGTCCGCCCTCCCCGTCATATATATAAATAATTGTATCTCTTGTGCTAAAAGACAGCTCCTGCCGCATAACATGAAATACAGCCAAAATACTCTCCACAACACCACAGTGGCTAGGAGATGTTCACTCCCTCGCTTGTATACAGGAGGCCATGGGTTCGATCCCAAGCCTGTTGCCTGTATATTTGGAGTTTGCATTTTCTCTCCCCGTGGTCGGGTGGGATTTTTCTAACCTTTTTTCCCTCCACATTTAGAAACATGCGTTTAAAAGTATTTGGCTGCTGTAAATTTCCAAACGATAAGCCACTTCTTTGAGCTATCATTTGTGGATAGGTCGCTTTTGAAAAAAATAATTGCATGAAAAGGGTTAATATTCTGACTGTGTGGCCATTGTGGACATGGACCAGAGTGAGACGAGCCTGAAAGCCTGGCCTTTTAACATTTCACGGCAGTGGAACAAAAGGAGCGATGTGTAACGGTTTCACTTTCATTAGATACATCAGTCAAGTTTCATCACGGTTCACTTGCCACCTTTACCGCTTTAGCATATATACAATGGGAGCTTTGGGATGCCTGCGATGAAGGCCCCAGATAGCGGAGCATTATCCAAGCTCTTACCTCATTGATGCCTCCTCCTTTTGCATTGGAACAAATGCTTCCAACAAACGCAGCGCCACTTCTGCTGTTCAGAAATGTTCTCCCACTAAAAAGCACAAACACATGTGTAGCGGTATTATTGTTCACTTCCCGTGCCGTTTGCCTGTAGTATCTCACACGTGCCAATAGGGGGCGGAAGAGGGGCTGAGCCCCAGTGTTAATGGGCTATGGGCCACGGGGCCCAACGGTAACCGAGATGCAAACCCCAGACCCCAGGAGAGGGGCTGGGAGATGACATCACCCCCCAGGTCCTGCTCGAAGGTTCAAGAAGAAAGGTGTGGCCGGGGCGGAGCGAGCCACGGCCCTGCATAAAAGCCGGACCGCTGAACGGTCCACCCGAAGATCGAAGGGCCTCCTGAAGTGAAGGGCCCAATGGGCAGAGTCGTACCCCTGGCTAGGGTCGGCTCCAGCTTATATACCAGTGAAGACCCAAGCTTCACCCAAGAAGGGTGTAGATTAGCCATTGAGAGGCGTATTAGCCTGGAGGGGCTACCTCCTCAGTGTATCGGGTGTAGGGGGCCGTTCCCCCTTTGTGTTAAGGGATTATTGTTAAAGAAATTACGTGTTGCCTCAGAGAGACTCTCCTCTAGTCATTTAACCCACTACACATGGTTTTGCATCCCGATCAGGTCTTCAGAGGATCACAGAAGAAATTCACCCAGAGGCCCAAGTCAAAGTGACTTCCTGCTCAAATGAGCATTGAGGCATTGGCACTCATCTCTTGTTTACAGCCCTGAGCCGATGCTCTAAATTCCACATTGTCATGGCGGGGAGGGGGGGCATGTCTATTCCATAAGACAACCACTGTTGACTTCCACACATAGTAGTACTAATTTTATCGACCCCGGTGGGATCATGAGGCTGAGCCAACCCCCAACCACGATATGAACTGGCAACCTTCAGATTGCGAGCTGCCTTGCTCTACCACGGGGCCACCTGGCCCGGAGTTCGGAGTTCACACGGTAAAAATGAACTGTTCATACTACTTTGTTAGAACCGGTAGTTGCTGTGGGTGCATTCACAATACGCTGCTTGTCGTCTGCTCCACGCTCCACGGTGGACGTTAAAGATTCCTGACGCCTTCCGAACCGAGTCGGCCACTGTGTGTCGGTGTCATGCTAACAACAACAAAATTGAAGTTATAAAAATTACCCCCCCCCCCCTCCAAATTACTCAATTTGGATTACACAAAGAAATCATCGCTCCCTACTGGCAGACTAATACCCACTTGCAGGCCAGGTGCTGAGTAACCCTTGTGCCACGCAGGAACAGCTGGCACTGGGGGTGCCCTTTTAAAAGTACTGTGCTGAGATGTGATGTAAGTCGCTTTCGTGGCGTCCACAGCACTCTGAGACGGCCCAGACATAAAGCAGCGAGGCTCTATCGAACACAAACTATCGTGGCTGTGATTCTAGCAACAACGAAAAAAGTCAACCTGACTAAAATCATTCAGAGTCTCGCTACGGGTGACGTCTCGCCACCGTGGGCCTGCACGCAGCACCGCCGCTGACCCTCAAGTCTGACAATGGGTAGGAGGGGGGGTGCAGGCAGAAGGCGCTACGAAACCACGGCACCCTCGTGGAAGCGACTCGCGAATGCCGACCAGAAACGTGGCAAGTATTGATCGCGGACGTAGTCAGGTAGGCGAGATCGCAATGGGTCAGGGGCAGCGTGCAGATTAGAAGGGGGCAGGCTATGGACGCAGCCACTGGAGTGGCACCCAGAGGGCGATGGTGCTGGCGGTGGTGATGAGACGGTGCAGGTTGGGTGTCGACTGTGCAACGGCTGCAGACGGTGTCGTACAACGGGAAGGCAGCAGCGAGCTGTGGTGGCATCGACAGCATTGGCTGCGATGACCTCCTGACCTTGGCTGTGAACACCTATAGAAATTCATCTCAGTAGTGTTGGAATATTGCACAAATGACAAAGCAATGTTGCCCCTGGAGCACTGAGATGTTGAGAAAACAATTCGTTTCCCTGGGAAAGCACAAAGCTGTGATATTGTTGTTTGTGCGTGGAAACTTTGAGACGCAGCTGCACATTATCCTTGGAGATGATGGGGCACCACGGTGGAGAGATGTGAATTACCTCGCCAGGTATACAGGAGGTCGTGGGTTCGATCCCAACCCTAACACCTGTATGTTTGAAGTTTGCATGTTCTCCCTGTGGTCACGTGATTTTTTCTCTGGGTCCTCCGGGTTTTCCCTCCACATTTAGAATCATGTGTTAAGAGTATTGGCTTTTGAAAAATTCCACGCGATAAGCCACCTCGTTGAATTATCATTTGTGGCCAGGTCGCTTCTGAAAAATAGTTTAATAGCTCAGTGGGCTTGAAGTGGTAAGATACAAAAAGTAGTTTAGTTTTAATTGTCAATTTTAAAGTGATTTGTTTAACACGTAGGCTTTGAGAAAATCACTGCACATGAATGAGTTAAATGATGACGTCACCCTGCTGCTCTATTTAAGACCGGGAGCAAGTGAGGGCTTTACCATTCTGGCGAATTGCCCGATGATGCTGGATGTAATTACCAGCGAAACGTCGTACTCAAACTATAAATGATATTGATTCACTCTTCAACACACCGGTGGGCTAAAGTAGTGAACTATTTGTCCTTTGTAAACGTGACACATTTTTTTACTGTTTGGCCGTGTCGGGTGGTGGAGGGTTACGACACATTTATAAATATCGCGATCTCAGCCAAAAGCCTTTATTATTAATTTTAAAGTGATTTGTTTACCTTTCCTGTACTTTGCACCCCTATCGTGTTTTGTTTTTACTATTTGTTGTTGAAACATTCTGGACCCACCCGTATTGGAAATCAGTGAAATAGTGCTATAGAGCTCTCCGGATTCCTCAAGTATAAATACATATTCTGATTCTGAAGACAACGGCTGTTTATGTATGCTGTATCGTATGTATGTTGAACTTCTTTCGCACCGTAGGTAGCCAGCCGTGCCAATCGGAGGTGCGGGGAAAGGACAGCAAACTAAACATAAAAAGCAGTTCTAAAGGAATGAGTTTTCAATCTAGATGATGATTTGGAAGTGCATAGCTCCAGTGGCTTCCTAATATCGGGAGGAAGAGTGTTCCAGACGGCCACAGAAGCGCATCCGAAAGCACACGGTGCGGTGACCACCACCGTCTTTGTTCGATGGTTAGCCTAAAAAAAACAAGTTGCTCACCCAGAGAAGCCAATCGGGCACAGTCGTAGGATCCCGTAGCAAACAGGGAGAGGGAATGGACTCACGTGAACAGATGTACTGTGTCACTCCTGCCCGACATGTTCTGCTGCCGGTACTGCATGAAGAGGTGCAGCATATGGAGAGGATCGTCGCTCTCCACCAGCCGGTTGCGGTCCGTCCACGTTTCCATGGACACCAGAACTATCCGAGTGTTAAGCTGCTCTTTATAGATCTGGAGTGAATGTAAAAAGACCGTAATTTTATTGTGTTGCTCCAGCAATGACTCATGCATACTGGCGCATACTAATGCCCACCCTCAGAGCGCCATCATGCCTACACACAAGATGATGATTGATATGAAGTTGTTACGATCATTTATGATAAACAGCGTACGTATTTCATTAAAAATAATAATTGTTCACAATTATTTTAGTTTTCCAGCTATTTGTCACTGACCAGCAAGCTACTGGGGTTAACAGTTTTGTTATTTAATTAGTTACGTATCCGCACGCTACGTGTGATAGCCATGTTATTTATAGATTATGCTGCACACGTAAAATATAGAAATTAATGTGATATTTCAGTGGCCCTTCACTGACAAAATCAGATACACTACCGAGAATATTGAAAACACATTTCTTAATCTTATGTGCCAATGACTTCAGTGTCAAAATCAGAACACAGCTGGTGACGAAAATGAAACGTGTGAGTTTTGTTCGCTCTTCACATTTGAATATTTCGCTTCTCATTTCAGCAGATTCTGGAACTCGTGAGACTGGCCACCGAGCTCCCTTTACCACCACAACGCGCACGAACAGTGACAGAGCGATACTCACGGCATCCACCAGATTCACCACGGACTTAGCAAAGCTGTTCGTGTGCGTCAGCGACAAATGATGTTTCTTAAACTGCAAAAAAAACATATCCACATGCACAACACCATTTCAACAACTTTCTAACCGTGTAATTTTGTTTTTATAATTCACAAACTTCAATCAACGGTTCAGAAAACTTTGGCTGAACAATACACAGAGCCTGCATTCGGCATTCGAGTGAATAACAATCTTTGAACGCATCACACGCGACGAGCCACTCACACCCACCACACCTCATCTCAAACCTTCGAAGGGCAGTCCCCATTGACAGCGGCCCCTGTGCGACGCACGGGCAGCTCAGCACCTGGCTTGCACGCGTGTGCAATGACTGCTGCCGTCTGTAATCCTTATTGGGTAATGCGTGTTACCACTGTGACGTCGGCACTGACGGGAAACCCCTCCTCCTCTGCTGCTGCTGCTGTTACCGGTGAGGATGCGCGCGCGCGCGCTCGCTCGCCCGCCCGCCCGCCCGCAGATCAATCATCCACGGGCTCCTCCGGGCACATCCTGGGGCCTTGTCACCAACCCCCTGATCTGCGCCGCGTCGGCCCCTACGGCCTACCCCAGCCCCAGGTGGTCTCAGGTCACCCCTTAGCACGGCCCGCTGTCTCCCACGTCCATGACCTCACCCGCCGTAACGTCGCCAACTTTTCCACGAAACTAAAACCAGACGTGCATCTCAATCAGCTCAGACTCAGCCTCGGGCTATCAAAATAAACTTCAACAAAATACCGCGTGCATATAAATGTGTCGTTAACCCACCACCACCCGACACAGCCAAATAGTAAGGGCAATTGGTTACCCACAACATGTGTAATTTAAGTACGACGTTTCGCTGGTGATTACAATCAGCTTCATCGGGCGATATTGCTCATGAAAGCCTACAAAGCAACTGCTGCCACCCGAACACATGCCAACTCTTGGGCTGTCCACGTCCAACCCGGACAGGTGACAACCCTGGCTTGCCGCCGAGTCAGCTCCACCCACGATTCTCACCTTCTTCCAGTGCTGCCCGCACTCTGGTGCAACGTCTCGACACTCTTCTGCATTTGGATACTTACAAAAATCAAACTTGTATTGTACACTGTTGTTGTTCTTCTTCTTTGGTTCTTTCGGTAAAGTCACGTAGAAGAGAAATAATTAAATAATACAATATGTACCCTCCTCAAGTCACGTAGGCGAGGTGATGAAGGCCTTCATCAGGTGATGAAGGCCGCTTGTGTTGTGGCCGAAACGTCGTGAGAATTTAGATTGTGTTATTTTATTTTATCAATTTATTATTTTATTCTCATTCTACGTGACTTTACCGAAAGAACCAAAGAAGATTAATCCTTGCAGTCACGAAAGCTTTAAATCGAAATATACTGTTGTTGTTGTTCTTCTTCTTCTCATAAGCCATGACCCTAAAGTGTTTAAGTTCACTCAACTTAGCATCCTTGCCTCGCCTGCTTGACAGCGCAGTCTGCCACGTCACAGCCGAGTTACCGAGTTCTTGGTATATGAGTAGGCAGTTGCATATCCTAGTACCCCCTCTCCAGAGTGTGGAGATATTCTACAGATCACACTCAATGTTTTCACTAAATGGACTTGACAATGGAATAAACATGAGCACTCGATCACGTTCCAAAAATCCATTCGATGGATTTCACAGGATTTTGTCTGCGTGTCCCTCTGTAATAGTCATTGTCCTCAGGATATAGGGCTCGAAAGATGAAAGTAAACAAAGGTATTTGAGGATGATATTAATAATAATAATGGACGTCTTAGCGTGTGAAATCTGCAAGGACAGTTTGTTCTCCCGAGAGCACTGCACGTCCAACAGACACTTTAATTACGTTGTGTAAGGTTAACAGAGGAAAATGTGCCACCGTTATGCGCCAACAAAAAAAAACGTGTTCACATTCACGAAGTGATCGACTCACCATGAAGTAGTCATTCACTATGGCCAGCTCCACATATTTTGTTTCATCATAAGCACTCTTCGTGTCAATCTAAGAAGGAAAGCTTTCAAACGTCAGTACATTTCTGGTTTGAAGTTGTGACTTTGTGAGTATTTTGATATGGCTCATGGTATATTTGTATATGCAGTACTCTTATCCGGATAAATCACATTTAGAGCGCAGGACACAGAGGCCGCACATGAGGACATTCATGTATGTTGAACTTCTTTGCCACAATTCTGAGAAAAATCGCCTGGTGAGGTTGGTTGTAATTTCCAGCGAAACTTCGTGCTCAAATTTTAAATGTTGTGGCTCTACTCTCTAACACACCGGTCCGCTGAAGTAGTAACAAATTGGCACGTTTTATTTACGTGACAACCCTTACTTATTGGCTGTGTAGGGTGGTAATGGGTTTA
Organism: Petromyzon marinus; assembly: GCF_048934315.1. Taxonomy (NCBI): domain Eukaryota; kingdom Metazoa; phylum Chordata; class Hyperoartia; order Petromyzontiformes; family Petromyzontidae; genus Petromyzon; species Petromyzon marinus. The sequence continues at coordinate 6,663,891 of NC_133685.1, forward strand.
ACGACACATTCATGCGATCTAACGCAGAACAACCTTTAATATGAATAATATTGGTCGCGAAAGCCTACTACTATGTTTTAAAAAGAACACCTTTTGCGATGTTTCATGGCCGTTATTCGTCGTCGTGGCTCGACTCGACCTTGAGAGTGGCTCAGCGCAGGCCCTGAGCCTCATTGGCTTTCTAATGGTGAGTGAGTGAGCTGCACTGCCGTGTCACAGCTCAGGGTTCGGCTCATTGAAATCCTGAGCGTGGCTGGGACCGTGCCTAGAGCCGGCTCAAGTTAAGCGTGGCTTTGAGCCAGCTCACTTGAGCCAGAGCCAAGCTTGAGCTGAGCCATGGCTAAGAAGGCCTACATCTCTTAGGGGAGGACCAACTATTTGTTTCCAAATTTAATTAAATCAGATTTTATGGAATTTTTTTTATCAAACTGGATAATCAGTTGAACCGCCAAACATGAATTATAATCAATGGACCTCCTTTGCCAGTACCAAAATATGATCATAGGTTTTTCCCCTTTTTTCTGGCAACAAAACAGGTGTTAAGATGTTAAAACACCAAACTGAAACCTTTTACAAGGAATAATGTCTGCATTAACCACAATGCTTGTGGTCAGAATGCAAACAAAAGACACTGATAATATATGCATTGTCCTTGAAGCTGATTGGTCCACACCAGAGACAGCTTTCTTTTGAGCCTCGTCTCAAACGGTGTTAGACCAGAGGACCCCAAAGGCATGTTAGACCAGCAGTCGGCTTTGGCGTCCTCTGGTCTAACACGAGGCTCAAAAGAAAGCTGTCTCTGGTGTGGACCAAACAGTTTAAAGGACAATGCATATATTATCAGAGTATGTTTTTTGTTTGCATTCTGACCACAAGTATTGGGGTTAATGCAGACATGATTCCTTGTAAAAGGTTTCAGTTTGGTGTTTTAACATCTTAATACCTGTTTTGTTGCCAGAAAAAATGGGAAAAGCCTAAAAACCTATTCATCTTCTTTGGTTCTTTCTATCATTAATCATAATTTAAATTGATCAACGTGGACTACATCCTAATCGGCGGTTTCAATATATATTATTGTAATGTCTAACGGTAAATTAATATTTAAACAATGGCCTGGTGTGAATCTAAACAACTAACATTGCCAATAATAGATTTGACCTACAGTGGTGTGAATCTATTGCATCTACGGTCGAGTGAATGAAATAGAAGCGACGGTGGTTTGAACCAATGGAATCTACAGTGGAGTGAATCAATCGTATTCATGTGCCCCAAACGGGGTTAATAAGTTATTTAGTGTCCTTATGCACACACAAGGAGACACAAACTCAGCAAATTGTGCAAGTTAATATGTTATGTAATATTAAGTGATGATATAATTGTCTAACTTCCATATAGAAATGCATACATACCATCCTCTTTATCCTTTTGATAGAAATTGTACGGAGTACATCACTCTTCACGTCAGGATCTTGTTTGAGCGATGTGCGTTCTGTATAAAAAGATATTTGTATCAATAAAACACTGAACCACAGCTACTGCGGGTGACTCGTGAGACGCCATTAAAAATCACAAAATGGACACATACACTTACCGACACTATGAACAGCAGTTTCTTAATTCCTCTTAGTGGCTCATGGCCACGAGACAATGCATATATCAGAGCATGTTTCTTTGTATGTTTTGCCACAAGTACGTGTGGTTAATGTAGACTTGATGCTTTGCAAAAAGGTATATATTTGGTGTTTGAACATCTTAACACCTGTTTTATTGCAAGCAAAGTTAAAACCTATTCTTATTCTGGCTCATGGCTATTTATATGTATTTAATTCAGTTCAACCAAGTAGGCAGAGCCATAACAACGTTGCATCCCTTGATGAATGTAATCATGGCCAAAAGTGTCATTGTTGTGCCAGATGGCCAGTTCATCTCACCCAGTAGCCATTGCAATGAACAGCTACAGCCTAGTGACCTCGTCCCTTGGATGCACTGGGCAGTAAACTTGCTGAGAGCCACGCCACGAATCCCACGACACGCGCTGAGCGCCACGCTGGCGAGATCAAATATATGATAGGTGACATTTAGGGTAATGGCCCGGCATACAGGAGGTCGTGGGTTCGATATATATTTGGAGTTTCATGGTCGCATGGATTTTTGTCTGGTTCCTCCAGTTTTTCCCTCCACATTTAGAAACATGCGTTTATTAACATTTGGTTATTATACATTTCCACGCGATGAGCCGCTTCGTTGAGCTATCAATTGTGATCAGATCACTTGTGAAAAAGGGCTATATAGCGTAGTGGGCCTTACCTGGTCAAACACAAAACAGCAAAATAAGACAACGAACGGTATTTCCTTTGTGAAGCCCACCTCTAACCATAACCCTCGCCACGGTATTCCCATCTGGGTTCAATTGTGAATAACAAGCAGTGTCGATCACACCACTCTTCTTATCGATTTACAAAGGGGACGAATAACATGATCACAATTTGCAGCCATTTGTCAATCCACTGCTGGATGAAGGACTCCCCCGCGCTCTGTGGAGCGTGGGGGTTGCTCTGACTATACTTCACCACCGCTGTACAGCGTGGGCTGGTAAAGGAGGGACATGCAGGACCGGTGTCAGACGTCACTTGCTACAGACGTTTGTCGTCACCGGAGAATCAAACCCAGGTCGCCCGGGTTAATCGCGCAGCGTGATAATCGCCGCGCCACCGCTGAATTGCCAAGGGAGGTACAACGCGCACGCACTCACGAGATGCGCGTCTACATGCGGCGTGAGATGCCAAAACGAGCGGGGGAGATGTTTTTGGTCGTTTCTGACCGTAAGCAAATGGCCTGATCGCGGGGCCCAGTCCCGTGTTTCTGTAGACGGCATGTGGGTGTTCCTTGTCCTGCACACATCAAAAGTGAATCATCGAGGGGTTACTTAATTATTCATAATCGTGTCTGACACGTTGCAGTCCGTCCTTGTAAAGCTATAAAAATATATATAAAAAATAAAATTTACAGCCGTTCGTTAAGTCGCTGCTGGATGAAGGCCTCTTCCATAACTGGGGTTCTTTAACCATACTTCACCGTGCTGGTCAGTGCGGTTTGTTTAAAAGGAGGGAGCATGGATAGGAAAATGGCAATTTAAATCACTCCACTCTTCTTGGCGAAATAACATCAACTGTCACCGGTATTTTGATTTAAAGCTTTCGTGACTGCAGTAATTCATATTCTTAGTTTTTTCGGTAAAGTCACGTTGAAGAGAAACAACAAAATAACAAAATATATATAAAACAATAAAAAATTCTCACGACGTTTCGACCATAACTCAAACGGTCATCATCAGGTGTGTCGGTTTGCATAAATTTATTTTGAAAACGGCATATTTATTTATTTATTTATATATATAAAAATAACGTTTGCGTCACGCGCAACGATTGGCTGTTTGCCAGGACTAGTCCATCTATTTTTTGAAAAGAGGAGGGGGGAGACGAAATTTGTTTTTATGTATGCTGTCTGAAAGCCACTGTAAGCGTGAACAATCAATCAAGAACTGAAATGATTTATCAAATCTTTCCAATGATTGCTAAGATAGAATCCATCTTCTCGGTTGAAATTGTCTCTGTGTTTGTATATGTGGATAGCCTCATGAACGAATCTCTCATGGAAGCCAGATGGCTTACAAAGAACCTCCGTCTTGGAAAAGTCAATGGCATGTGAGCCTACTGAATTAGAACAATGATCTGCTACGGCCGAGGTGTTGGTCCTACCGTGTTTAAGGTCTGCTTTATGTTCACGAATGCGGTCCGAGATATGGCGTTTGGTTTCTCCAATGTAACTACTACCACAGAGGCAACTTAGTTTGTAGACACCAGGGTATTGTATGTCCGGAATCACATCTTTTACAGATGGAACCAGATCACGGATTTTATGTAATGTGTTGAAACGGACCTGGATCTTGTGTTTATTCAAGATTTTGGAGATCTTTTTTGTGATCCCAGCAATGTAGGGTAAAGTGATGGTTTTGAAAGGCTCCTCAAGAGGGTTCTTCTTCATGGTTTGAGTGATAGCTTTGCGGATTGTATAGTCGGAGTAACCATTAGCCCTAAGAGCTTGGTGTACGTGCTTGAGTTCACTGCTTATGTGTTCCTGGTCGGATATGCATTGGGCTCTATGATACAGAGTCTTGATGAGAGAATTCTTCTGTGATGGATGGTGGTGGGAATCCGGTTTCAGATAAGCATCAGTATGGGTAGCTTTCCTGTAGACAGAGTGGCTCATTGAACCATCAGGTCTCTTTTTAATTAGGACATCCAAAAAAGGTATCGTGCCATCTATTTCGACTTCCATGGTAAATCTGATGGCTGGGTGTATGGAATTGATGTGGTCGAAGAATTGGTCTAGAGCAGGCCGGCCATGTGGCCAGATGACAAAAGTGTCATCCACGTACCTCTTCCATAAGGTTGGGCGCAGAGTGGCAGTCTGGATGGCGTCAGTCTCAAATTTCTCCATGAAAATGTTAGCTATAACTGGAGAAAGGGGGGAGCCCATTGGGGTGCCCTCAGTTTGTTTGTAGAAAGTTCCATTCCAAGTGAAGTATGTATTGGTTAAACAGTGTCTCACCAGGGGGGTACCTCAGTGTTTAGTCCTTGATGAACCAAGTCTTCAATGATTGCAATGGTGTCAGGTACAGGAACCTTGGTGAATAAGGAAACTACATCAAAACTGACAAGCAGGTCGTCTGGGGACAGGGAAATACCCTTGATTGTTGATACCAGGTGAGTAGAATTTTGTACCGCAGAGGTGGTCTTTCCAGTGAAAGGACGCAGGATTTCAGACAAAAAACGAGCTAGTTTGTAGGTGGGGGAGCTGATAGTAGAGACTATGGGACGAAGAGGTGTATCAACTTTATGTATTTTTGGTAAGCCGTATAATCTTGGTGGCCTGGCAGCAGAAGGTTTCAACGAAAACTGTTTAGATTGATCAATTAATGCGGTTGAATCAAAAATTATTTTGTTGGTTTGTGTGACGAGGCTGTTGGTGGGATCTCTTTTTATTTTTGTATAACTACCATCGTCGAGTAATTCTTTAATTTTGTTGTTGTATTCTATTTTATCCATGATAACAGTAGCATTGCCTTTGTCAGCTGAGAGAACTACAATATCATTCCTCTTTTTTAATTTATATAATTCAAAACGCTCATCTTTGCTGAGGTTGCTAGCTGGCATCTTAGCGTTTTTGAGGGTTGCAGCGATTTCAGATCTTGCTACGTCTGCAGCGATGTGACCCAGGCCCCTGAGAGCAACGTCTACTTGGGCAATTATATCATTAACTGGTATGTGTTTAGGTGTGACTGCAAAGTTTAGACCTTTAGCTAAAACGGATTTCAGACCATTGGAAATAGAACTGTTACTGCGATTAATTACGACTTTATTAACGTCTAACTTTTTGGTGTGTGGGTCCGGTCTTTTGTTGAAGAGGAGGTTAAATTTGGAAATCAGGTTTTCCTTACATTTGGTCGACATAGTAGCAGCTGAAGAGGCAGTCATATTGTCTACATGTTCCCAATCCGATGTGGACATTATTGCCGTCAATGATAAGTGTGATTTGTAGAGTGTCTTGTCTAACTGATCTAGTTCTGTGCGTATAAGTCTTATACGCACAGAAGACAAGACACTCTACAAATCACACTTATCATTGACGGCAATAATGTCCACATCGGATTGGGAACATGTAGACAATATGACTGCCTCTTCAGCTGCTACTATGTCGACCAAATGTAAGGAAAACCTGATTTCCAAATTTAACCTCCTCTTCAACAAAAGACCGGACCCACACACCAAAAAGTTAGACGTTAATAAAGTCGTAATTAATCGCAGTAACAGTTCTATTTCCAATGGTCTGAAATCCGTTTTAGCTAAAGGTCTAAACTTTGCAGTCACACCTAAACACATACCAGTTAATGATATAATTGCCCAAGTAGACGTTGCTCTCAGGGGCCTGGGTCACATCGCTGCAGACGTAGCAAGATCTGAAATCGCTGCAACCCTCAAAAACGCTAAGATGCCAGCTAGCAACCTCAGCAAAGATGAGCGTTTTAAATTATATAAATTAAAAAAGAGGAATGATATTGTAGTTCTCTCAGCTGACAAAGGCAATGCTACTGTTATCATGGATAAAATAGAATACAACAACAAAATTAAAGAATTACTCGACGATGGTAGTTATACAAAAATAAAAAGAGATCCCACCAACAGCCTCGTCACACAAACCAACAAAATAATTTCTGATTCAACCGCATTAATTGATCAATCTAAACAGTTTTCGTTGAAACCTTCTGCTGCCAGGCCACCAAGATTATACGGCTTACCAAAAATACATAAAGTTGATACACCTCTTCGTCCCATAGTCTCTACTATCAGCTCCCCCACCTACAAACTAGCTCGTTTTTTGTCTGAAATCCTGCGTCCTTTCACTGGAAAGACCACCTCTGCGGTACAAAATTCTACTCACCTGGTATCAACAATCAAGGGTATTTCCCTGTCCCCAGACGACCTGCTTGTCAGTTTTGATGTAGTTTCCTTATTCACCAAGGTTCCTGTACCTGACACCATTGCAATCATTGAAGACTTGGTTCATCAAGGACTAAACACTGAGGTACCCCCCCTGGTGAGACACTGTTTAACCAATACATACTTCACTTGGAATGGAACTTTCTACAAACAAACTGAGGGCACCCCAATGGGCTCCCCCCTTTCTCCAGTTATAGCTAACATTTTCATGGAGAAATTTGAGACTGACGCCATCCAGACTGCCACTCTGCGCCCAACCTTATGGAAGAGGTACGTGGATGACACTTTTGTCATCTGGCCACATGGCCGGCCTGCTCTAGACCAATTCTTCGACCACATCAATTCCATACACCCAGCCATCAGATTTACCATGGAAGTAGAAATAGATGGCAAGATACCTTTTTTGGATGTCCTAATTAAAAAGAGACCTGATGGTTCAATGAGCCACTCTGTCTACAGGAAAGCTACCCATACGGATGCTTATCTGAAACCGGATTCCCACCACCATCCATCACAGAAGAATTCTCTCATCAAGACTCTGTATCATAGAGCCCAATGCATATCCGACCAGGAACACATAAGCAGTGAACTCAAGCACGTACACCAAGCTCTTAGGGCTAATGGTTACTCCGACTATACAATCCGCAAAGCTATCACTCAAACCATGAAGAAGAACCCTCTTGAGGAGCCTTTCAAAACCATCACTTTACCCTAGATTGCAGGGATCACAAAAAGATCTCCAAAATCTTGAATAAACACAAGATCCAGGTCCGTTTCAACACATTACATAAAATCCATAATCTGGTTCCGTCTGTAAAAGATGTGATTCCGGACATACAGTACCCTGGTGTCTACAAACTAAGTTGCCTCTGTGGTAGTAGTTACATTGGAGAAACCAAACGCCATATCTCGGACCGCATTCGTGAACATAAAGCAGACCTTAAACACGGTAGGACCAACACCTCGGCCGTAGCAGATCATTGTTCTAATTCAGTAGGCTCACATGCCATTGACTTTTCCAAGACGGAGGTTCTTTGTAAGCCATCTGGCTTCCATGAGAGATTCGTTCATGAGGCTATCCACATATACAAACACAGAGACAATTTCAACCGAGAAGATGGATTCTATCTTAGCAATCATTGGAAAGATTTGATAAATCATTTCAGTTCTTGATTGATTGTTCACGCTTACAGTGGCTTTCAGACAGCATACATAAAAACAAATTTCGTCTCCCCCCTCCTCTTTTCAAAAAATAGATGGACTAGTCCAGGCAAACAGCCAATCGTTGCGCGTGACGCAAACGTTATTTTTATATATATAAATAAATATGCCGTTTTCAAAATAAATTTATGCAAACCGACACATCTGATGATGACCGTTTGAGTTATGGTCGAAACGTCGTGAGAATTTTTTATTGTTTTATATATATTTTGTTATTTTGTTGTTTCTCTTCAACGTGACTTTACCGAAAAAACTAAGAATATGTCACCGGTATGCCATTGTTGAACAATCGTGGTATGCACAGCAAAAGTCACGTATTGTCCAAAGAGCGTGTCAATGACATTCTTGCACTCACAAACACCCACATATACAAAGAACCCCCATATAGTCTTAATAGACTGTTGAGGAAAGGGGCCGTCCATAAATGACGTCACGCACCTGGGGGGGGGGGGGGTCAGACATTTGTGACGATGTGTGACGAGGGGGGGGGGGTTGAGAAATGTGACGTCACATCAAAATGCGCAACTTTAAATAAATATAGACAACACGTTCTACTTAATTAAATACACGTTTTAATAAATGTTTTGTCCCACAACATCAGAGTGCAGCGCCACATTAAATACGCACTACAATGACAACAGTTTAAAGCGATTTGAAGCATGTTTTATTTTTTGGGGGGGGGGAGGGCAGAGCTTTGTGACGTCATATTTGAGGGGGGGTCTGACTTTTTGTGACGCCGTGTGACGAAGGGGGGGGGGTAAAAAATTGTGCATAATCGCGTGACGTCATTTATGGACGGCCCCAAAGTGTTGTTATGAAATCCTTATGAAGGATGGAACAGTACCGGTGGGGGCCAGCACCACGCCCGATCGCCTTTGTCTCCCTAGTGGCAATGGTTACACACCACACCAGGTGCTCATTTGAGACAGAGTCGACCTAGGAGAGGCCCAGGAGTGGCTCAATTAATCGTCACTGGTGTTGGCCATGAGCGGGAGTCGGACCTCGGGTTTCCGGGTTCATAGCGCAGTGTGCTAACCGCTACACTACCGCGACACCAAGCATCTCTCACACACACACACGTGGCCCCAATTTCCCATGGCACTCCTCCGGCTACCAATTGGCTACAGGGTACTTTGGGGAATGAGGCTCAATTGATCCCTCATTGCAAAATCTGGATGACAAATGTCTCGTGAATTTGGCAGAATCGCTTTTGCAGAACTTGTGTAATTCTGCATGAAGTGTTAAAACCAACTCTACTTGAATCAGGCCCAAAAGATCAACCACCCTCGTTTAATAGATGCTGAGCAGACCTTTGAACTATAACATCATATTCATCTTACCTCTATATAAGGAACGAAACAGTAAGACTTCTCCACAGATATGTCTGTCGCCTGATGAAGCTAGCTGTAATTACTGGCGAAACGTCGTACTCAGATTGTACATGTTGTGACCTGGCTCTCCAACACACCGGCGTGCTGTACTAGTAACGAATTGGCCACGTTCTGTTTACCTGACAACCCTTACTAGTTGGCTGTGTTGGGTGGTGGCGGGTTTTAACGACACATATTTACGTAATCTAATCCAAGAAAACCTCTATCATGGATTCATCTTACCTGTTTACTGCTCTTTCTCAAAGGAAGTATCAGGTAAGTAAAGTTCCCATCACCAAACATTCCACTGCAAAATGGAAAACAACAACATCGATTAGAAATATGGTCGTGCATATCTATAGCTTTATACTTTGCTGTTTTGTTTTACAGGAATATATTCCTGAGAATGTTTCAAGGTACTGCAACAACACATTGTTGATCGTAACAAATTAATATTTGGTGACACCGCATCGGCAGTGGTGCACAAGCACAAAATAAACTCCACACATTTGTCAACAGCACTGTGGCCTTAAAAGGAAAAGTACATAATTAATAGGTGATATATATTCTTGGTTCTTTCGGTAAAGTCACGTAGAAGGGAAACAATAAAATATAAAAAAATATAGAACAATACAATAATTTTTTAAAATTATTTTATTGTTTCCCTTCTACGTGACTTTACCGAAGGAACCAAGAATATGAATCCCTGCAGTCACGAAAGCTTTAAATCAAAATTTAATAGGTGATATCTTTGGAAATGGTTCACTCTCGCACAGCAAAGACATAGAGAGCCCCTCTATATGCTGTGAAGAATTTACTTATTTATTATTATTTATCCAAGAGAGGCACACTGAGCCATCGGACTCTTTGTCAGGTGGGCACCGCATTATGTTTTTTTTATTTTCAGATGCTTTAGTGTTCATATGTGTGAGAGAAAAAAACCGGAACGCCGTGGAGAAAATCCACACGTGCAATGGGGCAACACTTACAGGGGGGAAACAGAATGGCGTCTGGTCCACTTGCTGAACGGCCTTCTCCCGGCGAGAAGGCCGTATGGCACTGTGACGCCCAGGATGGGAAGGGAGTTTCACAACGTCCGTGTGCGATTCGCCAACCCTCGTTGCTGCCTCCGCAGTGCTCAATTACACGCCACCTGCGCAGCCACCGCTGTCCAATGAGGGCCATTACCCGAAATGTCACCCGTCATATATTTGTTCCTTTTTTTGCGGCAGTGTTATCGACGAAAGTCCACAGTTTTTTGTGACAAATGATGTACGGTAAGTCCTCGCTTGACACACTTTCGCACAATTCGTTTTCACAATGGCACACTTCGTCTTTGCACAGTGCGACAACAAGCCCCCCCCCCCCCCCCCCCCCGTTATAACGCGGAGCGCGTCCATTAGGATGCGGAGCGCACCTTTTGCGACGCGGCTTCTGAGCGGTCGACGACAAACTACTTTTTTCAGCTACGCGTCTGAGCGGTTGTGGGAATCTGGGCATATGCGCGGGATGATTCAGTACGCAGCGGCGTGGTCTCGTCTCAGTCCTTTTTTTTTAATTGTTACACAACACGATACGCCAATCGGCATTGGAAGGGAACGGAAACTTCCCGAGCAACAACTCGAATTCGACGCGGCAGGACTGTAGAAAGTGGTGGGGGCGGGTTTGGACTCGCTGCCCCAGCCAAGTGTGGACCACGATTAGGGGACACGAGGATTTATATGGGGGAGATCATCTCAATAAAGAATTAAAGCTTTCGTGACTGCATAAATTACTCATTGGTTTTTTTCGGTAAAGTCAAAGTATGTAGAAATACCATAAAATTACATTAAAATAAATCAATCACGACGTTTCGACCGCAACACAAGCGATCTTCATCAGGTGTAAAAAAACAAATAGCACATAGGGTGACATCAATGCAACACATAGAAGGTGTGAATATTTGTCCTCCACAAATGGAAGATCGAGCCACCGGCAAATTTGTGAGTGCACATCACGAACGACTGCCGAAGACAACGGGCAAATTCTGTTTAACACGTGGCACGCTTTCGCGACCAATATTATTCATAATAAAGGTTTTTGGGTTAGATCGCGTTATTTATAAATGTGTCGTAACCCTCCACCACCCGACACGGCCAAACAGTAAAAAAATGTGTCACGTTGACAAAAGACAAATAGCTCACTACTTTAGCCCGCCGGTGTGTTGAAGAGTGGATCCTACAGCATTTGCAAGTCTGGTGGCACAATCAGGGACTCATACGCTCAGCACGCCCGGATGCCGTGTGTGATGGCTTTGCAAAATAAAACGTTTAGAAGGTTGGGGCGCTGTATTTTCCGACTCTTCCGTTATCCGGATGGGCACGCCACCGTCCCAATTAAGGCGCTCCCCGTGGGTGGGAGAGATTTTGTGGCAAAATTAAACTCGCTTGCAATCACCCAACAAAAAAAACGGTTTCAATCGGCTGCAGTGCTCAATGTGCCTTCCAAAAGTCATTGTACAGTTACGGACGTTTCTTTACAGCAAAGATTTACGGTGGTTGTATATGTTACTTGTCTAAATTTACATATTTTAATCTATTTTTATAGGTTTAAAAAAAACGAATACCCTAGAACTCTTCCAAGCATCACCTCCTCATCTGCAAACCCTATTATCAGCAAGGCACAGTGCAGCCATTATAATTTCCATTGTCAATGGCTTCCCCAAGTAAATTGTTGATATATTACAAATGAAACTTTGTTTACGACTGACACCTTGCCCTCTATCTCCTATTTCTACTCTGAAGCGAAATCAATCGACTGTCAACCCCCCCATGGGACCCAATCCCCACCTACGGAGGGCCCGTGTCGACCAATCACGCTGCGATCTTTGTGACACACGTGCACGGCAGCGTGTGCTCACATACACGTTCAGCCACGCACATTAGGGGAAGCAAGTCCACACTGCTGCAGCTCTCCGATGCCCTCTGCACTCGCAGAGGCTTGGGCAATGTGCGAGAGGCCACAATTCTGCACATTGCCCAGCAGCTACAAACTACAACTGAAAATCACTCAACTATTTTTTTTATTTTTCCCAGGTTAGGCCCATTGAGCTATGTAGCTATTTTTCGGAAGCGACCTGGCTATCTCAAAAGATAGCTCAACGAAGTGGCTTATGGCGTGTAAATGTATCGCAGTCAAATACTCTAAACGCGTGATGTTGATTCTAAATGTGGAGGGAAAAACGGGAGGTCCCGGAGAAAAATCCACGCGACCACGGGCAGAACATGCAAACGTCAGGATTTGGGATCGAACCCACGACCTCCTGCATGCCAGGCGAGGCGGTTAACATCTCGCCACCATGTAACAGGCAATACAATTATTGGCCAAAAATCCGATTGCTGAAAAATTACCTCTGCAAATGATGATACAAATCGGCAACAGCAGCAACATCGCCCCCTACAGCGATCATATCGGAGGACCCTCCTGAGCAACATCATTGAGGCTTTCCTGGGTTAAGAGGCGTGAATAACATAAATAAGTTGGTCCTAGTGCCGCGTTTTCACTCAATCATTTAAAGATAGCTCAGCGTGTGAAGCAAGCCCCATTCAAAATCTTACAACGGACAGGCCATGTGCCATCGGGGAGGGGCTGTGAAGGGAGTGGGGTGCAGGCTGACGAAATCACCGCAAGGCCCTCGAAATAATTTATTACCGTTCAATCTCAAAGGGCTTCCCGCTAGCACGCGCGCACGTGTGTGTACATATAGTAGAAACATATATGACGAGCGGTAGTAGCGGTTAGCGTGCTGCCCTATGAATCCGGTGAACCGAGTTTGATTCCCGTTCTCGGCCAACATCAGTGGCGATCATCTGATCGGGTCTTGGGCCTCCCCTGGGTCGACTCAGCCTTAAATGAATATCTGGTGCGGTGTGTAAGGGGCCGTCCATAAATGACGTCACGCGATTTTGGACGATTTTTGACCCCCCCCCCTTCGTCACACGGCGTCACAAAAAGTCAGACCCACCCTCAAATATGACGTCACAAAGCTCTGCCCCCCCCCCAAATATATAAAACATGCTTCAAATCGCTTTAAACTATTGTCATTGTAGTACGTATTTAATGTGGCGCTGCACTCTGATGTTGTAGGAGAAAACATTTATTAAAAAGTCTATTTAATTAAGTAGAACGTGTTGTCTATATTTATTTAAAGCTGCGCATTTTGATGTGACGTCACATTTCTCAACCCCCCCCCTCCCCCATCGTCACAAATGTCTGACCCCCCCCCAGCGTGACGTCATTTATGGACGACCCCTAAAAACATTGTCACTGGGGGCGTGGTGCTGGCCACCCACCCCCACGTGTCCCGACCTTCATAGGTGCTCGCTAACAACACTTGCCCCAATATTTTTCTAAGGCTACACGAGGGATCTTTGTTTTATATAGAGACAGACTCACGTTTGGAATACGGCATACTTCACAAGGTCGAGACCGCAGCATAGCCAAGGCCACTGAGACCGCTATAACTCGCCTTTCATTCCGTTAGACCCTGCATGTGTTGCGTAACCTCTACCTGTCCTCCAGGCTCAGCTCTCACTCTCATCGCCACCTTGGTTGCAAGCCTCTGGGCGTCTATTTGACGTCCTCCTTTGGTTTGCCACCTGCATCCTGCTCTCGTGCTTCAACCCATCGCAACGTCCGCTTCTTTACGAAGACCGCTGACAAGCTCGTGCCGCTCGCGTTATCGGCCAACGAGAGAGGATGTGCCAAGTCGACACCACCGGACTTTCACTTAAAGACTCGCGACCTTTTTTTTTTTTAATCTAGAGTTGACTATCTCACTATTCCACCACCTCAAGTAAAGATTCCACCTTCTTCACTGTATACCAAACCTGGACATGTTTCTCAGTCAACCTGGGTCTATCAAAACTGTGCAGTAAACTTTGATTTAAAGCTTTCGTGAAATGCAGGGATTCATATTCTTGGTTCTTTCGGTAAAGTCACGTGACTTTACCGAAAGAACCAAGACTGTGCAATGATCTGTAAAACGAAGTTCCACGCACCACCACCACCAGATAGATCCCAGTACCAATCAATTCCTGTCACCTGAACGCAGATGCCAATCCTCATACTGGGAGCTTCTTCAGGAACTGATTCGGTTCGGTTTGATCGGTTGCCGAAGAGACCCCCATCACATGGAGCGAAACCTCGGAACATTGTGCCGAACAATGCGCAATGTGCTACGTAAGGACATGTCAGAAAGTTGTACAGCAGGAAGCACCAAAACCCACGCAGCAGATTTCACATCCACACAGCCGAATGTCTCTACCCCCCTTGCCGACTTGAACCGGTAGCCAGAGCGTGGAAGCTGGCTGACTTGAGCAAGTACCGACTGCACGTGATCTGCTGCTCAAGCGTTCCGCTTGTGGAGCGCCAGGCACATCCTTAAGTTGTAACACACACACACATATATATATTACACGTGACATGGGGTGTTCATGAATTAGCCCCGTACATAGTACAGTCGTTATCTGGCTGTCGCCCGATGAAGCCATTTGTAAATTACTGGCAAAACGTCGCACTCAGATTGTAAACGTTGTGGATTTTTGCTCTTCAACACACCGGTGTGTTGTACGAGTAACGAATTGGCCACGTTCATGTTTACGTGACAAACCTTACTAATCGGTTGTGTCGGGTGGTGGCGGGTTTAACGACACATTTATATCCACGCGATCTAAAATAAAAAAAACCCCTATATTACAGTCGTTATATAAACGCACGCATCAAAGGAGCGTTTCGTCACGTACTGCAATCCCTGGCAAGTGGAGATTGCCACGACGGAGAAGACGACTCCACGTATCTTCCCCTGGTAGTAGCAGTGCTCTCCACCCTGCAGCACACAACGGGGCAATGCGTTTACACCGCGCAGAATAACAGGGAAGAGGAAATCGCACGACATATATTAAACTTAAAAAAAACAAAACCTCTTGGTGGACTTGTATATGTATTTCTACTGACCGTGTACCTCGTATTTTTCATTCTATATATGCTGGTATGTGCAATCCAAAGGTTGAACACGAAATTTAACACTCTTCTGAAATTCGTGGTCCGCCAGGAAGTGTCACACTGTGTTGTTGGCCTGACTGGATGTGGCTTCACATAATGTTTTTTCAGGTTTGTTGAATTCTCGTCTCTCATCTTTTTGTTGTATTTACCTCCGTGATTTGTTCTTGACACCTGATGAAGATCGCTTGCGTTGTGATCGAAACGTCGTGATTGTTTTTTGTTTTAATATAATTTTATTGTATTTCTACATACGTGACTTTACCGAAAAAAACCAATGAGTAAAACAAAACCCGTTAATTGATTAATGTCGGTCATATTAAGAACATAATTCCATGGCACAAACCAACTGACTTCTCCTGGGGATATTAGTTATAATGCGTTACAATACGATTTGGATTCACGTAGCGTTTAAAATGTATCACGTCTCGACTCTACAGAAACAGTGGGCATCTCTTTAAAGTGGCCTACCCTCTTCAGTTTGGTCGGTTGCCCTGGTTATGTTTTTTGTGTGCTGTTTTTAATGCATTGGCGCATTGGGATCCTAGGATGGAATGCGCAATTATACAGTTGAATTATTATTATTATACAGAGAGAGAGAGAGGCGGAAGCACTGATGGCTGGGGGCAGTTCCAGACCATGGGAGCAGCAGAGGGGAATGAGTGACCCCCCCACTGAGTCCCCAAATGTAAACCTTGATGTTGATGTTACAGCAAACGAGACTGTTCCATGTATTTGGTACAGCCCTGTGAGCCATTCGGCTCTTGAATCGGGTGCAACCGCAACAAACAAAAAACAAAAACATGAACAAGAAAACATCTTAAAGTGACTATGTGTGACTGTGCAAACAGAACATCCAGGCAAAAACATCAAAATATTCCTGAAATAGCACCGTACACCAACGCTGTGTGCAAAAATCCCAGTGGGATGCAAGTCAAACAACAACAACAACCACAAGACAACTAAGATTAAGGCTATCAGTCTAACTCCGTACTACAATAAACAAAAACATGGCCAAACCAAAAAACTTTTCGAAATCACCAAAATAAAGCCATAAATGCAATGTAACAGTGATCATAGAGACTGTGACCGAATTTTTTACAATAAACTACATAAATAACATGTAACACCAAACCCTAGAGCCATAGCTGGCTGCATGAGTCACTCCACAACAACAGGAGCATCAGTCGGAGTATCACATTTTTCAATGCACCTTTAAGAGCAGCACACTAAACAAAAATACAGATAATACTTTGCAGCGGTCATCCGGAGCGAAACATTTTATTTTATTTTAGGCCACTGAATAGCAGTGGCAGCTAGGGGTGTACAATGCCTCTAGAGCAGTTAATCACCAAGCAAAGTTGACCCACGTTACAGGCGCAAAATACACTACAAAAGTGATGTTAAGCAGCGCCACAGTTGGAGTGATAGCTCATCTGGCACTGATTCGAGACAGAGCAACAAAAACAAAACCCAATACACACTAAGTGGAAATACGAGGACAAAAAAATTACATATTCTTCAATGGGATCACAACCTTGAATTGTATAGATCATTCATTATTTTTTTTACCGCACACACATACTTCCAAGCAGATTCTAGAAAAAGATAAGTGAATAGCAAACACCGCTGTTCCTCGCATTTGTCAACAATGAAAAGGCATTGCATTGTAAAATGATGCAGACATCCAGGCGCTTACAAACTAAGAGCTTAACAAAAAAAGTACAGTAATCTAAACCATTTGTAAAGACGGAATAGCTACAATGACATGTTGTATGAAGATACTAACAAATTACAAATCTGAAGAGGCCCAGGCGCAGGGATACATGGTCACCAAGGCTTATTCAAGGCGACATAAGAAGATATTGTCCAAAATTCAGATTGGAGAAGGGACAGTATTATTAGATGTTATTTGCCATTGAGTTGCACATTCACACTTCAATAAAAATTGAATTTTTAGGATTAATTTTAAGCCGTGCGACAGTGCGTTTGCATCTGGGGGTTTATGAGGACTGCTTAAACATATTGTAATTTATTTTTAAATGTTAAAAGTTTCGTGGCAATGTTTCTTTATGATCTGCCATCGAGAAACAATCGTGTTCCCACCGTGTCGAAGCTCTCATGTCCGCTCCGGTATCGTTGGTCACTCAACTTCCAAAAAATAATCTTCCAAAGGTCAAGCGTAAACTAAAAAAACCCATCCACATCTGTGACATCACTTTGCGATGTGTGTATTAAAAACATTTTTAAAACATATTTCACTAGAATAATCACGTGGGATGGAACATGTGGTGTCCGAGGTGTCGATTGACACATGCGTAATAGCAAACACGTATTGCGATCTCAATTGAATAAATATACTAACATTGATGACATAGTTTCTTACCTTCGACAGCAATGATCTTCCTTCACCGTTAAAATGTTTTTCCATGTAATTTGACGAAAGCAGATCGCTACAAAACAATAACATTAGATAGACTTGTCATTAACCACTTTAATTCTCATGTGTCCCTACAATGGTTCAGGTTTTCATTATCAAACAAGATGCGTGCAATGCATGAACGCGCGTCACTGATAATTCACGTCTACTGACATAAATTCTTGAGAGAATGCATTTCAGCTGGCTTATCATGAAATGATAATCCATTGGTAGTCATTTCGGCCGGATTTAACACTGTTCTAACATTTAGATTAAAGCCATAATTAAACGCTATTATTAACACAGTTTTTTATTTATGTTGTGAAACTATATTATCTTCCGAGCTGAATTTTTTTACGAGCTGATTGTCACAAGGCATTGCGTGGTACTCATTTTTTGTTCACGGTTTTGAGCAAGTGACTGTACCAGCATTCGTTAAACATGCATCGTGCAGTCCACACAAGATCCGTAAGATCATTTCAAAATGATCTTCTTCTCGACATAAACACACATAGGAGTAACACTTTGATGGCGTTACACATGGGCATCGTCAATTTACTTTGAAGAAGACGCTATTGATAGCTTGCATTGACACTCGTATTAGAGCACAAGGACAGACTAATGCATCGTGTATGCATTATTAATTAAGATCCGAGAAAACTGATTAATGCACATTTTAGAGGTCAACCAACCATAAGAAGAAGTTAAATTAAGAAAAGGTTTCTCTACCATTGACCAAACACATACTGTTATCAAGCAGATTGAATAGAAAAGATCAATGAGTGATGGATATCATTATGGCCGGCTTTTATTGATGATGAGGAGCCACGTTCGATTCAGCAGAAACAGATTGCAGTTATACAGGTTCTCACAGAAAAAAAGCCTTATCATAAATATACTGACATTCGCTATCGTTTACAAAGAAGGAACCGCTGCATTGAGATTGTATGAACAGAGCCAGTCGCGGACTGGGACTAGAAACCGATCCAGGCTTTTGTAAACACACCGGGCCCAAATTTCTGTACGATCTCTAAGGTAACCTTTGGGCTGGTCCAAAAAAAACAAATGGACCGGTGAGGAAGTATCTTTGTGGCTGCCGAATATGGGGAGTTAATGTCAACTGAAAGTGTAAATAGGCCATGAAGCGTACACATTAGAGGTAATGAAATATTAAAATGAAAACAATATATATATATTTTTTACTTTGATTACATTTTCAATTTCACCACACCTAACGACTCACCGGCCCTCGGAGTGAACCGGCCCACTGGGCATTTGCCAGGGCCAGTCTTGGCGTGAACAGAGTAATGCAATACGGGTCCCGAGAGTTGAACAAGGAGTAAGCAGTGGTTGTCCTAACAGCTAAAATTAAACAAAACTATTTTTTTAAATTTTAGCAGGTAGCGCTCTCGGAGCTATATAGCTCTTTTCCACAAAAAAATATCTCAACGAAGTGGCTTATTGCATGGAAATGTATAGCAGCCAAATACTCTAAACGCATTTTGATTCGATATGTTGAGGGGAAAACCAGAGAACCCGGAGAAAAATTCACGCCACCACGGGGAGAACATGCAAATTCAAAATATACAGGCGTCAGGGTCGGGACCGAACCCATGAGCTCCTGTACACCAGGCAAGGTAGTTAACATCTCGCCACCGCGGCACCCAGCGGCTGCCCTGTAGAGAAACTGACCCCTATAGCAATGCAGAATTTCCATCACTGGCTCAGGGCTGACCAATGCTAATTTTGTATCGCAATATTTTACTTTGTAGAGAGAATAAACAAATACAAATAGTTGAGCCATCACTGTGATCTGCGCGATCTTCCAATCGTTCTCCATCATGAGCAGGTACCGAATTGGTTTTAGGATCCAACAGCTAGAATTCGATGTGAATGGTAATAAAATTGCAGTGTGTGTGTGTATAACATGTTGAATAGTGGGTAAAGCAAAGCTGTGAATACTCACTGGTTTAGATGAACGTCCAGGATAAATGATAATCCAAACACATTGATGAGGAAGCTAGCTTGGGCAATGTGGAAGACCTGTAATATAATGACACACACACATTCAAACAATTATATGGGTTAAAATTATACTATACTATTAAAAAGAAGACGTATGCGTATACCAAGCAAAATTATATCGAGGATATTCATTCCAATGTCTGGACTAAACGTGCTTCTTCACAGCCTCTCATACTCAACTTGAGAGATTGCCACGATCATGATGTCGTGGTAGCTAAACGTTCTTAAGCTCTAGCGCAGGAAAACTAGCAAAGGGACCGCGATACCGCCGTGCAGAGCAGCAGCCACTGTGGTATCGTCAGTCTTTCTTAGACTTAGATAGGGCGAAGGTACATGCACAACATCTAACGCCCATGGGCAGCAAACACACACCATCCACACACAAGACATGCATGGTTAGTACAGATACACGTGCACAAATATTCACACAGTTGACACACGCGCACGGCCAAACGCATATTTACACAGTGCACACATCCACACGGTCAGCATACGTACAACAACCGCCGTTCGCCACTAACTGGCGGTGACGACACAACGCCACTGCTGTGCCTTGAGGCCACATGCAGTGTCGAAGGCTCACTGAGAGCAGGTCATGGGACAGACCCAGGTGCCATGGGTTGACTCACTGAAATAACTTACAGATGCACCACCTGTGCTCCCTACTGTGCCAACGTGCTGCGTTGAAGCTGCCCGGCGCACCACTCCGTTGTTGCCGGAGGGTGATTGTCTCCAACTGCCCAGTAGAGTCCCACATGAACCTCCTCCATAGCGGTCTATCTCGACACAGCTGGTAACAGTAATTGACAAGTCCACTCAGTTCAACATCCTGCCTGCAGGAGCTCACCGATGGAAATGTGTTCAGATTTTTCAAGGATCTGTGAGCTCCTCACAGGCGAGCATGAATGTTCCAAACCGGTGCAGATGTTCCTTTAGAGGGATTCAGTTTTCGCAAGCATAGAGAAGAGACGGCATTCCTGTGGCCGAGAAGACCTAGAGCTTCGAATGGGGCCAGGTAGCTTCCACACAGCGTTACACAGCCCATGAAAAGAGAATGCCGCTCGCCTTATTCGGAGTGAAACCTCTTCTGCCAAACCGGAATTAGTAATTTGCACACTGCCCAGGTATGGAAACTCCTCCCACAACTGCATGTATGAATGTTGCACTTCTTTCGCACCGTACGTAGCCAACCGTGCTAATCAGAGATGCGGGAAACTGCCCCATCACCAATGGGGTGTTGAGGGGGTGGAGTGTTTGATGACACAAATACCCAGGCAGGTGCTTAGTTTTGGTGGGGCTGAGGGTAAGACCTCACATAACGAGCTTATTTTGGTGTTTCCAAGGTGGTGCTGGCAGCATACATAAACACAGGTACACATCACACACATATAATTGCATCCAAACATAAACTGCATGGACATGCAGTAATTTAATATGCGGGATATATGACCCAGCTAATGCTTCCTCGTCTGCTGAAGAAGTTAACTAATGGGAACCATATTTACATTTGTCAAGAATCTGAGCTCTACACAACTATCCAGCCTGGTAAGAACCCAGTATGGAGCATAGACCTGTCTGAGTTTTTCAAGCAAGCACAGGTGTTCCGATAAAGGGGTCTACCATTCACAAGTGCACAGATGGCAGGGTTAATCAGTCATCGTTGTTGCTTATTTATCCAGCAAGGCCACGGTAAATTGTAGGACTTTTTTCACGAAGATCCTGCATTTTTTTATGTTTAAATATTTTCTGCTAATTAATGTTCATACATGTGGGAGGAAACCGAAGCACATGGAAAAAAACAACATGTGAGGGGACTACGCTATCCCCACACAAATGGAAATAGATATCAATAAGTCCACTTCCTCTACTCCTTCCTCCTGGCGAGCCAGGGTATGGCACCTCGACACCCACGGGAAGGAAGTTTAGCAACATTTGTGCGATCCACCAACCCCTGCCTCCACAGTATTGGACTACAGGCGTGCAATACCACTGTTGAAAGCCATAGAAATCTCCTCAAACTACGCGGTCAAAAAGAGATGGTTGATAATTTTGAGGCCAGAGAATATCCCTGTCGCATCCCGAGGTCAACAGGGAATGGCTGACTTCCTGGTCACGCAGCTTTACGTGGGCCTGCCCACCGTCACGAAGGTCCTTAATGACCGTGAGCAGAGGGTCAGGCATCCTGAACGTATGAATAACCCAGAGCCCAACAATGATGGCTCAAGCTATGCCATCTTCCAGTAGAGGCCGATTCTTACAATGCATAATCCAAATTGATTAATTCGCGGATGATCTTCTAATTTGGACTATGACAATGGCACACAATGGCCTACTCTTGCGATAGATGTCACAAGATCTTGAACGTCCACTTGAGATGCTCCAGTGGTTGCTACAATCTGTGCGGTCCTCATAAAAGTGGCTACCGGGCATTTCCCTCATTCATTCTCACCATCTTCAGTGCCCAACAGCTGAAAATGCTCAGAGGGTTTGCTCGAAATGCGGAGATGCAGACTTAGCGGTCCATTATCACAAATCACTGTTTATGACCTTACCATCAAAACTCATATGTACATACAAATACACACACAACTATCCATAAACACACAGACTAAACATACTCACAACCATGGAGAAAATGAACACACTCAACCATGGACAAAATCCCGCCAGTTTTCGGACTTGGAATATCACTTGAATTATTTATTACTCGAGGGCCTATGGACAGAGTAATGCTCAGCCAGTTAGCCCGCTCCTGCCCATTCACCCCCGCCCTTTTACTGCTAATCTATAAGTACAATGCTGTACGTTACAAGTACAGTCCTGTATATGAGACGTGTAAAAAGCATACCCTTCTCCCAGCGATTCTACGAGTTACTGATATTCCACCTCACGATTTGATTCAACGTTGTTTTTCACATCGTCAATGTTGTGTCCTGCAGTGGCTGCCAGGGTCACGTAAACGTTACATGCAGGTTATAAAGAACCACACACTGGGGGACACGGGCTTGCACACATCACCTTCAGGGTTCTTCAGCTAAAGTTACACTGTGTAAATTTCACGTACGCAATTTAATTGCATATCGGAAGCTAAGCTGGTTTGAGTCTGGTGTTTAAATGGTTGATCACCAGTGCTTGCCAGGTGTTATAGGCATGGGGCTAATTCGAGACCCAAACATTGCACCCTCTGGCTTTGACCACTGGTCCAACCATCAACCGCATCAGGACATCAACCGGCCAGTGCACACATCTCTCTCTGTTCACGAATGGAAAATTAAAGACAGGCCACAGTGGTGTGGCTGTAGCCATGCAACCCAAACCATTGACCATATAGCATACCCATAGAGACACATCGAGACCCAGTGACACGTAGAAACACATCGAGACCCAGTGACACGTAGAGACACATCGAGACCCAGTGACACGTAGAGACACATCGAGACCCAGTGACACGTAGAGACACATCGAGACCCAGTGACACGTAGAGACACGTCGAGACCCAGTGACACGTAGAGACACGTCGAGACCCAGTGACACATAGAGACACGTCGAGACCCAGTGACACGTAGAGACATGTCGAGACCCAGTGACACGTAGAGACACATCGAGACCCAGTGACACGTAGAGACACATCGAGACCCAGCGACACGTAGAGACACGTCGAGACCCAGTGACACGTAGAGACACATCGAGACCCAGCGACACGTAGAGACACATCGAGACCCATAGACTCATACTCATAAAGATACATTCATGATAAGCCATAGTAGCGCAATTGTGGCCATTCAACCCAAACTACGGACCATATAGTAAACCATTGAATTCCGCGCTCCTTCGAAGGAGGAGGAATATCCACACATTACTCCCCTGAAGCCCTCTCACGGCTAGCAAACCTTGGCATTGGCATTTGACTCCAGCACATACTACTGTATCGCAAGAACAGAAGAGGCATTGGGTCTGTGAGGTGACCAGGAGATGTCATTGCTGGGTGCTACCCCCTCGATTTTCTCCCTTGGAGCTCCAACTTCCTCTCACGTCGTTATTTGGATCTGCCAAAATATTTTTTTACCAATGTAGCAGGACTTCTGCTGCTGAAAGAAAAGCCTGGAAACTCGGCGAGGCTTTCCCGAGTAATTTGGCTTATGATCATAAGTGGTGGTACAGTGGTTAACGCACTGTGCGGTTACAATTCTGACCACGGATATCTGAACCAATACTGTGCTATCCCCCGTGTCATTCGTCAATCCGCACTGACAAACAATCCCCATGACAGAGTCAACATGTTTAAGAATCGTATTTATACTGGAGGAATCCGATGAGCTATAATGCTCTTTTTCACAGATGGGATGGAGGGGCCTTCATCTAGCAAAGGACTGACACATGCTGTACTTAAACAAGATGTATATAATCATAAACAAACCTTAATCATTAGCTTATTTGTGATATGTATTATATGCTGCGTCAAACTGAGATCCTCATCTCGTAAAGATTGATTCAGTTATTGATCCAAGCGAGTCTGCTGATGAGACACTGAATGTCAAAATCGGCCAGGTCTTGCTTGCCCTGAATCAAATGCTGCTACAATTATTGCACTCCCAGAGGGCCGTAAAAGCTGATGGGATGTGTTTAAAAAAAGGCGTTTTAGTTTGTGGAGAGACGGTCACGTGAAGGGGGACATTGTCCGTTTGTTTTGCAACAAACTTGCACATGAGCGAGCTACTGTGACCATAGACACGGCACCGCAAGGCCCAGCCCCGGCCTCCCTCCCTGGGGCCCTGGGTAGCTTGGCCCAGGGGAGCCCTGTAGAGCATTGAGGCAAAATAAAAGGCTTCTATTCGCTAGAAGACAGAAGTAGCATTGATGAGGTTAGCTTAGTAATAGGTTTTACCCTTTTAACTGGCACAAAAAACTGACACCTTTATTCAAGGCATCATGTCTGCAATAACCACAACACAAGCAGTCAAAATGCAAACAAAAATACAACTCTGATAATAATATGCACTGTCCTTGAATTTAATTGGTCCACACCCGAGACGGCTTTCTTTAGAGCCTAGTCTCCACTGGTGTTGGACCAGAAGACGCCAAAAGGCGTATTATTATATTTTTGTTTGCATTTTGACTGCTTGTGTTGTGGTTATTGCAGACATGATGCCTTGAATAAAGGTGTCAGTTTTTTTGTGCCAGTTAAAAGGGTAAAACCTATTACTATATCTTGTTACTGGCAAAGGAGGTCTCATAATGAGGTTAGCTTAATTAAGATGAATTCAGTGTCTAATTAGACACCTGTATATCATCACAAGCACCCAACTAAAGAACTCGGCCACATTTAATTTAGCGTTGCCACGGCAACCGCTTTTCTGGCCAATCAGAGAGCGCGATTCTTCTGGAGAGTTACGATTGGTCAGTGACGGACAATCTAAGTGGACAAAAATTAAACGAGTCATGACATGTCACACGTGTAAAATATTTTTGGGATAGCCCGCACCTCCATATACCCCGCAGGGTCTTGTTTTGTTTGTAAAAAGTGGTATACCCCGCGGGTTATATGCGGGAAAATATGGTAGTCTAAGTGTAATCTAAGTTTAATCTAATCTAAGTGTAATCTAAGTGTAATCTAATCTAAGTGTAATGTAATCTATGTGTAATCTAATCTAAATGTAATCTAAGTGTAATATATATTTCTAAGTGTAATCTAATCCAAGTGTAATATAAGTGTAATTTATATTTCTAAGTGTAATCTAATCTAAGTGCAATCTAAGTGTTATCTATATTTCTCAGTAAACGTTATAACCTCAAAAAACTCTCATGGCATCTATAAGCCTCTTATTATTACAGGTTCACTATGTCATACTACGGTTGGCTACGTACAGTGCAAAAAAAGTTCAACATCCTTACAGTATGTTCTATAACTCGGCAGCTGTGTTCCTGAAGAACACGGCATTATGGAAAAATCGCGTTATAATAAAAAAGGAAGTATGGTAAAGCACAGTCCGCGATAACACGAGAGATGCGTACGCAGGCTGAACAAAGACTCGAGGCGCATGGGTAGCATCTAGAAGCATCCAGCAGCATCCCCAATGCCTCGTGCGATGCTATGCCGAGGCAGCCGCACGACCGCTTATTCCTACTTGCTCGACGTACTTTGTTCACTCAATCGTAGTTCTGTTCACTCAATAATTTTGCATCAGCGTTATATAAAATGTGTTCCCTAATTCATACATTGCGTTATATCCAATTCGTGCAATGGAAATACGTGGCGTTATAGGAGAATACACTGTACTTTAGATTAAAATTTTCATTTTGTTATAATTCGCAATGCGAATGGAGTGATTTGGCATTCAATCAGCCCACAATACATCTATCTCTTTATGGCCTTGCCCCACCTTATCTCGCCGCTCTCGCCTCTTTCCATGTGCTCTCTCATCCTCGTCGCTCCCAGTCTTCTCTCTGTCTTTCTCTCCCTCTCTGTCACTCCACCCTGTGCTCAATCCCGTTTTCAGTTCTCCCTCCTTGCACCACCCTTCCACTGGAATCAACTTCCTCCCGTACGTTAAGCAGTCCTCGCCTCCATAACCACCTTCCGTTCCTCTCGTCAAGCCTGACTCACCTCTTCTGCTCCGCACATTCCCTTCCTCTTCCCTCCCCTCGCCCCTCCACCCCTTACAGTCGCTCCCCTATCGCCCTTTCGTGATCCCCAATTACCCCGTCTATCGCTGTCACTCATTCCTCTACACACCTTGAAGCACCCCCCCTTGCCGACTCCATCACACCATTCTGTGTCGCCGTTTTGTAAACTGTGTCATCAAGAGAGCGCCCTCATCAAGAGAGCGCCCTCGAGCGAGGGCGCTCTCTATAAAGATGACATTTTATGAGATTCTATGGAAATATCCAAAATGTGGAATTAAAGTGCACCAGTTTTGTTTCTATCGAGCACTTGGTTCACGTCGGCGCGGTGAGTAACAACTCTCGTTTGGCTGTCCCATGGTTAACCCTCAGTCCACAGTAACCTCCCCACGTATAGATAACATACACAAACTCAACACGATTAGCACGGTTGGCTACGTACGATAGGAAAGAAGTTTAAACATACATAGAACAATGCCGTGACCTTAAAAAGAAAGAGTATATAATTGCCCGGTAAGCATGCCAACGTTGTGTCAACTTTGACCCGACGTTGTGGTAGTGTGCTAGTAGTGTGCCTAAGAACACGAGGCATGCAATTATTGATTAATATATTTGGTATGATGTTCGGGTCACGTTTCGATTCTACACTATATATATATTCACATTTTTTTATATCCTCATTTTCGCTCTCTCAATCGCATCATTTTGTTATCTCCATTTGCAAATGGAATGCACCCAATAAACATCTCCAACGTTGGACCAACGTTGGACCGACGCTGCACATTTACTGGGTGCCCACTGCAGCAAATCACCTATGATGGATTCGCACGTGTCCTACGCGTCTTCAGTGCATTTATCAAGAGTACAATTAGGGGATGTACGGCTGTAGGTAAGGGCCCCTTGCTCTCTTGCGTGTGCCATCAACGGCCGTCGTCACCGGCAGGGAATCTCCGCTGCTTAACGATGCACGGCTCGCGGAAATCGCTCGCTGTAATTCGGCTGCACTGACCTTCACTTCATCAGACGGGGCGAGTTCCAAGTCAGCATGTTATTAAAAGCTCGCAATGCAGTCGTGCTTACATTGCGTACAAGAGAGAGTGTATATATATACTTTAACTCAATTGTAAAAAGGAACTCACAGTGAATACAGTGTTTATTGATTGTGTTCTGTTTCAAATTCCTCCGAGATGTGTAGCGCCATAGCAACGTCTTTTCACCAACATGTTTCTCGGAACAGATTTTTTTTTTAATGTGCCACTCTGTAATTGGATAGACGCCTCGCACCTTTACTGTTTCAAGAATCAGAACATCAGAATATTTATTTATACTGGAGGAATCCGATGAGCTGTAAAGCTCCTCTTCACGGATACGATACGAGTTCCAACGCCTCAGTTGCTCACAAACACAACAACAACAACCGCCATTCGCCACTAAGTGGCGGTGACGTCACCACGACGCTTGTGCCAGGCTATGTGCACCCTGAGGCCACGTGAAGTGTCGAACGCCCGCTGGCAGGTGGTCACGGGGCAGACCCAGGTGCCACGGGTCGACTGACTGAGATGACTGGCTGATGCACCACCTGTGCCCCCTACTGTGCCAACCTGCTGTGCTTTAGCCACCCGGCGCTCCGCTCGCTGTTGTGAGCGTCGCTCCTCCGCCCTCCGTTGTTGTTGGAGGGCGACTGCCTCCAACTGCCCAGTAGCATCCTTCACGAGCCTCCTCCACAGAGGCCGATCTTGACACCGCTGGTACCAGTCATCGGCAAGTCCACTCAGCTCCACGTCCTCCTGTACCACATCACTCCATCTCTTCTCTAGCCCGTGCCGCGCCCGCTTAGCCCCCTCAATCCGGCCAAACAAAAGCTGTTTCGGCATGCGGTGGCTGGGCATGCGGGCTACATGACCCAGCCATCGCAGCCTTGCCTCCCGGAGGAGCTCACCGATGGGACCCTGCCCAGATCTTTCAAGGATTTGTGAGCTCCTCACACAATCCAGTCTGGTTAAACCCAGGATGGATCGTAGGCAGGCCAGCCTAAATGTTTCTAACCGGCGAAGATGTTCCATTAGGGGGGTCCACGTTTCGCAAGCGTAGAGAAGGGAGGGAATGACCGTGGCCGAGAAGACCTGAAGCTTAGTGCGGAGCGACAGACCAGGTAGCTTCCACACAGCGTTACGCAACCGATGAAAAGATATTGCCGCTCGACTGATTCGGAGTGAGACCTCTGCTGTTAAACTGGAGCCACAAACACACACACACACATACACACACGTGCAAACAAACAAACACACGTGCACACGTGCGCGCGCACACGGAATGACGTGTCTCTGATCAACCACAGTTGGGCACAGGCAAGACATTGGAGCATTACACCGTCGGGGTTCAAGACGGCTGCAATTCAAATGAACACTGTCACGGCACATACCATGCCAGTGACTTTCGTTGAGCTTCCTATTATTATCAGCGCCATTTGACGTGGAGACCACATGTTTATTCTGGAAGTCCGTACACACAAAAGAACACCTTATATCCAGTAAACATTATTTATAGGAACCTTATGTAAAATTGTTTCTCAGAAATACAGCAATACGATTTCCCTTCGTTCGGACCCATGTGTAAAGAACTATGTTTCCTGCTCCATTAACAGTGAAGATGTGCCTTGTGGCTCAATCTTGCCGGTTAGAGCCACAAACCTGGGCCAGACCAGATGACTCTGCGTACAACCATTTTCATGAGATTCTTTGCGCGTGTGTGTGTGTGTTTTTTAATTAGTCACCACTATTGGTGCTAGGAACACAATCACACTCCCTGCAACTGAGATCCCATTTTATCTGCAGTGCGCCGCACTGAGTGCCTGCCACGAAGGAGCTGGGCTGGGAGTGCTGTGTCAGTGTCGAATCGGCCTACTCCTGCCTCTTCACAGGGCCATCGCTTTACCCCTTGCCACACGAGGACATGGAATGTATACGCAACGCATTAAGACGGTTGGGGGTGAAGGGGGGGGGGGCTTTGACACGAGGAGAGGTGACAGCAAAACCTAATGACCTTGCATTTGTGACCAACGTAAAGAGTCCCACTGAAACGCGAGGTCTTGTGCTCGTCTCAGACGTCACACTGCAACGAAAACCCATTGACTTGTTTTAGAACGGGGGACAAACCTGCCACTACGTGCTGTAATGATTAAGGAAGGGCACGATTCCGTCACAGCAGAACACACACAGTGCAGAGAGGAGGTGGAGTCGTGGACCCAGCGAGAGCAGGCGGCGCGCGGCCTCACGCTCGCGACAACATCTGCCGCACATCAATCGATCAGTCATAGGCGCTCGATCAAAATCAGTGGACGCTAAAGGCCCTCTGACGTCGTTGGAAACTAGCAAAGGCCATCGTCGCACCTGCACACCGGCGGCACGGTACAAATTGGCCCCGTTCGAAAATGACCCGCAACTTGGGAGTGCACGTCACAGCGGCTATGGTCGCCCCCCTACCGACAAACTAATGCCGCTTCTCAGGCCAGGTTTGCTCATCGCCAATCAACGTTGTTGCCGCACAGGGGCAGCAGCTGCCACTGGGGGGGGGGGGGGGGCGACGGGCTGGTAGAGTTTTTTTTAAATGTGTTGGAGATGAGTTGCGATATTAATCTCTGACTTATAATGATCACCATCACCATCGTCGTCATCGCGTGTAAAGCGTTCTGAGACACGCGGCCGCAGTGAAGGGAGGGCGGCTGAACCCAAAACGCAGCGTCGCGCCGACCACCCCCCCCCCCCCCCGCTTCGTGTACCTGCTGCTGGGCGCGCGCCGTCCTTTGGCGGATTTTTGTCGACAGCGCAGCCACGGCGGTCTCGTTGCCGTCTTCCATTCGCGTGACGAGCCGAAAGGGAGTGACTATCTCCTTGGAGACGAGGCTCTGGTGTCGGAGCACACCACCGTCCCTGGGGCGCGCGCCGCCCAGACCTGCAGCCAGCAGGCGGTGGGGGTGGGGGGAGACGGGGGTCACCGTGGTCACGGCTAGAGGTCACGGCTAGAGGTCACGGCTAGAGGTCACGGCTCCCCACGCCTCATTGTCAAGGACAAGGCTGGAGGAGGGCACGGCTCGCTCATGGCTTGGGTGGCCGGATGGTGGGGGGGGGGAAGAGTTGACGGTCAGGGGCAGTGATTTTTTCTTAAAAGGGCAAGGCTGCACTCGAGGCTGCTAGGCGCCAGCCTCATTAGGGTCTCCCTTTGGGGTGGGTGGACAAGGCGACTCCTGTGGCGTGCAAACACACGCTCGGCTAATGAGCCCCGACCCAAAGCCGGCAACGGTCTGCAGACATCGCGGTCAATGCTTTTGCCGAGCTTCTCGCTTTATAGAGCAACGATTTTCCGCACGCATCTCGCGAGTGAGCGGAGAGTCGCTGTCCAGGGTGCTGCCCAGCATCTTTACATCGAGACGCGACGAGACTCCGCAGTGCCCAGGATCTGTCTGGACGGCTGCGCGATGGATGGACGGACGGACAGACAGACAGATATACATACATACACCCCCTATGGATCATTCAGTGCCTCGTGTCTGCTGTGTCTGTGAGCTGCTGTGTGTGTGCCGTGTCTGTGAGCTGCTGTGTCTATGAGCGGTGTTTGTGAGCTGCTGTGGCTGTGAGCGGTTTCTATTAGCTGTTGTGTGTATGCTGTGTCTGTGAGCTGCTGTGTGTATGCTGTCTGTGAGCGGTGTTTGTGAGCTGCTGTGTCTGTGAGCGGTATCTATGAGCTGCTGTATGTATGGGGTATCTGTGATCTTTGTCTTTGTATGCTGTACCTGTGAGCTGCTGTGTCTGTGAGCTGCTGTGTGTACGATACGGTTGTGAGCCGCCGTGTCTGTGA
Source organism: Petromyzon marinus (assembly GCF_048934315.1). Taxonomy (NCBI): domain Eukaryota; kingdom Metazoa; phylum Chordata; class Hyperoartia; order Petromyzontiformes; family Petromyzontidae; genus Petromyzon; species Petromyzon marinus. Next base: position 6,695,000 of record NC_133685.1, read on the forward strand.
ACCGCCGTGTCTGTGTACCGCCGTGTCTGTGAGCTGCTGTGTCTGTGAGCTGCTTTGTCTGTGAGCAGATGTGTGTACGATACGTCTGTGAGCTTCTGTGTCTGTGAGCTGCTGCGTCTGTGAGTCGCTGCGTCTGTTAACCGCCGTGTCTGTGAGCGGCTGTGTCTGCGCCGCGTCTCGGTATGTGTGTTGTTGCTGCTGTAGGCGCCGCCGCTGCTGCTGCAGTGGCGCTGAAGCCGAGGAAGAGTCGCAGGGCGGAGCCCAGATTCGCAAAGAAAAGAGAACCACAGAGCGTCGAGAAAACCACACACACACAGACAAACAAAGATCCCCCGTGTCGCCTTGATAGACTGTTGTGTGCCGTGCCGGCCACCGGACATAAAAGGATAGGTGGCAAGCACCACGCCCGGCCGCCTTTGTCTCCCGGGTGGCGATGTTTACACATCGCAGCAGGTACTCATTTGAGGCTGAGTCGACCTTGGAGAGGCCCAGGACCGGTTCAGATAATCGTCACTGGTTTTGGCAATGAGCGGGAATCGAACCCGTGTCGCCAGGTTCAAAGCGCAGCGCGCTAACCGCTACACTATCGCTCACACACTCACTCTCTCAGACAATCACGCTCTCATACTCACGTACCCATTCACTCACGCTCCCAGATGCTGACAATCACCCTCTAAGACACTCACTCGAGCACGATCTCACACTCACTCACCCTCTAAGAATGATCTCACTCACGCTCACGCCCGCAGACACACACTCATGCTCTCAGATACTCTCACTCACTCACTCTCACTGACTCACTGACACTCACTCTCTCAGACAACATAACGACAAAAGATCGCCCATGTAGCCTTAACAGACTGCTTCTAGCGAGCACCCATGAAGACCCACACGACACACGAAGGCTGACACGGCACACGGGTGGCCAGCACCACGCCCGGCTGCCTTTGTCTCCCTAGTGGCGATTTTACACACCGCACTAGTTACTAATTTGAGGCTGAGTCGATCTAGGGAATGCCCAGAACCGGTTCAGTCAATCATCACTGGTGTTGGTAGCCGTGAACGGAAATCGAACTCGGGTCGCCGGGTTCGAAGCGCAGCGCACTAACCACTATGCCACCTCTATCCCACTCTCTCAGAAACTCACTTTCCCAGACACTCACTCTCTCACACACTCTCTCTCTCTCTGAAACACTCACTCTCTCACACACTCTCTCTGAAACACTTACTCTCTCACTCACTCTCTCAGACACTCACTTTCCCAGACACTTTCTCACACACTCACTTTCTCACACACTCACTCTCTCACTCACTCTCTCACACACTCACTCTCTCACTTTCTCACTCTCTCAGACACTCACTCTCTCACTCACTCTCTCAGACACTAACTTTCCCAGACACTTTCTCACACACTCACTCTCTCACACACTCACTCTCTCACACACCCACTCTCACACTCCCTCTCTCACACACTCACTTTCTCACTCACTCTCTCAGACACTCACTCTCTCAGACACTCACTCTCTCACTCACCCTCTCAGACACTCACTTTCCCAGACACTTTCTCACACACTCACTCTCTCACACACTCACTCTCTCACTTACTTTCTCACACACTCACACTCTCACTCACTCTCTCACATACTCACTCTCTCACACACTCACTCTCTCACTCACTTTCCCAGACACTCTCTCACACACTCACTCTCTCACTCACTCACTCTCTCACTCACTCACTCTCTCACTCATTCTCTCAGACACTCACTCTCACACACTCACTCTCTCACACACTCACTCTCTCACACACTCACTCTCTCACACACCCACGCCCTCACAACTCACCGGGCAGAGCGCCGCAGCTCCACGCCGCCAGGAGGAGGAGAAGCGTCATCTCGGCGCGAGTCCCGCACTGAGACCTGCACTGAGGAGTCCCACACTGAGTCCCACGTTGAGACCCACACTGAGACCCACACTGAGGAGTCCCGCACTGAGGCCCACACGGAGTCCCACACCGAGACCCACACTGAGGAGTCCCGCACTGAGACCCACACTGAGGAGTCCCACACCGAGACCCACACTGAGGAGTCCCACACTGAGTCCCACACTGAGACCTGCACTGAGGAGTCCCGCACAGAGTCTCGCGGGGTGGGGGTTGGGGGTGGAGACGGGGTCCGGGAATACGGGGTTTGGGGGGGTACGGGAAAATGGGGTTTGGAGGGTAGGGGGAAGACAGGGGGTTTAAGGGAGACGGGGTTTGAGGGTCCAGGCGGAAGGGGGTCTATGGGAGTGGGGTGAGGGAACGGAGACCGGGGAGAAGGGGTTCTGGGAGAAGGGGGATGAGGGATAACGGGTGCCGGGAGACAGGGTTTAGTGCCACTGGGGTTAGGGAGAAAGGCTTCCGGGAGAAGGGGTTAAGGGAGACAGACGGAAGAGGCCGGGGTGCGGGTTCCGTCCGTGCAGGTGCCGAGCGAGGAGAGGCAGCAGCAGCAGCAGCGGGGCCCGCGCCGTGCCGCAGTCCGCGAGGAGGAGGAGGTGCTGATGCTGATGATGCCGCTGCTGCTGCTGCTGCTGAGATCCACCGTGCACGCGCGGGGCGCAGCTCGAGTCGGCGCGTCCGCGTGTTTTTGCTGAGTAATGCTTTTCCGCAGAATCACAGAGCTTGCAATTCACAGCTCACACAGCCCGTACATCTCACAGCGCTCACGTCTCACAGAGATCACGTCTCACACCTCTCACAGCTCACATCTCACACATCTCACACAGCTCACACGTCTCACACATCTCACACATCCCACACAGCTCTCACAACTCTCACAACTGACATAGCTCACCTTTCTCACAGCTCACATTTCACATCTCACATTTCACGTCTCACACATCTCTCAGGGCTCACATCTCACATCTGACCCATCTCTCACATATCTCACAACTCTCACATCTCAAACAGCCCACATCTCACACATTTGCCATCTCTCACATCTCACACATTTCACATCTCACACAGCCCACATCTCACACATTTGCCATCTCTCACATCTCACACATTTCACATCTCACACAGCCCACATCTCACACATTTCACATCTCGCACATCTCTCGCAGCCCGACAAACATCTCTCACTGTAGCCAGCCTCATGACCGTGTTGCTAAGCGATACGCTGCGGTGCCTCCGTGCCGTGGTAAGCTGCTGCTGTGTAAGCACTCGGCAATACCCCCGCCCCACCCCCGGCCACTATCACCATCATCGTCGTCACAGAGGCGCGAGCAGGTCCACCCTCGCTGCAGTGCATTCCCGGGCCCCGCTCCACGGCGTCCCTGTGATTAGCGCGCAGGGTGAGCGGCAAAAAAAAAAAAACTCCGCTCTCAAACGCCCGCAGTGGAACCGCAGCGACGGCACTCGCCAAGGCATTATTTGCCTGCTCTGAATAAGGGCCGTGCTTCGAAACGTCTTGAATGACAAATACCATCAGCAGCAGCAGCAGCAACAGCAGCCACGGTCAAACGACTGCTGGTGGAGGGCCTACCTAAGCCGGGTCTCGATGTCTCGCGATGTTAATCCACCTTGCAGCTGTACACGGGCTATGTGTTTGTTTGCACGTTCACCACAAGTGCGTGTGGTTAATGCAGACTGTATTCCCTGCAAAAAGGCATCTGTTTGGCGTTTGAACGTCTTAACACCTCTTGTTTAATTTCCAGAAAGGGAAAAAAAACCTATTCTTCTTTTTTTACTTAAAACTTTCGTGACTGCAGTAATTCATATTCTATGGCCCTTTCGGTAAAGTCACGTAGATAGAAATAATAAAAAAAATAAAAAAATTAAGTGACTAAATATATCACGACGTTTCGATCGCAATACAAGCAGTCGTCATCAGGAACAGGAGAGAACCTATTATTATGATTCGTCTTACTTTGATACCGGCAAAAAGGGTCCCATGATATTTGTGTGTTTATTTTGATGTCCTTGCCCCCGCACATCCGAGTATCACGGTTGGCTGAGTACGGTGCGAAGGAAGTTCAACAGCTGATCTCATTGCTCCATCCCCCCCCGCCGCCTCGTCGGTGGACGTCCTCTCGTGCGCGTTGTGTTCCTGCCCGCCACTTTTTTTTGTGTTTGACCACCGGGCCCATATCGCCATCTCTTCTAGCAACGACGTGCCCTTGCCAAGCGGCTTAGACGGTGCCTTTAATCTGCGTGTCTCTCCATCCATGCGTTCCTCGCTGTTTTCCTCAATGTCTTTGACACGCCAATGTATCCCGCTAACTTTTTTTTGCGCACTTTTCAGTTTTCCTTCCATTTGTTGTTGTTGTTGTTGTATTCAGTGATCGTGTTTTTTTTTGTTTGTTTGAGCCACGCTTTCAGCAGGTACTATCGCACGGATACAAAACCTTCCTGCTCAGGCACATCACTCCGTTACCTTTCAGCGCCAGTCAAGTCCAGCTTTCCAAATCATGTATTGTCTGTCTCATGAAACTCCACGCAATCACCACAAGCAATGACGCGCCATCCACATGCAACCACACGCAGTCCCTAACAACCACACGCAACTACGTATGAACCACATGTCAGCACACGCAACCACACGCAATCACAAGTAATTGCGCACCATCGCATGCAACCACACGCAATCTCATGCAACTACACGCAATCACCACAAGCAATGACGCGCCATCCACATGCAACCACAACAAATTGCTCACAACCACACGTAACCACACACAATCACAAGCAATTGCTTACAAGTACACGCAACTATGTATAAACCACATGCCATCACACGTAATTACGAACCACCACATGCAACCACACGAAATCGTTCGCAACCGCATGCAACCACACACAACCACACGCAATAACAATCAATTGCACACCACGCCTTTCGACCACACACAAACGCTCGCAAACCACAAGCAACCAGTCACAGCACACACAACCACAGAGAACGGTTCATTATTGATGTTTCGTAATAATTTGTACTTTAAAAGGTTTAATTTAATGTTGCGCAATGAAACATGTTTTGCGATTAAAAATATATTTATACTCCCACCACAAAAAAGCAACTCTTCCTCCCAGAAAGGAATACAATTGACGGCGAAAATAATTGCGAACGGTTAATTTAGCGGAATGGTTTGTTAATGTTTGATATAAAAAAAAAAACTAAAAATTGTGGGGTATTAAATAAATCCAGCTTTGATGGGCCACCGAAACCCAGGCGACGTCTGTGAATACATTGAGATTAGCCGCATCACTTTAATGCATGCGATCCTTGTGATTATCATTTGCCGTTCACTTTGTAAAAATGTTCAGTGCTTCTTGAAAATTAATACTGTAAATGTGTTTTCAACAAAAGGTGACAACTCATTCCGCGTGTTTAAGATGCTACATGTATATAGGTTGGCGCCACGGTGGCGAAATGTTAACTACCTCGCCTGGTATACAGGAGGTCGTGGGTTCTATCCCAACTCTGACGCCTGTATATTTAGAGTTTTCATGTTCTCCCTGCGGTCGTGTGGATTTTTCTCCGGCTCCTGTTTTTTCCTTCCACATCTAGAAGCATGCGTTTAGATTATTTAGCTGCTATAGATTTCCACGCCATAAGCCACTTAGTTTTTGTGGCCAGATCGCTTCTGAAAAATAGCTAATAGCTCAGTGGGCTTTACCTGGTAAATAAAAGTTTAGTTTTAGTTTAGATCGCTTTCTGTCCACTCGCGTGAAAGGGGCTAGTCTGGTCTCCGATGACTTTATCTCTGTGAATGACGCTCGGACAATTCGCCTGGTCTCTAAGAGGAAGGTCAGATTTAAGAAGTCGATGGGTTTCATCATAAGACAACATCCACGTGTGCTGGGATATATCCTGGCATCGTGGCGGCGTGACACGTGGAGTGTAAGCCGGACCCATGCGTCCGTCCAGCTCGAGATTCTCATTCATATCTCATTCACCCGCACACCGGCCCCTTAACCCTCAACAGCCCACGTGCGGCACGCTCAGCTCCAGCGCAATAATAAATTAAATTTTATTTTGTGCTGTTTTGTTTCCGTGTTGGTTTAGTTTATTTAAAATGTTGTCCACTCGTTTAGCATCAATGGAACACGAGGACAATGCGGCTTAGCGGTAGAGCGAGCGACTCGCAATCAGAAGATTGCAAGTTCAAAGCCTGGTAGGGGGTAGACTCAGCGCATCATCCATCCCAAGGTCGATAAAATATATACCACTTTGTGGGCAAGTCAACAGTGGTTGTCCTATGGATAAATTCGCCCCCGTCAAAGGAATGTTGAATTTCTAGCACAGCCTCAGATGAACACTGATTCAATGTTCATTTGAGCAGGAAATCACTTTCCCTTTTGTCTTTAATGCGATTGCATCTCAAGACGCCGTAGGCAGGCGAGTCTGAATGTTTCGAACCAGCGCAGCTGTTCCTTCAAAGGTGTCGACGTTTCGCAACCCATAGCGAAGGGAGGGTATGACTGTGACAAAGAAATTCTGGAGCTTTGTATGGAGAAGATTCGATGGGTCTCCTTGCCAATATGGATATCCACGTCTATGGAAGAGAGAGAGCGGTAGTCGCTCACAGGCAGAGGGAAATGAAAGTACTTGAGCCTGGACTTCAACAGAGGCAGGGAGTCAACAGCAGGGACGACAGGGGGATAGGACTTTCAAGCATTGAAGCCAGCAGAAGAGAACGAGCGACATCCCAATGCCAGCTGCAGGCTTCTCCGGAAAGCCTTGGTTGCTGGTCAAATGATAAGATGTGGAGGGGCCTTGATCCAGCAGTCGATTGATGAAGGGATGCACATGAAACAAAAGCAACACGATGACCAGTGGTATTCTACATGTAGCCACTTTGAAGATGTGTGTTTGTGCTCTATTGTGTGTACGATCACAAATCAATCTTTAATTAAGTCGAAAGACTAAGTTATAGTGCCGCGCCGATTACCATCTCTTAAAGGAAAGCGTGGTGATCTAGGAACAGGTTTGCATGTTTGGTGACCCTTTATGTGAGGCCTTGGAGGGAGCGGAAACCCCTCAGCTCAGACAAACATCACGGGGCAAGGTGGGGATCGACCCTGCTGGGGCTGCAGTCCCTCGGATATCTGACGAAGTGAAGGGCGATCGGGAGCCAGAGACGAGTTAAAGCACTGGGCCAGAGATGACCTCCCAAGTGAACTGCTGAAGGAGGGTGGTGATTGTGTTCAGGCTAGCCTATGTGACATCATTAGAACTCTCTGGTCCACAGGATGGGTTCTGCAAGTTTGGAAAGAAGGGCGACCACGTTGATTGTAACAACTACCGGGGCATCTCTCTCCTCAGTGTACGTGAAAGTGCCTCGCAAGGATTCACTGTATCACAAAAAAACATTTTTTGTTCCTGGGTAGTAAGTGATATTTCCTTTTTGCTTATGCCTCAAACAGTACAGAAAATGGCTATTATTCCCCACAAACTTTGCTTTTGTGACCAGGACAGTCATATTTTGAAATGTACCTATTTTCAATCAGAAAACGTTTGCATTTGTGTCTTTCGTTCACATAAAGTCCTGGCCACAAAAGCAAAATTTGTGGGGAATAATAGCCATTTTCTATACTTTTTAGGTATAAGAAATTAAAAAACAACACTTAGCACCGGTACCCAGGAACAAAAAGTGTGTTATATTGTGAATTATTCAACATCGCCATGGTAGGCACGCGCACGAGAGGATTGCGGAGCCCCAATGTTGATTTAGACCCGGACGGTCCTGCACGGATGCCATATTCTTCTCTCCGACTGCTACAGCAAAGGTGTAGGGAATTTCAACAAAACCTACAGTACATCTTTGCTTAATTGTTATGGTGAATACCTAAAATGGCATCAATAGGCCACGGCTTTTGGGATTGTTGTTCGTCACGATTTTGGGGTCCCTGAACCTCTGCTCGTAATCATTAAAACACCTTCATGATAATCGACAAGCCCAGGTAATTTGCGTTGCCAGGAGTCAGGGCCATTTCCTGCACAGGTGCGGTCAAGGGATGGCTCCCTACTTGTCAACCGTGCAGTAGATGATCCCAACAAGTTCTGCTTACTATGCCGAGTTAATGACTCTACTGCTGAATCTGCAGCATACTCCTAAGAGACGGGGCTTTAACCATCAGCCCCACAAAAACAAAGCACCTGCCCCGGGTATTTTATGGAATCAAAATACACCCCGAACGCCCCATGATTGATGGAATTGTGAAGTGGAGGCGTTTTCATACGCGAGAGTGGTGCGCTTATGACCAGCTCCGTTTTGGCAGCGGACGTGGCACTTCCACGTCGTCCGAGCGGCATGTCTCATCACCAGTGGCGTAGCGCTGAGTTTGCGCAGAGGCGAGTGTGAGTGAGGTGCAATGTGCAGGGGGCCACGGGGACGGATGACTTGCCAGACCGTCAGTCATCTCAGTAAAGCCACTCGGCACAGCAGTTCACCCGTGACACTCTGTCGCGTCTGCCCCGTGATCTCACGCCAACACTTTCCAGTGACGGCATCACGGTGCACCTAGCCTGGTTAAAATCGCCGGGGTAACATCACCATCGCTGCGGCTGTTTATGTTTAACTGTCGCCGTGTGCCCGGAGCGGTGGCGAAGTGGTCAGCGTGCTGCGCTAAGCACACTTGAGTGTGGCGATGTGCAGTAAACATCACTACTGGGGAGACAAAGGCGGTCCGGCGTGGTGCTGGCCACCCACAGTGCCGTCCTTCGCAGCAACTTGCCCCTTTAATCTGTTCGAGGCTACACGGGGGACCTTTGTCTGTGGCGCGTCGCGTGGCGATGCAGATTCTGGGGCCCCCGCGGGTGGCAATGCAGATTCTGGGGCCACGGCGCGTGGCGATGCAGATTCCGTCCCCCCCCCCCGCGTCTCGATGCAGATTCCGGGGCCCGCGCGTGGGGATGCAGGTTTTGGGGCCACGCGCGTGTCGATGCAGATTTAGGGGGCCCCGTGCACAGCTATGCAGGTTTCGGGGCCGCGCGCGTGTCGATGCAGATTCCGGGGACCCCCCCCCCCCGTGCGTGTCGATGCAGATTCCGGGGGCCCCGTACGCGGCTATGCAGGTTCCGGGGCCACGCGCGTGTCGATGCAGATTCCGGGGGCCGCGTGCGTGTGGCGAGGATGGCGGCAGCGGCTGCTGCGTGCACGCTGAGGCTGGCGCCGCGCAAGGACAGCTTCCTGAGCGTCCCCTCCTGCCTGGCGCACAGCCTGCACCTGCAGCAGGTGCGCCCGCAGCTGCCTGTGGCTGTGTGTTGTGCTGCGCGCACGCGCGTGTGCGCGCCCTATCGGCACTTGCCTCAACAGTCTGTTAAGGTTATACGGGGGATCTTTGTGTGCGGAGCTCGTGTGTGTGTGTGGTTAGCACAGTAAGGGGGGCACAGGTGGTGCATCGGCCAGTCATCTCAGTCGACCCGTGGCACCTGCTGGGTCTGCCCCGTGACCTCCCTGCCAGCGGGCGCGTTCGACACTTCACGTGGTGGCCTCAAGGTGCACGTGGCCTGGCACAAGCGCCGTGGTGACTTCACCGAAACTTAATGGTGAACTGCGATTGTTGTGCATGGAGGGGGCTAAACGAGCACGAACGCGGGCTGGAAAAGAAATGGGAGTGATGGCGGTACTGGAGGATGTGAAGCTGAGTGGACTTGGCCGAAGACTGGGGCGGTTAAGAGGCCTTCGCCCTCCAACCACCCCCAACAGCACACGGGGGAGGGCTAAGAGGAGCGACGCTCACAGCAGCGAGCCGCACGTTGGCACCTACAATTGGCACGTGCTGTGCGAAAGAAGTTCAACATGCATACGTAGGTGCCACAGCCATCTCTGCCAGTCAACCCATAGCGCCTGGGTCTGTCCCCCGGTGACTTTTCAGCGAGCCTTCGACACTTCACGCGACATTGGCGTGCACCTCACCTGGCACTAGGCGCCGTGGCGGCTCTTGTTGTTGTGGAGCTGGGTAACAGTGTGGGGGGCTAACTGGCCCAATCGCTCCATATACGAAGCACCAGCATTGGCGCACCGTGACGCCGCGGTGCCTCGGTATAGACATGCGGATTTATACTGGTAGGAACCTCCTGGTTACACCAGCAGCCCACAGGGGATTCTTGTGTCCGTCCGTCCGTCGTGAATCCAAAAATGGGAGGGGTGGGGCTGGGTGGAGAGGGGCTGGGTGGGGTGGGGCTGGGTGGGGTGGGGCTGGGTGGGGAGGGGCTGGGTGGGGAGGGGCTGGGTGGGGAGGGGCTGGGTGGGGAGGGGCTGGTCACCCCGTGGTGCCCTTATAAAACTCAACGTTTAACCTACTCACGCCGGCTTGTGCCCGCCCTCACAGTCGGTACAATTGGCAAGGTTGAGGTGGGGGGGGCCCTGATCGGAGGTTAGCATGAAGCGCGATTGTCATCGGCGTGGGTGCGATTGTGTTTATGCCGCGACTGTCAAATGAGGCGACCGATTGGGGGAGATGTAGACGGAGAAACATGGAGGACCCCAGGGACTTATCCCTGGGGGACAGCTGCAGCGGACGTGACGACTTGGCTTGAGGACACCATCCAGCCTGGACGTAAGAGACCTGTCGGAGAGAAAGAGTGAGATAAAGACGTGAGCTGCCGAAGGACTCTGGGGCTGAATGCGAAAATCAGGTTTTCCCACCACCGTTCAATCAACATTTTGTGCTTCACAAGTTTCAAAGGCAGCAGATATTCCGAGGGTGATTGGAGTAACTGTGAAAAAAGGAAACGATGAAAGCTAAAACGTTATCAAATTTACTTGACAAGTGCAGTTCTCGGTAGAATGGGCTGGGTGGTAGGCGGACTTGAAAGGGGAGGGAAATATTGGTGGATTAAGTGATGTGATCTTTAATTTTGACAAGTGCGAGGCACTCGAGAAGCTTGGAGATGGTTGATGAGTCAGTGATGGGGGGGGGTGGGGGTGGTAGTTTGAAGGGTCATCGGGGTTGGAGCCAAGGTTTCTTTAGTAGGAGTGTCACTTGGCCCGATTTAAGTGATGGACGGTAACCACCGGACTGGAAGGAGCAATTGGCAATATGAAAAACCAGAATTGCAAATGTATCAGAGCAATGCTTGAAAGTGCTGGCAGGTAAGAGGTCCACGGGAGAGGTTTTAATTGTGGAGATTAGGTTCATTGTTGAGAATCTCTTGGTATGTGACAGGTAAGAGGAGAGTGTAAAGTGAAGGTCAAAAGAATGACAGCCGAAAGAGACATCCCGATGGTGCAGGCAATGCTGGGGAGTTTGTCTCTTAGAAATCTGTTACATTTGAGAGCAAGTGGAGGGTCGGCCTGGCTCTTGCACGTGGTCACCACCGGTTTTTGATGGAAAACAGCATTTAAGTGCAGACCAGAGTTGACGTGGGTGGTTGGCTGCAGGGATGATGCGTTAATTGTTTTGTGAAGCGCATGAGGCCTTGATGACATCGATGGCTTTGCTGAGTGTAGACGCAACGGCTGCAGCCGAGAGTCACATGGTTGCCTATCAAATTACCCTCATGACCAACCAGCTTTGAATGGTTCTCCACCTTCCAATCGGATTGAGCGGCCTGCGTCATCTTCCCATGTGATTGCTCACCAGTGAGAGTCTTGTGTGTGCTATTTGAACTCACAAGCAATCAGATCCTGTGGGCGTTTATTTACTTACTAATAGGGTTTGCCTCTCGGTGAGTGCCTTACACATGTGATACATTTGTTTTATGTGGATTGCTGTTTGCCGCTGGACAATGGTCCATTGTGGACGGAATTTATCGAACTCGCCGAAGCATTTGTTTATTGTGCAGTTTTGTGTTTTTTTTGTATTCTGTACTTTGAGCAGGGCCACGTGGTTGTGATGAGCTGGGGCACAGGACAGGAGGCCTTCCTGGGCTGGCTGTGCCAGGGCCTGGCTGCACAGCACGACCAAATGGTGGAAATTGGTACCACCGTGGCTTTCCACCTGAACCTACGCGACGGTCAAGAGGTAACTCTTCTCGCCCTGAGATCCTAACATTTGCACACATCGTCGACTCCGGGATGAATGAAGACATTGGGCCGGCCAACGCTTTCTAACAACGCCACGCCGCCTCGCCATCACGCCTGTGGGTGTCCCACCCCCGAGTCTACCAACCGTGTGTGGCCATCTTCATGCCTGTGGCTACCACCCCCGAGTCCACCAACCACGTGTGGCCATCCCCACGTGTGTGGGTCCCACCCCCGAGTCCACCAACCGCGTGTGGCCATCTCCACGCATGTCTCTGTAACTTGCCCTCATTTTGATGGCACCTGTACCACAGCCGTCGCAACTCCCCTGCTCTTGATTATACCTACAATGCTTTCCTGCCATGTTTATATTTCAAACGTGCAAAGTTGCTACGTTCTTTGGCCTGCAATTTAATTACAATAAGAAAAATAATCGTAATAAATGAGTACATTTGGTATTCGTGACATTCTTATAGCGCTGCGCTATCAAGAAGGAAGGCGCTATGTTTCACAGACAGTCTGCAGTAAATTTCGATTTAAAGCTTTCGTGACTGCAAGGATTCATCTTCTTTGGTTCTTTCGGTAAAGTCACGTAGAATGAGAGTAAAATAATAAATTGATAAAATAAAATAACACAATAATATTCTCACGACGTTTCGGCCACAACACAAGCGGCCTTCATCAGGTGAAGGGACGAGACTGTCTGGAGGACAGCGCTGGAGTGAGAAAGCCACGCTGAGATCACGCCCTTTAAGCTGTGTGAGAAGAAACAAAGCGCCTTGACAAAGGAATTAGCATATAGAAGTTGCAACAGCAGAGGCTAGTGTAAATGCGGTTGGTATATTACCTTAGAGTCGCGGCATCTCTTCAGAAAAGGTGAGAGACTCGAATAGTTGAGCCTTCTTATCCCGGAGTATGTTGAATGATCTTAAGGTGGTGTGGAATCCCTCTCCATAGAGGCGGTTAAATTTCATCTCGATATTTTGATTTAAAGCTTTCGTGACTGCAGTAATTCATATTCTTAGCTCTTTCGGTAAAGTCACGTTGAAGGGAAACAATAAAATAATAAAATATATATAAAACAATAAAAATTCTCACGACGTTTCGACCATAACACAAACGGTCGTCATCAGGTGCGTTGGTTTGCATAAATTTATGTATTTATAAACGGTGTATTTATTTATTTATAAAAAAACGTCAGCGCCACGCACAGCGATTTGGCAGTTTATTTAGAAGGACTAGTCCATCTATGTTTTGAAAAGAGGAGGGGGGAGATGAAAAATTAATGTATGCTGTCTGAAAGCCACTGTAAGCGTGAACAATCAATTAAGACCTGAAATAGTTTATCAAATCTTTCCAATGATTGCTAAGCCAGAATCCATCTTCTCGGTTGAAATTGTCTCTGTGCTTGTATATGTGGATAGCCTCATGAACGAATCTCTCGTGGTAGCCAGATGGCTTACAAAGAACCTCTGTCTTGGAAAAGTCAATGTCATGTGAGCCTACTGAATTATAACAATGATCTGCCACGGCCGAGGTGTTGGTCCTACCGTGTTTAAGGTCTGCTTTGTGTTCACGAATGCGGTCCGAGACATGGCGTTTGGTTTCTCCAATGTAACTACTACCACAGAGGCAACTTAGTTTGTAGACACCAGGGTACTGTATGTCCGGAATCACATCTTTTACAGACGGAACCAGATCACGGATTTTATGTAATGTGTTGAAACGGACCTGGATCTTGTGTTTATTCAAGATTTTGGAGATCTTTTTTGTGATCCCTGCAATGTAGGGTAAAGTGATGGTTTTGAAAGGCTCCTCAAGAGGGTCCTTCTTCATGGTTTGAGTGATAGCTTTGCGGATTGTATAGTCGGAGTAACCATTAGCCTTAAGAGCTTGGTGTACATGCTTGAGTTCACTGCCTATGTGTTCCTGGTCGGATATGCATTGGGCTCTATGATACAGAGTCTTGATGAGAGAATTCTTCTGTGATGGATGGTGGTGGGAATCCGGTTTCAGATAAGCATCCGTATGGGTAGCTTCCTGTAGACAGAGTGGCTCATTGAACCATCAGGTCTCTTTTTAATTAGGACATCCAAAAAAGGTAGCTTGCCATCTTTTTCGACTTCCATGGTAAATCTGATGGCTGGGTGTATGGAATTGATGTGGTCGAAGAATTGGTCTAGAGCAGGCCGGCCATGTGGCCAGATGACAAAAGTGTCATCCACGTACCTCTTCCATAAGGTTGGGCGCAGAGTGGCAGTCTGGATGGCGTCAGTCTCAGATTTCTCCATGAAAATGTTAGCTATAACCGGAGATAGGGGGGAGCCCATTGGGGTGCCCTCAGTTTGTTTGTAGAAAGTTCCATTCCAAGTGAAGTATGTATTGGTTAAACAGTGTCTCACCAGGGGGGGTACCTCAGTGTTTAGTCCTTGATGAACCGGGTCTTCAATGATTGCGATGGTGTCAGGTACAGGAACTTTGGTGAATAAGGAAACTACATCAAAACTGACAAGCAGGTCGTCTGGGGACAGGGAAATACCCTTGATTGTCGATACCAGGTGAGTAGAATTTTGTACCGCAGAGGTGGTCTTTCCAGTGAAAGGACGCAGGATTTCAGACAAAAAACGAGCCAGTTTGTGGGTGGGGGAGTTGATAGTAGAGACGATGGGACGAAGGGGTGTATCTACTTTATGTATTTTTGGTAAGCCGTATAATCTTGGTGGCCTGGCAGCAGAAGGTTTCAACGAAAACTGTTTAGATTGATCAATTAATGCGGTTGAATCAGAAATTATTTTGTTGGTTTGTGTGACGAGGCTGTTGGTGGGATCTCTTTTTATTTTTGTATAACTACCATCGTCGAGTAATTCTTTAATTTTGTTGTTGTTGTATTCTATTTTATCCATGATGACAGTAGCATTGCCCTTGTCAGCTGAGAGGACTACAATATCATCCCTCTTTTTTATTTATATAATTCAAAACGCTCATCTTTGCTGAGGTTGCTAGCTGGCATCTTAGCGTTTTTGAGGGTTGCAGCGATTTCAGATCTAGCTACGTCTGCAGCGATGTGACCCAGGCCCCTGAGAGCAACGTCTACTTGGGCAATTATATCATTAACTGGTATGTGTTTAGGTGTGACTGCAAAGTTCGATATCTCACTTTCTCTCTGTTTCTATCTGTTTCTCGATTCCTCTGTCCCTCTTCTACCTCTCCCTTCCTGTATATTCCTCTCCTCCCTGCACTATATCTAACCCACTTTCCGCCCCCCATCTCTCTCCCTGTTTCTCTCTCTCACCTTTCACCCTCGCGCTCCTCATTTCCACCTCTCCCTTTCCCGTCTGAATCTCTCTTGCTGTCCCTAATCTTCCCTCCTGCTGTTTGTCACTTTCCTTCGCTGTCCTCGTTCCGTTTTGCTTTCTCGCTTTCCTCGCCGTTACACACTCTTTCACCCTCTTTTCCGCCCCTGTCCGCAATGTTACTCTCGGTTTCTTCTTCCCTCTATCTCCCTCCGATATATATCCTTCCCTCAACTCCCTCCTCTTTTTCCTCTGTCACATCTGTGTGGGTCCGTCTGTGTCCGTCTTTCCTCCCTCCTTGACTCTTGGTGGGCCTGTATATGTATTTCTGCTGACTTTGTACCTCGTATTTGTTCACTCTGTCTATGCTGGTATGTGCAATCCAGAGGTTGAACACGAAATTTAACACTCTTCTGAAATTCGTGGTCTGCCAGGAAGTGTCTAACTGTGTTGTTTGCCTGACTGGTTGTGCTTCACGTAATTTTTTTTAGGTTTGTTGAATTCTCGTCTCACATCTTCTTGTTGTATTTACCTCCGTGATTTGTTCTTGACACCTGATGAAGATCGCTTGCGTTGTGATCGAAACGTCGTGATTGTTTTTTGTTTTAATATAATTTTATTGTATTTCTACATACATGACTTTCCCGAGAAAACCAATGAGTAATTTTATGCAGTCACGAAAGCTTTAATTCTTTATTAGTGCTGTGGTGTTGAAATTGTGTGAAAGAACCATGCACGCTCTTACTTAATATTTAATTCCCAGTGTTGAGTAAAGATAAGACGAGAGAGTTCATAATCTGGGATGCATAAATTTAACAACGCACGCACAGACACGTTCAACATCGCAGTACAATAGCCTTATCAAGACCACCAGCTCAAAAGAGCTGGATGTGTGGCCATTTTCCCACCGTTTAGGCCACCGACTGGAAGAGTTGAGAAAACGTGGCCACCTCAACAAGAGGCAACGGTGAAACAAAGACGGAGCTGTACGTGCAGTGCTGCACACCCTTTGTGTGTATATTTGTTTCCAGCCTGCATTTATGTGATGCGTCTTCTCGTCACTGACAGATTTAAACGACCTAGGACACAGTTGGGAATGCCTCGTGTTTACAAGACGTGCACTTTAAGCACAGTTTACACCACGTGACCCCACAATTCCCACTTGGTCAAGTTGAGTTTATGTTCGCAAAATATACTCACTATCGTTTATGGAGACTCGACGTGCGTTACAGTGCATGTGTATATTGTCACCCGTCTTGGTTTTGCGTTGCTTTTTCTGCGTGGCTCAGCGGCAGAGCGCGTGGGAAGGTTGTTTGTTCAAACCCTCGTTGCGGCGTTGACTCGGCCCATCAATCCCACGGGGTCGTTAAAATGAGTTCCACTTTGTGGGGAAATCAACAGTGGTCATCCTATAGATAATAGGCGCCCCTGCCATAGCAATGTGGACTTTGCACCATTGGCACAGGGCTGTTAAACGCGAGACGATCACCAATGCCTCAATGCACTCGCAAATCGCTGACATGGTGTTGATTTACGTTTCCCGGTGTCTTCCCAGGTACTGCTGACAGTGCTCAGAGACGTCCCCTCCTGCCAGCAGGTTTTACTGGAGCCTTTAACCTTGGACGATTGGGAAATCTTGGTAAGTGAAGTTTAAATTTACAAATCGATTTGAAATGCACATAATGCAATGCAATGAAGTGTTTTTTTTTTACAAACACTCACTTCTTCGCGTGGCTGATGTTGACGTCGAGCAACGGCTGTGATTCTACATTGAGGTGCTTTAATGATCCAGCTGATTGCGTCAGGAGTAGCTTCCCAGTTCATCGGTGTGGCGATGCCTCCCGCTTGGTGTTGGTGAATTGGGCGTTGAGTCGTTGTACGTTCCGCGGTTCTGTTCTGGGTGACCACAGTCTCCGCACACCGCAGAGTTTTTAATTTTCCATTCAGTGCATCGTGTCCGCATCTGCTGCCACGTAGCCATCCTTGCCCCTCCCCCTACTGGCAGATGAATGTCCGATTTCAGGCCTCATAGGGACGGCTGCCCCTTTTACAATGTGTTCAGACGTGATGTATGTCGCCACTTATATTGTGTGGAAAGCGGTCCGAGATGCCCCGGCATTAATTACTATACTGCAATAACGGGGCTCCTGTCTGTCCCAGAATGGGACGTTTCTGTTACTAATTCCACCTTTAACAGATGCTTTGGTGATGCAGCTGAATTTGCAACAATTTACAAAAAGTTGCTCCGTTGCGTTTCCTCTTTAGACCGCACAGTGTGATGGACGACCGTGTTGGCTTAACTTCACCTTTGTTGGCTCGTTGAGCCTTGGACACTTCCAGTGACTCCTCCTTTAGACTCGAAGAACTCTGTCCGTAGAGCAGATGGCCGCCCGCGATTCCGCTTTGTGCACGGCACTGCCACCTGCTCGACGTCGCGACGCCGCTTGTTGTTGTCTTGCTGTCGATCTATACTAGAATCACATTCGAAAACACCAGCATTCTTTTCGGTATTTACTTGTTGCGTGGACATTCCTGTTTGGCCAGTTACCCTGCTAGTTTGCAAGAGACATATGTGGTGAAATCAGCACTGAGCAGGAACAACAACTTCAGAGTGATTATTATGGAGGAACAGGCAACATCGGAACAGAACCATCCTACTCTCCACACTGTCTTCTACTCTCCGCACTCTCCACTAATCCCCACAGCCTCTACTCTCCACACTCTACTCTCCACACTCCCCTCTACACTCCACATTCTACACTCCACAGCCTCCTCTGTTTTCTACACTCTTCTCTACCCTTTGCTGAGAGATGCCACCTCTGCTTTTCGCTCGAGACGAGACGAGGTTGCCGGCCGTGCGTCCCCGTGGGGCGCTGATGGAACGTGGTCGGCTCTCCGCGGTCGGCTCTCCGTGGTCGGCTTTTTGCGGTTGACCCCCCGCTGTCGACTCTCCGTGGTCGGCTCTCCGGGGTTGACCCCCCGCTGTCGACTCTCTGCAGCGGGAGAGCGGCACGGCGACGGGAAATGGCGGCGCGTGGTGGTGGAGGCATTACCTGCACTGGCCCCGAAGGGTTGTTGACCTTCATTTCTCGAGGCTGCACGGAGGTGTTGCGGTTATGGACGGGAGATGAGCGCTCGGGAGGGAGGGGGCGGTGTGTGTAGGGCGAACTACCGCCCCCTCCAACCGTCCTACGGACGCAACTACAGTGCAGCGCTGTACGCAGTACGCGACACGTACAGTACGGTACTTTTTGTGGTCGATGCAGTGAAACGCGCGCGCACTGCGCAAGATGATACGATTAGCACAGTTGGCTACGTACGTTGAAAAATTTGATATATATACATACACACATACACGGCTTTTCTATTTTGTTGTATTGATTTGCAATTTGCGGCAAATTCCAGTTATCCAGACCAAGTTTACCCCCATAGTTAGTCCGTCCAGCCAGGTTTCTATTATAGGTTGGGCCACTAAATGATTTGGCCATTTTTTGTTGTCATGTAACGCTCCACCACCCGACATAGCCTCACAAATGAAATTGTCACGTGTTTTTTAATTAATCTGTGGTGTAGGGTTATGCAGTAGAAACGCCTTTAGCCAGATCGTTACCCTCACCCTAGTCGATTATGAGTTGCAACTTTGGCCGTGAAGATTCGTGTGCCAAGTTTGCTCTGCGGTGATCATATCGATGAAGATGTTGTCCCCCGGAATGTGCACGATCGTTGCTGCGAGAGCGAGACAGTGATGGGGGAAGAGAAGGCCTCTTTGGTTTGTGTTTACAGGAACTACATGCGGCACAGCTGGAGGAACAGCTGCTCAATCAAGTTCGTGTGGTCTACGTCGGAATGACTTTATCCCTGTGGATCAATCAGTCCGTTCTGGTTAACACCCGAGTAGGTTGGTACCATCATTATTAATGTTTAACTTTATACCATGCACAATTAGCGATACGGATCTCCACATGCAGACTGTTCTATGACGCGCGTGGTAGTTGCGTTCCTAAAGAACACGTGTTGTGGAAAAATCGCGTTATAATAAACAATATATGCTATAGGGTAAAGTACAGTCGGCAATAACACGTGAGATACGTACGCAGGGCTGAACAAAGACCGAGGTGCGTGGGTAGCATCTAGAAGCATCCAGCAGCATCCCAATGCCTTGTGCGATGCTACGCCGAGGCAGCCGTACGACCGCTTATCCCTACTCGCACGACGTAGTTCTGTTCACTCAATCGCGTTGCATCCAATTCGCATCCGCGTTATAAAAATATCTTCCCTGATACATTCATCACGTTATATCCAATTCGCGTTATGAAAACATGCGGCGCTATAGCAGAACGGACTAGTACCGTCAGATATATATTTTTGCGCCATCTTGGTTTGAAGTGTAAATTGTGAAGGTGCAGCTTTGTCACCCCGCGTCCGGCAGTGTCACTGATGCCCTTCAGTAACTACGGGAGGCTGGAGGTGGACACGAGGCTTCTGGTGGAGCCCAAGTATCGGCACGATGTGACGGAGCAAGACATGGGGACCTCGGCGATCGCGAACACCGGCGGGGTCGGCGGCGGGGCAGCGAACGTCCGCGACGATACTTCGGCGGGGAGCGACGAAGCACGGTCGGGAAGGAGCTCCGCACACGTGGACTCGGCTTCCAAGAGCAACACGGAGGCAGGAGGTGGCGTGGCGGCAAGGAGCCAGCCGGATCTGTGGAGCTCCATGTGGAGCTGGTTTACGAGTGCGCTCTGGCAGCGAGGTGACGTGTCGACTCTCGCAGGGGCGGTGGCCGAGGATAAAACGGTGTCCCGGTGGAGACCTTCGGACTTCGACGGCGTGTACCGGGTCACGAGGGTAGCGCCGGCGACTCGGGGCGGGCGCGGCCAACCGCAGGCGCCCAACGCGGTCTTTGTGTTTCCCTCCTGGGTGCGCGAGGGAAACGTGGCCACGTGGTTCGCCGAAATATCCAGACTTGCCTCGCCAAAAGAGCGAAAGGAGAAGGCGAAGAAGAGAAGCGCGGCGTCAAAGGGTGACGGGAAAAAGTCGCCGAGCGAGGAGGAGGAGGAGCGAGAGGACCGCGGTGCTGTGCCGTGCGTCGTCAGGGCCACGGTGATACAGCCCGGCAACCGAGCAGGCGACTGTGAAGGATGCGATTCGAATTGGGCGATCGAGCACGGGAGTCGCTCGCAGCTGCACACGGGAATGATATGGGTAAAGATTGCAAATATGATCAGAATCTAAATATTTATTTATATTTATACTGGAGGAATCCGATGAGCTATAAAGCTCTTTTTTCACAGATGTCTAGTTGGGGTGGGTAAGAATGTTACAACAACAAACAGTACAAAAACATGATAGTGCTAAGCACCAGAAAGGTTAACAAATCACCCAAACACATACAAATCAAATGAAACCATCCCCATCCTATCAGGCAAAGTCCACTGAGGTAGTCACTTCTTTTTCAGAAGCGACCTGGCCACAAATGAAAGCTCAATAAAGGGGCTTATAATTAGGACATTTATAGCAGTAAATTAATCTAAATAATCTCAATGCATGTTTCTAAATGCGGAGGAAAAAATCGGAGGACCCGAATAAAAAATCCACGCAAAAAATAATCGTTATTAAGATAGTTTTTCTCAAACTCAGGTCATAAGATGGAGATCTTTTTTGTATTATTTAAGCTCCCTGCGTCGGATGAATTTTGTTGCCTAGACTGTAGTTCTTCATTTTAACAGTGACATCGGTTCCAGTTTTTTCGGTTAACGTTTCGCCTCCCATAGTGACCCCATGGTTTCGACTAACGTTAACATTCTGACTAACGGTTAACGTGTTTACGTTATGCACGCGGCGCCAATTTCGGACAATCTGAGTGCTCGTAATTGGGCCTGAGCCATGCCCTCAGCCAATCAGCAATGCCCATTCATGAACTTTTAGACCACGATTGGCTTTGTTTATATTAGGCTCTCTGTTTTGGCCGTGGAAACAGCTCTCTTGCAGACTCAGTGATTTTTTAAAAGTAATTTTTCAACTTAAGTGAATTCGATTAACAGTTATTTAGTTTTAACAATAGTTTTCGCAGAACGAATTAAAAACATTAACCGAGGGACGACTGTACCAGATTTTTTTGTAAATTCTCCACTGAAATATCCCAGCGGAGGTGGAATTTGAGTGGTTGACACTGCTCGGTGGTCAACTCAGCTGCCATCGGAGGGGGCTTATCCCGTAGCCCCGAAGTGGGCGCGATCCTTCTTGAGTGTTGTAGCGTTTGTGGACACGTACCCCAATTTTGTCAAGCCACTGCTGTTCCCCTCGTGGGGTGTTATTCAGCCATACTTGACCATGCAGGTCAATATTAAACTAAAACTATTAAGCTATATACAGCTCTTTTTCAGAAAGGAACCTGGCCATCACAAATGATCGCTCTACGAAGTGGCTTATTGCGTGTAAATTTATAGCAGCCAATGTCAGGGAGCGTAGATGTTGGAGTAAGGTACAGTACAACGATAGATGTTGTCGAACTTATGCTGACAACATAGCTTCACAGCAGCCCATGGCACCTGTTTTGTTTTTGCGGTGGTCGCCCATCCAAGCACCTTCCGAGCTCAAGCCCTGCTTGGCTTCCGAGGCCTAACGAACTCAGGCGCATTCCGGGTGATTTGTCCATGGGCCGTAGCCTTCATTTGTTCCTTGGTCGAATGTTTTGATTTTGAGTTCTGTCAAATTTACTTACATTAATGGAATAACAAAATATTCAACTTAGTACCCGTGGAAAACCACGGAAGGGGGGGGGGGGGGGTAGAGTCAAGGTTATAATGCAATGGGCAAAGGAGCAGGAAAGAAACGGAAGAGAGAAGAGAAAAAAATGGGGAATTAGAGGAAAAGGAACGGAAAACCGGGACCGAAGGGGAGGAGGGAGGAGAAGGATGCCAGGGATGAGAGTTTGATGATGATGATGAGAGGGGAGGGATGAGAGAGAACAGGAAGGCACACGCAATCGTGAGGAGCGTGGAGCGTGGCCACACACAAGTCACGTGACTTACGGGAGGCTTGAGCTGATTTTGATAGAGAGGTGGAGATATATAAACAAGAGTGGGGGCGGCCACACAGAAGTCACGTGGTCTACAGGAGGCTTGAGCTGATTTCGATAAAGAGATGTTATAGGTCGCATGGGTATAATGCACTTGTATGTTTAGTCGATGGTTTGTGTGATGTGGTTTTTGCACCACAGGTGCCAGAGCTGCTGAGGTCCAGGCTTCAGCTGGAGGCCTCTTCCACAGTCCAACTGAAGGCAGCCACATCCCAACCTGCAGTGGCCTTGGCTGTGGAGTTACAGCCACTTCTGCCTTTGGTAAGCAAAAACCATTTGACTCATTGCTGCAGTATACTCAGACCTGATAATAACAATAATGGTAATTGTAATCACTTATTTAACCAAGGAAAGCCACACTGAGCTTGAACACTTTTTTTTTCAGGAGGGCCCAGCCCCATTGGTCTGTTTGACCGACCAATTACATTGTATTGTTTTTTTCTGTAACTTATGGGAGGAAACCGGTGAAGCTGGAGGAAACACGTGCATAGCAGGGGGAGAACTCATATCTTTAGAACTGTGCTCAGTTTATTGTCCATCCCCCGCACCTCTTGCGAGCACACTTTTCCAAGTACGGTTGTGAAAGAAGTTCAACATACATGCAGAACATAGAGACTCCATACAGAAAGGCGCCAGAGTCAGCCATCGTACTCAGTCACTTCTTGCTGTGAGGCATGAGTGTTATCACCATGCCTCCCTGCTGTCCTATTCACAGCTTGAATGTACGTTTGACTAATACAAGCGTGAAACCACAGAATTCGGATTTTCAAAATGGATATTGGCACATCCACTAATACACTGCGATTTTTCTCACTATCTGAAAATCAGACTTTCATATGTTTTGCCATTTATAGTTGATCATCGGTTATCCGGCGCGCGATTATCCGGCTTCCAACATTATCCGGCGGTCCTGGCCGATCTGGCGAAACCAGCAAAACCGCTCCAAAGGTTGTAACCGCTCCAAAGGCTGTAACCAGTCTGGCGATCGGTACCGTGTTTGTGACAAAAAAAGTAGTTATGTTTGATTTCCGTGTCAATTATTATTATATACAGCACATACACTACATGCAACTTAAACACCGATAATACTGCGTGTATATACTACAGTAATAATAAAAAAAAAGAAAATATACACAGTGCAATCCGGCGAAAAGTATGTAATTCAGTGTTCGCGTCAGTCCGACGATCGTCAAACACATGTCGTTGAAACAAGAGCGTAGTAGTAGTGCTACGTACATCACCCCATGCAGAGTCTTCGAGATTGCAGTGGTAAGTACGGTCCAGTAAATACAGTCACGGGATATTTATTTTTGTCTACTTGTATGTTTATTTATGCCAATTTCATATAGTAAACAATTTTTTTTATTGTTTTATCTTTTTATTATTTTATTGTTTCCCTTCTACGTGACTTTACCGAAAGAACCAAGAGTATAAATTAAAAACACTAAAAAAAAACATGCACAGCACCTAAAAATGTAATGTGATGCAAGAATGTGCGAACACTGGCTATTTTAAATAATGATGATGTAGTGATTATCCAGCGTTTTTGAAATCCGGCGCCCCCTTCCCCCACGAAGCCGCCGGATAATTGACCGATGATCGACTGTGTTTAAAATAAACACATAGCAGGCAGATGTAACGCCGTCGTGCCTGGCCCTTATTTGTAAAACCCATTTGATTTGGTGGAAACTGATGCAGTCATCCCAGCACACAACAACCAAGGCCTTAATAAAATGGTTAAAATCATCAAAGTAATGTTCAAGTGTGGAACTTCTACCCCCGTGAGGGCATAAAGAGCCTGACAAAGTAGAACTTGTGAGGAGAAGTGTCGGGACAACAATGTGCACCTTCATTTGGGCTGTCCACAACAACCTTTAGTGGCCATTTGTGAACATTGGATTGGAGGAATACAGGCACATAGGGAGAAAGTGTTAGTTGTCATAGCTTTGCTGATGACAGTTATAAAAAAAAGAATGAAAATTAATGATAAGTAATGATGGAGATGCTGCGCAAATAAGGCAACACCATTGGACTTGATAATCATGGGCGGTGGTGGCCAGGGGCGGAGTCACAGGGGGGGTTGGGGGGGCTTAGCCCCCCCTGAAATTTTGGGAAAGTCGGTAATTTGGATAACCGGATATCCGGCTGCTGCAAAATGCTGCTGGCTGCCACCTTGTGCTGCCCTGCTGGCTGCCACCTTGTGCTGCCCTGCAAGCTGCCACCTCGTGCTGCCCTGCAGGCTGCCACCTCGTGTGCTGCCCTGCAGGCTGCCACCTTGTGCTGCCCTGCAGGCTGCCACCTCGTGCTGCCCTGCAGGCTGCCACCTCGTGCTGCCCTGCAGGCTGCCACCTTGTGTGCTGCCCTGCAGGCTGCCACCTTGTGCTGCCCTGCAGGCTGCTTGAGCGGCAGCCTTTCGAACTTATCGAACTTATTAGCCACATCAGCGGCTCCGACCTATTAATAAACTCCGCGTTCAAATCCAATAAAATTTGTTTTATACATTTGTGGCGCCCATTGGAAAACATTACACTGGATATCTCAGAATATTGAAGTCAGCCCCCCCAAAGTCAAAATCCTGGCTCCGCCCCTGGTGGTGACTCTATGCACATGGCTGCCTGTAATCCAGCGCTGTGAAGGCCACAGCGAGGGTTGTTGGACCATCATGTTGTGAAACTTCATTCCCCTGGGCGTCGAGGTTGCCATACTGTGGCTCACCAGGACAAAGGCAGTACAGCGGGTGAATTATTCTCCTGTTTCCATCTGGATGGAGATTGAGTGTTGCCTCCACCCCCCACCTCCCCCCCCCTCGATGTCCAGTTTCCTCCCACTTGTGTAATCGCTCACTCATGGCGTTAGCTAAACATCCAAAACGACTAAACTAAAACTATAAACTAAACTAATTCTTTTTTAGTCTTGGTTATTTCGGTAAAGTCACGTAAAAGGGAAATAAAACAATAAAATTCTCACGCCGAAGAACCAAGAATATGAATATGAATCCCTGCAGTCACGAAAGCTTTATTCGAAATTTACTTATTTTTTTATCAGGCAAGGCCCACTGAGCTATATATCTATTTTTCAAAAGTGACCTGGCCACAAATTATAGCGCAACAAAGTGGCTTATCACGTGGAAATTTATAGCAGCCAAATACTCTAAACACACGTTGATTCTAAATGTGGAGGAAAACCCGGAGGACCTGTAAAAAAAATCCACGCGACCACGGGTAGAGACAGACATGCAAACTCCAAATATACAGGCGTGAGGGTGAATTTTTCTCCGGCTGATCGGGTTTCACCCTCCACATTTAGAAACGTACTCTTTGGTTCTTCGGGTGAAGTCACTTAGTTAGGGAAATAATAGATAACGATGTTTCATCCCTCGTTGTCAAGGAGAATCAGGCTGTGACTGTGCCGCCGTGTTTTCAGGACGCGTCCGTGTGTGAAGACACCGTGTACCAGTCCTGGCTGTCCTGGCTTAAACTCTGCTGCACGGACACTCACGGCATTCCCACCGCGAAGTGCAACGAAGTGGAGCTCAACATCTCAGGTTGTTCACCAGATGATTCTTCACAGTTTACCGTATTGCGATTTGGCGGTGACAGCTGTGTCGTTCATAGCGGTGATATGTCTGGTGGTCACTGTTCGTGTATATTAATTATGGTTGTTATCGCGGTCTTGTTCTGCTTCTGTTTTCATCACGCGAATTGGTTATAACGAGATGCATGTATTAGGGACACACTTTTTTTCCATAATGCGGATGCGAACTGGATATAACGCGATTAAGTGAACAGAACTGCGTCACACAAGTAGGGATAAGCAGTTGTACGGCTGCCTTCGGCGAAGCATCGCACGAGGCATCGGGATGCTGCTGGATGCTTCTAGATGCTACCCACGTGCCTCAGTCTTTGTTCAGCCTGCCTACGCATCTCACGTGTTATTGCGTACTTTGCTTTACCCTATATTATGTGTCATTTATTATAACGTGATTTTTCCATAACGCCGTGTTCTTCAGGAATACAATTACTACCGTGCTATTGGAGAACATGACTATTGCGGTTTTTATGCATCACCGGTGACCACACAAACAAAATCGGTGAAACCCGCTTTGCCGGTTTGCAGCAGCAGTGGTGGGGGGAGGGCATTGTGACGCGGCCCAGCCGATGGCGCGTCAGCCGCTCCGTGTAGAGGTTCACGGTTCGAATCCAGCAGCCGCGCTGGTTATTACTGTCAGCGTAAAAGCCGTAACATTCACACCGCCTGCTTCACGTTGGACGTTCAAAATCCCCTGACGTGATTCGCAAGAGGCAGGCCATTGTGTGCCGGTGTCATGGTCCAAATTTGTCAAACTTAGAATGTTTTTTTTGAAAAATTACCCAAGGCACTCAGATTGGATTATACGCAGCAGCAGTCGTCGCCCCCCTGACTGCGAAAACTTGGCAGGACCCTCCTGAAAAGGTCTTGAGACTCCGTGAGGCTTTCCTGGGCAAACAGTCTTAGTAATAATAAAAATAGCGTATAGCAACGTCAAGAGCAATAAACGCGACCTTTTCAACTCAGAAATTAAGGGAGCTGCCAAAGTGTTGTGACGGTTAGAACACTGGACTCATAAAACAGAGGTTGCCGGTTCATGTCCCTCTCCCGGCACAGTGGTTTGATTGAATCAGCAGTGCATTCCTTACTCACATTCACATTGTCCTGGATTTCAGTTCCCGGTTCCCAACGTTTTGGAACGGTAAACGTTTCTGGTTACCGGTTTATCGGTTATCGTTTATCTAACCCTCGTACGGTCTGTACTTTACATCTCAACTGGGACGGATGATTTGCTTGGATCGCTTCTTAACCTCGGCCTTCTGTCTTTCTCAAGGCCATGGTTGCATCTGTACAGCACTGCAAATCGTTCTCATGTTATCACTTTACTTATTGCCGATGTGCGTGCTCAGACATACGATCGTCTACGAGTTCCTTGTCATAATTTAATGAAGACGAGAGCGGGGAAGTGGAGAAGTGCATTATTACAAGCTGAATATTCCAAAGCTGGTTAAAGAAAAATTATCTTAGATCTTGCCGTTGCCATCGATGAAATCGTTGTGTTAAGTAAGTGTTATTCTGTAATGTTTCAGGGCAGCTGAAGACGTTTTCATTGGCTGTGGTGAAACACAAAAGGATATCAAGCGACCACGAGCCATCGTATTTCATTCTGTCGCACAAGTGTCTGTTTAGATCATCAGTCAAGGTGAGTTGTCAGCTTATGCATGTTGATGAAAAATAGGAATGGGCTTTACCCTTTCGTGCAATAAAACAGGAGGTGTTGTGATGTTCAAACACAAAATAGATACCGAAGGCATCAAGTCTGCTTTAACCATGCATACTTGTGGCTAAACATGCAAACAAACATGCTCTGATCAAAACAGGTCCCTGCAGGGTGGGCTGGTAGAATTTCTCAAATGAGATAATGTGACTTCCAAATGTTGGGTGCAATAAGACATATCAAGTCTCTGCGCTGTCTATTGCTGATTTTACACCCAACAGCACGAGATTTCACTTCGTTAAAGTATTGAAAGGGGATGGACGGACGGACACATTAATCTATTGCAGGCTGGTACACTCAGTTTACAACTTCGTTCCTACCAGTATAATCTATGCATTGTCTTGGAAACCGATTTCTCGACAGCAGAGGCAGCCTTCTTTGTGGGCGAGTCTCACCAGTGTCATGCCAGAGAACGCCAAAGGGCGAACAGCATGAAGGCAATGCACGTATCAAAGCATTAATAGCTCGGGTTGGAAAAAATAAGTCTCCGGCAATGAAACAGGTGTTAAGATTTTAAAACATATTTTGTTGTTCATCGTCTCTACAGTGGTGCTGTTGTTGATGTTGTGTTACGTGCAGGAGACTTCTTCTTGTTTGTGGTGTTATTGGGGTGGGACCAAAATCGCAGATCCTATTATCTGCGAGGTGGTCTGTGAGTTGACTTTTCCGCGGGGTAAAAAAAAAATCACGGATTAACCAAACAAATAATAGGGTAAATTTGCCACGCAAACTCCTATTATCAGCAAAAAAATCTCAGATCCATAGGAATCAGCTTCACAGTGCATTATGGGTAGATCACGGAGATAAGAAGAAGAAATCGGGCCATTGATAATAGGAGTTTTCACACACCCTACAGCTGCTATGGGTAATAGGAGTCCTGGATAATAGGGCTGCGGATAATAGGAGTTCTCTATTTGAGTTTCTCTTTTGCCAGCCCAGTAACAGAAATGACACTTTCTCATGACGGGGCCCAGTTTATCCATTTGTTGTGACAGCTCTTGAGTTTTTATTTAACAAAAACATCACTAATTCCCAGGTTTTTTAAATGGACGTAACCTTGAACGTCACTTCCGAGAAATACATCTCGAATGTAAAGAAGAAGTTGGTTTATCTAACGTTTAAAATACCAAACGTGGCATTTGTTTCATTCTTATAAGTCTCTTAAATAATTGCTAATCGGACGGATGACAGCACTTCCTCCAAGTTAACCCTCCCGAGCCTGCAGATGCGTGAGCTCGGGACGTGCGGGCTTGGGAACATCGTCTGGGCATCTGTCCGTCAGCGAGTCGGGTTAACAGCTCCAGTTTGGAGAAGCCACGTCGGCTAGCAGAGGACAAAATTCTCTCCTCCAGATGTCTGCGAGATGTCCAATTGCTTTTGCGTACGTTGGCAGTTGAAATGTTTTCACAAATACGACACACAACGCTGTTTAGTTGCGCACGCGTACTTGTGTGTTCGTGCGACAGCCAGGCAGGCAGGAATCCAGCCAGGCAGCATACAAAACTTTTTCTAAAGTATAACTAAACCCAAACTATTTAAAAATTTCCAGGTAAGGCCAAATGGGCTATAAAGATCTTTTTTTGCAGCGATCTAGCCATAAATTATAGCGCAACGATCATGTGGAAATTTGTTGCAGCCAAATACTCTAAAACACGTGATGTTGATTGTAAATGTGGAGGGAAACCCGGAGGGCCCAGAGAAAAATCCACGCGACCGCAGGGAGAGAAACACGCAAATTCCAAATTTACATCCGTCAGAAGATTCTTCGTATAGCTTTTACAGACTTTTGGGGCAAGTGCTGTTAGCGAGCACCTATGAAGCCAGGCATGGCACATGAGGCGGTGAGTGGCCAGCACCATGCCCGGCCGCCTTTGTCTCCCGAATGGCAATGTTTACACACTGCTCCAGGAACTAATTTGAGGCTGAGTCGACCTAGAGGAGGGCCAGGACTGGTTCATGTAATCGTCACTGGTGTTGACCATAAGCGGGAATCGAACTTGGATTTCTGGGTTCGTAATGCAGTGCGCTGCCTACGGCAACAACAACAGCCACCATTCTCCACGAAGTAGAGATGACATCACCACAGCGCTTGTGCCAGGCTAGGTGCACTTTGAGGCCTCGTACAGTGTGACACCATGGGCACCAGTCATCTTCAAGTCCACTCGGCTGGAGATCCATCTGTGCCGCATCAGTCCATCTCTTCTCTCTCCGCTGCCGTGCCCGTTTAGCCCCTTCTATGAGCAACACAGAAGCTGCTTGGCCATGCGTTGCCTGGGCACGCTTGCTACATGACGCGGCCAACGCAACCTCGCCTGCAGGAGGAGCTCACCAATGGGACAGAAACAGCTGATTGCTGCACTACCGCTCACACACACACACTCAGGAGTGCCCTGGAGTAATAAATAACGAATAATAAGGCTTCTCAGTTGAAGTACGTGCGGTATTTTTACATGGTGGAAAGTCGTCCCTTCAGGGTTACTACGCGCCTGTTCCATCTTATTAATCACTGCCCTGATCGCACCCGTGGGGAATAGCCCTCTGTGTGCTCGAGTCTGTTACCACAGCTGTTAATGAGGACACGAGCCGTTGCGTCAGTAGACAGTAACGCGGTATCGTAGTTGCGTTACTGAAGAACACAGCGTTATGGAAACATCAAACATCGCGTGATAATGAATAATATATAATATAGGGCAAAGCAGTCCGCGGTAACGCGTGGGTAGCATCTAGAATCATCCAGCAGCATCTCAATGCCTTGTGTGATGCTATGCGGAGGCAGCCGCACGACTGCCTATTCCTACTCACGCGATGCAGTCACGTTCACTCGATCGCGTTATATCCAATTCGCATCTTCATAAAAAAAAATGTTGTTTCCCATGAGTACACTTATCGCGGTATGTCCAATTGCCGGTATGAAAACAACACGCGGCGTGATAGGAGAACAGACTGTAAATACCATCGTGGCAGCACACAACCCCCCCCATGGATATGACGTTGATGCCGAAGCCTTTTCAGCGGGCCCGTGTCCAGTCGACACTCGGCGGTGGTGTAGTCCCCTTTGGTTCCTGCCATAGCAACGCTGCCACCACTCCTGCTCTTTGTGTTTTCCCTGCGTCATTTCGAGTGGCGAATTGGCAACGATTTCACTAAAACGCCGGGGTTTGTTTCTTCGTAAGCAGCACCGTGCCAACCGAAATCACTCAGAATGCGCTCAATCTCATCGGAAGCTGAGCAGGTTTTGAGCCCCCGCGTGCTGCCTGGGTGGGTGACCGCCACGCATAAGACGGGCGTTACAGGCTGCCATGGAGATACATTGTGGGCGGCAGAAGGAAGTGCAGCGTAATGTGTTGGATTGTACTTCTATGCTCCCTTATCGGTGTTCCCAAACCTATAGTACAACTATTCAAATGATGATGTTGCAGTGACAGTGGTGCACGAATAAAATAAAAGCCGCAGCACATTCGTCAGTCACACTGGCCTTGAAATGAAAGAAATATACTCGACAAACAAACACATAATAGCACGTGCGCTATAAAGAAGGCCCATTGTCCGAAACGTTGCCCCTTTTTTATTTTTTCCTCAAAAAGTATCCTCCTGAACAAACGATGCGGGTGCACACAGAGGGCACATTTGTGGAGTTGACACCGGTACAGACACAATAAGCACAACAATTATCGCCGACGGATTTATTTATTTTGAACATGCCTTTGTGTTTCAATAGACTCTACATCCCTGCCGTCTACTTCCTTGACTCAGATAACGCCTCTAGGGGAAGGACCATGTGGGGAGGAGAGGGAAGGGAGAGGGGTGGAGGTGCCGTGAATGCCAAACGAACGATTTTACAAATCAGTGGCCACTGGAAGAGAAGCCATACTCTTTGGTTCTTTCGGTAAAGTGACGTAGTGGGTATAAAATAAAATAAATTAAATCACGACGTTTCGGGCGCAACACAAGCGTCCGTCATCAGGTGGGACAGCCACAGCAAGAAACAATTGCTGAAGTGGGCAAAAGGGGAGCTGCTTGTAACAAGAGGCTATATAAGTAAGAGAGGGGGGGGGGAGGAGCCAGGGAGGAGTGATAGAGAGGGTGTGGGGTAGGGGGGGTGGAGAAGTGCAGGCTCCAACACCGAGTACAACACAATGCCTGGGCTGGGAATCGCACACTTCAATCGGTCAATCGTTAGTATGCGTTCTTATTTATACCTATATTCGTGGTTTTAGCATAGAGATGCGCGTAAAATGGATTTCTTTGGATTATCTGCAATTTTGAATTATCCTCGGCCACCCTCTCCCATCATAAGTGCAGATAATCGAGAGTCTACCGTATTTGTAATAATATCTTTGCCTCCCTGAGTAGACCTTGAGGTTTCAGCCCCAGTCGGGATGTTTCCGGGGAGGGTGAGATGTTCGGGTTGTGAAGAATGTGATTAAAGTAGCGACCGATCATCCCGAAAAAAAATACTTGTTTAATATCAGGGCAGTCCCAGAAGGTTCATGTCTGTAAGTTTGAGGGGTATCTGGGCGAACGTTGCCTATTTGCTATTGATGCAATGTTTTGAGTTTTTCGTAATTTATTTTAAAAATGGCCAGGAATAGCATCGACAATATCCTCGTGTTGACAAGCGCCTACACATGATGAACACGACGGCTTCACCGTGTGGTGCTTAATTTACGTGTGAGCGCGGTGTACCACGGGTCAGGGCTTATCCGAGTCCAGCTTCGAAGGCTTTTACTGTAATGTAATGCAGTTCGGTAGCATAATGAAGGCTTATCACAATTACTGTTTTGATGGCTTTATTTACTGTGAATGCTGACTTGAGTTTAATGATTCGCTTGATGCGTGCTTCACAGGTTACCCTGTGTCCAAGTGAGAAGGGCCGGGTTATCCGCAAGCAAACCGAAGACTTTGACCACAGACTGCCTTTCATTCCGCTGGAGCGTTTGGGGTAAATGTTTTTTGTTTAATATAAACGTGAAAACCATTTCAATGAACATTACCCAAGTGTAGTCATGCATGCACATCAGCTTTGGTATCTTTATTATTCATTAGACACCAATGTGTAGTGTGCAGTGGTGTAGTGCCTCCATAGAGTCCAATGTGTCTGCTTACTGACCATTCCCCTGTAAACGACGGGCTGTTGTAGGCACAGTTAATATTAATTAATGCATTGATTAACCATGTTTCTTTTAATATTGTGACCAGTTTCATGGAACCAATTCCCTTGGTTAAAAGGGGTTCCACTGTATTATTATTTCTTGTCATGTCCATCTTAGCTTAGCATCAGTCGGTGACAAATTCCCACCCTAAGCTTTGCGGTCCTCTGTATATGAAGGCGTTTTCTGCCAATTATAAATGAATCTTTACATTTCATCGCTGCTTCTCTGCAGGGGGTGGACTTGCCTGGCCTAGTATGTCCCCACGTATCTCACGTGGCGTGTAGCTGTTAGGCTGTGGC
The DNA here is from genome assembly GCF_048934315.1 of Petromyzon marinus. NCBI lineage: Eukaryota > Metazoa > Chordata > Hyperoartia > Petromyzontiformes > Petromyzontidae > Petromyzon > Petromyzon marinus. The sequence continues at coordinate 6,728,083 of NC_133685.1, forward strand.
AATTCACCCACCCCCTCGCAACTCATGATCATTGTTTGACTCAAGTATCCACACTATGTTGTCATGTTTGTTTTGTCGGTAGTTTTTCTCGTCTCTTTTGTGCAGTTTTGTTTACTCCGTGACCCTGAATGCAACCTTCGTTTCTAATTTTCAAAAGATTAAATAAATGATTCCTGCACACTTTTTAATGCGTACATTGTAAGCGAAGGCAATTTGTTTTAATCGATGCCTACCACTGCTGTGCAATGCAGGATAGCCTCGTGCTTGGCTGTAATTTTTAGATGCTCCACATTTCATTTTAAAACCCACTCTTTGGCATCATCATTATCATCATCAGCATCATCCCAAGCACCCGTTGGGTGCATTGCTTCCCTCTCTCCCACCACTGAATGCCGAAGCCTTATCAAAGCCAAACAACTCCTGCATCCGCTTGCGCCACTCCTTATAAAGTACTTCGCACCGTTGCTACGAATGAACGAGAGCCCCTAGAAATGGATGCCTTTCCTTTCACCCACCAGCCAAAGGGTGGTAATTTTGTACGGCTATGAAGAAAAGGACCCTCGCCCCAAACGTCCCCTATTTGGGCTTTTCCAAGGGCGCCGCGGTGGATAAGAGCTGTTAACCACCTTGATTGATATACAGGCGGTTGTGGGTTCGATCCCGACCCTGGCGATGCCTGCTATATATTTGGAGTTTGCATGTTCTCTCTCCCTGTTGTATGGATTTTTCTCCAGGTCCTTCCATTTTTTTCCCTCCACGCTTACAAACGTGCATTTAAGAGTATTTGGCCTATCAAATACTATCATTTGCAGCGGCCTGGAAGCTTCTGAAAAAGAGAGCCATACAGATGAGTGGGCCTTACCTGGTAAAAATTAAAAAGTATTTTTTAAAATAGTTTAGCTTTATTGTAGGGCCACGGGTGCTATTGACGAACGTGCTGTGTTTTTTTTCTTTCTGATGCGCGCTTACGGAGCGGTTGTGTGCGTGCATGTGTGCTGCTTAGCGGCGTTGAGCGGGCGGGGAGACGGGGCGAACTGCACGTGCTGCAGAGCCTCGGGTGGGGCCACCTCTTCGGCTGCCTGGGGGCTCCATGGGGACTTCAAAATGGTGGGCTCCTCATCACGGGCCCCAAGGTAATCGCCGGCCACGTTTTCCCCCCCGTCGTTCGTTTCTCACGTAACGAGCGTGTTTGTTAGAATCGTCTGGAAGAATTATGTGTACGTGTGTATATATGTGTGCGTGTTGAACTTCTTTCGCAGCTTACATTAGCCCACCACGGTAATCGGAGGTGCTGAAAAAATTCTGTCCCTGATCGAAGTGTTCGCTCGGAGTTGGCATTCATCTGCAGGTATCACGGTGGCGAGATGTTAAATACCTCGCCTGGTATACAGGAGGTCGTGAGTTTGGTCCAGACCCTAACGCCTGCTGTATATTTGAAGTTTGGTGTTCTCCCTGTGGTTGTGTGGACTTTTCTCATGTGCCGTGCGGGACTTCTTGACAGGTGCTCGCGAACATTTCTTTCCCCAAAAGTCTGTTAAGGATATACGGGGATCTTCTGACGCCTTTATATTTGGAGTTTGCGTGTTCTCCCCGTGGTCCCGTGAATTTTTCTCTGGGTCTTCTAGTTTTTCTATCTACATTTAGCATCAACATGCATTTAGAGTATTTGGCTTCAATATATTTCCACATGATAAGCCACTTCGTTGAGCTATCATAAGTGGCCAGGTCGCTTCTGAAAATAGCTATATAGCTCAGTGGGGCTTACCTCGTAAAATAAAAATAGTTTATTTTTTATTTAGTATTGGTCTCCACTGATTCTGTTTGGCTCCGCCCCCTGTCTTATAGCTCCACTTACTGTTCTGTAGCTCCACCCCCTGGGGAGTCCCAGCCAGGGACAAGCTGTCAGTGTTGCCCGGACTGCTGGAGTGGAGAGCGAGGCGTGGAACGCGACGTGGAGGCTAACTTCTTATGCCTTTTTGCAGCCTCCTAAGTTTGTGAACAAACGCCAGACATTTGATCGCTTCCAGATCCTCTTGTGTAACACTGCATACCCAGATTATTTGAGAGACTGGAGACGGACACAATGCAGAGCATCACAAGGTCTCCATCTGGGTATTCTAACGGGTAGAGCGGTAACAGACTGGCCACACTCATCAGCCTTGATGACTTAATCGGGGCCGTAGCTTTCGCTGTGCTCCACTGCGTTAAAGCTTTTGACAATTCCCACGTTATGTTTTTTTCTCTCCCAATTTTCACTCGCGGCGATTTTCTTCTCAGCGATTCTAGTCGATAGCTGCACCTACCAGCTGATGAAGCAGGGAGAGTAGTTTAGAGACAACACCCTTGGTTTGTCCAAAAGTATCCGTGGGTAATGTTTCAGGTGATGCTTCAAGAGGGGCTCTCCGCCTTCTGGGCCACGCTGCAATAACGACACTGTGCATTGTGATGCGATTTAAACATTATTTTTTGTCAGAGTTACTTTTGCTTACAAGTATTTGACATGTGTACGTGGTAAACGTGATCACGGCCTATCATAGCACGTATGTTTAATACCGATAAAACTTCCAGGGCTCTGGAAAGACAGCCCTGGCGAGGGCCATCTGCAAGCAGGCTGCAGAGAGGCTTGATGGGCACGTGGAGATCATAAACTGCAAGTCCCTGAGAGGTAAAACCATCTCTCGTGACGTCTCTCTTCACCGTTACACACATGCACACACACGTTTAATTTCCTGACCTCGTGTCCGCTGCAATATCTCTTCCTCAAAACGTAAATTGCATGAAATATCGACTATATTTTTCACGTGAATTGTCACAACTCACAAAGTCACCGCGAGTAGCAGCGATGCAACTAAAATGCCCTGTATTGTGTGCAATGCAAATTCTGAAACGAATTTAAGTGTTGTCATTCACTTAATTAACACGTTAGTCTGCGTGTAGTTCTGAAAAAACGCTTAAGCCCCTAAGTCTCTCTGTGTCATCTGAGTTGTCCACCGCAAGGCCCCTGCACAGCCCATGAGCAGAGATGCCCAGAGCCACACCGGGCCCCCTCCGCTTGAGAATCCCCTCCCATCGTCTCTTTCCTATGCCAAGCTCTTACAACTTTGCCCAATTCAAGAGACATATCAGCTGTTATCTATACAATTCTTTGGTGGTGCTTTGTGTCGCTGGCTGCTTGGCATTTTGGGCCCTCGGAGGGCGGGTGGGCGGGGGCCCTTGTTCAGCAACTGCGTTCACCAATAAATAAAATCCGTGCATTGCTACCGACGCCAGGGACGTGGGCCGCAATCGTCCTGCCTCTCAGCTTTCCTGTGCCCCCAGGCCTTTAGACCTTGCTTACATCCATTGCCTCAGACTACGAAGATTTGTTTTCACGCAAGTTACTTGTTGTGGTCTGAATACGCTGGTGCACGACGCTACGCCGCGCCGGCACTTCTCATAACGCTAATCATCATCAGGGCCGTCCATAATGTGGTGGCAGTGCGGGGGCCCGAGTCAAATCCCACCTTGTGGGCCCCCCTGCTGAAGCCTTCAAACTAAACCGGAAGTATTACTACGTCTGACACCAAGGCGTTGAAGCGCGGGGGGCCCCCCAAAGAATGGGGCCCTGGCCAGTTGCCCCAATTCGCTGAAACCCTAGGGGCGGCTCCGCTAAACACGAACACCGGCACTTTTCAGAACAGTTCCTGTACTATGACGGATCTACAGAGGGGAAAAGGAAAGTGAACTTGTGCTACAGGAATGCTTTTTTACGTTTGGTTTGTTGTCCTTCCCTCGCCTCCGCACCTCCAATGAGCACGGTTGGCTACATCCGGCGCGAGAGAAGTTCAACACACGTACGTAAAGGACAAATAGGTTACGCTGGTTACGCTTAATAAAAAAAATATTACAGGCTTTCAGAAATGGTTAGCCTGAAATGATTGGTATTCTTGGTTCTTTCGGTAAAGTCACGTAGAAGGGAAACAATAAAATAAAAAATATATAAAACATTTATTGTTTCCCTTCTACGTGACTTTACAGAAAGAACCAAGAATATGAATCCCTGCAGTCACGAAAGCTTTAAATCAAAATGAAATGATTGGTGTTTTTATTTAGTTCCTTTGATTAAAAATGTATAAAGAAAATAAAGAAAATAACCCTACTCTTTGGTTCTTTCGGTAAAGTCACGTAGAAATAAAATAAATAATAGAATATGACGTTTCGATTGCAACACAAGCAATCATCAGGTGTGAATGCAAGCTCGGAGAGAGACACACATACTGAGAGACAAACACAGACACGGAGAGACACACACACATAGAGACACATAGAGAGACACACACGCACGTAATCAACCAGGTAAAGTGTTAACTGTTGTGTTAGCCGACTTTCTATGTTACATTGCATTACAGTTCTAAGTTTACTAGGTTTGTTTTCTCAAACTTCCAATTTCTCTCCCCCTGCCACTCTCATTGACATGCTAATTTCTCTGCCCCCCCGCCCTCTCTACAGAGGCGTTGTGTCTTTGTGTGTCTGTGTGTGCCTCTCTCTGCGTTGTGTCTCTCTATGTGTGTCTCTCTGTGTGTCTCTCTGTGTCTCTCTCTCTCTGTGGTTGTCTCTCTCTCTCTGTCTCTCTCTGTGTATGTGTCTCTTTCCATGTCTGTTTGTCTCTCTGTGTATGTGTCACTCTCCATGTCTGTGTTTGTCTTTCTCTCTGTGTATGTGTCTGTGTTTGTCTCTCTGTGTATGTGTCTCTCTCCATGTCTGTGTTTGTCTCTCTCTCTGTATATGTGTCTCTTTCCATGTCTGTGTTTGTCTTTCTCTCTGTATATGTGTCTCTCTCCATGTCTGTGTTTGTCTCTCTGTGTATGTGTCTCTCTCCATGTCTGTGTTTGTCTTTCTCTCTGTATATGTGTCTCTCTCCGTGTCTGTGTTTGTCTCTCTGTATATGTGTCTCTCTCCGTGTCTGTGTTTGTCTCTCTGTGTATGTGTCTCTCTCCATGTCTGTGTTTGTCTCTCTCTCTGTATATGTGTCTCTTCACACCTGATGACGGTTGCTTGTGTTGCAATCGAAACGTCGTATTCTATTATTTATTTTAGTTTATTTCTTCGTGACTTTACCGAAAGAACCAAAGAGTGATTCCTGCAGTCACGAAAGCTTCAAATCAAGTTAGGAAAGAACCCTTTACACAGATGGTAGAAGTGTGACTCCATAAACTGGCTCAGCCCAAGCGGAATGAGTCGCGTTCATAATTGACATGTTGCAAGGGAAACACATTGTTGTTCGGTGATACTGTGAGCGGTGCACAAGCACAAATACAAACTCAACATGGTCGTTAATAACACTGCCAATGGCTCTTCATAATTGCACATAATTTACGTGCTATGAAGAAAGGCTTGAAATGTTGCATATTATAAAAAAAAATATTCCCACTTAAGGCCAGATTGAAGAATGTGTCGAGTTTTGTTATTTGTGGTTTTGGAAAGAAAAAAACAACAACGCTTGGTCTATAACACCATTATCCTAAAAAGGGGGGGGGAAATATGCAGTCTATTCTCCTAATGAAACAGAAGTTGCTTTCCTGAAGAACACCGCATTATATAAAAATCGGGTTATAATAAATAATATAGGGCAAAGCACGGTCCGCGATAACACGAGAGATGCGTACGCAGGGCTGAACAAAGACTGAGGTGCGTGGGTAGCATCTAGAAGCATCCAGCAGCATCCCAATGCCTCGTGCGATGCTACGCCGAGGCAGCCGTACGAGCGCTTATTGCTACTCGCGCGACATAGTTCCGTTCACTTAATCGCATTACATCCAATTCGCATCCACGTTTTAAAAAATGCATTCCCTGATACATTCATCACGTTACATCCAATTTGCGTTATGGAAACAACACGCGTTATAGGAGAACAGACTGTAAATATATATCAAGCGACGTTTCAGGCAATGACCCTTGTTCAGAGCTAGGAAACTGAGCGAAACAGAGCGAGTTGGATGCATAACGGACATTGTGCATTGGATGTTTAACTTCGTGATGTTACTTCGGTCTCAGAGGTGAGGCGGGAATTGTCTTCGTGACGACAGGGAAAGCGACGGAGACGATCGCCGGCGTTTTGGAAGGGGCGATGAGAGAGGCGGTGTGGAGGCAGCCGTCGCTGCTGCTCCTGGACGACCTGCACCTCGTGCTGGGCTCGACCTCCAACTTCGGGCCCGAAAACAATCCGGAGGACAACCAGGCCCTGCAGCTGACGGAGGGTAGGTGCGCGCCGACGCGATACGCACGCTTACCCCCTTGGTCATCAACTTCCAGCTGTGTCCGTCATTATTACTGTTATTAATGTTATTGGCCAACACCAAGGGCATTGTACGGTTTTAGCTGATGGGAGGAAAGTAGAGAACCCGCGGGGGAAGAACGTTCAGCCTCCATGCACTCTCTCGCAAAGACAAAGATCCCCCCCCCGTGTAGCCTGTTTATGGACTGTTGGGGCAAGTGTTGTTAGCGAACGTCTATTAAGGCCAGCAAGGCACACGAGGGTTGGTCAAGACCACACCCGGCCACCATTGTCTTCCCGCTGCTGATGTTTTTACATACCGCATCAGGTACTCATTGGAGGCTGAATCGACCTAGGGGAGGCTCATTACCGGTTCAGATATTTGCTGGATGCCCTCACCACTGCACCACCACTCCCCTCCCACACACTCTCACACACAACAACAACAACATCAGCCTCCAATTTGCCACGAAGTCACCAGTGCCTATGCACTTTCAGTCCACATGAAGTTTTGAAGGCTCGCTGACAGGGAGGTTACAGGACAGACCCAGGTGTTATAGCTTGACTGACTGATTTGACTGGCAGATGCAAAGACAGCACTTGCCTCAACAGACTTTTGAAGCAAGTGCTGCTTGCGAGCACCTATGAAGGCCGGAATGGCACACGAAGGGGTGGGTGGCCAGCACCACAACCGGCCCTCTTTGTCTCCCCAGTGGTGACGTTTAAACACCGCACCAGGTACTCATTAGAGGCTGAGTCGACCTAGGGGAGGCCCAGGACCAGTTCACATAATCATCACTAGTGTTGGCCATGCGCGGGAATCGAACTCGGGTCGCCGGGTTCGTAGCGCAGCGCGCTAGCCACGACACTACCGCTACACACACACACCGCACGCTCAGACAACACTGCAGAATCATGGAAGAACATACAAACTCTACACAGAGAGGCACCGCTTGAGGAATCAAACGCAGGCCCCACTTGCAGCGAGGCACGAGTTAATACCACTGGGCCACGCTGCTGCCCTTGATTGGTTAATCAATTCTGTCGCCCCCTCCCCACCCCCTGCCCCCCCCCCTCCTCCTGCCCCCCCCCCCCCCCCCACTAGTGTTCAAACAGCTGTTGTGCGCGGAGATGTCGCAGAGGAGCGTGGTGGCACTGGTGTGCACCGCAGAGTCGGAGGGGGCGCTGCACCGCTCGCTCGTCTCCGCTCAGGGCCTCCACGTGTTCCAGCTGGGGCACGACGTGGCCCCCCTCACGCGGGTAGCCACTGCACTACACCGTTAAGGCCACTGTCACGTGAGAGAACGGAGGAATACCGCCGTCTGGTGTCCAACTGGCACCCGCTGCCCGAGTTAATTTCTATAGTGAGGACGCCCCTTGTACCATGGGTGCTTATCATATCAGCGATGGCACCAGGAAGCCATAGGGATGTCACGGGAATGCCACGGAGATGCCATGGTGGCGAGATGTTAACTACCTCGCCTGGTACATAGGAGGTCGTCGGTTCGATCCTGATCCTGACACCTGTATATTCAGAGTTTGAATGTCTCTCCTGGTCCTGCGGTTTTTCCTTCCACGTTTAGAAACATGCATTTAGAGTATTTGGCTGTGACTATAAATTTGCACGTGATAAGCCACTTAGTTGAGATATCATTTGTGGCCAGGTCACTTCTGTAAAAGAGCTATATAGCTCAGTGGGCCTTACCTGGTAAAAAAAAATTCGAAAAATAGTTTAATGCCATGGGAATGACGTGGGGATGCCACGGAAGGCGTGCTGCAGGTGAGCATGGCTCGTGGCTCCTGGACCTGAGCAAACGCCACATTCCCTCCCCACCTTCCCGCTGTACTAACGTAGTTATGTACTCGCTGCAACGACGAATAGACAAGAGGCCCTGAGTGGTGTATATTTTTCTTATCTCCTGCTTTAGTGCGATAGCGGCCATTCCACTCTTGGCGTTGTATAGTTTGGTTGAGTTTATTTTTGTTCACCCTCCGCCAGGGGGCAGGGCTCATTGAGTTAAAGTGTTTTTTTTCTTCAAGGGTGACCCGGGGGGGGGGTGGGTGAGCGTTGTGGAAAAATGAAACCTCAGAAGGGCACATTTGATAATTGTGACAAATGACAACAGTGCCTTCTGAAAGTTCACTTCTCTACCATCGTGGAGCACTTAGACCAACGACTTGGTGTGATCTATTTACCCGAATTTTATTGTCTTGTATAACACTTTTTATTATTTATGTTTTACTTATGGAGTGATTGAGCAGGTGGGTGGGTGGGTGAGAGAGTTGGTGAATGGGTGAATAAGTCGGTGAGTCAGTGGGTGGGTGTGTGAGTAATTTAGTAAGTAGTTGAGTAGGGGAGTGAGTGAGTAGGTGAGTTAGTGGATGGATGGGTGTGTGAGTGGGTGAGTGAGTAAGTGAATGGGTTCGTGAGTGGGTCAGTAGATGAGTGAGTTAGTGGGTGAGTTAGTGGGTGGATGGGTGAGTGGGTGGGTGTGTGAGTGGGCGAGTGAGTGAGTGGGGCGATTGAGTAGGTCAGTGAGTGGGTGAATAAGTGGGTGAGTGGGTGGGTGTGGGGAGCGGTAGTGTAGCGGTTAGCGCGCTGCGCTATGAATCTGGCGACCCGGGTTCGATTCCCGCTCACGGCCAACACCAGTGACGATTATCTGAACCGGTCCCGGGCCTCCCCTAGGTCGACTCAGCCTAAAATGAGTACCTGGTGCGGTGTGTAAACATTGCCACTAGGGAGACAAAGGCGGTCGGGCGTGGTGCTGGCCACCCACCCCCTCGTGTACCGTTCCGGCCTTCAAAGGTGCTCGCTAACAGCACTTGCCCCTACAGTCTGTTAAGGCTATATGGGGGATCTTTGTCTTTGTCTTTGAGTGGGTGGGTGGGTGGGTGAGTGGGTGGGTGAGCGAGTGAATGTGTGACTGAGTGGGTGATTGAGTGATTGAGCAGGTGGGTGGGTGAGTGAGTTGGTGAATGGGTGAGTAAGTCGGTGAGTCAGTGGGTTTGGTGTGTAATTTAGTAAGTGGGTGAGTAGGGGAGTGAGTGAGTAGGTGAGTTAGTGGATGGATGGGTGAGTGAGTGGGTGTGTGAGTAGGATGTTCGAATGCTCACTGCGGAGGAGAGGCTGCCACTCCTCTGTCGGGAGCTGGACCGGTACCGCCTGGATCTCTGTGGCAATCAGGAGGTCCGGTGGTCCGGCTCTGGCATCTGCCACCATGAGGGGTGGACAGTCCTCTACTCGGGGCAGGAGACTACCAAACAACAGGGAGTGTTTCTTCTTATGAACAAAAGAATGAAGGGGGCGTGGGAGTGTGGCAGTGAGGTGTAGGAAGCTGTAAGCCCCAGGCTACTTTGGGCTCGCCTTCCCATCAACCGGAGGCGAGGAGTGGTGGTCGTGATTACTTATACCCCCACCGAAGACGAACATCCGTGGAGGGATGCAGGCAAGGCCGATGAGTCAGATGCCTTCTATGACCTCCTGTCACAGGTGCTAGCTAAAGTAGCCCCTCGGGATCGAGTCAACTTGTTGGGTGACTTCATTGCCCGAGTTGGTCATGATGCTGGCACCTGGTCTGGAGTGATTGGAAGGCATGGGCCAGATCAGCTCAATAACAACGGTAGGAGGCTGCTAGATTTTTGTGAGCCCATGGGCTTGTAATTACCAACAAGCTGTTACGGCATCGGCGCATCCACACAACATCATGGATGCATGCCGGGTCGAAGCAAGAACATCTGCTGGACTACATAGTGATGGAACAGCGGATGCGGGCCCATGTCCTTGACATCAGGACCTACCGTGGAGCTGATCTGCCCTCTGACCATCGACTTGTCATCTGTAAGATGCGCCTGCCATTCTTCCACTCCGGTGGTGGGTGTACACCCAGGACCCCATTCCAACCTAAGGTGACCTAGTCTCAGCTAGCTGATGAAAGTTGCAAGTGAGAATTTCATCATCGCTTGCGGCTGGGGTTGGTATCGCCCCCCACTCCTCCAGATGTCGAGGGTAAATGGGTGAGGTTTAGAACTGTGACTCGGGCAGCTGCAATGGCTGCTTTGGGTATGTGGTCCAGACCTCCCCAGAGACCCTGGCTGACAGAGGAGGTGTTCAGGATGGCTGAGAAAAAGCGACAGGCCCACTTTAATCGTCTATAGCATCCCATATCAGAGAATGAGGAGGCTTACCGCAGCCTTCGCTCGGAGGTGCGGAGAGCCGTGAGGCGCTGCAAGGATGGGTGGTGGTCGCGGGTTACTGAGGAGATGGAGTCTGCCTCAATGGCCCACGATCACAAATCCATATTTAACTCCATCAAAAAAGTAACCTGCAGCACGACACCTATTACCATCAGGGGAAAAAAACGGTGATCCAATCTCTGACCCTCAGGAACAGACTTGCAGATTTGCTGAGCATTTCTGTGAAGTCCTGGGGGAGGGGAAATCCCTTGACATGGAAAACATTGTGGGACAAAGTGGGGATGACCCTGCTGAGGCTGCGGTGCCTCAAATATTGGAAGAACAAGTCACTCCCTGTGAGTGACTGGCTGAGGAGCCATCTGTTGAGGAAGTACTAAAGGAGATCCAGAGTCTGAGACCAGGAGAGGCACCGGGCAGAGATGATCTCCCAAGCGAAATGCTGAGGTAGGGTGGCGTTTGTGCACAGACTGCCCTACATGACATCATAACAACAGTCTGGACCACTGGACAGGTTCCGCAGGATTGGAAGGATGCCCTTGCAGTCCCCCTCTTTAAGAAGGGGGACCGCACAGACTGTAACAACTACAGGGACATCTCACTCCTCAGTGTGCCGGGAAAGGTCCTGGCAAGGATTATTCAACATCGCCTTGCCAGGCACGCTGAGGAGAGGCTTGCGGAGCCCCAATGCGGTTTCAGGAAAGGGTGGTCCTGCACAGATGCCATATTTTCTGTCCGTTTGCTACAGCAGAGGTATAGGGAATTCCAACAAGACCTACATCTCTGCTTTATTGACCTGGTCAAGGCCTATGATACCATCAGTATGCCTGAGCTCTGGGTTGTTTTTCGTGCTTTCGGAGTCCCTGACGCTCTGCTCACGATCATTAAGGACCTTCATGATGGTGAGCGAGCCCGGGTAAACCTACGTGGCCGGGAATCAGAGCCATTCCCTGTTCACCTTGGAGTGCGACAGGGATGTCCTCTGGCTCCCACATTATTTAACATATTTTTTGACCACATTAGTTCGTGAATCCTTTGATGGCTATACCAGAGGAATTTCCATCTGGTACAGATACAATGGGAGGCTGATCGATGCCCGGGTGCGGTCAAGGGATGGCTTCCTATTGGTCAACCATGTTATATATGCCGATGATCTGGTAATTGCCGCTCACTCAGAGGAGGAGTTGGAGGCGCTGCTGCTGAAACTGGAGCATGCCACTATGAGGTGGGGCCTTACCATCAGCCCCACCAAAACTAAGCACCTGCCTGGGTATTTTGTACTTTCGGGCAACCCACCCCCACAACTCCCAATCGGTGATGGGGCAGTTGTGGAGAGAGTGGAGAGATTCCCATACCCGGGCAGTGTGCTTATGACCGGCTCCGGTTTGACAGCAGAGGTCTCACTCAGAATCAGTCGAGCGGAATTTTTTCATCAGTTGCGTAACGCTGTGTGGAAGCTACCTGGTCTGTCGCTCCGTACGAAGCTTCAAGTCTTCTCGGCCATGGTCATTCCCTCCCTTCTCTACGCTTACGAAACGTGGACCCCCCTAATGGAGCATCTTCGCCAATTGGAAACATTTAGGCTGGCCTGCCTACAATCCATCCTGGGTTTAACCAGGCTGGATTGTGTGAGGAGCTCACAAATCCTTGAAAGATCTGGGCAAAGTCCCATCGGTGAGCTCCTCCGGCAGGCAAGGCTGCGTTGGCTGGGTCATGTAGCCCGCATGCCCAGTCACTGCATGCCTAAACAGCTTTTGTTCGGCCGGATAGAGGGGGCTAAACGGGTGCGGCACGGGCTAGAGACGAGATTGATGTGGTACATGAGGATGTGGAGCTGAGTGGACTTGTCGATGACTGATACCAGTGGTATCAAGATCGGCCTCTGTGGAGGAGACTCGTAAAAGACGCTGTTGAGCAGTTGGAGGCAGTCGCCCTCCAACAACAACGGAGGGCGGAGGAGCGACGCTCACAACAACGAGCGGAGCGCCGGGTGGCTAAAGCACAGCAAGTTGGCAGAGTAGGGGGCACAGGTGGTGCATCAGCCAGTCATCTCAGTCAGTCAACCCGTGGCACCTGGATCTGCCCCGTGACCTGCCAGCGGGCGTTCGACACTTCACGTGGCCTCAAGGTGCACATAGCCTGGCACAAGCGTCGTGGTGATGTCACCGCCACTTAGTGGCGAATGGCGATTGTTGTTGTTGATTGAGTGGGTGAGTGGGTGTGTGTGTGAGTGAGTAAGTGGGTGTGTGAGTGAGTGAGTGGGTGGCTGAGCGAGTGAGTGGGTGGGTGGCTGAGCGAGTGCGTGAGTGATTGGGTGGGTGAGTGGGTGGGTGAGTGAGTGGGTAGATGAGTGAGTGGGTGAGTCGGTGGGTGACTGAGTGGGTGACTGAGTGGGTGAGTGCGGCTGCCTCTGCAGGAGGACGGCCAGGAGCTCCTGGCAGCCGTCGTTCGCAACAAGTCGAGCGTCTCTGAGCGGGGACTGAGTTGCGCAGAGCTGCAAGAGGTGGCCAAGCTCACGGGCGGCTTCCTCGCTCGGGACGTCGTGCAGCTGGTGGAGCGGGCAGTGCACGCCCACCTGCAGGCCAACGCGCCGCCCCACGGGCATGGCACGCCGCAGGGTAACGCTCGGCGTGAGGCCCCCCCCCCCCCCCCGCTTATGGGAATCGCGGCTAGCGAATTGTTGCGTCGAGAGTCTGGCAGGATGGTGGCAGCGTCGGTGGAAGCACTCGTGCCTCAGCGATATAAAGGCCTGAGTTTGATTCCCAACTCAGTCCCCTTTTCTGTCTGGATTTTGTATATTCTCCCGTGCTGCATGGGGTTTCCTCCGGGTTCTCCGGTTTATCATAGATACTAAAAAAAACATTTAATGTTACTGGTATTGGACAAAATATCCCAATGCTGAAAATCTTTCTGTAAATTATTTCGTTGGGATTACACCCAGCAGCAGCAGCGACAACATAGCCCACAACTGCGAAAAACTTGGCAGGACCCTCCTGAAAACGGTTCTTGAAACTCGGTATGGCTTTCCTAGGTAAAGAAGCGCGATATTTTTAAAATTATATTCTTGGTTCTTTCGGTAAAGTCACGTTGAAGGGAAACAATATAAATAATAAAATATATAAACCAATTAAATTCTCACGACGTTTCGACTGTAACACAAACAGTCATCAGGTGTGAAAACCAATGGCAAGAACATTTGAAAGAAGTGGCGGTTTGTATTTATTTTTAAACGTTAGCACCACGGATAGCGATTTGACAGTTTGTTTAGAAGGACGAGTCCATCTATGTTCGGAAAAGAGGAGGGGGGAGACGAAAAATTAATGTATGCTGTCTGAAAGCCACCGTAAGCGTGAACAATCATTTAAGACCCGAAATGGTTTATCAAATCCTTCCAATGATTGCTAAGCCAGAATCCATCTTCTCAGTTTAAATTGTCTTTGTGTTTGTATATGTGGATAGCCTCATGAACGAATCTCTTATGGTAGCCCGATGGCTTGCGTGACTTTACCGAAAGAACCAAGAATATGAATCACTGCAGTCACGAAAGCTTTAAATCAAAATTTGTTTAATTGTTGGATTTGGTTCCACAGAAATTCTATGACCCATCTATAAGTTTACACAAATATTTCAACTCAGATATTCAACCTGACTGTTAGACTAGTGCCCAATCTTTTCACATGAAAGTCGCTGCTACCCCGCAATTAAACTCACTAGGTTAAGACTTTGCTGGGATTGTGAATTGTGTTTGTTGTCCTTCCCCCCCCCCCCCACGGCACCTCCAATTAGCACGGTTGGCTACGTGCGGTGCGAAAGAAGGTCACCGTACGTGCAACCGCCTGAAAAAAAAAAACAGTAAAAACCAGTTATCAGTTGCGACACAGATCTTGAAATATCTTGAGCATTAGACATTAGTTTTCCCTTTTCAATTCAGAATCGAAGGGAGCTTGCCACACTGCAGTGTAAGCGGTATCTCACTGGACTTGCAATCCAGATTATTTTGCTGGTATAAATGTCCAAATAATGAGCCACTTTAAATTTTGATTTAAAGCTTTCGTGACTGCAGGGATTCATATTCTTGGTTCTTTCGGTAAAGTCACGTAGAAGGGAAACAATAAAATAATAAAAATATAAAACAATACAATTATCACGACGTTTCGACTGCAACACAAGCAATCATCATCAGGTGACTTTACCGAAAGAACCAAGAAAATTGAACCACTTTGTTGAGCTATCATTTGTGGCCAGGTCGCTTCTGAAAAATCAGTTAATACCTCAGTGTGCTTTGCCTGGTAGGATGGGGATGGTTTAGTTTAATTTGTATGTGGTTGGGTGATTTGTTTACCGTTCTTGTACTTTGCACTACTACCATGTTTTTGTATTGTCTTTTGTTGTAACGTTTTGACCCTGTGGCCCCTACTGGACAGCTGTGAAAAAGAGCTTAACAGCTCATCGGATTCCTCCTCCAGGGTACATAAATGTTCTGATTCTGTTGCCGGTTTGATCTCCCGGCGTGGCAACGGAATCTATCGGGGCAATTTTCTCAGTCTCCCAACCCACTGCCTCTGTCCACCCAACGGATTAAATGTCTACACCACTGATTGGCAGGTCACGTTGCGGTGGGGTCAAGTGTGGGTACTCCCGCCTCTTCCAATGATGTCGAGCCAACGAGGCAGGGGCATTTGCAGGGCTGCACCTTTTACCGACGATCGATTTCAGAACGGGTTATGAAATCTATTAACGGTGACATGTTACCGTTTATCAACCATAAAATTCGCCGTCAACTGCCCGGGCGGTAGTGTCGCGGATAGTGCTACGCTGCGCTATGAATCCGGCATCCCGAATTCGATTCCCGGTCACAGCCAACACCAGTGCCGATTATATGAACTGGTCCTGGGCCTCCCCTAAGTTGACTCAGCCTCAAATGAGTACCCAGTGCGGTGTGTAAAAATATCGCCACTGGGAAGACAAAGGCGGTTGGGCGTGGTGGGGGTCACCCACCCTCTACGTGTGCTGTACCGGCCTTCATAGGTGCTCACAAACAGCTCTTGCCACGACAGACTATTAAGGCTGCACGGGGGATCTTTGTCTTTGTATGCACACCCGCCCGGGCGGTTGTGTACACACCCACATGCGCGTGCTGCACACACGTGTGATGGATCGCATCGCTCTCCCCGTTACCAGCGGCAACGCACCACGAGTGCTCACTCGCTGCATTATTCACGTTCCTGGGTACTGACGTTGGCTGGCCCCCAACCTCGCTCGCGTGAATTGCAAACACTGCAGGAGGTGGCCCGGCGGCCCCGGGGGGCGGCATATGCAGCAATACAAGCGGCTGAGCGGCACCGCAGCGGCCGCCGTGTACTCATCGTGAGGAAATGGTTGCCGATGTTTCAACAATGCAGTGGTGCCGTGTTAACCCCGGAGTAGTGTTTACCCCACATCGAGATCGGTTAATTGACAAATCAATGTCGGTCGACCCCCGAGTTGTGGGGTATGGGGTGTGGCGGGCTGTACTAATAATTTTACGAAGGGCGCGGTGGTGCAGGGCGGTGGAATTCCGCGAGGCGGGGGAGTGCGCACCATCGGTGAGACAATTAAAGGGAGGATATATTATTTGGGTCTTTCGGTAAAGTCACGTAGATAGGTTGAAAGGAAATAACAAAAAACTACGTTTCGATCACAACACAAGCGATCATGTGTTGTGATCGAAACGTCGTAGTTTTTTGTTATTTCCTTTCAACCTATCTACGTGACTTTACCGAAAGACCCAAGCAATATGAATTCCTGCAGTCACGAAAGCTTTAAGTCAAAAGGGAGGATAGTTTCATTTGGGGTTGTTTTTTTAAACCGGCTTCTAAATGAAAATATGTGCGAGGCTATTTTAGACTTGTACAAATAACCAATATATTTACAGTAAACCCTTGTTAATTCAACACATATTGGGCTCTGGCCTTGCCGAATTATCCAATATTCCGAATTATGTACAATGATACTCCCCAGCGCCTCCTGCTCCAAAAATGTTTTTCTCCAAATTTGTTTGCAAACTCTTCACACACCATACGCATTGACACACCTGCATAATTTTTTTTCCCAAAAACTTTGGATTTGTCTAGCAGACGAAGGGATTTATACTTCAGTCCATTTCTATTATTTCTTGATGTGGGTGTAGACGATATCTCTGAGAAGGTTGGCTTGCGCAGAGTGCATAAGCAAGGTGAAGTTCAAAGCGACGGGTCTGCTGTTAACGCTCACCACGCGCGCTGCCACCAGACTGAGTCGTTGTGTTGGTCGTGGCGCATGGCGTCGCTCCACGTGCATGCAGTAATTGGAACATTCGGTACGGTCAGCTTATGGCGAATGACTAATACACCGTTTTTCTGCCGAAAGAGCAGCCGTGCCAAATTATCCCCAATTACCAATTTACAAATACCGATATAACGAGGTTTTACTGTAAGCAGAAAATATTCCTCAACATATCTGTGTGTCTCGACGTAATAAACACAAGTACAATTTTTTTTACAAATCTCACCAGCACCACGGCCTCCTGGTGGTATGTAATTTCACCAGCATTGGTTTCGACACGAGCAAAAACTCTGGAACCGTTTTGTACATTCTGTGTGTCATCAGCATGCGTACAATTTCCCTGGGACAGATTGGCCGATTCTTGATTTTGTTCTCATACTTTTCAAACATTAATGGACTCGTCCGTCTGAACAAAGCTCGTCGCTCTCCGTGGTGATAATCCCTCACACCAACATCATGCTAATCCCCCAGTTACATGTTAATTTATATGTAAACTCCTCTCCCCCCTCCTCCGTTCCCACACCAACATCATGCTAATCCCCCAGTTACATGCTAATTTATATGTAAACTCCTTTGTCAAGGCGCTCTGTTCCTCCCACACAGCTTAAAAGACGCTGCCATGCTTGGCAGGGTTCACTCAAGCGCTGTCTTCCGGACAGTCCTGTTTCTTCACCTGAGGAAGGCTACTTGTGTTGTGGCCGAAACGTCGTGAGAATTTTATTCTGTTATTATTTTTATTATTTTATCCCCATTCTACGTGACTTTACCGAAAGAACCCAGAAGTTGTTCTCATACTCTTAGGTTATTTCGGTAAAGTCGCGTAGATAGGGAACTAAATAAATAATATTTCACGGCGTTTCGATCGCAACAAGAAGCGGCCGTCCTCAGGTGAAAGAGAGAAACGTGCCTCTGTGACGAGGCATTATAAAGAGGGGGGGGAGGGGAGGGGGGGAGGCCGCAAAGGGGCGAGAGGGTGGGGATAAAATTCGAAGAGGGCTTGGGTGAGAGAGAGGAAAGAAATGCGACAAGGAAGCCTAGATATCAAACTTAACAACATTTAGAAATGTAATGCATCTCAGGAAGTCGGCTAACACAACAGTTAACACCCTACCTGGTTGATTCAGTCCTTCCAAAGATTGCAAAATTTTGCATCATCTTCTCGGTTGAAATTATGTCTGAGTTGTGTGGAAAACCTCCCCGTAGAGGCGGTTCAATCTTGATTAGAAGCTTCCGTGACTGCAGGATTTCATACTCTTTGGTTCTTTCGGTAAAATCACGTAGGTAGACATTTCTTTTCTCTCTCTCACCCAAGCCCTCTTTGAATTGTATCCCCACCCTCTCGCCCCTTTGCGGCCTCCCCTCGCCCCTCTATATAATGCCTCGTCACAGAGGCATGTTTCTCTCTTTCACCTGAGGACGACCGCTTGTTGTTGCGATCGAAACGTCGTGACCTATTATTTTTTTTTCCTACGTGACTTTGCCGAAAGAACCTAAGCATACTGATCCCTTCTGTGAAGGATGTGATTCCTGACATGCAATACCCTGGTGTCTACAAACTAAGTTGTGTCTGCGGCAGCAGTTACATTGGGGAAATGAAACGACATGTCTCGGACCGTGTTCGCGAACACAAGGCAGATTTGAAACACGGCAGAACCAATACCTCTGCCGTGGCTGATCGTTGTTATGACGCAGTGGGCTCGCACGATATTGTTTTTTTTTCTGAGACCAAGGTACTCTGCAAACCTTCGGGCTACCATCAAAGATTTGTTCATGAAGCCATCCAGATATATAAACACAGACATAACTTCAAACGAGAAGATGGGTACAAATTTAGCCAACTCTCTGAGTTGCATTACATTTCTAAATGTTGTTACGTTTGATATCTAGGCTTCCTTGTCACATTTCTTTTCTCTCTCTCTCACCCAAGCCCTCTGAATTGTATCCCCACCCTCTCGCCCCTTTGCGGCCTCCCCTCCTCCCCCTCTTTATAATGCTTCGTCACAGAGGCACGTTTCTCTCTTTCTGTCTTTCACCTGAGGACGACCGCTTGTTGTTGCGATCGAAACGTCGTGATCTATCATTAATTTATTTTCCTACCTACGTGACTTTACCGAAAGAACCCAAGAGTATGAAATCCTGCAGTCACGAAAGCTTCTAATCAAGTTTGTTCTCATATGTTCTGCACAATGACGGGAATTATAATTTTGTAAGAGGTGAATAGTGGCATAGGTTTTCACAGCCAATATTTTGCCCAAAGAAATTAGAATACATTAATTTGCATTGGTTAATATCTAGTCTAAATCTGCTTGGTTTTCCTGCGATATCAGGACACCTGTTTATTGTGACTTCCTGGGTTCTAACCTAACGATGCTTGACACAGTTTTAAATAGAACTTCGCGTATCCAGCAGCTACATTTTGTCATGGGAATTCTTCCACAACTTATCAGTCAGTAGGGTGAAAAAAGTTATAATTGGTACGTTAAACACATTAATTTGTATTGGTTAATATCTAGTCTAAATCTGCTTGGTTTTCCTGCGATGTCAGGACACCTGTTTATTGTGACTTCCTGGGTTCTAACCTAACGATGCTTGACACAGTTTTAAATAGAACTTCGCGTATCAAGCAGCTAAATTTTGTCATGGGAATTCTTCCACAACTTATCAGTCAGTAGGGTGAAAAAAGTTATAATTGGTACGTTAAACACTCGAACACTTGACAATTTAATTTGTCGGGTGGTGGAGGGTTAGATCATTACGTCGCCTAACCCAATGACCAATTACGAAAAGACGTTTATAGCCATGCGAGCGTTTGGCATTATTGATAAGTTGTGAAAAAATTCTCATCACCAAGTTTATCTTTTAGATATGCGACATTTGCCTTTTGTAAGGTTGCACACAAAGTGCTTACCACAAATGAACCACAATACCTTGCTGATCTTCTCAAGGAGCATGAAGCATCGCGCAAACTCCAGTCATCCTCGCAGCGGCTTTTAGCTTGCCATCGAACAAAGCCAGTCACTGCATTTCGTCCTATCGGATGTGCTTCTGCGGCCGTCTGGAACGCTCTTCTGATATTAGGAAGCCACTGGTGCTATACGCTTTTAAATCTAGATTGGAAACTAATTTATTTTAAACTATTTTTTGTGTTTAGTTTGTTGTCCTACCCTGCACCTCCGATTAGCACGGTTGGCTACGTACGCTGCGAAAGAAGTTAAATATTCACAAAAACAAAGATTCCCTGTATAGCCTGTAACAGACTGTTGGGGCAAGTGCTGTTAGTGAGCACCTATGAAGGCCTGCACGGCACACGAGGGGGTGGGTGGCCAACACCACGCCCGGCCGCCTTTGTCTCCTGAGTGGTGATGATAACACACCACACCAGGTACTCATTTGAGGCTGAGTCGATCTAGGGGAGGCCCAGGAAAGATACAGATAGTCATCACTGGTATTAGCCTGAGCGGGAATCGAACTCGGGTTGCCAGGTTCGTAGCGCATCGTGATAACCGCTACTCTACCGCTCCACGCATTCAAACGCACACACGTATACACACACATACACACACACACGTACACACGTGTGGTGCAGGGCTAAACCTGAGCACAGAGGACTTGAGGGCAGCTTTGCGTGGATTCACGCCGTCCTCCCTACGCAATGCGAACCTCCACGAGCCCTCGGGCCTGGGCTGGGACAGCGTGGGCGGCCTGGTCGCCGTCAAGCAGGTCCTCATGGACACTGTGCAACTGCCGGCCAAGGTACGTACGTGTGTGTACGTGTGTGTACGTGTGTGTACGTGTGTGTACGTGTGTGTGTACGTGTGTGTACGTGTGTATACATTTAGAAATGTGCGAAGAGTATTTGGCTTCTACAAATTTCCACGTGATATGCCACTTCGTTGAGCTATCATTTGTGGGAAGCCAGGTCGCTTCCGAAAAAGAGCTATAAAGCTCAGTGGGCCTTACCTGGTAAAATGAAAATAGTTTTAGTTATTTAGTATTGACACTCTCACCAAGGGAAGCCACATTAATC
Source organism: Petromyzon marinus (assembly GCF_048934315.1). Lineage (NCBI taxonomy): Eukaryota > Metazoa > Chordata > Hyperoartia > Petromyzontiformes > Petromyzontidae > Petromyzon > Petromyzon marinus. The sequence goes on from NC_133685.1 coordinate 6,748,860, forward strand.
CAGTTGTACACAGAGTCATCGGTGAATGTGTATTGGCCAAATCTCAAATTAACCTTTGGTACCTTACAGAAGAAATGTGATCCACACCTTATATTGTAAGCAATGAAATCTGGAATAAGCAAACAAGTTAAGCTACATCGCCACAGATAATGGAATTTGCCGATTGACTCTATTTATCCACACAAATTTAGAGGATAATATATAGCTGTTACGCAATGCAGGATGGGAAATAAACAGGGATGATCGTGGTTCGTAGTAAGAACAGTGGGGCGGATTATTTTCATTGACCCTTTAGGTCCTGCGGATAACAGTAGTCGCCGGTATAATAGGGTTGCGGATAAGAAGAGTTGTGAATATACTGGAGGAATCTGATGAGCTATGAAGTTATTTTTCACATATGCCCAGTAGAATGACGATCGAGTGGCAGGTCGCTGTTTAAACGACTGCGTGCCGCTGGGTGCAGTACCCTGCGCTGTTCGAGAGGCTGCCGATCAGACAGCAGACGGGGGTCCTGCTGTACGGCGCCCCCGGCACTGGGAAGACCCTCCTGGCCGCGGCGGTTGCTCACGAGAGTGGCATGAACTTCATCAGCATCAAGGTGAGGCGGCGGTACGGGCGCCTTTGAGAACGTATGTTATATTTTACGTTCGCGCAGTCTAACCCAAAAACATCTATCGTGGATGACGTTGGTCGCCAAAGCCTACGCGTTCAACTTTTAGAACGTGTCGCCACGATCGCGTCCCCAGTCGCGGTAAATGCTGGGCGTTATTAAAATCGTGACGTGTGCTGGTTATTTGATGGGTTTTTTTTGCCGGCAAAGACGTAGGCGTTTGCGCGAGATGAGCACAACGTGAGGGCATGCGGTGTTGTCCGGCACTGTGTGGTGTGTGTGGTGTGTGTGGTGTAATCAAGCGGGTGTTGTCTCCCTGGCAGGGCCCGGAGCTGCTGAATAAGTACGTGGGATCGAGCGAGCAGGCCGTCAGGGACGTTTTTAAGAGGTGAACAGAGACGTGTGGCTCTTGTATTTTTGTATTTTTTTTTTAATCAAGTGCACACTTCCTGAGCGCAGGCCCAAAAGTAAAAAAAAAACGTCAAGTGGACAACACCCAACGGGCACTATCGAGGTGGCAAAAAATAATCCGGGTTAACGCATACGTCGCTTGACTGGAGCAACGTCATGGTAACAGCATGATAAAAGGGATAACCAGGGGTAAATCCCAAAGTGGAGCATTGTGAGGGGAGAAGCAGAAAGAGGCAGTGGTAGTGTTTTGACCTGCAGGGTGGTGAGTGAGTGGCTGGGTGGCACACAGTGTGAATGGCACGAAATAGCTCGCCTGGTAGACCCGAGTCCTCCACACTGGTGGAGGATTCAATGAGTAAAGTTCACGGGATCGGTAACCGTGGTAGTAGCGACAGGCGAGTGACAAGGAGGCGACTGGCTGGTGGTGAGTGAGTGGCTGGAGCGAATCGCTGAGTGTTGGATCATCAATCGCTTCGACTGTTCTGCCTTGAATGTTGTTGGCTGTGTGTTTACTTCACTGCCTTCCCATCAACACACGGGGGAAATACAGGGTCCAGGTTAAACGGTGAAAGCTTGACGCTCATTCATAATGCAGCATTGTATAAATCATGTGAACGTGGCACGCAGGGCTGTGTGCTCCGCGCGAAATGAAACCCCCAAATATAAAGGTGAAACACTCCCGGCAATAAAAACAAATGTTACATAACGTAGGGTAAGATACACCCCCCCCTTTAAAAAGTGAACAACGAGGAAAATAGAAAATAAATGCCGATCCATTGGAATAAGCTCACCTTGCACGGTCAGTGCAAGGTGAGCTTGTCTGGCCGCGTGGCTGTATGTGCGTCGATGCGGTGTGCAGCCCGCGGAGCAGCCCAGCGGCGCAGCGTCTCAGCATTGCAGCAGCTCCTCAGCTCGGCAGCTCAGCAGCTCAGCAGCTAAGCAAGCGCAGTATTGCAGCAGCTCGGCAGCTCAGCATTGCAGCAGCTCAGCAGCTCAACAGCTCAACAGCTCAGCAGCCCAGCAGCACAGCATTGCAGCAGCCCAGCAGCGGAGCATTGCAGCAGCCCAGCAGCGCAGCAGCTCAGCAGCTCGGCAACCCAGCAGCTCAGCAGCCCAGCAGCTTAGCAGCCCAGCAGCTCAGCAGCACAGCATTGCAGCAGCTCAACAGCTCAGCAGCACAGCATTGCAGCAGCTCAACAGCTCAGCAGCACAGCATCCCAGCGGCGCAGCAGCTCAACATTGCAGCAGCTCAGCAGCTCAGCATTGCAGCAGCTCAGCAGCTCAGCAGCCCAGCAGCTCAGCATTGCAGCAGCGCAGCAGCTCAACATTGCAGCAGCTCAGCAGCTCAGCATTGCAGCAGCTCAGCAGCTCAGCAGCCCAGCAGCTCAGCATTGCAGCAGCGCAGCAGCTCAACATTGCAGCAGCTCAGCAGCTCAACATTGCAGCAGCTCAGCAGCTCAGCATTGCAGCAGCTCAACAGCTCAGCAGCACAGCATCCCAGCGGCGCAGCAGCTCAACATTGCAGCAGCTCAGCAGCTCAGCATTGCAGCAGCTCAGCAGCTCAGCAGCCCAGCAGCTCAGCATTGCAGCAGCGCAGCAGCTCAACATTGCAGCAGCTCAGCAGCTCAGCATTGCAGCAGCTCAGCAGCGCAGCAGCTCAACATTGCAGCAGCTCAGCAGCTCAGCAGCCCAGCAGCTCAGCATTGCGGCAGCTCAGCAGCTCATCCACGACTCAACGAGCCGAGAGCCCAGGAGCATTGCGCAAGCACTCCGCTGCTCTTGAAGCCATTATCTCTCTCAACCAAGCCGCAATGTTAAATTATAGTTCCAGTCGTGTTTTTGAATCGGGCTTTGAGTCCGTTATACGTACCATGGTTCTGTTCTGGGTGACTGCAGTCGCACGTTGACGGAGAGTTTTACATTTTCCATTAGTGCATCAGGTATCCGTGTCTGCTACCATGGTTTGTGTGCATGTGGTTTTGGGGTTGTGGCCCTGTAAGTTTCACGGACGATCAAAGCCGGAGTCTGTCACGAGATGTTGGTTTGTGACTTTTTGTGAACTCCATTTGGCTTTCCAAGCATCAACCAGGGTTGAAGTTGCATCGCTGAAGGTTAAGCGCGTGTGCCACGTAATGATCTTACGATAGTGATTTGACAAAATCGTTACGCGGTCTAACCCGACACTCAGTGATGAATCTGTGTTCGGCACTGACGCTGTGTGGGTCTCGGAAACAGAAGACCTGGCCACAAATGACAGCTCAACGAAGTGGCTTATCGCGTGGAAATTTGTAGCAGCCAAATGCTTTTACAGTGCCAAGCCGCAGGATTGACGCTCTGCCTCGTCGTTGCATTTCGTCCGTTGCAGGGCCCAGGCCGCGAAGCCGTGCATTCTGTTTTTTGACGAGTTTGATTCGCTTGCTCCGCGCCGCGGTCACGACAACACGGGCGTGACGGACCGCGTGGTGAACCAACTGCTCACCCAGCTGGACGGCGTGGAGGGACTGCACGGTGAGGGGGGTTGGCGGCTCCCTTGTTTCACCCGCTGGACGGCCAGAGATGGAGTTCGTGTCACGGCCTCTTTGCGGCACGCCTCCTTCAGCTGGGCCATTACCCTCGTACAATAAACACTCATCCTCTTCCGGCCAGGGGGAAAGTGGAAACAAATGACGAAATTGGCAGTGGACACCTATGGGCTATGTGCCCATGGATCGTGATGATTATTATTCCATCCTATCAGCAGCCTCGTCTAAAATGCTTAAACGTAGCCATTCTTCTTTTCTGTTTTCTTTGAATCCACATGTAACTTTTTGAAGGCAATAAAATGTGTTGTTTTTTTTTCAAGGTAGTTCTTTTCCCCCAATTGTATGCCATTTGCTATTGGAGTCATGAGATGGAGAAATCCATTCGGATCCCTCGCAGATCAGTGCAACCCTTCGTGTTAGAGAACATTCCATGGATGCAGATATCACCGAGCTACCTCTGAGGTCCGTTTAAGTGACCTTTGGCCCACACAGTTGAGGGAAGCACTTTCCCACCCGCTCTGCAGATGAGAGTAACGTCCATTGCATGACAACCTGATATTTAATTCCAAGATATTCAATTTAGCCAAATGCACTCACTGGTGACCGGGCTGAAACCATTAATTCGCTACATTGAGAACCTGGTTTAATAATAATAGGTGACTGCCTGGGTTCGAACCCGGGATGTATGTATGTACGTTGAACTTCTTTCACACCGTACATAGCCAACCATCTTATCCTTGCCAGCTCAGGGCTCTCAACTCTGAGCTTACCTTGTTTGTTTAGGGCACCAATTATATTCGGAGGTGGATTTGTTATGAGCATTCCTGCTTGATTAAACGTGTTAATGATTTTACTCTAATTCCCACCTTTAGTTCATTCAGGGCCCTCCACAGTCCCCATTGCTTGTCGCCGTGTGGAGAGACTTAATCCTGACACAACGAGTGGTGGTGCTTCACAGACAACAGTTGGAAAATATCGTCGTCAGGCCAGGTAGCACAGCTGTAGAGCGAGAGGCTCAAAATCAGAAGTTTGCAAGTAACCATTCTAGTTGTTGGTTGACTCGGCCCATCATCCTTGCGGGGTCGTTAAAATAAATAACCACTTTGTGTGGGAAGTCAATACTGGGTGCCCTATGAATAGACTCGCCCCACCCACCATAGGGGCTCAGGGCTGTAAAGAGGAGTGCGCACCGCCTCATTGCCGCCTTGAGCAGGAAATCACTTTGATTGGGGCATGACGGTGGCGAGATGTTAACTACCTCACCTGGCATACAGGAAGTCGTGGGTTCAGTCCCGACCCTGACGCTAATATAGTTGGAGTTTGCATGATTCCCCCGTGGTCGCGTGGATTTTTCTAGAGGTTCTCCGGTTTTTCCCTCCACATTTAGAACCAACGTGCATTTGGATTATTTGGCTGCTATAAATTTTCACACGACGATAAGCTACTTCGTTGAGCTATCATTTGTAATTGCCACATCACTTCGTGAAAAGAGGTGTGAAGCTCAGTGGGCCTTACACCTGGTAAAATAAAAAAAATATGTTTTATAGTTTACCTTCGATGTCCGTGTTTGGTGTGGTGAACATTCTTGCCGCAGGAGTGTACGTGCTGGCTGCCTCCAGCCGCCCGGACCTGATTGACCCAGCCCTGCTGCGTCCGGGCCGACTCGACCAAACGCTCTTCTGTCCGCCTCCCTCACTGGTGAGCCATCGGGCCCATTGCGCCTTCGTCGCTGCCAAGAGAGCCGCCGGCCGGATGTTCCGCATAGTTTACGCTATACAGGGACTCCTCTACTTGCGTTATGTTCCAGAGGTCTGTTTGCAAGTCGATTTGTTCGTAGGTCCAACTTTACTGCTGTCAATTCCAAACATGTTGCACGGCACGTTCACTAAACAGGAGGAATGGCTTTAAAAGTTGTTTCATCTCCTGTAGATGTCACTGGTTCTTCACATTCTACAGATGTAGATGCCACCGCCACCATCTATTGCGCGGCGATTGAACTTACGACTCGCAGTCCGAACAAGCAACTGGACATACAGACTGGTTTGTTCGTATCTATAAACTTCATAAGTCGAATTTTCGTAAATAGAGGAGTCCGTGTAGTAATCGTAATAATAATGTCAACTTGTAAACCGCCGCCAACGCACAGTTTTAGTTCATTCACGAACAGCTACAACGACTCAAGAGGCTCGAGGAGGAACCAGAGATAAATGCATAGGCAGCCACACGGTTAATTGTCCAAGCTCTACAGTCCTCTACATATTTAGGCCAATTCATGAGTGTTTACATTTAGAGGAAATCTGAGCACCAGGAAGGAAAAACCCACGTATACACGGGGGCAACACTCTTATCCCGTACAGTTGGAACAGGTGGAGTCCACATTTTTGTTGTGGCGAGCCAGGGCACGGCTCCTCCTCAACGCCCACGGGAAGGGAGTTTCCCAGCAACATCTGTGCGGTGATCCACCAACCTTCGCTGCTGCGTCCACAGCGCTGGATTACAGGCGGCCACGTGCGGTAGCAGCATAGCCACCACCGGCCAGCTAAGATGCCTTCTTTGCCGGTCGCCGTGCAGGAGGAGCGTCTGGAGATCCTTCACGTGCTGAGCCGGCCCCTGGTGTTTGCCGAGGACGCTTGCCTGCAGCAGGTGGCTGAGCAGACGGCGGGGTTCACGGGAGCCGACCTCAAGGCCCTGCTCTACAACGCCCAAATGGAGGCCATCAACAGCCTGCAGGCCGACTCCTTTGTCGTCAACAACAACAACAAGGTGATGGCGTCTCTCTTCCACGCAGATTCTGAAACGATCCATACACACAAGAGATGTGAAAATGTTCATATGTAGGATACTGCAACCGATGTTATGATTCGTAATCGACCTTTGGGTCGGGTCACACGAGTAAAATGTGTGTCGTAAAGCCCTCCTCCACATTTGTGGCAACTGCCTGATGATGCCGATTGTAACTTTCAGAGAAACCTTGAATACAGTTGTTAACCCTTTCCCGTTCTGAGACGTTTGCAAGTTTCAGAGTGGGGTGTCCCGTTCACCGCTGAATCTCGGTACATGCAAGCTGTTAGCGTTAATTTTATTTGGAGAGGCATAGGGCCGTCGTTTTTAAAGACATTGTACTCACCGCAAATAACTGTAGCGACACGACCACTGCTCTCTTTGATAGCTGGCGTCAAACTGCTGCACGCGCTCCTGCATGGCCATGTGGGAGCCTCAGTACCGATAAAGTTATTTTATTTTTTCTTCCGATTCCATACGGATGACGTACACGTACACATACGTCATCGCAATGGGAAAGGGTTAAATGTGTGGATCGCTCTCCAATGTCACACCGGTGGGGGCTGCTGAAGCAGTAATAAATTGCCACGTGTGTTCATGTGACAACTTTATTGATTTGGCTGTCTCACGTGGAGGAGGGTGTACAACACACATTTTACTTGCATGATCTGACCCAAAAATCAATGATGAATCGTGGATGTGCACTTCGCACCGTGCTAGTCGGACTCATATTTGCCACGCATTTTTTAGCAGGTAATACTCATGCTTGCGAGTGTGACCCTGTATAGTAGCGTAGTCGTTTGCATGCTGCGCTACAAACCTGCCCGACACCAGTGACGATTATCTGAACTGGTCCTGGGCCTCCCCTTGGTCGACTCAGCCTCAAAATAAGTATGTGGTGCGATGTGTAACATCAGCACTGGGGAGAAAAAGGCGGCCGGGCGCGGAGCTGGCCACTCACCCTCTCGTGTGATGTGCCGGCCTTCATTGGTGCTCACTAACGGCACTTGCCCCAATATTATTATTATTATCTACATTTCCAGTGCTGCACAGGTTTCTCAAATGCTTCATGCCACACTAAACTGGTGTTTCTCAACTGGGGGTACGCAGACCCCTGGGGGTCCGTGGCAATGTCCCAGGGGGTATGTGAGGCGATTCATAAATATATCATACATGAGAGTGATTGGTGAATAATCATATATGAATCTGTCAATAGAAAATAACTATGATAACATTTTAAGCCATATGGTAGCCTAGAACGATATAAAGACCTTTCTAAACTCATGGATTGTAACAATGCGGGTTTCCAAGGGTAACCAGCGAGCGTAAACAAATGACGCCACGCATGTAGAGCGTCCGTTTACTTTTGTTATTCGAAGCAGGTACTCGCTAGTTGGGAATCCTCACAAAATTGACAATTAGTTAAAATATTGATGTTCATTATTCTTACATGTATTTCTCAGAATCATGTTGGTTCAGGCAAGGGGGTATACTCAGTTGAAACGAAATTCAACAAAGGGTAGGTACAGTAGCCAACTAAAGGTTGAGAACAACTGCACTAAAACGTATCCCAGCACACGGAAGCACGGGGTCTCGCTTCAAACTTAATGACGATGAAGATTATGATGCCGCTGCCGTTGTTTTGGAGTTCACCTGGCGGCTGGAATAATCTGAGTTGTTGCCGCAGCAGGAGGGGGGCGCGGCGGGGAGCGAGACGGACAGCCTCTCCTCCATGCTATTCCCCGCGACGAGCGGCGGGTCTGAAGAGTCTGGGCCCGAGTCGGGCCTGGAGCCGTCGCTCACCTCGCTGGATGCCTGTGAGCTGCTGCCCACTGCCGAGGAGCTGCCCCTCCCCGACGTCTGGAGGCTTTACTTCGGCAGCTCCTACGAGTCCGAGATGGGCAATGGACTCTCCTCGGAGCTGGTGGGTAATGTTTTGCCTTCTCGTGAATGAATAATAACCGAGATCTTTGGCGTCGTACGTAGCATCGTTGTCGACGCTGTCGTTCGTGCACATTGTGTCGCTTGCAATCACTAGGGAACCATTGCCGAGCTGAAAGGCAGCAGCCAGGCGGTTAGCAGGTGCTAGCTCAAGCTGTGCAATCTTCTGTGTATTAAAATGTGTTTAGCCAATTAATGAGTTTTGCCAATTAATGGGGCGCCACGGTGGCGAGATGTTAAATACCTCGTGTTGTACGCTGGAGGTCGTGGATTCGATCCCGACCCTGACGCCTGTATATTTGCAGTTTGCGTGTCTCTTTCCCCGTGGTCGCATGGATTTTTCTCTGGGTCCTCTGGTTTTTCCCTCCACATTTTGAATTGTGCGTTTTTTGCATTTGGCTACTCTAAATTTCCACTTCATTTCTAGATTTGAAGCTTTCGTGACTGCAAGGATCCATACTCTTTGGTTCTATTCGGTAAAGTCACGTAGGTAAAAAATAAAACAACAAAAATCACGACGTTTCGGCCACAACACAAGTGGCCGTCATCAGGTGAAGGGGACCGTACTGTCACGAGGACAGCGATGAAGTGAAGACAGTCCAGCCCAGGTCGCGTCCTTTTAAGCTGTGTGGGAGGAAACAAAACGCTTTGACAAAGGAATTAGCATAAAATGACCGAAAAGCACAAGAGAACCGGCACGGAGGGGGGAGGGGGTGTGAAGTGGAACGTAGAGGACCGGCACGGGGGGGGGGGGGAGTTTACAAATGTAGGTGTGAAGTGAAATAAGCGTCTATGAAAGTTTGGTATGTCACTATTTGGATAAATACTATTGAAAATTAGTTTAATGTTTGGTATGATTTATAATATCTTTCCAATGGTTGCTTAATTTGAAACCATCTTCTTGGTTGAAATTGTGTCTGTGTTTGTAAATCTGAATTGCCTCGTGGATAAATCTCTGATGAAAACCTGTGGGTTTACAAAGGACCTTGGTATCGGAGAAAACTATATCGTGATCACCAACAGCGTTGTAACAGTGGTCAGCTACGGCAGAAGAATTCGTTCTGCCGTGTTTCAAATCTGATTTGTACTCGCGGATTCGGTCAGAGACATGTCGTTTCGTCTCCCCGATATAGCAATCACCACAAGTGCAGCTCAATTTGTAAACCCCGGGGTACTGTAAGTCAGGAATGACATCCTTCACGGATGGGATCAGATCACGAATTTTGTGTACTGTATTGAACCGGACCAGGATCTTGTGTTTGTTTTAGAATTTTGGAGATCTTTTTAGTAACGGCTGCTATATATGGTAGTGTTATGGTTTTGATCGGAGTATCAAGTGGTTGTTTCTGTATGGAGGGAGAAACAGCTTGGCGGATGGTACGGTCAGAGTATCCGTTTCTCTTGAGGGCCAGATGTACATGTTTTAATTCACTGGTCAGGTGGTGTTGATCCGAAATGCAATGAGCCCTGCGGTATAACGTTTTGATGAGAGAATTCTTTTGAGTTGGGTGGTGGTGGGAATCAGGTTTCAAGTAGGAATCTGTGTGGGTGGGTTTCCTGTAGACAGAATGTCCCAATGAGCCATCAGGTCTCCTCTCAAACAAAACATACAAGAATGGCAGCTTACCATTTTTCTCCACTTCCATGGTGAATTTGATGGCGGGATGTCTGGAATTGATGTGGTGTAGGAAAAGGTTTAAAGCTGGGAGGCCATGTGGCCAAATGATGAAAGTGTCGTCTACATATCTCTTCCACAGGGAAGGTCTGAGGGTGGAAGTCTGGATGGCGTCTGATTCATATTTCTCCATGAAAACATTGGCTATCACTGGTGACAAGGGAGAACCCATGGGGGTACCCTCATTTTGTTTGTAGAAGGTGCCATTCCAAGTAAAGTAGGTATCGGTGAGGCATTGCCTAACCAGCGCAGGTGTATCGGGGTCTAGTCCATGTTGTACCAAATTTTCAATTATTTCAACGTTATACCACAGGGCTCATTGCATTTCAGACCAACACCACCTGACCAGTGAATTAAAACATGTACATCTGGCCCTCAAGAGAAATGGATACTCTGACCGTACCATCCGCCAAGCTGTTTCTCCCTCCATACAGAACAACCACTTGATACTCCGATCAAAACCATCACACTACCATATATAGCAGGCGTTACTAAAAAGATCTCTAAAATTCTAAACAAACACAAGATCCTGGTCTGGTTCAATACAGTACACAAAATTCGTGATCTGATCCCATCCGTGAAGGATGTCATTCCTGACTTACAGAACCTCGGGGTTTACAAATTGAGCTGCACTTGTGGTGATTGCTATATCGGGGAGACGAAACGACATGTCTCTGACCGAATCCGCGAGCACAAATCAGATTTGAAACACGGCAGAACGAATTCTTCTGCCGTAGCTGATCACTGTTACAACGCTGTGGGTGATCACGATATAGTTTTCTCCGATACCAAGGTCCTTTGTAAACCCACAGGTTTTCATCAGAGATTTATCCACGAGGCAATTCAGATTTACAAACACAGACACAATTTCAACCGAGAAGATGGTTTAAAATTAAGCAACCATTGGAAAGATGTTCTAAATCATACCAAACATTAAACTAATTTTCAATAGTATTTATCCAAATAGTGACATACCAAACTTTCATAGAAGCTTATTTCACTTCACACCTACATTTGTAAACTCCCCCCCCCCCTCCGTGCCGGTCCTCTACGTTCCACTTCACACCCCCTCCCCCCTCCGTGCCGGTTCTCTTGTGCTTTTCGGTCATTTTATGCTAATTCCTTTGTCAAAGCGTTTTGTTTCCTCCCACACAGCTTAAAAGGACGCGACCTGGGCTGGACTGTCTTCACTCCATCGCTGTCCTCGTGACAGTACGGTCCCCTTCATCTGATGAAGGCCACTTGTGTTGTGGCCGAAACGTCGCGATTTTTGTTGTTTTATTTTTTACCTACGTGACTTTACCGAATAGAACCAAAGAGTAAGCCACTTCATTGATTATATTATCATTTCTGTCCACGTCACTTTTGAAATAGAGCTACATAACTCAGTGGGCCTTGCCTGAGTGTTTCTAAACCTTGAGAGGAAACCGGAGCACCTGGAGAAAACCCATGCATGCGAGGGGGCAACACTCTATCCCATGCAGAAGGGTCGAGATAAAATTTGTCCGCCTTCTGGTAAACCAGAGTATGGTGCCTTGATGCTCACGGGATAGGATTTTCATAACATTGTTGTGATCCATCGTTGACTCAGGCCACGCAGGAAGCATCCCTGAAGCAGCAGCTGCAGTGGGCGCTGGGCCAGTCGGTGCTGTACATGCCGTCCCTGCAGCAAGGCTTCTGTGAGCTGAGTCCAACGGAGACCGATTCCCGCCGCGCTGAGCTCTCTCTCATCATCGAGAACGGACGCGCTGTCCACGGTGTGGACATAAAGGTGCGGTATGGCCACCCACATTCGTGTTTTTTGCAATTTGAGCAGATTACCGTGCATCTTTTTTATCTCTTTTTTCACGGCAGGGGGTAACATGGTACCTCGCCTGGTATACAGGAGGTCGTTGGTTCGATCCTGACCCTGACGCCTGTATATTTGGAGTTGACATGTTCTCCCAGTAGTCGCTTGGATTTTGATCCGGGTCCTCTGGTTTTTCCGTCACATTTAGGATCAACGTGCTTTTGGTTTATTTGGCTGCTATAAATATTTCTACGTGATACGCCACTTGGTTGAGCTCTCATTTGTGTCCAGATCACTTCTCAAAAAAAGCTTTTAAAGCTCAGCGGGCCTTACACCTGATAAAATAAACAAATAGTTCAGTTAAACACTCGTGCCTCACAGCAAGACGATACCTGGGTTCGATTCCCGACACGGGGCGCCCTTCTGTGTTGAATTTGTGTGGACTCCCTCTGTTCTGCGTGGGTTTCCTCTGGGTTCTCCGGTTTCCTGCCATAGCTAAACAAAACCTGTTTCGCCCAAACATCCCAATTCTGAAAAATTACCTGCAAATAACTCAACTGGGCTTACAGACAGCAATATCACCCCCTGCAGTAGAAACCTGGCAGAACCGTCCTGTGAGACTTTCCTAGATAAATAAGCATACATAAAACAAATACAAAATTTAATTAATGAGTATCCATGAATGTGTATATGTGTGTTTAGAACGGTGAAACACAAGCTGATAATGAGAAGACAATGAAGAGACTGCAGATCAAGCAATCCCATCTGCTGGCTGCGTTGGCGAGCACATGTCCTTCGATCTCCAGTGAAGACTGGGCAGTATTTAACAAGTTGTGAGTGCCCCTGCTCGCAGTGCTGCTTCTGCTGCCCTTCAACTAGCCGTGGTGGCGGAGTTGCTGCCATCACATCATTCGGCTGAGCGGTCGAGTGAGCGGCTCGCAATCGGAGGGTTGTGAGTTCAGATTCCGGTTTGGGGGGGGTTGACTCAGCCCATCATCCATCCAAGGTTGATAAAATAAGCTCCATATTTTGGGGAAGGCAACAGTGGCTGTTCTATGGATAAACTCGCCCCCGTCATAGGAATGTAGAATGTACACCACTGGCTTATGGCAGTACATTGGAGACACGAGCACTGCCTCATTGCTCATTTGAGCAGCAGGAAGTCACTTGGCTTTCACTTGAGCGTGTGCCAGTTACGCACGGTGGTGTATTTCGGTGCGTGTGGTGGTGCACTCCGTTGCGTGTGATGTTTTTTGTATTGTTGTAACTTTCTGACCCGCCCCTACTGTACATCTGTGAAAAAGAGCTTAACAGCTCATCGGATTCCTCCAGGCTAAATAAATATTCTGATTCCGACTTGTTTGGAGTCTATTGCGACACTCGTGCGGCCTCATTCTCACTGGGTGCCTTCTCTTCTCATTCCAGATACAAAAACATCAGAGGCTGCCAAGAGAACAGTGAAGGCGACAGGACTCGTTCCCCTCTCCAAAGAGTCACCCTCGCTTAACCGATGATGCTTCACACTCGAGCGGTTGCATTGACGGTGGTGTCGGCACACAGGGCAAAGCACCCGTTACGACAGCCATCAGATTCTAAATTGAGAACTCATTTCTTTAGAGCCACTTTTTGTGTTTAGTGTTGTTTTCCTTTCCCCGCACCTCTGATTAGCACGTTTGGCTACGTACGGTGCGAAAGAAGTTCCGTGTACATACGTATTAACACTGACGGATAACAAAAATATCGTGACACAGGCCACGTAATGATCAACGTCGGATCTAATTGATTCATTTGGTTGTGAGAAATGTTCTTCCAACTCATCGTTGGCATGTCGTCAAACGCTTGACCACCACGTGAAAATTCCTTAGGCTGTGTCAGGTGGCGGAGGGTGCTGTGGTAGAAACTTGGCCAGATCATCACACAGCCCCAAATCCAATAATCAATTTTGAAAAATATCTTGGCTGCTGTTGGCTTTTTATGAGCGCAGAGGGGAAAGCGGCGCATTTTTAGTTGTAGTGTTGAAACTGCGCTTTACAAGGTATTGAATACATTTTGGATAATTGCTGACAGTTTTCTATTGTCAGATACCGGGTATCAGAAAAAGATTAAGTTTATTGTTTTAAAATAAGGATATATAACACTCTACGATGTAATAATTTTGCTATCGAAGGTGCAGTAGGTGATGACAGTAGTGTGTTGGCTGGCAGAATTTGGGGCTACTGATTGGTCTGCTATCGCAGTTAGCCTTATTGTAATCGATTATTGATAGGGATGTGATGCGTGGAGCTCTTTCAGCTATGATTGTGCCTCTATTTAGCAGAATGACGGGTCTTTTAATATATCAGTTGTTTAAAATTGTGCTCTCGTGTTTAAAACATAATTTAATCACTGCTCACGTTTCCCTTTCAATCTGCTCAATAAGAGCCATTACTTGAAACGGTGCTACAAGGTAGTATTAATGACAACGTTCAAAACAAAACAGACAAGCTAGGAAGGCTGCCAGGCGGTGAGCCGGCACCAACAATTGCTCTGTAGTTCTCTATTAAGATAATTTTCAGCCAATATGTGGTGTTTATTATACATGTGGCAGAAATATGGAGCATTTGGAGAAAACCCACACATGTTGTGAAGGGGCAACACCCTATTTCCATACAACTCCGATTTGCACGGTTGGCTACGTACGGCGCGAAAGAAGTTCAGCATAAATGCATTCAATGTACAGATTATATCAGTGTGCACGTTGCTGTTCTGCATCCTGCTGGCGGGCCCCAGGGTACTTGCACCTTGATACCCACGGGAAGGGAGTCTCGCTCCGTTTTGTCATTCGTGAGATCCACCAAACCCTAGCGGCATCCACAGTGCTGGATGACAAGCCACGTGGCTAGCCACCGCTGCCAGGCGGTGTTGAGGTTGCTCTTAGTTTCGCTGACAAAACTCTCACACCCAAACTGCCTCGGTGAGGAGTATATGAAAAATAGGCTGCCCGTGCCGCGCAAGCAAATACGCCAATATAGCATGGGTCCTATGTAATGTTTTTAAAATGATCTTTTAAAGTTTAACTGCAAGACCGGGTAATTATTTTCAGAATTGTAAATAGTAAAACTCTGACTTGTACATTGTATTTAGTAATTTGCAGACGATATGATGTATCTGATAACTTAATTATAACAAAAAAACACGTCTTCAGATTTACAGATAATTTAAACGTTACGTTTACAATTTCATCTTCTGGAATGCACTGATAATAAATAATTTTCAATGATGGCTCATCTTACATTCGGTGTATTTTACTGTGAATGTTAGCAGTGGATGCTTGTGCGCTCCCACTGCTAACGCAGTAGCAGCATCAGCAGACCATTTGACTTGGAGGTAAAAACCTCGGATGTGGAGGGAGGTAAAATCTCTGATCTGAAAGTAAAAAAGCCTCGGACGTGGAGGTAAAACCTCTGATCTGAAAGTAAAAAAGCCTCAGACGTGGAGGTAAAAACCTCTGATCTGAAAGTAAAAACCCCAGACGTGGAGGTAAAACCTCTGATCTGAAAGTAATCTCACGCGGAGGTAAAACCTCTGATCTGAAAGTAAAAACCTTAGACGTGGAGGTAAAAATCTCTGATCTGACAGTAAAAACAACAGACGTGGAGATAAAAAAAACCTCTGATCTGAAAGTAGAAACCCTCAGACGTGGAGGTAAAACCTCTGATCTGAAAGTAAAAACCTGAGACGTGGATGTAAAAACCTCTGATCTGAAAGTAAAATTCTCACGTGGAGGTAAAACCTCTGATCTGAAAGTAAAAACCCCACGTGGAGGTAAAACTTCCGATCTAAAAGTAAAAACCTGTGATATGAAAGTAAAAACCTTAGACGTGGAGGTAAAATCTCTGATCTGAAAGTAAAAACAACAGACGTGGAGGTAAAAAAAACCTCTGATCTGAAGAAACCCTCAGACGTGGAGGTAAAACCTCTGATCTGAAAGTAAAAACCTCAGACGTGGAGGTAAAAATCTCTGATCTGAAAGTAAAAACCTCAGACGTGAAGGTAAAAACCTCTGATCTGGCAAGGGCGCTTCACGGCCCCATTGCAGGCCCCGTCCCTATGGCGACGCGACGCGCGCGCGGGGTACGCCGGGAGCTCGGGGCCTGGGCGAGGTGAACGCGGCGCGGTGAGAGGCTCGGCGTGAGACGGAGAGAGAGAGCGTGAGAGAGATAGAGAGAGCGTGAGAGAGATAGAGAGAGAGCGTGAGAGAGAGAGACGGAGAGAGAGAGCGTGAGAGAGAGTGAGAGAGCGTGAGATAGAGAGAGATAGAGCGTGAGAGAGAGAGGGAGAGCGTGAGAGAGAGTGAGAGAGATAGAGAGCGTGAGATAGAGCGTGAGATAGAGAGAGAGCGTGAGACGGAGAGAGTGAGAGAGAGAGAGCGTGAGATAGAGAGAGTGAGAGAGAGCGTGAGACGGAGAGAGCGTGAGAGAGGGAGATAGATAGAGAGGGAGAGCGAGAGAGAAAGAGCGTGAGAGAGCGTGAGAAAAAGCGTGAGAGACGGAGAGAGCGTGAGAGAGTGAGATAGAGCGTGAGAGTGAGATAGAGAGCGTGAGAGAGAGTGAGATAGAGAGAGAGCGTGAGAGAATCGATGCTGCCGAAATTTTGCATGCGCAGAAGATCTTGTGGTTGATGGGAAGTGTCGCTATTCCACTTTTTGTTCCGTGGAGGGGACAGATGTGTAAAGGAGATGTATTGTCAGCTTATCTAACTTGTTAAGATGGAATGATAACAGCGGATATCCACGAAACTGACCATATACATGTACTTTGTTAACTTTAATATTAATCTCAAATAGAAGAATGCCAGCGAACCCAGTGGGACAGCGCGGACGTCTGTAATAAATACCCAAACATCACGCCTCCTGGCTTTGACGTTCCCTGAAGACACGGGTGTCTTCAGAACATCATCAGGCCGAATGTAGAAATACAATACAATTATATTAAAACAAAAAACAATCACGACGTTTCGATCACAACGCAAGCGATCTTCATCAGGTGTCAAGAACAAATCACGGAGGTAAATACAACTTTGTTATCATGAGGCCGATTCGCGCACGTCTTCGCGCGTGTAAAATTAAAGACGAACCACAGTCGCGCGATTGTGGCCATGAAATCCAAACTGCAGACGGTGGAGTAAACCATTGGGGTGTCTGGACTCCTTTTCAATGGGAGGAATAGGAAAACTACACAAAGTCTCTGCTCTTCTTCTTTGGTTCTTTCGGTAAAGTCACGTAGAATGAGAATAAAATAATAAATTGATAAAATAAAATAACAATAATATTCTGTGACCAGTAACAAGCTAATCACTCAGCTATTTCAATGCTAAATTCTATGCTAATTTCCTTTGTCAAGGGGTGCCTCTGCGGATGTGTATGCTTTGACTTTAACATAGCCATTTCTGTGACCAGTCACAAGCTAATCACTCAGCTATTTCAATGCTAAATTCTTTGCTAATTCCTTTGTCAAGGCGCTTTGTTTCTTCTCACACAGCTTAAAGGTCGCGATCTGAGCGTGGCTTTGTTCGCTCCAGCGCTGTCCTCCAGACAGCCTCGTCCCTTCACCTGATGAAGGCCGCTTGTGTTGTGGCCGAAACGTCGTGAGAATTTTATTGTGTTATTTTATTTTATCAATTTATTATTTTATTCTCATTCTACGTGACTTTACCGAAAGAACCAAACAAGATGAATCCTTGCAGTCACCAAAGCTTTAAATCGAAAGTCTCTGCTGAAGCCCTCTTGCGGCGAGCAGACCTCGGCATTGGCATTTAGCTCCCGCACGTATTGCCACGGGCAAGAATATGAATTACAAAGAATTGGTAAAAAAAACAAAACGTAAACTTTGAATTGCATGTTTCAGCTCAGGTATGGCGGGAATGCGGGGTGAGCACATCATGCTGGTGCCCGAGGAGGAAGAGGAGGACCTCTACTCGGGCTACAATGAGTACAACCCCACCTACGACATTGAGGTGCAGCGTTGCAATACGTGCACAGTGGCGTGTGAGTGCGTGTTGTGGCGAGACGTTAACTTGCCATCGTCTGGAACGCAGGAGTTCGTGGGTTCGATCCCGTAACAGACGCCGGGATATTTGGAGTTTGCATGTCTCTCTCCCCGTGACCGTGTGGATTTTCTCCGGGTCCTCTGGTGTTTTCGTCTACATTTGGAATCAACATCACGCGTTTAAGAGTATTCGGCTGCTATACATTTCAACATGATAAGCAACTTCGTTGAACTCTACAGTGTATGGTACTCCTTAAGGGGATCCTCTTCTCATTCTCTGCAATTTTGATGTATTTGTTGTTGCTGATGCTGCTGTGATTTTTTTGTTTTATTTTTGACCTAGGTGACTTTACCGAATAGATCCAAAGAGTATGGATGCTGCTGTGCCCACGCACCACGGATTCCCCTTGTAAAACAGTCGTGCAACTGGCCAATTGGGACCATCCGTGTAACAAATCAAATAAACTCAAACATATGTTAGTGTGTGCAGTGTACAGTCCAAATGATCAAAATTGCAGTATCTGTGCAGTACGGTACTGTAGTTATGTCCTGGGTCACCGCAGTGGCGAGATGTTAACTCTCTCACTTGATATGCAGGAGGTCGTACGGATCGATCCTGACCCTGACACATGTATATTTGGAGTTTGCATGTCTCCCTGTGGTCACGTGGATGTTTTTTCCGGGTCCTCCGGTTTTTCCCTCCACATTTAAAAATATGCGTTTGGAGCATTTGGCTGCTGTAAATTCGCATATGATAAGCCACTTCGTTGAGCTATTGTTTATGGCCAGGTCGCTTCTGAAAAATAGCTATATAGCTCAGTGGGCCTTACATGGTAAAATAAAATAAGTAAATAGCTGTTGAATGTGGGTGCCTCAAATATTTGAGGAAATACCCACTCCCTGTGAATCTGATGTGCCATGTGTTGAGGATGTGCTAACGGCAATCCGGAGCTTGAAACCAGGTAAAGTGCTGGGTAGAGGTGATTTCTCAAGCAAGCTGCTGAGGGAGAGTGGTGTATGTGTGCACATTGCCCTATGTGATAAATGGTCCCCATTTTTGGCTGTACCAGAGGAATTTTCATCTGGTACAGATACAATGGTAGGCTGATTGATGCCTGGATGCAATCGAGGGATGGCCCCCTATTGGTAAACCATTTTACGTAATCTGAGAACGAGGACTCTGAGAAGGAGTTGGAGGCTCTACTGCAGTTGGAGACATGCCCTCCAGTAACAACGGACAGTGGAGGAATGAAGCTGACAACAATGATCTGTGGTGGGCAAGGCTACGTTGGCTGGTCATATAGCCACAATGCCCAGCCACCGCATGCCCAAGCAGCTTCTGTTTGGCCAGATAGAGGGGACTAAATGAGCACAACACAGACTGGAAAAGAGATGGACTCATGCGATACAGGAGGATGTGGAGCTGAGTGGACTTGCTGAAGACTAGTACCAACAGTTTCAAGTTCGGCCTCTATGGAGGAGGCTCGTGAAGGAAGCTACTGGGCAGGTGGAGATAGTCGCCCTTCAACAACAATGGAGGATAGAGGAGTGACACTCACAACAATGAGCAGAGCACCGGCTGGCTAAAACAAAGCAAGTTGGCACAGTGGGGAGCATAGTTGGTAAATGGTCTGTCCCATGACCTACCAGCGAGCCTTCGACACCTCACATCGCCTCAAAATGCACCTAGCCTGGCACAAGCGCCATGATGATGCCACTGCCACTTAGCGGTGAACGGTGGTTGTGTCTGTGGGGAGTGGTGGTGCATTGGTTTGGTGTGCTACGCTATAAACCTTGCGAACGGAGTTTGAGTCCTGCTCACGGTCATTATCAGTTACAAATATTTGAACTGGTCCTGCACCAGTTCAGTCTTAAATGAGTACCTGTGTGATGTATAAACATGATCAGGAGGGAGACAAACGTGGCCGGGAGTGGCTCTGACCACCTGCCCTGTCGTGCGCTGTGCCTGCCTTCATAGGTGCTTGCTAATAGTACTTGCCCCTACAGTCTGTAAAAGGCTATAGGGGGATCTTTGTCTTTTAGTTTGTGTGAGAGTACAGGAGGGTCTGAGTGTGTGGGAATGTGTGGTGTTTGCATCTTCTGCATGGGTTTCCTCCAGTGTCCTTCCATCGTAAACAAAAACAACAACAACATCACTCCCTACTGTGAAGACTGTGCAAGGTCCTCCTGAAAAATGGTCTTGATACTCGTTGAGGCTTTCCTGGTTAAACAAAGGGCATAATAATTACATGCTAAAGCACCAGCTTGAAATGCACAGCACGTGCCCATCTGTTGGAGAAAGCTGTGAAGAAGTCGGTGCATTCCAGTTCATTCACCTCTGCATGTCACCTGAGACACGGAAAACTCAAGGCAGAGTTTGCAGTTTCCGCAGACTGGCAGTGGCGCAAATGTGATGAGTGTAACTAGTAGCCCTGTGCTGATGTGGTTACAAAACTGATATCATGGTAATAAAAAATTGTAAGTCGACAGTAAAACCTCGTTATTTTGGTATTTGATCATTCGTGATTGGGGATAACTCGGCACGGCTGCGCTTTCTGCATATATACGGTATATTAGTAATTCGCCATGAGCCGAATTGCCGTACCGAATGGTTCAATTCCGGCATACACGTGGAGCGACGCCACGTGCCACAACCAAAACAACGGCTCAGTCTGGTGGCGGTGCGCGTGGTGAGCGTCAGTCCAGACCTGTCGCTTTGGACTTTACCTTGCTTATGCACTCTGTGCAAGCCAACCCTCTCAGAAATGTCGTCTACACCTACATCAAGAAGTAATAGAAAGGGACGGAAGTATAAATCCCTCAGTCTGCGAGACAAATGCAAGTTGTTGGATGGAATTAATGCAGGTGTGTTAATGCGTATGGTGTGTGAAGAGTTTGGAAAACACATTTGGAAAAAAATATTTTGTTGGGGCAGGAGGGACTGGGGAGTACCATTGTACAGTGAGGGAAAAAAAGTATTTGATCCCCTGCTGATTTTGTACGTTTGCCCACTGACAAAGAAATGATCAGTCTATTATTTTAATGGTTGGTTTATTTGAACAGTGAGAGACAGAATAACAACAAAAAAATCCGGAGAGGCTTTCCTGCATACACAAATGCCATTGTTATTATTAATATTACAGATGCATTTTTTTAAAATCAATATACAACATAAGTCTACAGAGCATTGTAAGCCAATTACCAGGATCCATGCACACATGTGTCATGCAGTCATTCCTCATCATATGGCAACTCAATATACGGAATTTCTCGATAATGTGCAATAAAAAAACATAAAGCAATTTCCTTGAATGTAAGTGCTGTGTGGTATTTTTCGTTTTGCAACTTATTTTGGGTACACAGTATTAATATTTAATCAAATGATCTATTTTTCATGAAATATGTGCTTCATTTTTTTTTACATTATTAAGTTTAATTAAATTATGCATTGGGGCCGGAATTGTGTCAGTAAGAACTCATAAAATGGAAGTCGATGGGAAAATAGGTATCGATTTACAATATTACAATATTACAGGAACGTATCTGTTCGCCATTTTGAGGGATGCGTGGATTCTCTGGTGTCCCATGTGCAGCTGCGTTTCCCTTGTTTACAGAGCTGAGCTGTGGATCTTCAGCTACTCGTATAGTTGCTTTATTGATTACAAAGGGGCCACTGAAACTTAATGTGAATCATTGAGGTTTATGACGCTCTGTGCATGTGTTCATGAGCGTTAGTGTAGCGGTTAGTGCGCTGCACTACGAACCCGGCGAGCCAAGTTCGATTGTGACAATTATCTGAACCCATCCTGGGCATCCCCTAGGTCGACTCCGCCTCAAATGACTTCCCGGTGCCGTGTGTAAATATCGCCGCTGGGGAAACAAAGGCGGCCGGGCGTGGTGCTTGCCACCCACCCCCTCGTGTGCCATGCCAGCCTTCATAGGTGGTGCTCGCTAACAGCACTTGCCCCAACATTCTGTTAAGGCTACACGGGTGATCTTTGTCTTTGTGTGTCCAGGAGCTGGAGAATGACCCAGGCTTTCAGCAAGCCGTTAAAACAAGTCATGGCCGCAGACCACCGGTGAGTCAGAACCACTCGTGCTGCAAGTTTTATAATGTAGCCTGCGGTGGAAACATACACAGTATTCACCTTGATGCATACTTACAGCTCTGCCTTGTGTTTCATTTGCATGCAACGAAAGTACTTTCAAATGTAACAAGAGACCTACAAAAGGGTCGGAAATAACAGTAAGATCTTGAGCTAAGTGGGTAAATGGCGAGGAACAGAGCCGATAGTTTGAGAGAGCTGCAGCGAAGAGAGCGCAAATAAAATCCGGTCACACTCCTGTGCAGCCCCTTGGGTTTCGATGCGTGAGATGAGTACACGGAGTAATACCCCAGCTACCTGATCCCTGGCTACCTGGAATTCGCACTCAGCCGATGTGGCAGAGGACGACGGGGAATGCATGCCACCAAATATATTTCATTTTTGTACCATTTATATAAAAGACTTCTCCAAGTATGACAATGTTTTCATGACACAACACTGTTAAATTAAGGTCTCCGACAGTGTAAGCGAAGGTGATCTGTCCCCCCCCCCCCCACTCTCTTAGTCTACTGTGTACATTTATCTTATAGCATTGATAATGATGGCAATATCAAGTCATTTAAGTCTGCTCATACCACAGCCAAATGGTTGCGTCAGTTTTGAACACTCATACACACGTATTTATACAGGGTGTTTATAAAAGATGGACCCGATTTGAAATCGCTATGTCTTTGAAATGGTGTCAATCTTTTTGAAACACCCTGTATATAGATGTACACATAAGTATACATGTGTATTCCATGCCGCAGTCACACGTGTATTTCCCATGTACAATGTAACTGAGCTGCCATTGTTCCCTGATGATCCCATTTCCTCATGACCTCATCCCTCCATGACACTGTTTACATTTTCAGTTTTCAGTTTTTTCATTTATTTGGTATAGCCCTGTGAGCCATTCGGCTCTTGAATCGGGTGCAACCGCAACAAACAAAAAACAAAAACATGAACAAGAAAACATCTTAAAGTAACTATGTGACTGTGCAAACAGAAAATCCAGGAAAAAAACAGCAAAATATTCCTGAAAAAGCACCGTACATCAACACTGTGTGCAAAAATCCCATGACTGTTAGTACCATGCTAATGGTGCCGGTTGATATTAGTGGTGATCTAACTGTGTGTGTGTATCTGGTTCTGCAGATGACAGCCAAGGTTCCAGGCACAGCAGCAGTGAGAGCTCCCGGAACTGCCATGATGGTGAGGGCAATGTGGACATTGATGAAACTGATGATAAGATGAGGTGGCTCAGAGGTCAGAGCACTGAGCTGGCACCTCTGGGATCCTCCGATCGAATCTGGGTGTCTGCCCGTAACTAAACTGCGCTCTCAAATTTAGCCAGTTTGTGGTCTCAACTCGGTTACCAATGACTACATGAAAACCATCCGATAAAATGTAGTTTTGTTTTTAATTTTCCTGAATAAGGAAAATTGATTTGACTATAGTGCAATGAGCATTTCTGTCTGTAGCATAGCATGGATAAGACATCACCTGATATTTCAGAAGCACTTGATTGATAGCACCTTCCTTGGTCCATTCCATAACACAGGGTGATGCATTGCTGTGAGATTCATGGAAAGACAAAATAGGCACAAGATTGTGGTAAAATATTAAAATGAATACTTAAAATAATATAATACTGGAGATGTGTCTTTGTAATGAGTGACTGTTGGTGGTACCCGTTCGAAAGTGCATTTATTAGGAATTATAATAAAATCTGTATTGGCCACAAGTCAGAAATTACATTTTAAAGGTGTACCTACCTTTAAAATGTCTAAATCTTGGTTTTGTTGCCTGTTTTTATATACTGTATATTGAACGTATCTGTTGCACTTGATTGAATTCTATACATTTCATAAACCATCATTAAATATGTCCAACATTTTTTAAGTAGAATGTGTGAACCTTGACCAGTTTAAATGTGTTCTGCTGTGTTCTGTAACCCACTTTAAACATTCTCATTAATAACAAATAGGACACGTCCTAGCTTTGTGAATATTTTTTTTCTCTTGTGTGTGAAGATGAGAAATCGTCTGGTTTCATCCATAGGAGGACGACCCATTACTGGGGCTGTGCAGGTAACCACAGACACTGGAAGCGCACACACACATTAAACACACAGACTTTGTGAGGTTGCTGGGTGTTTCAAAAGGCTTACGCTCTGTGTTAAGAGCATTGATCAAGCATCATCATGGGCCCATGGTACAAATAATTCAAAGCTCCGACCTACTTTGTTGCAAACGTTTGAAGTATGGTGAATTTGATGGTTCTCCATGGTCACCAATTACCCCACAAAAAAACAAGTGCATGTTATTAGGGGCACTGCAGTGGCGAGATGTTAACTCCCTCACATGGTATACAGGAAGTCGTAGGTTTGATCCCGATCCTGACGTCTATATATTTGGAGTTTGCATTTTCTCCCCGTGATCGCGTGGATTTTTCTCCGGGTCCCCCGGTTTTTCCCTCCACATTTAGAAAAATGCCTTAAGAGTATTTGGCTGAATCTTGATTTGAAGCTTTATAGCAGCCAGTATTTGGCTGCTATAAATTTCCACTTTATAAGCCACTTTGTTAAGCTATCATTTGCGGCCAGGTCGCTTCTGCAAAAGAGCTATACAGCTCAGTGCACCTTACATGGTAAAATTAAAATGTTTAGTTGAAATAGTTTAGTTTATTAGTCCATCACTGTGCAGGATAAGTTTGCGGATCATTCTTTTATCACTACGTGCTGTGGAACTCCCAACCTGATGAGCTGCAAGGTGGTGAGGAGGTGGTGGCGGCACATTCGATGGACCTGCGACCCGTTTGTCTCAGGCATTTCCGTTTTATTGCCCCACGAGCAAAACAGTCCTGGGGGCGACAAAAGCAGGCTTGGCATGGCGCTACTGGTCACTCCGCTTCAGCATGGGTTGTGGTGGCCAATATAGGGTGCTCGCTAACATTCTCTGATGGATTTGTAAGACTTAAGAGTCGAGGATCTGTGTGCCTGTGACAATGTGTGCCTGTGACGATATGTGCCTGTGACAATGTGTGCCTGTGACAATGTGTGCCTGTGTGCCCGTGTGCCTGTGACAATGTGTGCCTGTGTGCCCGTGTGTGCCTGTGTGCAGGATGGTAGCCCCGGAGCCCGACCCTTGACAGCTGTACGAGCTGCTGGGTACAGCTCCATGGGCTCGAGAGGTAACTCGCTTCACCACCGTTATTTCCTGCTACCCTCTCACTTTGAGATGTATTCCCCCCTGCTAGCGTTGCTCGTTTTAGGCGGTACAGGAAGCTGTGTCTATCTTTTATTTGGATGGCATCATGTTAAAAGTTGCTTTCATTTCTGTTACATGTGAATTCAAAATGATATCCATAGGATTTTGATGGGTGTTTCCAAAATGGTCAGCAGTTTTTTTTTTAAAGGTGTGTTTACATTTCAGACTAAAATGAGTAGCAGAAGATTTTAGGTGTTCTTCATTACGAACTTATGTGGTTGATCTAGCAGACAGACATCAGCTCGTCCACTTGCGCTCGATTCGTAACAAACATACTCATGAACGGCACCTGTTTGGCTGACAGCTTTGGTACTCGAAAGGTTGATCCTGAACGGATTCGGTGTTTGCTGATGAGCAGGTTAATACGCATCAACTGAGTTACTTTGAAACATCTGTAAGATAACACCGATGTGATGTGTGTGAGTCTACGTGTGAGTTATGAGTTGCACGTATTGTTATGTTTTGGTCAGGCGCTGCGTTTGACCCAATGGGCCAGTCCCGAGGACCAGCACCTCCACTGGAGACAAAAGGAGAGGACACGTGAGTTTGTGTGGCAAGTGACCTGTGCATGCATGACTTGCAGTGGTTGGCTGTAACTATGTGTATTTTTTATATCTGAATATTAAATGTCTACAGCTTAGACCAGGGGTGGCCAACCTGTAACAGACTAAGAGCCAAAAAGTACCCATGAGTTCTGCAAAAGAGCCTATATTGCCAATTTTTTGGTAGAGCACAGGAGACATTCTTTCCTACTGTAATTATACGTTCTACATTATGCCCCTTTGATAGAACCACATTTGGCCACCGCTGGTTTAGATGGTCAAACCATTGCTTCTTTTCTGCAACATCAGACTTTATTTCAGCTCATAATGCCCTTTGAGCTCAGCAGCTCTGTTACAAGGACAACCACAGCGCAAGACCGTCGGCAGTGGCAGCAGTTATGGACATTGCAGGGTGGGAATGTGTAAAATAACCAAAACAAAAACAACAAATCTATATCTATAAAAGTAAAAAATTGTGTGTGGGTTTGTGGCGGGGTTTGTGTGGTCGCGCGCTTGGCTCTCCAAACATGAGGTTTACCTAAAACAAAAAATAGCCAGGTACCACGCCGTAAGCCCCGCGGTGAGAAAGCGCTATTCCTTTTTCACATCTGTCAACTTTAAATTAGTTTAATTAGCGATTTAGTGCGATGTTAGTGGGCTTCCCATTTACTTATTTATGACGCGTGCACGACCATGCCAATTCACGCGCCGTTTGTGGGGGGGACGGCCCATGCCAAGTCGTACACCTTCGGTGGGAGTGAGGGGGACATTTTTTTTGCGTTAAAAATGCTATAAAAATACACTAAACGCTCAGGTAAATTCTTCACTGTGCGATGTCCCCCCCCACCCCGATGCGTGCAGTTATTACCACTATACAGTCACTAGTTGCTACCACTATAGGCCGTAGATATTACTGCAGAGCGGCCGGGGAGATCGTGGCTAGTGGCGGGGGGGGGGGGGTTAGGGGTAGCAGCCCAGCCCCAGCCTGCCAAGGTGCCAGCTCGGCCGGCTGGACAATCTAGGCGAGGCCGGAGGCTCTGCACAGGACTAGGCCTAACCACGCCACTCTATACAGTCGATAAATACTGCTATAGAGTCAGCATGTACTACTGTAGTGATAGCAGGTACCACCACAGTCGGTATGCACTGCTGTAATCATAGCAGGTACCACCACAGTCAGTATGTACTGCTGTAATCATAGCAGGTACAACCACAGTCAGTACGCACTGCTGTTAGATTTTTAAGAGTAGTTTTGAATTATTTTTAAGACCCGGGCAACGCCGGGTACTTCCCGCTAGTTATTTATAAATGAAACCCATGCCAAAACGTATTGAAAACAAGATGATCAGCAATGTACAGTGAGGGAAAAAAGTATTTGATCCCCTGCTGATTTTGTACATTTGCCCACTGACACAGAAATGATCAGACTATAATTTTAATGGTAGGTTTATACTGGTAGGAACGAAGTTGTAAACTGAGTGTACCAGCCTGCAATAGATTAATGTGTCCGTCCGTCCGTCCGTCCCCTTTCAATACTTTAACGAAGTGAAATCTCGTGCTGTTGGGTGTAATAAAATTGCGCAAAATTCCAATGTTCCTACCAGCCCACCCTGCAGGGACCTGTTTTGAACAGTGAGAGACAGAATAACAACAACAAAATCCAGAAAAACGCATGTCAAAAATTTTATGAATTGATTTGCATTTTAATGAGGGAAATAAGTATTTGACCCCTCTGCAAAACATGACTTAGTACTTGGTGGCAAAACCCTTGTTGGCAATCACAGAGGTCAGACGTTTCTTGTAGTTGGCCACCAGGTTTGCACACATCTCAGGAGGGATTTTGTCCCACTCCTCTTTGCAGATCTTCTCCAAGTCATTAAGGTTTTGAGGCTGACATTTGGCAACTCGAACCTTCAGCTCCCTCCACAGATTTTCTATGGGATTAAGGTCTGGAGACTGGCTAGGCCATTCCAGGACCTTAATGTGCTTCTTCTTCTTCTTGAGCCACTCCTTTGTTGCCTTGGCCGTGTGTTTTGGGTCATTGTAATGCTGGAATACCCATCCACGACCCATTTTCAATGTCCTGGCTGAGGGAAGGAGGTTCTCACCCAAGATTTGACGGTACATGGCCCCGTCCATCATCCCTTTGATGTGGTGAAGTTGTCCTGTCCTCTTAGCAGAAAAACACCCCCAAAGCATAATGTTTCCACCTCCATGTTTGACGGTGGGGATGGTGTTCTTGGGGTCATAGGCAGCATCCTCCTCCTTCAAACACGGCGAGTTGAGTTGATGCCAAAGAGCTCCATTTAGGTCTCATCTGACCACAACACTTTCACCCAGTTGTCCTCTGAATCATTCAGATGTTCATTGGCAAACTTCAGACGGGCATGTATATGTGCTTTCTTGAGCAGGGGGACCTTGCGGGCGCTGCATGATTTCAGTCCTTCACAGCGTAGTGTGTTACCAATTATTTTCTTGGTGACTATGGTCCCAGCTGCCTTGAGATCATTGACAAGATCCTCCCGTGTAGTTCTGGGCTGATTCCTCACCGTTCTCATGATCATTGCAACTCCACGAGGTGAGATCTTGCATGGAGCCCCAGGCCGAGGGAGATTGACAGTTATTCTAGATTTGAAGCTTTCGTGACTGCAAGGATCCATACTCTTTGGTTCTATTCGGTAAAGTCACGTAGGTAAAAAAATAAAACAACAATAATCACGATGTTTCGGCCACAACACAAGAGGCCTTCATCAGGCCAAGGGGCCAGACTGTCTACGTGACTTTACCGAATAGAACCAAAGAGTATTGACAGTTATTTTGTGTTTCTTCCATTTGCGTATAATCGCACCAACTGTTGTCACCTTCTCACCAAGCTGCTTGGCAATGGTCTTGTAGCCCATTCCAGCCTTGTGTACGTCTACAATCTTGTCCCTGACATCCTCGAAGAGCTCTTTGGTCTTGGCCATGGTGGAGAGTTTTGAATCTGATTGATTGCTTCTGTCGACAGGTGTCTTTTATACAGGTAACAAGCTGAGATTAGGAGCACTCCCTTTAAGAGTGTGCTCCTAATCTCAGCTCGTTACCTGTATAAAAGACACCTGGGAGCCAGAAATCTTTCTGATTGAGAGGGGGTCAAATACTTATTTCCCTCATTGAAATGCAAATCAATTTATAACATTTTTGACATGCGTTTTTCTGGATTTTGTTGTTGTTATCCTCTCTCTCACTGTTCAAATAAACCTACCATTAAAATTATAGACTGATCATTTCTTTGTCAGTGGGCAAACGTACAAAATCAGCAGAGGATCAAATACTTTTTTCCCTCACTGTACCTGGCCTGTCACTCTATACAAAGCTCCAGGTCTTCTCAGCCACAGTTATTCCCTCCCTTCTCTATGCTTGGGAAACGTGGAGGCCCCCTATAAAGGAACATTGGCACTGGTTTGAAACATTCAGGCCAGCCTGTGTACGATCCATCCTGGGTTTAACCAGACTGGATTGTGTGAGGAGTTCACAGAGCCTTGACAAATTGGACACATTTCCATCAGTGAGGTCCTACGGCAAGGCGAGGCTGCATTGGGTGGGTCATGTTGCCCGCATGCCCAGCCACTGCATGCCCAGCCACCGCATGCTGAAGCAGTTTCTGTTTGGCTGGATGGGGCTAAATGGAGCGGCACGGGCTCGAGAAGAGATAGACTAATGTGGTACAGAAGGCTGTGCAGCTGATTGGACTTACCGATGACTGGTACCAGCAGTGTCAAGATCAGCCTCTGTGGTGGAGGTTAGTGAAGGACCCTGCTGGGGAGTTGGAGGCAGAGGAGCGATGCTCACAACAACCGAGCATAGTGCCGGGTGGAAAGTTGATAGTGGGGAGCATAGTTGGTGCATCTTTAAGTCATCTCAGTCAGTCAACCCATGGCACCTGGGTCTGTTCCATGATCTCCTGCCAGCGGTCCTTTGACACTTTACGTGGCCTCAAAGTGCACCTGGCCTTGCACGGGCGCAGTGAGGACGTCATTTCCACTTGATGGCGAACGGTGGTTGTTGTTGCAGGCCGGAGGAGAAGCTGAAGCAAATGGAGAAGAAGGTGATGCAGCTGGTGGAGGAGAGCGTAATGGCAGGCAGCCGTGGGGATCTGACGCTGGTTAGCACCGTACATGCATTTACACTGCACACTTTATGATGGCGAAATTACTCTTTACCATTAATCTCTCATCAACACTGCACAACGATACCACAATGTTCACTTGCTGGAGGTGGCACATCCCTTTGTACACAGCTATTGAACTGTATACACATTGCATAATTTTTGTTTGGAATGTAATTCATTGTTTGCATTTTTCCAAAAAAATATTCATGCATTCGCAATTATTTTATTCATATGTGCAGTACGTTAATGGTTCCAATGGAATGGAACTAAGTTGTCACGAACATACAAGCATGCTTGTTTCTGTGACGTGCAAACCAGAGTAAGCTTGCGGGAGGTGGCTAGGCAGCTCAGATAGTATGTGTTGGAGCAGGAAGTCAGGATCGTTAAATTCAAGGGGTTCGAATCCACACAACGACCCAGGTTCACAAGTGCAGCATGTGGATTGAACTCGGCTTGGTAGCAAATATTTATTTCACAACTAATTTGGCTTAAGCCAGTGCCAGGGATGCAATTTTACTTAACGCAACCCAGCTCACAGATGTCCAGTAGTTTTCACAGATGTGTCTCAACAAGGTTATATAATTCAGCTCCTGGTTGAACAAAGCATATTTACTGACTGTGTAAAAGTGTGTAATGTGGTATTGATTACGTTCTGGGAAACACTCAATATAGCATGAAAGTGCTCATCTGGTGCTGGATGAAGTGCCTCTTGAAGTGATACTATGAGTAGAGTACGTCTGTGATATCATCTGCCAGAACTGTATGCTAGCATCTTGCTTTGTCAGCTAGGCACATTTAAGTCCTGATAAAATGTTATTTTCACTCATGACATAGCTATTGGAACAATTGTGATACTATCGGTGTAAAAACACACGTGCTTGGTGCCGCACATGTAAACTTTAGTCTTTGGGTACGATTGCGCATTTGTAAAAACACACACAGACCTGTACACGTAGGGTACAGAAAACGGAACGCGTGCACCTGCAAGCTGGAAAGTTCTGCAGATTGTGTGGCATCACAGCGCGTATGACTTAACGACCTTGCCATTAGGAAACTTGACAGTGGGTGTTGGTGAGAATCGGCACCAATATGTCACTCTCTTGGTGAAAGCAAACATCATACTTGAGCCATTACTGCAGGCTGGTAACTGCACTGGTGGAGTTTGTCACCGTGGTGTCGATGTGCATTGTGGCCAGGGCAGCTTGGGGCTTACCGACGTGCGTTTGCACCTCTTAACAGATTCACATGCGCACTGCACCCTCTCTGTAAACGTATGGAAAGTCCCAGTAGTCTGGTACTGGCAGAAAATAATACTGGTGGGCAACAGACTAAACTAAACTATTTTTTTGATGTTACCAGTTAAGGCCCACTGAGCTATACAGCTCTTTTTCAGAAATTATATCTCAGCGAAGTGGCTTATCACGTGGAAATTTGTAGCAGCCAAATACTTGTAAGCGCATGTTTCTTAATGTGGAGGGAAAAAAATCGGAGGACTTGGAGAAAAATGCACGCGACCACAGGGAGAGAGCCATGAAAGCTCCAAATATACAGCAGGCGTCAGGTGTCAGGATCGAACCCATGCTTTCCTGGTCGTGGGTTCGATGACGTAGCACCGGCACGGCTATCAAGCTCAGCGTACGTGCCATTGAGCGTACCCAATGGACACGGCCTCTCCTAAGGGGGTGACTGCCTGACTTCTATTTTTAGACTTAAAACTTTCGTTACTGCAGGAATTCATATTCTTGGTTCTTTTGGTAAAGTCACGTAGATAGAAAACAAAAATCAATATTAAAAGCAAAAAACCCACGACGTTTCGATCGCAACACAAGCGGTCTTCTTCAGGTGCTCCAGAGTGAGTGGGCGGGGGGAAAGGGCTGCGCAAGAGACAGGGGAAGAGAGAGGGGGTGGGGCAGAGATAGAGGAGAGGGGAGGAGAGAGGGGTAGAGATGGGAGGAGGGAGGAATTGCACCTCGGTACACCCATCAGACATTGGGGGGGGGGGGGGTTAGGCATAGGGCAGAGACAGGGGGAGAGAGAGGGGGGTTTGAGCAGAGATGGGGGGGTAGGAATGGGAGGGGGGTAATTGACAGGGGTAGAAAGAGGGGTGGGGCAGAGATTGGGGGGGGGGGTAGAGATGGGAGGAGGAGGGAATTGCACCTCAGTACACCCATCAGACCATGGTGGGGGGAAGGAATGAGGATGAACAAATTCAAGTGCTCCACTTCCAATATGATTTCGCTGCTAGGTCCCTCCATCAGTGGACGGCAGCAATAATCAGTGGGATGCATTGAGGGAAACATAAAGTATACTCTGTGGATCTTTCGGTAAAGTCACGTAGGTAAAAAATAATAACGTTAATCAAATCACGACGTTTCGGAGGCAACACAAGCTTCCGTCATCAGATGTAACTAGCACAGCAAAATTACTGTAAAGAGAGCTATTTTTGTAATAAGAGATTATTATATAGGGTAAGAGGAGGGGGGGAGCCAGGGAGGATGGATGCAGGGTGGGGGGGTGTTGGGAAACGGGGATGATAAAGCATAAAGCTGCACGCTTCCATCAGCCAATCACACGTGGCTTTGGCCAAGACGGGCAATCGCTGGCACTTGTATCGGTTCCCCCTTATGTAATTGGCTTATCATGTAATTAACAGCATAGCTCTACCGGCTTAATCATACATTCTATATTTACCTGACCTGAATGCGATGGTGAGCAATCGCTGGTGGTCACAGCCAACTCGTCTTGTTTTGGACAATGTGTCTCAGCAGTGCTTGGATTCTCAGTCACTGTGCCTGAACTTCAGTGTTGCAGACCGTGGAATGCTTTTATTACATCCCCTTAATAACTCTTGCATCACTAGGGAAGTTTGTTTCTTTCTGAGAATAATTGTAAGCCTCGAACATGTACTAAATCAACAGCTTTAATTATGAAACTATTTAAAATATACAATGATTACAAGGGTATTAAAATATTTTTTTTGTAAATTTAAAGTATTATTAATATATTTAATTTTCGATTTAAAGCTTTCGTGACTGCAATGATTCATCTTCTTTGGTTCTTTCGGTAAAGTCACGTAGAATGAGAATAAAATAATAAATTGATAAAATAAAATAACACAATAATATTCTCACGACGTTTCGGCCACAACACAAGCAGCCTTCATCAGGTGAAGGGACGAGACTGTCTGGTAGGACAGCGCTGTCCTACCAGACAGTCTCGTCCCTTCACTTGATGAAGGCCACTTGTGTTGTGGCCGAAACGTCGTGAGAATATTATTGTGTTATTTTATTTTATCAATTTATTATTTTATTCTCATTCTACGTGACTTTACCGAAAGAACCAAAGAAGATTAATATATTTGTTTTAATGTAGACCACAGACAACATATTTAATAACATTGCACAAATACACGAACATTATCAGAATGGGAAAGGGTTACTAGTCAATGTGATATCTTTAACTAATATGTTCTATGATCAAAGTGTTCCCCTTCCTGTCTCTCAGTGTAAGCATGCACCTCTTCACGATTGTTGATGTGCTTTTTCAACGTCTGTTCCATCTTATTTGTCAACGACCACGTTTGTGATACATTGTATTTTTTTGTTTAAAGCTTTCGTGACTGCAGGGATTCATCTTCTTGGTTCTTTCGGTAAAGTCACGTAGAAGGGAAACAATAAAATAATAAAAATATAAAACAATAAAATTCTCACGACGTTTAGACTGCAACACAAGCAATCATCATCACACCTGATGATGACACACCTGATGATGATTGCTTGTGTTGCAGTCGAAACGTCGTGATAATTGTATTGTTTTATATTTTTATTATTTTATTGTTTCCCTTCTACGTGACTTTACCGAAAGAACCAAGAATATATATTGTATTGTTTTTTGTTGTTGTAACGTTCTGACCTGCCCCTCCTTGACATCTGTGAAAAAAGAGCTTTATAGCTCATCAGATTCCCCGAGTATAGATACAATTGAATGATTCTGCCCTCCCGAGTTACAGAAACGAGTATCGGTGGTGGGCGTTGTCACGAGTGCAGGCGCTGGAGAAAGCGAAGGATGCGGGGCGCAAGGAGAGGACGCTGGTTAGAGAGCGTGAGCAGGCGGCAGCCAGCGACAACACCAACCTCGACCTCACCTACGCCGTGAGCGCCGCACGCAGCACGTTCAGTGGGCAGCCTTCAAACCCTGCAGAAAAGGGCATGGATGGTAGATGTGATCGCTCTCCTTTCATCGATGGATAATGAAGAACAGTCAGCTACGTGACTGCTGCAGCCACTAGAGCCCACACTGCCTATTCACATACCGTGGATCACGTGATCCAACACTGCCCGCACTGCCTATTCGTAGACCACGGATCACATGATCCATCACTGCCCCCACCGCCTGTTCACAGACCATGAAACACATGATCCAGCACTGCCCACACTACCGATTCATGGGTAATATCGCCGATATCCACCAAGCCTCCTCAGAGCCTATTGAATGGCTAATATCATCGATGTTCACGTCATGTTACTAGTTTCACCTTGCCATACAAAAAAAGAAGTACGTTCGCTTGACACAGCTTGCTCACCATCCCGCACACACAACCGACACCCACGTCATCATCAATCTTATTAACATCGATGTCAGTCTATTAACAATCATCAACTCGGTTTGTTTTTGATGACCAAGTCGTGTCTATATTTGGGTGACCTCACTCAATCACTTTTGGCAGCCAGCGCTTTGAACAAATGACCAAAATAACTTTTGGTTGGGTCACGCTTCAAATGTGGAGATCTTATAGAAGAAGCTGACAATCAGTTACGATTGGGATCAGATCCAGTAAGATTTTTGTCAGTGAATTGGGTGATCAATCCATTCGTGGATGGTAGATGGTAGATGATGATGATGGAAATCAAAAGCAGATTACATTATGATTGGCTTATTAGCTTATATTCTTTCCTTTAAAATTGAGAGGTCATAACAGTCATTGCCATTGATAATTTCCATTACTTTATTTTTTCAGATTCCAGACACGTTACACAATTGACGCTCGACCTCTGTTATGCACATTACTCCCCACGTACGAAAAAATAATCTACCCTCCTCCACATTGTCATCTCACAATCTTACTCGTGATGAAGGTGTAGGCACACCGCTCTCCGCTTAGCTTTGGGAAATCTCCAGTGTGCAGTCCCGCCACGTATAAAATTGCCAAATGCAGCAGTTTTCCAGCCAAGGTCTTGGTTAAAAAAACCTGCATTTTCTGCATAATCCAAATATATCAAGGTGATGTTTTAAAATGTATTATTTTTGGATGTGGTCGTCACTGGTGTTACAGCGTTGGGTTTTCCCATCCCTCATTGTGCCGAGAAGGCGGTGGTGCTGCCCTGTCTCCTTGAACTGATTGTTTTCGATTGTCCACTTGAAGGTTTTATTTTTTTAAGGACAACTTGTGAAAATTCGCAATTGTCAAATCAGTTCTACCTGCTTCTGCTCAAGATGTCCTCGATTATGAGGCTGCTTCTCTTGAAATTTGAATTGAGGGTATTTCGGCCAATATATTTGGTGCGTCCGCTCATTCTCCACTTTGCTATCGGCAGCTAGAAATGTGGATGTGGTAATGACAGTGACACCCTGATTGATAGACTTAAGTCGAGGAAACAATACATGTCTTTAAATTTTGATTTAAAGCTTTCGTGACTGCACTAATTCATATTCTTAGCTCTTTCGGTAAAGTCACATTGAAGGGAAACAATAATATATATAAAACAATACATATAATACATTTCTTTGTCGATATGTTAGGTCTTCTATTTGGTAATATATTCACTCAAGTGCACTGTTGTGAATCGTTCTTGCCGGACATTCATTTGTCACATCATCACTTGCTGGCGATTGACTCGTGATGTTTGTGTCATTGTGAACTGTTTGTTAATGTACAGGTGATGTTTAACTTGGGTAACCAGTACGCTGCTAATGAAATGTACTCAGAGGCACTGAGTACCTACCAAGTAATCATCAAGAACAAGATGTTCAGTAGTGCAGGTGAGTGCCCCATGCCTTTTAGGTGTTTTGCCTAATAATCATTCATTGGTTAAACATCGCTGACTTCGAGTTAACTTGCTGTCAAATGCGGTAAGTCCTCACTTAACGCGTGTGCACAGAGCGTGTTTTCACTATAACGCGGTTTATCTATTGGGGAACGCCTTTCGCGCAACGTGGAATGCGTCTCTTATAACGCAGAATGCGCCCCGTTATGAACACGGTTTCTGAGCTGATCGACGACACAACTACTTTCTTGAGCTGCTAGGCTGAGCGGTAAGGGCATTACTGGGTATTCGCGTGGAATGACGCCGTACTTAGCGGCGTACCCTCATCTCAGTATTTTTTTGTTTGTTAATTATTTGTATTGATCTAACCAGGGGAAGGGGGGGGGGTGTTGTACAACTTCCGCGACAGGTGAGTGGTGCATAGCGGCATATTTGGCTCGGACAGACAACCAACGTGGACGTGTAGGACCGTAGGATTATGTAGTCTGGGAAGGAAGGGGGGAAAGAGGGGGGCGGGGAGTCAGTCTCATTTCAGGTTGAGCCGAGTAAACTCAGGGCCTCTGGAGTGGCAGTCACGAGGGGGCCCCAGATCTGGGTGAACTCCCCTTCCCAATTCCTCAGTTTCAGACTCAGGTGTTCTAACGCTGTTAGGGCGAATAGGGAGTTATGCCAGAGGGTTAATGAGGTGGCCTCATGATTTTTCCAGGGGCTCAGGATGGTTTTTCTCACTGGAATGTTGAATGCTTAGAGAAGAGGGTGTTGGTGCCTGGTGATGCCTTGGAGTTTAAGGTCTAGGAGGGGGGATTCACCTCATATCAAGTCTTTTGTCCTGCCATAGGAGGACTGCACGCTAATTTTATTGTGCAAATGTGATTCACAATGTGTGATTCACATTTGCATTGACTTATTTATGCTCCGCAATGTATTTACAGTAATTCCTCGCTGAACACATTTATTCGCTTAATGCAATAGGAACGCATCTATTGCATTAAATAAGGAACTACTGTAAATGTATTTTGTGGTCATCAGGTAAAATTTTGTCTTGAAATTTTGGTTAACGACAATCAACGCATGTAGTTAACTAGGTGAGAGATTTTTTGGGTTTATCTTTTGCAAGACGCCACATGGGCTTTCATAGCTACATAGGCTTCTTTTAAAGTTGTCTGCAGATAAGTTTCAATGTGGTTTTAATCCACGACTGACACATAATTGACTAGTTTTGGCATTTATGTTATAGGCATTTCCAGCAGCCGGTTAGGAGGTCATGAACAAATTTATAACATTAATTTCCATGAACATCATACTACCATAAACCATCAACACCCCTGAATTATACACAATGAAAAACTGTAAATTATAAACGGTCATTCAAAATGAATAACGCTAATCCATGAACAACTCCAAACTATATGCCACACTAAACCATTCGCAATTCGAAACCATTAACGATCATAAACTATTGACAGCTAAACATCTTGGAAACCACTTTGTTGTATATCAGGATGTGAAATAGCATTGTGTTGCTATGCTGTACTCATTCCTTAGAAGGGATGAAGTCACTATGGAGTTGTCAAGTTTTATAGCCATGAAAATGTTAAAGGCCACCCTAATGATTTTTTTTATTGGTGGCTGGATGAGGATGCTGATGGATCAGGGTACTGAAAATAAATAATATATAGCCTCTTCTGGGCGAGCGAGTTATTGTAGAAATTCGCACAATACCATGCAGATTCCGTTTCAATCGTTAGTATTTGGATTTTACACGTGAGTGTCTACTCATAATAAGTATAGTATTATAAAATAACAGTCTCCTGGGTAACATCTCATGATTAAATGGTACTTCAATTGCTATTGTGGTATGATTAACTAGCTCTGCATATTACTTGCTCATACCTTCACTAATTTTTTCGTAATTACAGATTTATTTTGTCACGGTGTTTTAAAAACTCTTGTGTCTGTGCATCAGGTCGGTTGAAGGTGAACATGGCCAATGTTTACCTCAAGCAAAAGAACTTCCCAAAGGCAATCAAGTTCTATCGCATGGCCCTGGACCAGGTGCCGTCCAGCCAGCGAGAGATGAGGTGATGCTAACTTATAAATACAATCGGTTATTGTTATTATTATTGCTACGTTCAGCCTTTGCTCTTGGCTGAGATTACTTATTATTATTTCACACGGTTTCTGAGCTCAGAGCCAAGGGACTCCCCAAAATCAAACGGCCGGTGCAAATAGCGCCGTCAAAGATATGAGAGTTAAAACATTTCTTAAAATGAGCAAGGTTTTTATGAGAGCTTTGAAAAAAGACGATGGAGAGAATTCTAACGTGGAGCAGTGAGAGGGAAGAAGCAGAAAGAGAAGTCTTTTGACCTGCAGTGTTGTGATTGAGTTGCCGAGTGGGTGGGTGACTGAGTTACTGGCTAAGTAAACGATTGGATAGCTGAGTGAGTGAGTTGGTGAGTGGGTGGGTGAGTGGCTGGGTCAGTGGATGGGTGGGTGAGCGTCTGTGTGTTTGTGACCTGCACTGTGATGGTTGAACATAGTGTGGATGAGATGCAACGGGCAGTCTGGTATACCGAGTTGTCAGTGTACGTGGAGCAAGCAATGAGTGAAGTTCACGGGAACAGTAACCATGGTTGTAGTAGCGATAGAAGAGTGTTAAGGAGGTGACTGACTACCAGTGTACGAGTGACTGAATTGAATCGGTGACTGCCGGCTTTATTTGCATTGAATGCTATTGAGTGCAGCAAGGTAAGAACTGTCTGCTCCGTCTGAGCTAAGCATGATGGCACACACCACTAGTTTAGAACTTTGGAGGCAAAGGTTGGTGGAACGCACAAGCTTGTAGACTACGAAAACCCACTGCGCTACAAAGGGTGTTCGTCCGTGCGGATCTTTGAGTATTACACCTCGTATAGGCTTCCTCTCATATTGTTTAAAAAACAAATTTATTCGCCTATTGCCGCAATAAAAAGAAACATCATTTTATGTTTTTAATATAATTTAGATGTATAATTATTATTGTAATCTTAACAGGCTAGACGTAATGGTATTATGCTATCATTTCCAGAATCTGATTGAAAGCATTTAATATGGTTGAGGGTAGAGGAACCTTTTCTAAACCCAGCCTTCACATATGGTTAGTTGGCCTATACAATTATATGTATGTACATGTGTTGAACTTCTTTCGCACTCTATGTAGCCAACCGTGCTAATCGGAGGTGTGGGTGAAGAACAACAAACTAAACACAAAAAGCAATTCTAAAGAAATGACTTTCCAATCTAGATTATTTAAAAGTGCATAGCTCCAGTGGCTTCCTAATATTGGAAGGAAGAGCATTCCAGATGGCCGCAGAAGCGCATCTGAAAGCGCGCGATGCAGTGACCATATTAGCAAAGGCCGCTGCAATGGTTTATGTTCCTTGACAAGATCAGCAAGGTGTTGTGATTTATTTGTGACAAGCACTTTGTGTGTAATAAACGTGACCTGTTCCAATAATTTTCAAGGACAATTTGTATTCATCTGATGAGTGGCTAATGGGTCTATAAAGCCAGTTTTATAATCCCGTATGAACAGAAGAACGATTCTGTGATCAAGGTATTTGATTTCAGTGTAAACATTTAGTAAATAGGTCCACTCATTTTGTTCCAACAACTGGTGCCACTTCTCTGATAATGTCTGCACTTACACCATCTGGTTACACCAGGAGCTTTCCCCCATTATATAACTGCGAAGGGCAGCATTTACTTTCTCATCGTGCTTCAAATACTTTTTTCTGCCAAATCTGTGACTTGCCCATGCTTATTAACCCTTTTCCCATTGCGAGATGACTGCAAGTTGCAGGCTGGGGTGCCGTTCACCGCTGAATCTCGGGAATGCGCAAGCGGTTCAGAGTTAATTTTATTAAGAGAGGCATAGCGCCGCTGTTTTTAAAAGCATTCTACTCGCAGCAAAGAACTGTAGCGACACGACCACCGCAATCTATGATAGCTGGCGCCAAACTGCCGCACGCCCTCACGCATGGCTTTGTGGGATCCTCGGTACCGATAAAGTTATTCTATTTGAGTTTTTCTTCCGATTCCGTTACATTTAAAGTTGTGCATATTAACTTTACTCCTGTTAAAAAAAAAATAACACGGTGTTGCTGCCTCGCTCTCAACCTCTGCGCCTCCCGCAGGATGAAGATAATGCAGAACATTGGCGTGGCGTTCTTGCGCGTGGGCCATTACACCGAGGCGGTGTCGGCTTTCGAGCACATCATGAGCGAGAGCCCCGATCTACGCGCTGCCTTCAACCTGACGCTCTGCTACTTTGCGCTGGG
This sequence comes from Petromyzon marinus, assembly GCF_048934315.1. Taxonomy (NCBI): domain Eukaryota; kingdom Metazoa; phylum Chordata; class Hyperoartia; order Petromyzontiformes; family Petromyzontidae; genus Petromyzon; species Petromyzon marinus. The sequence goes on from NC_133685.1 coordinate 6,789,027, forward strand.
CGAGCATGAGCGCATCAAGCGAGCCTTCCAGCGCCTCGTCGCCGTGCCCCTTGGTGTCGGGGATGAGGACCGCTACACGCCGCACAACGTGAGCTCGGCGCTCGCGTCGTCACTCGCTCTTATAACTATGATCGTCGTCGTCGTTGTTGTTGTTGTTACGCTTGCTTAGCGAGGAAGGCCTCAATTCCCCCGAAACTCTGCCTCGAGTTTTCTTAGTTTTAGGTGACATGCGCAGGTGAATGAACTGCAAAGTGTGGCTCAAGATAATTTGACCAAAACTAAAATTAATAAATACAATAATGCACAAGGACACAACTGGAAAGCACAATGGAGTAAGCTGAAAATAAAAAATCTAGAAAAATATACAATGCAACTGGTATTTGCCAGACATACCTATGCTGAAAAAATACTTAGCAAATTGCTCAATTTGGATTACACAGAGTAGGCTACTCCTACAAAAGAGTATTCAGATCATTGAGGCTTTTCTGGGCAAACAAGCGTGATAAAATAATGACAGTAATAATAACATGTATGCCTAGGGCAGTTATTGAAGGCACGAGAAGGGACACCGTTCGTTGGTAAACGCAATGTCAAGAGTATCAGCCAATGGAGGGAAGATGTGCAGGAGGAGGTTCACTGTGGAGATGGAGCGATTAAATTTGCTCATGTGCAAGTTCTTGTTGTATTGATGTATGGCAGTAACGTGAGGGATGGAGATGACTTGAGAAGGCTTTTATCCAGCAGTGGATTGATCATGGCTAATGATGATAATGAAGTGTACACAGCTTACTTGCACATGGTATTTTCTCGCGTGTGTTTGTGGGTTCTTGTATGCATGTCACATGAGGAGCGGTAGTTGTAGCGGTTAGTGCACTTCACCACAAACCCGGCAACCCGGGTTCAACTCCTGCTCACGGCCGACACTAGTGTCGATTATCTGAACTGGTCCTGGACTTCCCTGAAATGGACTCAGCATAAAATGGGTACCTGGTGCAGTGTGTAAACATTTCTACTAGGGAGACAATGGCCGTCTGGCATGGGGCTGGCCACCCATCATCTTGTGTGCCGGCCTTCATAGGTGCTACTCGCGAACAGCACTTGCCCCAAAAGTCTGTCAAGGCTATATGGGGAATCTTTATTTTTTGTTTGTTTTTTGTGTTTTTTTTATGTGCGTGTGTCCATATCTGTGTGGACTGCAGGATGATCCGCATACTAACTTGGTGATAGACGCCATCAAGAATGATATGCTGCGGCAAATGGAGAGGGAGAGGTGAGGTCGGAAAAATATTGAGAGGGAAACCCCCATGAAGCACGAATGACCTAAAACTAATATTTTGAGAGGTCGTGAGTGAGTAGTCAACCCTCGATTACTCGCAATAATCAGGGGGAGGAGTGGCATGGCTTAAACAAAAATATGTCCATGGGACCATTTTACCAGTATTCAAAATAATGAAAAATAAGGATAGGTTTTACCCTTTCTGGCAATAAAACCGGAGATGTTCAAACACAAAATAGATATCGCAGCTTCTGCGATTTGCTAATCGTATTGTTTCAAGTTGCGATTTCGATTTAAAATCGATTAATCGTTCAGCCCTAGTTTGTACCCATCTTCTCGGTTGAAATTGTGTCTATGTCTGTATATATGGACGGCTTCATGAACGAATCTTTGTTGATAGCCAGTGGGTTTGCAAAGTACCTTCAATTTCGTGTGAGCCAGCCGCATTTAAATAATGATCAGCCATGGCAGAAGTATTGGTCCTACCGTGTTTCAAATCTGCCTTATGCTCATGAACACGGTCCGAGACATTTCGCTTAGTTTCCCCATTGTAACTGCTGCTGCAGATACAGCTTAGTTTGTAGATGCCGGCATATTGCATGTCAGGTATCTTGTCCTTCACAGATGGGATCAGATCACGAATTTTAACATACTTTTTAAAATCGGACCTGGATCTTGTATTTGTTCATGATTTTGGAAATCTTTTTGGTTACCCCTGCTATGTATGGCAGATGGCTCCTTCCTCACGGTTGGGGTGATGGCTTTGCGGATTGTGTAGTCAGAGTATCCATTCGCCTTGAGAGCTTGGTGTACGTGTTTGAGTACACTGGTTAGGTGTTCATGGTCAGAGATACATTTAGCTCTATGGTGTAGAGTTTTGATGAGGGAAGTCTTCTGGGATGGATGGTGGTGGGAGTCAGGTTTTGGGTAGGCATCAGTATGGGTTACTTCCCTGTAGACAGAATGGCTCATTGAGCCATCTGGTCTCTTTTTGATTAGGACATCCAAAAAAGGTAGCTTGCCATCCGTTTCTACCTCCATGGTCAATTTGATGGCTGAGTGTATGGAATTGATGTTGTTGAGGAATTGGTTCAGAGCCGGTCGGCATGTGGTCAGATGACAAACGTCTCATCTACGTACCTCTTCCACAAGGACGGGCGTAGAGTGGATGCCTGGATGGTGTCCGTCTCAAATTTTTCCATGAAAACATTGGCTACAACTGGAGATAAGGGAGAACCCATTGGGGTGCCTTCAGTTTGTTTGTAGAATGTTCCATTCCAGGTGAAGTATGTATTGGTGAGGCAATGTCTCACCAGGGCCGGTACATCAGCATTCAATCCTTTTTGGACCAAATCTTCAGTGATTGCAATAGTATCGGGCACAGGAACTTTGGTGAACAAAGAGACTACATCGAAACTAATGAGCAAATCACCTGGGGACGGTGAGATGTCATTAATTCATGATACCAGGTGAGATGAGTTAAGAACAGAAGAGGTGGTCTTACCAGTGAATGGCTGTAAGGTCTCAGAAAGATATCGGGCCAGTTTTTAGGTGGGTGGGCCAATGGTGGAGACGATGGGACAAAGAGGTGTTCCTTCTATATGGATTTTTGGTAAGCCATATAATCTGGGTGGTCTAGCAGCAGAAGGTTTTCAGGAAAACCGTTTGGTCTGTCCCATTAATGAAGCTGAATCAGTGATGATACTGTTTGTTTTTGTTACGAGGCTGTTGGTGAGGGTCTCTTTTAAATATATAACGTAATTTAGGCGATGAAACATTCATATAGTAATACGTTTTTACCCTTTTATCTGGCACAAAAACTGACACCTTTATACAAGGAATCATGTTTGCAATAACCACAACACAAGCAGTCGAAATGCAAACAAAAAAAGACAACTCTGATAATGATATGTACTGTCCTTGAATTTGATTGGTCCACACCCGAGACGGCTTTTCTTAGAGCCATTTGGCGTCATCTGGTCCAACACCAGTGGAGACTAGGCTCTAAGAAAAGCCGTCTCGGGTGTGGACCAATCAAATTCAAGGACAGTACATATTATCAGAGTTGTCTTTTTTTGTTTGCATTTCGACTGCTTGTGTTGTGGTTATTGCAAACATGATTCCTTGTATGAAGGTGTCACTTTTTGTGCCAGATAAAAGGGTAAAAACCTATTACTATATCTTGTTACTGGCAAAGGAGGTCTCATAATGAAACATTCATATTTCATATTTATACCATGTTGGCAGTGGTGCACAAATAACAAAATAACTCAACACAATTGTCAATAATGCTGCCTTAAAAAATAAAAGTGTATAATAATGGTAATTATACCTCTCTGGCCCATCAGTGGGCTGTGAGGAAGGGCCATTGCCCAGATTGTCTCCTGTTTTTATTTCTGGCGTAATAAGTTTACTCGCTGATGTGTTTGCAGTCATGGTCACAAGCGCACTAAATTGTGGAGCAAATAATAATTTAACCAGAGCATGCTTGGGGATATTCTAATTATTCTTACCACAGGCATGGTTAATCCACAACCACGGATAATCCACCTGCTGAGAATCGAGCGTTAACTAGTAACATTCAAAATAATCATATGTAAAACAGCAACGTACAGCAACAGTCCAATAGTTAGCATAACATTAATAGGGCAATGTTTTATATAACAGTGGTTGGGGTCACCTGAGTAAGTGAGTAGTGTGCCCCCCATGTTATGTGGGCATCTTCCTCCTCCATTGACCAGCGTGGTGAATAACAGTTGAATATCTCCCCTTCCCACAGTAGTGTAGCCTGAAACAATAGTCACTCATAACTGTGTTTTCATCAATTGTGACAGCGGTAGGGGTGGTGTAGGAGCGGTTTGAGGGTCGGCAACCTGCGGCTCCGGAACCGCATGCAGTGGCTCTTCATCTTCCTCCTTGTGGGCAGCCATTTTTTTCACTTAAACCTAATTGAACATAGAGATAATTGATTAAATATGGCAGGGAATGGGTGCACTATAAAATATCTTGGTGACAACAAACTGTACAACAGTCAAACTGTATTGATAAAGAATAACTCGGGGGGGGGGGGGGGGACGAAATAGATGTAGTTTATCCCGTCATCTCTTTTGTTGATTTAAGTCAGAATGTGTGTTGTTATCTGTGGTATACCTGCTGCTGCTGCAGTGTTTGTGTACAAGTAGCTTGTGCGTGTGATGCGGCTCTCCAGCTATTTTGGTTTAAAAAAATGTCTCTTATTCTTTGAAAAGTTTCCTACCCCCTGGAGTGGATGATATTGCTAAATACTGGGTACGAACAGCACACCCTTGATTTGACCATTGCTGCATAAAATGTGCAGACCATCTGAAGAATTAAGCCTTGCCAATACTTATTTTACACATAGGCTTTCACAACCAATTTGATTTATAACCTGGATCAGGAGGTCCTTTCACGCCAGAGCTGAGCCCTGTTTGAATCCAGTAACGTTGGATTTAATCTCCAGCTAGGCTGAGACGACAATTTTACTTGCTTTTCAAAATTCCGGTTTGCTAAACAACCAATCAATTGGAATATATTTGACTACGTGACAACTTGAATTGTTTGCCTCTGTCGAGTGGTAGAGGGTTATAGTTGACAATAAAAAGCAACTAAATTATTAATCTTGCCAAATTGCTGACAGAATTGAGGAAACATACATTTAGACATTGTTGGCATTTATAAGTATATATAGTCTCAGTGTGTGACTTCTAAATGGCACTATGTCGTGGGGATGACAGTGTAATTGGACAATAAAGACGAAGTTGACGAGGAGAAACAGCTGCACAAAAGTGGTAGCAGACAGAAGCAAATGAGCAGCAAGGGGTGAGTCAGTCTTATGAGGGAGTAGTTTCAAGTTTATGTCAACCCACCAGGTGTTGAGAACTCAAGAGGCCAGGATGAGTCTCATATGCAAGAGTGACGACCTGGGTGACAATGAGCAAAAACAGAAGAAAACAAAGTACAGCAATGAAGTAAAGCAATTGGAACAAGAAGCAAAAGATTCACCGTGTGACACGAATTGCACATGTTGCACAAATATGAATCAAAAGTTAAATCGAAGCTAATTATTACATTCCTTGGAGTGCAAATTTTCCTGGCCAGTTTACCTTTAGATTGATCTCAGCACATATTACAAAACTATAGAAACGTAAATATTAAACAGATATAGGCTGACTATAATGCTCTTATGTGCATAAACTAGGAGTTATGTCAATAGCAGGCATGTCTCTCGAGTGTGGATTTTGACTTGAAATCAGGGCACAACTTTTACGTGTTTGTGTGTGTGTACTGCTTTGTGAGCAGTGGTAGTGCAGAGGTTAGCACACTGCTGTATGAACCCAGCGACCCGAGTTCAATTCCTGCTTACGGCCAACATAGGTCACGATTATTTGAACTAATCATGAGCCTCCCCTAGGTCGACTCAGCCTCAAATTAGTACCTGGTGCTGTGTGTAAACATCACCGCTGGGGAGACAAAGGCGGCCGTGCCGTCCTTTATAGGCCCTATTCGCTAACAGCACTTGCCCCAACAGTCTGTTAAGGCTCTGTGGAGGATCTTTGTATTTTGATTGTGTTGGCGATGGTGGCCACGGTGCAGCATTGACGCATTCACTGCTCGGGGTATGCAGGCGCACCATGGCAGAGCGTTTCATCATGACGGCGGCCAAGCTGATCGCCCCCGCTATCGAAGAGACCTTTGTGGCGGGATACGACTGGTACTGTTAACCAATTTGTTAACTGGCTTTTACGAGCAAAGCTGTTAACTTACAATTTCAGATACAGTCACGTCTGAATAAAAACATGCAATGCATCTTTTCGCACAGTGATACACGAAAGACTTTATTGTTTTTTTTAAACAATCAAATAAACATCAACCTCAATTAAGTTAAACACATTTTTACATGAAATCGTGTTGCCTTTTTAAGGCTGGACCCTGCCATAGGATTGTTGCATTTGTACTATTCACTCAGGACCGTTGCTGATGTTTAAGTTTAGTTTCATTTGTTTACCCAAGTGAGAACTCAAGAGACCAGGATAGTCTCAATGGCATGAGTGGCCAGGGGTTTTAGTCTGTCAGTAGAGGGCAATAATTGCTGTGTATAGTCCTGATTTATTAGCACGGTGGTTGCTAATCAAACCACCGTGCTAATCAATCAGGAGTAGCATGTTTGGTACCTCTGATTAGTACGGTTGGCTACGTACGGTGTGAATGAAGTTCAACCTACATACATTTAGTAATTTGCGGGATATCTTAGAATTTGTAAAATGGCCTACTCTTGTGAATGACGTCATGGGTTGTTTAACCTCCACTGTGAGTGACGGCAAGTAGCGTTATGGTGGTTAATCCACACCGCAATAATAATCAGGGCGACCGCTGGATTTTAACCGTGACGCACTGCAACGAGCGGTGAATGCACTACCGCTGGGCCATGTCACCACCAGTGGAGACGAGCATCTTACGTTTATATGTATGTGTTTATGTTGGACTTCTTTCGCACTGTACGTTGCACACCGTGCTAATTGGAGGTGCGGGGAAAGGACAACAAACTAAACACAAAAAGTAGTTCTAAAGAAATGAGTTTTCATTCTATATGATTTAAAAGTGCATCGTTCCAGTAGCTTCCTAATATCAGAAGAGCATTCCAGACGGCCGCCGAAGCGCATCTGAAAGCGCGCGATGCAGTGACACTCTTTGTCCGATGGTGTTTACACACGTGCTGCAGGTGTGTGGAGACGGTGAAGGCATCCCAGTATGTGGAACTGGCCAATGACCTGGAGATTAACAAGGCCATCATGTACCTCAAGCTGAAAGACTTTGATCAGGTAGGAGCTGTGAGAGTGATGGAAGAACAACAATTAATCGTGATGCTGATTGGTGCTTGAATGTTTTTTGTTATGTTTTTTTGGTATGTTCACCAATTAAATCTAGCTTTTTAGATAAAAAAAAACAACTAAATATCAGATACTCAAGTAAACATTTGGTTTTTAAGTTAAGGGTGCAATGCCATTCAAGTAACGCAAGGATTGTATAGTACCGCTTATGGTTTGTGTAAATGGGTGTCAGTATGCCAGTGGACTGCACTGTTGCTGTTGGACTGTCCAAGCCCGTGCACGGGTTGTGTCGGTGTCTTGTGTGCAGGCTGTTGAGGCGTTGAAGATGTTTGAAAAAAAAGACACACGTGTGAAGAGTGCAGCCGCCACGAACTTGGCGTTTCTCTTCTTCCTGGTACATACTCTGTGGGGTCACGACCTTTCTTCGAGGCCAGCGCAGGGTGGTTACGTGAGCAGCATGAACGTTAATCAAGTAGCCTCTTGCATAATGTAAGATCGAAGCCATAACAAACCATCACAAGCTCTTTGTGTTGTTGCAGAGGTTACATTTACATGCAAATTATAGATTGATATGCTAATCTCTAGCAATACAATGGCCGCCTCTTTAGCACCGTAGTCGTGAGGTATAGCAGGCTCTCCGATCTTACATTTACATGCAAATTCCATCTCTAGCCCCGCCCATTTACCCTTGGGTTGCACCCATCTCAAACCTATATAACCTCTTGCTGCAGTAGTTCTCCCGCTATATTTCTCCTGCCTCAGCAGTTCGCCTGCTGTATTTTTTCACCTGAAGACGATTGCTCGTGTTGCGATCGAAACGTCGTGATTTTTTATTATTATTTTTCTTCTATCAATGTGACTTTACCGAAAGACCCAACGAGTATTAAGTCCTGCAGTCACGAAAACTTTAAGTCAAGATTTTACAAATTGATCATCAAACCCTGCTGCAAAAACTTGGCAGGACCCTCCAGAAAATCAATCAATCTTTATTAGATGTGTTAATATCGCCCTCAATAAAGTAGGCATCCGTGCACATTACAGCATAATGGGAACAATAACAGGGGGCACAGAGCAACAGGGATGAAAGAAACCCATCATGATCTCAGTGGCTAACACCGACTGAGCAAAGTAAATTGTAACCACGCGCAAAAAATAAAGTGCAACCGTGCCCAGAAAATAGCATAAGAAAGGTGACTAGTAAATACAAATGAATAAAATAAATGAGAAGTAAAGAGTTTTTATTTTAGATTTTATGAGAAGGCAAGTCTTGCACAGACCACGGAATTCTAGTTATGAGACTAACTGTGGCTTTGCTGTAATGATAATAATATAAGTAATATCATCAACGTCATAGCCAAGTCACGTGCTGCCTCCAGACCTGTTCGACAGCCATGTGCTATATCATGCTACAGTCCGCTTTCAGTTTAACTTCATCTAATTCAGATAAACATCCTGAAAAACACAACACAAGTGGTGTGATCCTCAAGGTCACTCTGCTCATTGTTATTCCGACCGCTGTTGCAAACCCCTGATGTGAACATTGTGTGCCGAGTCAGAGTAACCCACAGACAGTGTCTGAACAGCTGCTCACCATTTACTGCCTGCCTCTGTCTATAAGGGTATTTCAATAAGTCAATGTCAAAGTAATTTCCGCTCAAATGAGCATAAAGGTGGTGCTAATCCTCCTTTTACAGTGCTGAGAAAGTGGTTTAGGTTTGACATTCCTTTGATGGTGGCGAGACTATCCATGGAATGGCCGTTATCGACTTACACGCATTATACTGAGGGATGATGGGCTGAGATAACCCCAAACAAAGATTTGACTTTACAGCATTCAAATTGCGTGCCACTTGCTCTACTCCTAAGGAAAGAGACGTCTACTAATCCAGTGTCCTTTGGTGGTGCCATTTCAGTCAAAATTGCACAGTGAATGGTAATATTTTCTTTATGTAGATTTTACCACGAGGTCATAACTTCAATTTGGAAGAGCAGCGAATCATTACATATGTTTTTTTATCCTCTGAGGGAGTAAATGCAGTATGTCCTCCTATAATGCCGCATGTTTTCATAACGCGAATTGGATATAACAGAATGAATGTATTAGGGAACACATTTTTTAGAATGCAGATGGGAAGTGGATATAACGCAATTGAGTGAATAGAGCTACGTCGCACGAGTAGGAATAAGCAGTTCTACGGCTGCCTCGGTGTAGCATCATAGAAGGTGGGATGCTGCGGGATGCTTCTAGATGCTACCCACGCGCCTCAGTCTTTGATCAGCCTGGGTACGCATCTCACGTGTTACTGAGGACTGTGCTTTAGCCTATATTATAATTTATTATGACACGATTTTTCCATAACGTGGTGTTCTTCAGGAACGCAACTGTCGCGTTATCGGAGGGCAGACTATATGCGTGAAATGTATTGAAAAGTGAAGCTGATGAACGGTGGAAACTGTACGGATCGTGTGGCATGTCGTTTACATTTCCCCTGGCACATGAGTGAGAGGGGGTAATGCCCCCGTTCGCTGTGATTCTAATTATACAGTGTGACCCTAGATCACGGAATAAATAGGGGGGCCGGCTTTGCTTATTGAAACATCCTCCTGTACCTTCTCTTCCCCCACGCCCCTCCCTCCTCCCCCACTGCTCTGCCCAACAGAGGAACGACGTGGCCCAGGCGGAGAGATATGCCGATGCGGCCATGGCGGCCGATCGCTACAACCCGCAGGCGCTCGTTAACAAGGGCAACTGCTTGTTCCTCGGGGGCTCCGCGGAGCAGGCGGCCGACTACTACCGCGAGGCGCTCCGCAACGACGCCTCGTGCACCGAGGCTCTCTACAACCTGGGTAGCTCGACGCCCGCTCGCACGGGAGGGGGGGTGGGGGGTGGGGGAGACACAAAACAAGCAAAGCGGGAGAGAGAGAGAGACCGGCGTGCAAGTTAGCACACGAGGGCATGCGAAAAGATATAAATTCACGTGTGCAGTATGTGGACGCGTTACTGTTATTAACGGCTGATGTTTTATTTTAGCAGGTAAAACCAAATGAGATATGAGCTCCTTTTTCAGAGGCGAGCTGGCCACACCTATGTATGTATGTTGAACTTCTTTCGCACAGTACGTATCCAACTGAGCGAGTCGGAGGTGCAGGGAAAGGACAACAAACTAAACACAAGAATAAGTTTTTAAGAAATGAGTTTTCAATCTAGATTTAAAAGTGCATCGCTCCGTGGCTTCCTAATATCAGAAGGGAGAGAGTTCCAGACTTCCGCAGAAGCGCATTTGAACACGCGAGATGCAGGGACCGGATGATAGCTCATCGAAGTGGCTTATATGTGGGGATTTATAGATGGAGCTAAATAATCGAAATGCATGTTTCTAAATATGGAGGGCAAAAACCCGGGGAAAATACACACGACCATGGCGAGAGAGCCATGCAAACTCCAAATATACAGGGGTTAGGCTCCGCATGGAACCCAAGACCTCCTGCGTACCAGGCGAGGGAAGTAGTACTTCGTCACCACGGCGACATTCATTGGGAAATGGGGGGGGGGGGGCAAACAGATTGTGGATAATTGAATAATAATTAAAATGTTAATGTATATAATGTATGAGTAAAAGAAAAACACAGCTGACTATAACAAAGTTAAGTATCAACCTTATCAAAATCATCATTGAGAATCTTTATCATGATTTCCAGATGCCTGTATTTCAGCACTGCGGTGCCGAGGTTGCCATACCTAACTTGACCACAAGAGATGGGGCAGTACAACAAGTGTGGTCTAATCCCCCATCTCTCTTACATCTGTATGGGATAGAGTATTGTGCCTTTGCACACGTGTTTTTTGTTCGGGTGCTCCGGTCTCCTCCCAAGACGTAAACACTCGCGAATTGGCCGATAACACCTACCATGGTATACAGGATTGCGTGGGTTCGATCCCGACCCTGACGCCTGCTGTATATTTGGAGTTTGCCTGTTCCTCTCCCCGTGGTCGCGTGGATTTTTCTCCGAGTCCTCCAGTTTTTCCCTCCAGATTTAGAAACACGCGTTTAGAGTATTTGGCTGCGATACATTTCCACGTGATAAGCCACTTCGTTGAGCTATATTTTGTTATAGCCAGGTCGCTTTTGAAAAAGAGCTATACAGCTCAGTGGGCCTTACATTGTAAAATAAAAAAATAGTTTCAATTTTTTTTTTTATGTAGAGGACCACAGAGCTTGGGGGAATTTGGTGCCGGTTCACCACCTGGCTGCCTTTACCGCATGTCTGTAGTTCCTTGAACCTCCGAGTTATTCTCTGTCTTTCAGAGTGAGCAAATACTGTGCAAATTACAAGTTGAAAGTAATTGAATGCTCGATTCAGGTCTCACCACATAATCACGGGGGCACCATGGTGGCGAGATGTTAATGAACTCGCTTGGTATGCAGGAGGTCGTGGGTTCGATCTTGACCCTGACGCCTGTTGTATATTTAGAGTTTGCATGTCTGTCTCTCTGCCCGTGGTCACGTGGTTTTTTTCCTCCATGTCCTCCGGTTTTTCCCTAAACATTTATATTATGCATTTAGAGTATTTGGCTTTTATAAATTTCCACTTGATAAGAAGCCATTTTGTGATCCACAGGTCACTTCTGAAAAAGTGCTATGAAGCTCAGTGGGCCTTACCTGGTTAAAAATAAAAATAGTTTAATCAAGAAAAAAACACCATCCCTTTTGGTCTGATGATGCCATCATCCTAACTCCTGAAGATAAGCTAATCTTATCGCTCCATCTCCTCCTTTGTTGTTTTGTTTCAGCTGTGCTCCTCCAACACTTGTTTACTTTTGCTCGTTGAACTCTTTGTATGCTACTTTTGTTTCACTCATGTTTCTTGGATAACACAACACTGGTCGTGTTAGCTGACTCCATATTTCCCTAGTTGTTTCAGTGGAGCAGATTGCAAAATGCTGTCTCCTACCCTTAATAAAAATATGTATTTTTTCTCTCTATTCTGACAACGGTGAAGTGTTTTTAGCTTTTGATATAGAAATCAGTGGGGCACATTCATATACAGTGGAATGCACCCTCCACATAAAGCATGTTGGGTTGAACAATCAACCTCCTTCCCAGTAATTCAATGAATTGTTACAATTCTACATGTCACTTCTATTCAAGAATCAGGTCACCACGCTGCCCGCTTCGCTATGCCACACTGGTGGTTCTATGGAGAGGCCAGCACGTACCATGGAAATGTGTACTTTCCACCTGTAGCTCAGGAACACGGCCACCCTCAGAGATGAACATAACCCACTGGTTTTGTGTGCAACAATGTTCTGTGAAGTTGTTTGTGATGTGGCATTGCTGCCGTGTGTGAAGACGCTGTGCTGTATTGTATTGTGCAGGCCTGGTGCACAAGCATCTTGGACGTCTCCAGGATGCGCTCGATTGCTTTCTCAAGTTGCACTCCATCCTGCGCAACCACCCTCCAGTGATGCACCACATCGCCAGCATGTAACAAAACACAAAGAACCCCATCTCGCCTTTTTAACGCACTGTTGGGGCAAGTGTGGTTAGCTAGCAAACCATGAAGGCCGAAACAGTGGGCAATAAGGGTGGTGGGCTCACACCACACCCGGTTGCGATTGTCTCCACAATGTTCATGTTTACACACTGCACCAGGTACTCATTTAAGGCTGAGTCGACCTAGGGGAGCCCCATGACTGGTTCAGATAGTCTTCACCGATGTATGTATGTATGTTGACTTCTTTCGCACCGTACGTAGGCAACCGTGCTAATCAGAGGTGCGAGGGAAAGACAACAAACTAAACACAAAAAGCAGTTCTTCAGAAATGAGTGTTCAATCTAGATGATTTAAAAGTGCATCGCTCTAGTGGCTTCCTAATATCGGAAGGGAGAGCATTCCATATGGCCACAGAAGCACACTTGAAGGTGCGCAAGGCGATGACCATCTTTGTTCGATGCTAGCCAAAAGCTACTGCGAGGATGACTGGAGTTCACGTGATGGTTTATGCTCCTTGATGAGATCAGCAAAGTATTGTGGTTCATTTGTGGCATGTTGTCGTGTTGAGTGGAAATCGAACTCGGGACATTCGGTTCACAGTGCAGTGGGGTAACCACTGCACTCCCACTCCCATAGAACACGCACACCTTCAGCCACATCCACCCACACAATGTGACTAAAATGAATAACCCCAACTTAGACTCATACTTTTGAAACACTAAGTTTAACACGTAGGCTTTCGCGACCAATATTATTCATAACAAAGGTTTTTGGGTTAGATCGCATTATTTATAAATGTGTCGTAACCCTCCACCACCCGACACGGCCAAACAGTAATCAATGTGTCACAACTGTAAATGTTGTGGATTCACTCTTCAACACACCGGTGGGCTAAAGTAGTGAACTATTTGTCTTTTGTCAACGTGACACATTTTTTACTGTTTGGCCGTGTCGGGTGGTGGAGGGTTACGACACATTTATAAATAACGCGATCTAACCCAAAACACGTTAATTTTGAAACGCCGTTTTTGAGGATGAGTACAACATTACCAGTACAACATACAAGAAGGTAGCGTGTTGGCTCTTGTCTACCGAGTGCTTAAGTTGTGACAGCAAAAATATATGGCTAATTTGTCTGAAGCATTGAGATCGCCCAGCCAACACCTCGGGCATCACTTGGGTAAGAAGGTAATATAAAGGCCATACCCATCAACATTGTGCCCTGGTTGATAACATTAAACCCTCCACAACAACTTTCCCAAGAGAATAGGGAAAGATGAAAAGTGAGCGTGTAATGATCTTTTCTTCTGGGCAAACCCCATGTTGTAGGAGGACTTCCCCAGAGACATTAGGCGTTTTGCTGCAGGCATTCTTGCAGAATGTCTGAATGCTTTCTGGAGAATATAGGCTGCCTCTCCTTTGTAGAAAGCTTAGAACAGCACTGTCTTGACCTCCAGGTGGTGTACAGGAGGTCTGATGGATGCTTTCGGGCTGCTGTATGTCATAGCAAGTTTTTTTTTTGGGTTAGATCGTGTAAATAGATAGCTCGTTAAACCTGCCACCACCCGACACAGCCAATTAGTAACATAAACAAAACGTGCAAATTAGTTACTACTTCAGCACACCGGTGTGTTGGAGAGTAAACCCACAACATTTACAATTCGAGTACTGTGAAATTTTGCTGGTGATTACAACAACCAGCTTCATCAGGCAATAGCCAGAATTGTGAAGAAGTCCTCCTGTTTCGGTCTTAAATAGGGGAGTAAAGGTGATGTCATCACTCTGGGCCTATCAGGTGCGAAAGCCTGCATTTTAAACCTTATGTCACAGGTTGTTGTAGAATCACCTTCCAAACAAAACAAACACAATTTAATGCATGTACAGTATTGTGAGCAGAGCAATTGATTTGATTCATTTGAAAAAATTGTTACATTTCTAGTGTTGGTTAAAAATATCAGTGGGGTCACCATCCTTGGACTAAAGTAGAGGCTCCGCTGTCCTTTCCTGCCATGTATGTATGTTGAACTTCTTTCGCACCATATGTAGCCAGCCGTGATAATTGGCGGTATCGGAGGACAACAAACTAAACACACAAAGCAGTTCTCAAGAAATTAGTTTTCAAATTAGTTTTCATGTAAATCTACAATGTAGAATTGTGGGAGCTGGATTGTACCCTGACAGATTAGCTCTTTTAGGCCCCAATGCCATATATATACTGGTGTAATTACCAGTCATGTGATGGGTTTATACAAACAAATATTTAATGAAAATAGACTAAAATGTAAAGATTGTAATTGACAATCATCTCCCAAAAGTTTTTCCTTGAGATGAATTTTGTTGAATCAGCACTTCGATGTTGGTTGGGTTTTTGCATCTTGACAAAGCAACATAACAAAGTTGTCTGTGGGAAAAAAAAAAACAGGTTCGTTGAGATCAAGTGCAACATGCTAAAAAAACTGTCCTTGTGACTTATTGACAGTGATAGCAAATGCAGGAATGATTGGAAACTGTCTTCGCGTCACGTAGCCTGCACCAGCGTTGCACACAGCATACAGAGTGTCAGGCGTTAGGCACAGATCGCCAAAACTACAGGTATAATGGAGAGCAGAAAAGTTGAATTTATTGATGAACGCTTTTGCAGATATGAAGCACTGGAGGAAGCAGGACAAGCAGCGGAGTGGCTGCTGCAGCTGGTGACAGTGGTGCCCACAGACCCGCACGCCCTCGCCCGCCTCGGAGACGTCTACGACGCTGACGGGGACAAGTCTCAGGCCCTGCAGTACCACTATGAGGTGTGCACACTCGCCACCGCTACCAGACATTTGTGTGTCCAGTCAACACCCTGGACAGCCAGACAATAGGGGGTGGGGGGGGGCATGGTCTGGATATATGAAAGGTCTGCTCGCAGACACAATTTCAATGGAAATGTAATAAAAACAACAGCAAAACCACATGTACTCTGCAGTTTATGGCACACTACAGTACAGTATATTGTGCTCGACAGTACTGATACTCTACAGTGAATTGTACTCGTGCTGGAATACCCAAAACACACGGCCAAGGCAACAAAGGATTGGCTCAAGAAGAAGCACATTAAGGTCCTGGAGTGGCCTAGCCAGTCTCCAGACCTTAATCCCGTAGAAAATCTGTGGAGGGAGCTGAAGGTTCGAGTTGCCAAACATCAGCCTCGATACCTTAGACTTGTAGAAGATCTGCAAAGAGGAGTGGGACAAAATCCCTCCTGAGATGTGTGCAAACCTGGTGGCCAACTACAAGAAACGTCTGACCTCTGTGATTGCCAACAAGGGTTTTGCCACCGAGTACTAAGTCATGTTTTGCAGAGGAGTCAAATACTTATTTCCCTCATTAAAATGCAAATCAATTTATAACATTTTTGACATGCGTTTTTCTGGATTTTGTTGTTGTTATTCTGTCTCTCACTGTTCAAATAAACCTACCATTAAAATTATAGACTGATCATTTCTTTGATCAGTGGGCAAACGTACAAAATCAGCAGGGGATCAAATACTTTTTTCCCTCACTGTAGGTTAATAGCAGTACCTTAAGAACCACTCAAAATTTGACCGGTAGCCAATGAAGAGATAAGAGGACTGCTGTAATGTGCTCATGGAATTGTGTACATGTAAGCACTAGCAGCTGCATTCTGAACAAGATGGAGTCTTCCCAGTACTTTGCTCGGTAATAAGGGCTATTTATTGCAAGCCGGTAATGTAACATGTAACACACAGAGTCCCCAGAGAGCCCCGAACACATTCCCTTTTATACCCCCTTGTTCCTCTCACTCCACAGTTCTTGAAAATTCTCACCCTGAACCTTCCCCTTTAAGCCAATCAGAGCCTCATCTTCCCCAATGGTTATGTCACTCAAGTGTCCTGGCCTTCTTGCCATTCAAATTCAAATTTTGCACACTTCATAACATTTAGTCACGCATTTTTCTTTTTGCATGTCAGATAGGAACGCAACCCCTGACTTTAACATCATGTCTACGGGAAATTATAGTTCGCTTTAAGTGATTTCGAGTAAAGTGGCATTTCCCAGAAACGCATCCCTTATGCATCGCGGGTGATTCATAGTTTCTAGCATCAGAACTGAAAGGTATAAAAATCAGAATACAAGTCAGAATCCTAATATTTATTTATTCTGGAGGAATCCGATGAGCTTTAAAGCTCTTTTTTCACAGATGTCCAGTATGGGCGAGTAAGTACGTCACAACGACAAACAGTACAACACATGATAGTCGTGCAAAGTACAGGAAAGGTAAATAAATCACCCAAACACATACAAATAAAACGAAACCATCCCCATCTTTCCTAGCGCAAAGCCCACTGAGATGTTAACTTATTTTTCAGAAGCGACCTGGCCACAAATGACAGCTCAACAAAGTGTCTTATCATTTGGACATTTACAGCAGCAAAATTATTTAAATAATCTCAATGCGTGTTTCTAAACACAGGATAACTTCTTAAGTGCGTGATGAAGCAAGAGAGCCACATTTATTATTCAACTGGATGCATGACCACCTAGCGCGAGGTGCTCGCACACAATTGCCCACTGCTAGTACGTGCTTATGCCTCCATCACAACGATGAGGAGCCAATATGAACCAAGTGTTAAGAAAAGCTTTCACAACTCACTTTCGTTATTCTTCTTTGGTTCTTTCGGTAATGTCACGTACAATGAGAATAAAATAACACAATAAAATTCTCACGACGTTTCGGCCACAACGCAAGCGGCCGTCTCAAAGACACGTTACTTAACTGCACTCGCATGCGGCACCACTACCACTGTGCACGTATCAGTTTAAACATAACGTACGTATATAACCACATTTTTTGCAATCCGTGACGTCAATCCCCTTTCCCGTGTGTGCCTTGTGTGCAGTCGTACCGTCATTACCCATGTGACATTGAGGTGATCGAGTGGCTTGGAGCTTATTACATCGACTCCCAGTTCTGTGAGAAGGCCATACAATACTTTGAGAGGGCGGCACTAATACAGTAAGTACACACACAGGCATGCATCTTACCACCACCGTGAACATATGTCTAACAGAGGCTACTTGTGACACATTAGGCCATGGGGTAACCTAATAGATCCCAAGAGAGTATTGCCATTGTCTCTGCTTGTTACTACCGATTGCTGCTCAGGATCAGTCATTTTCCAGCATCCATTAACTGT
The DNA here is from genome assembly GCF_048934315.1 of Petromyzon marinus. NCBI lineage: Eukaryota > Metazoa > Chordata > Hyperoartia > Petromyzontiformes > Petromyzontidae > Petromyzon > Petromyzon marinus. The sequence continues at coordinate 6,806,846 of NC_133685.1, forward strand.
CCTGCGTAAATGCCTATGACTTATGGGGCAGTGGCCAACAACCACCAGAAGCAACAGTTTGTAGTCGCATATAATTGTTAATTAATGCCATTTCGGTACATGTGTTGCATGTACTGTTTATTCATCTGCCGTGTCTTTGAGGGTTCCTGAGTGCTGTTGGTGAGTGTTAATGAGCACTGGTGATGTTTCGGCAAGTGCTGTGAACCTTCCATACCAAACCAGGCACTCTAATCTGCGTGTAGCAGTGTACGTTTTGATAAGGGGCAGAACAGGGCTGTGAGTAGTGCGTGAACATTTCACTATAACTTTAATATGGCAGTCCCAAGTAAACCCAGATGATGGCATGTTTAACTTGACATTGTTTGGGATCACGCAATCGTCTGGCTGCACTTGGAAGTTTGTTTCTACATTGTAGATAGTACAGACAGATACGGAACAAGTAATGTAACTCTGCCCGCCAGCTTTGTCGATGAATTAAAGCGACTAAACACAAAATACTCAATCACTTCAGAAACATTTAGCGATATGAGATCATAACTATCAAGCCTAAAGTGGTCAGAATTAACTTTAAGTTGGAAATGCCATGCTCTAATTTTTATGCATAGTGACGAATACCATAATTCTTAATGCGAATCCCGATTGGATTAAGGATACTTCTTTCAGACTTTATAGAATAGACCCACAGGACCCGCCAGCGTGTTCATTAAGATGATTCTGCGTTGCCCAACTCTAGGCCCACGCAGGTGAAGTGGCGCCTCATGGTGGCAAGCTGCTATCGGCGGAGCGGTGAGTACAGCCCGTTATGTTTTCATAACGCGACAAATATATCAGGGAACACGTTTTTTATAATGCGGATTAGATATAACGCGATTGATTGAACAGAACTACGTCATGCCAGTAGTAATAATGGTTTGTATGTCATCACACAATGCGGGTTGCCCCTGGATGCTTCTCGATGCTATCCACGCGCCTCAGTCTTTGTGCAGCCTGTGTTACGCATCTTACGTGTTATCGCGGACTGTGCTTTACCCTATATTATATATTATTTATTATCACGCGATTTTCACTTAACGCGGTGTTGTTCAGGAACGCAGCTACTCCCACTTTAGGGGAAAACAAACTGTACTGCGAGGTTAGATCAGAGTTCTTTCAAAAAGCCATTACAGCCAATCTCGTCTGTGCCACCATATCTCTTCATAGTGTTCTTGTACGCAATCCTACCGCTATTGTATATGTATTTAAGTATGTTGAACTTCTTTCACACTGTATGTAGCCAACCATGCTAATCTAGGGTTCTGGGGGAAGGACAACAAACGAAATACAAAAGAAACGAGTTTTCAATCTAGATTTCATCGTGCATAGCTCCAGTATAGCCAACACCTGACCTCCAATATCTTCTCTCAGCGTTCTACCATTCGGTTTTAGGTTTTTCCCTTGATCTCTTCTTTTTTCATACGGCGCTACTGTCGTTGCTGTTCCAACCGAGAGGCTCTTTACCAGTGCATCAGTCCAACTTGGTGATGGTGTCGGTGGTGAAGGCTGTGTGAAGGTTGCCATCTTCTCCTACCCCTTGGTATCTGACCTCTGGGTTCCCATGACTGTTTCGGTAGCCGACCCTTTTCCATCCTGTCTGCTTTTATTATGCCATGCTCGCCTCACACACGTGCACATTTATCGTACAATACCTGCTTATGCATTGGAATCTCCTAAAATCAGAATAACGTGGTGCTGTACTTGCTTATCGTATCAAAAGACGTAGCATTTTATAAAAAAATATCTTGAACTAAGGCTTCTGCACCTCAAATAAAACAATATTACAAATTCTAAACCTCATTTTAACACGTAGGCTTTCGCGACCAATATCATCCATAATGTTTTTTTTGGGTTAAATCGCGTAAATATAAATCTGTCGTTAAACCCGGCACCACCCGACACAGCCAATTAGTAAGGTTTGTCATGTAAGCAAAACATGCCAATTTGTTGCTAGCATAGTGGGTTCCACGGAGGCACACGCTTGAACTTGGAGGGAACACGTTTATTATATTACCCCAACAGGGTTTCTACATAAACGTACACAGTTACTAGACCCCAACAGGGTAACTGCATAAACGGGTCAGTTCAGCAACACACTGCCTGATCCACGATGCCGAGCGTAACGACTGAAGACCGACGACCGATGACTGAAGAGACGTAGCACCGAGGGTTCCATTCAAGCAGACAGCCGCGATTGCTCTCGGGACCTCCCTTTTATTATGCTCCCGAGCGTGGCCTCGCTCCTTCCTCGGGCACTCCCCCCTTCTGGATCTCACCAGAAGGTTCTTGACCGAGCACCACGTGTCCTTCAAGCCACCCTTTGGGTCCCCTGGCCACCCTGTCCCGGTCACGTGGCCTCTCGGGTTCACCCAGACTGTCACGTCCTTACTTGCCCTCTCTCTGACCGTCACCAGAACCATTCCCCCTAGGGCCCGCTTCCATACCATACATACTTTGGTGCCAAAGAGAGGCTCAAGATGCACAGTTCCACTCTTGTGACAGTAGCTGGGGCTAAACGCCATAGTGACTCCATTTACGTCACTACACTAGTACAGCACACCAATTTTTTGGACAGCAAATCCACAACATTTACAATCTGAGCATGACGTTTCGCCAGTAATTACAACTAGCATCATGTTTTTTTACATGACAAACCTTACTAATTGGCTGTGTCGGGTGGTGGCGGGTTTAACGACACATAATTATGCGATCTATCCCAAAAAACCTATATTATGGATGATATTGGTAGCAAAAGCCTATGTTTTGATTTAAAGCTTTCGTGACTGCAGTAATTCATATTTTATTGTTTCCCTTCAACGTGACTTTACCGAAAGAGCTAAGAATATGAAAGCCTATGTGTTAAACTGACGAACCTCTTTGGGGAGGATACTTTTCTTCCTAATGATGCTAGTTGTAATTACGGGATGAAACGTCATACTCAGATTGTAATTGTGTGTGGCGTGTTACAAGTTGAAATTATTATCATTATTATTGACAAATGTCCAACAGTAGTTATCAAGTTGTATATTACTTCTACTCCATGGTTTTTAATCTTGTAAACGTGCTTATCAATCACGATGCATTCTTGACATGCATCAAACTACTCTAAAGGATATTTAACAGATAATCTATATATAAAATGCATGTTCATATCGTTATTGTTTGCTGTTATTTCATTTAGCTTGGTCTCTATTTTTTATGGATGGTTATCGATCTGTGTAGCCTAATATAGATTTTGTGTTTTCTCTCTTAACAGGAAATTACCAGAAGGCTTTAGAAACCTATAAGATGGTGCATGTGAAGTTTCCAGAAAACGTGGAGTGTAAGTATGATGCACTGTGCCATGCTTACCGTTATATCCATTGCCAGGGTTTCACATTCGTGGGGTTTTTTTCATCTTCAGTTATCCTGTGCATTAACCATGTCCATTGATATTGAAAGGTCTCCACATTTCATATAAGTCAGTCAGTTTAAATCTTGATTTAAAGCTTTCGTGACTGCAGGAATTCATATTCTAGGGTCTTTCTGTAAAGTCAAGTAGATAGGTTGAAAGAAAATATTTCTTTGAACCTATCTACCCAAGAATATAAGCAGTCAGTTGATTTAGGTTAAGGCCTGTTGAGCTAAGAACTTTTTCAATGACGACCCAGTCAAACCATGTTTCAAAATGGCTGAGCACGTTACATAGGATGGGAGGATTTACAGGGGCTGTATAGTGCGGGATTTACAGGGGCTGTATAGTGCGGATGATGTGACGGCAGCTAGCACATTACACGGGAAGGGAGGGTTTACAGGGGCTTCATAGCATGGCTGGTACGACGGTAGCAAGCACACTACATGGGAAGGGAGGGTTTACAGGGGCTACATAGAACAAAAGCAGGACATTTTTTTATAAACATGGCCACTAATAAGTAATATTAAATCAGAACTATATACAATGTACATACAATTTACATGGATATCACCTAAGCAGACGGTATCTAGGTCAAACCTTAGGAAAAGCCTTGTCAGGCTCCCACCGACATTTTTATAATCCACTTACATTTTTTCCTTTCCAATTTCTATCGAAAATAACACAGCAGCTGCATGCACACCTGTTTGCTGATTACAAGGGAAATGTAGATTTACAGGGACTTTGAATCTTCCTTCTCTTTCAATAGAAGTGGAAGAATATGAGTAAATATAGATAATGCATCAAACTTTATTTGTATGAATTTGTGTTTAAAAATAAATTATATTTTATATTTTAAGGCCCCACACTGTACCGGTAAAACGTCCATACACACTTTGTTAAATGTGTTTCGATCGATCTCCAACACACTCAATCAGACTCAAAATCTTTATACTGCAGGAGGAATCTGATGAGCTCTGAAGCTCTTTTTCACAAATGTCCAGTCGGGGCACGAGGTCAGAAAATAACAAAAACACGATAGTGCAAAGTACACCAAAGGTGAGCCAGTCACGAGAATAAATTTAAAAAAATACAAATAAATCAAGTTCATAAGTAGAAATTGGAAAAGTCTATTAATTCCGGCCGATTTTTCCAACAATAAATGCAAGCTTGGACAAGGCAGCAAAACAACAACAACAAACAACAGTCCCAGGCCACAGCAAGACAAAACACGGTCCCTCAATAAACTTGCACGCTATAATTTAACTTTTGAATACTGGTGTGCTGAAGCATGAATACAGTGTCACGTTTGTTACTCACGTGACAACTTTGTTTATTTGGTTGAGTCGGGTGGCGGAGGGTGCACGACACACTTTGGCATTTTATTCACACGAGGATCTGAACCCAATAACCAATTATGAATCGAGATTATAAAGGATTTGTTAAATAATAGCGGAATTTCAAATGAGTGCTGCCCAATAAACATTTGTTTAAGCAAGTCTATCTTTGGTTTCATTGAGTGCCATTAAAATATACGTATATAGTGAACTTCCCAACAGTTTAACAAGTAGTCTTTCATGACCATTATTATTCATAATAAAGGGTTATTTGGATTAGATCGCGTAAATATAAATGTGTCGGTAACTAACCCATCACCACTCGACACAGCCAATTATTAAGGTTTTCTCATTCTCTTTTCCATGAATCCTATTATCTGCAAGGCCATGGGAACAATATACCCCATACGTATCAACTGTGATGATCCAGTGGAAACGTGGCCATTATTAATTTGCGTAGAAGTGGTAGTGCATCCCCACATTGTTGCTCTTAAGAAGAGTCACACTGTGTCTGTTACATTGTTAATTATCCCTTCTTACATTTCATCCCATCATGCCTGTATTGTCAAAACTGCACTGTCTTGGAAATGTGTTGCAATTCCACCCTGTATAAAATCAAACTGCTTTGTTTAAAAGACCCATTTCATTGATTGTCAATAGAACCGTGAGGTAGAAATTCCGTGAAGCATTTTAATGGCGAGCTTTTGTAAAGCATCTAATTTTTGGGAAATGTTATTGTCTTATGTTAATATCTGTGTACGTGAGCACGAACACATGCACACAGAAAGTGCACTAAGCTTGGCGCAAGCGCCGCAGTGACGTCACCTCCACTTGGTTGCGAACGGCGGTTGTGGTTGTTGCACACACATGTACTTGTGCACGTGTGCACTTACGTGGCAACGTCCTAGGCCTGAAGTTCCTGGTGCGGTTGTGTAACGACATGGGACTGAAGGAGGCCCAGGAGTACGCCACTAAGTTGAAGCGTGCTGAGAAGGCTCGGGACGTCAAGGAACAGGCAAGGGCATGCGTTTGCAGGGTTGCGTGCCCGCACGTTTTTATGCACCCGAGCACACTCAGAAGTTGCTATAATTTTCATCTGCGTGGGAGTGATGTTGCCACAGTGTCTGCTGTGGACTCGATACACCCTAAGATTATGTAGCGTAGTGAGAGGTAAATGTTGTTGACAGTAGGTCATGGGACAGACTTCGGTGTTGCGGGTTTTCAGGTTGGGTGGAGCGATGGGCAAGCAACCCTGCTGAATCCCTACTGCATCATCTCAGTTGTCATTGCAATGCCAAATTACCATCTTTTCTGAGAGTAATTTCTTTCACTTTTAATCTTGGAATCGTGGCTTCCACTATTTCTCCAATTACATTATTCACAAATCTCTGCGTAGAAGGCATTCTTGACACCACAGGTATAAGTGTTAGTCATCTTGCATTATACTGCCTTGTCACTTTCTCAAGCTCATGAAGCACACATTTTGCCAGGCCACTCCAGTCGTATTACAGATGCTCTGGCATATCTCCACAGCCAAACTTACCTTAAAGGATCAAGTATGGGTATATTTACAAATTTACAGATCTCTTTCCCTGTGATTTGTTCAGAAACGCATGCAAAACATTATTCGGTGATACTGCATTGGCAGTGGTGCACAAGCACAAACAACAACAAAAACGCATTCGTCAACAATACTGCCCCAAAAGGAATAGTTGATCATTGGTGATGCCTCAGGCAGTGGCCCTTCTTCATGGCAAAAACGCACGTGGACTCATTGTGCAATATGCCCCGGAAATCTATGAGATGTTGCATAGGCATCCAAGTCTTGACTACTGCCAGCGTGTCTCATTGTGAATGGGCCTTCCAATTTCCAAGTTTAGCGCAGCAATGACCTAAGCTGCTCCAAATGTCTACGACTTTATGCCAATGTAAATCAGAATGAACATCTGCACATTAAGCAATGCATAGAAGTGATGCTACTAATCCGCAGTGGGAGAGTTGCATTGACGGCGTGGAGCTGCCATGAGCCAATACCAATACCCGCCATTTGCCACTAAGTGACATCACCATGGTGCCTGTGCCAGGCCAGGTGTACTTTGAGGCTCTCACGTGAAATGTCGAAGGCTCGCTGACAGGAGGTCATGGGGACAGAGCCAGGTGCCATGGGTTGACTGACTGAGATGACTGCCATGAGCACAACATGTATGTGTCGCGACTCTCACCTTACCCTGTCTCACAGTCTCAAGTGTAGAACGATAATGTTCAAGTTAAATGTGTTTAACCAGGTGGGATCTCAAGAGACAACAGGATAGTCTCAATTGCAAATGCGACTATGTAAAGCTATGATAAATATTTTTTGGCTAACCGTTGAACAAAGACCGTCACTGCATCGCACGCTTTCAGTTGCGGTTCTGTGGCCGTCCGGAATGCTCTTCCGATAGTAGTAAGCCACTGGAGCTATGCACTTTTAACTCAGGAGTGAAAACTCATTTTATTTATAACTGCTTTTTGTATTTAGTTGTCCTCCCGCACCTCCGATGAGCACAGTTGACTACGTACAGTGCGAAGTAAGTTCAGCATAAATACATACTTACATTGTTTTAATGGGAATGACAGAGAGGACCCACATTTTGTATATTTTCAAACGAAATGCATCTAAATATTGTAGCGATTTTGTGAAATCGTAATAAATATATTATGAATATTATAAACATTTTGGTTCAATGTAAACACCTGTTTTGTTCGGGCCTGTCGGAGGAGAGGTTGAGAAGTAATTTGTGTGGTCACGTGCACACCTCTAAACTATTACTTTGGAGTCAGGATTGGTGTAGCATCCAGATTTCATTCTGTTCAACCATACTACTAGACTTGCTGAGCTGCTCGATGACCAGGAGATGGCAGCACAGAAAATGGGTTTGTGCCAATTCAGTGTAAGGCTTTGGCATGTATGTACGTCGAATTTCTTTCGCATCGTACGTCGCCAACCATATTAATCGAAGGTGCGGGGGAAGGACGACAAACTAAACACAAAAAGCAGTTTTAAAGATATTAGTTTTCAATCTAGAGTTAAAAGTGCAGAGCTCCAGTGGCTTCCTAATATCGAAAGTAAGCGCTTTCCAGACGGCCGCAGAAGCACATCATGTGCATTGGTTTTCTTCTTGTGTCCCGATTTTATCTGGCATCAAAACACACATCAATATATAGGAATTGGACAAATAAAACAAATCACAAATTGCGGACCAGTGCAGTCTCTTCCTTAAACAGTCTTGAGATTCAGCGAGGCTTCCCTGCATCTGTATAAATCAAGGATAAAAAATGTATATTATTATTCTTTTGGCTGTACGCTTATAAACATGTCCTGTTTAGGTTTGCAAGTTCAACGTATTTATGGAGCAATTAGAAGTGCGAGATGTTCATTTGTATTATTATGGCCCTGAAGGTCATTGGGAAAATTCCACATTCCTCTGATGGGGGCCAGTCGCCTTCCCATAGGACAATGTTTTGTCTCGTAAGTTTGGCCATGTCTTTAGTGATTTACTGCAGCATGGCGGTCATGTTAATGACCACAAATGGATGGCACACTGTTGACCCACAAACCAGAATTTGAACTCACAGGCTTTCTGTTTGAATGAGCATCCTTGCCACAGTGACGCACAGTCAGGTTCTATTACCGTAATTATTTCGCGCGTGCGTGCGTGCTGTGCTGTGTTGTGTGTGCGCTTTACAGAGAGTGAAGTCTGGGCGTGTTGGGAGTGGTCGGACGCTGAGGGAGGGCAGTGCAGGGAGTGGTGAGTATTCTGACAAACCCCACTGTTGATTCATTGAACGATCTTTGCTATCCCACATACAACTCAAGAATAAACAGCAGCGCAATGATGAGCGCTTAAACAAAAATCGGCAAGCAATCCTCTTTCCCGAATGCAAGTTTATTCATTGAGAGGGCGTTGTGACCTTTCATTGAAAGTAGGCAAAGCATTTTAGTTTGAGGGAACTAATAAATCGGTGACCACTTCCACATCGCCACGCAGGCGTTACAAAGCGGTGGGTATTGAGCGGATATGAGAGATCGCGCAGCAGTGTGGGGTTTGAACCCGGAGAAGGACTGGGGACTGCACACCAGCATCCACCCATTGCGGTGAACAAATGGCTGTGCACACAGATGTATGTAGTCACGAGATAGTGCCATCAAACCGATTGCACTGCACACATAACAGTTGAATATAAGATAAACTAAACTATCTTTATTTTATCAGGTAAGGCCCACTGAGCTATCAAGCTCTTTTTCAGAAGCAACCTGGCCACAAATGGTAGCTCAACGAAGTGGCTTATCAAGTAGAAGTTTATAGCAGTCATATACTCTAAATGTATGTTTCTAAATGTGGAGGGAAAAACCGGGGAAAAATCCCTGTGACCACGGGGAGAACACACATACGCCAAATATACAGGCATCAGGGTTAGAATCGAACTCACGACCTCCTATATACAAGGCGATGTAGTTAACACCTCGCCACCGTAGCGCCCCGTAACAAGTACAGAGAATACACTCAAGACAAATGCATGTGTCAGAGGCCACACACTTGTAATGGTGATTACAATTATGGCTGTTGTTTGACTCTGGAAGCCAGACATATACACTGAGAGTACAAGTGCAACAACAACACCCACAAAATGACATCACCATGGTGCTTGTGCCAGGATAGGTGCAAGTTGAGTCTACGTGAAGTGTGGGAGGCTCGCTGGTAGGAAGTCACGGGACAGACCCAGGTGTTATGGGTTCATTGACTTAGATGATTGGCAGCGTTATAAAGCAAAAATATCTGTCAGTCATCTAAGTCAGTAAACCCATACCGATATTCAGGCAGGAGAGAATGCACACGAGTAGAACGTTTGTGTATGGCAGCCATCAGCATGGTCCAATTAATACTAAACAATGCCACGTAATGCCCATCACCAATTAGGAGTTTACAAAACTAAACTCTTTAAAAGTGTCAGCAACCTACACTACTTCATAATTTCCACACCCTCTCTCGTGTTCCAAAGTGCCTATTTCACACAGAAATCTGCAGTTTTCACAACCCCTATGTGTAATTAGCTTTTCTGCTAGAGTCTTATGTAGATTTTTGTTACGGGCGAATATAACTATTGTCAAGAGTTGCTTTGAGTTCTGTATGATTGTTATTCTCCTGAACCTGGTTCTCAGTTTGCGCCAACAGAATTCTTTTCATTATTGCCGCTAAAGTAGGTATTACGTTAACATGAATTGCGCACCTATAATTCTAAGTCAGAATTCCGTGTAACACACCCGCACTCATCGTTATCAAACCGTACTACTTCCTGCTGCGTGCTTAAGTTGCTTGTCTTGTGGTAACTAGTTGCAGTGTAGACACCTGTAAGCTGCACACCCCGTACACTGGACCAGGAGACAGAGCACCGTACAACAGCAGTAGAAGAGGGTCATCAAGTTCGTACACGGCTTAGCAGAAAAGCTGCTTTCCCGAGATGAGCGTCTCTGACCTTCTTTGTCAGAGACGTTGGTCTCGTTGGGCTGTCACCTGGTTCTAAATAAAGCTCCGATTATTGCCTCCACATTTGCTACGGGGAATCTTGTGTGACTGTGAATGCTCATCAGTATAATCAGCAGTGTTCGATGTTGATTCCATTTCCATGTAATGATGTTTGCGAATGTGCTCGTGTGCGCTTGTGTGTGCCCCTAGACAGGGGAGGAAGTGTCCAGGACGTGCGCGCGGAAAGGCTGAGTGGAAAGTTGCGTTCCGTCGCCCCCGGTGGGCAAGGTTATGATAGCAGCAACCCTGGCAAGCCCATCGGTAAGTCACTTTACAATATAACAATACTAAGTAATGCAATTTACGAAAGCGCACAATATTTGAGAGACGTCAATGACTGTGACTCTTGAGTCATGGAGGTAACCCTCGGCGTCGCTCGAGAGCTGCCCGAAGGAGGTGATGGGCCCATGAAGTGTCTGTATAGTCGGTGAGGCCTGAATGCTGCTGCGTGCATGCATCATAATGGTTTTACAGACGCCGTAGGCTACCGGCTATTACTTTCAATAAGCCCTCCGCTATTGTAATAGCAATTAAAAGCTCCTCATATATCACTTTCTTATACGGGTTTTTGTTATTTGCCAGGGGTGAGCTGGCATGCAGTAATTGCAATTACATGAGGAGCCCCAAGAATATGCATGAGATTTTGTAGATTGAGTTACAAACTTCAGTCATGGCCACGCAAGGGGTGAGGCCGCCCAAAATAAATAAAGATGGATTTTTTTTTTAATTAACTAAACATTTGCAGCCGGAACCCTTTGTCGCACGCAGGGTAATTATAGCCATTGGTAGGATACACCATTTTGCAGTCATTACGCATGTTGAACATTTCCTGCTGATCATGTGTAGGAAATTCACGTGTTGCTTATCGACACTGGAAGATGCACGGTGCCAGATGCCATCTGCGAATGTTGCAATGAATTCAAAACTCAACGCATTCGTCAGTAACACTGTGTGGGCGACGTTTTGGGTAATGGTCCTTTTTCATAGCACATCCAAAGAATTCGGGCAATTGCCTGAATCGTTGCCTGTCGTATATGTATCCCTTGAAGGCCACAGTGTTGTTGACAATTGTGTCGAGGCTACTTTAGATTTGTGCTTGTGTGCACCACTGCTAATGCAGCATCACCGCATCATTTGTAACAAATACAATTCACCCCGTGTTCATGCACTTAGCAACTTTGTACCCTGTGTTTTTTTCTCTAGGTCCTCCCACATTAAAAACAACACCCATCATTAATTGACTCTGGATCATAGTAAAATAATAAAAATACAAACTCACTGCAGGACCCTCCTGGATAAATACGTAAAGATTATGGCCGCAAACGTATCTGCTGTACGAAATTTGGTGAACCCGTGGACTTGTACTCCTCATTAATCTTGTGTTCTGCCTCGGTTATCTCTCTCTTGGGTTTGACATTTATTTTCAAACCAAACTGAAAATCTCTTTGAGCCCTCCAAATCCAGGGAACCTCACCATTCCACCCCTCCACGGTGACGACAGTCGTTCAGATTAAATTGTAAAATAGTAACTTAAAACTTTCGAGACTGCAGGAACTCATATTCTTTGGTTCTTTCGGTAAAAGTCGCGTAGATAAAAAAAAGAAAGTGAAGTTTTCTTGATTTTTATTCTTGGTTCTTTTTTCTATCTACGTGGCTTTACCGAAATAACCAAAGAATATATCAAATAGTATTTTTTGGTGTTTTATTTGTCAAGTGTTAATTTAATGAGTTAGGTGCGAATTACGTGGCCTACACCAGAGAAATCATCAAAGCATTACGAATAAGACTGTGTTTTACCCTTTCTGGCAATAAAACAGGTGTTAAAAATTTCAAACACCAAATAGATTATACCTTTTGCAAGGAATCACGTCTGCATTAGCCGCACAGAGTAATCTTGATTTGAAGCGTTCGCGACTGCAGGGATCCATACTCTTTGGTTCTTTCGGTAAAGTCACGTGGGTAGAAAGAACCAAAGACCACACAGAGTCCTTGTGGTGAACATGCAAATAAAACATGCTCTTGTAATATATGCATTGTCTTTTAAACTGATTGACCTACACCAGAGACAGTCTTCTTTAAATAGCTGCTCATCCCAAGCTATAAATGCTCTCAGTGCATTGTCTTTTTGCTGTTCTGGTCTGACACTGGTGAGACAAGGCCATACAGAAGGCTGTCTCTGGTGTAGGCCAATCAGTTTAAAAGACAATGCATATATTACCAGAGCATGTTTGCATGTTCACCATGAGGACGTGTGGTCAATGCAGACTTGATTCCTTGAAAAATGTTTCTATTTGGACACCTTAACACCTCCTGTTTTATTGCCAGAAAGGGTAAAACCTATTCTTATTTTCTATGCATAGAATTAAACGTAAGTAATTATGCATCATTACCAGTATGATACCAGATATCTCCACCAACACTGGAAATTATCTCTCTCCAATTGGTCCAGCTTGAAGAGGTTTTATTAATAATTCACTGTGGAACAATTTTTTCTTTTTTTTGGTAGTAAGTGTTATTTTCTAATTGCTTATGCCTCAAAATGTACAGAAAATGGCTATTGTTCCCCACAAACTTTGCTTTTGTGACCAAGGCAGTGATATTTTGAAATTTGCCTATTTTCAATGAGAAAACGTGGTGTGCATTTATGTCATTCCTTCACACAAAGCAAAGGTTTTTGGGGACTAATAGCCATTTTCTATACTTTTTACGCATAAGCAATTAAAAAATAACACTTATTACCCAGGAAAAAAAATTGTGTTAAACAAAAATAGATTTGAAACTCAATGTTGTGCATAGCGTGCCATACTGCTGCTGCCGCTGCTGTTGTGTGCAGACGCTTCGTACAGCGACCCCCTGGGCCCGCAGGCCGAGCGGCCCCGCACGGCCGCAGCAAGGAGGCGACCCCAGGAAGATGACGACTTTGGGGATGATGAGATCACCGATGAGCTGCTGCCGGACTAGACCCGGCACAGGGCCCCCCCGTGTGTGAAGAGACTCGGTGAATGCCACCCCCCACACACTGCACACACGGCTAGACTCAGTGACCCCCCCCCACACTGCACACACGACTAGACTCAGTGTCCCCCCCTACTGCACACATGGCTAGACTCAGTGACCCCCCCCCCCCACTGCACACACGACTAGACTCAGTGACCCCCCCCCCCACTGCACACACGACTAGACTCAGTGACCCCCCCCCCCCCCACTGCACACACGACTAGACTCAGTGACCCCCCCCCCCACTGCACACACGACTAGACTCAGTGACCCCCACACTGCACACACGACTAGACTCAGTGACCCCCCCCCCCACACTGCACACACGACTAGACTCAGTGACCCCCACACTGCACACACGACTAGACTCAGTGACCCCCCCCCACACTGCACACACGACTAGACTCAGTGACCCCCCCCCACACTGCACACACGACTAGACTCAGTGACCCCCCCCCCCACTGCACACACGACTAGACTCAGTGACCCCCACACTGCACACACGACTAGACTCAGTGACCCCCCCCCCACACTGCACACACGACTACACTCAGTGACCCCCCCCCCCACACTGCACACATGACTAGGCTCAGTGACCCCCCCCCACTACACACATGATTAGACTCAGTGACCCCCCCCCCACTACACACACGACTAGACTCTGTGACCCCCCCACTACACACATGATTAGACTCAGTGACCCCCCAGCCCATTCTGCAGCTCATGTTGATCAGGACAGATTGGAACGACTCTAACTTAAAACAAACCAACCATAGGCAAGGCACTTATACACTGTGTGTGTGTATATATACACACACACACTGTATATATACACACAGTGTATATATACACACACACAGTGTATATATACACACACACACACAGTGTATATATACACACACACAGTGTGTGTATATATACACACACAGTGTATAACTGTGTGTGTATATATACACACACACACAGTGTGTATATACACACACACACAGTGTGTATGTATGTATATACACAGTAAAAGCTCTGTTATCCGGCATCCATGGGGAATGGTGGGTGCCGGTTAATAAAATTTGCCGGTTATCTGGGCGTTATACGTACTCATGGTTCACCAAATTTTCTAAGTATGTACAACTTTTAAAGAAAGAAACTAAGCCCACATGTTAACTCTGATATAAGAAATAATAATCTACCCTTTTACAGAGGTACTCATCGGTCAGTTTTGGAGCATCATTTTAAGTTGATTGTAGAGAAGCAGTGGGCCGTTTAGAGTAGTACAACATACAAAGTCACGATACAGCACAAGCACAATGCCATCGCTACGGCGGATGGCGGATGTTTACAATTGAGACTTCCGCTAGCGTCACCACTCGAAAAGTGTCTTGAAGCTCGTGTAAACACCAACGGATCTTTGAGAAGCGCACGGCAAGATGCCGGATGGCTGTCGCAGTGTTTCGGGATACGTGACGGAAGATTTGTATTGCCGTCTATGACAGATACCGGTTCAGAATCAGAATCTTTTATTTATCCTGGAGAAATTCGATGAGCTATTAAGCTTCTTAATAGAACATTCCGGATGGCAAAATGCCAGATAACAGAGCTTTTCGTGTATATACATTCATCATAATAGTATGTTTTTTGTTGATTATTATTCTCTTGATTGTTGGTAAACTGTCTGCCTTGTGGAGTTTGTCACTACATTTTTAAAAGGGCATCTTAATAAATAAATGCATCTTACTGCTTAACAGATATCTTTTCCTCTTACGTTCCAAAAAATTCAAAAGTAATGCTGACCTTCATTAAGTTATCGGTGACCTGGATGTTCAGCCCAAACTATATTGGACTTGGCGGCGCTGGATTTGATTATTTAATACAGCCGTCTATACTAATGCCAGCTAAAGCTGCATTGAAAGCCTCAGCCACATAACTCAGTTAAGTGGCTGAGGCTTTGGATGCCGTGGTGGCGAGATGTTAACTACCTCGCCTGGTATGTAGGAGGCCGCGGGTTCGATCTCGACCCTGACCCCTTCTGTATATTTGGAGTTTGCCTGTCTGTTTTCCGGTGGTCGTGTGGATTTTGCTCCAGTTTTTCCCTCCACATTTAGAATCAACATCACTCGTTTAGAATATTTGGCTGCTAAAAATGTCCACACGATAAGCCAACTTCTTGGGCTATTATTTGTGACAGGTCGCTTTTGAAAAAGAGCTATCCAGCTCAGTGGGCCTTACCTGGTAAAATAAAAACATTGTTTAGTTTAGTTTGTGTGCTGTGACCCAAGTCAACCAACACGAGCCGACTGCGAAGACCCAGCGGGGTTGGCATGGATGAGGCTCTCATGGCAATTTCGGATTGGATCTGTGGTAATGTTCACATTGTATATGTTCATGCTTGAGATGGTTTACAAAATAGCACCTTTTACCACATGGCACACCAAGGGGAAGGGAAGTCGAGTCAAGAAAATAATGTGTGGGAAAAAATAAAGGGGAAGAGAAATTCCGGGACGCAAATGCCCCCAAGATAAAGAGGGCATGGGATCAAGGCGAGCAGCAGCAGGGAGGAGCACCGGGCAGGAAGGAGAGGAGGGGAGAACGAAATTACTTGGCCAAGATGGATGTCGGGGTTGAGACGGTGAAGATGATGAGAGGAGAGGGAGAGAGAAGGAAGATGCAAGCTGAAGTGAGCCACACAGAGGGGCAGCGTGTGTTTTTACAGCGGGCAGACAGCAGAGAGGGATTCAGAGTGGGGGTTGCCACAAATATATCAAGGGATTAACGGGGGGACTTGAGCTGATTTAGAGATGTATAGATTTCTTAAATTCATAATACAGGTTTTTTTTGGGTTCGATCGTGTAAATATGTCATTAAACCGGCCACCATTTATGACATTAAATTTACACAAACATTTCCTTCCATCGAAAAATCTCAATTTGTAAGGCTGTTTCCGTAAAGTAAAAACATAATTTGAGTTACCTCAATGTGAGGTCTGATGTTCCAATCTGAGTGCTGATGATCGTGCTGAGAAAGGAAAGTGGCAAATGTTGATCATTGAAAGCTCTACTTAATCCAGCCTGGTGCTGCTGCAGTCAGAGCTCCTGACGAACCAGGTAAGTGTTAGTCTAGAGTACATAAAATAAGTACCAGTTTGTGCAAAGTCAACAGCAGTCATCCTCTTATTCGTTTTATATTCATGTGTTAGGCTTGTTTAGATCCGCATTTCACTGTTGACTCGGGACAGCTCTTAAAAGAGATGTTAAGTCTTCATGGGCTCTCACCTTATACAATACAATCTGTCAATCCTATGCCAAAAGAATTTGTAATTGTAGCTTCTGGCTGACGGCCACCAGTGGAGATGAGTGTTGCCCCATGGTTGTTTGAGCAGGACGATACTGTTGTATAATACGGTCACGTGTCTTCTTTTCCTCTCTGTAATTGTCTCAATTGTTATGCTGCGTTTTGCTTTATCTGACGATTGAATTTGTACACCAAAAAAAATATATTATAAAATCTTTAATACGGAATACCGGACCATTCTTCTTTGTGTTGTGCACTTAATTGCCGGGATCTTGGGAAGATGGTTGGTGGACTGCTGGGACCACGAGGTGGCCAGGAGATGGCAGTACTGCTCATGGGGTTGTCACTCATCCGTGCAGAACTTCCAGCGTCTCTCCTCGTGTGCGTGGGTTTTCTATCGGTGCTCGATTTCCTCCCGTGTACACATTTCTGTATACGAATAAAGTATTTCAATGCAAAACTCTCCAGAAAACGAGCTTGTGGGAAGGCCTTTCGAGATAAAATGTGTGAACAATGTCCTAATTGCAATAAATCGGCATCAACAAAACTACACATGCAATGCCACCATCGCTCAGCTAATACACGTGTCGCACACGAAATGTGTGACACTTCACACAGCCTTTCAATCCATATTTGGTCTGAGAATCTGCGGAGAAGTGGAGGTCATCTCGAATTGGCAATTTGTACGTTTGCATGCAAGTGGAAATGACACCGAGGGTGAAATGCAATTACAGCAGCAGGAGCCGAAATAAAATCCAGTTCATTTTATCCCTCCTGGACCTTTACTCCGCCTTGGGTGTTTTTTTACTTGGTGTCACAGCTGACAATCTGACTAAAAGAAGAGAGGCAGGCCAAGATTCAGGTACATTTATCATGAAAATTGTTAAATTATTAAAATTGGGGTTTAAGTATTTATAAATATATTCGTGACTTTTGTGTTTTGTAGGTCGGGCTACTTGTTTGGCCCAGATTGGACAATTTTGCAAGGATTTTACTCCCAAACTTTTAAAGATATGTTAATTTGGGCAGTTATTTTATTATTTAGTGGAAAAAGTAAGGCATTCCGCCCTGCAAGAGATCTTCCCGACGATCAATTGCAAACGTACGGAGGAGCTGCGATTTATGGGGGAGATGCCCATCAGGCATAATTAGTGCAGACTTCTAACACGAGACGGGAGCGTGGGCACGGGGGGAAAATGCCGCAGTAGGCATGAAACAACAGAGGTGGGCCTTTTCACGTTTGTGCAGAGGTGAGTTTATTGAATGAAAATGGCAGGCCTTTCACACCGTGGATATATTTTTTCGGTCTTCCTACGAGGCTCTTTGCTCGCGTTATAAAAAACGAGCAGCAGCACTAAAAATCATTATTTTAAAGGTGCAAATACAATGAGCACCGATTATCACGGTTGCCCCACGTACGGTGCGAAGGGAGTTCAACATACGTACGAGCTCGTGACAGATTCAAACGTTACAAGTTAAACAAAACATGGGCTAGGAGGATTCCGTGGGTAGAAAATGAAATGTTGAAAAATATCGGCAGGTCCCTTCAGCCAATTAAAAAAAAGACTCTGACTACATTCATGACTCGATAGCAACACTGCAGCTCTGATATTTACAACGTAAGCATTTGAAATGGCATAGAACAGAGATTCGCTCGCAAGTCACGGAGCCTCCTTCGTTTTCGAGGTTTTTTTTTTGTTGTGGACCGTTCCACCATTTTCGAAGCGGGAAATCGACGGCTTCTCATTGATGTTCCAGGCCGCATAACAACAAAAACAAGGCTCATCGATGCGGCCACATGGCCGCTCTGGTTGCACGCGTTACTTCACAAACGGCAGGCTGTGAATGAGCAAAAAACGCGTGAAGTCTCGCCTACAGCCAACATCATCAAATGTCCATGTCAGTGACAGTGAGTGCTGCTGAGAACCAAATGACAGTGCAGAACGCGGGTGTCATTTGTTTTTTCTTGACAGCATGGAGGTATAACAACAAAACTAAACGAAATTAATTTTTATTTTACCAGGTAAGGCCCACTGAGCTATGTAGCTCTTTTTTCAAGAAGCGACCTGGCGATAAATAATAGTTCAACGAAGTGGCTTATTAAGTGGAAATGTTAATCAGCCAAATATTTAAGAAACACACGTTGATTCTAAATGTGAAGGGAAAACCCGGAGGACCCGGAGAAAAATCCACTCGACCACGGGGAGAGAGACACGCAAACTCCACGTGTATATGTGTCAGGGTCGGGATCGAACCCCCTGACCTGCAAAATTCATAATTGATTTTAAGCTCAGAACACCGAAGTAAAATGTATGTCATACACCCTCCTCCACCCGACACAGACAAAATTGTCGCGTGAACCAACGTGCCATCACCGGTGTTTATGATGGACAGAGATCCACGACCCATTTAACAATTGGGTACTAACGTTTCACTTGTTTACCAGCGTAATCAGGGATTCGACAGAACTGTGAATACGTCCTCCAGTCTTAGGCCTTAAATAGATGGTGAATACAGCATCACTGCCGACTATGTAATTTAAACCTTAATTATATATAGCTGCCAACTGTGTGCAAAATTGAGCCTTTGAAACAATGGGAATATGCACCACTTTAAATCACTTCATTTTGATTGTCTCCTATATTGTTAGGTTGGGCATTAATATTTATAACGCTTGGGGCTGTGAGAATGAGGCCAAGAGGAGTGTTTCTTTAGCAGTGCAGGGGTTACGGTGGCATATGGAGACTGCTTTGAAAGGGAAGTGAGATACAAGTCTGAGTGTAAAGTATTTGAGGCAGGAGTGCGATCTGAATTTCTGTACGGAGCAGAGAGCTGGACACGAAACTGTGCAGCTGACGTAGCCAGGATTTTGACTTTGGGGGGGGGGGGGGGGGGCTGACTTCAATATTCTGAGATATCCAGTGTAAAGTTTTCCAATGGGCGCCACAAATGTATAAAACAAATTTTATTGGATTTGAACGCGGAGTTTATTAATAGGTCGGAGCCGCTGATGTGGCTAATAAGTTCGACAAGTTCGAAAGGCTGCCGCTCAAGCAGCCTGCAGGGCAGCACAAGGTGGCAGCCTGCAGGGCAGCACAAGGTGGCAGCCTGCAGGGCAGCACACAAGGTGGCAGCCTGCAGCATTTTGCAGCAGCCGGATATCAGGTTATCCCGATTACCGATTTTCCCAAAATTTCAGGGGGGGGGGCTGAGCCCCCCAGTCCCCCCACCCTGTGGCTCCGCCCCTGCTGCTATCCGAGATGATGGAGGCTGGGAACTGTGCGCCAAGACAGGTTGAGAAGTGAACGTGGCCCAGGTCAGTTTTGAAGATGCAACAAAAACAGTTTTGTTTTAATGCTGGGTGGGACGTGTGCAGGATGTGGCGCGGGCCCATTAGCCGAGAGAGACGCTGGAGTGGTTCTCCACGTGGCGGCCGACCAGGGGAGAAGCCCCTTAAAGAGCGCGCGGCCGGGTGACTTGTCAGGGCAATTCGGGTGTGGAGGCCGCCGGGCAATCTGTGGCGCCTCCTCGCGTCCGTCCGACGTCGTCGTAGTAAGCGAGAGCGTCACGGGGGGAGGGGGGACGGGCCGCGGTCTCCCTGCGGGACGCTCGCGGCCTCGGCCAGGTGGGAAAAGCTCGGCCAGACGACTTCCCGCGCGAGATCTGCGGCGGCCACAGCAGCTGGGGGCTCCTGCAACACACAGGGACGAGGGGGGGCAGGGAGGGGGTGGAGGAGCAGGGGGAGGGTGGAGCAGGGGGGGGGGAGTGGAGGAGCAGGGGGGGGGTGGAGGAGCAGGGGGGGGGTGGAGGAGCAGGGGGGGGGTGTGGAGGAGCAGGGGGGGGTGGAGGAGCAGGGGGGGTGTGGAGGAGCAGGGGGGTGGAGGAGCAGGGGAGGGGTGTGGAGGAGCAGGGGGGGTGGAGGAGCAGGGGGGGGGTGGAGGAGCAGGGGGGGGTGGAGGAGCAGGGGGGGGTGTGGAGGAGCAGGGGGGGGGGCAGGGAGGGGGATCAGGGAGGGGGTGGAGGAGCAGGGAGGGGGTGAGGATGGCGACGACACGCTGAGCTGCTACATCGTGCGCACTCCGCGAGGGAGCCCCACGCAGCCTTTGCCAACTCCTCCTCCGCGTCGTCGCCGTCTCGATCCCTGCACGTCAGATAATCTCGTCGCTCCATCTCCGGCAGAGTTCATCCTCGTGAGCCGGTTGTCTCCTTGGCCGGCTGTCCGCCTCTGGCCTCCACCTCGTGGCGAACTCCGCTGCGAAACCGATATGCCGTGGATTCAACCTCGCCATTCTAGAAGCATCCACCACTCATTCATTCGTCCCGCATGGTCAGCGAAGGAGCGTTGCGCCAAATGTGACCTCTTGCGACAGCGCTCGCATGAACTGCTCTCGCTGCTGCACGTCAACATCTCTCGATGATTTGTTTGATCCACGGATCACGGCGGCGGGGGGTGGGGAGCGACCACTGGGAGCGGCGCACGTTTCTTTGAGGGTCGCAATCCGCTTCAAACGCGCACTGCCGGATTATCCTCTTAGCAAAAGTAGCTACAGTGAGGGGAAAAACGTATTTGATCCCCTGCTGATTTTGTACGTTTGCCCACTGACAAAGAAATGATGAGTCTATAATTTTAATGGTAGGTTTATTTGAACAGTGAGAGACAGAATAACAACAACACAAAATCCAGAAAAACGCATGTCAAAAATGTTATGAATTGAATTGCATTTTAATGAGGGAAATAAGTATTTGACCCCCTCTGCAAAACATGACTTAGTACTTGGTGGCAAAACCCTTGTTGGCAATCACAGAGGTCAGACGTTTCTTGTAGTTGGCCACCAGGTTTGCACACATCTCAGGAGGGATTTTGTCCCACTCCTCTTTGCAGATCTTCTCCAAGTCATTATGGTTTCGAGGCTGACGTTTGGCAACTCGAACCTTCAGCTCCCTCCACAGATTTTCTATGGGATTAAGGTCTGGAGACTGGCTAGGCCACTCCAGGACCTTGATGTGCTTCTTCTTGAGCCACTCCTTTGTTGCCTTGGCCGTGTGTTTTGGGTCATTGTCATGCTGGAATACCCATCCACGACCCATTTTCAATGCCCTGGCTGAGGGAAGGAGGTTCTCACCCAAGATTTGATTGTACAAGGCCCTGTCCATCGTCCCTTTGATGCGGTGAAGTTGTCCTGTCCCCTTAGCAGAAAAACATCCCCAAAGCATAATGTTTCCACCTCCATGTTTGACGGTGGGGATGGTGTTCTTGGGGTCATAGGCAGCATTCCTCCAAACACGGCAAGTTGAGTTGATGCCAAAGAGCTCCATTTTGGTCTCATCTGACCACAACACTTTCACCCAGTTGTCCTCTGAATTATTCAGATGTTCATTGGCAAACTTCAGACGGGCATGTATATGTGCTTTCTTGAGCAAGGGGACCTTGCGGGCGCTGCAGGATTTTAGTCCTTCACGGCGTAGTGTGTTACCAATTGTTTTCTTGGTGACTATGGTCCCAGCTGCCTTGAGATCATTGACAAGATCCTCCCTTGTCGTTCTGGGCTGATTCCTCACCGTTCTCATGATCATTGCAACTCCACGAGATCTTGCATGGAGCCCCAGGCCGAGGGAGATTGACAGTTCTTTTGTGTTTCTTCCATTTGCGAATAATCGCACCAACTGTTGTCACCTTCTCACCAAGCTGCTTGGCAATGGTCTTGTAGCCCATTCCAGCCTTGTGTAGGTCTACAATCTTGTCCCTGACATCCTTGGAGAGCTATTTGGTCTTGGCCATGGTGGAGAGTTTGGAATCCGATTGATTGATTGCTTCTGTGGACAGGCGTCTTTTATACAGGTAACAAGCTGAGATTAGGAGCAGTCCCTTTAAGAATGTGCTCCTAATCTCAGCTCGTTTTCTGTATAAAAGACACCTGGGAGCCAAAAATCTTTCTGATTGAGAGGGGGTCAAATACTTATTTCCCTCATTAAAATGCAAATCGATTTATAACATTTTTGACATGCGTTTTTCTGGATTTTGTTGTTCTGTCTCTCACTGTTCAAATAAACCTACCATTAAAATTATAGACTGATCATTTCTTTGTCAGTGGGCAAACGTATGAAATCAGCAGGGGATCAAATACTTTTTCCCTCACTGTACATATGCTACAGGCCTCGCACTTTCAAGGGCCCCACGCTAAATGCTTTAAAGCTATCCATTCCGGTTCAGTGATTCTGCACTTACTCTATTACTATAGTACTTTACCGCCTTTAACTTTTATGAACGACTGGGTATTTAAGATTAGCGATTTGTCGTATTATCTGGCTGTATAGCAAATGAAAAAACAATTACTTTACTATGCAAGTTAAAAATTTGTTTTTATATTTGTTTTAATTTGATTCAGGGCCCCTTTGTAACATATGCTACAGGCCCCACACTAGCTTCATCCGGCACTGTTCAAACGTCGACCGCCAGCTGAAGTTTCGCAATTCGCTGCTGGAGTTTGCGCATCAAGACGGGGCCCCGTGTCCACAGAGTGACAGAGCCGTCTCTCTCCAACTGAGCTCTCGATCCCGAGGAGACCGGTTGCAGATGCTGACTGACATTTCTGACGCCGCCGGATGCCAAGGAGGCATCTCTGGCATCGCGTGTGGAAGGACTGGACCCGATCCAAATCAGCTTGAAGCAATGTCCAGGCCTCTGCAGCTATCGTACAACAATGACACTGACAAAACGCAATCCATCCCTCCTGAAAGGAAAACCTCTCTCGTACACCCCCGCCACAGATTTTGTGGTGCCACGACCACTGAGCCACTCCGCAAGCGCCGCAACTCCCCCCCCTACCTCCGCCCTGAACGCACACACGCCGCGCACACAGACACGTAGTGTCCCGGCGGGGGATCGCCTGGCACCACGGGTTTTCATCCGAAGGGTCCCTAGGTGGGAAGTCCCATGGTTTCCCGGTGCCAGGAGATTGGCCGACCCCCCCAGGACAAATTGCATTGCGGCCCCCCTAAATTGGCTTAAAATTGTATGGGCGCACAGAAGTTCACCGGGCGAGCCGCAATGAGTCACTCACCGCACCGGGGAGGGGCCAGGGTGAAATATTAAGTGAACCGCGCAGACGATGAGGTCAGAGGGAAATGCTAGTGCACACTGGCAGGTGTGTATTCGCCAGCCGGGCGGCCTCCCAGATTAAACCAGCTGAGTCAGGGGTAAGGAATGCGAGCGCAGAGATAATGGGCCGGGAAAAAATGCGTAACGTAATGCTCTAGTTAACGGCAGCAAAACGTTTGAAAATCAAAAGGTAAGCGCACGATTGGCTGCGCAGGATGATGTAATGTAACCCTGGATTTTCGAAATCACAGGGCATGAAAAAGGGAACCAGAAACGATTCAAGGGTCTTCTTATCTCCGACCGCCTGGCTGCCCAGACCGACGTCCTGCCTGCCTCCTCGAGCCACTCGCAGCGTCCGTGCGACGCCGCGAGTGCGGCCGCGAGGTACGTGACAGGGCGCGTAAGTATTTGGGGAATTAGATCGTGGTAGGATAAGCTCTGCTCGCAGAATATTTCCTCCGGGCAGTGCAGAGTTTTTTACGCTGCGAATAAAGACATTAGCACAGAGCTTCGTCGCAGTGTTTGTGATTCGAGTGCGTGTTTTCGCGCGGCCACTTTAGAGCGAGTCTTAGCGTGGGGTGCGGGGCAGCGATTAACCACCCGCCGGCACGCGTATTCGCGCAGCCGTTTAACGCGAGCCCTTGTGTGGAGTGGCTGCGTGGGCGGCCGCAGCACGAGCGCTTGTTAAAATAATCGCCTGCAGGTGCACGCGTGTTTGCGCCGCCGCTATCGCGTTGGCCATAGTGCGTGCGCGGGTTAGGGTATAAACCACCCGCAGAAGCGCGCGCGTTCGCGCTGCCGCTATAGCGCTGGCCGTGGCATGGGCACGTATTAGAATACAAGCGCCAGCAGGGATGAACGCGCGTTCGCGCAGCCGCCTTCACATTAATGGTGGTGTACGTGGGTGTGTGTGGAGTAACCCCGTGCGGCGGTGAGAGGGCGCTCGCGCAGTAGGACAGATCACCCGATCGGCGGTGGCTCAGCGGGAGCTGAGCGATGCGGTGGAGGAGGGAGTGGAGGGGGTGAAAGTAGCAAACCACCCGCCCAGCGAGGGCGGTGGGGCGGACGTCGGCCCCCACAATGTGATGGTACAGACGACCCTACCAATTACCTACGGCCCTATCTCAATCATCTCCCCTCTCATCAAGATATTTGAGGCGTTTGATGACGAAAAAGTTCCTCGGAGCTCTGCTTGGCCATATCCTGTTTTCCCTGCATGTCAACAACCTACACACCTATAATCTGCACTCTGACATTAATATTTTTTTGCTGGTGACACAGCCCTGATAGCGTCCAGAAATTGCATGGAGGAGTTAGAACAGCATCTACAATAAGACTTCCATAATCTTCAACATAATGCCCTGAAACTGGTCCTCAATGCTAAAAAAGACAAAAGTTTTGTCTCCTGACTGCACCAAACCTGTCTCTCCACTCATGAACATTGCGGCTCTGGACTCATTGTAGGTCGACAACTTCAAATATCGAGGCATTATCCTGGATTCGAACTTTCAATAAGATGAAGAAAAAAAGATTCCTACTCGGTTTTCCACCTCGATGCTGGTCTGTATAGTTAATACCACCATCCTGCCCTGATTTGATGATTTTAATATCGTCAAACACCCAGCTTCTGAATCTACCTAAAAACGTCTCATTCCATTCTACCACTGCTGTCCATGTTGCTCTTGACGCCTCCTATAGAGTTCATCATTGAAACCTGTACGTTATTTCACTGGGCCGTCTTCATCTTAAAGGTCCTCTTAAACAAATCCACCAATTACCTAAAGGACCACTCAGTTCCTCGAACTCCTCCCATGACCTCAGAGATGTCTCCTTATTACTACTAAAAATACCATTTACTAATACCTTGGTAAAAAGTCTTTCCACGTTGCTGCTCAACGTTTCTGAAATACTCTTGATCAGGGGCGGAGCCAGGATTTTGACTTTGGGGGGGCTGACTTCAATATTCTGAGATATCCAGTGTTTATGTTTTCCAATGGGCGCCACAAATGTATAAAACAAATTTTATTGGATTTGAACGCGGAGTTTATTAATAGGTCGGACCTGCTGATGTGGCTGATAAGTTCGATAAGTTTGAAAGGCTGCCGCTCAAGCAGCCTGCAGGGCAGCACGAGGTGGCAGCCTGCAGGGCAGCACACGGTAGCAGCCTGCAGGGCAGCACAAGGTGGCAGCCTGCAGGGCAGCACAAGGTGGCAGCACAAGGTGGCAGCCGGCAGCACAAGGTGGCAGCCTGCAGCATTTTGCAGCAGCCGGATATCAGGTTATCCCGATTACTGACTTTCCCAAAATGTCAGGGGGGGGGGGCTTAGCCCCCCCCCCCAACCCCCCCTGTGGCTCCGCCCCTGCTCTTGACGCTCATTTAGAACTTGGTTCCTTTCCTCTTCAGGCTTTATCTCTGCCATTGGGCCGAAACTCAGAGCTCACTAGCACCTGTACCTTGCTATCTTTTGGCGCCTCTTGCTCCCACACGTTTGCAATCTCTTTTTTGACATGCGTGTGTTTATGCCACTGTCAGACTAAAGTATAGCGCTTACTTCCACATGGTCCTAGATTGTTCTAGCGCCTATTGCTCTCGTATTATATTATCACAGTTGTTTTTAGTTTACTATTCACGTATTTCATTTATGACCTCGTTTTTTGTGCAACATTCCTCAAGGACCCTGTTCTCTGCAATATTGATGTTTTGTCCTCGTTTCTGTTGTTTCTGTGCTCAGGCACCACGAATCTCCCTTGCAAAAGAGCCAGGCAACTATCCGTCTAACAAATCAAATCAAGTTAATTTGAAAGGGATGGAATAACCGGCCTAGAGTTTGCCCACCTTAATGCTTCTGAAAAACAATGGCCCAGAAGGCAATGAAACAGACCCCATATTGATTTCATGTCACTTTATTATTAAGAAACCGTCAAGACAGCACCTGAATACGTACAGCACGGTGTGTTAGACAAGCGTATAATATATGCTTGGGTTGTGTTCTTAAAAACCTGAACGTATAGTGAAATATTATATCGAAACCTATTGTCCCATAGGGTCCCATTATATTATCTAAGATCTGTTCCTAAGAAAAGGGTTTCTTACCCAAAACCTGCTAAAATAACACTTTCCAACACAACTAAGATATTTTCACGCACAAATATGGAGAATAATAACTAGACAGGTAATTACTACTATATATTTTTTTACCAGCTAAGGCCCACTGAGCTATGTAGCTCTTTTTCAGAAGCGACCTGGCCATCAAAAACGATTGCTGAACGAAGTGGCTTATCACGTGGAAATTTATAGCGGTCAAATGCTCTAAACACGTGTTGATTCTAAATGTGGAGAGAAAAACCGGAGAACTCGGAGAAAAATCAACGCGACCACGGAGAGAGAGAAAGAGAGACACACACAAACTCCAAATATACGGCAGGCATCAGGGTCGGGATCAAAGCCACAACCTCCTGCATACCAGGCGAGGTAGTTAACATCTCGCCACCCTGGCACCCCCAATTAAAAAAAAAACCGTGCACTGTAATTTACAAACCAAAAACTGTTGTGCACACCGTGTGAGGCGCTGCTGCTGCGAGGTGATGAGGGGTGGAGGGGAGGGTGAGGGAAGGGCCAGGAGGAGCGGTGTACGACCCACGGGGAGGTGGAGCGTGGTTTTAACCACGTGGCTTTGGTGTAAACAGAATGCAGCGGGCAGGCAAAACTGACTGGAACCGTGTAAAATGCACGCACGGACAAATGACACGACGTGCATTTACTCTGCGGTTTTATTTACACCAAAAAATATGAGTTACAATAAACAAACAAAACAAACCCCGTAAAAACGAGACGTAAGCCGAAAAGAAGCGTTAATTTATGACGAACGTAATAACATTAACGTATATATCGGCATACGGTACTTTTGAGTGAACGTCACCTTTTGTCATTGCCTCTCGTGTGCACTCGATCAGATTTCTGCGTATTTTTTTTTATTTTGCTTATTCGGTGATAACCTTCGTCTCTGGGTGCCACTTAAACCTCTGTGGGGGCCACCTTGGCCAGGCCTCTAGCACAGTCTGGCTCAGACCTTGACACAGGTTTTTTTTAAATCATAAGAAGAGTGTCAAGTTGGAAAGAGCCGCTGCCACCGCACAGTACTCACTCCTCACTCTCAAAGACAGAGAGCGAGAAGACGACTCGGAAGCACGAGGAGGAACCACAGCTACTATTAACTATATATATTTTTTTACCAGGTTAAGTCCTACTGAGCAATGTAGCTCTTTTGCAGGAACGACCTGGCCACAAATGATCGCTCAACGAAGTGGCTTATCGTCACGTGGAAATTTACAGCGGTCAACCAACTCGAATAAACGCGTGACGTTGATTCTAAATGTGGAGGTGAAAAACCTGAGGACCCAAAGAAAAAAATCCACTCGACCATGAGGAGGACACGCAAACTCCAAATATACAGCAGGTGTCAGGGTCGGGATCGAAGCCACGACCTCCTGTATACCAAGCGATGTAGTTTACAACCGGCCACAGACACGCGGGAATGGTTGCAGCAGCCAGGCAGCGAGTCGGTGCCAAATCTCCCCCCCTCCACCACCCCAAGCTCTGCGGTCCTCTATATGAAGGTGTCGCCGACCAATCACTGAGCGTTTACGTGTGAGAGGAAACCGTAGCACGAGCAGAAATCCCATGCGTGCGCGGGGGGGAAAACACTCGAGTCCATACACACAGAAGAGGTGGGAGCCCACGTCGCTGACGTTACCGCTTCTCCCGGCGAGCCAGGGTACGGGCTCCTCCTCCTCCTCGACTCCCACGGGAAGGCAATCCGTCGACATTTGCGCGATCCAACAACCCTCGCTGCCTCCGCAGTGCTGGCAAAACGGCTCCTGCCTGCGCGAGCACCCCCAGCCACGGCTGTTGCGACAGCCCCGGCGTCAGCGGCCCTGCGAGCGGCGCTCGTGCGGCTGGACGCTTGTTGCACGCGGCGGTGCGCAACTCCCGCACGCGCGCGAGGCATCTCTCGTTTCAACTCCGTTCCGTTTCTCGCACACGCTGGCGGCAGCAATACGCTCGGGGGAGCTAAATGCCAACGCCCGCGGTCCGTTCGCCACGACGAGAGGGCTTCGGTGGAAGGAGTTAGCGATTCCTCCTCCGTTGAAGGAGCGCGGGACTTGCAGGTGCTTGACTGCGTGGTCCACAGTTTGAGTTGCATGGCCACAATCGCACGGCCCTGGCTCGTGTCTTTAATTTGCCACCGATGAAGATTGTGCGCTTCTCTTTTCAACACAAATACATATTTTAGCAAGGCAGGCTCGCACCTAAAATTGCCCAGCGTCCAATAGGGGTTCTTCCTCGGCTCAATATTATTAACCTTTAGTATTATTATTATGATGACATAACGGTGGAGCAGTAGCGCAGTGGTTAGCGCTATACACCTGGTGACCCGAGCTCAATTTCCCACGCACGGCTAAAATCACTGGCGAACGATAGCTGAACCAGTCCTTCACGAACTTGCGCTGAGTATAGAACCAAATCAAGCACGATGAATAAAAAGTGGAGTGTTCTTTGCACACACCTTTTAGGTGAGGGCGCTGGTGAGGTGGGAGAGCTGGTGGGGTGAGGGCACCGGCGAGTCGGAAGCGCTGGTGGGGTGAGTTTGGTGAAAGCTGGTGGGGTGACGGTGCCAGTGAGGTGAGGGCACCGGTGAGGTGAGGGCACCGGTGAGGTAAGGGAGCCCCGGTGTGAGTGTGGGTGCTCACCTGAGCCGGCCTCCCCGCAGGCGCTCGTTGTGCTCGTGGACTCTCCGCGCCCGCTTGGCGAGGCACACGACGAGCAGCAGCCCCAGCGCGAGGGCGCCTCCACCGGCTCCCAGCGCCCCGCCCAGCACCGCGGTGTGCGGCGCGGCCCCCTCGCAGCGCAGCCCCCTGTACCACACGTGCTCCTGCAGCCTGCACCTGCGAGGCCGTGCGAAAAAAACACGGAGGCACCGCACAGCGAACGTCGGCCGCCGATCGCCGCCAAGCGGTTGGCCGCGGCGCTCGTGCCAGGCTTGGTGCGCATTGGGGCCCACGCGAAGTGTCGGAGGCTCGCTACTGGCAGGAGGTCAAGGGACATGCTCAGGTGCCATGGGTCGACTAACCGAGATGAATGACAAAAGCACCACCTGTGCCAACTCACTGATTTTTTTTTACCTGACTGGCGCTCCGCTTGTTATTGTGAGCCTCGCTCGTCTGCCCTTCGCTATTGTTGGAGAACAACTGCCTCCTACTGCCCAGGAG
Source organism: Petromyzon marinus (assembly GCF_048934315.1). Classification (NCBI taxonomy): domain Eukaryota; kingdom Metazoa; phylum Chordata; class Hyperoartia; order Petromyzontiformes; family Petromyzontidae; genus Petromyzon; species Petromyzon marinus. Next base: position 6,836,822 of record NC_133685.1, read on the forward strand.
TGTCCTTCACGGTCATCCTCCATACAGGCCCATCTTGACACCACTGGTACCAGTCATTGGCAAGTCCACTCAGCGTTGGCTGGGTATGTGGGCGCCAACATTACCCAGCCAACGTAGTCTTACCTGTTGGAGGAGCTCACCGATGGGACTGTGTCCAGATCTTTCAAGGATATGTGAGCTCCTCAATCAAGTATGATTAAACCCAGGATGGATCATAGGCAGGCCAGCCTGAACTTTTGAAAATGGTACACAAACGTTTCGCTTAGAATACCCGAAGATTCGTATGGAGTAACAAGTCAGGTAGCGTCTACACAGTATTACACAGCAGCTGATGAAAAGACAATGCCACTCGACTGATTCAGAGTGAGATATCTGCCGAAACTGGAGCTGGGAATAGGCACGCTGTGCAGGTGTGGAGACGTCTCCACTCTCTCCAGACCTGCCCTAGGCAGGTGCTTTGTTTTTGTGGGAGTCATCTTCAGCTCCTCAAAGTGAGCAGCAATGAGCAAATCATCAGGATGCATAGCATGGTTGACCAATCTGGAACCATTCCTTGACAGCACCCCATACATCGATTAGTTTCACATTGTATCTGTCCCAGATGGAAATTCCTCTGGTACAGCCATGGAAATATTATCGAACTACGTGGTCAAAGAAGAAGTTAAATAGTGTTGGGGTCAGAGGACATCCCTGTCACACCCAAAGGTGAACAGGGAATGGCTCTGACTCCCGGCAACGCAGCTTTACCCGGGCCTGCCCACCATCGTGAAGGTCCCAAATGATTGTGAGCAGAGAGCACAAATAATAACCCAGAGCCGTGGCATATTTATGGTTTCATATGCCTTGACCAGGTCAATGAAGCAGAGATGTAGGTCCTGTTGAAATTCCTTACACCTCTGCTGTAGGAGACGCACAGAGAATATGGCATCCGTGCAGGACTGCCCTGGTCTGAAACCACTGTGGGGGTTCTGCAAGTCTCTCCACACACCACCAGACAGCAAGCCTAATATACCACCATACATGTCCACATGGCAAAGACAACACACCAAACAATAAACACCACACCACGCAGTCATAATTTCAACTTGTGACACCCTGCACAGTATTCGCTCACTCTTGAGAGAGAGAGAGAGTTCGACTCAAGAGGCGCGAGGAAACACAGACAAGCAGCAAGGGAGCAGCCTAACAATGAGCCGGCGCCAACAAGTGCCCAAGCTCTGCTGTCTTCTATATATGAAGGTGTCATCAGCCAATTAATGAGTGTTTGCACGTGGGAGAAAACCAGAGAAGCAGGAGAAACCCACACGCGTGTGAGGGGGCAACACTATATCCCATACAGACAAGAGGTGGTCGACATTTTTGCTGTACTTCTCTTGGCGGGAAGGCATTTTTATTATTTTACTTTACATGTGCGTGATCCACCAACCCTCGCCTCTACAAGTGCTGGATTACATGCCACGTGTGCAACCACTACCGCCCCGGATAAAGTGTGACACACCGCCCACACACCACCCAGCAAGCACGACCACACCGCATGTGAGCTGCTGCAGGCTCCAGCTGCACACAGCAAACACAGCACACGACCATCGTACAGCACACGCCACTTCTGTCCTACACGCTACTTCCACCTCTCCACTATGTACGTTGAACTTCTTTTGCACCGTACGTAGTCAACTGTGCTCATCAGAGGTGCGGGGCAAGGACAACAAACTAAATACAATAACCAGTTCTAAAGACAAATAGTTGTCAATCTCGATTTAAAAGTGCATAGCTCCAGTGGCTTCCTAATATCGGAAGAGAATTCCAGACGGCCGCAGAAGCGCATCTGAAAACGGTGACCACCGCCGTCTTTGTTCGTTGGTGAGCCAAAAATCCGCCGCTGCGAGGATGACCGGAGTTTGCGTGATGATGGTTTATGCTCGAGATGAGCAGGATATTGTGGTTCATTTGTGGCAAGCACTTTGGCACCCAGCAACAACAGTGCCGCATTGCCCTCATCTCATTCCCGTTCGCAGAATTGCATCCGAATGTATCACGTTACTGGCCTGGTGTGAATTTGTGGTGATTCTTGTGGAAAATTGGTCAGAAATGAATTGTTAAAATGTCCAGACTTGGCCATGATATTTCCACACTCTGTGCTGAATTATCCCACGCCGGCTAATAGAATGGAGGCGGCTTCCCCACTGATTCAGTTTTTGTGTGGGGGGATCAATACTATTTCACCAGCACCTGGCCAGAACACAAATCTGGCATAATTTTTTCCCTTCATGATTGAACAAACCGGTTCTTCAAAGGCCATTCCCAGTGCATTTCGATGTGAACGTCGTGCAGAGTTTTAAGACATTTGTGGCATTCTGCTTTGTTGAACTCTTGAACCTGTCAATAAAATGTGGTTACTCGTGTTAAAGGTAAATAGGAATGCCGTTCATCATAATAATTTGAATGAGTCTCGTGACATTTGATCTCGTAATGGTTATGATTATTAATTCACACACCTCCCAAATAATGTAACTTGTGTTTCGATTTAAAGATTTCGTGACTGCAGGGATTCATCTTCTTGGTTCTGTCGGTAAAGTCACGTAGAATGGAAATAAAATAATAAAAATAAAACATAATGTTTGGCCATGATATTTCCACACTCTGTGCTATTTACATCTGAATTATCCCACTCCGGCTAAAAAATAAAACATAATTTTATTTCCATTCTTCGTGACTTTACCGAAAGAACCAAGAAAATTTCATTCATTTTGGAAATACAACTTAAGCAATGTCCTGCCGCAAGAGGAAATGACGTAAAGTAACGGTGCTTTTTGCGTGTTCAGTTTGTTGTTCCTTTACTCCCCGCACCTCCCATTAGCACGGTTGGCTACGTACGGTGCGAAAGAAGTTCAACGTACATGCCGTACACAGTATAACTGCATTTGCACCACAGTTCTGCACAATTTACTGCCTGTACGGTCATCCTTCGTTCTACGGCAACGAAATATACGGAATTAGGCTAGAACGTAACTCATACATTTTGGAGTTAATTCAATATGTGTTACGTGAAATCACATTTACGGAGTTTGGAATCTCTTAAATTATTCATTTTGGGGGGAGAAAAAAGTATGCCACATTGACATTTGTGTCTGGGACACTATTCATTCTTTACTGGTGTCCCACGACTTACGTTGAGTATTATATTTTGTATCATAAGATTATCGATTTTCCATTAAATGTGTTTAAAAATGGTTTTCTGCATTCTTAACCCTTTCCCGTTCCGAGACGTCTGCAAGTTGCAGAGTGAGTCCCATTCACCGCTGAATCTCGGAATGCGCAGGCAGTTCAGCGTTAATTTTATTTAAAGAGGTGTAGTAGCGCCGCTGTTTTTAAAGATATTGTACTCACCGCAGAAAACTAGCGACACGACCACCGCACTCTACGATAGCTGGCTCCAAACTGTGCCATACGCTCTCTCGTATGGCCGTTTATTTCCGATTACGTTCCGATGACGTACATCATTGGAACAGAATCAGAATACAAACTGATGGGAAAGGAAAAAAGTATTTGATCCCCTGCTGATTTTGTACGTTTGGCCACTGACAAAGAAATGATGAGTCTATAATTTTAATGGTAGGTTTATTTGAACAGTGAGAGACAGAATAACAACAACAAAATCCAGAAAAACGCATGTCAAAAATGTTATAAATTGATTTGCATTTTAATGAGGGAAATAAGTATTTGACCCCCTCTCAATCAGAAAGATTTCTGGCTCCCAGGTGTCTTTTATACAGATAACGAGCTGAGTTTAGGAGCACACTCTTAAAGGGAATGGGCTGCAAGGCCATTGCCAAGCAGCTCGGTGAGAAGGTGATAACAGTTGGTGCGATTATTCGCAAATGGAAGAAACACAAAAGAACTGTCAATCTCCCTCAGCCTGGGGCTCCATGCAAGTTCTCACTTCGTGGAGTTGCAATGATCATGAGAACGGTGAGGAATCAGCCCAGAACTACACGGCAGGATCTTGTCAATGATCCCAAGGCAGCTGGGACCATAGTCACCAAGAAAACAATTGGTAACACACTACACCGTGAAGGACTGAAATCCTGCAGCGCCCACAAGGTCCCCCTGCTCAAAAAAGCACATATACATGCCCGTCTGAAGTTTGCCAATGAACATCTGAATGATTCAGAGGACAACTGGGTGAAAGTGTTGTGGTCAGATGAGACCAAAATGGAGCTCTTTGGCATCAACTAAACTCGCCGTGTTTGGAGGAGGAGGAATGCTGCCTATGATCCCAAGAACACCATCCCCACCGTCAAACATGGAGGTGGAAACATTATGCTTTGGGGGTGTTTTTCTGCTAAGGGGACAGGACAACTTCACCGCATCAAAGGGACGATGGACGGGGCCATGTACCGTCAGATCTTGGGTCAGAACCTCCTTCCCTCAGCCAGGGCATTGAAAATGGGTCGTGGATGCGTATTACAGCATGACAATGACCCAAAACACACAAAGGAGGGGTCAAATACTTATTTCCCTCATTAAAATGCAAATCATTTTATAACATTTTGGACATGCGTTTTTCTGGAGTTTTTTGTTGTTATTCTGTCTCTCACGGTTCAAACAAACCTACCATTAAAATTATAGACTGATTATTTCTTTGTCAGTGGGCAAACGTACAAAATCAGCAGGGGATCAAATACTTTTTCCCCTCACTGTAAAGTGTGATTTTATTACCCTCTTGGGGCCAACATCTTTTCTGAAGGATTGCATCTCCTATTCTATAATGGAAGTTAATAGGAACACAAGAATCGATATACGTAAATTAACTTTACGAACTTTTCAGGAACGTATCCGTTCCATATATCGGAGGGATGCCTGTACGGTACTTCATCTGAAGTGTAACATTTGGCGCCAGTCAATAGAGCGGCCAGGGAATCGTACTTAAGAGCTGTTGGTGGATTTCACGGCGCAGTCCATCCCGAAGCCCCCTAAAGATGTTCAAATGCGTCCGCCCGCGATGTAAATCTCGAGGGGTGCCGCGGAGGTCGTGTGCTCACACCTGCAGAACGCTCCGATTCCCTCGATGAGGTGGCACGTGCCCCCGTTGTAGCAGAAGGCGGGCACGCTCTGGCAAAGGGACACGCAGCCCCCACGCCTGTGCGTATATCCCGGGCCGCAGGTCACCGGGGGAACGGCCGTGGGAAGCGGGAGAGGCGGTGGGGGAGGCGGGAGAGGCGGCGGCGGGGGCGGCAGGAGGAGGGGGGTCCTCGCCGTCCCAGACGCGGAGCCCCTGCGCCTGAGTTCACCGAGCAACTCGTTGATCTGGTGGTGCAGGTATCTCGGGGAGGACGCGAAGAGCTGCATCTCGGTGCGCTGGGTGCGCACGTCGACGGACGGACGGTCGGCCGCGGCTTGCGTCCGCGTGACGTTGTAGAGCGAGGGATCGAGGGCCGTCGCCGCCGCCGCGTCGGCGTCGCCGCCCCAGGCAAGGGCCGTGGCGACGCGTGGGACGCCGCTCGCTGGAGATTCACCACCCCAGTAGGCGCCGCTCGCCCGGCTGCTGTCCTCCGCCGCCGTGCCCGCCGCATCGCCTCCCACGGCCGCCGCCACCGTCGAAGGCAGCTGCGCCCCCGTGAGCGTTCTTCCGTCGTACGCGGGGGGGCCGAGTCTCTGCGACGGCGGCGCGGACGTGAGCGTCATGCTCCCTTCTCCACGAGCGCCGCGGTCCGGCGCACGCGCTTCACCAGGTCCGAGTTCGGAGGGACGGGGAGTCCGGATGGACTCCTCTCCGGCCAGGCTACCATCCCAGGCAGTGATCTCACGCTGGACCCGTGCCGGGCTCCGTGTCGTCTCCCCAACTTCGGCACGTCTCTGGGTTGATTCGACCTGGACTGTGTCGTATGCTGCCGAGGGGGCTCTGACCTCCGCGCGTCCTTCCGCGCCGAGGTTGCGTACCGCCACTGCGTCTGGGAATGTGCGAGATTACCGACAGGAGAGTTAAAACCGTTTCAGATTTATTGCCATTGAAAATAAAATGCTTACGCTGGTTTCTGATCCAGCCGCAGGTCGCTCAGAAGTTGAGCAAGTGGCTCACAATCGGAAGGTTGTGAATTAAACTCCTGGTTGGGGTTGACTCAACCTATCTTCCCTCTGGAATGGGTAAAGTCAGTGTCACTTTAATGAGAAAGTCAGCCATTGTGTGTTTTTGTATTTGTCTCATAAATACTCCTGCCATGCATGAGAATAAGAGTTGGCATCTGCACTAATGCATCATTACATTGAAAATGACATTTTTAAATGTTTCCTGATGAACAGTTTTTAAACTGGCCTTTTAATAGTTACACTTTTAGTAGCCCTTGAGTAAAAAAACACACCCCTCAATAAACAGAAAGTATTCCTCCTGAATAAACTCGTTGGTATTAGAAGTAAAATTATAAAATGATATTGGCACATTGCATTATGGGAAGACTTGGTTTTATTATCAGGTCGAAGCACAATCCACTAAGTGATGACTTGTGGCCAAATATGCCAGTTGATTTTGTTTTTCAGCAAACAGACATGTTGAAAGGCAAGCAAAATGTTGACCGGTTGCAAGTTACATTTTTTTCATTAACTGACATATCTACACAATCTGAGCCAAAATCAAAAATGCATCATTACATTGGTCGTGAGAGCCTGCTCATAACATTTATGGTCTCTGTTATTAAAGGTGATACTCCATGTGGCTGAGTATGATGTTTTGTGTGTTTAGTTTGTCGTCCTTCCCCCGCACCTGATTAGCACGGTTGGCTACGTACGGTGCGAAACAAGTTCAACATACATATACATACAATAACAGCCACCAACAGGCACGGCATGGGTATGCCCCATCATCCAGCAGCGGTTTGACAAAAGGTCCTGTGCACGTTAGTGAAACTGCACGCCGAAAGGATGCCGAGTTACGGATTTGCATCCATATTTGCGCTCGAATATCTCCACGCATTGAAAGCGCCTTGCGTCAACATCTCAACTTCAAACCGTCCCACTGCGTCGTCGGTCACGACGGCGAAGTGGGACGAATTGCGGCAACTGTTGCAAATAGTGGCAACCACCCCGAGTGGGGGGCAATTGTGCCCCCCTTTCGCAGCTCGAGATTGCGTGCGGGATCATCCTGCAAGGATGGCCTCAGGGGCTTCTTTTACGAGCTCAGCGATTGGGTGGGCGATTTTATTTTGTCCTTAGGTATTTTATTAACAGAACGACATCAGATACACAACACAGAGGATATGAACGGGGGTTGACACCAGCACAGACACAGTACGGATTACAGTGCAATGTAAACCCGTCTCCGCCGCATGTTTCGATTGACTGTTTCAGTAAACTCCATAACCCCTGGTGTCTTCCTGACTAAGCTCTTATACCCCTGTAGGAGAAGGGGTAAAAAGGGAGGGGAGTTGGAAGGGGCAGTGCCGAAACGCCCTGACGCAGTGGTTCTTAAATTTTACAGCAGCCTTGCACCCCTTTGCTTCTCATTCGTAAAACAAAATGCGTGTTAATAAACACGCACGGTTTGATGAAACACAGTCGTTGCACTCTACTTACGTGCCCGTGCTTAATTTGTGTTTTCGATTATTTACCTTGTAAAAAAACAAATCTGGCCGTGTCTCGCACCCCCAGAAAGGGCATCTCGCACCCCCCAGGTGGTGCGTGCACCCCCAGGTTGAGAACCACTGCCCTCATGAATGCTCTTAAGAATCAAATTCCCACTGGAGGAGAGGTAGTGAAGGGGTTCCATGTTTGGTGGTAAGCGTCCTCCCTGCCCCTTAGTCTTGCACTCGGATGCTCAAGAGGGGCATTGTGGGCGATGTTTACAAGAAGACGCGGGCGCATTGGCACCACGACGCCGGCACGCGTGGCGTGACTCCCACAACGTCACGGGATCTCGCAACGTTCGCTGTGTGGAGCGGGACGGCGCGACGTTATTGTGTGCTTGGTTCATACAGACACACACGCGAACCCCAGCCCCCCCCCCCCTCGAGTATTAATCAGGGCGGCTGTGGGGCTCTAAGGTCCGAACCTCTGCCAACGGACGTGGAAAAACACGCGATACCCGCTTGGCCAAGTCACACGCTTGGTGGGGGCATCACCCGCTTGGCCGCGTTGTCAATTGAAGGTCTCGGTGAACCGAGTTTGAGAAGCGCACATCGGGCCAATGGAAACACAACCCAGACAGCATTCACGGATGGTTGTCAATGATTTTCGCCGTCACCTTCCCCGGCGAAATAACGCGTTGGGGAAATTACACAAATGAAGCAACCACGATCATCACTCAAAACTCGCCCAGCTGATGAATATAAATGGAGTGTCACTTTCAAGGCAATGACAGATTGGTGAAATGTGGCTTGACACATACTCCTGCGTGTCCAAGTAAGAAGGGTGATGATCGCACACGGGCTCATGAGACTTCACGCGTCCACTGTGGAGCGCCACGGTGGAGGGCCACGGTGGAGGGATGTGAATGAACTCGCCTGATATGCAGGAGGTCTTGGGTTCGATCCCGACCCTGACGCCTGCCTGCTTTACATTTGGAGTTTGCGGTGTCTCTCTGTCATCATCATCATCACAGTGGCTAGGAGATATAAGAATAGGGTTTTTCCCCTTTTTTCTGGCAACAAAACTGAAACCTTTTTACAAGGATTCATGTCTGCATTAACCACAATACCTGCAGTCAAAATGCAAACAAAAAACATACTATGATAATATATGCATTGTCCTTGAAACTTTCTTTTGAGCCTCGGCCCAATTGGTGCTCGAGCATCAATTGGGTCGAGGCTCAAAAGAAAGCCGTCCCTTGGTGTGGACCAATCAGTTTCAAGGACAATGCATATATTATCATAGTATGTATTTTGTTTGCATTTTGACTGCAGGTATTGTGGTTAATGCAGACATGAATCCTCGTAAAAAAGTTTCAGTTTTGTTGCCAGAAAAAAGGGGAAAAACCCTATTCTCATATTTTGGTACTGGCAAAGGAGGTCTAATGATGGATAGGAGATGTTAACTACCTCGCCGGGTATGCAGGAGGTCGTGGGTTCGATCCCGACCCTGACGCCTGCCTGACGCCTGCTGTATATTTGGAGTTTGCGTGTCTCTCTCTCTCTCATCATCACGGTGGCTAAGAGATGTTAACTACCTCGCCTGGTATGCAGGAGGTCGTGGGTTCCATCCTGATCATGTTTGGAGTTTGTCTGTGTGAGCCGTGCCCCCTGTGCCTCGATCTTTCCTGGCCGTGATCGTTATCGAGGACGCAGGGCGGTCATCAATTAATGATGAAAGATACGTTTTGGTAGCACTCTGCGTTATTTTCCTTGTTCCGCTGAGTGATCCTCCTTCTTGTCAACCGTGACACAACTCTCGCTCTCGCTCCCAACACCGGCCACGTACACCCAAGGACTTTCCGCGAGGTTGACGAGGGTCCAATATGGCATCGGTTTATTCGTCCGGCTCACAGCACACAGGTACGCCAACGGACCCTCTGCCGGCGTCACGATCCCCCCCGATACAGGTATCCCTTTCTTCAAAATGCTTAGGAAATACATCTCGTCCAGTGGCTACGTGACTCTGGCGATTGAATCACGCGCCTGCCCATTCTAAGAGATTAACGAAGAGCGCGGCCGAATGAACCACGCGTGTATCATAAGCCAACCGTGACCCAGCAACATTCACAAGGTTTAACAACGACTACTTATATCGTAGTGCACCGCTTTATCAGTAACACAACCACACTGGTTACACACCTGTCTCTCTCCCCGCGGTCACGCGGATTTTCACTCCTCGGTCCTCCGGATGTTCCCCTCCACATTTTAGACTAAACATCACCACGCGTTTAGAGTATTTGGCAACTGCTATAAATGTGCACGTGATGACGATGAGCCACTTGGTCGAGCTATCATTTGTGACAGCCAGAGAGCTGCATCGCTCGGTGGGGGCCTTACCTTTGTTGAATAAAAATGAGCTTAGTCGATGGTTTAGATGCGCCGCGTCTCACAAGGCGTGGGAACTCATCCCCGGTGCCCACGTGGCGTGGTGTCCCGGCGAGTCTCGAGGACGCACGCGCCTGTACTCAGACTCACTCACACTCGTGTGTTTAGACTCACGCGTCCACTCACGCGTGTACTCACACATCCACGCAAGTGTACTCACGCGTCTACTCACGCGAGTACTCACACTCACGCGTGTACTCACACTCACGCGTGTCTCCGTGTAGGCGACCGGCGAGCAGCAGCAGCAGGAGGAGGGGGAGGAGGGGGAGGAGGGGGAGCTGCGCTCTCCACGCGAGACGCAGCAGCCGCCGTGGCCGCCGCATCTCGTTGAGTCGCGGCGGCCACGGCGGCTTCGTGGCGCTGATTGCCAATTAGCGCGTGTGGTGTGGGTGGTGGGGGGCAGGCTGAGGGTGCGGGGGGAGGGCACGGATTAGGGTCGGGGTTGGAGCCCCCGGGCCGGCCTTCTGGGGGGAGGGGGTTGGGGGTCCGGAGTGGGCCGCTTCTGCTGCTGCTGCGCGGTGACCCTCGCGACCCCCCCCCCAGGCAGTGGCCGTGCGGCGCCAAGCGCGAGTGGGTGGCGGCGGTGGTGGTGGTGGCGGTGGTGGTGGCGGTGGTGGTGGTGGTGGCGGTGGTGGTGGTGGTGGCGGTGGTGCGAGGCGTCCCGTGGGCTGCGGGGTCGCCGTGCGCCCTCCCAGGCCGCCTCGCACCACCGCTGCCACACCCTCGCGCTTCGTGAGCCACTGTGGGGAGTTGTGGGTGGTTGCGGTGGTTGGGGGTGGGTGGGGGGGTAATCCTGATAAAACGCCGAGGTTTGTTTTTGATTTTGGTTTAGTAAACATGCGACGTTGCCCCAACGTTGGCACGTGGTTATCCTGACGTTGGGCGAATGTTGGCACGTGGCTCTTCCAACGTTGCCCCAACGTTGGCATCGTGGTTATACCTACAACGTTTATCAGGTAGCCGGGTGAAATTTACAGAATGGGTTTTGTTGGCGATTCGCAATGTAATCCTCATTTGCGCACGACGTGTCAAATCCACGTGCAGCGAGAATCGGATTGACTCACACGCAAAGCTGCTTAAGAGGCATGTGCGCGGTTCGTTGGAAGTGGTGGCGGTGTGCGCCAGAGGTCAGGGCGTCTTTGACAAACCGTGAGTCCGTTTCAGGTTTGCATTCGCGTGGCGATGCCACGGGTCGTTCCGAGCTGGCAACGTTTCTGACGTGCCCGTTAAAGGAGGGATGATGATTGCATTACTGTCAACCCCCTATCAGTGCATACCTTGTTACAGACCAATTCAGACCTTATTGATCACCTCTTGCCCCTTATAAGATCTCAACGTTCATCCTACAAAGTCCCATCACAAGGGAAAAACACAAACAAATATAAACAAAAATGTGCCCGTATTGAAACGTCTGTACGCCGTTTGGACCTGAAAACTCAACTTCCCTGTATAAGAATACGGGTATGTGATTGGCTTAAAGGTGGTCAAGCCTAAAGATGGAGTGGCGACCAAAGGAGGCAACACGCCCGAGAGTCCAATCCGCCGTGCGGGTGCGAGGGATGGATTTGTTGGTTGAATCGCGTGGCCGTGAGAGATGGCGACGATGGCTTTTTGGCAAAGGCATTCATCCAACGGTGGACAGAGCGCAGCTGATGAAGAAAATGTTTTGAGATTATTAAGACGCTAATTTCAAAAGCATAATTTACAAAGAGGCTAAGAAGGCCACTGGATTCGGCCCCTTAGACACATTGCCACTGTTGTTGTCTCGCTACAGTAGTAGACGTTAATTTAGTTTAACCAGGTGGGAAGTCAAGAGACCAGGATGAGTTATTTGCGATGATCGCTATGCATAATGGCAATGGAGTACTTTGGTCACAATTTTATTTCAATTTGGCAAATTTGGACCATGACACCGGCACAGAATGGCCTACTCTTGTCAATGATGCCAGAGGATAACGTCCGCTGAGTGAAGCAGCCAGTGCATGGTATCATAATTGTGTCTGTTAACACACCGCGGTATTGATCAGGGCGGCCACCGGATTCGAAACAGTGCACCTCTGAAACCAGGCGGCGAACGAACTACCGCGTGGCCACGTCTCTCCGCCATAGAGTGATTGGCAGCTGATGTACATCTCGGCACAGCTCACCGCAAGGTGCGGGTAGGTCAGCTGTGGCTCTTGCCAGGATGGGGGGGGGGGGGGGCACGACGGGGAGATGTTAACTACATCGCCTGGTGTACAAGAGGTCGTGGGTTCAATATAGACCCTGACGCCTGTATATTGGGAATTTGCATGTTCTCCCCGTGGTCGTGTGGATTTTTCTCCGATTTTTCCCTCCACATTTAGAAACATCGTGCGTTCAGAGTGTTTGCCTGCTATACACGTCCACGTGATAAGCCATTTGTGGCCAGGTCGCTTCTGAAAAAGAGCTATATGGCTTCGTGGGCCTTACCTGGTAAAAAAACAAATTTGGATTAATTTTAATAAAAAATTTGAGTTTTAGTTTGGGATGGGCCTCGAGTGGGACAGCGTCATCCCCACGCCCTACTGGGGGACAGAACAACCATTTCCTACCTCGACCCCATCCCATAGCGTCCATGGGCCCCGGACCAGATATCTCACTTGTCGGTGCTTCCTGGGGTTGCATAACTTTGGTGGTCCCAATGTCTTTGTGTGTCCAACATAACGGCGAGTTGTGCACAGGCTGCTAAGGGGCCTGTGCGGTCACGTGAGTTGAGGCGACGTTCGTGCGCAAAAATCATTGCAAATGGGTGCATTGGCGGTACACTGGTGCAGCATAACACACCGGTCCTCATAAAAAGTCTAACATTCAAATTTTAATCAGCGAATCTGTTTTAATCAGTCTTTAGTTCACCCTGTGGCTAAGTTTTTGACGCCATTCGAATCTGTATTCAGTCGACTGAGACTTGCTAAAAAAGGTCAACATTGACCGTTGATTTTGGGCACGAGTCAAATCTGTCGAGGGCACGAGGAGTCAAAACACGGAGCAGCCGATCGTCATCAGGCTGGGTGCTGCTGTACGGCAACACTGTGAAGCTTCCTGTTTGGACACTCATAAAAAAACAACACTCGTCTTCCAACTGCTTCGACATCACGAGAACTGATTTTGACGCGCCACCACCACCCCGCAAATATTTTCTGAGATTCTTCCACACCAGCTGTGGCGTCAGTAGCAGCTACAGCATTGCATCGTTACCTTGTCAACGATAAATGAGGGCAGACGTACCACGCGGTGACTCAGGCATGCCGCCGTGCCGTTTGTACCTGCCAATCAATGGCGCATTCATAAAAGTTTCACTGGCAACGGCGACCGGGTTCCTGACTCTCCGAACCAGGGAATCGATTCTGAAAACGGTTACCGGTTACCATTTACCGGTTATCACTCAGCATACGCGGTCTGAAGCCAACCCAGTCGCGATCATGAGCCACGGAGACCAGGCTTGTGGTGGTGTGTGTGTTTGAGTTTATTTACAACGCGGGTGTGTGCAGGTGTGAGCCGGGTTATCACCCACACGTAAGCAGCCTAACGGTTTGCTGGATTCATTTGAAGCATGCAGAGCAGTGACTTGTGAAGCTCACTCAAGACTCGCGGGTGATTTTTTTTATTTAAAGAACACAAACCTAATAACGCATTGCCTTGTTAAATCCAGTCATGTGACGTGGGTCACCAACGCAGCCGTAGCACTTTGCAACCATTGAAACACTGAGCGGACTTCACGCACGCGTGCACCACCGACTAGAACGGAGATATAAATACCAGTAGAATATTTTTGCCATACCGAGATGAAGGAGGCTGATGTGCGACCAGAATGGCTGTTGCTTCGTTGAGATTTACGAGGGAGCGCAATGACACCGATGCAAGGGGGTGAACAATCGAGTAATAGTTTGGTGTTCGACGGTGCACACTCTACTGTCTATGTGACGAGGGGGTTGGGACCCGCGAGACCCCAGATAAGCTCAAACATCAACTCACAACACGACGTAACTGCAACAAAACGGGCCCGGTCACGTGTGGCCAGTGGTGTGTTTATGGTTTGCCACCTGTCCGAGTTTGACCAGGGCAGTCCGGGAAACTGGCATCTGCTGTTCTGAGTGGCAGCGCTCGATCTGTACCGAGATCTGGCGCCGGCATTGCGCTGAAACCTGATCACGGTTTTCATAATTGGCCCCAGGCTGAATGAGAAACACGTCCCACGGTTCGTCTGCGGAAAGGGTGGCCACCCTCGCTGCGGCGCTTCTGGAGACTGTCGCATCACTCACTGCCATCGAACAGATAAGATGCGCTTCAGCGGACACATGCCTTCGTCCGCCCGGTTGAAGGGGCGCCTTGACAGCGCCGATTGCCGAGTCTGTGCCCTACAAAGCGAAGCCGTTTGAGTGCCGGGCACAATATATCATCAACTCCATAGTCAGCGGGAGTACGAGGCAACCGCAGCAGCAGCAGCAACAACAGTGACAGCAGCAGCGGCAGCAGCAGCAGAAGCATTTCACCGACGGGCGGTGGGGTTTGGCAGGTGGCCTGCCCCGTGGAGAGGATCAGCTGTGGCTCTGATAATACACAAACTCATTTCTTTTGAACTGCTTTTTGCGTGAAGTCCGTTGTCCGTCACCTCGCATCTCCGATTAGCAGGGTTGGCTACGTTCGGCTGTGCGAATGAAGTTCAAAGTAAACACGTGATGGGGCCCTGTGTGGGACAGCGCCATTCACACGCCCTGCCGGGAGTCGGAACGACCATGGCCTACCTCGGCCCCATCCATAGAGTCCATGGGCCCTGGACCAGATATCTCACTTGTCGGTGCCACCTGGGGTTGCATAACTCTAGTGGTGCCAATGTCTTTAATGTGGCCAATATAACGGCGAATTGTGAGATAATCATTTGAAACGAGTGGGGGGGGGGATAACAAGTATTTCAGTCTTATTAGCCGTATACATTGGTACAAACTAGAGCACAGTGTTTTTCATTAATTTTACAGTGGTGCCACTTTGGCTGCCGATACGACATCGTCAGTGCGAGGGCCGCCACACATTTGAAACCATTGGGGGTTTGACAGCAGCACGGTGATGATTGGGGGGGTGTTTTCACATTTGTTGTACTGTCAGGGGCCGCACTAAAGGGCACCAGTGGCCCGCAGGCCGTGCAATGAAGAACACTTGACCAGAGGTTTGTTACCCTAAAGTCGTACCAACTTCTTCTCTGGTCCGTGGGACTAGTACAAAAAATGACTGAGTTATCAATGTGGGGACGAGTGTGGGCAGTGACAACTCTCGAAGAATACGGTTGCGGTATACGCAAATACGGAGGAGTTGTGAATAAAGAAGGAGCTTTATATATGTGAGGCTGGTTGACTCTTGAGCCTAC
Organism: Petromyzon marinus; assembly: GCF_048934315.1. Taxonomy (NCBI): domain Eukaryota; kingdom Metazoa; phylum Chordata; class Hyperoartia; order Petromyzontiformes; family Petromyzontidae; genus Petromyzon; species Petromyzon marinus. The sequence continues at coordinate 6,852,206 of NC_133685.1, forward strand.
GATTCTCTTTGAAGAGAAGGAACACGGAAACTTCTGGTTGGTGACATTTCAGGAAAGTTTAAGAGCTGGCGTCATGGGACTTGGTACAATGTAGAGGCTCTCTCTGCCAGAAAGACTTCCTCAGATGTCTCGACTTTTATGTGCTGGCGGCACATTTCAAGTTGAATTCTTTTCACCAGGTGTAGAACTTCACGAGGCGAGGGTGAGTTCTCGTTGACGAAGGAGAGAGGGTCGCCAAAGTTAACCGCGGCTCAGCGGGCGTGCCGTCGACCCTCGGGCCGAGAAGCGGCACTGGGATTTCTCCCGAGGTGTCATCCCGACGTTACCAGAGTTCGGTAAGCAAAGGGGGGGGGGGGGGCTCGGAGGCGAGATACACTTGCGGTGCTGCAGGGGCTGAACATTGACACCAGTGGGCACTCATCGTGGACAGTCGCACGATCTGGCACAGAGGCGCCGCTCAATCGCCCGATGCCAAATCACAGACACCGCACACACACCACGCTGCACCCGAGCACCTCTGCACCCTCAGACTGTGAACTCATTGCTGTTACGGTGTTGCGACTCAAATATTAAGTGCCCTCCAAAGTTGTCACTGTAAGCAATATCACTTTTCAGCCACTCTAAATGTACTGGTTTAAAAAAAAAAACTATTAATTTAACGCATAGGTTTTCACAGTCAATGTTGCGATGAGCGATTGTTTTTTTTTTTCTGGGTCGGTCAAGTAATGATGTTGCCGAATGTATGTCGTGAAACCCTCTACCTCAGTGATGGGCAACCCAGACGAGTTGGTGGGCCACATGAGCAGCCCTCCTTCACCTTAGCGGGCCGCATGCTTGCTAATCGTGCTTCTGCACGAATCATGACCCCCCTTCCCCCCCCCCCCCCGCATCAGCCTCGACACTAGACCAGGCCACCATGAGGGGCTTGCACGGACTATACAACTATATATTTTTTGTCATTTTATTTTACCAGGCAAGGCCCACTGAGCTATTCGTTCTTTTTTCAGAAGCGACCTGGCCACAAATGATCTCTCAACAAAGTGGCTCATCACATGGTAATTTATAGCAGCCAAATACAGTAAAACCTTGGATTGCGAGCACAATTCGTTCCAGAAACGTGTTTGTAATCCAAAACACTCGTATATCAGTTGTGATCACGTGACGCTCGGCAGACAAAGCGTATACGTACACTGCTAGTATTGCAAGACCTCGCTCGTTTATCAAATTAATATTAACTTACAATTTTTGCTCGTCTTGCAAAACACTCGCAGACCAAGTTACTCGCAATCCAAGGTTTTACTGAACTCTTAAACGTGGAGGGAAAAATCGGAGGACCCGGAGACAAATCCATGCGACCATGGGGAGAGAGATGTGCAAGCTACAAATATACAGCAGGCGCCAGGGTCAGGATCGAACCCACGACCTCCTGTATACAAGGCGAGGTAGTTAACATCTCACCATCATGGCACCCCCATCCCCCCTGCATGCGACCCGCAGGCTGCAGGTTGCCCATCACTGCTCTACCACCTGGCATTGCAAATCAAACGAAATCGTGACGTGTACAACGCAACCAAGTATTGTTTCAGCTCACCGTGGGCGAGTTGTAGAAAGATTTCTCACAATCGCATTCAGAATTAAAACACGACGTGTCACTCGACGACGCGCCAAGCATCCTCAGGACAGAAGCCATCAAAGTGATTCCAGCTTTGGACTTATTCTGGCCTCATCCAAAACATTATGAATCGTAAAACTATTAATGCTGGAATACGGTATAATACACACATAGTTTGCATTTATGCCGCAGTACATTGTTACACGCAGCAATCAATAGCTCTTGCAATGAGCAATGAAGACTAGTAGCATAGAAATGTCACGTGATATCACATTACAGTGGTCCCTCAGTTAACGATATTAGTTGGTTCCACGAAAACCCTCGTTAATTGAAATGATCGTTAATCGAATATAATAAATACATGTTAAAGGGGCTTAATTTGTTCCAAGATGATCAGAATTGAATAATTTTCACCCTAAAAACATAGTTTATAATATTTAAACACGCAATTTTATAAATAAGTAGAAGAACATATTCAAGCATGAATGTTGATCCAAACATGCATAAATAATTAATAAAACAGCATAAAATAAGAATTCTCACCTTAGGCTCTCAAAACGCTCATCAAAGAGTGGGTCACTGATTGGCTGAGGTCTGCCGAGTCCACTTAGGAAGCGCTCCGATTGGCCGAAATTGGCGGCTGCGTGATATCGTACACACATACCGTTGATCGAAAATGTATCGCTAAGAGAAACAATGGGGGAATCCCTATGGGAGGCAGATCGTTAATCTAAATATCGTTAATCGATGGCATCATAAACCAAGGGACCACTGTACGTGCATCTGCAATGGAAAAAAAAAACCCGGAAAAATGCAACCCACTGTTCCGAAATCAGAATGCCCCTCTCGTGTTCAAACTGCGCGCTAACGATGAGCAGCTCGCTGGCGTGGCTCGTGATCTATCACGAGGAACCCGGTGCTTGTGACCGTGTAACACGGGAGCGGGGTGAAATGCATCACCGTTGCAATGACTTGGGTCGACTAGGCCGCCCTCAACTAAGGGTTTGGTTCGCATTGTCCTCTAAACCAGCGGCAAGGAAGCGTCTCTCTACGGCACCGGAAGGGTTTTATTTTAAGGTCTTTGGAGTTTTGGTGAAGGGTGGTATTCCTATCGTTCGCTCGTAAACTGAAACGGCGCGGTGTTACGGCGCTTTTCCAAGCGCGTCCGGTGCGCTTCGATGGCGAAACTTATATCGACCGGCTCTTTAAAAGCGTGACGGAAAATAGATGGTGCTCAGTAGTGGAGATTCCACATTTCTATGGCGGAGGGAAGCGAGTCTATCCATAGGACAACCGCCGTTGGTTCCCTCGCAAAGCGGCGCTCCATTCCGAGCCGAGTTTCAACCGACGGAACTTTGCATCATTAACGCGAAAGTCGACGGAGTGTTCCCGTCATAAGCCAGGCCGGGCAGGTACAACGACGCGGCAAGGGGGAGGCGCTCGTCGGCCACGGCGGAGTGCGCGGAGCGGGCCGCGGCTAGAGGCCCTGCTTGGCGAGGGCGGCCGCCACGTCGTGAGCGAGCGAGTGCAGGCGCGGGGGGGCGTGCGCCGTGCCGCGGGCGCTGGCCGGGGAGAGCGGCGCGGAGGGGCGGCTCCGCGGCGAGCCCTCCAGGGAGAGTTGGGGCGACACGAGCACGATCTCGGCCCCGTGGTCCGTGCGGGCCTTGGCGTTCTCGCGGAACGTCAGCTTGCGGCTCTCGATCTGCGAGGCCGGGCAAGATGGGGGGGGCGGGGGGGGGGGGTGTAGTGAGGGGCGGCGTTACAACATTGTGACCTGTCGAGCCCTTGCGGATAACGACGATTTATAACATTTTTTGACATGCGTTTTTCTGGATTTTTTGTTGTTGTTATTCTGCCTCTCACTGTTCAAATAAACCTACCATTAAAATTATAGACTGATCATTTCTTTGTCAGTGGGCCAACATACAAAATCAGCAGGGGATCAAATACTTTTTTCCCTCACTGTATGTACGACATCATAGGTGTTATTCAGACCCATGCTAGGTAACTATATAAGAAGAGAGCAAGCCACTGGGTGACCAGATATTTGAAGTGGTCAGCCGGTGCTAGAGTTGGGTGCCAGACACTCGGCCCAGCCGCAATTGTCCGCTGCCGTTGAGATTAAATTTGTCCAAAGTGTGTGATGGCCGACTTTATGAGCGGATTACCGGGTAAATGCCCAAGTTGTCTATTAGCTCAATAAAGCCCTGGTGGAAAGAAGCTTTGCGGTTAATGCGGCATGAAAGATTTAGTAGAAGGAGGCATGCAGGTGGATGTCTGGCAGTCGTAATAACTTCCCGTCTCAACAAATGCACGGCTCCACCTGGCACCGTATCGCAACCCCTGCCTTCATCGCGTTTTTATTTTTTTCGAGGTTTCCACTATTTATGATGTTGACAATGTTCCATTAATTTTATTGATAATTTTAATTGAAACACACAGGAATCCCCCTCTATGCACAAGGGTTGCATTCCTGAGAAAATGCTACTTAACTCGAAATTTCTTAAAGCGAACTCTATTTTCCCACAGACGTAATGTTAAAATCAGGGGTTGCGATCCTAGCCGACATTGCAGGGTGAAAAAGGCGCATGACTAAATGTCATGAAGTGTTCAAAACTGCATGCAATTATAAGTGAACATACATTTAAACTCATGATGAATACAAAATAATTAGATAAAACTTGCAAGAGATGAAGGGCTACGCTAATTTTAATATTCAATCCAAATACCTAAAGTATTTTTATGTTTTCTAGAATATAAAACTACATGACTAATTTTAGTGGTAGTTAAAGGTGCAACATCTTGAGCACATTATATATATTCTTGGTTCTTTCGGTAACGTCACGTAGATGGGAAACAATAAAATAATAAAAATATAAAACAATAACATTTTCACGACGTTTAGACTGCAACACAAGCGATCATCATCAGGTGTGAAAACCACAGCATGAAAATTTGAAAAAAGTGGCGTTTTTTTTAACGTTAGCACCAGGGAGAGCGATTTGGCAGTTATTTAAATGGACGAGTCCATCTATGTTCGAAAAAGAGGAGGGGGGAGACGAAAATAATGGATGCGGTCTGAAAGCCACCCTAAGCGTGAACAATCAATTAAGACCCGAAATGGTTTATCAAATCCTTCCAATGATTGCTAAGCCAGAATCCATCTTCTCGGTTGAAATTGTCTCTGTGTTTGTATGTGGATAGCCTCATGAACGAATCTTTCATGGTAGCCAGATGGCTTGCAAAGAACCTCTGTCTTGGAGAAGTCAATGTCATGTGAGCCTACTGAATTATAACAGTGATCAGCCACGGCCGAGGTGTTGGTCCTACCGTGTTTTAGGTCTGCTTTGTGTTCACGAATGCGGTCCGAGACATGTCGTTTGGTTTCTCCAATGTAACTACTACCATAGAGGCAACTTAGTTTGTAGACACCAGGGTATTGTATGTCCGGAATCACATAATTATATATTGTTAATTCGCATTGCTCAAATAGTTCCTACTGAGGTCGTGGGTAGGCCGAGATTCCTGGCAACATCGACTGCTTTATCACCTGCTTCAAAACACCTTCATAACTTATAATTTAACCTCCAGATTAATCCCTTTCCTTTTCTTGCCAGATACACTATCATCATTTACTGTGCGTTTTGCACTCATCTTTCTGAGCGCCTACACTATTTCTACCTAACATGTACGCAATGACCACCTTGGATGGTTGGCTGGCAGATGGAGGCCGAAGACGTGGCAGAAGGATTTTCGGCGGTGCGTGCTATATGCATGCGTACGCTATTAAAGAAACGTCGCTAAATAGTCTGTTTTCACCGCGTGCGTTCCTAATTAACAACAATTGCGAGAAAAAAAATATTTCGCGCAAATTTTTTAAAAGGACGCAAAAGCGAAATATTCCACTTGTGAGGAAATATGTTCCCTGATTAATCAGCAACATATATGCAAAACAATGCATAATGCAGCAACTTATATAGTGGAAGATACATGTACATTCCTCACAAAGCGTCTATTCAGTTTGGTGCCATCATAAACTTTCTTTTTACCTGGAAAAGAAGACTTTTTCAGGAGGATTCTGAAATTGGGAAGTTTGGACATTGCATTTTTTTGTTTAGCTTTAGAAGGAAACCATAAAACCTGGAAGAAACCCATCGAGAAGAGGGGGGAGAGTATACAAACTCCACACAGAAAGGCACCCGAGTGAGGCGCGAGTGTTACCACAGCGCCACCCTGCCACCCATAGCCCTGGGACCTGCGTGGTTCGTTCACATGGCTCAGGGGCCGCCGCCAGTTCCACTTCATCTCTTCTTCTCTTCACATGGCCGGATCCTTCTCCCAGGGGGTGGGAGCGGCGCGTACTCCAGGTCTCGTGATGACTGTCCTTCGACTCATGCCCTAGGAGGAGTGGCCATGTCTGCATCAAACCTGAACATGACGGTTTATGTTCCTTGTCAAGGAGCATAAACCATCAACACGCCAAATCCGGTCATCCTCGCAGCGGCTTTTGGAAAGCCATCGAACAAAGACGGTCGCCACATCGCGCCCTTTCAGATGGGCTTCTGCGGCCGTCTGGAATGCTGTTCCTCCCGATATTAGGAAGACACTGGAGCTATCTACTTTTAAATCATTTAAATTGAAAACTCATTTTTTTATAACTACTTTTTGTATTTAGTTTGCTGTCCTTCCTCACACCTCCGATTAGCGTGGTTGGCTACGCACGGTGCGAAAGAAGTCAGCATACATACATACATCGGTGAAGACTATCTGAACCAGTCATGGGGCTCCCCTAGGTCGACTCAGCCTTAAATGAGTACCTGGTGCAGTGTGTAAACATGAACATTGTGGAGACAATCTACAACTGAACCCTAGAACTTTCACGAAGTATATGTGTGTGTGGGCATTCATTTGAAGATGGGAATGCAGATGGGAATGGTAGTGTAGCAGTTTGGCGTCCCGAGTTAAATTCCTGTTCATGGTCTACACCGGAATGATGATTATCTGAACTGGTCCTGAGCCCTTCTCCCGTTTGACTCAGCCTCAAATGAGCACCTGGTGTGATGTGTAGTAAACATCGCCACTGGGGAGGATGGCAAAACTTATATCGACCGGCTCTTTCAAAGCGTGACGGAAAATAGATCTTTAACAGCACTTGCCACAACAGTCTGTTTATGGCTATTCGGGGGAATCTTTGTCTTTGTTTATTGATTTGTAGAAAAACAAATATTGTGCACCAGTCGTGCCCCAATCACTGTGATAGTTTTTAAGTAACATTGCACTGACACAGAGCACAACAAATATTTGCTGTGTTGATATAAAACGGGGTGCATTATAACATATCAGCAATCCTGCTGTTGCGTAAACCGCACACCGATATGGCTGCCTGTCAAAAATGGCGCCCGATTACTTGCTCCCTTTTTGTGGCGGCGGGGTGAGGCCTGCGGCTTATTTGTTTGAGGGGAGATTATTTGAAGTTTATTCGTGGCACGATTCACAATGGTGGAGGGGAATCGTGTGCCTCCTGCGTATTAAGTGTTTAGATCGTGGCTTTAAAAGGGCGTGGAATGAAACGTCTTGCGGCGAATGTCGAAGCATCCCTGTGGTCGTTTTCTGACCTTCACGTTGCCGCCACTGGGCGTGTGGTCCAAGTTGGCCAGAGAGCCGATCTTGGACTTGATGTTCTCGAACTCCAGCTTGGCCGTTTCGATCTTCACGTGCCCTCCACCTGCCGTTTGCGAGTTTAAAATATTGCAAACAAAAAAGTGAAAGAAAATTTTACAAAAATACTAAATATTACACGAACTAACCCAAAACAAACCGAGTATGACTGGTTCCTAGGTCGGTGTATCACTTTCATTGAACATATTGTTAAAGATTATGAATAATTATATTATTGTGCGTGGCAATATGTTCAGAAGTCGAATGTCAATGTGGAAGTCTGCTAGCCACAACGAGAGGGCTCTAGGAGAGAGTTTGTGTAGTTGTGCTACTCGTCCGTTGAAGGAGCGCAGACTAATTCATGTTCGCCGTGAAAGCCGACGTATATAAAATTAGCAACCAGTGTTACACATATAGATCACCAACTCCTAATACTTGCCGGGTTTGTAACCGATATTGTCCATCGACCGACATTTGGAGGTAACGTGGCTGAGATCCAACTTCTTTGAGATGATGTGCACCTGTGGAAACACGGACAGCTGTGTCTTTTAGATGATGTGCACCTGTAGAAACACAGACAGCTGTGTCTGTTAGATGATGTGCAGCTGTAGAAACACAGACAGCTATGTGTGTGAGATGATGTGCAGCTGTAGTAACACAGACAGCTGTGTTAGATGATGTGCAGCTGTAGTAACACAGACAGCTGTGTGTGAGATGATGTGCACCTGTGGAAACACAGACAGCTGTGTGTTTTAGATGATGTGCAACTGTAGAAACACGGACAGCTGTGTGTGTGAGATGATGTGCAGCTGTAGAAACACAGACAGCTGTGTATGTTAGATGATGTGCAGCTGTAGAAACACAGACAGCTGTGTGGGAGATGATGTGCACCTGTGGAAACACAGACAGCTGTGTGTTTTAGATGATGTGCACCTGTAGAAACACGGACAGCTGTGTGGGTGAGATGATGTGCAGCTGTAGTAACACAGACAGCTGTGTTAGATGATGTGCAGCTGTAGTAACACAGACAGCTGTGTGTTAGATGTTGTGCACCTGTGGAAACACAGACAGCTGTGTGTTTTAGATGATGTGCACCTGTAGAAACACGGACAGCTGTGTGTGTGAGATGATGTGCAGCTGTAGAAACACAGACAGCTGTGTATGTTAGATGATGTGCAGCTGTAGAAACACAGACAGCTGTGTGGGAGATGATGTGCAGCTGTAGTAACACAGACAGCTGTGTGTGAGATGATGTGCACCTGTAGAAACACGAACAGCTGTGTGTGTAAGATGATGTGCAGCTGTAGAAACACAGACAGCTGTGTATGTTAGATGATGTGCAGCTGTAGAAACACAGACAGCTGTGTGTGAGATGATGTGCACCTGTGGAAACACAGACAGCTGTGTGTGAGATTATGTGCAGCTGTAGAAACACAGACAGCTGTGTGTTTTAGATGATATGCACCTGTAGAAACACGGACAGCTGTGTGTGTGAGATGATGTGCAGCTGTAGAAACACAGACAGCTGTGTATGTTAGATGATGTGCAGCTGTAGAAACACAGACAGCTGTGTGTGTGAGATGATGTGCAGCTGTAGAAACACGGACAGCTGTGTGTGTTAGATGATGTGCAGCTGTATAAACACAGACAGCTGTGTGTGAGATGATGTGCAGCTGTACAAACACAGACAGCTGTGTGTGTGAGATGATGTGCAGCTGTAGTAGCACAGAGAGCTGTGTTAGATGATGTGCAGCTGTAGTAACACAGACAGCTGTGTGTGTTAGATGATGTGCACCTGTGGAAACACAGACAGCTGTGTGTGTGAGATGATGTGCAGCTGTAGAAAAACAGACAGCTGTGTGTGTGAGATGATGTGCAGCTGTAGAAACACAGACAGCTGTGTGTTAGATGATGTGCAGCTGTAGAAACACAGACAGCTGTGTGTGTTAGATGTGTAGCTGTAGAAACACAGACAGCTGTGTGTGTTAGATGTTGTGCAGCTGTAGAAACACAGACAGCTATGTGTGTTAGATGATGTGCAGCTGCAGAAACACAGACAGTTGTGTGTTAGATGTGCAGCTGTAGTAACACAGGCAGCTGTGTCTGTGAGATGATGTGTAGCTGTAGAAACACAGACAGCTGTGTGTGTGAGATGATGTGCAGCTGTAGAAACACAGACAGCTGTGTGTGAGATGATGTGCAGCTGTCGAAACACAGGCAGCAGTGTGCCAAAGAAAACCAGAAGTGGTTTAATCAATCAACATATATTATCATCATCACAATCCAAGGGCAGATAGTCCGTAGGTGTCTGCTGAACATTTTGTCATTGGTTTCCACTTTCCTCTGTATTGTGCAAATATGCTCAAGTAGTGCCACATCTTTCTGGTACCAATGTCTTATGATGTCATTGTCAATCCACTCTCTGTGAGGTCTTCCTCTCTTTCCTGTTCCTTCCACTTTTCCGATTAACACACTTTTAATGTCCTTGTTGTTGTCCATCCTACACATGTGTCCAAATGGTGCCAGCTTCCTTCTCATCACTGCCTGCATAAACAGGTCTTCTTCTATGCACAAACATATCTAGACAACTTAAACCAATCACATTTCTATCTAGACATTTGTAGAAATGCTTATATTAAAAATATTGTTGGAATTATATATTTTTAAGGGCATGTATAACTTGTTGCGCTGCCGCCTCTGTTGTCTGTTGGCCTCGTCGCCCTTCAAGAAGAGCCGTGTGGCCCCTTCGCTCAAGAAATTAACTTCTGAACTTCTTCTAAACTTCAATCGGATTGGCCGGAATATGACGCGAGCAACGTCAGATCGTGTTCCAATTGGCCCATTGGACATTTCAATTGGAGTCCGAATAACATACTCTTTGGCTATTTCGGGAAAGTCACGTAGTTAGAAATAAAATAAAACAAATCACGACGTTTCGGTCGCAACACAAGCGGTCGTCATCAGGCAAAGGAGTAAGCCTCTAAAGGTAAACTGTTTCTAAAGGTTTGGAGATGGGTGTAGCCCAAGTGTATCAACAGCACCAGGAGCATGGGCGGTGCACGAGTGCCAATGCAGCAACAATGCCAATGTAGCAGTAATACCAATGCAGCAACAATGCCAATGTAGCAGCAATGCCAATACAGCAACAATGCCAATGCAGTGGGCGAGAGAGCTGCTGTGGCAAGAGGTTGTATAGGTAAGAAATGGGGGGGAGGAGCAAGGGGGGAGAGAGGGGGGGGGGATGGGGGGATGGGCGCTGCGTGAGCGCTAGGGGGAGAGAGAACGTGAAGCTGGGGGGGGAAGGTAAGGCGGGGCCAGAAGTGGGAGGCTGGGAAAGCTGGGGATGCAGGGGGAAATTAACTCGGAAAAAGAGACTAGTACCCGGCAGATATGATGGAACAACCATAAACAGTTAAGGTTTTACCTGGTTAATAACATCCTTCCAATGATTGCTCAATTTGTATCCATCTTCTCGGTTCAAGTTATGTCTATGTTTATATATCTGGATGGCTTCATGAACAAACCTTTGATAGTAGTACTACAAGCCGAGACTAATTAGAGAATCTATCGAAATTGAGAAAATAATGGTTTTAACCATTCGGATAGCTACAGACGTAGTGCTGCTTAGAAGTGTATCATCAAATAATACATTATGTTGGATGGTGGTGGGTTTAATGACACATTTATATATTTACGCGATCTAACCCAAAAAACCTGTATTATGCATCATGTATTAGGTTAATATGACAATGTGCTGCACATATTATGCAGAACCCAAAACCTTTATGACTCTACTCCCCATCACGTGGTGTTTTCACGGGTAAACAGCTTCATATATGCAACACACATCAATGCGCCAACACACAATCAGTCATATCTGAAATGGGTCCCCATTGAAAAAGACCTTCTGAGCTCAACAGACCTTGCCCGAAACAAGCTGTTCCGTTGCACTCTTGCGTATGATGACAATATGTTCAGGAGCTAAATGCCAATGTCGACGTCCACTAGCCACGACGAGAGGATTTCAGGAGAGAGCGTTCATGTAGTTTTGCTATCCCTCCCCCTTTGAAGGAGTGCACACTACAGTGGTTTACTATACGGCACCCAGTCTGCGCTGTATGGCCACAATCGCACTACTGTTGATAAAGGTTTCGTGGGTTAGATCACGTGAATATAAATAAATGCGTCATTAACCCACCACCAGAGTAAACCCACAACACTTACAAGTGGGTTTACTCTCCAACACACCGGTGTGCTGAAGTAGTACCGAAGAGGCAGGTACTGTTTACGTGACAAACCTTACTAATTGGCTGTGGCTGGTGGTGTCAGTGGGTTAACGACGCATTTACATTCACGCGATCTAACCCCCAAAACCATTCGTACGAATTAACACTGCGTCGCGAAAGCCCTGCTACGTGCTCAAACGCACACTGCTGTTGCCTGTCTTAAATTTTCGCATCCGAATAATATCGACTGAAATTTGTAGCCACGGAGGAGGTGCTGGCGGTAATGGCAGCAGCAGATCCCCTTCCCCCCTGAGCCGACGGTTACCTTGCCGCCCCCGGGCTGGTGTTTGAGATTTTCAGTCGAGTGGACCTTGGACTTGATGTTTTTGAGGTCGGGCAGCGGAGCGGAGAGGGGCCGGCTCTGACCACGTGAGAGGCACGGAGACTTGGGCGGCGTGCGCACGACAGCGATGGCGCGCCTCTCCAGCGGCAGCGAGAGGCTCGACTGCTGCGAGCGGAGGCCGGTCGGGGTGCGCGAGCGGGGCGGCAGTGCCCGCGGGGTGCCCGGGGCCATCGGGGGGAAGGCCCTCGGCGTGCCCGGGGTGTTCGGTGCCGTGGCCGTCCCCAGTTTTTCGTCACACGCGCTGGGGGTCGTGGGCTTGCTGCGGATCGCGAGCGCTCCTTGAACGGGGAAGGAAATGGCTCTCAGTAAAATAGAATTACAATATTAATGTAAACTCACTTACAGCCGGTGAAGACCCGACGCAGGAATGGGGAAGGCGATGGCGCTGTGAGCTAATCGCGTTCGAGAAGCACACAGCAGGGTGCGGTTATCTCGCTCGCACATGGAGGATGAGAGAGTGGCCGGATTGCGATCGTGGTGGAGTTGTGATATGCTCATCACAGAACTGACCACTGGCCTCTTTACACCCTTACACAGGAGGTATATACGAATGCTATCGAACGGATTACCAGACTCGACGCAAAAGTTAAGTTTAGTTTTAGTTTGTCCAGGCCGTGCTCGGCGAGGAGGACATTTCGCTTAGATTCAAGCTTTCGGGCAGCCTTGATTAATATCCACATTCTAACCGTATTCGGGTTTGACTTGAACAGCGGTTGTTGCTCAAGACGCCACTCGTACCACCCCAGTCTCCGTTGCCCACAGAGGCAAATGGTGAATCACGAGTGGAAATGTAGCAGGATGGTGGATGTTACCAGCAAGTATAGACGTGATGCTCACCGAACGATGTAGCCTCAGTGGCTTGTGTAGCAGCAATAATGTAGCAGTGGCACGCACAGCAACACCATCAGCAGCAACAAAAATGCAAACAGTGGAATTGTCCTAGAGCTCACGTATGCTGTGTGTGTGTGTGATTACCTGCTGCGGAAGAGGAGCGGTAGAGGCTCACTGCAACCTTGCGGGGTTCACTCATTTTCCCATCAATTCTAAAACCTAGAACGAGAGGATACAAAGAAAATGTATATACATTACTGTTTGGCTACGGAATAAATATCTGGTTTCTTTTTTAATTCCCATGAGCTAAGTTTTCCAGTCAACATGGTCTACATGGCTGCCCTGCATCTGGAGTAGTCCTAGACTAGTAAATGAAACACATCACAACAGATGTCTAATAGTGGATTTTTGTTTGCCAGTCAAAATAAGCGTACGATACAGTTTTGTTTAAAAATCTAATTAAGTCAATGGGTTGCCATTGAAAACGAGCTTCTAAGATCAATGGACCTTAACCGAAATAAACTGACTATTCTATTCATTCATATTGCAGAAATATGCTCAGGAGCTAAGTGCCAATGTTGAGGTCTGCTGCTAGCCACGAGAGGGCTTCTGGGGAGAGTTTGTGAATGTTTGCTTTTCTTCCATTGAAGGAGCGCAGACTACAGTGGTTCACTATACGGTTCGTAGTTTCAGATGTATGGCCACAATCGCACTCCCGTGTCTTTCGTTTTTAATTCATGAATAGATGATGTGCGCATCGGCCAGTTGATGTTGTGATGCGGGTTGATGGTTACACCGTTGGTGTCTTCGAGCGATGTCAAAGCCAGGAGGTGCGATGTTTGGATCTCGAATGAGGTGGTGTTTATTTTGCACTTCGTCGTAAATGGAAATGAACGATGAGGATGGAAGGTTTGGACAAGGTCCGGTGTGTGAGCCACGTGGAGTTGCTGGCAATGTCACGGACCTTCAATAGTCACTCCGCTTACTTTTGGAATATAATTAGAATCCCATATGTGCCTTTATGATTGTGCTGTGATGCAGTGTTCAGGCCGGAATGGATAAGGCACGCACGTTGAGCCGATGCTGTAAGGACAAGACGATAGTGAAATTAGAGACTGAGTATAGCTCTTGTAAACAAACCAAAAAATGAAACACACTCGCCAACAACACTGTGGCTCTAAAAGTAATATAATGGACGACGTTTTGGGCACTGGTAGTCGCTCAACCACTCCGGCTTCTCGTCGTGCTATTGTCAGGGATACCGAGGGGCGCTCTCCACTGCCGTACAGGCAGACCTCACTTAGCACTCCCTGGTAGAACTCTTGATTCGTTATAGCGCTCTTTGTCCTGGAGAAGAATAAATCAATCTAGAAAGCGCTCACGGGTGAGAACACGCAGCGGCGTTGAGGAAACGCACCGGCTGCCCGCTTTGTTTACATTCTCTCGGCCATTGAGAGGGACGCACGCTCCCTGAGCCAAGCAGCGCCCATTTAATCTGCCTCGGTCTCTCCCTCTCAGCCTTAGTACCGCGTGTTTTTTTTTGTGTGGGCCCATAATGTCTGAAAAAAGAAGGCCTTCACAGTGTCAGTGCTGGAAATGTGACCAAAGTGTCAAGGAAAAGTATCACCTTGGATGCTAAAATGCGAGCTATGAGGCAGGTCGAGGCGTATGAGCGTCAGGTGGATGCACTGGTGAGTACAATGCATATTCATTATAGAGGTTTTTGGGTTAGATCGCATACATTTACGCGATCTAACCCAAAAACCTCTATTATGGATGATATTGGTCGCGAAAGCCTACGTGTTAAACAATGCATATTACTTACGTATGTAGCCAACTGACTAGCACGCTTGGATATGTACGGTGCTAAAGAAGTTCCAACATAAATATATAATTCTAATTAAAATATATTATTTAAAAATACAAAATAATGCTTACCGTGTGTATTATTAGCGCTACACTCCAATGAAATCCACGTATATTTCTGATATGTAAGAAATGTACGCGGTCCAGAACGCATCCCCTTTTAGCGCTGATTCGATTAGCGCTCACTTTTTCAGGAGCGCATCTCGAGCACTAAACGAGGTCAAGGAAGTTTAATTTTGGGATCTATCTCGTTGTTTAGAGTGGAGGAAAATTTCGACTGGAGGAATCCACCGGGCTGAAGGGCCACGAGAGGAGTTACCGACGCTGGGAGGCACGAGGCGGTGCCAGCAGCACGCAAAGGCGGAGAGCCCCCGATTGGCCGCTCGGACAGCCACTCGGGAAAGTGCGGGGATGGGTCAAGCGCCAGGGGATTGGCCAGGAAATTCGAAATGAAAAGAGCGGGAGAGGAAGAACGGGAAATGGAGAGGATTAGAGGTCAAGAGAGAGAGAGAGAGAAGGGGCGGGGGATGAGTGATGGAGGGAACTTGGGGTGAAGGTGAGGAGAGATTCTAGAAGTTTCGGGAGGAGAGGAGACATAAGGCTGCGTAACGTAGAGCACTGCTCAAGGCTGAGACGGGTGGACCTCCATTACACTGTGGAGAAGGGCCATGGCCCGAAACGTCACCTTTTGTATGTATATTTTTAAGGTTACGGTGTTATGAACGAATGTGTTGAGTTTACCTGCAATTTGTCCTTGTGCAAACGCAGCGTCAGCAATTAATTTTCTGAATCTTATAAGCACAAACATGTTTTTGTCGTTGCTTAATTTTTCTGAAGGTTTGCGAGTGAATCGGCATGAAAGGTGACCAAGTATGCATGTTTTGAATGAGGCGTCATTTGTTCTCGTGCGTAATTTTATTGCAAACAAGGTCAAGAGAATGAGAAAGCAAAGAAAAAAACAATTTGGCTAAGTCGGCTTATCGACCCAGGGGCTGAAAAACTCCGCTCAGCAAATTGCCATCGGCCCAGCGCATGCCAAAGCTCCGTTTCAAAAGTCGTACAACGGATGTGGCGCGCGTTGCTGTGAGGGACGGCGGGAGCCGACAAATCCCAGCGGGCTACCCGCTGCGCCGGTCATTGTCGTGTTCAGTCTCTAACTCGGCTCAAGCCTCCCGCAAGTCACGTGACTCATACCTGCCAACCCCTTAACAGGTATGAGTCATACCTTATTACAGACCAATTCAGACCTTATTGGTCACCCCTTGGGCTTATAAATCTCAAAGTTCATCCCTCTCTGTGTAAAAAAATCACAAACGCTGCTCCGTCCGTGCAGCTGCTACATTTCTGCTCGCTCCTCTCCCTTTTTCACCCCTCCTCATCATCGTCCCCGACGTCTTGGACCGCTCATTCCTTCTCTCACTGCCCCTCCTCCTCCCCTTCGTTATTCCTGCTGCTCACCATGACCCGGCATCCCTTCACTTTACCGGTCACCTTGCCCCCCCCCCCCCATCTGCCTTATTGCAACAACTGACTCTACTCCGTTCAACACGTAGTAATCGGCTTTCGCGACCAATATTATTCATAATAAGGGTTTTATGGTTTAGATCGTGTTAATACAAATGTGTCGTTAAACCCGCCACAATCCGACACAGCCGATTGGTAAGGGTTTGTCATGCAAACAAAAAACGTCACAATTCGAGTAAACCCAGAATATTTACATTTTGAGGACTGTAACGTTTCGGCTGGTGATCACGACCGGGTTCATCAGGCAATTTCCCAGAATTGTGAGAAAGTCTTCCCACTTCTGGTCTTAAATAGAGCAAGATGATGTGATCAATGTGTGCCTATCAGGTGCAAAGATCATAGGGGGCAGGGGGGTTAATGTAATCATAAATTATAATGGGTTACGCGGATATGGTAATACGCAGTACACATTATGCAGTATCCAAAAACCTTTATTATGACTCTACTCCCCTGTGGTGTGCCTTGAGAATACAACCTTCTATATTCAACAAAGACAAAGATCCCCTGTATAGCCTGAACAGACTGTTGGGGCAAGTGCTGTTAGCGAGCGCCTATGAAGGCCGGGCACGGCACACCAGGGGGTGTGTCGCCAGCACCACGCCCGGCTGTCTTTGTCTCTCAAGTGGTGATCTTTACACACCATGCCAGGTACTCGATTGAGGCTGAATTGTTCCCATTTGGATAATCGTCACAGGTGTTGGCCGTCGGCCGGAATCGAACTCGGGTCGCCGGTTTCGTAGCGCAGCGTAGCGCTAACCGCCACACTGCGGCTCCGCCGCGTGATAGATTCAACTCGCACCAATGCACTGACGCACGATTCAACGCGCTTCACCCCAGGGCGCGAGCCGTGAGCGAGGGGGCGCTGGCGGAGCGTCACGGGCCGTCACTCACTCGTCGGTCTCTTGGGGGTGACCGAGAAGGACCTGGCGCTGGCTCTGTAGGCTGGCGGGGATATGCTGGACGGCTGTCCTGGGTGATTTTTGGATGATGCTTCCAGGGCCCCTGCCTGCGGAGGGCGTGCGAACAAAAAAAAAAAAAGAAGACGTGTCTGTTTCACATCTGCAAAAAAATTATTTCAATGCATTTTGTTTTTTTTTAACGTGAAAGAAAGGAAGGCGCGCGCGGCGCACGGGCAGGCAACAACAACGGGAGAACGTCGTCCGTGTTACATCGCAGGGTTGTCTGAAGACACATTTCAATCTGTTCCCAGCTTTAGGCTCTGCCCCGCTGCCTTTTGCAGCCAACTCGAGATTTGTCCGGTGTCATGGGAACCTGGAGGGTGGGAGGGAGGGCAGCGGTGGCCCGGATAATCGGAATCAGGATTAGAATATTTATTTAGACTGCAGGAGGAATCCGATGAGCTATGAAGCTCTTTTTTCACAGATGTCCAGTCGGGGCGTGAGGTCAGAACGTTACAACAATCAAATACTAGATTTGAAGCTTTCGTGACTCCAAGGATCCATACTCTTTGGTTCTATTCGGTAAAGTCACTTAGGTAAAAAATAAAATAACACAAATCACGACGTTTCGGCCACAACACAACCTGATGAAGGCCACTTGTGTTGTGGCCGAAACGTCGTGATTTTTGTTATTTTATTTTTTTACCTACGTGACTTTACCGAATAGAACCAAAGAGTAACAATCAAATAATACAAAAATATTATCGGAGTGAAAAGTCTAGGAAAGGTAAGCAAATCACCCAAAAAAATGTACACATGAAGACTAAACTATTTTATTTTACCAGGTAAAGCCCACTGAGGTATCAGCTTCTATTTAACCAGCGACCTGGCCGCAAATGATAGCTCAACGAAGTGGCTTGTCACGTGGAAATGTAGAGCAGCCAAATACTCTAAATAATCGAATAAACTCGCGGAGAAATCCAAAGCATATGTGAATTTGGTTGCAGCGCGTATTTATTGTCTAGCTCGCGAGACTGGGGGGTGAAGATGTAGAATACGCCATCTGTTTTCATTGCTTCATCAAAGTAACCAGTTTACTTGCAGACGTTTCTGCAGTCACATGGGCACCCTCGAGTGAGGAACAGCTGGTCAATTAACCAGGGCGTGTGAAAGGTGCGAATGAGCGAGGTTCATCCACAACCCGGAATTTCAGCATCCTATCGAATGCCATTAGCCTATCACTTGATTATCAAAGGTGCGATTAGCATGCTTGGCTACGTACGGCGCGAAGGAAGTTCAACATACGCACTTACATATGAAAATGAGTGTGATCTCATCAGGGTTGCCACCTGTCCAGGTTTCGGGTGGCAGGAACTGATTTTTAGAGAGATCTACTGCAATAAACTGCACACTTCTCTGATAGTCCTAGGCTGACTGAGAAATATATCTGGGTTTACTCTCACTCTAGTTAACATGTAATGGTGGTTTCTATGATACAGTATAAAAAACTAAAATAAACTATTTTTATTATACCAGGTAAGGCCCACTGAGCTACAAAGCTCTTTTTCAGAAGCAACCTGGCCACAAGTGATAGCTCAAAGAAGTGGCTTATCATCATATGGAAATTTATAGCAGCCAAATACTTTAAACGCACGTTTCTAAATGTGGAGGGCCCGGACAAAAATCCACACGACCACGGGGAGAGAGACACACACAAATTCCAAATATACAGCTGGCGTCAGGGTCGGGATCGAGATCGAACCCACGACCTCCTGTACACCAGGTGAGGTAGTTAACATCTCGCAAACCACGGTGCCCCTGACATGGGGGTTGGGAGTCTTGCATGAGGAGGCCTCATTTTGAGTTTGAAGATGCAGGGGCTGAGACAGAAAGAAGAAGAAGCGTGGAGCAAGCGCCCAGAGGGAGAACAGCACTGGGCGAAGAGCACTGTTCACAAACCACTGTGTTCATTCCCTTCTCGGGCTACAGCTGCACCAACGCGATTAAGTATGATTGTTCAGCCTAAGCTGTGACCCCCCCCCCCTCCTCTCCTAGTCTGCAGCAGGTATGGCTCTACCAGCCATGGCGTTGGCTGGGAAGGCGAAGGAGCAGGAGGCGGAGTGAATCACAGGGTACAAGCAGGACACCTGCATTTGACTTGCTGACTTGCCGTTTACAATATGTGGATGTTATCTGGTATATCCGATCATGATCGTGGCTGTTGATGTTGATGATGACAATGCTGTATTACACAAGGCCCGTGTTGTACAACTCATACTGAGCTCGTCAAGGAGCATAAACCACGACGCAAACTCCGGTTATCCCCGCTGCAGCGGCTTTTGGCTCGACGATCGAACAAAGACGGTCACCACATCACGCGCTTTCAGATGCGCTTCTGTGGCCGTCTGGACCACTCTTTCTTCCAATATTAGGAAGCCACTGGAGCTTCGCTCTTTTAAATCTAGATTGAAAACTATCTTCTTGAGAACTGCTTGTGTTTAGCTTGTTGTCCTTCCCACACATCTTCGGTTAAGACGGTTGGCTACGTACGGTGCATAAGAAGTTCGACATAGAGTACATGCTCTCAATGCTATTGGCTGGAAGTGTACCGCAATGTTTTGCCCCTATCTTCTCATTATCACAGCCATTGCACAACCCCACTCATGGGAGAGCCACAGCGAGCCTCTCTCTCCCCTCATTCCTCGTCCCTCGTTGGGGCCCCGCGTGGTGAGATTTCAACTACCTCGCCTTGTATGCAGGAGGTCGTGGGTTCGATCCCGACCTTGATGCCTGCTGTATATTTAGAGTTTGCGTGTCTATCTCCGCGTGGCCACGTGTATTTTTCTCTCTGTCCCTCCGTTTTCTCCCCTCCACATTTAGTAATCAACATCACGTGTTTAGAGTATTTGGCTACTCATGTAAATTTTCACATGACAAGCCACTTCGTTGAGCTTTCCATTTATGATCGCCAGGTCGATTCTGAAAAGAAGCTATGTAGCTCAGTGGGGCCTTACACGGTACAAGAGAAAAGAATTATGTTTAATTTCTCTCGTTGGATGGAAGAGGAGCGTGTGCAGCTGATGAGACTCCCGCAGAGAGGTTACCTTGCGGTGTTTTGTGGGACTGCTTGTTCCGGACGAATGCCAGTTTTCCGTTCTTGTAACTTTCCAAAAGTGACAAAATATAAAGGTTACAGATAGACCACACATTTAATTAATAAATACAAACAGATACCATCGCGCGGATGAATAGTGCAGCTTCTCTTGCTTGAAATAACAAAGCACCCGTTACGTAATATTTAGATGCTGCTAGGTGACATCAACGACGAAGAGGATTCACCTATAAATGTTTTGCTTCAACACACAGCCCAGCCAGGTAGCTCACAGTCGAATAGGTTAAGAGTTAAATTCCTAGTTGGGGGTTGACTCAGCCCACTGGGGTCGATGAAATAAGTACCACTTTTGTGAGGAAGTCCACAGTGGTTGTCCAATAGATATACTACTGTAGATATACCACATCGCTGCTATAGTAATAGGGAATGTCCCCACTGGCTCTGGGCTGTAAACAGGAGGTAAGCACTGCCTTTATGCTCATTTGAGTAGAACATTAACTAAACATCGTCTATTTAGTAAATTAGTAGTAAATGAAAGCTGGACAATTACAAAGATCCTATCAGCAAACTAAAAGCAACAGTAATGTGTTTTTTTAAGGATGTACAACTTTTCATGGACACACGATGAGTAACACACATGCATTACCGATAGCAGCAGATACACAACCAGAAAAAGTACGAGAATGATTGGAGACAGGCCAGTTAGATTTCTATGGCATGTAGTAATGAGAAAACAAGAGACGGAATGTAATGTTTTGACCGAGAAAACGATCGGTAAAAGAAGCCGGGAAAGACAGCGACTTGAGTGCATAGGGAAATTGAACAATTGGCTGCAACTGGGAGTATTATGCAACATTTCTTGAGTATATAACATAATGGACAGAACTAATTTGAAAGTTCATGATTTCCGACTTCTTTTAGAAAGGACATGGCACATACCGAAAGAGAGAGAAATTAGCAAATGGCAAAATGAGTGAATGGCAAAATAAGTAAATGCAAAATTTGTGAATGGCAAAATTAGTGAATTGCAAAATTAGCGAATGGCAAAATTAACGAATGAGCACAGCAAACGTCAACCCAAATAACCCCCCAAACACACCAGCAAAAAAACACACACACTCGGAACACGGCAAATGAAAATATCGTGCAAAAGCGCAAACTCGTGGCGACTGTTTGTGAATTGTCACATCAACGTTTGCTGCAACTTAAAGACAGGAGCTGCAGGGTTGATGATAAACAAAGCCACGGCAGGGCATGTGGGTCATGGTGAAACCTGCGGGGAGAGGTAAATTGAACGTAAGAAGGCGCACGGTATAAAACGGAGGGTTGACAGAACACAGATTTCGTGAGATGCAAGAAATAAAAGCGAAAGGACGCGACGACGACGTTTTTGGACCCGATGTTGGGGGGGGGGGGGGGGGTGGGGACCCCCACCCCACGCGCCGTCGATCACCTTTCGATCTCCGTCTACCGTGCGACACTTCGGCGTCACCCGCGCCGTTCCTCCGGGCGGGCGCTCTAAGACGAATGACGGCTCGTTTCGTGGGCTCTGCGCTCCTACCTGATGCTTGTGTCGGCAACACGGAGAGACACGCGCACGCAGGCTTTCAATCGCACAACGAAACCCCCCGTCAACGACTCAACTGACGCACGATAATATCGACGCGCGGCGAACGTTGCTGGATTGAAAACTCATTTCTTTAAAATTGCTTTTTGTGTGTTTAGTTTGTTGTTGTTCCTCCGCTACACCTCCGATTAGCGCGGTTGGCTGCGAACGGCGTGAAAGAAGTTCAACACACATGCATGCATATGTGCTGTGAATGTGCAATTATATTTATGATGGTAAGGAGAACCTTTCTTCTTATTCTTGTCCTGTGGGTCAGGCCTGGGGTCTTGACTTTTACGCGAGCTCTGGATTTTCGATGTATTGTTTCTTCTATCGAGGGCTTTGACCGGCTTCCTCTGATCGTGTTGCCAAGCTGTGAATTCGCGATCGGGCATCGAACGGGAATCCCCTCGCGCAGCCTCTGTTATAGCATCTCTGGCATTTTCACCTGCCAGGCAATTAAGACATTCATTAAGTGTCACACATTTAATTGAAAACTAATTTTGTATGTTACAATACAAGCAGAAGCATGGAAAAAGACATATATAAAAATATGTATGTGTACGGTAAGGCCCACTGAACTACCTGGCCATCACAAATGATAGCTCAACCAAGTGGCTTATGATGTGGAAATTTATAGAATCAACATGACGTTGATTCTAGATGGGGAGAGAAAAACCGGAGGTCCTGGAAGAAAATCCACGCGACCACGGGGGAGAGGAACATGCTACTCCAAATATACAGCAGGCGTCAGGGTCGGGATCGAGCCCACGACTTCCTGTCTACCAGGCGAGGTAGTTAACGCCAACGTGGTGGTGTAATTATTAATCAATTAACATCGATTTTTAATTGTCTAAGCTGATGAGACATGCAAAGACTCGGTGTGTATGAAGCAATACATTTGATTTATATACAGTATATTGTATGTAACGGGCTCACGTTAAAGCTGTAGCGGCTAGAAGCTGCTAAATTCCGATAATTTCACTACAATTTCGGCAACTCAGTGGTTCTTGAATCGAATCGCCATGACATCAAGTCGTGAAAATGCTGCGCTAGACGGCCAGGGGGGTCGCGATTAATGGCTATGCCCCCTCCCACCCCCCCACCCTCCCCCCCCCCCCCCCCCCAGGGTACGTGCATTTGCGCGTGCACGTGGCCGGGCGGGCGCCCAATTACCTCGGTCGGCACGGCGCGCAGTCTTTTCAGTTAGTGACAGATCTGAGAATATGACGTCGGTGGCCACGCTGAGGTCCTCCGTGTCCACGTCCACCTCCGTCGCATTGTCGGCCCCGCCGTCGGCTCGCCGCTCTGCCACGTCCCGCTCGGACGGCTCGTCGAGTGCCTCGGACAGGCTGAAGTCTGCCTCGTCTGCCGTGAGCTCCTCCGTCTCCACCGTGGTCGTCTGGATGACAGTGAGGATGTCCTCCTCGATCATGATCACGGACTCCACCACTTCCGTTGCCATGGGGACCTGTTGGTCTTGCATAGGTGGGTCCTGTGGAAATTCAATTTTCACCTCTGCGCCGACCGCTTCTGGCCGGTCGTCGGTAATCGCACGCTCCCGCTGAAGTGACTCGGCAGCTGTGGTTTTACGTTCTGATTCAACGTCGTTGTCGTCATCGCTGCTGCTGGAGGAGGAGATGAGATGTCCCGCATCTCCTCCACGCGCTTCAGAAGTGACCGACGTGCCGATGATATTGGTCGAAGCAGCCTCGTCATTGACTCCGTCCTGTATGATTGCATTTTCGTTTTTTTCAAAGTCTTCCAATTCAGATGTGTCGTTTGTGATGTCAGCAACGCACGCAGGCATCGATTCTCGCTCGCACTTGAATTCTCCCTCATCCAGGTCACTACTACTACCTTCACCAAATTCTGTCGCAGTCTCAGTCAAACCACGTCTGCCGTCGTTCCGTTCATCCGGCAGGACCCCGGCCATCGTTTCTGAGGGTCTATCAAGCTCATCGTCTCTGCCCTCGCTTTGTGAGATGCAGACCCTGCCCCCCCGTAGATTGCGTGAACTGTCAATGCCATCGGCTAAACTGGTGATGGGCACTTCGAGGGGCCTTTTCTGCCAAGTCGTCTTGGGCACCGCCGCAGTGCATTCCACTTGACTGAGCGCCACCGGACTGGCCACCGTGCCCGGATGCTCATGCCTGCCGAGGTGTTCCACGGCAGGCGGCCCCCCCTGAGGACCGCGTGCTTCCGACGGAATCGCCGCTGCCACTGTGGCCACCGCTTGCCCTTTTGTCTCCGGGTCCGTCTCGCCTTCGGCTTCGCGCCCGCTGGAGGACAAGGCCGATCCCCCCGAGCATTCTGCGCGCTCGTGGGGTGCCAGGGTAATGTCATCGGGCGGCGTCACGCGCGCCCCTTCCGCAGGACTCCCCTTGGCCTGGATTTTTAAATGAACGCTGTCTTCAGTTCCCTCTGCAGTTGCATGACTGCATTCTTGCTTTGGTAGATCTTCATGCTTGTCTGCTTCATGTTCAGGCCCGGGCACATCAAAGTGAACTAAAAACGAATCAACTGTAGACACTTCAGGGCCAATGTTTTTTGGAGGTGACAGCGGAGGGCAGGTGGCCGAGTAGTTGCTGCCGACGGAGCATTTGGGAGAGGCTCCTGCGGGATACTCGGTGATAAAGTGGTCAGAGTAAGTGCTGTTTTCTGAAAGCTTCTCATCGCCGGCACTCGTGACTTCGGGTAGGAACCTGTGTTCTTCCTTGGCGTCGCTATCTGGGGGGTAAGAGGATGGAGGTGACTGTGGGACGTACTCCTCACGACTCAGTTCAAGTATTTCTGGTATATCCTGAGAAGACTGCCGACTGTACTCCTGGTGGAATGACAGGTACTCGTCATCACGCTTGGTTCCATCGCCAGCTGCAGAGCATGGAGGCGAGGTGTGATGTTGGGGCGAGAGTGCCGCCGGTCCGTCCGCTGCGTGATGGGCGTCCTCTGAGGCGTCGTGCGACGCTTCACAATCGTCGGGCAATTTGTCCGCAGCCGGAGCGTTCCCATGGCATTCGCTCTCAGAGTCAGGACCCTCAAACTGCTCTTCACGGAAGCCATCAGAGCGCACTGGAGATTCAACAACACAAGCAGCATCCTCCTCTTCCTCCTCGTTTGGAACTTCTGTTAAGTTGCTCACAATGATGTTAGGAGGAGCCTTTTTGTTGTTTATTTCTGCGTCCGGTTGTTCCAGGAATCGATGTAATTCGTCACGATTCTCAACCTTAGTATTCAGACATAATTTATCTTGAAAGACTTTGTTCGATTCCCTACGAACAGAATGCACCTGATGCTCAGCAAACGACACGTTGGAGTCGATGCAAGTGTTTGTGGACAGTTCTGGGTCATGCGTGGACGTGTCGTCGTCGCATACGAATCCAGTCGACGCAGGACCCTGGCCTTCATCCACCGAGCTCTGACCTTTCGTTGGGTTCAGGATCTCAGTGGGGTTGAGCATCTCAGTGGGGTTCAGGATCTCAGTGGGGTTCAGGATCTCAGTGAGGTTCGGGATCTCAGTGGGGTTGAGCATCTCAGTGGGGTTCAGGATCTCAGTGAGGTTCGGGATCTCAGTGGGGTTGTGCATCTCAGTGGGGTTCAGGATCTCAGTGGGGTTGTGCATCTCAGTGGGGTTCAGGATCTCAGTGGGGTTCAGGATCTCAGTGGGGTTCAGGATCTCAGTGGGGTTGAGCATCTCAGTGGGGTTCAGGATCTCAGTGGGGTTCAGGATCTCAGTGGGGTTCAGGATCTCAGTGGGGTTCAGGATCTCAGTGAGGTTCGGGATCTCAGTGGGGTTGAGCATCTCAGTGGGGTTCAGGATCTCAGTGGGGTTCAGGATCTCAGTGAGGTTCGGGATCTCAGTGGGGTTCAGGATCTCAGTGGGGTTCAGGATCTCAGTGAGGTTCGGGATCTCAGTGGAGTTCAGGATCTCAGTGGGGTTGAGCATCTCAGTGGGGTTCAGGATCTCAGTGGGGTTCAGTATCTCAGAGGGGTTCAGGATCTCAGTGGGGTTCAGGATCTCAGTGGGGTTCAGGATCTCAGAGGGGTTCATTATCTCAGTGGGGTTCAGGATCTCAGTCGCTTCGACTCGTTCCATGGTTGGCAGCAATTTGAGGTCCTCTGCATTTTCTGCGCTTCCGCCTTTGCGATCCGGAATCGTAATTTCTTTAGCGACCTCGGGCTCACGAATGATAACGCCATCCCCTGCTACAGCGCCCTCTGCTTTAGAGGAAGCGGTTTCACTGGAGAATGCCGCTCCTTCGAGGTCACCGCCGTCACGGGCGTCTACTTTAATGCCTGTGAAGGGAGACATCTCAAATCCACGCTTGGCGTCTTGTTCCATCGCGAACTTATGCTCTTCTTCTTCTCCACCGGAAGGCACTTCAGCATATGAACAAGTTTCGCTTTTCTTTGGGATAGGGTTTCCCTCCTTTCCCTCGCTCGAAGTGACATCTGCTTCCAAAGGGTGGGCGGCATTCATCTCAATGTCATGTCCTGGCTTAACACCGGCATCTGCAGGAGTTTCTGTGGGTGGTGTCTCTGTTAAACGACACGAGGCCTGCTCACTTCAGGATGTCGTGATGTATTTATGATAATTATTTTCAATTTATCCTGGTCCAGATAAACTGTGTCATCAGCATGCATGCTTGGTTGTATCTTAAAACGATTACTCTATTACTCAGAGCATAATGATTCATATATATTTAAACAGGAAACCAATAAAGATGCAACGTTGCACCAACATCGGCATGTGATTTGAACCGTTGGCCCAACGTTGGACCAACGATGGATCAACAATGGGAAAACGTTGCATGTTTACCACCAAAGCATACATTTCACATGCACATAGTGTTTACTGTACAACGGCAGCTGTAAATACTTATTGCCATCTAGGAATTTGTTTTCGTTGTAAAGCTGCCCAATATGTAGCACACAAACGTTTGTTAAAATGTGCAGCGCTTCTGTCGATCCGTAGGACTTTCAAGTATTGCGAGATTAGTGGGATGCATTCAAATACTGTATACGGCACAGCAGACGGGTCGACGGGAGAGCACAATGCTGAGGTGTGTGCACCGAGGTCTCAGTGAACTTGGAACGTTAGGCCAACGTTGGCCTGTTTACTCTACTCTTAAAAGTCATTTGATACATTTCAAAACAATTAACCAATAAAGTATATGCAAATACAATGGTAACTTGCAGGTTGTCTCTGTAATGTATTTTTTTGCTAAATTTTACAATGAAATCCAGATAATTTCCAACGTTTGTTTGTGCCTTTAACAATGTACTTACGAATACTCGCAGTGCATTTGATTTGCTTATAAGGGTCATCCAGCACACGTGCCAACGTTGGGGCAACGTTGGGGCAACGTTGGGGCAACGTTGGCACGTTTAGTTGGACCAACGTTGGTCCAATGTTGGGCCTACGTTAGTCCAATGTAAGCCCAACGTTGGACCAACGTTGAACCAACCTAGGCCCAACGTTGGCCCAACGTTGGCCCAGCATTCCGAATTTACTGGGCATGGGCACCACCGTTGCACAGTGGAATATTGTGATTTAAAATACTGCACAGCGCACACAGCGGATGTTTGCAGCAAGTATCTCGTTAAAGATACTCGCAGTGCATTTGATTTCCTTATAAGGGTCATCCAACGTTGGGGCAACGTTGGCACGTTTGGTTGGACCAACGTTGGGCCTACGTTGAGACAGCGTTCCGAGTTTACTGGGCATGGGCACCACCGTTGCACAGTGGAATGATTTAAAATACTGCACAGCGCACACAGCGGATGTTTGCAGCAAGTATCTCGTTAAAGTTAGAAAGAAAAGAACAGCGCGTGCTGTGCGTCAAAGGCTCGTGAATCCACGAGCAGCACAACTGCAAGAGTGGTTGCCCAAAGCACACCCCCGTTCCCCCCGCTCAATCGTCAGAGAGGGAGCGCACAACCCCGTTGCGTAAGACGCGGCAGGCTGGAAGCTCAGGCAAAGCCGTGGGTGAATGCCAGGGGGCAGCGGTTTCCAATAATTGTCTCTGCAGATGCCCTGGAAGTGTTTTCAACATTCTAAATACTTAAATGTATGAGTGCTTTTTTGTTGTTGTTGCAAATGTAGTTAATGTGAACTGCTTTATTGCAGTTTTCTCATAATTGTTAAACAAGGATTGTCGGGCCCTTTGTCAACCACACCGGTCATGGGGATTCTTTAACCGTACTTCAACGCTGAGGGTCGCTAAAGGGGGCGGGTGTGGAGGGACTGGTTCAGACGTCACTCGCACAATGGTGTTGGCCACGGCCGGCGAATCGAATTTAGCTCACCGGGTTCACAGCGCAACTCGCTCAACCAATGCACCACACCCCCTACCTCCCCAATATAGTTTGTAAAAAAAAAATAATGCAGTGGATGGGATGAGGGCATGCGGAAAAATTTGTATTGCTGCTGTGGCTGTGTATCGTTAAGTCATTCACAGTGTCTTTCTAGAACGGACAATGAGTACGTTCAAATCCAAGAGCGTGGTGACTTTGCTTTGGCGAGCAGAAACACTGTCGCACAGAATTATGGAGATGGGGTGGGACGAAGCCATTGCATGCAGGGCCACACGAAAAGGACATCCTCCTGTCATTTGTAACGGTGGTGCGCGTTTGCCCATGTAAAGTTTCCATCAAGCCGGCCAGCAGCGCGCGTTGGTGAAGGGGGTGGTGAGCGTCCTGGATCGGTTTAGATATCGCTCGCCACTGATCTTAGCCACGGTCATTGAATCGAAGTTGGTCATTTGTATGAGAACATCAAATTGGCAAGTCGCTGGACATTTACATCACGATCCACACAAATCGCAGTAACAGCGATGTACCCACCATGGCCCTATAGACGCGGCTCTCGTTCGCCACTTTAGAAAGCCCATGGGGGCTGGTAGGCATTCACACGAGCAGCAAAGAGTCATAATCCTCAGACCTCCTTTGCAAACCCAATGACCGGGCGTCACCTGCAGGACCCTCATTGGAAACCGATACTCCCTAAACGTGTGGACGAAATGAGTGCACGTCCCCAATTCCATGAGTGCAAAGACCCGAGGAGCATACACAGACCTTTGAAGCGGCACTGAAATGATAATCTGAAGGGGCTGAGAGGAAACACACAAGATGTGAATTCACTTGGGCATGTGAGTCGAGGACACCGCGACACACGAAATAATGAATCGAGACAACTCCACAAAGTAAAGGCTACCTATTCTTTGGTTCTTTCGGTAAAGTCTAAGTGACTTTACCGAAAGAACCAAATCATATTTATTCCTAACAATCACGAAAGTTTTAAGTCAAAATTTAAAGTCTACCTCACAGGAGCAGAGACATTCATAGTATGGGGGGGGGGGGCGGGAAAAATGGGCGCAGGTAATGTAGTTTAACATTTTTATAACGTGACATCAAGTTACACAATCAATACGTAACTTGTGAAGTACACGGGAGCTGGATTGTATTTTTGTCCCCTGACTCATGTGGAAGTCAACACAGTTCGCGTCTGGTTACATTCACCACGGCACATCTTCAAAGACCTGGTGAAGGCCTAGAAGAGTGTTCACAGGCCAGGGCTTTTGGATTGGTGAAGTCACTTGGTTGGAAGTAAGAACTGTTTGTGCACTTGTAGGTACATTAAGGGACGTTCTTTTTGCTTCGACACTTATTCACAACTGCGTTTGACCATGGGGTTCGAGAAGCTGCGCATGACTGTACCATGTTTTTTCTCTTCTGGTACAGAATCAATGGAAGACTGCTCGATGGCTAGCTGTGGTCAATGGACGATGTCTCCAGAATGGTTAATCACATGATGCGTCACGGGTGATCTGGCAATTGCTGCCTATTCTGATAAGGAGTTGGAGACCCCCTTGCCGCTGAACTTGCAGCTTGCCGCGATGATGTGGAAACCTTGCCATCGGTCCCACCGAAAACGCGGCAGCTAACCTGGTGGTGCCATCAATGAGCTCCCCCCTCGCTTCATGAGTAATGGTGAGGCTGTGAAGAGGGTGGAGGAATTGACATACTTGGGCTCCCAGTTGGTGGCAGAGGTCTCAATCCGAATTAGGCCAGGCCCATTATCGTGACATCACCTGCCATGATACCTGCGTGGACGCCTGGAAGGCCGCCCCACACAAAATATTTGCATCTTCTTCACCGCAATCATTGCCCTGTCTTCTCTACGCTTGGGAAACCACAGGAGCCACCTTCGAAACTCCGGTTTGTATGAGGCGTCCTGACACTTATACCAATCGCAGTCGCCTTCGTAGGAGCTATCTCGGGTTTACACAGGTCGGTGTGAGGAGCTAACAGTTGCGTTCGCCATAAATACACGGGGCGGGCACATCAATAGGCGGCACATCAATAGGCAAACCGGCCATGTGGCTCAGCGGTAGAGTGAGTGGCTCGCAAATTAAAAGGTGAATTCAAATCCTGGTTGTTCAGGTTGATTCAAGCCATCAATTCTTTCCTGGGCCGATAAAATAGGTACCCCTTTGTGGGGAATCCAATTAGTGGTTTTCTTAAGGATACTCACCCCCGCCATAGGAATGTGTAATTTCCACAACTGGCTCAGGGCCGTAAAAACCAAGATGAGCTCACCTCCTCAATGCTCATTTGAGCAGAAAATCACTTTGACGTATGGTAAACACCAAGACGTAAATTGGATTACGAAAAAAAAACACTTAACATGTGATAGTGTGATCACGTTTGTTATGCGATATTATAAGAAAGAAATAATTAAACATCACTCATGTGTGACGTGTGGTGCTAGAATAATAATCAGCACTTTAAGGGTCCTCTGTACAACACAGTGGTGGATTGTGAATAGACTGAGGTCTTGGGCTGTGGCTATGAAAGGAGGGGTGGGTGAGTGGCTTACCGCTAGACTGCTTCTGAATGTTAATGCACGCTGCAGAAGCTGCTTATAAATATCCACATTCGCAATCGCGCGCTCTCCCCAGATTTGGGCTCAAGGATGCCGGTGTGCGCTTCTCCGCTCTTGTGCACAGCGCCTGGCACGGTCCGAGGAGCCGGGAGGCGTCGTGCCACCACCATTGTTGAACACTCGCAGATCAGAATCATACCCTTGGCGAATTTTAAAATGTATCCTCTTGTAATTTTTTTATTTTTTGTAACCTAGCCAATGCAGTTTTCACTGGTGTGTTTTTTTTTTCCGCTACGCCTCTCACCGCTTCCTATCTGAGAAGTGAGTTAATCGCGCAGGGAATCAGCTGCGGTATCGCGTCGCGCTCACAGCAAAGTGTCTCTTGGTTTGGCCCTGTTTAATCATTTCCAGACACGCGATGAACAGTGACAAGCGTAATGGAGCAGCAGAAGCAACGGCTGCAATGCGCAATGAACGCCGCAAGCGCCAGAAGAAAAAAAAAGCCACCGCCTTAATCTTGCTCTGAAAACAACACGCCATGCCGTACATAACGTCTTCTTCACCTTGACGTACGCCGCTTTGTAATCGAGACGTTCTTTTTCAAAACACAGACCGCCGAAGAGCCCGAAAGCAAACGAGTCATCGCGCAAACGGTTTGGGTCACGACGCACCCTTCTGCAGGGAAATCTTCTGGTAGGCGGCGACCGCCGTCGCCGCCGCCGCCCCCGCCGCCGCCCCGGCACCCGTGTCGGCGTCCTCAGCCGAGCCGCCCGCCTGCAGCGCCGGCTCCGTGGGTCCCGCGTCGGGATCGCCGCCACCCGCCGTGGCTCGCGGCCGCGTCGCTCCCGCGCCACGCTCTGCAGACGCAGAAAGCGAGCGCGGCGGGGAATCGTGAACGGCCGGCCGGCGGGTGGGCGCACGGGAAACGGTCGACGCGCTGCCATCGGCGGAGTGCGTTGTTACAACACACGGCAGTTGCCGTGGCGGTTTGCGAAAAGCCGAAAGCGCAATATCGCGAGCACGAGTCTTCTTGAAGTAGCGCGGGTAACGTAGCGTGCGCAGTAAATTCTACGTTAAACCGCGAGCGTGGAAACTGCGACTCATACGTCGTAAATTTGCGTGAAGCCATCACGTCGGTACAATGCCAATTTTGCAGCTATAATCCTCCGCCATATGGCGGAGCGAATGAAATCAACTTGTTCACGTCAGCAAACTATGCCCACTGATTGTTGTTTCACCTCAGCTCTCGTGACAGCTGAGGTTTTGACATCCAATGGCACTGGCGGTGATCTCCGGCGGAAACGTCGCAGCAGAACATTCTCGACGGTCCGAGGAGCCGGGAGGCGTCGTGCAACCGCCATTGTTGAACACTCGCAGATCAAAATCATACCCACGGCGAACTGTCACATTTATCCTCTTGTAAGTGTGATTTTATTTTGGTAACCTAGCCAATGCAGTGTTTACTGGTGTGTTTTTTTCCGCTACGCCTCTCACCACTTCCCATCTGAGAGTGAGTTAATCACGCAGGGCATCAGCCATCGTGTCGCGCTCACTGCAGAGTGTCTCTTGGTTTGGCCCTGTTTAATCATTTTCAGACGCGCAATGAACAGTGACAAGGGTAATGGAGCAGCAAAAACACCTATATTATTGATTCTCAAAATGTCACTTTGCTTTTCAAAATTCTCCGGTTTGCTTCAATTGGCAAAGTTGACCATGTGATAACTTGAATGTGTTGGCTTTAGGGCGATGGAGGTTCAAAATAATATTTTAAAAACATTATACCTAAAGAACCTCACCAAAAATACATGAATTATGAATCTTAACATTAAATTTTGATTTAAAGCTTTCGTGACTGCAGTGATTCATATTCTTGGTTCTTTCGGTAAAGTCACGTTGAAGGGAAACAATAAAATAATATATATTTATTCATATTCTTGGTTCTTTCGGTAAAGTCACATTGTAGGGAAACAATAAAATAATAAATATATGATAAATAATAAATATATTATATATTATTTTATTGTTTCCCTTCAATGTGACTTTACCGAAAGAACCAAGAATATGAATCTTAACATTCTTCATGAAAGCCTACTATAACATGTTATTCTGTATTTGATATTTTATACTCATGTGACATGTTGTTTGTCGTTTATTGTGAAATTTCGGTCACAGTTCCTATGATCACTGTTACATTGCTTTTATGGCTTTATTTTGGTGATTTCGAAACGTTTTTTGGTTTGGCCATGTTTGTTTGTTGTAGTACGGAGTTAAACTGATGGCTTTAATCTAAGTTGTCTTGTGGTTGTTGTTGTTTGACTTGCATCCCACTGGGATTTTTGCACACAGCGTTGGTGTACGGTGCTTTTTCTGGAAGATTTTGCTGGTTTTTTTCCTGGATTTTTCTGTTTGCGCATAGTCACTTTAAGATGTTTTTTTGTTCATGTTTTTTTGTTTGTTGCAGTTGCACCCGATTCAAGAGCCGAATGGCTCACAGGGCTATACCAAATAAATGAAACTGAAAACTGAACTCCCGTACATAGCCAAACGCGCTAATAGGAGGTGCAGGGGAATGACAACAACACTAAACACACAAAAAGCAGCAAATCGTTCATCTGCCAGACTTTGACAAATACAACTTAAGTTGATGATTACTAAACTCAATGATTCTCTACAAAGTACAATATCCTGCATTGTATATATACATACTGTGCACAGTGTATGCATCGTATATTGTTTTATATATTTAGTATTGTTAAGGCTGTCGTGTGCAATGCAGTAGCAAGGCTAAGATTAACCAGAGCTTTGCACGCTTTGTCATTGCAAGGATTTTTATCTGTGCATTCAACTGTTCTCGATGCGCTGCATTATTAGAATGCGCCACCTGCCATACACGTGACTCAACCATCCTATGGAAAAATAAGAATAGGTTTAACCCTTTCTGGCAAAATAAAACAGGAGGTGTTAAGATGTTCAAACACCAAATAGATAACTTTTAGCAAGGAATCTAGTGTGCAGTAACCACGCGGACGTTGGGTGAACATGCAAACGAACAAACTGTGATAATTAGATGGCATCGTCTTTGAAACTGATTGGCCTACACCAGAGGCAGCCTTCTTTATAACGCCAAAGGCGAACAGTACAAAGACAATGCACGTATCGGCATTTATCGCTCGGGGTGAGCTCCACCAAAGAAGCACGTGCAGTTGTGCTAGAGTCACGGCGATGCCGTCAATTACTCCAGCAGAAACCCCCCAAAAAGCATTGTACAAACCATTACATGAATAAATACAGTGACGGATATTGCGATTTTTATGATTGAGTTTTGTTTTCGTAAATATATTTATGGGGGGGGGGGCAAACATAAAAATGTGGAAGCAAAATTAAATGAGCCAGGATAATTACGATATTTTAAAATATGGACGGTAGGAGGGGCGTGGAGGTTTATATCGTACGACACTGAACAATCTGAGTTTCGCCTCAACACGGCTGCCCCCGTAACGGGGGAGGGACGGCAGCACCCCGTGGAACCAATTCTCACACCTGGAACGCAAGCATGTCATGGTTATTGCATTCAGCCCAAAGGCAATCACCCACTAAACGTGGAACGTTGGCCCAACGTTCCATATTTACTGGGAGGGTATCTTAAATGGGGGGGACTTGCCAAGAATGTGCATACCAGACATGGTTGGAGACAATATAAACAATCCTTGAGGTTCATATTCTTGGCTCTTTCGGTAAAGTCACGTAGAAGGGAAACAATACAATAATAAAAATATAAAACAATGCAATTCTCACGACGTTTCGACTGCAACGCATGCAATCATCATCAGGTGTGAAAACCACAGCAAGAATTTTTTTTAAAAAGTGGCGGTTATTTTTAACGTTAGCACCACGGAGAGCGATTTGACAGTTTATTCAGATGGACGAGTCCATCTATGTTCGGAAAAGAGGAGGGGGGGGACGAAAATAATAGATGCGGTCTGAAAGCCACCGTAAGCGTGAATATGTGGATAGCCTCATGAACGAATCTGTCATGGTAGCCAGATGGCTTGCAGAGAACCTCTGTCTTGGAGAAGTCAATGTCATGTGAACCTACTGAATTATAACAGCGATCTGCCACGGCCGAGGTGTTGGTCCTACCGTGTTTCCCTTCTACGTGACTTTACCGAAAGAACCAAGAATATGAATCCCTGCAGTCACGAAAGCTTTAAATCAAAATTTAATCCTTGAGGTATTTAAATTTGAACCCAACCATGTTGAAGTAACCTATATTTCCCCATGCCCTATGTGTATTACAAACTTCAATTTGAACTGGAGTTGAACGTCTGCACATTAATTTACCTATTGCAACAGTGTAGCACTCTATACGTGTCCATTTCATCTCACTCCACTGCTGGTTGTGCAGTCACAACCACAGTTAAATATACACAGTATCATAGTATACATTACTGTACTACACCCAGCCGGTGGCTTCATGGCTCGGAGCTGGCATTGCCGAGATCATGTGTTTGATTCTAGATTTCACCCGCCTGTGATT
Organism: Petromyzon marinus; assembly: GCF_048934315.1. Lineage (NCBI taxonomy): Eukaryota > Metazoa > Chordata > Hyperoartia > Petromyzontiformes > Petromyzontidae > Petromyzon > Petromyzon marinus. Next base: position 6,887,367 of record NC_133685.1, read on the forward strand.
AAGCTGGGTTCTCAAGTGCAGTGAGTTGATGGTCTCAGCCTGGTCACCAATAACTTGCGCGCAAAAAATGGAGTTACGTAATGAAAATGTGTTGCGCAATCACCGACGGTGTGGTTTATTAGGCTCATGAAGGGACCTCGGAGGTAGCTCCGTGATATCCACTTCCGTGAGCTGCCCTTTAGCACAGTGGTTGCACTGCTGTGAGAGACCGATATCACAATGAGCACGGTTGGCACATCCGATTAGCACGGTTAGCTACGTATGGTGCAAAAAAAGTGCAACATACGTGCTGTGCGCACAATTGGGATAACATTGGCGAGAAAGACAAAGTAAATAAACCAACGGTATTATTATTATTATGCTTTTGTGGACGAGAGATCCGCCATGGATATAGATTTCTGTTGCGTCATCTGTAATTGTTGCCTGTAGCTTCCTAACAAAAGTGTCAATTAAAATGTTATCAATTTATTATTGTTATCAATTTATTATTTTATTCTCATTCTACGTGACTTTACCGAAAGAACCAAAGAATATCATTCAAACCTACGAATAAGTGTGAATAGTCAGATGCATTTCTCCCGGACTTCTAGTTCACTGCTGTTATCCACGCAAAAGCACGGATAAAATAACGGACAATGGGATAAGAGGAAAATTCATGGATACACTTGGGGTGGAGGATAATATAATCATCATAGACGAGAATAAAATATGTTTATTTTACCAGGTAAGACTCACTGAGCTATGTAGCTTTTTTTCAGAAGCGACCTGGCCACCAATGAAAGCTCAACGAAGTGGCTTATAACGTGGAAATTTATAGCAGCCAAATACTCTAAATGCACTTTCATTCTAAATTTGTAGGGAAAAACCCGATGACCGGGAGAATAATCCATGCGAGCACGGGGAGAACACGCAAACTCCAAATATACAGCAGTCGTCAGGGTCGGGATCGAACCTACGACCTCCATACCAGGCGAGGTAGTTAACATCTCGCCACCGTGGCACCGAGGAAGAGGAGGTCAAAGGAGGGAGGATAATAGGAGTTTCACTACTGTGTATCATCAAGCATTGAATAGCTGATAATTATTACAGCTGATTTCAGGATCTATTTCTGTCATATATACGAAAAAAACTATGAGTATATGGGTATCAGCATTATATATATTTTTTATTAATCAACGACTATCTTAGCTTTCGAACGTTGCCTTCAAACGTTGCCTGCGGTATAATTGCCACCGTATGACTGCCACAGTATATTGCGACGGCAATAGAAACGATACGAGGCAAAGCAAGGCGACCTCCGCGTGCCTTGCGCCACGTTTGCTGACATTTTAGAGCAACCCCCTCTCCCCTGTAGACACAGAAACTCACGTCTTTGATCTGTTGCAGCAACGGCAGCAGTGGCGGTGGCGGCGGCGGCGGTGGCAGCGTCAGATTGCGGGGTCACGTTCCATGGCAATCCGTTCTCTCTGCCTGCCCGGTTCTGCTCCGTTTCCTGCTCTTTGGCTTGCCGGTCGTCGTGTGAGTCGCTGCTGCTGCTGCCCCTGCCGCTGCTGCTGCTGCTGCTCCACGTCCCCTCACCACCACCGCCGCCGCCTTCCGCTGTCTCCTCTTCCATCGCGTTCGTTGCCGGCGCGTGCAACGGGTCTGGCTGCTGTTGGTCGCACATGCCTCGTCGCTAGATTTCCATAGGGAAGTTTTCTGCAAGCACAGCAACAAAAACGGATAACAACGCGTAGGTTCAACGCCAGCGAGCCGGGTAAGTGGCCGCAGAGCAGTAGGTTTCTGATGGAGGGCCGCATTTTTTGAGAATGATGTCTCTTCACAAAGGGCGTCTCAACAATTCTGAAAGAGACGTACCGAAACGTAATCAACGCTAACCTGGGCTAGGAGGCAGCTGTCGAGGACTGGTTTAAGGCAATCGACCTTACAAACAAGTGGAGCAGAATGGAGTGTGGTAACTCCAGAGAAGGGTTCTTCAACAATATATTTGTTTTCCCGGTGAGCCAGACAAATAAAGTTGGGTGTGCTGGCTAGGCGCGTGGACCCTAATAGCCATTTTCTATACTTTTGAGGCATAATAAATGATAAAAGAACACTTACGACCCAGGAACAACAATCGTGTTACATAGTTGGCAACAAAAGGCATGGATGAAGCGGTCAACATCACAATAGGCAAGATAGGTCATACATCGAGAAATGTTACACAACGTGAACAGGGGGCAACCTTCACAGTACGGTAAACCATCTCTCTCTCTCTCTCTGTGTGTCCCGTGAGGGTTATGTTCTTGAAAACGCACGCGAATGCACAAAACTTGGTTTCAATGGGGGGAAACGTGGTCCCGTTGGAATGAGTGAACATGGGGTGGGGGGGGGGGGATGGTAAATGTTTAATCGCAATGACTACGATAAATAAATTATACATTATGAAGAACAATGTAGTTTTTTTTAATTACCTTTGATGATGATGATTTGACGACGATGGAGGTGGTAGTGGTGGTGATGGTGAGGAATTCAGGAGGGTGAATGCGTGGTAGATGCACGGTGTTTGATAACAACGCCGCACAGCGCTGTTATCATTCTATCACTCTGGGGGGGGCAGCGCTAGCCTGCAACACTTTCCCTCATTAAAAATAAGACATTTGCCTTCTTTTTAATCATGGACCTCACACAGTCGACTCATTTGCACCAAAAATGTAGGCCGACCACAGACGCACTCTTACCGGTATCTGGCCTACGTCTAACACGTTCACTTTTTCACCAAAAACTCATCATCACTTTCTTTTTTTTCAGCAGACGCAATTGCCACTCTCACCGGCCGCTTGCGAACCACGCTTAATGGCAATTAACAAGCAAGTATGTACTGCGTAAAAGTACAAAAAATGCACAATAGCGAGTTTCGGGCGTGATGACTGCGAAACTTTGTCTCCCTCGTAGCGAAGTGAGCACATCGCACCAGGTACTCATTTGATGCCGAGTCGACCTAGGAGGGCAGGCTCAAGACCGGTTCAGATCATCGTTACTCGTGTTGGCAGTGAGCGGGAATCGAACGCGGGTCGCCGGGTTTTGTAGCGCAGCGCGCTAACCGCGACTCTGCAGTGACTCTTCACTCAACATGCACTGCACACACACAGACACACGTGACACGCGGCTTGCATTAACACAGTCTAGATGGTGATGCTGCCACGTTGGCGTATATCTACAAACAGTCAACACGTCGCCGTGCTGTCAATGACAGCACGGCTTGTGGTGCGCGCAACGTTCCGAGCCATGGCCCTTCATCACGAAGCTACACTTCTCAACAACAACAACAAACAGCAGCAGCAGCCGCTGCCATTCGCCACTCGGAGTCTGTGAAGTCACCTCGTGCCGGGCAGGGGCGTAATGAGGTCGCGAGGCGACCGCAAGACCCAAGGTTGGGGTCGACCGCACTCGAGATGACCGTCAGACGCACCCCAGACGTGCGCCCACCAAAACTGTGTGTCCACTTGCCGCGGCTTATCCGCCCGGTTTTCCGCTTTGCGCACGCTGTCTGCTGTATGTATTTACGGTAGCCGTGTTGACGACAAACAGCAAAAACAATAAGCGTTGCGCGCGCGCACACGCAAACAATTCTTCCGTTACCCTTTTGGAGTCTGTTGCAGCCGGGACGTAAAGACTCGGAGCCGTCGGCGATAGCTCGCACGAGCCGTGGCACCAGCGGCTGCCCTTTCAACTAAACGACTAAACTTTATTTTTTATTTTACCAGGTAAGGCCCACTGAGCTATATAGCTCCCCCTTTTTTTAAATCAGAAGCGATAGGATACGCGGGCAGATGGTGAAAACGTGAAACTCAAGGGGACCCCCCCCCCCCAGTGTGAGTTCGGAACTGGGGGGGGGGCGGCTAAAGCTGCGACGACGTGGTGAAGAGAGCTGTGAAGTTAAAGTTCATTGAGTCGACGATTTAGAGAAAAACGGCCATGGAAATGTCGGCTTTTGTGGCACGTAAGCCAACTCTGCTTATTAGCTTGTACGACGGGATAAGAACTTGTGTTTAGCAAGGCACGACAATGTTTTTGTTCGATGCCAAACTCGAACTGCGGTCCATACAGCAGTTGTGTGTGTTTTTTTATTTGCAGCCATCAATCCCGCCATCGTTTCTCAAGCGCCGTTAACCACCCCCGCTTATCAAAGCCACTGGCCCAGTGTTCGGCCCAACCCTCGTGAAATATCTTAAGAGCCTCGTAAAATATCTCAGAGCTTCGTGAAATATCTTAGAGCCTCGTGAAATATCTTAGAGTCTCGTTAAATATCTTAAAGCCTCGTGAAATATCTGAGAGCTTCGTCAAATATCTTAGAGCCTCGTGAAATATCAGAGCCTCGTGAAATATCTTAGAGCCTCGTGAAATATCTTAGAGTCTCGTGAAATATCTTAGAGCCTCGTGAAATATCTTAGAGCTTCGTGAAATATCTTAGAGCCTCGTGAAATATCTTAAAGCCTCGTGAAATATCCTAGAGCCTCGTGAAATATCTTAGAGCCTCGTGAAATATCTCAGAGCCTCGTGAAATATCTTAGAGCCTCGTGAAATATCTTAGAGCCTCGTGAAATATCTCACAGCCTCGTGAAATATCTCAGAGCCTCGTGAAATATCTTAGAGCCTCGTCCAATCCGGCTGGCATCCTACCTGGACATTCAGGCGGTTACCAGGTGAGGAGAAGTGTAACCGAGTGCGCTGCGGTGCCTAGGAGATGTTAACTCCCTCGCCTGGTGCACAGGAGGTCGTGGGTTTGATCCCAACCTTGACGCTCGCTGTATATTCGGAGTTTGATTCTACGTTATATTGAAAACAAAAATAAATAAAGTTAGATGAGTTAATAAAACCCCATGTATGAATGTGAAATGACTCCTATCGTGACTATGAATACCGTATACGTCGTGGTGGAAATGCACAGGGAGATTCGAGCTTGCGTTATAACAATCATTGATTCAACGTGCCAGTAAACGACGGGTATGCCGTACCAGCGCTCCACAGAACACCAGCCGTGAACAGCGGCGCTTTTCAGAACGGTTCCCTATTCCTACGCTACAAAGTTGCCACAGAGGGAAGTCACAGCAGTGACCATGGGCTGTGCAGCGCTGGCACATGCTGGCACTTCTGCATTTACATTGACCACTACGATGTCTGTGTACGTCCGCCGTACGGGGCAGACGCGCTAGGTAACGGCAGAACCGTCTCTTACAGAATTTAATATTCACGCCCCGGAGCCACCCTTATCGCTCAGAGTGGCCCGTGTTTATAAATAACAAAAAATAAGTCGAGGCGGGCCATGTGTTCATCGGACCTGTCTTCGACCTCTGCGACAGTTTGGAAGTCAATGTCTCGTTTTTCGTTAAATTTCACTTTATTTTGGTGTTAAACTCCAGTCCGTTCTCCTGTCACGCCGCGTGTTGTTGCCAATTGGGTGCAACGTCGATGAATGCATCCGTGAAGACATTTTAGAACGCGGTTTCGAATCGGATATAACGCGATTGAGTGAACGGAACTGCGTCGCGCGAGTAGGGGATAAGCGCTCGTACGGCTGCCTCGGCGTAGCATCGCACGAGGCATTGGGATGCTGCTGGATGCTTCTAGATGCTACCCACGCACCTCAGTCTTTGCTTAGCCTGCGTACGCACCTCACGTGTTATCGCGGGCCGTGCTGTACTTGATTAAAAAGCGATTTTTCCATAACGTGGTGTTTCTCAGGAATGCAACTACCGCGTTTATAGGAGAGAACACACTGCTGTTGTCTGACACAGTTAAATTACCAACAAGCACTCCTCCACGATGCTTTGAGCATTTTTATTTTTTTGGTTAAAAGCTGTTAACCGAGTCATTTCACATCCTTCACCGTTTCTCTTTCCACCCTCGTCCACGGCTACGTTTAATATCGCTTAGCGACTAACAATGCAAGGCGAAATTTTCACTCATTTTCATGTTTTTACGTCATAAATCAATTATATTGTCAAACTAAAACACAGTAATTATAAAAGAACAAGTAAAAATCAACAATATAAAAAATTATGATGAAAAATGCCTGTCACGTTGCTGTTTTCGAAACCTTCTAACCTCGAAGCCATTAATATTGTGTTTCAATAGGCTCTTTCTCTCTTTGTTAACAACACAAATATCCATTTATTTATCTCACAAGGCTTGCCTCCAGAGACTTTGCGGACGCCTACTGCTTGACATGTTTGACCATTTGGGGAGTATTCTTACATCGCGATTTTTCCATAACGCGGTGTTCTTCAGAACCACAACTACCACGTTATAGTAGAACACGACTGTATTAATATTTTACCAGGTAAGTCTCACTGAGCTAAATAGATATTTTTTAGAAGTGACCTGGCCGCAAATGATAGCTCAACGAAGTGGCTTATCACGTGGACATTTACAGCAGCTACAGATACTCTAAACGCGTGTTTCTAGATGTGGAGGGAAAAACCGGAGGACCCGGAGAAAAGTCCACGCGACTACAGGGAGAACATTCAAACTCCGGAAATGCAAATTGTCAGGGTCGAACCCACGACCTCCTGCATACCAGGCGACCGTGTCTCATACCGAAGCTGCCAGAATCCTGCCATGCCCTCGAACGCTGCTGCTGATCTGTAATATCCTCAGCTACCGACGGTTGGGTGTCTATCTGGGCGAACAAGTCAGTTCATCTCGCACCCCGAATAACGGGATTCCCCAGGGATCTGTGTTCCAACAACTAATCAACCGACACACGCGTGACACGCCACGGACATCGTTCACGCAAGTCCACGCACATCGTCCCACCGTGTACGCGGACGACGTGGTCCTGGCCACGCAAGCTCACAGCCTCGGTGCGGTGGAAGCCACTCTCAACTCGAACCCCCAACATCATGGCGGAGCCCTTCCGACGGTGGCGCCTGAGACCAGACCCAGGTAAATAGACCGTCTCGGCGTTTCATCTCCGACGACGGCGCCAACACCACCACCACACCGTGCGTGCTCTCAACATGACCCGAGGTTCACCAATCTTGGCGTGAAAACTCGAGCACACGCTGGCTTTTAACGAACACCTGAAACATTCCGACGGGTACAACCAAGGCGAGCTGGGGGTGGATGCCTTAGTGCTGTGGACATCGGCCACTGCCCTTGGCGGACTCAGCTGCAGACAACTGTGACCCAGAGTGAACAAAAAGCCGCCACTGTCGACTCGTCGACACGCGATTTAACGTCACAATGCGCACCATTGTGGCAAATTAAAACGATAGATACACGCCAATGCAATTGGTTTTCTTGTGCTGTCAGACATCGCACCATCGTACGTCCATTGTAACGCTGCGACGATTCACGAACTGCACCGATCAGAAGCTGGACCGATGCCCCGCCGATCGTCGACGATGTGACCAACATCCCGAGTGGCGCGAACTCGGTGCAACGCGAAGCTCGCCATCGAAACGACGTGGACCAGCTCGTGAGCTTTAAGCGAAGTGGCCCAGCGTAGCCGGTGTGAGCTCGCCAGTGATGAATCAAATGTATAATTGTGCACTCTGCTAATAGCTACGGGTAGCCAGGTGCGTTTTAAACATTATTATTTAAGTGAATGCAATGGTGATAAAGGATTGGACCCCGAGCCCGACGTGCATATTAGAGTACTGGGCATGCGCCCAATTTAGATTTTGGGCGGATTTTGTACTGATAAATTGAGCTGCGGTGTTGTGACGTGGAGGGTGTTTGCCGTTCCACAAACCCCTGGTGATCAGCTGTTGTGGAGCCGTCCACTTCTCCGGAGGACAGAACACAACTCAGAGTCCCTACTCATCGTCTCCTAACTTTATTATGTTTTTATTGTTTGCTGTTGTTGTTGTTGTTTATTTAGCTGAACTGTCCCCCTCGCAAGAGTTCAGGACGGGAGGAGAGGGGATAGAGCGGACCGGCTACTCCCACAAACAACCTGCTCAGCGTGCCCACTACCACGCACTGCATGGCTACGATCTTCCACGGAAGCATTGGTCAGCACTTAACCGTATCCGCACAAACCGCAGAAGCATGCGGTGGAAACCTCGCTCGCAGGTGAAATAACTGAGGCCGCTCTCCTGTGCGCAACTGCGGGGCTACGAACTCCAAACGATTGACCGCGCAACTTCGCACCGACCCAAATGTAAACTTGAAGGCGGTGCATTTGCGGGTATCTGCAATTCACCAGCTCCAAGACAAAGCAGTAGAATGTCTAAAGCACTTGCAAGTGGACCTCTAATAGTTGCCCTTCGTATAGGTCATGCTAAAGAATGCATGGTCACGTGTGCGCGGTGAAGAGCCATGCTCCCTAATTACGTTTTTATTCCACTTTACCTTGGCACGAGTAAAACAGCATTGTCGATGGGAAACCTGGTTACGCAATCAAAGCCTGCTTTTTACACTTCTGACCTGATGCAGGGCAGCGATGTGGCTCCCCGTGTGGTGCGAATGGCCGCTGTTGAATCATTAACGGCGGCGAGAAGCAACAGAGGCTGCGATCCCGCATCCTGTAACCCCTTTTTGGGGAACGCGTTTTTTTCTTCTTCTTCTTCTTCAGATTTTTGTTTCACAATGAGAATAAAAATAACGATGACAATGTAATGTAGGGTTTGTAAGACGCACAGTTGTCGTTCGAGCAGAGAATGATTCAGAGGCGCAGAGAACCACTGACAATGTAGGAGCGCTGCCCGATTGGGCGTGATCATTTCTTGTTCCCAAGCTTTTGTAGTCCTCATTTTGAGACGTTTGGCCAACTCCGTGAGCAAGTGTTCATACATGGGGGAGGAAAATGCTGTGCCCGAAGGTGTGCGGAGGGACACCACGCAATCCCCATACACGTGGCACCTCGGTGGCGAGATATTAACTCCGTCGTCTTTCATGCAGGAGGTCGTGGCTTCGATTCCTCGACCCTGACGCCTGTATATTTGCAGTTTGCATGTCTCTCTCTCTCCCCGTGGTCGCGTGGATTTTTCTCCGGGTCCTCCGGTTTTTCCCTCCACATTTAGAATCAACATGCGCTTCGAGTATTTGGCTGCTAGAAATTTCCACGTGATAAGCCACTTCGTTGGACTAGCTATCATTTGTGGCCAGGTTGCTTCTGAAAAAAGAGCTGTAAAGCTCAGTGGGCTTTAACTGGTAAAATAAAATAAAACGTTGAGTAAATACTTTTCAGTAAAATTGAACACCTTTTCCGTATTGCCATCATGCCCCTCTCACGTAAATCACCGCAACTACTCCTGTGTGTAGCGCATTGTAAACCATACTCTCTATACATCAGTTGTACACTAATAAATAGAGGACTTCGCTATTTCAGAATCACCAGAATCTGTATTGAGGCTGCAGGAGGGATCTGATGAGCTATGAAGATCTTTTTCACCGGGGCCGAACGTATCACAGTGCACTTTTCTTTCACACGTTTCTCGGACGCGTCGCACGGTGACATTTCAACAAATGAAACTGACCCAAATCACCCATGCCATTGTACCGTGCTGTATTAATAATTAAAGAAAACATTTAATATTTATACGCCAGAAAAAAATACCTGCCTTGTTATTACTCACACACGGCGTGTACAGACATTGTTTATGTTTTGTTCCGTAGTAATATAACAATAATTAACTTTTATCACGAAAGGACACATTTTATTTTGGTTGCAACACACCATCACGGCTTCCTGTTATATGCGAGTGTGCAGGTAGGATAATCCACAGGCACACCGTTGCTTGCTTAAGCAAATACGCCGGTCAGCTTAGCTCAAAATCCAACGCTTTAGCCACTGAGTTTCCGCTCGATGCACAAAAGTCAAGATTTAGCCCTTCAATCCTCGCACTGAAAATCAATTTATGCACCATCTGTGACGCGATTTTAAATCTCAAGCCCTTTTGTCCAACCGCTGCTGGATGAAGGTCTCCCCCATGCCTCGTCCGTCACGGGAGTCGGTGACTATACTTCACCGCGTTCGTCAGTGCAGGTCGGTGAAGTGGAGGGGGGGGGGGTGTGGAGGTGGCCCGGGACTCGTTCCTATGTCACTCGGCGCCACTGATGGTCAGCCGTGACTGGGAATCACGCTCAGGTCTCCCGAGTAGATTGTGTAGAGGGCGATCCACTTGCTCCACCGCTCCGCCCCGACACCCTCGTGTGTTATTATTGTATTGACGGTAGAGTCCCTTCTCCAGTAACGCCGCGTGTTGTTTTCAGACGCGAATTGGATGTAACGCCATGACTGTATCAGGGAACACATTTTTTTATAACGCGGATGCGAATTGGATATAACGCTATTGAGCAAACAGAACTACGTCGAGCGAGTAGGAATAAGCGGTCGTGCGGCTGCCTCGGCGTAGCATCGCACGAGGCATTGGGATGCTGCTGGATGCTTCTAGATGCTACCCACGCACCTCGGTCTTTCTTTCGCCTGCGTACGTATCTCACGTGTTATCGCGGGCCGAGCTTTACTTTATTAAAATGCGATTTTTCCATAACGTGGTGTTCTTCAGGAATGCAACTACCACGTGGCTTTTTATGACCAAATAGAGCAGTCCAACCTTCTTTCCTCACCTGTATATTTAAGATTCATGATCATCGTCCACCTTCAATAATTTCCCTTGCTGTGTTTTACAGCTGTATCCTTCCGACAAATATCTTTGTTAGTTTAGCGAGCCTGTTGTACATTCACTTGGTTCTACAGCAGAACTCCAGCAATCCACGTTGATATGGGGGGACCATATCAAAGTGGATTCTGTAATCCGCGGCAGACTGTGGAAGTTGGACCCAAATAAGCCATTTAAAAAAATTTGATTTGAAGCTTTCGTGACTGCAAGAATTCATACTCTTTGGTTTCTTCAGTAAAGTCACGTAGAAAAATAACGAATAAATCACGATGTTTCGATAGCAACACAAGCCATCGTCTTCAGGTGAAACAACACAGCAGGCGGACTGCTGAGGCAGGAGGACATGTAGCGAGAGAGCCACTGCAACCAGAGGCCACACGCGCCTGTGGTGGGCACAACCCAAGGGCAAGTGGGCGGGGCTAGGGATGGAATTTGCAAGTAGATGCAGGATCGTAGAGCTCGCACACCTTGGCCAAGGTGACTTCAACCGAGCAGATGGATGCAAAATTTAGCAAACTTTGGAAGGACGGTGATCAACCGGGTATAGTGTTAACTGTTGTGTTGGCCGACTCTCTGGATGGCATTACATTTCTAAGTTTGCTAAGTTTGATATCCTTTTTCTTTTTTTTTCTCTCTATCACCTTGTTCGCTCTGTATATTTCACGGCGTAAGTCAGCCAGTGCCAATGTAGGAGTAGGCAATGGGGGAGCTGGGAGGACGAAAGATGCATGGCATAAGTCAGCCAGTGCTAATTTATTTTGGGATCGATTGTCGTGTAGGTATTTATATATCTGGATAGCTTCATGAACGAATCTTTGATGGTAGCCCGATGGTTTGCAGAGTACCTTGGTCTCGGGAAAAAACAATGTCGTGTGAGCCTACCATGGGTAGAGAACCATCTGAGGACCCAATCAAAACCATCACCTTGCCATACATAGCAGGGGTTACCAATTTTTTTTCCAAAATCTTGAACAAACACAAGATTCAGGTTCGATTCAACACAGTACACAAAATCCATGACCTGATGCCATCTGTGAAAGATGTGATTCCTGACATGTAATATCGATCCCTGCAGTCACGAAAGCTTCAAATCAAGATTGATTTATGTAATACCGGATGTGGAGATACATGTGCTGCTTGTCCCAATTATCTGGTCCAGACTGCACAGCTGGAATGCAACTCTCCTGGCCAAAATAACAACAACATCCAGGAGCTGTTGAGATTGCCAATTAAATGTAACAAAAGTCGACAGTGTGGGGTGAGCTTATTGTTTACATAGGCAAAACGTTCTCACGGATTTACGGTCACAAGTGCTGCATCAGCATGATTATTCATGCCAACATCTGGCGCCAACATCGACTAATCCTCACGACCAAGCTGAGCATTCAACAGACGGTGTGTAATCCTTCATTGCTGTGACACAGCTCCAAGACTTCAGTGGAGAGAGATAAAGAGAGAGAAACTAAAAACGTTTTCTTCTCTCAATATTTCTCCGTTGGGATGTGGGCACTGCCGGTGGGCCACGATATATTCGCCAATCTAATAGTTGGCCCTGAAAACGCTGGGTGGTGTTGAGGCCTTCTCTTTGGAATTACTGGCGGGGGGGGGGGGGTGGTTCTGAACCCTGGCAACGGTAAAAGCACAGCGATATGGAATCGTCTCAAATCAGGACGGTGTGCAGCGACTTGCAGGGGGAACTCGGGAGGCGGTGGAAACCGGCACATAGCAGCAGCTGCTGCTGCCCCTTGTCCTTCTGAGAGTGGTGGAGGTCGCGGGTTTGGGTGGGCGCTGACGAATTAGCCTAGGCGAGTTCCTGCAGTGCACCCTATGCACTGGCTACAGTGCGCCGGTGGGTGGGGAGGACATTCGCACGATTGGGTGCCCGGTCGGAGCTTCTTGAGTGTTTGTGGAAGCTGTGCGCGTAACTGGCGAGCAATGAGTAAAAACTCAATTTCGTTCCTGACTGATTGATGCCTCGTGGATGGCTGAGAGGCTTTTGGGAGGGAGAAGCTGGGGGCCCATTCGCCACAAGATACCCAGCCTCTGACCAGCTTTTGTGGTCAGGGAAAGTTGGTATGGGTGTCTTGCTGGGTTGTGTTTTGTTGCGTGTGAATGGTGACCTCCAAGATGCTGATGGTGGGGAACTTGGCAACGATCGTGCCGTTGCGTGTCTGGGGGAGGTGGTTGGGCTCTCTCTTGTTAGATGTGGTCATCGCCTGCCACTTGTGTTGCATTAAGGTTACTTATCACTTATCAGCCCACGTGACAGTGCATACAGGACTTTTATATGTGCAGCTAGTATAAGGCACGTTCAGAACAGCCACAGACCTTGTGCAGAATTCAACAGCGATGAATAGAAATGATCTTGACATCACCATCGCAATTGGTGCATAACACAAAGCAATCGTTCACGTCATTGTGCATAATATAAATAACAACATAAACAAGCAGACAGTTCACCTCCTTTACACGTCCCATGAGCTACACCGCCTTTTGCGATTGCATTATTTTAGCAGGATTGGCCTCGTCAGCCAACCGCGTACTCATAAACTCTGACCCTCATCGTTGTCCATGGACCATCATCATACTCGACCTCAAGGGATCTCAGATGATGATTGAAGCAATATTGGTTCAACACAAGCAAATTGAACCGGTTTCGATATTTACTGTCTCATCAGCAGCCACGCTTTGCTTGAACCAACGCTGATGAACTGCCAGATATATATTTGTTTTATCTGGGCTAAGGCCTCTCTCTGTGTTAGACACAGGTCCCAGATCCACACAAAAAACACAGCACAAAATAGTGAGCCGGTGACTGCGGAGTAATAATCCGATCGAAATCCTTAATTTCGATCGGGTCATTGGGGTTTATTAGTAATAAATCGGCATTTTGCGAACCCAACTGCCACTGTGTAGCATATTATTACGTACCAGGGACTCTATGAGTCTATAATTGGCAATAAGTAACGCCAAAGCAGTTATAAGTGACTCAGAATTGTGCGCAGTTGCGTATACAGAGTACACGACTTCCCTGAAGGCATTCACCTTCAGCGAGCGCGATGCCGATCACACAACGCGGTTCGAATTCGACCCTCGATCGATGGCCGCGCCATCGCCGCACATGCGTCGACGAAAAAGGTAAGGGACAAGTCCTTACTTACTAACAACTCCTTACTCACTAACAACTCCTTACTTACTAACAACTCCTCACTTACTAACAACTCCTCTATAATTTTTCATTGCTGCAAGGGTTGCCCTCCCTACCTGAAAATATTGGCTCCGCCATTGTTGGTAGCCTATCCATTTAAAATGGTGATCGTACAATTCACCGTTATGGGCCACATTCAAGGAATTGGAAGCAGTAAAGTGATGCCACCTCTGGTGGTACTGGTTAAGTGCGCTATCTGGGCCTGGCTCATGGGCTGTGTATGGCTAAACTTTGCGTGGCTTATACGAACAACGTAACGTGGTAGCCAGGATCTGCGATAGGAATGTGATGGAACTGTCTGTGAAGAATTCGATCGCCCATGTATTCCCATGTGTGTGAGTCTATTCACAATCCCACGTATGAGTCTATTCACAATCCCAAGTGTGAGTATATTCACAATCCTACGTGTGAGTCTATTCACAATCCCAAATGTGAGTCCATTCACAATCCCACGTGTGAATCTATTCACAATCACACACGTGAGTATTCACAATCCCACTTGTGAGTCTGTTCACAATCCCACGTGTGAGTCTATTCACAATCCCACGTGTGAGTCTATTCACAATCACACAGTGAGTATTAACAATCCCACGTGTGAGTTTATTTACAATCCCACGTGAGTCTATTCACAAGCCCACGTGGAGTTTATTCACAATCCCAGATCTGAGTCTATTCACAACCCCATGCACGTGAGTTTATTCACATTCACAATCCCACGTTTGTGCGAGCCTCTTCACAATCCCACACGTGTACTGTATTTACAATCCCATGTGTGCGTGTGTCTATTCACAATCTAACGTGTATGTGCGTCAGCCTATTCAGTCGCAGTGAGTGGGAGGGGGGGTGAGTCTATCCACAATCCCATGGGTCAGTTAAAAAATCCCACGTATGTGTGTGTGTGTCAGCCTATTCAAAGTCCCGGTGGGTGGGAGGGGGGTGAATCTATTCACAATCCCATGGGTCAGTTCACAATCCCACGTATGTATGTGTGTATGTGTGTCAGCCTATTCAAAGTCCCGGTGGGTGGGAGGGGGGGTGAGTCTATTCACAATCCCATGGGTCAGTTCACAATCACACGGATCGTGACCAGGCTCGTTGCACGCTGCGCCACGGCCGATGCGCCAACTGCTCCGCACGCACGCGCACGCACGCACGCGCACATCCTCCCTCCGTCACCTGCGTCGCTCGGCACTGCAGTTGCTTCTTCTTCTGCTGCTGCTGCTGCAGCATCCGATAGGGACCCTCGTTCAAATTATCGGGGCTATTTTTAACGCGCGCCAGCAATCAATCGCGTGCGATGATGTACAAGAGAGCTGAGCCTCGACTCCACTCTCGACCTCTTTCTTTCTCCGTCACTCATCGTCGCCGTCGTATTCACAATCACACCGCCAGCATTATCGCCATCATACTCTCGACGCGTTACGATGCGGGGCCTGAGCCGAGCCCTCCTCGCCACGCACGCAGCGCGGATGATTGTCGCAGTGGCGTGCGTTAGGCAAATGCGATGATGACGACGATGGTGATGTGTGGGATGATGAATGGGATGAAGATGAGCTGCATGATGAGTGGATGATGATCATGGGTGGGATGGTAATGATCAGTGGTATGATGAATTGGGTGATGATGATCATGGGTGGCATGATGAGTGAGATGATGATTGCGATGATGAATGGAACGATGATGATCATGGGTGGGATAATGAGAGGGATGATGCACGCACCTCGATGTTGTGTCGCAAGCACCAGCACAGAGGGTCTCGGACGCCGCGTGACCAGCGAGCGGGACGAGGCGACTGTGATTCGCCGCGGCGATAGTATTCGCTGCTGCTGCTGCTGGTGGTGGCGGTGATTTTGTGATGATTGCGAGGATGGCGAGGGTGCTGGTGGCGCTGGGAGAGACGGCGACTCTCTCCCTCCCTCTCACCTGGGACAGCGCTGCCAGAGAGACTCGCGTCGCAGCGAGCAGTAGCGACGTCACGGCTCTCCTAACCCCCTCCCCTCTCCCCTCACTCCATCCCCTCATCTCCACCCCTCCCCTCATCCTCACCCCTCCCCTCTCCCCTCACTCCATCCCCTCATCTCCACCCCTCCCCTCATCCTCACCCCTCCCCTCATCCCTCCCCTCTCCCCTCACTCCATCCCCTCATCTCCACCCCTCCCCTCATCCTCACCCCTCCCCTCATCCCTTCCCTCTCCCCTCACTCCATCCCCTCATCCCCACCCCTCCCCTCATATTAACCCCTCCCCTCATCCCTTCCCTCACTCCATCCCCTCATCCTCACCCCTCCCCTCACTCCATCCCCACCCCTCCCCTCTTCCCTCACTCCATCCCCTCATCCCCACCCCTCACTCCATCCTCACCCCTCCCCTCACCCCTCCCCTCCCCTCATCCCTCCCCTCCCCTCACCCCTCCCCTCACTCCACCCCCTCATCCTCACCCCTCACCCCTCCCCTCACCCCTCCCCTCACTCCACCCCCTCATCCTCACCCCTCCCCTCATCCTCACCCCTCCCCTCACTCCATCCTCACCCCTCCCCTCACCCTTCCTCTCATCCTCACCCCTCCCCTTCGAACTCCGTCCTTGATTCTCTCACCCCTTTTCCTCTCCTCCGTGAGGACTCATCCAGGTCACCACATTTGTCGAACGCTGCCACTGCCACTCGGTCACGTTCACTATAAACATTTATTATAAACGGTGACCCCAACGCACTTCTTTGAGAAAATGTTGTTTAGCGCAATGCACAGATGCTCCGTACACATTTCTGTGCTGTCGTTTGTAACCTGCGCATTTCCATCCTGCACTACTCTTCTGCTATGAAGACAATGGTGGAGTACTCTGATCTGTTACAGATTTGAGTGATGTAATGTAGCAACGATGCGGTCCACGTCCCATGATATACGAAGGGTTTCTCAACCCTGTGGCCATCACAAACCACCACGGCCCGCCTCTCCTCGTTAACTATGTCTTGGGCAATCATCAGGCGCGTGCAGCGCGTAATGACTGGCTCTGTAGCGTATTTGAGAAGCTTGGTTAAACGTGGATGAGGGGAATCGGGAAGGACTAGAAGATGTTGGAACCCTGGCACGGAGTCTGGCAGGGACAGACACTAAGAGACAGTGTGAGACAGAGTGTGACAGTGAGGCAGAGTGAGACAGAGTGAGACACATTTGTGGGCCACTATTCCACAGACCACAAACCCAGACTAAACTATTTGATCAGTCACCCGAGGTCAGAGGGCAACCCGCAGCTTCGGAGGCGCATGCGGTGGCTCTTCAAGGACGGCTGCTTCGTGACCGTTCTTTATGAAGGTCCACCACCGTCTCGTATTCTCATTGCATAGCGCCTCTTGACATAATAAGGTTGATTTTCTTTTTGACATAGCGAACTCGATTTTTTTGTATCTTCTTGTTATTTTGGTTGCCACGGTGGCGAGATGTTAACTACCTCGCCTGGTATACAGGAGGTCGTGGGTTCGATCCCGACCCTGATGTATGTTGTATGTCTTGGAGTTTGTGTGTTCTCCCCGTGGTCGCGTGGATTTTTCTTCGGTTTAGAATCAACGTGTGTTTCGAGTATTTGGCTGCTACCAATTTCCAAATGATGATAAGCCGCATCGTTGAGCTATCATATGTGGCCAGGTCACTTCTGAAAAAGAGCTACACAGCTCAGTTTTTTTTAATATATATCACTTGCTGATTATGTCTGATTATGTGCGCCTTACCTGGTAAAATAAAAATAGTAATAGTAAGACTCCTGATCTAGGTCGATCACAAACCTGTCAACCCATACGGCTTATCCGTATTCTTGAACAAGGAAAATGGGTTTTCAGGTCCATACGGCCTACAGCCGTTTCAATACGGACACAACTTTTTTTGACTATTTGTTCGTGTGTTCTCCCTTGTGATGGGACTTTGTAAGATGAACGTTGAGATGTATAAGGTCACGTGGTGACCAATAACATCTGAACTGGTAAGCACTGATAAGGTATACTCTCAATACTTTGCAGTACCCTTGTGATAAAGTTAAACACAATACAGTAAGCACAAAAGCAGTACCCGTTATTTGTACAAATCAATTCCTGCCACCAAGACTATCCCCCGTGATTCCCATGATTCCAAGGGCGGTCACGATTTGGGTTTAATTCGCAGCTTGTGATGTTAATCATCAGCCAGCCATTCTGGAGGGGGTGGGAGGGTGGCTGTCCACGTGGACGATCCCTGCAGCAGCGTTGCCCGGCAGAGAGACCACAGCGAAGTGCTGTAGCGTCCCCTAGTGGCTGCGTTGTGACATCTGTCTCTGTGTCCCCTCTTATCTGACAATCTGTTGATGCTGCGTTGGCCGCGGTGGGTGCCACAGAGCACAATAAACCCAAAAAAATAACTCAACACACCCTGTCGATAACAAAAAAAATGTGCGGATTTGAAAGGAAAAAAATATATATACGTGATAGGCGACGATTCGTGCAATGGCTCTATTGTTTATGTATGTGTTGCTGTGAAGATGATGAGATACTGAATGTTGAAACAGGCCCAGTTTCCTTGTGTTGAACCAGTGCTGTTGACGGGATGTTTAAAACAAAAACAAAAACATTTTTATAGCACGTACATAAAAAAGGAGCAATGCCCGAAACGTCACCTGTGTTAAAATATGTCATTATTTTAAAGCTACGGTTTTGTTGGTGAATGTGTTTGGTTCATCGGACTCGCCCGCTACGACATGCGCCAGTGGTGGCTACGCTGCTGCACGTGGCTGCCTCTACTCCAGCACTGTGGAGGCAGCAGCCATGGTTGGTGAATCACCGCACGGATGTTGCGAAACTCCCTTCCCGTGGGCGTCGTTGACACCATACCCTGGTTCGCCATCAGGCAGTTCAGCAAGTGGACTAATCTCCATCCGTCTCCATTTGTACGGGGACAGAGTGCTGCCAACTCACGTAAGGTGTGGATTTTTTTCCGGGTGCTCCGGTTTTTTCTCACACACGTACCTACATGGCCGAACTGTGACCGACCATGTAGGTATGACTCAATCCACCCCAGTGCCGTGTCCGATACAGCGAACCTTGACCTTAGCTGCCCGATGAGTATTCCATGGTCAATGGTGTCGAAGGCGGCTGAGAGATCGAAGCCAACCAGCTTTGCGGCGCACTGGTCATCCATGATTTTGTAGAGGTCATCAGTGATCTGAACATACCTGTCAATTCATACGGCTTATCCCGTCTTCTTGTTCAGGGAAATTGAGTTTTCAGGTCCGTTTCAATACGGGCAAAAAAAATGTTTTGTCTATTTGTTAGTGTTTCTCCCTTGTGATGGGACTTTGTCGGATGAACGTTGAGATTTATAAGGCTACGGGGTGACAAATGAGGTCTGAATTGGTCTGCAATAATGTAGGCACTGACAAGGGGTTGACAGGTTTGTCTTCAGTAGAGCCATCTCAGTGCTTCAGGGGCTCTGTAACCTCTGAAATCGTAATCAGGTTTGAGGTCGGGCGATAGTTTGCGGGGTCACCATGGCTCAAGCCAATTTTTTTCCAGGAAGGGTGTTGCCTGCGCCATTTTAAACCGTTCTGCGAAACGAAAGATTTGCCAGGTGGACAATCAGCGGCAAGCAAGCGATGTCCGAGCACGATTTGAGTTTGGACGTGTGGATGTAGTCGAGTGGCGACGTCTGATTTGGCAGCCGTGCGATGAACATCGACACCTCTGCCACTGACGTTGGTGCCAGGGTCTCGAGTTTGGCATTGGTTCCAGGTTGATCAAGATGGCAGCCCGAGAGAATGCGTTGCCTTCATGTTAGAAACTGCTGTCTTGATCATCACTATTTTATTGGTAAAGAGCGTCGCAAGTACTGTGCACAGACCGGGTTGACTTCTTGATGGGTGCTTAGGGAACATGAACAGAATTTCCTCTCTCACTTACCAGCATCTTCTTTGGTTCTTTCGGTAAAGTCACGTAGAATGAGAATAAAATAATAAAATAAAACAATAAAATTCTCACGACGTTTCGGCCACGACACAAGTGGCCTTCTTCAGGTGAAAGGAACAAACCTGTCGTGGCCGAAACGTCGTGAGAATGTTATTGTTTTATTTTATTATTTTATTCTCATTCTACGTGACTTTACCGAAAGAACCAAAGAAGACGAAAGCTTTAAATCGAATTTTACCAGCATCTGTTAAATAGTATTTGTACTCTAAGCTTATATCCTTTCCTGGGTAAACTAGTGCCATGATAATAAAGTGAATCAAACGTGTCACGTAACTCAATTTATAATCTAAAAGTGAGGTGTATTGATATTGACCTAAACGGCCAAAGAGATGTATAAAGACAGTAGAACTGCCTGATGTGCACCACTGCAAAGACTTTGGCTGCTGCACCGCTCTATATCGCATTGTACGCGAGCCTGGCTTTCTCACTAAACCTCGTTGCTATGGAAACTGCAGAAATTGGTACCTTGACATTCATTAATATTGCAATTCAGAGGGCCTACCCTTTAAGAAGCGAGCGGAACCAAAGTGCTATCGCAAAAACACAAACCTATGGACAAGGTTACAGTTGTTGCACGAAATTGTATTTAATCAAATCCTAGCTGTGATGAAACCAGGATAACCGAACTTTCGTTGGGTTCACACCCAAATATTTCAGAGATACGGGACTACAGCCTGTCGAGGTCTGGCATCTCATACATTTGGATTATATCATACTTTGTTTTTGCAAAAACATGTGCGCAACAATGTTGCACGGTTTGAGGTCAGCTCGAGCGACTTCGTCGAGCCTAGCTCAGAGGCCCAGCTCAGAGACCAAAGTGCTGTCTGGTACAACGGGATGTGGAGCGCGTACGTACTAGGGACCTCGTGGCAAAGTGAATACTGAGTGCACACAATGGCCAGGTGAGATCCAGGCCAACACCGCAACACAAATGCGAACCTGCGCAGCGATGGTTATGCACGTGGCCTGCAATCGAGCACTGTGGAGGCAGCGAGGGTTTAGGCGGGGACCACACGAATATCCTGAAATCCCTTCCCGTGGGCGTTGAGGAGGTTTCCCATAAACACTGGCTTGCCAAGAGAAGGCGGTACACCATAATGTGGACGAGTATCATCTGTTCTTTCTGTACGGGATAGAGTGTTGCTCTCTTGCACGTGTGTTTACTCCGGATGCCCCGGTTTCCTCTCACGTGTATCAGCGCGAATTAATTGTCCGAAAGCATTTTAATACATAGAGGACCACAGAACTTGGGCAATTGTCGGCGCCAACTCACCGCGTGGCCGCTGAACTTCCCGCTCGTCTGCGGTTCTTCCTCGCACCTCTGAGTCACTCTTGTCTCTATCTTCGAGAGCGAGCGAGCATTGCGAGGCGCGTTACAAGTTGAGATTATTATTGTTGAAAGAGATCCGGACGACCGTCCCGACTCCCACCACACCTGAGGCAGCTGCGTGTTACCTGCGCAGCCCGCAACCCGAGGCCCACCTGAATTGGTGCCAGGGTGCTTTGTGGCTGATATGGTTCTGAAGTTTTCCGCGTAATAATTTGCCTCGCATTGAGCCCCATGAGCCAGGGACAGATATTTCACCTGTCGGTACCGCTCGTGGTGGCATAACTTTGTAACTCACCGAAATAAAATTGAATTACGCAATAACCGATTGAAATGAGTAGTAGGGGTTACCAAGGCATGCACTGGTGTTGGCCGTATACATGAATCGCTACGGTTAAATTGTTGCTACCGAGGGCGGCTGTCGATCTCTGCTCTGGTCCATGGACTATCTGTAACAGTTTTTTTCGAGGTACATTTAAATAATCCCAGTGGCACCGATAGCGAGGCAACTGCTGGCCCTTCCACTGGGCAGGAAAGATTTCCGTCATGGGAGCTTCCCTGTACTCCCCGTCCATTTGCTTTACAGCTGTACATGAGGTTTTTTTTCGTGGTGTTTGCTGGGCATTTGCTGTCGGCCGAAGTCGGGAGGATACGTATGTTTGTTGCACTTCTTCTGCCACCGTACGTAGCCAACCGCATTAATCAGACGTTGTTGCAGTGTTAGCGCGCGTTTCTCCCAGTGTTGGTGTGGCGTGTTGAGAGGTTGTGAGGATCCACGTCGCGTGAACACAACAGCTGCGGTGTTTTTTTATAGTCCCGAGCCCGCATGGGATTTAGGAGGACGGCTCGTGACGTCGTTGCCCCTACGCACTGATTGAAAACGAATTGTTTACAACCACTTACAACCACTACGTACGGTGGGAAAGAAGTTCAACATACATAGAGTACATACAACACACACGGCTGACAAAACCGGGAGAAGGCAGAGGAAGGGACTCGCATGATTGTTTCCGTTTCACGTAGTGGAGTTCAGCTATTTTTATTTGACTAAGTAAGGCCAACTGAGCTATGTAGCTCTTTTTCAGAAGCGACCTGTCCACAAATGAGATATCAACGAAGTGGCTCATCACGTGGAAATGTATAGCAGCCAAATACTCTAAACGCACGTCGATTCTAAATGTGCAGGGAAAAACTGGAGATCCCGGATAAAAATCCACACAATTATGGGGAGGACATGCAAACTCAAATTATACAGCAGGTGTCAGGGTCGTAATCGAACCCACGACCTCCTGCATACCAGGCTAGGGAGATAACATCTCGAGTTGCTGGTCACACCAAAGAACAAAAATGTGTGAGCATACGTCACATCAGCTCCCTTTCAATTTCCAAGTCACAATGAAACACTTTCTTGTTTGCTGCTGCTGCTGCCTATGGCTGTGTGCTGTGGCCAAGGGCGGAGCCACAGGGGGGGCTGGGGGGGGGTTCAGCCCCCCCTGAAATTTTGGGAAAATCGGTAATCGGGATAACCGGATATCCGGCTGCTGCAAAATGCTGCAGGCTGCCACCTTGTGCTGCCCTGCAGGCTGCCACCTCGTGCTGCCACCTTGTGCTGCCCTGCAGGCTGCCACCTCGTGCTGCCCTGCAGGCTGCCACCTTGTGCTGCCCTGCAGGCTGCCACCTCATGCTGCCCTGCAGGCTGCCACCTTGTGCTGCTGCCCTGCAGGCTGCCACCTTGTGCTGCCCTGCAGGCTGCCACCTTGTGTGCTGCCCTGCAGGCTGCCACCTTGTGCTGCCACCTTGTGCTGCCCTGCAGGCTGCCACCTCGTGCTGCCCTGCAGGCTGCCACCTTGTGCTGCTGCCCTGCAGGCTGCCACCTCGTGCTGCCCTGCAGGCTGCCACCTTGTGTGCTGCCCTGCAGGCTGCTTGAGCGGCAGCCTTTCGAACTTATCAAACTTATTAGCCACATCAGCGGCTCCGACCTACTAATAAACTCCGCGTTCAAATCCAATAAAATTTGTTTTATACATTTGTGGCGCCCATTGGAAAACATTAACACTGGATATCTCAGAATATTGAAGATGATGATGGGGGGTGTTTTCCCCCCAAAGTCAAATTCCTGGCTCCGCCCCTGGCTGTGGCATCGCGATGTTCAGCATTCTGGGCGCTGTTTGCATGGATGACGCTGTGTGGGATAGAACTATTGTTGTTATTATTATTCACTAGATTTTTGCTAATGTGAGGAGCTTAAGTTTATACTGTCGCCCTACCTGCATAAACACGAAACGCGTTTTTACACTTGGTTTGTTTCTCTGTGGTATTCTCGTACCATTTTTTTTAGTTTAGGTGACTTTTGATGTTCAACATTTTTAGATGAAAATTTACATGACGCTATATGAAATATATTTTTATTAGAAAATTAGAATATAAATTGTCACTGAATTAAAAACAAATGTAGGAAGCACTAGTTCGTGCATATTAATTATGATTGCATATAGTTACAGTATTTAATCTGTTTAACTATTTGTTTTTAACAGAGCGAGTGCGCTGTACGCCAGGGCATCTCAGAGCGACCTACGTTACATATCGTCATCTCAACACATTTGAAAGGGCACCCTTAGTGGCAGCTGCCTCTGTGGACACAAGGAAAAAAACAACACCTGGCCTGCATACACGCAGGGAGAGATGACTGCTGTAAATCAGTGTTCTTCACGATTTTTCAGAGGGGGGCCCAATTTCGCCAATAAGACGTCATCAGTGTGAGGGCCGCCACACATTTGAAACCATTGGGGGTTTGACAGCAGCACGATGATGATGGGGGGTGTTTTCACACTTTGTGTATTATCGGGGGCCACACGTTAGGGGCCGCACTGGTGGGTCCTGGTGGCCTTGCAACGAAGAACATTGCTGTGTGATCCCAATTGAGTCCGCGTTTATTACGTTTCGAATTTGCCACATTTGGACCCTGACACCGGTGTACGGTGGCCTGCTCTTGCAAATGACATCATTGGTTCTTGAACAGCCACTGTGAAGGCAAACGGCGTGTATTTTTTGGTGCGATTAACACACCCGCAGCCCTGACCAGGGCCAGCCGTCCAGGATGCACATTTCTCCCTTCGTGTCAACTTCTACAGCTTCGTATTCTGTTGGTGCACATTGTGTTTCACGTAAATTTGCTCAGACATGACATTTCTATTTTATAAAAGAGGTTCTTGAACGTTTTTTTTTAAGATAATTTATTACAATTGAAGAACATTTTATCGTCACATAAGCGACACAAATTTTGACATTCGGTGGAGGTTTTTCCTTAGCTCATTTGCCGTTTCAAAATTGGTGGTGGGGGGGGGTTGTCTGTCAGTCAAGGTGAATGGTTTCTGGAAGAGAAAAACAAAACACGTAATTCAAGAGAGGAAGCTGTCCGCACACGAAGCGTACATTTTTTTTAAATTTTGTATTCTAGATTTAAAGCTTTCGTGACTGCTAGGAATCCATACTCTTTGGTTCTATTGGGTAAAGTCACGTAGGTGAAAATAAAATAACATAAAAAATTAACAAAAAATCACGACGTTTCGGCCACAACACAAGCGGCCTTCACACAAGCGGCCTTCATGAAGGCCGCTTGTGTTGTGGCCGAAACGTCGTGATTTTTTGTTAATTTTTTGGGTTATTTTATTTTCACCTACGTGACTTTATTTTGTATTGTTTCACGCACAGTACGGTAGAGTGCGGTGTTCTTTGGCCCAGCTGACCTTTGCTCACCTGAGGCAGCCCTCAGCCCGCCATGATATGCTTGATGAACGCTGCAATCCCGGATACACGGAATAAAAATCAAGGCGTCGGCATAATAGCTAACAACTCACCGTATAAATGTATCAATGTATACAAATGTAATAGTGAAATACTTTCCATAACAGAGTTTGTTTTGGGGTTAGATCACGTAAATATAAATGCGACTATATGGGTGGCCGCTCAATTGATCCCGAGCATTTTTTTTCTCCCATTTGCACGATCATTTATGTTTGAAATAACCCTTAATTAAGAAAAAAATATTACGGTTTAGAAAATTAAATCGGGGTCACAAGACATCTGGTCCGCCGTGTAGGTTCCACTCAGACCGCCATTTCCACGAAAACAAAGCTATCGCGCCTTCACAGGCAACAGTAAAATTTAGATTTAAAGCTTTCATGACTGCAGGGATTCATATTCTTGGTTCTTTCGGTAAAGTCACGTAGAAGGGAAACAATAAAATAATACAAATATAAAACAAAATTCTCACGCCGTTTCGACTGCAACACTAGCAGTCATCATCAGGTGTGAAAACCACAGCAAGAAAATTTGAAAAAAGTTGAAAAAAACTTTACCGAAAGAACCAAGAAACCAAGAATAGGCAACAGTAAGGCATACTTTATACCTTGTGAATTCATCGACGCGCGCTTCTACCAAAGTAGACTTTGTCGGTTACAAGTGACATCTCCCTATCGTGTTTTGAACGGCAGCGTTTGACAAGTAAAGGGAAATTGGTTGGCGATGCGAAGGGAAGTAATTTTACCTTCATAGTTAATGTCTCCATTGCTGTCCTCCTGTCCAGACATCAGCTGTTCTACTTCATCCTCAGTCATCTTCTCCCCTGCACACACAATCCGCACGTGTCACTCAAATATCCTTCATGCCCCATATCGCGGGACGTTGACTTCCCATAGAAATCACAATTTTAACGCGACACTGTCGATTCTTTAGAAATTCGCCCTGCAATTGCTTTTGACGAACATCCGTGCGGTATTTGTTTAAATATCAGTGACTATAGTTAAACCGATACACTGCATCTGTTTAATGTTTAGTGCTTCGGTAGCTCAGTTTTGGAAATGTGTCTTTGTTATCAATCTGCAGGTGATCTGCTTAGAGCCTATTTTTGCTGCAGGGAATTTGTATTTTCAGCTTTGATTTAACTTAATGAATGTCTGTGCAATAACTTTGATTCATCATGTGATGCGGTGGCTTTGTTGTACAGTATTTGCTTTTGTTCTGATTGCTTTACTATTGCCGAATTTTATTTTGTCTTTGTCATGTTGGGGATCCAGGTCACTTTTGCAAATGAGACTCATCCCGGACTCTAAATTTATCGGATGGTTAAAACAAAATAAAATTGCACCTCGTCTTCCCGCCCGACTGCGACATTTCAGTCTTTTAAATGTACAGTCAATGGCTCACCACTTTCTCAGATTCTGCATTGCTCACTCATTGGATTCCACTGCAGATTGAGACCTCTCATTGAAAACGTAATTACACGAGACCCCCCAATTTGTAATACTCATACAAATGACACAAACATGCACAGCCTGAGCACGAGTAAACAAAGATCCCCGTTATAGACTCTAACATACTGTTAGAGCAAGTGCTGTTAGCAAGCACCTATAGAGCGCCCTGAGAATGATTGTTAAAGGGAGCTTTATACATTTAAATTACGATTAAGGCCGGCACAGCACACGAAGAGGGTGGGTGGCCAACACCACGCCTGGCCGCCTTTGCCTCCCTAGTGGTGATGTTTACACACCGCACCAGGTATTCAATTGAGGCTGAGTCGACCTAGGGGAAGCCCAAGACCGGTTCAGGTAATTGTCACTGGTGTCGACCATGAGTGGATTCATGGCGCAGTGCACTATATTCTCAGATAAACGTAAAAGCATTCCACTCTATGTTGATTAACTGTGAGAAACCAATAGTGGCAACTGCATATTCTCTGTATATTCTCAGGTTAACATAATGTATGTACAACAAACTGAACATAAGAGCATTCCACTGTATGTTACTTAACTGTACATAACCAAACTCGTAATACTGTAGGTACTGAATATTTTCAGATTAACATGATCCATTGTAATGAATATGATAACATTAACCCCGCTTGGTCTTCGCACCAGATAGGCTCACAGCGATGACATCACCGTTGCTCTATTTAAGACCGAAACAGGAGAACTTTTTCACATTTCTGGCTAATCGCTGGTTGCAATCACCGGCGAAACATCACAGTACAGTAAAACCTTGGATTGCGAGCATAGTTCGTTCCAGAAATGTGTTTGTAATCCAAAGCACTCGTATATCAAAGCGCTCGTATATCAAAGCACTCGTATATCAGTTGTGATCACGTGACGCTCGGCAGTACAAAGCGTATACGTACTACTACTCGTATTGCAACACCCTCTCGCTCGTTTATCAAATTAATATTTATTTAAAAAAAATTGCTCGTCTTGTAAAACACTCGCAGACCAAGTTACTCGCAATCCAAGATTTTACTGTACTCGAATTGTAAATGTTGCGTGTTTACTCTCCGACACACCATTGTGAACTGAAATAGTGACGAATTGTCACCTCTGTTTACGTGACAAACCTTACGAGTTGGCTGCATCGGTTGGTGTCGGGTTTAATGACACATTTATACTTACGCGATCCTCCACAAAAAAAATCCTACGACTGTACAAATTTTTATTTTACCAGGTAAAGCCCACTGAGCTATAAAGCTATTTTTCAGCAGTGACCATGGCCACAAATGAAAGCTCAACAAAGTGGCTCATCACGTGGAAATGTATCGCAGCCAAATAATATAAATGCGTGATGTTGATTCTAAACGAAAAGGAAAAACCGGAGGACCCGAAGGAAAATCCACACGACCACGGAAAGAAACACGCAAACTCCAAATAAATAATAATCGCCAGGGTTGGAATCTAACATCACTACCTCCTGCATACCAGGCGAAGGTGGCTAACATCTCGCCGCCTCTATTGCCGACGGCGATGGTGGTGTCTACTCGCTCCTCTCACCGAGCGTCGCAAGGACGTGACGAAGCTCAGCGCCCATCACGGTGCCATTGCCTTCCTTGTCGAACACGCGCAGGCCCTCCACAAAGTCCTCCAGAGTGCCGCGGTCCTTGGAGTTGGCGACGTGTTGCAGCGTGGGCAAGAAGGTCTCAAAGTCCATGTCCTTGATCAGCATCTCTGCAATTCAGCATCGGTGGGGGGGGGGTGGGCGGACACTGGGGGTCAGTCCATTTCATGCGCTGGAAAAACTGACGGGAAATTGACGTATGCCACCGTTGAACGTTTAGAAGCCTCTCGTTAAACGACGAATCAATGTCAATGTCACGTTGTGACATTGATTCGCCCCCATCTCCGGAAGCCAAGGCGCCACAAAGTCTGGCTTTGACCGGAGTTGGTAGGACTCGGTGTTCTGTGATTTGCCGACGTGCGGGGAGCGCTATGGAGCATTTTGAAAAAGTCGGTGTGGTACGTGGTGTTTTGAAGTTGTTGGCGCACGATGGCGCTGCGTAGATGTGAGAAGTTATTATCCGCCACTGTTTGATTCGTGTCCTTGGACAAAGTGTCTCAAGGCATAGTTAATAAATTCTAAATCTCGTTAAGACTCGCTGTATATCCGGATCGAGCTATTTGTCCATCTTTCTATTGCCGATGAAGCACGTCCCGAAGTCTGCATTGGTGCCTGATAATATTGAGGGAATTGCATGGGAGAGTAAATGAAGGCAAACTCCTCTTTCTCCAATGTTAATAGAAAAAGCAACCCTACATTGCCGATAACAAAGCATAGTAATGTATAGAGCCGTGGACCATACAATATCCGCTGTTAATAGAAGTAGCGGGTAATCGGGTCACGGATAAGAGGAGTTCTATATTTGAAACACGTGTAGACAACTTACATTTGGGCGTTATGGTAAAAGAGATGGAGCCATTTTCTTCCCGCCGTTTTGAACAGTGAGGGTGGAGCTATGGTATGAGTTGTGTTTTTTTTGGTTGTTCCCGTTTTTTTCATGATTATTAAAGAGTTGTATTGTCATTAGACCGTCCTGAGTGCGAAAATCTTCAACGACGCAAGTGAGTGAGGTGCCGAATAAGGAAACGGACTGCACGTGGCATAGACAAACAGGTGCCACCGCGTTTTAGAGCAAAGCAAACCACCGGTGGTGGTGGCGATGGTGGTGCTGCGGTCCCCTCACCCTCTGGCTTGGGCTTGTTGAGCACTTTCAGGACCTCTGCGTTGGTCGGGTTCTGGCCGAGGGCTCGCATGACATCGCCACACTGGGAGTACGTGATCTTGACGTCGCCCGTGCGGTCAAACAGGGAGAAGGCTTCCTTAAACTCTGCATGTGAGAAAGAGATTAGAATCACAACGTGTTTTCCGAATCGTGCCATTGTTAAAGCTTGAGTAATAATAGGGGTTTTCCTCTTTTTTCTGGCAACAAAACTGAAACCTTTTTACAAGGATTCATGTCTGCATTAACCACAATACCTGCAGTCAAAATGCAAACAAAAAACATACTATGATAATATATGCATTGTCCTTGATACTGATTGGTCCACACCAAGGGACGGCTTTCTTTTGAGCCTCGACCCAATTGGTGCTCGACCAGATGACGCCAAAATGCGTTACACAGCTCAAAGTAATGAGGGCTCGGGGTGAGCATCTACATCATTAGACTTCCTTTGCCAGTACCAAAATATAATAATAGGGTTTTTCCCCTTTTTCTGGTAACAAAACTGAAACCTTTTAATAAGGATTCATGTCTGCATTAACCACAATACCTGCAGTCAAAATGCAAACAAAAGACATACTATGATAATATATGCATTGTCCTTGAAAATGATTGGTCCACACCAAGGGACGGAAAAAAGGGGAAAAACCCTATTATTATATTTTGGTACTTGCAAAGGAGGTCTAATGCTGTATAAAGCTTGAGTACTCCATCTGTTTACTACTGTGCTACGGTATATATGTAAAGCGTACGCAACTTTTTTTTTTTTACCCATGGCACACCACGGCAGGAGGAGTTGAGCCGGTTGCGCAAAAGGGGAACAGTTAGGCGGGCGAGGTGACCGGGAAAGGGAAGGGATGGCGGGACGGAAGTCCCCAAGACGGACAAAGAGGGCACGGTTCAAGATGAGCAGCAGGAAGACAGAAAGAGCACCGGGCAGGAAGGGAAGGAGGGCGAGAAGGAATGAACGGGCCAAGATGTCGGGGATGAGAGGGTGGTGATGATGATGATGAGAGGGGAGGTAAGAGAGGGAGAGAGGAAGGAGCGTGCAGAAGTGAGCTTCACAGAGCAACAGCGTTTTAAAGGGGGCGGGGAGAGGGGAGGGATTTAGGGTGGGAGTGGCTATACACAAGTCACGTGATTCACGGGAGGCTTGAGCAGATTTAGATAGCAAAGACAGATGAGAGGGTAGAGATTCAGAGTGGGGTTGGCCACACAAATATTAGGTGATTTACGGGAACCCTGACCAGATCTACATAGATTTGAAATGCATAAAGATTTTCGCATTGTATTTTGGAAGAAGTCATGTTATTTTTTTACATCCGCTGAAGATATTCCTTCTAATAAACACGTCATTTTTTGTTTACATTACTAATGTACACAATGTGCAATTATGTGTTCATGTGATATGCAAACAATTTTGGTTACGTTAAACTTGAAATTTGATGGTCATGCAGTCTGAACATTGCTTAACGGGACGTGATCTATCAATGGAAGTGACGTTGAGCAGTTATATTTGCCCATGCCCTCTGAGAGTAATGAAACCTCTTTTAACTTAAGTTGATCTCTTTGTCCATGAATGTTCCTACACTAATAATAGTGCACTGCTCTCTACATGCCCATTTAAGCTCACTCCACTGCTGGTTGTGCAATCGCACGGACAGTAAATATATCCGCAGTAAACACTGCATACAGTACAAAATAAAACGATAGATTTTTGTTCGATATCTGTTCCACCGTAAAAATGTGAAATAATATCTAGGAACCGAGGGGAGGAGCTGCGGGGGACAGCTCTAGAGGGCGGTGCCACACAGGGTGTCACGGTGGCTAGGAGATGTTAACTACCTCGCCTGCTGTACAGGAGGTTGTGGCTTCGATCCCGACCCTGTATATTTGCAGTTTGCATGTCTCTCTCCCCGCGGTCGAGTGGATTTTCCTCTGGGCCCTGCGGGTTTTGCCTCCAAATTTAGAAAGCACGCGTTTAGAGTATTTGGCTGCTATACATTTCCGCTTCGTTGAGCTATCATTCGTGATGGCCAGGTCGCTTCTGAAAAACAGCTACATACGTAGCTCGGTGAGGCCTTACCTGGTAAAATAAAAAATAATAGTTAAGTTTAGTTTGATCCTTCTTTGGAAACTCGTCTTTCGCTGCCTGTGTCCGCGCATGTTTCACTTGTGTGCACCATTCTCACGTGGCTGCATGAAGTACAGCATACCTCTTCGATGCAGATTCTTAATCTGCTCCATAAAACAGTGCTACGTGCTACCAAAGAAGGGCCATCACCCGAAACGTCGCCTATTACATATTACATTTGTATTATTGTTTAAGGGCACAGACAGTGTTTATTGACGATTGCATCGAGTTTGTATTCTTTCGCGACATAAAGTTTGGCATGGAGAGAGCGTGAGATTGGGGAGGAACCCGTGCAGACAACTCACAACTGGAACGTTACAATAAGAGCCACCACCACGTGAGACACTGAGCAGGCGGCGGTGGTGGTGGTGGTGGTGGGAGTCCAACGCAGACAATGTGGAAGCGAGACGGAGGGAGGAGGAGGAAGGAGGGAGCAGGTGATGGGGGAGTGGGTCCGGTGTTGGCAGAGGTGGTGGTGGGGGAGTCCAACGCAGAGAATGTGGAAGCGAGACGGAGGGAGGGAGCAGGTGATGGGGGAGTGGGTCCGGTGTTGGCACATTTGCGGTCCCTCGGTGCGCCTGCCGGTGACTTAATCACGGATACATTAAGCGGGGCCCTAACACTCACCCTTAAAATTAGATTAAGCAGTTGTCTAGCTGGCTGGCGGCGACTGTTGCGAAGTTGCTCCCTTTGATTGTGGGTGTTGTCTATCATGCCCCTCGATGTTTAACTCTGACGGTCGCGATTGGCTGCGGCTCCCTCGCGCGTGTAAGCGACACCGCGACTGCGGCTGCCGGTTCTTATTATTCTTGTTTGTTTGTTTGTTTTCGCCACAATCTGCCCGTCCAACCGTCGACAATTTTAATTCTGCTAATTGAATCGCTCGAGCGGAGATGAATGTTGAGTGAGTGTGGTGTGTGTGGTGTGTGTGGGAGCGAGACGGGCAAAACAGCGAGCGCTGCCAATGATTTTGTTTTGATTATCGATGTGCCAAATTACACTATGGAAAAGATTTTTGTTCCTGGGTAGAAAGTGTTCTTTTATAATTTCTGATGCCTCAAAAGTATAGAAAATGGCTATTATTCCCCACAAACTTTGTTTTTGTGACCAGGACTTTATGTGATGGAATGACACAAATGCACACCACGTGTTCTCATTGAAAATGCGTAAATTTCAAAATATCACTGTCCTGGTCACAAAAGTAAAATTTGTGGGGAATAATAACCATTTTTTTAATATATACTTTTGAGGCATAAGCAATTAGAAAATAACACTGACTACCCAGGAACAAAAAACATATTTTTGTTACACAGTGTCACACACGGATATGCCGGTGTCGCGTCAGCGGCGTAAGTTGGCGGCGGACAGCTGCAGAGACACACAATCCAAGGGGGGTGGCCGGCTCCATTCGATCCCCAGACGCGGCAGTTGCCACGGCGGTTTCGAATTTAATTTTAATTCGCACGCGTCTCTGCCCGTCCGCCCGGCCAGTAACACAATGGGTGCGCCCCGCGCTCGATAATCTAGATTTGAAGTATTCGTGACTGCAGGGATTCATACTCTTTGGTTCTTTCGGTAAAGTCACGTAGGTATAAAATAAAATAAATTAAATCACGACGTTTCGGGTGCAACACAAGCGTC
The DNA here is from genome assembly GCF_048934315.1 of Petromyzon marinus. Classification (NCBI taxonomy): domain Eukaryota; kingdom Metazoa; phylum Chordata; class Hyperoartia; order Petromyzontiformes; family Petromyzontidae; genus Petromyzon; species Petromyzon marinus. The sequence goes on from NC_133685.1 coordinate 6,920,305, forward strand.
CGTCATCAATTGTTTCTTGCTGTGGTGTAGTTTAAGATAACAGGAGAACAGGTGGAAGTGGTTAAGGAGCGGTTTGGGTATTAGGGGTAGTGATAGAGGTTGGGATAGCGATAGGGGTTGGGGTATTAGGGGTAGTGATAGGGGTTGGGGTCGTGATAGGGGTTGGGGTATTAGGGGTAGTGATAGGGGTTGGGGTAGTGATAGGGGTTGGGGTATTAGGGGTAGTGATAGGGGTAGTGATAGGGGTTGGCGTCGTGATAGGGGTTGGGGTATTAGGGGTAGTGATAGGGGTTGGGGTAGTGATAGGGGTTGGGGTAGTGATAGGGGTTGGGGTAGTGATAGGGGTTGGGCTAGAGGTAGTGATAGGGGTTCGGGTAGTGATAGGGGTTGGGGTAGTGATAGGGGTTGGGGTAGTGATAGGGGTTGGGGTAGTGATAGGGGTTGGGGTATTAGGGGTAGTGATAGGGGTTGGGGTAGTGATAGGGGTTGGGGTAGTGATAGGGGTTGGGGTAGTGATAGGGGTTGGGCTAGAGGTAGTGACAGAGGTTGGGGTAGTGATAGGAGGAGTTAGGCTAGGCCTGGTTGCAGCAGGGAAACGCTTACAGAGCCACTGACTGCTAACACAGCCCGGCCAATGTGAATGTGTTATTCAAAGTGATAGTTGACACGGGATGTTAGAAATCCATCCAAGAACCACGGGATTATTTGTTTACACTCACCCTCGATCTGGTCTGGTGAAAACTCGACCTGAAAATGTAAATGAAAATAGTTCAATGTTAGGCACTTTACATCACTTTATAAAACGGACTCCAGCGCTGTCCTACCAGACAGTCTCGCCCCCCTTCACCTGATGAAGGCCGCTTGTGTTGTGGCCGAAACGTCGTGAGAATATTATTGTGTTATTTTATTTTATCAATTTATTATTTTATTATCATTCTACGTGACTTTACCGAAAGAACCAAAGAAGATGAATCATTGCAGTCACGAAAGCTTTAAATCGAAATTTCAAACGTTGCTTCTGTCAACTCTTGAGTTTCTAAATCACATCTTTAATATTGTAATTTAGTCTAGATATACGGTTATTATAAAACACATTTAAGTAATATAAACCATGTCAATATTTAACAGCAAAAACTAAAATATATCAATTACTTTAAAAACGACTTCACGCATCATTATCCATTTCATATAACTGGTGAAATATCCGTGACCTAAATTCATGGACAATGTATTCACGTACTCATTGAATTTCAACCGCTTTAAATGACCCCATTGCGGTTATCAGCACGCATGACTTTAATGTCAGCAGCAGCACCTGGATGACAAGCAGCTGCGGAGATTCTCACGTGACATTCACCTGAGATTCTCACGTGACATTCACCTGAGATTCTCACGTGACATTCACCTGAAACTCTCGCGTGACATTCACCTGAGACTCTCACGTGACATTCACCTGACATTCTCACGTGACATTCACCTGAGAGTCTCACGTGACATTCACCTGAGACTCTCGCGTGACATTCACCTGAGACTCTCGCGTGACATTCACCTGAGACTCTCACGTGACATTCACCTGAGATTATCACGTGCCATTCACCTGAGAGTCTCGCGTGACATTCACCTGAGACTCTCGCGTGACATTCACCTGAGATTATCACGTGACATTCACCTGAGATTATCACGTAACATTCACCTGAGACTCTCACGTGACATTCACCTGAGACTCTCGCGTGACATTCACCTGAGATTATCACGTGACATTCACCTGAGATTCTCACGTAAAATTCACCTGAGACTCTCGCGTGACATTCACCTGAGATTATCACGTGACATTCACCTGAGACTCTCACGTGACATTCACCTGAGACTCTCACGTGACATTCACCTGAGACTCTCACGTGACATTCACCTGAGATTATCACGTGACATTCACCTGAGACTCTCACGTGACATTCACCTGAGACTCTCACGTGACATTCACCTGAGACTCTCACGTGACATTCACCTGAGATTATCACGTAAAATTACGTATTCATTACGTATTCATTTTTACGCGGAACCTTTCATGGACAGATCACAGAAGCGTCCTTCATTCGAACATTTCAACGCTCCGTTACAGACTAAAATATAATAGTGTAATACAAGACAATGCCATCGAGTCTTCATTGGTCTCGTGACGGGGTCACAAGTATTACCGCTCTTGAAATATTGAGGGGGTTTTCATTGAACAGAATTCGCGACAATCTAGATTTGAAGTTTTCGTGACTGCAGGGATCCATACGCTTTGGTTCTTTCGGTAAAGTCACGTAGGTAGAAAATAAAACAAATTAAATCACGACGTTTCGGGCGCAACACAAGCGTCCGTCATCAGGTGGGACAACCACAGCAAGAAACAAATTGCTAAAGTGGGCAAAAGGGGGGCTGCTTGTATCAAGAGGCTATATAGGTAAGAGAGGGGGGGGGGGGTGCGGAGCCAGGGAGGAGGGATAGAGAGGGTGGGGGTGTGGGGTAGGGGGAACGGGGGGTGCTGCACAGCGACAAAGCCAGGGCAGGGCAGCGAGCGGGGCTGGGGGTAGGAGGCTGAAGAAAACTGGAGATGCGGATTTGATGGCAAACTATGAAGCGGTTAAGGTTTCACCTGGTTAATAACATCCTTCCAAGGATTGCTCAATTTGTATCCATCTTCTCGGTTGAAGTTATGTCTGTGTTTATATGTACGTGACTTTACCGAAAGAACCACAGAGTATGGAATTCGAGATCATAATAAAAAAAATTGTCTTCTCTTGTTATTTATTTTAGCTGCGCGTCTCCTGGCCTCGTGCCTCGAAAGCCGTGGCACAGGAGGAGGTGCTGGGTGATGATGACCCTTGTGGAACGTGTTTGTGTGTGTGCTACTGCTTCTGTGTGTGTGCTACTGCTTCTGTGTGTGTGCTACTGCTTCTGTGTGTGTGTGCTACTGCTTCTGTGTGTGTGTGCTACTGCTTCTGTGTGTGTGTGCTACTGCTTCTGTGTTTGTGTGTGTGCTACTGCTTCTGTGTGTGTGTGCTACTGCTTCTGTGTGTGTGCTACTGCTTCTGTGTTTGTGTGTGTGCTACTGCTTCTGTGTTTGTGTGTGCTACTGCTTCTGTGTTTGTGTGTGTGCTACTGCTTCTGTGTGTGTGTGCTACTGCTTCTGTGTGTGTGCTACTGCTTCTGTGTTTGTGTGTGTGCTACTGCTTCTGTGTGTGTGCTACTGCTTCTGTGTGTGTGTGCTACTGCTTCTGTGTGTGTGCTACTGCTTCTGTGTGTGTGTGTGCTACTGCTTCTGTGTGTGTGCTACTGCTTCTGTGTGTGTGTGCTACTGCTTCTGTGTGTGTGCTACTGCTTCGGTGTGTGTGCTACTGCTTCTGTGTGTGTGCTACTGCTTCTGTGTGTGTGTGCTACTGCTTCTGTGTGTGTGTGCTACTGCTTCTGTGTTTGTGTGTGTGCTACTGCTTCTGTGTGTGTGTGCTACTGCTTCTGTGTGTGTGCTACTGCTTCTGTGTGTGTGCTACTGCTTCTGTGTGTGTGCTACTGCTTCTGTGTGTGTGTGCTACTGCTTCTGTGTTTGTGTGTGTGCTACTGCTTCTGTGTGTGTGCTACTGCTTCTGTGTGTGTGTGCTACTGCTTCTGTGTGTGTGCTACTGCTTCTGTGTGTGTGCTACTGCTTCTGTGTGTGCTACTGCTTCTGTGTGTGTGTGTAATGCTGTGTGTGTGCTGCCGCTGCTGTGTGTGTGTAATGCTGTGTGTGTGCTGCTGTGTGTGTGTGTAATGCTGTGTGTGTAATGCTGTGTGTGTAATGCTGTGTGTGTAATGCTGTGTGTGTAATGCTGTGTGTGTGTGCTGCTGTGTGTGTGTGTGCTGCTATGTGTGTGTGTGCGCTGGGTACCTTGACCGTAGCGGGGTCGAAGCTGGCCTCCTTGGGCGGCTCGGGGGGAGGTGGCTTGGGAGCGACGGCGGCGGGCTCGGCCGCTTTCTTAGCCGGGGGCTTCGGTGCCATCTCTCTCTCTCTCTCTTCTTGATGTCCTGGGACCCTCCTTGTGTGCCGCGACAAGAAGGTGGCGGAGCGAGCGAAAAGTCCCGGAGTCTTATAGGGGTCCTCTGCGAGCGGGGGGGGGGGGCTGGGCGGAGCGAGGCCGTGCACCCACTGCACGTGTTGATTATTTTATTACGACACCGGCGCAGTGAGCGAAGGGTGAGTGTCAATCTCCCCGTGGTTGACACCGGCATCACCCTGGCTCAGTGTCCTTCATTGCAAGGCCACCGCGGGGGGGGGGGGGGGGGGCACCGGCGGCCCCCCCAACAATACACAACACGTGACACCCCCCCCTCCACCGTTTTAAATGTGTGGCGGCCCTCACACTGATGATGTCATATCGGCGAAAGTCCCCCCCCCCCCTCTGAAAATGAGTGAAGGATTCTGCTCTGGCTAGAGGCACGATGCACGCGGATTTCACATCGCGTGTTTGTACGCACTCAATGTTGGACTTACTTCGCACCGAGCTCATCGGAGGTGCGGGAGAAGGACGGAAAACTGAGCACACACACACACAAAAACACTGCTCTAAAGAAACGTTGACGATGATGTGTGTGTTCTAGTATCTCATGTTCAAGGAAAAATCTGAAGATGTCGTGTGGTCAAATATTACTTTAATATTTTACTTTATTTGCATTTTAGCATTGTGGCGTACGCGGCCACCGTGGAGATGACAAGTTCCAAAATAATCTGTGTATGAGCCATGTGTCCTTTCTCAATGACATTGGCCATCATGACCTTCTTCCATTTAGCTCTGTCCATGACATTTACTCAAGAACTCTACATCGGATACTTCTCCCAGTTGCATCAGATTGTTCCAATTGCTTATACTACTTAATTCGTTGTCTTCCCTGACTTCTTGCTACTATTATTTTCCCAGTCAAACCTTTATATTGAGTCTCTTGTTTTCTCATTACATGTCCGAGAAATGTTACTTGCCTTTCTCTAAATTATTCGTATGCATTTTCTTTTTGTACTTACTAAATATGCTGACAATTCGGTTCCTATTCTTAGTTTTTTTTCGGTAAAGTCACGTTGAAGAGAAACAACAAAATAATAAAATATATATAAAACAATAAAAAAATTATCACGACGTTTCGACCATAACTCAAACGGTCATCTTCAGGTGTGTTGGTTTAAAAATAAATTTATGCAAACCAACACACCTGAAGATGACCGTTTGAGTTATGGTCGAAACGTCGTGAGAATTTTTTTATTGTTTTATATATATTTTATTATTTTGTTGTTTCTCTTCAACGTGAATTTACCGAAAAAAAACTAAGAATATGAATTACTGCAGTCACGAAAGCTTTAAATCAAAATTCGGTTCCTCTTTCATAATATTGAAATATGATGTTAATAAACATAACGTCCCAAAATGTTGGCAATATTACTCTTTTAAACTACTGTTACATTTTATGTTGAGGGACTGATGTGTGAAGGAGGGCACATTACCTGCTCATTAAAACAAAAAAACATTAAGGAGATGTTCACGGAACGTAACTGCGAAATCCAATGCAAGTTTTGTGTGGTCGCTTTGCGATTTGCGCCACTGGATGGAGGGTTGCGTCGCAAAGTTGATGGTTAAATTCTGACTTTCCCCTTCGCCTGCCAGGGATAATAACCCGCCGGTTTGAAAATGCCTTCAGTTTGTGGGTGCTCTTGAAAGTTGCCACTGTCGTACCATATTAGCAACAACACCAACAAAAGTTTCGTTGGCTGGCTGACTTGGGAGGCCACACGCCGCCCAGCACGCAGATGCGAAGGGGCACGCGGGTGGCCGGTACGGGGGGGGGGGGGGGTGGGGGGCGCCCGGTGAGGGATGCGTGGGGGGGGGCACCGAGGGAAAGCGAGGGTGGGGGGTGTGTGGGGTGGAGTGTGCGTGGGGGTGCGTGGTTGTGGGGGGTGCGTGGAGGGTGCGTAGGGTGGTGGGATGCGTGGGAGTGGGAGAGCGTGGGGGGGGGGGGTCCCGTGGGGGTGGGGGGTGGGTAGGGGATGCGTGGGGGTGGGGGGTGCGTGCGGGTGTAAGGGGGCGACTGGGGGGATATGCGAGTTGTGGAGCGGGGGGCACTGGGGGTTGTAACGCGCAAGAGGGGGGCACCCAGAGGTGCTGGAGAGGGGAGGGCGTTGAGAGTCGGGGGACGACTGTCGTTCTAACGAGGGGTACTTTCAATTTATGTTTAAACAAAATCAAGTTTTGCTGGCCGGTTGAAGGTGGGGAGAGTCTGACGGTCCAAGTGATGTGCGGGTTGCAAGTACTGCACAATATTATACACAAATTGTGCAACTTAAAAAAAAAACTGGGGTATTATGGCCGTGGTTATAATTAGGCCATGGCTGAATTATTACGGGGTATCATGTGCGTGAGAAAACGTGCGTCTGTCTTCAATCAACATCGGCATCCCTCACGACAAATATTATTGAATGCGAGCACGCCGTGAACTATACTGGGAACACAAGAAGAGTGCCCGATATAGACATCTGAAATAACGGACGCCAGTCCACTCTTCCCTATAAACCAGGTGTTTTGGTTCCAGCGATATTTTTATTTTCATCTGCACAGTTGCTGGGTGCACAGGCCCGAAGGCCCCCGAAACGCGCAGGCAAATCGGCAATAAACATCGCCAAGGTCATCGCAATAGGTAAGAGTTTCTCTGGAATGGATCGAGGTTTATATTGTTGGAGCTCGGCAAAGAGAGACGATGGGAGGGCATTCCAAAGTCTTGTCTAGAGAGGCAGATTGAAAACTAATTTATTTTTCCGTTTAGTTGTGTTTGTTCTTCCGATTAGCACGGTTGGTTACGTACCGTGCGAAAAACGTTATACATACATAGAACGTAATTTCCAAGTCTATTGACCACATAGATGAGTCCTCAATTACACGCATTATGTGTTGACACTGCTGCTGATGCGTTGGGCGGTGGTGCACAAGCACAATTAACAACCGCAACAAACTCAACACACTCGTCAATGACCCACACGCGGTGTGCCCTTTCAAGAGCAGGTGACTTGGAGGGCCCAGAAAGTCAGCTCGAGTCGCTCGGCAGAGTCGTGAAATCATCGCTTGCCACTTCAACGTCGCCCGATTCCAGTGGTGGACACTCGACAGTCTGATACCTTCATGCTCCCCCCCCCCCCGCTGATCTAAACATTGCGCTCAGTACAGCGATGTCCTGTGAAAAATGTAAATACTTTACAAGTGCGGAATTTTGATTTAAAGCTTTCGTGACTGCAAGGATTCATCTTCTTTGGTTCTTTCGGTAAAGTCACGTAGATTGAGTATAAAATAATAAAATAACTCGATAAAATTCTCACGACGTTTCGGCCACAACGGCCGCTTGCGTTGTGGCCGAAACGTCGTGAGAATTGTATTGTGTTATTTTATTATTTTATTCTCATTCTACGTGACTTTACCGAAAGAACCAAAGAAGAAGTGCGGAATTACACATTAATGACGGCTTTGTCAAACCATCCTCACAAACGCCTTCCCAGCTCTGCCCGTACTTGATTGGTGATTGGTTTGACGAGTGGATTCTGCGTCTTGTTTTGGCGCAAGGCTTGTGTACTTGACACCCACATGGCTTGACGTGTCACGTGTGAGGGGAGACGAGGCGACACGTTGCGATAAACCAACGACACCGCCATGTTAGGGTTCTTAACACTTCCCACAGCTTTACAAGTGGTATGCGTTTCCCCGGCCGCCCATCTCCTTGTCTCCTCTCTCTCTCCCTGTGTCTCCTTGTCTCTCCCTGTGTGTCTCTCTCTCTCCCTGTGTCTCCTCTCTCTCTCCCTGTGTCTCGCTGTCTCTCCCTGTGTCTCCTCTCTCTCTCTCCCTGTGTCTCCTCTCTGTGTCTCCGTGTCTCTCTCTCTCCATGTGTCTCCGTGTCTCCTCTCTCCCTGTGTCTCCCTGTCTCTCTGTATCTCCTTGTCTCCTCTCTCTCCCCCTGTGTCTCCCTGTCTCTCTCTCTCTCTCCCTGTGTATCTCTCTGCGTCTCCTTGTCTCTCTCTCTCTCTCCCTGTGTCTCTCTCTGCGTCTCCTTGTCTCCTCTCTCTCCCTGTGTCTCTCTCTGCGTCTCCTTGTCTCTCTCTCCCTGTGTCTCTCTCTGCGTCTCCTTGTCTCCTCTCTCTCTCCCTGTGTCTCCGTGTCTCTCTCTGTATCTCCTTGTCTCCTCTCTCTCTCCCTGTGCCTCTCTCTGCGTCTCCTTGTCTCTCTCTCTCTCCCTGTGTCTCTCTCTGCGTCTCCTGTCTCTCTGTATCTCCTCGTCTCCTCTCTCCCTGTGTCTCCCTGTCTCTCTCTGTATCTGCCTGTCTCTCTCTACATCTCCTCGTCTCCTCTCTGTCCCTGTGTCTCTCTCTGCGTCTCCTTGTCTCCTCTCTCTCCCTGTGTCTCCCTGTCTCTCTGTATCTCCTTGTCTCCTCTCTGTCCCCGTTTCTCCGTGTCTCTCCCTGTGTCTCCTTGTCTACCCTCTCTCCCTGTCTCCTCTCTCCCTGTGTCTCCCTGTCTCTCCGTGTCTCCCTGTGTCTCCGTGTATCTCTCTGTATCTGCCTGTCTCCCTGTCTCTCTCTGTATCTGCCTGTCTCTCTCTGTATCTCCTTGTCTCCTCTCTCTCCCTGTGTCTCCGTGTCTCCCTGTATCTCCGTGTCTCTCTCTGTGTGTGTCTCTCTCTCTGTGTCTGCCTGTCTCTCTCTGTATCTCCGTGTCTCTCTCTGCATCTCCTTGTCTCCTCTCTCTCCCTGTGTCTCCGTGTCTCCCTGTGTCTCCCTGTATCTCCGTGTCTCTCTCTGCATCTGCCTGTCTCTTGCTGTATCTCCGTGTCTCTCTCTGCATCTCATTGTCTCCTCTCTCTCCCTGTGTCTCCCTGTGTCTCCCTGTATCTCCGTGTCTCTCTCTGCATCTGCCTGTCTCTTGCTGTATCACCACGGGGCCGAGTCCTCGTGGTTGCCCAAGGCCGGGTTTCTCCCCGCTGAAGCCGATCCCTGGGGGCGCCGCCGAATCTCGCCGCTTTTCTACCTCCACTCCCGGGGCTTCCCTTTCGACCTTCGCTCAATTTCTCGAGTTTCCGCGAGCACCCTGTGACCTCTGTGACCTTCACCGTGGCCTCAATGTTGACCCAATTGCCTCCTCCCGATCGCATGGGGAAAAAAAACCCGCGTTGCGCGTTGCACCTCGCAAGGGAACATAAGTCGGCAACCAAAATCACGAGAAAAGTTATTTTTTTCTTTTTTCGAATTCGGTAGCAAACCTCCCCCCACCCCCCCCCCCCCTCAATATTTCAAGAGCCGCACATGCATGTCGAATACGAGACGGGTGGTCCCTTAATATGGAGGAGGCTCGTGAAGGACGCTGCTGCTGCTACTGCGTAGTTGCAGGGAGTCGCCCTCCAGCAACAACGGAGGGCAGAGGAGCAACGCTCACAACAACGAGCGGAATGCCGGGCGGCTAAAATACAGCAAGTTTGCACAGTAGGGGGTTCAACTGGGCGCATCTACCGGTCATCTCAGTCAGCCAACCCATGGCACCTGGGTCTGTCCCGATACCTCCTGTGAGCGAGCTTTAGACACTTCACGTGGCCTCAAGGTGCACCTGGCCTGGCACAGGCGCCGTGGTGACGTTACCGTCGCTTCGTGGCGAATGGCGGCTGTTGTTATTGGTCCTTAAACACTAAACGGCCACGAAGCCAGTTTCCTTGATGAGCCGCACGTGGCTCCGGAGCCGCAGGTTGCCAAGCCCCTGTGCCACGGGGATACCACGCCAAGTGTCACGTTGCATCTTGGAGGCAACGTTGTAAAGGGGGCAGCTGGGGAGAGGTGGGCAACTGGAGACTTCGCACCGTGGACCGCCGAGAGATGCGTGTTTGTGCGTCTGTGTGTGAGTGAGAGAGAGAGCGAAAGTGTTATCCGTGCCTGTCGCGACCTCGGGCACTGATCTCCGCCGCTCACGATATTATAAATATTCTAAACAAGCGTTGACATCCAGCTAAGAAAAATGTAAACTGCAAGCATTATGTAATCGAGCAATGATGGACCGCTCACCCCCCAGGGAAAAGTAGTTGTCTGTAATATAAGCCCTGTGCGTTGAAATCCCACGATCTAGGCGTCAAAGAGCCGATTGGTAAAACGTTATATCATGTGACCTTTTGCCAGTATCAAAGTACGACAAAAAAGAAAACTGGCAATTTATTATTTTTCATACTTTAATATTGGCAAAAAGTTCCCATGATATAGCTGCTCACCCCGAGCTAGAAATACTCTGATACGTGCATTGTCTTTGTACTGTTCGCCTTTGGGGTTCTCTGGTCTGACACTGGTGAGACAAGGCCAGATAGAAGGCTGTATGGCCTTTTCTCTCATCGGGCAATGCATATATTAATTATGAGAGCATGTGTTTGCGTGTTCACCATAAGTACGTGTGGTTAATGCAGACTTGATGATTTGCAAAAGCTTTCTATTTGATGTTTGAACATCTTAACACATCCTGTTTTATTGCCAGAAAGTGTAAGCGCCTATTAATAATTAAGGTAAAACGTCGTTTTAACTCACCGTCAGTGCTGACCCCTCATTGTCCATACATTGCTACGTTACTTTAAACGATTGCGTTCACATTTTATAAAAGCACGGAAAGCTGCTCTTGCCTGCCTCTTCATATCATCATTTAAATTCTGGTCCGCCTTTAATAACTGCAATAGTTATAGAGACTCAAATGCAGAGACCAATTGTCGAGCGAATTTGTATGAAAAAAATGTGGTTGGATTTATGCCGATAATTATTAATTTCCTGTAGGGGAGTTCAATTGTTTTGTTAAAATTTACTTTGCCACTGCACTGTGGCGTAAGAAAATTAGAAATGGTTGATATTGTCTTCACGTACGAGGTAGGTGGTTGGCGGAGTTGTGGGTCTTAGTGAAGAAAATGAGGAATGCTCTTGAGTCGAGACACAGCTTTTCCTGCGCAAGGCAAGTCGCTCGCTCCTGGTATTGCTGAACAGAACTCTGGCTATGAGCAGATACGGAGCACTCGGTCATCGATGGGCAACAGCATCAGTGTGCGTGAGGGCATGTAGTTGTGTATGCATGTGGGCATGTAGTTGTGTATTGATGTGGGGTAGAGCCGTAGTGTAGCGGTTAGTGCGCTAAGAACCCCGGCGACCCGAGTTCAATTCCCGCTTGCGGCCACCAACACCAGTGTCGATTATCTGAACCGGTCCTGGGCCTTCCCCCTATTAGGTCGACTCAGCCTCAAATGCGTACCTGGTACGGTGTGTAAAAACATCGCCACTGGAGAGACAAAGGCGGTCGGGCGTGATGCTGGCCACCCACCCACCCCCTCATGTGCTGTGCCGGCCTTCATATGTGCTCGCTAACAGCACTTGTCCCAACAGTGCGTTAAGGCTATACTGGGGAATCTTTGTCTTTGTAGGGTGTGTGTGTGTGTGTGGCACTCATCAGGGGAGGTGAAGGCCTCTGGCAGGGTTAACGTTTTCAAGCAGCAACTGCACCCCATCCCGCCAGGTGGCTTGCCCTGGAGTTCCCTCGCGTTCGCCGTGGCAGGAACGACGTGGGGGTCACGCTGGGAGCTGTGCCACCGCGTCCACTCCTAACCGTGTCAGGGTCACGTGCCCTTCTGAGCTCTGGTCTCGTTCTCTCCTCCTGCCATCTGAGGCAGGGGTACGGGAACAGCCATTTGTTATTATGCAGTCCGTTCTCCTATAACGCAAGTAGTTGCGTTCTTGAAGAACACCGCGCTATGGAAAAAATCGCGTTCGAAAGCACAGCCTGCGATTGCACGTGAGATGCGCACGCAGGGCTGAACAAAGACCGAGGCGCGTGGAGTAGCATCTAGAAGCATCCAGCAGCATCCCGATGCCTCGTGCGATGCTTCGCCGAGGCAGCCGTACGAGCACTTATTTACTACTCGCGCCACGTAGTTCCGTTCACTCAATCGCGTTATATCCAATTCGCATCCGCGTTGTAATCAAATGTGTGCCCCTAATACATTCATCACGTTACATCTAATTAGCGTTTTGAAAAACACGCGGCGCTATCGCAGGATAGACTAATTACGCTTGCGTACCAAGGAAAGACGATATGTTAGGAGGCTCCTGCTACGTTTTTTCCAGTAGAGGGCGAAGATTGCGGTGTGTTTCCCAACAGTGGCGCATCTACCGACTTCAACGCTGTTGACAAAGCAACATCCGACTGTGGGCCCCCCTCGTTTTATCCCAACTCACTTTTTACTGATGTAGCTACTGCGGATGTTTTTAGTCCGCATACAATAATGTTAGGCTACCACTATATATATGTTTATTTTAGTTGCACCGTGTATTTAGTTTCGAAGAAGACAGTCCCACAGTGACAGTTATTAATTTAAACAAAAATGTTTAAAGGTGCAATGCGACTCGCAATTAAGTTACCGTGCGTCTTGCTTTCATGCCGGCCGCATCGGTCTAGGATATCCTCAAAGGGGGTGGATCGCGCAACTTCACACGTTGCTCTGTTAGCACGATAGCCGGATGCGTTAGTCGGGCTTGGTCCATGGATGACCGCAGGTCATTTTTTTATGAATCAATTTTTCTTAACATGTGTTCACTCGTTTATCTGTTGATTCGGGGGCCCCTTGTGGCCGACTGGGCCCCTATGCGTCGCAGGCCTTCACCTCCTCTGAGGAGTGCCACACACACCCTTTAAATACAAAGATTCAAAGATTCCTACGTATAGCCCCATAAATGACGTCACGCACCTGGGGGGGGGGGGGGGAGTCAGACATTTGTGACGATGTGTGACGAGGGGGGGGGGGGTGTTTGAGACATGTGACGTCACATCAAAATGCGCAACTTTAAATAAATATAGACAACGTTTTACTTAATTAAACAGACTTTTTATTAAATGTTTCTCCTACAGAAACAGAGTGCAGCACTACAATGACAATAGTTTAAAGCGATTTTGGGGGGGGGGGGGGCAGAGCTTTGTGACGTCATATTTGAGGGGGCCGGGGTCTGACTTTTTGTGACGCCGTGACGAGGGAGGGGGGATCAAAAATCGTCCAAAATCGCGTGACGTCATTTATGGACGGCCCCTTAACAGACTGTTGGGGGCAAGTGCTGTTAGCGAGCAGCACCTAATGAAGGCCGGCACGGCACACGAGGGGGTGTGTGGCCAGCACCACGCCCGACCGCCTTTGTCTCCCCAGTGGCCACATACCACGCAACCATAACTGTGTCGCTGTTTACCAACTTAGCGAAGGCGTCCCTCGTAGCACGCTGAAGAACAGCGCGGAAGTCGAATCGCTCCGCATGAAGTCTATTTTCCTGCAGGAATTCTACATGTTACATACCGTGTCGACCCATACGGTTTACCTGTATTCTTGTACAAGGGAAATTGAATTTTCAGGTCCACACGGCTTACAGCCGTTCCAATACGGGTTAAAAAAAAATGTCTCTTTGTGTTTCTCCCTTGTGATGGGACTTTGTAGGATGAATGTTGAGATTTATAAGAGCACGGGGTGACCAATAAGGTCTCAATTGGTCTGTAATAAGGTAGCCACTGATAAGGGGTTGATAGGTATGGTGTTATAAGGGGACATGCGCTACGGAAGAAAAATTAAGTATAATTTCAAGTGTCAAATTAAGTATAATTTCATTTCATTATCTTCGCCCTGGATTTACAAAATACGTATACATGTAACACTTAATTATAATATCAAGAACATTACAAAAAAGGAGCTTCATCGCAAGTAATAATAATTCAGATGAAAAAGATTACTTAATAAGGAGTAACTTCAGGGCTTCTTGAGCGCTTCTGTGGGCTGCTTGCAGCAGCAGCATCATCAGGCGTGATGCAGACAAAGTGGACATGTAGTGGGTCCAACTGAGTCGCAGACATTGTTCCTTTTAGAGGCAACACTACCGTAACACCGTAACACAAAGGGGTAACTGCCCTTTACCAGACTACAGCGAGTTACTGCTACGAAGGGTCGATCGCTCACTCGGGTCTCCGACCACGTGGTTGCCTCGTAAGACGGAGAGCTTCAGCTTGAGACGTGGAGCTTCCCGCTTGTAGATTTTGAGCTTCCCGCTTGTAGAATGCAGCGACCCCGGTCCCTCTCAGGGACCCGCCTTATATCCCTCTCTGGTCGGGGCCGCTCCGCCCTTGGCCCCGCCCGCCTTCCCGAACATTCTCGTTCCTTCTCGAACCTTCTCAAGAGCTCTCGTCGGACACGTGATCACCCACCAGTCCCCCCACCTGGGGCCCCCTGTGTGGACATTCCGGATCACGTGTCGACGGGGTCAACCAGAGTGCTATGGCCCGGGGCAACCCTGCCCCTGGGGTGTCACTCACCCCCTCCCCTTCCCCCTCGGGGGAGCCCCCACCACACGCTGTGCGTGGCGTCCGCACTATCCCAGTGCTCGCCAAGCCCCGCTAGGGCTGGTATTACACACAGCCACCCACACGGTGCTGTCCCCGCTAGGGCTGGTGTTACACACAGCCACCCACACGGTGCTGTCCACGCTAGGGCTGGTGTTACACACAGCCACCCACACGGTGCTGTCCCCGCTAGGGCTGGTGTTACACACAGCCACCCACACGGTGCTGTCCCCGCCAGGGCTGGTGTTACACACAGCCACCCACACGGTGCTGTCCCCGCTAGGGCTGGTGTTACACACAGCCACCCACACGGTGCTGTCCCCGCTAGGGCTGGTGTTACACACAGCCACCCACACGGTGCTGTCCACGCTAGGGCTGGTGTTACACACAGCCACCCACACGGTGCTGTCCCCGCTAGGGCTGGTGTTACACACAGCCACCCACACGGTGCTGTCCCCGCTAGGGCTGGTGTTACACACAGCCACCCACACGGTGCTGTCCCCGCTAGGGCTGGTGTTACACACAGCCACCCACACGGTGCTGTCCACGATGTAGGAACATCGAACGGCACGACCCTTCCGGGCCGGCACCGTATGGTGATATCCCCGATGTCACTACAGACAGATCTAAGACGGCAAAGCCCCTGCAACTGGTGCGCTGGAACGACGCGGTGATGCCATCAGACGTATCAGGGTTTTTTTTACTTTTAATTTTTATCATTGACAAATATTTTTTTGTATTTTGTTCGTTCGTTTCTCAATCTGCTTGTCCTGGTGAGGGTCGCGGCTGTATTTGTATTTTGGAAAAGTGAAATTTGACGAAAAAAAATTCGTTTCTCGTGGGCGCATAACTTTGCAACGACACACGTGCGTCCCTTAAAAGATGAATCGCGTAACTGTACATTCACGGTATGGGGGGTGGGTGGTGGGGGGGCGTTACATGAGCCACGCTTGTAATTGGCGAGTCACTTTAACACATTTGGCCAAGATGGAACCTGACGCTTTGCACACAATTGGGTGACTCTTCTTCGACTGACGTCACGGATTCCTTGACATCCACAGGGGGACTTTGAAGCAGTTGGTGCGCAGTGTACAGTTGCATAAACCCCAGCGTGATTAACCAGGGTAGCCTGCCGGTTTCGAACAGCCGTTCGTGAATAGCGAATGGGGTGGTGGTGGGGGGGGATTGGACCATCATTTGTCTGTCCTCAGACAATCTCGAACGATGGGCGTTGACAAACATATGCCGTTAAACGCACATGAATCACTCGCCTGGGCTCGTTAAAAAAAAGCAGCTGCAAATTTACCCTCTGCCATTTCACGGCATGACCGTGATCACAAACTTTGAAGGTCAGGCTATAACTTGCCAAGAAAATGGTGTAGATTCCATTCGGAAGAGGACGTTTCCATGGGTGGGACACACGTGCATGAGGGAGGACACTCGGAGGTCAGTGGCACTCAGGGATCAGATGCCAAGGGTCATTTGTAATCCGTGTGATGGGATAATGGAAGAACATACTTTGGATGATGGGTTTCGACTTTTAAATGGCTCTGAGACTCAGCAGTGAAAATGCAGCGATTGCAAGGCACAGTGACATAATTGGCAGTCTTTAATGACCTCGTGACCTTGAACATTTGGATCCTCAACATTTGTATGCCGACTGATTAATTCAGCATGGCATTTGGCAATGAAACACCCATGCTGAATTCTTTATTACTGCTTTAAGTCTTTAGTTTATTGTCCTTCCTCGCTCCTCCGATAAGCATGGTTGGCTACGTACGGTGCGACAGAAGTTCAACATACATTACGATCTACAGAGGCTGTTTGTACACCTCTGCAGCACTCTGCTGAACGTGACCAGAGGCTTCACCCCGTGTGTTAATTGCTCTTGTCTGTAAGACCGAGCCACTGCGAGGTAATATTTGTGGAATGGCCGACCCCATGTTGATTAGACTTAAAAGAAAAAGCTGTTTGTAAACATTTGTCCGGAAGGTCCATTCGTCAATGGAACTAAATATTATTATACATTGTCAGTTAAAATGTTGATGTCATGCTGCACCGGTGTACCCCCAATACGTCCATTTGTAAAAATAAACAAAGTAACCAAATGTGATTTGTTAAAATAAATATGACAATGTCCTGACTTTTGGGCCACGCTCTATGTTGATAATTGCACGGTTGCTTTCCAAATTGTTTTGTAAAACCTCTTAATGGGATGGCGGATGATCAAATCCAGTGTGATCTGAATCGTGCACCCGCATTTATTATTTATCTTCAGGACGATTGCTGAGCACAAAGACCCCAAAAATGTCAAGCGGCCATTAACAAACAGCACTAATTGCTTGGAGGGAATTCCAAAGTCGAGGAAATAACTGGAACACAACGAATGTAATAGCTGGTATTGTAACGCGAGTGCATTGTATTGAACACACAGTGTGTGTTACGTAATGCTTCCTGCTTCTGGAGGGGGGTGCTGGGAGGTGGATGGGGTGAAATTGAGCTGTGGGAGAGAGAGACGTGCGGCTCCACAGTGCCAGGTGGGACATCCATAGGCAGCCTTCCCAATGTACGTGTGTGTGTGTGTGTTGAACTTCGGATACTCCATCTGAGCTGGACCCAATAAACAAAATTAATGACGAGTGTGTTGAGGACAATAAACGAAACAGAAAAAGCAGTTCTAAAGAAATACGTTTTCAATTTAGGACGACTCGGAATCTCAAGGAGGAACCGTAGACAAGCAGGGAAGCAGCTACGTAGTGAGCCAATGCCAACAATTAATTGCCCTGGCTCTGCGGTTCTCTATATATTAAGATATCGGTCAGTTATTTAGTGTGAATGTGTTTGGTAGCTCTTTCACTCGAATATACTCGACATGTTTCAAATGCCCCATGTCGACAATTGCTCAGTTTTCACAGCGATATTTGATATTTCTAATGCTATGGCAATATAGTATCTAATATCAGTCTAGCACAGCAATTGCAACTGCACGAGTGAATCGCCTATTATATTTTGTTCTCACTACACAAGCAATGGAGAGACTCATTCTCTCACACACGCAGAAAATTATGACATTTCGCCAACCACGATTTCATATTTGAAAGAAGTTCAACACACACATACATACACGTCCTGAGTAAAGCGATTGTAAATTGACACATTAGAATGGTTACAACGTAGTAAAATAAAAAAAAGTCCGTTGCATATTCAAACGCAGCGATATAATAAATTGTAATGACGAGGTGAGAGTCATTGCGCGCTGTTCATCGCGGCGCTTAACCCGCGACCGGAATTCTCCGCGGCGTTCGCATTTTCTGACGTCAACAGCTGGCGGATTCCCGCAGTATTATTTATGGCACTACACCCACTTTGCTGGCCTCCCAAACAAAGGCACGTGGAACAAAGTGGTCCTTGCTTGGTCCCGCGGGGAGCCAGGCACGTGTTTCGGTCACTCAACGCTTTTTTTTAAGGGAGGGCTGGCGAGGCACCCCCCCACCACCCCCCACCGCAGAGACAATGCGAGGAGGGCGGCTTATGCTCCGGTAAATTTATAGTGAGCCAACCTTCCCGAGCATGTGTTAGGTTAATTTTGTATGCGCGCCCTTCATAGGGGTCACCGTGCTCAATGGGCACTCGTATTCGCGGTGCGTTGGTACAAAGGGGATACTCGTTATCGAGTTTGTACGTACGTACGTACGAACGGTCGTACGTTGAACTTCCTAAATTGACTATGATTGCAGAAACTTTGCTCAGCAAAATTCACTTGTCACCAATATGCGTGTTGTGTATCGACTTTGATCGTAATGGCGACCGCAGCGCTTGAATGTTGATTGAAATTATTAAAATTGGTCATAATTGAGTGAACTTATCATTTGGAGGTCGCATATGGAATCATGCACTGATTGAAAACCGTTCTCTTCACACACATCGCTATCGTCTGTCTCATGATCAAGATGACTTTTCCAAATAGATTACAACCTCTTCCTTGTGGTATCTTTATTTTATCGTGCTGTTGGTCTGCCTTCAATAATTGCATCGTACATAGCCAACTCTGTGAATCGGAGGTGCGGGGGAAGGACAACAAACTATGGGTCTCTGCTGTGTGAGTCTATGGGTCTCTGTGTGAGTCTATGTATGTTGAACTTCTTTCGCACCGTACGTAGTCAACCGTGCGAATCGGAGGTGCGAGGGGAAGACAACAACACATATCCATGGATGCTGCCGTGTTCTCTCGTGTCCCTCCCAGAATGTAATTTTGCATGGCAGATTATTTCTTGATGCTGCTGCATTGGCAGTGGCGCTCGAGAGCAATGCACGCAAAATCTCAACACACAGCGCGGACTTTAAAATAGGAAAAAGAGACACAACAGGTAACATTTCAGGCAAATCAGCCGTCTTCATAGCACACGGAGAGGCTGGAGAGAGCGCGTGAATAAGAGTTGGAGATTGCACTGTAGGCTTATTTTACCTTGAATACAAATTAAGTTCATGTCGTAATACAACGTTAAGGATTTATCAGCATGTAAATATCTATCTATAGATAACTCTTCATATGCCAATGTAAAACTGTTGATCGGAGAAACATCTTTAATTCAATTCTTTACAGACCCCATGGTGTATAGTGCAGTCCCCAACTCTTGTTCATTATATCTCTTTAGCCGTTCTATCTATATGCTGAAAAGAATGAGCATTGTCCTAAACATCACCGATTATACATATGTAGTGACAGGGTGACACCTGCCGCCCTGAAGGGGTAACTACGGTTATGGCTGCATTACATAATGCCTTATTGTTAAGGACCGTATCGGGGGTAAAGGTGAAGGGAGGAGTCAGTCGAGAAGCTCCGGAAACCATCCTGAAGGTTCTAGAAAGGGGGCGTGGCCAGCGGTGGAGCTTGGCCGAGCCAGTCAGATATAAGGAGCACCGAACCAGAGTTTCGTGGCTGTTAGTGTGGGGTCTGGGTCCTGGTTGCGTCGCTGCCGTCGTTATCTCTTCGTCTTTGACCACGTGGCTGTTCTTCTGCAAGATCAGCTCCGTCGCCGCCGCTACGCTCGTCACCCATCCAACGTGGCGCAGGACGGAGATGGGCTGCGTGTTTGGACAGCCTGGGTGTAGCCACGTTACGCAGTGTATCGCCCTGTGTGCTCTTAATAAATAAGAAGCCTTCTACTAGACGCGTGTCGGAAGTCGCTCACTACACATATAGATATTGTTTATAGCCAGTGTTATTGATGAAAGTGCGTATTCTTTTAGTCATTTTGAATACCAAACGCTTCGGACATACGTCGCTTGTTCATATCTATCTTGAGACCAACTTTGACATAGCGTGGAATAAAAACGGAAAATTGTGCAAAAAAAGTCAGTGATGTCCTGCTCCAATGAGCGTCGAGGCGGTGCTCACCTTTTGCTTCCAGCGAAGATTCAGTGAAAATTCATCTCTTTACAACTGCCTTTTGTGTTTTGTTGTCCTTCCCCCGCACCTCCTATTAGCGCAGTTGGCTACGTAAGGTGTGAAAGAAGTTCAACATAGTTTTACACCTATGCTTTCGCGACCAATATCATCCATAATAGAGGTTTTTGGGTTCGATCACGTAAATATATAAATGTGTCGTTAAAACCCGTCACTAGTACAGCACACCGGTGTGTTGGGGAGCCATGCCATAACATTTACAAACTGAGTACGACGTTTTGCCAGTAATTACAGCTAACTTCATCAGGCGACAGACAGATTTGTGGAGAAGTCTTACTGTTTCGTTCCTTGCTAATGTTTTACGTTCCAAGGTGCTGGTTGACTTGGCAATGATTGCTGTTGTTTTACGTTCCAAGGTGCTGGCTGGAATGTAAAACAACGGAAATCATTGCCAAGTCATCATTTCCCAAGGAAGAGCAATACCTGATCAAACCAAGGGCATCAAAACCAGTAATACTTTATGGGCTACCAAAAATTCACAAACCTGATGTCCCATTAAGACCCATAGTACAAACAGGCCCTGCCACTTACAAATGAGCACAATACATAACGAAACAAATAAAACCCTACATCGGTAGGACTTCTTCATTCATCAAAAACCCTGAACATCTCGAAAATATCATTAAAGATATTAAGCTTAACCCTAATGATGTTCTCGTAAGTATTTATGTGACCTCTCTGTTCACGAGGGTTCCGGTCAACGAGTCAATTAACTTACTCGATACTCTGGTAACGAACAAAGGTTTAGCCAAGGACATCTCAAGACTAGCTGAACACTGTCTAAAGAACACCTACTTCTTGTGGCAAGGTGATGTCTATAAATAAAAGGAAGGAGCAGCAATGGGCTCTCCTTTGTCTCCTGTGATTACGAATTTGTACGTGGAAGATTTTGAAACAAAAGCAATAGCTTCAAGCACACTAAAACCATCGGCTTGGTTTAGATATGTAGACGACACATTGGTGGTCTGGCCACACGGCAAAGATTCAATGAACGCATTTCTAAATCATCTCAACTCGCAAAACCCATCCATCCAGTTCGCCATGGAAGTGGAAGTTGACAGAACTCTACCATTTCTGGATATATTCTGCTCGGACGGGGTAGAAATGGTAAAATAACACTCAATGTTTACCGAAAGAAAACGCATACTGACCCATATTTGAATGCAGAGTTACACCATCACCCCACACAGAAATCTGCTCTTATCAAGACGCCCATTTATCGAGCTAGAAAAGTGTCAGATGGTGACAGTCTGAGAAGTGAAATTCAACATGTTAAAGAAGCGCTGCAAATGAAAGGTTACAATGATGCACAAATCAACAGGGCATTGAATACCAAAACCAAATCAAATAACAAGAGCATTGAAACTGCCCAAGTAATTAAAACGATCAAAATACCGTTCATTGCGAGGGTAATTGATAAACTAGCCAGATGTTTGGAAAAACAAAACATCCGAGTCAGATTTGGCACGGTACATAAAATACAGAATTTAATATCTGGTACAAAAGATGTATTACCGAAGCTATCAACATAAGGTGTGTACAGTATTAACTGCATGTGTGGTACATGTTATGTTGGGCAAATAGGACGAATGATCAGCACGAGACTAAAAGACCATCAGATAAATATTAAATTCTCCCAAATGCAACTGTCAGCAGTAGAAGAACACTTGTGCCAACAAGGACACTCAATTGATTTTGATAATGTTGAAGTTTTGTGCAAAACTAGGCCAAGACCTAATTAGAGAATCTATCGAAATCGAAATAAATAGAAATAACTTTAACAGTTTGGATAGCTACCGTCTTAGTGCTGCATGTAAGCGAATCATCAAATAATACATTATTTAAATGCATGCCTACAAACGGCATGCCGTTGTTAGGGTTATTTTAATAAACACAATGGACAGGAAGGACAAATTCAAAGGGCTCGCATAATGCACATGCATAATGTACGTTGCCTCAGTAATTCCCCCCCCACCCCCCATCATTGTGCAAGAGCGCAGAAGGGTGGTCAATACATCTACGCCTCTATATAAGGAACGAAACAGTAATACTACTCTAAATCTGACTGTTGCCTGATGAAGCTAGTTGTAATTACTGGCGAAATGTCGTATTCAGCTTGTAAATGTTGTGGCTTGGCTTTCCAACACAGCGGTGTGCTGTACTAGTTACGAATTGGCATGTTCTGTTTACGTGACAACCCTTACTAGTTGGCTGTGTCAGGTGGTGGCGAGTTTTAATGACACATTTATATATTTACACGATCTAAACCAAAAACCTCTATAATGAAGTTAAGCATACTTACATAAATGTTCATATGGCAGGGGTGAGTATAACCATAGGACCACTGTTGACTTCTTCACAAAGTGTATTTATTTGATCAATCCCAGAAGCATGATGGGCTGAGTGAACCCCCACCCGCAATCTCAACTCGCAACTCTACCACCAAGGCACCTGGCTGGATCAGAAAAATGAACAAGTGTAATTTATCGATAGTATGGACAATACATTTATAGATAGTACGTGGGCCGATGACTAAAAACAAGAATGTTTTACCCTTTCCGGCAAGAATACAGGAGTGTTTTAACATGTTCAACCAGCAAATAGACACACATTGCAAGGCATCAAGTCTGCATTCACCACATCACGCTTGTGGTAAAAAAAGCAGACACATGAGCTTTAATAATGTGTGCATTGTCCTTGAAACTGATTGGCCTACACCAGAGACAGCCTTCTTTATAGCCCTGTCTCTTCTCTGAACAGCCCATGTATATACGATACGTGGATATAACGCATGGTGCATGAGCAACTATACTGTACATGTTCAGAAAAAGGCCTATTTTGGCAGGACACGTGACTAGATTACCGAGGAATGAGACTGATGCAGAAATGGCAGCCAGAGGATTGGACATTCCCTTCAGGACGACTACCAGAGATGGAGCAATCAAATCAGCTGATGGGCAGGAGCGAGATGGATTGACCCGGGGCAGGGCTACGAGGGATGACTCCGGCATGGGGAGGCCTTCATCCAGTAGCGTAGAGACAATGGCTGCTGATGAAAATGAAGATGTCCATGTGCATCTTCTACTCGGTGGCTATATTTATAGTTGCTCATGCACTAATATGGTCCGATCTAAGTTGTGTACGCAATACCCAGGAGAACAAAAAGTCAGAGGGTTTGCGTCGTATAAATAGGCAATTTACGCATGCCCCCTTGTCGAGACAGGCATGGCAGCTCAATGTTGGATGGTCTTAAATGATTTATTTTTCATCTGCACACACCTGTCATCTCGCTCTCCCAGTGCTACATGATCCCCTCTGAGAACAATAGAGAATGACCTGCCACTGCAGCTGTGGGTGAATATTTTTTTAAATGTTATTAATGTATTATGTATTTTCGGTTTCGGACGCAGTGCAGACAATCATTTTGTAACACGAATCGGGTGTACATTTTTAACTATTTAAAAGAAAGCCCCGTTAGAACGCAATATATATGACTGCGTCGTGCTACCGATAGCCAACGAGTTGGCAATCAGAATATTCACGTTTGCAATGGCAGTACATTTCCACACACTGGACCTACACGGAGCATTTTCGGTGCGTGTAGTGATAGCAGGACTGCGTCTGGAAGACCAGGTCAAAGGGACACATCACTTGGCAGCAACGATCTTACTTAATCGCATTCGTTTGACGTCAATGCTGGAACAGTCCTTTTGTAAATGGAAAGTGTAAATGCGAACCGAGGTGGACTGGGTGAGGGCAAGCCAAGGTAAGTGTAACTGTCTGGAGAGTGTAAAGTTACACCCGATACATGCCCAATTGCCCCCACCTCATTCATTCCACTCATGCCCCCAACGTACATGCCATCCTGCCTCACTTCGACACCTCTCGGCCCCTCTCACCCACATGTAGCGTGGAGGGCAAATGCATAAATCCCGTCGATTTTAAGTTTGTAAGACATGAAAAAAACAAATCCAGGTTTAATTGTAATGTGAACCATCGCACATTGTTTCTCGTGGAAATAAAAGGTTTGGCAGCAATGGTGGAGCCAGGATTTTCAAGTCGGGGGGGGGGGGCAACCCCTCCATAAATGAAAAATGATAGAGGAGTTGTTGGTAAGGAGTTGTTAGTTAGTAAGGACTTGTCCCTTGCTTTTTGTTCGACGCGTGTGCGGCGATGGCGCGGCCATCGATCGAGGGTCGAATTCGAACCGCGTTGTGTGATCGACATCGCGCTCGCTGAAGGTGTTAATGCCTTCAGGGAAGTCGTGTACCCTATACGCAACTGCGCACAATTCTGTGAGTCACTTATAACTGCTTTGCCGTTACTTATTGCCAATTATGGACTATTGTCCTATCATCTCATAGAGTCCCTGGCACAAAATAATATGCTACAAAGTGGCAGTGGGGGTCGCAAAATGCCGATTTATTATTAATAAACCCCAATGATCCGATCGAAATTAGGGATTTCGATCAGATCATTGGGGGGGCACGTGCCTCCCCCACCCCACTGGCTCCACCAGTGGTTGGCAGCAGTGCGTGAAACAATATAAAGTACACAAAGTGAAACTTTCGTTATCAGCGGCGGAAAGGCTGGCAGATAAGAGAACTCGCAAACAAGTTGCCCACTCGTGGCACAACTGGTGTAGTTGGAGGGGCTTTGCTGCCAGGAGAGCAGCGTGTTTGGGTTGCCCTGCGCGACATCATGCATCTACCACCGCACAGAACGACCAAACAACTACATGCATTACCCCGAATTATGTAGGTATGTTAAACTCGTTTTGCACCATATGTATCCAACCGTGCTCATCGGAGGTGCGGGTGAAGGACAAATTAAACACAAAGCAGTTCTAAATAAATTCGTTGTCAATCTATATTTAAAAGTGCACAGCTGCAGTGGCTTTCTAATATCGGGAGAGCTTTCCAGACGGCCGCAAGAGCGCTTCTGAATGCGCGCGATGCGGTACTCGTCTTTGTTCGTTGGCCAGCCAGACGTCGCTGCGAGGATTATCGGAGGTCGCGTGATGATTTATGCTCCTTGGCGAGGTATTGTGGTTTATCTGTGGAAAGCCCTTTGTGTGTAATGAGTGTGACTGCTCATTTAGGTATAGGCATCAGTACGTCTTCTCACGTCCAACATTGTGTGCCATTTTGATTTAAAGCTTTCGTGACTGCAGTAATTCATATTCTTAGTTTTTTCGGTAAAGTCACGTTGAAGAGAAACAACAAAATAATATAATATATATAAAACAATAAAAATTCTCACGACGTTTCGACCATAACTCAAACGGTCATCTTCAGGTGTGAAGATGACCGTGAGAATTTTTATTGTTTTATATATATATTATATTATTTTGTTGTTTCTCTTCAACGTGACTTTACCGAAAAAACTAAGAATATTGTGTGCCATCTTGACCTTATATTCTTAGCTCTTTCGGTAAAGTCACGTTGAAGGGAAACAATAAAATAATAAAATATATAAAACAATTTTTATATATAAAACTATTTTTATTGTTTTATATATATTATTATTTTATTGTTTCCCTTCAACCTGACTTTACCGAAAGAGCTAAGAATATGAATTACTGCAGTCACGAAAGCTTTAAATCAAAATTTATCTTGACCTTGTGGATTATGTCCAAGCAGATACTGATAATTACCAGTGATTTCTGTCATGTGGACGAGGCGGTTCATGCTCTGGAAAATGTGTGCGCTCCTTGGCGTGAGACTTAAAATAATATGCAATGTATTAATTGTGCATTTTTCTCGTGGGAGTTACAAATAATAAAAACGAAGCATGGATAAAGTGTAGGGCTCTAGTCGTATTATCTCTCCACTTTGTCGCCCATGAGATAACGCAAGTATTGTTACAGCAGTTGCAAAACTTCACGAGTTGACATCCAACTTGTGGGCCACCGCCTAGCACACGAGGTAGCACTCGCATAGGCGTCCCTCGCAGGTACGTGGGGAGACATCGAGTGAGCGAGCCCCAGTGACCACAGGCACCCAGATAATTACCACGTGTCCTTTGTTTCAACGCACACTCTTCATCCGCAAGAGGTTGTTCTTGTTGTTGTTGCGTGAGATCGCGTAAATATAAATGTGTTGTGAAACCCGCCACCACCCGACACAGCTAATGAGTGACGTTTGTCACGTAAACAAAACGTGCCAATTAGTTACTAGTTCGGGTGGTGGCGGGTTTAACGACATATTTACATTTACGCGATCTAACAGAAAAAAAACTATTATGGATATTGGTCGCGAAAGCCCACGACGTGTTAAACACGCTTTTCATCGTTTGCATTTCCCTTCTACAATTTGTGGCATTTTTGCGAACATTGTTTTGACTGCCAATTGCATGGGGGCTGCCACAGTCGAGGATCGTCATGCACTGAAACACTCAGCAAGCAATCCATCACGGTAGCTGCCCGCTTGCAGGCACCATCCGTTATGTATTTTGAACTACTTTTGCACCGTACGCATCCATTGTCTACATCACTGCTGTGCTGCCGAGCTCCCTGTCAAGGTCTCCCATCGTAGATCTCCACGCTTCTCGCTCCACTGACCACAACAAACCGCCGCTTCCCGTGGAGCACGTCTAATAATAATAACAGCGCCGCTCGTCGTACCCACTGCAGTTGGCAGTCGACGTTCGAAGCGGACTGCAACCCTCAAAATGAAAGGCGCCGCCCCCCGTGGTGCCCCCCCTCGTGCCCCCCTTGTGGTCGCCCCCATCCACCCCCTATGATTAACCCCCCCCCCCGTGGTTTCCCCCCCTGTGGTCGCCCCTCTCGACCACCTGTGCTTGCTCCCCCCATGATCGTCCCCCCTTCCCCCCCACTGAAGTCGCTCCCCTCTACCCCCCGTGGTTGGCCCACGTGGTCGCCCCTCCCCCCGTAGTCGCCCCCCCCTCCCATGATCGCCCCCCGTGCCCCCCCCTTTGTTCACCCTCCTCCACCCCCCGTGGTTGCCCCCCCTACCTTACGCCCGTACCACCCCCTCCCTACGCCCGTGCCAACCCCACACCGTGGTCGCCCCCCCCCCCACCCGTGATCCGTGGATCAAACAAATCACTCGAGACGCCGTTTTACGGAATCAAGAAGTCGCACGTTTGGTGCAACGTTCCTTCGTCGATGGTGTGCGATGAATGAATGTGTAGTGACGTAGAATAGTAATGTAGCAGCATAGCGCTGGCTGCTGGCAGGGAAGGGGATCTGTGGCTCACGGCAGCCCTGACGTGAGCAGGCCAGGATATACACCAGAGGGGGATCTAAGGGAAAGGTCACAGAAGGGGCACACCAAGAATCCGCTGGTAGGTTCTAGAAAGGGGGCGTGGCCGGGGGCAGAGCCCGGCCACGCTGAGAGTATAAGAGGGGCCCCTGTAGGTGACCTCGGGGCTGTTGTGTGGAGTGGGATCCCCGTCCTGCTGATGAAGTCTTCGTCACCATTCTTCCCGTCGTCTTCACCCTCATCGTCTTTACCATCTCGGGGCGTCAACAGTCAGGCAGCCTACCAACTGTCCTGAGTAACATCGCCGACAATAGACGGACCAATTATAAAGTGTTAACCCCCGATGGTGCTTGTTAATAAAGAAGTGCCTCCAACTCTTATCGTGTCTGAGTTAGTCACTACAAACGAATGGTACCCAGAGCCTAGACGGTCTTGGCTGAGCGGCGTTTCTCCATAGGTGCACCACTGCACATTGGCTGAATACGAGCATCATCTAACTTCAAGCAGCTTCTCAAGACTTATCTCTTCAGGCTCCGCTTTCACCTGTTCAGGCCGTCGCTTGTCCAGTTTCTCACCCGTCAAGGCTCTCGCCAGTTCAGGCTCTCACCTGTTCACTCTCACCAATTCAGGGTCTCGCCAGTTCAGGGTCTCGCCAGTTCAGGGTCTCACCAGTTCAGGCTCTCACCAGTTGAGACTCTCACCAGTTGAGACTCTTGCCCATTCAGGCTCTCACCAGTTGAGGCTCTCACCAGTTGAGGCTCTCACCAGTTCAGGGTCTCGCCAGTTCAGGCTCACACCAGTTAAGACTCTCACCAGTTGAGGCTCTCACCAGTTGAGGCTCTCACCAGTTGAGGCTCTCACCAGTTGAGGCTCTCACCAGTTCAAGCTCTCACCCGTTCACTCTCACCAGTTCAGGCTCTCGCCAGTTCAGGGTCTCACCAGTTCAGGCTCTCGCCAGTTCAGGGTCTCACCAGTTCAGGCTCTCACCAGTTCAGGCTCTCGCCAGTTCAGGGTCTCACCAGTTCAGGCTCTCACCAGTTGAGACTCTCACCAGTTGAGACTCTTGCCCATTCAGGCTCTCACCAGTTGAGGTTACACCAGTTGAGGCTCTCACCAGTTCAGGCTCTCACCAGTTGAGACTCACCAGTTCAGGCTCTCACCAGTTCAGACTCTTACCAGTTGAGACTCACCAGTTGAGACTCTCACCAGTTCAAGCTCTCACCAGTTCAAACTCTCATCCATGCAGGCTCTCACCTGTTCAGGCAAGCTTATGAGGGACTTTGAGCTCTTTTTCTCCACGCCTCCGAATTCTCGATCGAATTATGCTTCTAAAACGTTAAATATGCGTGTGTAATAATGGTCATTTATTGTCCACTGCTGCACCTCCACGCTGTGAGGCAGAACGCACAGGTAGAAGTGTAATAGGGATGTGCTCTCCATTTTCAGATTAATCCGAAAATCTAGTACATATAATGAATTTTGGAAAACCAGATTTTTTTTTTCAAAATAATAAGTTCTACGTCACTGATGATGGAGTCACGTGACGTCGAATGGTGTCAGGAGGTGACGTCTTGTGATGCCACTTTTGTGAGCCCGAAGACACCGAAATATGCAGCGTAAAAGATCGGAAAGTACGACTTTTTAAGATCCAAAACTCATCCCACCATTTCGTAAAAAGCACATTAACTATAAATCACTTTCCGGTAAAGCCACGATGAAATAAAAAAACTCTTTTCTTGAAGACACCTGATACTATGCTATGTGTCCAGGGCGAGTTAGAACCTACATACGTAGTACAAATAATTAAAAGCAACAATCACATAATTGTCAGGAATGCCACGGTAGTTTTCTTATGCAACATCAGTGAATTATGACCGCTGGACCTTACACTACATCATTACATGTGCATGCTAGGAACCGCCCATGTTAAGTCCACGGAGGACCTCATGTACCAGGAAAACGTGGATCTGTGATGGTAGTGCTGCATCATCGTGGTTCAATGTTGTCGAGGCAATGACATAAAATAGCACCCGTTATTTTGGGACTGTCTTTTTAGAGTAATGTTTAAAGTTATTTTCTTAAATGATAAAACTATAGTTTGCTTAAATTACAAAGTCAATGTTTAATTTAACTTATGTATAAACTTCCAGAGACCGTTTTACCCTTAAAAAATGTTTATTACATTGTAATAAGAATGACAATTTCCACAAAAGACAAATGTTATACGTTTCAATTTAAGTAGTCAATAAAACCATAACTGTGATCAGGGAATATTTAACTGCAATGTAGTCGTTTGAGGCTTCCTTCAAATATAGTTGGATTGTCAAGAGATGCCATGAATAAAACACAAAAATCAACAAATTCACTTATGATGGCACCAGCATGTTTGGTTCAGTAAGAGGACTTGTATGAATTACACCTAGTCGTGTCCAATTTGTATTGGTGCATCTCCTCCCTGTTAAGTGTTTTACACAATTAATATAAAGTGGTTTTAGTTGGAAATGGACACCAAGCACACATATATAAAGAAATCGAATAATCGTGGTCTTGAAATGAACCTACCTACCCTCAATGCATCACCATGAATTATGTCGGGCTACTCCCACATTCGTATGGTACCATCTGAACCTCCTGAGAAGAGTGTGTCCCCATCTGGCGAGAAGACGACGGCCTGGACAGCGTCTTCATGGCCACTGAGTGTTTCCACGTGTCCCGTTAACAGATCCACTATCCGTACACAGCCGTCATCGCTGGCCACTGCCATTACGTGTCCTGTGTAAAGTGAGGACAAAGCGCACAAGGTAAGCAAGGGACACACTGGCAATACAAGCAAGGGAAGGAGGTGGTTAGGATGCTCAGGGGTCAGAGCACTGAGTTGGTACCACTGAGATCCTGCGTTTGAATCTGAGCAGCAATCAATAATATTTAGTCGGTTCTGAAATGGACTCGGATCTGATCAGTCCCAATGTGACCAGGCCCCATTAGACCCGACCCACGCACCCCGAGTGTATTTTCCTTCAATGTGCGGTTTAGAACTACACCTTCACATATAAACCATGAACAACTGTAAAAATGTTATCGGTTGCTAAATGTTAATATATTTTCCATTATAAATATTTACAATGGCACTGTTATTGGAAACAGCAGAGTAGCTGGCTAGGTGTCACACATGGCTAACGTTGAATTATCCAGCTATATGGTTTCAGTCCTGTCTAAAGGTCTTAACTTTGCTGTTGCCCCACGTACACTACTTGTCGATGAAATCATTGCTGAAATAGAATCAGCAGTTAGACATCTCCCTCATAATCAAGCTGAGATGACTAGGCACAAGGTTGCCAAAATTATTGAGAACAGCAAAGTACCAAAAACAAATATTCACTTCAGTGAAGCAAAATCCTTAATGAGAATTGAGAGCAAATAAAGATATCCAAATTCTTGCTGCTGATAAGGACCGATTGACTGTTGTGATTCCCCATGAGGACTATGATAATAAAATAAAATATTTACTCGATGAAGGTACCTTTAAATTAAACGAGACCCAACCAGCACCTTGGAATGTAAAACAACGGCAATCATTAACAAGTCATCAATTTCCAAGGAAGAGCAATACTTGATCAAACCAAGGGCATTAAAACCACCAAGACTTTATGGGCTACCAAAAATTCACAAACCTGATGTCCCATTAAGACTAATAGCACAATAGGCTCTGCCATGTACAAATTAGCACAATACGTAACGAAAAAAATACAGCCCTACATCGGTAGGACCTCTTCGTTCATCAAAAACTCTGAACATCTCGTAAATGTAATTAAAGATATCAAGCTTAATCCTAATGATATTCTCGTAAGTTTTGATGTGACCTCTCTGTTCACGAGGGTTCCGGTCAACGAGTCAATTAAATTACTCGACACTCCAGTGATAGCGAATTTGTACATGTAAGATTTTGAAATAAAAGCAATAGCTTCAAGCACACTAAAACCATCTGCTTGGTTTAGATATGTGGATGACACATTGGTGGTCTGGCCACAGGGAAAATATACACTGAACGCATTTCTAAATCATCTCAACTCGCAAAACCCATCCATCCAGTTCACCATGGAAGTGGAAGCTGACAGAACGCTACCATTTCTGGATATTCTGCTCGGACGGGGTAGAAATGGTAAAATAACACACAGTGTTTACCGAAAGAAAACGCATACTGACGCCTATCTGAATGCAGAGTCACACCATCACCCCGCACAGAAATCTGCTCTTATCAAGACGCTCATTCATCGAGCTAAGAAAGTGTCAGATGATGACAGTCTGAGAAGTCAAATTCAACATGTTAAAGAAGTGCTGCAAAAGAACGGTTACAATGATGCACAAATCAACAGGGCATTGAATACCAAAACCAAATCAAATAACAAGATCATTGAAACTGCGCAAGTAATTAAAACGAGCAAAATACCGTAAATTGTGGGAGTAACTGATAAACTAGCAAGATGTTTGGAAAAACAAAACATCTGAGTCAGATTTGGCATAGTACATGAAATACAGAATTTAATATCTGGTACAAAAGATGTATTACCGAAGCTATCAACAGAAGGCGTGTACAGGATGAACTGCACGTGTGGTAAATGTTATTTTGGGCAAACAGGACCAATGATCAGCACGAGACTAAAAGAACATCAGATAAATATTAAATTCTCCCAAATGCAACTGTCAGCAGTAGCAGAACACGCGTGCCAACAAGGACACTCAATTGATTTTGATAATGTTGAAGTTTTGTGACAAAACTAGCAACTACTGGCCAAGACTAATTAGAGAATCTATCGAAATTGAAAGAAATCAAAATAACTTTACCGTTCGGATAGCTACCGCCTTAGTGCTGCGTGTAAGCGGGTAATCAAATAATACATTATTTAAATGCATGCCTACAAACGGCAGCGTACTTCAATAAGAATTACCGTTGGTAGGGCTATTTTAATAAACACAATAGACAGGATGGACAAGTTCAAAGGGCTCGCATAATGCACATGCATAATGTACGTTGCCTCAGTAATCTCCCCCCCCCCCCCCACATTGTGCAAGAGCGCAGAAGGGTGGTCACCACATCTACGCCTCTATATAAGGAACGAAACAGCAAGACTTCTCCACAAATCTGGCTGTCGCCTGATGAAGCTAGTTGTAATTACTGGCGAAACGTCGTACTCAGATTGTAAATGTTGTGGCTTGGCTCTCCAACACACCGGTGTGCTGTACTAGTGACGAATTGGCCACGTTCTGTTTACGTGACAACCCTTACTAGTTGGCTGTGTCGGGTGGTGGCGGATTTTAACGACACATTTATATATTTACGCGTTCTAACCCAAAACCCTCTATTATGGATATATACATAAGTGTTGGATATGATGGTGTGATCTTTTTACACAAACAAACGGATGGAGATTATATGCGAACTGCTATGTCCAGTCTGAAAAATGCATCTTACCAGATGGATGGAAGGAAAGACGGTTGGCTGGATGTGGTCCCAGGTTCAGTGTCATGGTCGCAGTACCTTTACGCACATCCCATACTTTGATCACTCCGTATGAATCGCAGGATACTACGGTGTCGCCCTACAAAACAATGTACTTCCTATTAAAAAAAGACACTGAAAGAGGGCTCTCACATGGACCCAACTTGCAGCACTGATATTGCCATGCCATGTGCAGGCCATGAATATTACCTTAAGGTTGAAAGTGCCATGGTTGCAGGAGTGCAAATGTCCATAAAATATCTGTGCACATCTTCCCTGGAATAAAAGTTGCACATTATCACACGTTACTGTATGATACATAAATGGTTTGTGATTATAACAAATGCTATGCCCTCTCCATGATCGTTAATATTTATGTGCAATGTGCTTCTCAGTAAAAAGTCCATCCAGAAACACAAAGTACATCGATTACATTGCCACATCTTTTGAACAATACTAGAACAATAAAGTCTTTAAAAATAAAGTAAAATGCTGATTGTGAATGCATTACATATAACTTTACCGTTCGAGCATCCCACAAAGACAGGGTTTTGTCAGCTGAGCTGGTGAGCAGCGTGCTGGAGTAAGGGAGGAACTCCACGCTGTTGACAGAGTCGGTGTGGCCTCGGAGCGTCTGGCGACATCGCTCGCTGATACAACACAAACGACGGAATTTACAATCGTGAGGAAAATGCAGCGATTGCAGAAGAATTCGCCTTTTATGCTCCACTAATTGTACAGGGTTTACATGATCGGAACGATAAACATCCGATTCATACAAGAGTGGACAACTAGTAAATGAAAGAGGCGTTCTTCTTTCGCATTGGCCGATGTAGGTGCAGAGTAACAACTACAATTTCACACTCAGGTGGTCAAGCTAGATAACCGTGTAAGGAGCAGTGGAGTTTATCGCTGTGATGTCTCCTTCGTATTTGTAGATTGGGCATTGCATCGTTATATGTTGTATGGTCTGTTTTGGATGACCACAGTCGCACACTGGATAATTTAGTTTTCCATTTGTGCATCAGTTATCTGCATCTGCCATGTTTTGTGAGGATGCAGTTCAGGGTGGACCATGAGCTTCGTGGAAGATCAAAACCCAGGGATCGCATGTGTATCGCTGCAATGTCTAAAGAGGTGATTAAGTTGGCTAACAAATAACTACACAAGAATAGCCGAAGAAGCTAGAGTGTCCCCATAAAAAAAACATTGTACTTCCCATGTAATAAGACACTGAAAGAGGGCTCAATTTGATCTATTTAGCAGCATTACTACAGTTGTGTCATGTGCAGACCATGAATACTACCTTGAATATTACCATAAGTCTAGACCGACAATTGGGGCTGTGGAATATTTCCCAAATTGTGATTTAACCAAATCCATAAGTAAATGTATCAGACTATAATATGCATATTATTTTTCTTTGTATATGTTAGTCATGTTCGAAAATGTGTCCTTTGTTAACGAGTCAAAGTGATTTTCTGCTCAAATGAGCATCGAAGCATTTATTCTTACCTCCAGTTGACAGCTCTGAGTCATTGATGGATATTACACATTCCTATAACAGGGTAACCTCTCTCCAAAGGACAACTACAGTTGTGGTTGGCCATAAAAACCCAAATTTACAATTATATTAAATATCTATATATTTTGTCTCATGCAAATGTGAAGCACTTGATTTTTTTTCCATATTTGATTTCAACATTGTTATAATAAAAATACTGAATTGACATTTACACGTAAAATATACATATCTAAACTTTCAAAA
The DNA here is from genome assembly GCF_048934315.1 of Petromyzon marinus. Classification (NCBI taxonomy): domain Eukaryota; kingdom Metazoa; phylum Chordata; class Hyperoartia; order Petromyzontiformes; family Petromyzontidae; genus Petromyzon; species Petromyzon marinus. The sequence continues at coordinate 6,954,677 of NC_133685.1, forward strand.
GTTAAATTCTTATTTTCTTCATAATTGTGTTATCTTTTAAACTGAAAAAAATTGGAAGCACTTTTTTGTGAAATAAAACAAGCACCACGTTGCACAATTGCCTGTCTTAATTTTGCCAAAAAACAGTGGAACCCTGCCAAAGCAAACTCTGGCTAGACAGAACTTGGCTACCTGGATCGCACGAGGTCGGCCAAATAATGAAACAACTTCACAGCCTCCTTGCACCTTTGCTCAAATTTATTTTGATGGCCACTTTAGAGGAATAATCTCCACTGCCTCTCTCTGCGCCTCCCTCGCCCTGCGCCCAGTACCGCTTTCGTTCCTGTTCCTTTCTTGTTCCCCTTCAGTGGAACCAACTCCCACTGCACCACACAGAGCGATCATCTTCACCATAACTCGCAGCTTCCGTTTTTCCCTTAAAACAACCCCCAGTGGCAGCAGCATTGGTGACTATCCTGTTCTGATGAGCCCAAATAAAAAAAACTAAAGCAGTCCACAGTTGTCTGTATTACTGCCTTCCTCTCAGTTGGTCACATTTTATCAAATTTATTTTGATGGTGAACTAGCACAAGAGGTCCACAATGCACTTCTGCTGCTGGAGCTGCTGACGTTTTTTTTGGATAATGCATAGAGGTCGAGTGCATTTTACACTTGTATGCATATCGTTTGAAACCTATGGGCCACAGTGTTTGATGTCCGTACTCCACTATGATTCCACAAGTGGTGGGACAATCTCTGCTGGTGGGACAAAGTAGCCAATATTCTAAGTGCTCACCAGTTGACAGTGGACTTGACAGGCCTACCCTCACCGTGAAGTGTTTCTCACAATGTGTGTATATAGAGGGCCTCCTGGGGAACTAGGTAGGACAATTAGGTAATTCAGCACAGGGGTTGGGTCGGTGCATGTTGTTATCCATTGAACTTACCTGGAATTTCAAAGCAACTTAAGAGTTCCTGAAAGGTTTTCTCTCCAAAAATCAATCATATTTCCACGTTTACCTAATAACAAAACAAGCCCAAGGCTCTTGACTATATTCTCCTCACTTTATTCCCAGCTCTGTATTCGTTATTCTCTATCTCCTGACCACTATAGACGACTAAATATCAACAAAAACTAGAACTTTGCGGACAACTGATTAAAACAACTTCATATATTTACCTAACTTTACACTAATATACAGGTAGTCCCCGACTTACGATGGCCCGACTTACGATATTTCGATTTTACGATGGCGATAGCGATATGACAAAATTGTAAAATATTTTTAATTTCGCGCGGCAGGCAAATGCAGCAGTGTACGAGGTACGATACTGTACTTTATCATTGCCATCCTCCTCTTCCGACAACTAAGTTAATGTATCCATCAACAACCTAACATCGTTCAAATATGCAGACGATGGACAGAATCTTGGTGAGTACAATAGAATATGATACGTTACGATACGTTCAATGCATGTATGATACATAGCTTTAGCGATTTCATTTTAGAGTTACCACGATACGATACATACGTTCAATGCATGTTAAAAGTTTTTATAGCAGAGAGGATTGTTTCCTGTAAAATCTTTCTATGAAATTGCAGTTCATATAGGTAGGCTAAGAATGTACCTTGTTTTTTACTTTCAATTTTACTGTGCAATACAGTATTTTAATTAATAAATACATACAGTATATCGTTTATACAGTACGGTACTGTAAATTGCTCTGTTTTGCTAAATTATCACCATTCTTTAAGACTCCTGGGTAGGCAAGGCCATTTTTGACTTACGATACTTTCGACTTACGATGGGGTCGTCATAATGCATCTCCATCGCAAGTCGGGGACTACCTGTATATTGGTTTGAGCTCATCACCAACATGACCAGCTGTGATCAAATCAGAATATTTCCACACGCGAAGGCCTCACCTGTTGACATCCCAGACCTTGCTGGAGTTGTCCATGGAGCTGGAAGCGATGAAGTCCCCGCACGAATGCCAGGAGCAGCCCCACACGGCGTGACCGTGACCCTCCAGCGTCAGTACGCACGCGCCTTGCGAGAAGTCCCACACCTTCACTGTCGAGTCGCCGCCACCTGTTGCCAAGTTGGTTCCACTGAAGCGTGCACAAGTGCGCACGTGAACCGTCAAATTACACAAAGTAATTTTTTTTTTTACAATTCTTATACGAGCACGTGCTGAATATTTTTCATAAAAGGACTATACACAGATACGTAGTTTCATCCGAAGTAAAATCACATTTATTCCATCTGCCAATCGGTAGATCAGAGTATTTGTTTAATCAAGGCACCTTTAGGACCGCTTTAACCTCCCCGAGTCTCATCAGTAGGGTGCAACTTATTGAATAAAAACACTACTGGGATGCCTGATGTTACAGGCGAGAGACGTGAGCAGAGTGTAGCCCAAAGACTACCTTGCAAAACAACGGTGTGCTTAGACAGATTATGAGTATTTGATTAATTAACAATATAGTTATTTGCTTCATTGCCAATGTATGCGTTAACTGTTCACGTATTAAAAAAAAACAAATTAGGAAATGTTCTAGTTTCTTAAAGGGGATATATGTAACTAATTACAACTGCCTTAGAACTTCCACAGTGAGCAGTCCATCACCTTGCGTCTGAAGGGGACTCCTGAGAGATGATACCGACATATCTACTTGAGAGGACACGTTAACATAACTCTTATCCACACGAGGTGAAACACCATCATATGGCCTTCTAAGTCTCACACATTACTATATTGTCTTACTTCTTGGAGCATAATTAGGTGAAAATGTTACGTGTCGAGTCTTACTGTGCAGTCATTGAAGATTATCTCCCTCTATGTACCATGTCCTTTTTCAAACACATCGTGGCCTTCTGCTTAGCTGTCCATAATATTATGTAATTAATTTGCCACCTTTCCCCACATATTATACCTATAATTTTCCCAGTCAAAATTTAAGATATTGAGAATAATACCAAGGGCAGCTGCCCTAAATTGAACCCAGGATCTTGGCAATGCTGATGTAGTTCCTTTGGGAAAGCGAGCAACAGTGCAAAGTTCATTTTTTTGATTTAAAGCTTTCGTGACTGCAGTAATTCATATTCTTAGTTTTTTCGGTAAAGTCACGTTGAAGAGAAACAACAAAATAACAAAATATATATAAAACAATAAAAAATTCTCACGACGTTTCAACCATAACTCAAACGGTCATCATCAGGTGTGTCGGTTTGCATAAATTTATTTTGAAAACGGCATATTTATTTATATATATAAAAATAACGTTTGCGTCACGCGCAACGATTGGCTGTTTGCCAGGACTAGTCCATCTATTTTTTGAAAAGAGGAGGGGGGAGACGAAATTTGTTTTTATGTATGCTGTCTGAAAGCCACTGTAAGCGTGAACAATCAATCAAGAACTGAAATGATTTATCAAATCTTTCCAATGATTGCTAAGATAGAATCCATCTTCTCGGTTGAAATTGTCTCTGTGTTTGAGGAGCCTTTCAAAACCATCACTTTACCCTACATTGCTGGGATCACAAAAAAGATCTCCAAAATCTTGAATAAACACAAGATCCAGGTCCGTTTCAACACATTACATAAAATCCGTGATCTGGTTCCGTCTGTAAAAGATGTGATTCCGGACATACAATACCCTGGTGTCTACAAACTAAGTTGCCTCTGTGGTAGTAGTTACATTGGAGAAACCAAACGCCATATCTCGGACCGCATTCGTGAACATGAAGCAGACCTTAAACACGGTAGGACCAACACCTCGGCCGTAGCAGATCATTGTTCTAATTCAGTAGGCTCACAAGCCATTGACTTTTCCAAGACGGAGGTTCTTTGTAAGCCATCTGGCTTCCATGAGAGATTCGTTCATGAGGCTATCCACATATACAAACACAAAGACAATTTCAACCGAGAAGATGGATTCTATCTTAGCAATCATTGGAAAGATTTGATAAATCATTTCAGTTCTTGATTGATTGTTCACGCTTACAGTGGCTTTCAGACAGCATACATAAAAACAAATTTCGTCTCCCCCCTCCTCTTTTCAAAAAATAGATGGACTAGTCCTGGCAAACAGCCAATCGTTGTGCGTGACGCAAACGTTATTTTTATATATATAAATAAATATGCCGTTTTCAAAATAAATTTATGCAAACCGACACACCTGATGATGACCGTTTGAGTTATGGTCGAAACGTCGTGAGAATTTTTTTTTATTGTTTTATATATATTTTGTTATTTTGTTGTTTCTCTTCAACGTGACTTTACCGAAAAAACTAAGAATATAGTGCAAAGTTCATCCATAAGACGACGATTGGCATTTTAAATCTCAAAATGCATTTTAAGTTGATGATCAACTTATCACTTCAGTTTTAAAATAAAAAAACATCCATGGCAAGGATCTAAAACATTTACTCATAACAAATTATGCAAAGATAACCTCAAGTGATTCAACGATGTTGCGAAATGCTGGGATGTTTTACGTACGTTGGATTGAAATCGCAATCTCCAATCCAATCAGTGTGCCCCTGGCCAGTCATGATGATGTCCCCATTAGGAATGGACCACATCTTCCAAAGTTGATCATCACTGGCTGTCACGATAATCTCTTTACGAGGGTGTAGCGCCATGCTAGAGGAGAGAAAGAGATGGCATTTTGTGAGTCCAGGAATCATTTGGCAAAACACAAACTATCTACCATATAATGTTGCCATTTATATAAAATATATCTATTTTTATGCTATGTCAGTAAAATCTGCTTACATTTAATGTGAACTCAAATTGTGTGAACAATGTGATATGGCATGTGCTGGGGTGATTTTTACACTGAAATTTAAAGTTATTCAAAGCGAACGTCACAAACCTAACACTACGTGCAATGTCTTCACACCACTTAAAATGTAACGTTACTTTCCGGTAGGATCACGTGGTGTGTGACGATTGCTTGATCGTCACGTGATTGCTACCATACATTTTTCATAATCGTTGGCCCAGCCCCCATTGCACCACCTTGACTTCGATTAGCTGCCGCTTCACTTAAAGTTTACTTCTTTGCTATAAAGTTATACCTGGCTTATATAGCTACGTGTTAACTTTACATCCCCGTGACGTTACTTAAGTGTGGTTCAAGTAGTCTTTTGTGTTAAATTGCGTGGGTTAAGTGACCCACTGTGGGCCCACCCTGTCCATGTCAGAGCGAATAAACTTTGTGGAGCTCTTGTTTAAGGGCATATAATTCTGAAACCATACGGTCTAGCATACAATTACGACTCATGAAATTGGGTCACTTCGTAACAGGGACGTCGCAATATCGCATCTCCAAACCCCTCGCCTCCACATTTAACTTGCAATTTTTCAGTCAGATCTCAGGTTCCAGTTTTTTGTAATGCACAAGAATTCTGATAAATGTTCCATGAATCCTGAGTGCATGCCGTTTGAAATTTTTTGCACAGTGCACGACAATAAAATTATTTTATTATGAAAGAAGCTGTGTAATTAAATTCTTCCAATTACAATGCGTCATTCAGAAAAGGCATTATGGTTCTAAACTGTAATAGATTCTAAACTGTAAAAGGAAAAAATTGCATAAGCACGCATCCCTACCAGGTCACTTGCATTATGTACTATTACAATAAAGTTATGTTAGGGTTAGAATTCGTTGTATTAATTGCACTTCCAGCTGGTATTGAAAAAAACATATGTAGTTTTAACACAAAGACTTTTGTGACCAATATCATTCAGAATAAAGGTTTTTGGGTTAGATCGCATAAGTAAAAATGTATCGAAACCCTCCACCACCCGACACAGCCAGTAAGGTTTGCTACGTAAACAAAACGTGCCAATTAGTTACTGCTTCAGCCCACCGGTGTGTTGGAGAGTAAATCCACAATATTTACAATTTGAGTACGACGTTTCGCTGGTAATTACTATTCTGGCAGATCGCCGGATGACGCTGGATGTAATTACCAGCAAAACATCGTACTTCAGATAATCGTTTCAGATAATCGTCACTGGTGTTGGCCGTGAACGGGAATCGAACACGGGTCGGCGATTTTGTAGCACAGCGCGCTGACCGCTACACTACCATTCGCCACTTTATACCCACACAGACATACAGTAAGTAAAAAGGCTGTGTAATGTGCAACGGTTGATGTGAATGCCCAGCACCTGCTAACAGGCATCTCGTGTGCCTTGAGTGTCTGGGAAATCCGCAGCGAGCCACTGCGCATCGCGTCACTCGGCTGCTTTTGCACCTGGCCCAGGAGTGGATTGACCCGGGTATCCACGGGGAATTCTGAGTCCTGCAATGTGGGAAATATGCACCGCAAAAGGAGGCTTATTAATCACGTCTCTAAAGTTATAGTCTTTATTTAACATTTGTTACAGAGACTGTGTTGCCATTAGAGTCACTATACTCTGGGAATGGATGGCTTATAGTAGACCAACGTTTCGTGTTTCGCTTAAAAACAAACAAACATAAAATGGCCAGCCCCTCTTGATTACACTAAAAGTGGACTGCAGCACTGTGAATAGATTGAGCAATATGGCAGGTCATGTAATGTAACAGAGAATGACTTGATGGCGACATAAGAGATTGGTGCCAGAAAGATGTGGCCACGACTTGAGCATATTGGCACAAGACCCAAGAAAGTGGAAACAAATGAGGAAATGTGCAGTGGACACCTACGCGGGCTATCTGCCGACGGATCGTGATGACGATGATGATGAGTGGCAACGGTTTCACCGCGTAGTTTTACCTTGGGATGCCTCGCTGCAGAGCTCTTCGCCGGCTCGTCGGCTGGTGCGACGCCCTGCTGCCGGGCTTCTCGGAGACGGCGCTGAGACGGGCCTTCCACACCAGTCTCTGTTGCGTCGTGAAAGCCTAGCGCGCGAGGACACGGCAGCCTACGGTTACACGGAACATGCAGTGCCGCGCTAAAGCTATGAGTACAGGTTCTGGATGGCAATGCCGTCTCCTATTTGTTGGGTGTGTTAACAATGATGCACTCATGCAATATGGGAACTCGAGCGTAGGGATGGTGAATCGCAGATGTGCAGCCGTCGCACGTGTGATACCCATCTGCAGTGAGACGTGGTGTCAGGGATATCAAATACAAAATACGGAAAGAATGTGCACGATTTGGGTGTGGAGTTGAGGTGTTCTGTACATGTGTGCAATGCATTTAGTCTTGCCAGATTGAGTATTTTTTGTATGGGAAAAACCAAAGGATCTGGCAGGAAGGAATCACCTGAAAAAATATGAAGACTTAGGGGATTTTCAAGGTAAATAAGTAACCATGAATATCTATCTATGGTGGTTCATGATTGCATTTTTAGCCAGCACAACATTCAGTCTTGCTTTACATTTGTGAGCAGAAAAAGCAGCCAGTGCAGTTAAGCTCACAAAATAAGTTAATTGCATGAAATTAATGTAATAAATAGGCAAGTATTTCAATAGCATTGAGATAAAAGATGGGACAGGTTGAGAGTCAAGCAGCTCACCTGGTGAGCAAGTGGAAATAGTACAACGCATGTACATTACACTAAAATATACTTCCAACTGGGAATTGACTTCAAATTCTTTTGATGAAAACGGGAAAAATCCCAACATGCAATTATCTCATCCAGCTGGTATATACAGTTGGCGATGAATGCTGCAGCCACATTTCGCAGAAATTCTAATTCACGTACAATGCACCTACTTCACTCGTGTTTTTTGTTGTTATTATCTGTAGTTTACAAGTGCGTAAAAGTTACCCTTTGTCAAAATTGTAGAGGCGGTAAAAGATAATTTAAAAAGTAGTAACACACCTGCAATTATTGGTGTTGGCTCCTCAAGCCCAGACTCTAGACTGTGTAGAGTGGCTTGCAGACCAGCAATCTAAATTGGACAAAAGCAGTATTCAGAAGTTCAATGATCATTGTTCACAGCAGTCATTTATGAAGTCAGATCAGTGTCCACTGAGAACAAAGACAAACGGATCAATACAATGATGTGGGTATATACAAAAATATATTATTTTAAATCATCTCAATACAAATTTATAAATATAATTTAGTCCAGAAAAACTAAGTATTATACTCAAGAGACACATTTGTATTGTCTGAGTAAAGAACCGAAAAGGGTCATAGAAGACTGACTGGGGTCAAATCATTCCTAAATGTCATGCCGATAAAATATTGTCCCAAGTGTGAGGGACGTCAACCGCGAAAGGGACTTATTTTTTTTTACTTTATTAGGGACTTGGCATACGTAAAGATTTTGATTTAAAGCCTTCGTGACTGCAGGGATTCATATTCTTGGTTCTTTCGGTAAAGTCACGTAGAAGGGAAACAATAAAATAATAAAAAATATATAAAACAATAAAATTCTCACGACGTTTCGACTGCAACACAAGCGATCATCATCAGGTGTGAAAACCACAATAAAAAATTGAAAAAAGTGGCGGTTATTTTTAACGTTAGCACCACGGAGAGAGATTTGACAGTTTGTTCAGATGGGCGAGTCCATCTATGTTCGGAAAAGAGGAGGGGGGACATACAATACCCTGGCGTCTACAAACTAAGTTGCCTCTGTGGTAGTAGTTACATTGGAGAAACCAAACGACATGTCTCGGACCGCATTCGTGAACACAAAGCAGACCTGAAACACGGTAGGACCAACACCTCGGCCATGGCAGATCACTGTTATAATTCAGTAGGTTCACATGACATTGACTTCTCCAAGACAGAGGTTCTTTGCAAGCCATCTGGCTACCATGAGAGATTCGTTCATGAGGCTATCCACATATACAAACACGGATACAATTTCAACCGAGAAGATGGATTCTGGCTTAGCAATCATTGGAAGGATTTGATAAACTAGTTCGGGTCTTAATTGATTGATCACGCTTAAGGTGGCTTTCAGACCGCATCCATTATTTTTCGTCTCCCCCCTCCTCTTTTCCGAACATAGATGGACTCGTCCATCTGAACAAACTGTCAAATCGTTCTCCGTGGTGCTAACGTTAAAAATAACCGCCACTTTTTTCAAATTTTCTTGTTGTGGTTTTCACACCTGATGATGATTGCTTGTGTTGCAGTCGAAACGTCGTGAGAATTTTATTGTTTTATATTTTTTTATTTTATTGTTTCCCTTCTACGTGACTTTACCGAAAGAACCAATAATATATACGTAAAGATGTAACATTTGCCGAAGTGCGAGTCGCCAACGAACTTTGTCATACTGACACACAAACAACTACCACATCATACTAGCTAAACGACGCATTAGACACCGATTGAATATCAACAGTAAATTATTTTAGAATCTTTGTTTACAGCATTACACTGGGGGGAGGAAGTGGCAGTGTCTGATGTGCTGCCACGATCATTATGTATAGTAGAACCCCTCTTAATGGTGGTAATTGGTTCAATGAAACAGGTCGTTAAGTGGTTTGGTCGTTAAGCGAGTATGGGAAATACATGTTAATGACTTCATTATTTCCGATAGGATCGAAAGTTACCCTTTTTCATCAAAAAAACGTACCTTATAAGATTTAAACAATGGATATTATAAAGATACTAACACCATTATAAACAATTAATATTCAAATACACATGGTTAATAAATGCATGAATTAATAATTACTGTACCTACAACAGCCCGTCGTTAACAGGGGAATGATCGGTAAGTGAACACATTGGGCTCTATGGAGGCACTACACTACAATACACTACTCTACACTATACACTACACATTGGGCTGTATGGAGGTCCGTCATTACGCAATTAGTTGTTAACAGGGGAGGTCGTCAAGAGGGGTTCTACTGTAGCGTAATGTAACATCTCTGGTGGCATAGTATAAAAGCGTGTCTCAACTCTTGAGGGTTTGCTTGTGGAATCACTGAATGACTCGAATGTGTTGTTACATTTTTGGTAAATGTCAATATCCAATTCTTACTTCAAAATACGAAAATGTTAATAATGAATAGCTGTTACAAAACCCAATAAATAACAACCCAAGATTAATAGTAATGCATCACAATTTAAGAGGCATAACATTGGTAAAAGTGACTTACTAGAAACATAGGCACAACCAACTCACATTACATTTAACATCAATGGGCTGTCTGATGACCATAAATTAAAGTGTTTTTTTTCTAATGAACCAGAGGTAAAGAATCAAAATCAGAATATTAATTTAGACTGGAGGAATCCGATGAGCTATGAAGCTCTTTTTTCACAAATGTCCAGTTGGGGTGTGTCAGAAGGTTACAATAACAAACAATGCTAAAACACGATCAGAGTGCAAAGTACAAGAAAAGTAAGCAAATCGCTAAACACACAAAAATAAAAGCCACTGAGCTTTTAGCTTATTTTTTATAAGCGACCCGGCCACAGAATATTCAAAGTGGCTTATTACGTGGCAGTGGCTCATCACTCGGAAATGTATAGCAGCCAAATAATATAAACGCATGTTTCTAAATGTGGAGGGAAAAACGGGAGGACCTGGAGAAAACAATCCATGCGACCACGGGGAGAACATGTAAACTCCAAATAAACAGGCGTCAGGGTTGTCATACGGGCATCAGGGTCAGGATAGATGAGTGCTATCACACGGTGTATGGACGTATGTATGTTGAACTTTAACACCGTATGTAGGCAACGGTGCTAATGAGAGGTGCCGGGAAGGACAACAAACTAAATGCAAGGAGCATTTTGTTTAAGAAAATCAGTTCTGAAGTTCAAAAAGAAATGAGTTTCCAATCTAGATTTACAAGTGCATAGCTCCAGTGACTCCTTAATATCGTAAGGAAGATGGTTCCAGACGGCCGCAGAAACGCATGTGAAAGCGCGCGATGCGGTAACCCTCTTTGTTCAATGGGGCTAGCCAAAAGCCACCGCTGCGAGGATGACTGCAGTTCGCGTGATGACAGCTTACGCTCCTTGAATGTGTTAGCCTGACCTGTCCCACTGCTCGGTCCCGCTCGAGCTTGGTGAGCATCTTCTCCTTGAGGGCAGCTTCATACTTCTCTCTCAGTGACCGGAGAGCTGGCTCGTACGAGGCATAATGCTTTTGCAATCTGAAGGAACAGATAACGAGCATGTTCACGGATTGCTACATTTGGCTGTGAGAATAATTTCTTAAGCTTTCCGGTGAGCTCAAACAACGATAGTTTGCGCCTTAAAATGCTCGTACACGTGGGAATTTTTTAATGTGTTTGGCTATGTCGGGTGAAGGAGGGTTTCACGCCATGAATTGTGCCAGAGAAGTTACACGACCCAAACATAAAAATCAATGATGTATCATAATACTGGCTGAGAAACTAGCATGTTTAGAAGATTGCTATGAATTAAGAAAACCAGCAAGCACATTATAAAATAACTTGTGAATGAATGGATAACTTAGAAGCATGATGACTGTCCTGATCATTTATTTTTACAGGCACTTAGGGGGACGACATTCAAAATTATTGTCATCGTTGTTTACCGAGGAAAGCCTGCCAAGTTTTTTGCAGTCGTGGCAATGTTTTCCATCTATATTCAAATTGAGTAATTTAGCAAAAGACATTAAGTGATTATAATAAATTAAAAGTGTGTGTTATTACATATAACTCGCTATCACGCAGTCGATCAGGGCAGCATATATTGGAATAAAGTGAGTAGTGAAAAATAATTGTATTAAGTTCAACATGTTATATATATATTTAGATAGGGGGTGAAAATGTAATTGGCAATTTTTTTTTTATAGACGCGTGGGAAGATTCTGCTGACACAGTAATGAGTTGTCATGGGTTTTTTTGGCCAGTGATAATTTTTTTTTCATAATCTTCATATATTTTTGGTTAAATTCAGAGCTACCTATTTTGAAAATGTACAGGGGTCGGAAGTCCTGGGTGAAAAGGGTGAGAGTCAAAACGTTTAAACAAGAGGTAGATGCGGGAAGTGAAACACAAAAGGAACCAAGTAGCCAAACAGCATCCACGTAGAGGCAGGGAAGAATCAGAAAGTTATATGTCTAGCTTAACCAGGAAGATGGGAATCGGCAGCTCGAATGACTAAAGAAAAATAATCACATAAACAAATGGAAATATGAATATAACATGCACATGAAACAATAAAAGGTTTTACCCTTCATGGTAAAGATGTTCAAACAACAAATATATACCTATTATATTCTTAGCTCTTTCGGTAAAGTCACGTTGAAGGGAAACAATAAAATAATAAAATATATATTTATTGTTTTATATATATTTTATTTTTTCCCTTCAACGTGACTTCACCGAAACAGCTAAGAATATGAATTACTGCAGTCACGAAAGCTTTAAATCAAAATATATACCTTTTGCATGGCATCAAGTCTGCATTAACCACACATACGTTGACCACAAGTTCATGTTTTGCCACAACTACTTGTGGTTAATGCAGACCTGATGCCTTGCAAAAGGTATATATTTGGTGTTTGAACATCTTAACATGTCATATTTTATTGCCAGAAAGGGTAAAAACCTATTCTCATTGTTTTATCTTCATCCACATGTCCTGCTCAACATAATGACCCACGGGGTAGATAATGTCCATTTCACAAGATATTTTGGTAACAGGAGACAAAATGAAAGTGCCCTGCTCAAGTGAGTGTGGGGGGGAACGCTTGTCTCGAGTGGGAACCCTCAGACAAATGGGGAAATACCACATTTACATGGATGGGGCTATTCTCCTGAATAGAACATTTCCTGAAACAATTATGCAGCAATGGCAGGAATGCAGCTGTTGATTCAATGCACATTGGTTCAGTGACTCAGTGCTCCTACCAATACCAGTGGTTAGGAGCATGACCTATAATGTGGATTATTAAAATTATACATAGGCCCGTGTATAAGCACATTTTAACTATTGATCTTGTCTAATTTGTAATGCCAATCGTGTTTGTTATTTTAGTCTCAAGAGCATATACTTTGCAAATTATAGTAATGCCTTCTTACAATCAGATATCAAAAATTTGTGAAAAAAGAATTATTCTAATCAAAAGAGTATGTTCTTAACTATAACTCAATATTAGGCAGATTAATCGTTACATACCTATTCCACACTCGGAAAGCTAAGGTTACCTACGAGATATTGCTCCGCTACTGGACTACATGACTGCCGCACAGGGAGTGTAAACATAAAACGTGAGTGGGGTGTGCCATCACTTTTTTCAACCACTGATTTTCCAAATATAGGGAAATCAAGTTTTTTGTTTGTTTGTTGTAGTTTACCTCTTGAGGTCGTTCAGCAGCCTGTTCTTTTCTTGCAGCACCCTCTGGTGGTGCATGCGGTGGTGATCCCTCTCTTTACGAAGGGTCACCAACATGTCTTGCGTTTGTCTGTAACGCGCTCAATCCGAGTGATTTGTTAAAGCAAAGATCATACGTACCACGCCGTAGACCAGCGAGTGTTTACATTTACTAACAGGGTGGCCCAAAAACGTCAGGATGTCATAGGGTTATGCTTATTTGAACAAATGTTCAAACTGACTCCAATTAACATTAATTATCTTTCGAAATTAATTTAGGACTTGTTTTTGAAGGTCACAGCTGCCTTCTTTAGCATACCTAAAAATGCAACTCATTCGTCTTTTATACAAGTTTCTTTCCATTTTAAAAATTCATCTAAAAATGAAAAATACAATTTTAAATAATGAAAAGAGATAAAATATTAACTTAAAGTATAAACAATAAAAAATAGTTTAATGCCAGTGTTAAAACAAATGCAACACCCTATGTGCCATGACTTTTAGGCCACATTGTAAGTTGGAGAATTGTATTTTTCCATATTAAAATGAATACATTGTAAGTCGTACTTTAAAACGAAATACAGTGAAAGCCATCTCATTCACGAGACCAAAATTGTTTAACTTAATTTTGACATATGAAACTAACAAATGTGCAAGCAGAACTGCAGCATCCCCAGAGCACTTGATGACAATTCATCAATGTGCTGCTACTCACTAGGGCAGGGGTCGGCAACCTTTTAAAGAAGAAGAGATCTTTTTTTGTTTTTGTATTTGACCAAAATAGCTCGAGAGCTGCATCACACACAGAGCTACTTGTACACAAACACAGCAGCAGCAAGTATACTGCAGATGACAAACACATTCTAAATTAAATAAACGAAATTGGTGATGGAATAAACTGAGTCTATTTAGTGTTTTTTTCCCACCAAGTTATACTTTATCAATGCAGTTTGACTGTTGGTCACTATGATCCCATTCCCTGCCATATTTAGTTTGCTTCACGTCAAATTACGTTTAAGATATAAGTAACAAAAAACTATGGCTGTCACAAGGGGGCCGCTAAAGAGCTGCATGCGGCTCCGGAGCTGCAGGTTGCCGACCCCTGAACTCGGGTCAGCCGTAAAATATTTAGCGATTTCCAGATACAGAATAAGTCGTACAACCCATCGAACCTGCGGATAACAACGATTTTAATATCAGAGAGTTGATGCATATGAGGCATTTCACTGCATAGTATAAACCCTCATAAGCCAGCAATGTTCATGGTGTTGAAGAGATCGGAGGACCTGGTGGCATCCTGGAACTTGGCGAGGTCTCTGTGTAAGGACGTGAGTTTGTCGTGTAGCTCCTGGTTCTGAATGTAGACATCGGACACCGTTCCTTGCTCAGCCTTGCCAAGCTGCTCCTTTTCCTGCAACTCGTACCTGTCCAGGGGTTAAACACCACAGCGAGGAAACAGACACTGGTGTCACAACCTCACAATGGTTAATGTAACAACAAATGGATAATAATACCCGAATACGACGCCACCATGAAAATGCTTCCAGGATTGAAAACAGTTCAAAACATTCCCTGCAGGTGCACAATACAGCACACCACAGGTTGGAGTCGTATAGCATGTAAAGTATATGCAACCACATCTTAAGATTATGTACAGAGCAATAGAATGTGGGTATCCTGGGGAAAGGAGGGTTAATAATTTGTTAATAAAGAAAAAGATGGACAGGCAGGCGCAAAGAGAAAGGTTTTGAACCTGGACTTAAACAGGGGTAGGGAATCGATAGTTGGGGGAAGGACGTTTCTGACAATAAGGTTAACAATTCACAGTACCAAAAACACTGGAATAAAGAAGAAAATGTAATAAATATAGGATTTTTTTTTTACCATTCGCTCTGAAAGCAGTCAAGGGTACGGCTCATGCCCATCCGAAACAGAAAATTGCGTACAAAGTCATCAATGGCCTCAAGTTGTCTTGTCACTGGGGGCTTTTCCCCCACGCCCTGCCGACGCACCTGTTGGAGAAACCCCCCCCCCCCCCACCATAAAAGTCAGACGTGTCACAAATTCAATCCCATTATTTAAAAGCAGGGGGTAGTGGTAATGTTCATGTCCAAAATGTAATTCTGACCTGCTGTCACAGCGCCCTCGAGTGGCATCACTGGGGTATGGCTTTCCTACCTTAACTAGATTAAGGACTCGGTACACATCAATCAATCCAAGATGGTTTACGCGTCACATTGACCATGAAGCTGGAACAGAAGCATGTATCGCACTCAATTAAACTAAACAGAAGCTAAAATAAATGTATTTCAGCCGCTCTTGAAAGAACCGGTTATCAGGGCGAACTCGACTTCAATTGGCAGACTGTTCCAGACCACCAGGGCTGCAGATGAAATCTCCGTTTTGCTGTCCTAAGCCGAGTGGATTTCACACACAGCAGGTCAATGGCAAACCGGGCGTAGGTTTGGTGACGGTAGATATGGGCGCACGGCATTGCTCAGATAAATTGGTTGACCAGTTGTCTTTGCTATCGGAGTGAGCACTGCGACATTGAGCTGGACTCTCACATGCAATTGTAACCAGCGCAGCTCCTTCAAGAGGTGTTAAGAGCTTGAGAGGTGGAGCCAGGCAAATGACTCCAGCGAGGGTGTTTTTCAGACGATGGAGACGTTGTTGAGGCCATCAGCTTTGAGGGGTTGAATTGTAGGCTTTCGAGCATCAGCCAGTGGCGTGCAGGTGTCGTACATTCTAAGACCACGTTTATTGTATTAGGACCAAAAGTTTTCAAAGAAATGTGGAGCTGGGTATATATATATTTACGTATGTATAATTGATGTATGGATACCCAGAAACTCTGTATGAGCTTAGCTACTGGAGACATGTAAGCTGCAATGATAATGGGGCCCAGAATGGATTCTTGTGGGATCACGGAAAAATATTCGCGCCAATGCGGTGATCGGCAGATTATGGGAAGAGCCGCGCAATTCCATTAATCCGCGAAAAATGCGGCGAATTACAGGGGAATTGCGGCACGTGACTCACGGCTAAATTAACACGCAATAAATTTGCGGATTACAATGTTGAGAT
The DNA here is from genome assembly GCF_048934315.1 of Petromyzon marinus. NCBI lineage: Eukaryota > Metazoa > Chordata > Hyperoartia > Petromyzontiformes > Petromyzontidae > Petromyzon > Petromyzon marinus. The sequence goes on from NC_133685.1 coordinate 6,971,020, forward strand.
TCAAGTCTAGAAACGTAAAAAAATCTTACCTCTGCATATCTCTGCCGCTTTGCTCCTGTAGCTCCAAATTAGCCCCACTCAATTCTATATAAACTAAAATAAATAAGGGATGTCTATTGAACTCCTTTGACACCATACATAGACAACCGTGCTTATCGTATGTGTATATATATCTGCATAAAGACTTATAAAACCAGTTTTCTTACTAAATTAATGCATATTGCACACAAAGTTAGGTCATAGTTTATCTTTGCTTTATTACGATGACCCACATGATCCCATCCGCAAGTCATGGTAACGTTGCATGTGCAAGACGTAAAATAAAAAGGCATTGAAAAATATTAATTTTGTAGAGCTACATGCAACTGGAGTTAGGAAGGTTTCATCATTTATCCTCAGATTTCGATGTGTGAAAGTAGATGTTGTGATACTCGAAAATCCCTCTTGTATCTCTTTCAATATGTAAAATAGAATTGAGTAATAAATATGGGAAAAAATCCTTACAGTAGCTTGCACATCTTCACTCAGCTCCTGAAGGCTCCTTACGGCAAAGTCAAGGTCTTCATCAGCGTCCTGTGCACTGCCTTCATCAGCAATGGAGACCTATGGACGATTGTAATTGAGGCAAAATATCATTCACATTTTAGCATGCTTAAACAAAAATGAACGCAAAAAACACTCAGATGTCCCTAAAGAACTGTATTGTGGTCCAATTGTTCAGAAACTGGTGGTTTCTCTATGACGCACAAATTCCAAGTGCTTTTTGTACTCGTGTTTGTGTTGTTTGAAGCTTGCGGTTTGACACCCTGCACTATTTCTCTATTATGGTGGGTTTTTTTTCCCATTTGCAGGTTTCATAACAGTTATCATACTTTTTAATAAACTTCATGCACAAAATTTTTCTTCCATGAAAATTAAGTATTTGATGCTACTTACAGCTAAATAAAAATTCTAATTGCAATTTAACATGTTTTTATTGTCATTGGTGATTTTGTCCAGGCCATGGACACGTTGTGCATGATTTATTGAATTATCTAACAGAGTATAATCCACGTTCTCACTTTTGTAAAATAAAAAAAACTGGGTCACTGTATATTGATATGGATAATTACTTTTGGAAAGATGTAAACGTGCAATGTTTGCACAATTAATCGATGTTTTCCTTTAAAATATTTGTAAGGACACTCATAACATACGGAAGGGTAACTCATTTTAGGATGCATAGGTGGACTGTATCAAATGTAAACAATATTCACTTTTAAACTTTAAAGAGTGCATGTCGCAGTTATGGATTGTTTTATACTGAATTGATACCCTAAAATTACGTACAATCCAGTGATATACACCCACCTCTTCATAGCGGTATTGATCTTCAGCATCATCAATGATTGTAACCTCTGTAATAAGGAGTCAAGGTAATAGAGAAAGCATATCCCATCTCTGTACACGGCACTCTTTCTCTGTTGGTAAACTTGTTAGAAAGATATTCTTGGTTCTTTCGGTAAAGTCACGTAGAATGGGAAACAATAAAATAATAGAAATATAAAACAATAAAAATAAAATCGCATAGCAGGTTTAATATCAGCTTCAGGGTAGGATAGCCACGCTATCTAAAAAAAAACTCTTTAAAACCTTCTACATTGGTCAGTTTTACTTGACAAGGTGGGGTTACGTACATTACCTAGCACCATATACATCGTAATGCATAATATTTACATCTAACCAAGGAGGCAGGTACAGAGCCTCAAGGTTCAAGTCCCACAAGGCTCCTTGGTTAATACTGCGGGATATTAACTGTAACACAATTTCCGTCTGTTTCAGTCGACCTTCAAGATTCCACAATGTCGTTCAAAGAACAGGAGGTGGGTGGCCAGTACCACGCCCGACTGTCTTTGTCTCCCTAGTGGGGTGGTTTACTCACCACACCAGGTACTCATTTGAGATCGAGTCAATCTAGGGGAGCCCAGGACCAGTTCAGATAATCGTCACTGGTGTTGGTCGTGAACGGGAATCAAACTCCGACAAGAGCAAATAGCAGCGACTAGACCACGTGTGTATGGCCGTACAATCTGTGCACTTAGAACACTAGTTGACTTGTGGAGGTATAAATAATAAAAAAAAATCTCATACATTAATTAACAACACTGCCTTAAAAGTTCATCTATGTGCTATGAGGAAGAGCCAATGTCTGAAACGTCACCTATATATATTTATATTTCCATTTTCAGGCCAATGTAATTGAGGTTTTTTTATTTTGGGACTTTTTTGCCAGTATCTAAATTATTAAAAATAAGAAATGTTTTACCCTTTCTGGCAATAAAACAGGTATTACCATGTTCAAACACCAAATAGATGCCTTTTGCAAGGCATCAAGTCAGCATGAACAACACGTACTTGTGGTAAAACATATTCAGTTCCAATAAAACTGGGTAACTTTCCCCTTAACAGAATAACAACATATGGTGGTGACCACCAGGCTAATTACAATAGTTACAACGTAACTGCTACTACGGACCGGGACCAACAGCTTCGGCCCGGGTCCACGTGTTTGAGACTCGTTGAACGGAGAATGTAGACGAAAGTTTCTTCCAGGATGAACAACAACCCTGGTCCCTCTCGGGAGCCGGCTTATAGTCTCTGTGGCGTGGCCGGCTCTGCCCCTGGCCACGTCCTCCTTCCAGAATCCTCGGGAAGGATCTGGGTCCCAATCACATGACCACCCCTAGCCCCCACTTGGGGCCCCTTTGTCAACTTAACCGGTCACGTGTCCTCCCGGGTCAACCAGAGTGCCATGGCCTCACATAACCTCATCCTTCGCTCGGCACCCACACACCCTGTCCTGTAGGGTCGGCACTGCAAGTCAACCGTGGTGCCATCTAGCGCTGTTATTCAGCGCTCACCGGGCCCCTCTAGGGCCGGTACTACACCCACACCATTGTGAAAATCCGCGATGTCGCTACACCGCACGCCGTGCCCCTCTAGGGCCGGCAATGAACTCAGAATTTTGACATCCAGCGACGTCACTACACATGCAAAAAAACATGCTCTGATAATATATACATTGTCTTTGAATTGCATTGCCTTTGAACCTATTCTTATTTTTCATCATTTTGACACTGGTAAAAAGGTCCCAAAGATATAACTGCTAGACCGAGCTATACGTGCTCTGCTACTTGCATTGTCTTTGTACTGTTCGTCTTTTGACCTTCTCTGGTCTGACACTGGTGAGACAAGGGCATAAATAAGACTGTCTCTGGTGTAGGCCAATCAGTGTAAAAGACAATGCATATTTTATCAGAGCATGTGTTTGCACATTCACCACAAGTATGTGTGATTAATGCAGACATGATTCCTTGCAAAATGTATCTATTTGGTGTTTAAACATCTCTGCACCTCCTGTTTTATTGCTAGAAAGGGTAAAACCTATTCTTATTTTTCATTACGTGTTTTTATTTGTGCACCACTACCAACGCAGTATCACTAAATCGTAGTACCAACGCAGTATCACCAAATCGTTTACTTTTGCAGAAGGTATGAAGATGCGGCGATTAAGCCTGCGATAAATGCAGATTCACGTTAACAATGATCTAGTCATATGTCGCCCAAACCATCATTAGCGTTGTGGAAAATAAAGAAAATAAGCAGTCTCTCCACATGAAAAATAGTTACTTCTTAAACAACGCATCAGCCGCACACATGGTCTTCTGGGAGTATATAAGTTCAGCAGCATTGACTCAAGACAAACAAACTCTGGACCTGCGTCAACACGCAGTGTCTCAACAGCAGTCAGGCTTGCTTGAATCAATGGACGTACACCTGTACATTGTGGCTACGGTGCACGTGACACCCGCAGCCACAAGAGGTCGCTAGATTCAATGCGATAGTAAATATTGTTCACATAGAGCAGTGGTTCTATTAGTCTGGTTCCCGGCCCACCGGTGGTCCGCGACGGTCCTCCAGGTGATCCGCGGGACTGTGATGCAAACGCAGGTTGATCCGGACAATAATGACGTTTATACATTTTGTTCAGACATTCATTAAAATTTTACTTCTAGATGTGAAGCTTTCGTGACTGCAGGCATCCATTCGCTTGGGTTCTTTCAGTAAAGTCACGTAGGTAGAAAAATTAAATAAAAAATAATTTATCACGACGTTTCGATCGCAACACAAGCGGTCGTCCTCAGACGGAAAAAAAATCCAGAAGTGGAACTGCTGAACCAGCGAAAGAGCTGTTACAAGGTTATATATGTGGCACGGGGCAAGCAGTCGGGATCTGAGGTGTAAAGGAAATTGGTTGAATCACATCAATTCCATACACCCATCCATCAAATTCACCATGGAAGTGGAAAATGATGGCAAGCTACCATTCCTGAATGTTTTGATCAAGAGGCCTGATGGCTCGTTGGGACATTCCGTCTACAGGAAAGCCACCCACACGGATTCCTATCTAAAGCCCGACTCCCACCACCTTCTGGCCCAGAAGAACTCCCTCATCAAAACACTACACCATAGGGCCCGCTGCATCTCCGACCAGCGCCACCTAGCCAGTGAACTGGAGCACATACACCAAGCCCTCAAGATGAATGGATACTCACACCGCACATTCTGCAAAGCTGTAGCCCCAACCATGGGGAGACAACCATCTGAGGGCCCAATGAAAACCATCACCTTGCCATACAAAGCAGGTGTTACCAAAAGGATTTCCAAATTCTTAAACAAACACAAGATCCAGGTCTGATTCAATACAGTACCCAAAATCTGTGATTTGATCCCATCTGTGAAGGATGTCATTCTTAACATGCAATACCCTGGTGTCTACAAACTAAATTGTGTCTGCGGCAGCAGTTACATTGGAGAAACGAAACGACATGTCTCGGACCGTGTTCGCGAACACAAGGCAGATTTGAAACACGGCAGAACCAATACCTCTGCCATGGCTGATCATTGTTATAATGCAGTGGGCTCACACGATATTGTTTTTTTCCGAGACCAAGGTACTCTGCAAACCTTCGGGCTACCATCAAAGATTTGTCCATGAAGCAATCCAGATTTATAAACACAGAGACAATTTCAACCGAGAAGATGGGTATAAGATAAGCAATCATTGGAAGGACGTTATTAACCAAGCAAAGTCGTAACTTGCTGTGGTGCTTCCATCCTTCCTGCCGTTTGGCTGTTATCTCCGACTCTCTGAGTTGCATTGCGCTGTGAGGTGCCTCTGCATTAACGGGCTGGGGTCTCACTAACATGGCCACCTCTGCTCCCTTAGCCTCGATGTATCGATGGTTCTAGCTGTGTGAAGGGCTGTGTGTCTTACGCATATACTCAAATAGTTATATCAACTTGTATCGCGCCAATCATTTTGGGAGAGAGGACGACTCAAAAGGGCAAGAAGAACTGTAGACAAGCAGGGAAGGAGGTGATGCAATGAGCCGACGCCATCAATTAATTGCCCAGGCTCTGCGTTCCTCTATATATAAGGATAGGTATATATGTCGAACTTCGGTCAATGAATGACTGTTTACATGTGGAAGGAAACCGGCACACACGGCGAATACCCAAGCGTGCGAGGGGGAAACACTCTATCCCATACAGATGTACCAGACCCGAGTCCACATTTTTTTCTGTACAGTACTGCATTCTGCTGGCGAGCCAGGAGAAAGCAGTACCAGGGGAAGGGAGTTTCATACCGTGTCAACCCATACGGTTCACCCGTATTCTTGTACAGTGAAATTTAGTTTGCAGGTCCATACGGCGTACAGCCGTTTCAATACGGGGGGGGGGGGGAAACACATTTATTTTGTCTATATGGGACTTTGTAGGATGAACATTGAGATTTATAAGCGGCAAGGGACTGGCCAATAAGTTATGCATTGGTCTGTAATAAGGTAGGGCAATGATAAGGGGTTGACAGGTATGGAGTTTCGCAATATTTGCGTGGATCCACCAACCCTTTTTGCTGATGCCCGCTGCAGGAAACCACGCGCACAACACAATCGCGTCGACCAAAAAACCCCACAAAGTAAACAAATTATCTGGTGATGCTGCCGCCTGGCGCGTTGGCAGCGGTGCACAAAACACAACTGACACGAAGGGCCCATTGCCCGAAACGTCGCCCGTTATACATTCCACGTTGAGACCGCACGCACACGCACACGCGCGGCGTTGTGTACGAACGAGTTCGCTATCGAGGATCGCTGGGGACCTCCCAGCAACAGCTTTTGTTTAGTGACGGTCAAGCGCCGCCGGCGTGTCCAGGGAGGCCGCGGACTAGGAGGATCAGGGGGATGGGATCAGGGGGACGGAGAGTATCAGGGATCAGGGAAGAATCAGGAGGATCTGGGGGTACGAGGGGGATCAGGGAGGAAGAGGAGGAGGATCAGGAGGATACGCTCCAGGTAGAAGGCGCCGTTCGCCGCGTCCGCGTCCATCGTCACCGCCAGGCAGAGCGAGCCGAGCGCGGTTACCACGGAGACCGCGTCCAGCGCCAGTCTCGCGAGATTTTCCTGCAACCAACTCTCCAATGTAGACGAATCAAGTCTCGCGAGATCTTCGTCAGCCCGCTCCAAAGTGTGAAAGAAAAAAAATTCCTTTATTCTAAAATGTATTTTTTTTATTGTACCAGGTAAGCCCCACTGAGCTATGTAGCTTATTTTTTCAGAAGCGACCTGGCCACAAATGATAGCTCAACGAAGTTGGCCTATAACGTGGACATTTACAGCAGTCGTGTACTCTAAACGCGTGACGTTGATTCTAAATGTGAAGGAAAACCCGCAGGACCCACAGAGAGAGAGACACACACAGACACCGCAAACTCTAAATATACAATATACATCGTGGTGGGGGATCGAATCCACGACCTCCTGTACACCAGGCGAGGTAGTTAACATATCATAGCCACCGCAGCGCTTCAACACGTTCGTCAGTAACAACGCCACGTGTGTGTGTGCCCCCTTAACGGATACAAAATAAATAATAATGCAACCTTTCGGGCAATGTTTTTTTTTTATTGAAGGCACACAGGCCAGAGAGATAACATGAATATAGTACGAGTTCAAGACTGCACTTCAGAATCCGAATATTTATCTATGCGGGAGGAGAAATCCGATGAGCTGTAAAGCTCTATTTCACAGGTTGGGGGGTCACGTAAGAACGTAACAACAAAAAAACAATACAAAAACATGATAGTAGTGAAACCAATCACCCCAAAACATACACATATAACTAAGTCATCCCCATTCTACCAGGCAGAGCACACTGAGCTATTAATTTATTTTTACACCATGGGTTCTGATGAGAATTACATCAAAATTTTTTTCTGATGACCACTGTTTAAACTGCCATATGAATTACTAGTTACACTAACAGACAAGCAATCGTCTTCAAATTAAAACATACTAGAAGACGATTGCTTGCGTTGCGATCGAAACGTCGTGATTTTTTAAAAATAATTTTTCGATCTACGTGATTTTACCGAAGGACCCCAAACAGTATGAATTCCTGCAGTCACGAAAGCTTTAAGTCAAGACTAATAGTAGTTCGTGAGTAACAAACCCTGCCATAATCACAATGGTAGACGAGTTACGTCTCGCGAGATCAGATTCACCCACTGGTGGTCTGCTATTGACACTTTTTCTCCTGTAGACCAGTGCGTCTTAACCTTTACCGCAGCCTCGCACCCCTTTGATTCTCAACCGTTAAAACATGTAACAGGTCCCTGCAGGGTGGGCTGGTAGGACAAGTCTCTGCGCTGTCTATTGCTGATTTTACACCCAACAGCACGAGATTTCACTTCGTTAAAGTATTGAAAGGGGACGGACGGACACATTAATCTATTGCAGGCTGGTACACTCAGTTTACAACTCCGTTCCTACCAGTATAACAGATCCCTGCAGGGTGGGCTGGTAGGAACATTGGAATTTTGCGCAATTTTATGACATTGTTACGTAAAATTGTGCAAATTGAGAGCGTCTTCCCACCTTTTTGCCCTCAAAATCGTTGAGGGTTCTTCGGACAAATTAACCTCTTTAGAGGAATGGAATGGTGAAATCCTTATTGACTGAAATCTGCTCATTTTGGAGCAATGTATCATAAAATCGTTAAGGGCTGGGCCGAAAAATGACAACAATTGCATTTTAAAATGAGGAATTGTTTCCCGGTATACGGTAGTATGGGGCTTTTGAAAGGGGACGGACGGACGGACACATTAATCTATTGCAGGCTGGTACACTCAGTTTACAACTTCGTTCCTACCAGTATAATGTTAATACATACATAGGGTTTGATGACACAATGCAGTTGTACTTACCAGCCCGTGTTTAATTCGTTTCGATGGTTTACCTTCAAAAAGAAGTATGGCCATTTCTCGTAGCCCCAGAAAGGGCATTTCGCACATCTAGGGGGGTGCGTGCACCCCAGGTTAAAAAACCACTGTTGGAGACCAAGTCCAGGCTTAGCACTTTCGCTATAAAAACTGTGCGGTTTACTGTGTAATACAGTTCACCACAGAAATTGCCGGTACCAGACCTCGCTACAAATACATTTCTAGGACCTGAAAACAGATGTCAATTTCCGGACTGTCCGGGGTCAGGCCAACACTGAACCCTACTACTTATCCGGGTCTAACCCAGTTAAGTGGCAACGTTAAGCTACCCACTACACTCCTATGCGGTTGTGATTTTAACATGTGACAAAATAAACACGACGCTTCCCGTACTGTGGAAATTGAACGGCGCGCAGAATCAATTGATTCGTATGTTTCAACACCACGCTACCACTCTCCGCGTCCACCAATTAACTCTCCCCATTCAAATTCCCATGATCACTGTTACATTGCTTTTTATGGCTTTATTTTGGTGATTTTGAAAACTTTTTTTTGGTTTGGCCATGTTTGTTTGTTGTAGTACGGAGTTAGACTGATGGCTTTAATCTAAGTTGTCTTGTGGTTGTTGTTGTTTGACTTGCATCTCACTGGGATGTTTTGCACACAGCGTTGGTGTACGGTGCTTTTTCTGGAAGATTTTGCTGATTTTCCCTGGATTTTTCTGTTTGCGCATAGTCACTTTAAGATGTTTTCTTGTTCATGTTTTTGTTTTTTTTGTTTGTTGCGGTTGCACCCGATTCAAGAACCGAATGGCTCACAGGGCTATACCAAATAAATGAAACTGAAAACTGAAACAAAATTCAAGTTAACTGCCGCCTTGCGCCCAATGATTGTTAAGCACCTCCGACGCGACCCGCTAACCAATTAACGCTGTCTGCGTTCATTGAGCCGACTCGCGTTAAGATTGAGATCTCAGTGCGCGTGGTCGCGTCACGCGTGCGTTCCGTGTATTCCACGTGACACTGACAGCGTGTCGCAATCATCGGGCGCGTGCAGCGTGGAACGAGTTCAGGTGTATTTGAATGCGGAGTTAATTGGTGAACTGGGAAAGACGTAGCCTGGCGGTGGGTCACGAGGACTAGAGTTTGATAAAACACTGTTCTAGAGGGTTCCGGAAGGAACTGGGCGAGATACGATACCAGGGGGGCTTAGAGAAAGAACAAGGTTAAAACTAAACTATAAACTATGTTTTTATTTTACCAGGTAAGGCCCGCAGAGCTATACATCTCTTTTTCAGAAGCCACCTGGCCATCACAAATGAGAGCTCAAGAAAGTGGCTTATCATCGTGTGGAAATGTATAGCAGACAAATACTGTAAACGCGTGTTTCTAAATGTGTAGGGAAAAAAACTTGAGGACCCGAAGAAAAATCCACGCGACAACGGGGGGCGAGAGAGACATGGAAACTCCAAAGATACAGCAGGCGTCAGGGTCATGATTGAACCCACGACCTCATGTATACGAGGCGAAGTAGTTAACATCTCGCCACCGAGGTATTTTGGTGGTGTATCTTCCTGCGAGTGCGTGGCTTAGGTGACTGTAGCAATAAAGTTCGCTGACCAGACCGATTCAAGGACTCCCTTTCAACAATCAGAGTGTACATGGTGGAATAGAGGTCTTGTGATCCCCCTCCTCCCATTTAATTCTCTATAACGTTGTATATTGTATACCAATGTGGTAAAAACAGAAATATATAAGCATAGGGAAAAAAATCATAGGAGTCAATTAATTGGGGGTTGCAATACATTTGGACAACCATGTACATCTCCACAGACCCACGCCACTGCAGACTCTACATGGAGCGAAAGCAAAACTCGACACAATCTTCATCAACAATGCGGTCTTAAACAGCAAAAACAATAGACGACGTTTTGGGTAATGGCCCTTCTTTAAAGCAAATAAAACAGAGGCTAGTGGACCCAGTAAATTTGCTGCGTTGGCCCAAAGTTTGCATGTTTACTGGGGAGTTCAAATTATTTAGATTTGGAGACTGAGCAATACATACCATGGTGCCCTGAGAAGAATTCTGATGTTAAAATGTAGAGGTGGAGTGAGCAACACTGCATTTCGAATACCGTTACTAAGTAAGACAAAGCAAATAACTCAAATAATGACAACGCAACGATAATTGTGATAATTGCGAGAGGGAATGGACTGATGAATTGCCCTGTAAAATTATAGAAAAAGTCTGCGATATATCGAGCGATGCATTGTAATGGAAAGTAGGCGTGTCATGCCCACATAAGTTTATCCTGGCAGTGTTCATGCGGCCGGGATAAACTAATGGAACAGAACTCGACACAGCTGTTACAGCATGGGGTGTGCTCTCACTCACACTCACCCCATGCTCCAACCTGTGATCTCACACATACGCCAGGCTGGACCCCTTGCTGTAGCGATTTCGATCTAGACCCCATGCTGTAACGCATGCTCTCACACCCACCCCATGCTCTAACCCATAATTTCACTCACAAACACCCCATGCTGTAACCCATGCTATTACAACCCATGCTGGGCCCCATGCTGTAGCGATGTCGATGCAGACCCATGCTCTCACTCACACCCACCCAATGCTGGACCCCATGTTATATCCTAAACAACAAAGACAAAGATCCCCCGTATAGCCTTAAATACACTGTTGGAGCAAGTGCTGTTAGCGAGCACGGTACACGAGGGGGTGATTGGTCAGCACCACGCCCGACCACCTTTGTCTCCCCAGTGGCGATGTTTACACACCGCACCAGGCACTCATTTGAGATTGAGTCGACCTAGGGGAGGCCCAGGACCGGTTCAGATAATCGTCACTGGTGTTGGCCGTGAGCGGGATTCGAACTTGGGTCGCCAGGTTCGTCGCGAAGTGCGCTAACAACTACGCTACCACTCCCCCGTAACCCATGCTCTAACCCTCAAACACACCCCAAGTGGAGGATGCATCCCTCTTGAAAATGCGGCGACGTATCGGAGCGACGGGTGGTGGAATAGGGCCAGCGAGTATGCCCCTTATGGTCCTCCGTGAGGGGCTGCTGATGAGATAGGATGGGGAGTTGCAGCATTACTGCATCGTCGTACCGACTGCTCTGCGGGGTAGGATTACGCAGGCTGCCCATGTGCGATTGATGCACCTCGGGGTGCATAAAACTTTGTTGACCCTATAACGCGACTTTGTTGGCCCAGGATGTCGGAGGATGTCCATAATATGCTGAACGGGTGTGTTGAGTGCGCTCGCCACAAGCCCCCGCTGAGGCAGAACCGGCCGCCGTTGCAGTCCATCGAGGTGTCACGAGTTAATGAGCTCGTTGCCCTCGATATCCTCGGGCCATGTTCCACTACTCCGAGGGGAAAACATTTTGCCCGTCGGGGTGGAGTACCTGTCACGGTTGCCGGTGGCTTGGCCCTTGCCAGATCAGTCGGCCACATCCATCACGGACGCGTTCCTACACGGGTATTGTTTTTGGACAAAGGGACCCCTGAGCGACTCCTTACGGACCAAGGGCGGAATTTCTCTTCTAATTTATTAAAAGAGGTGTGCGACTCCCTCGGCACTAAAAAGATCCGGACGTCACCCTACCACGGGATGGTAGAGCGCTTCCACAGGACTCTCACGTTCATGTTGTGCCAACAGGTCAATGAGGCACAGTCCGATTGGGACTTGCACGTTCCGGGTGTTCTTGCTGCATACAGAATGGCCCCTCCCGCCTCCACCGGGGTTTCCCCCTTTTTCTTCATGTACGGGAGGGAATACGACCCCCCCGTGGAGGCCCAGTTAGACATAGAGCCGACTAGGAAGAAGGTTACTGTGCCTATGCCCATTCACCTTACCCTGAAACGATTTACGGAAGCTTGGGAAGCATCTCGGGGTAATTCGGCGAAAACGGCAGGCTGCAAATGAAAAGTTGGTGGGACTTCGGGGATCTGGAAACCCCTGGAAACCTGGGGACAAGGCATGGCTGCATTGCCCCCAGGTGCCCCTGGGTTCCTTCCCTTAAATTACATAAGCCATGGCAGCGCCCGGTGGAGCTGATTGAGTTCAGGAGGACCGCAGTGGGTACGGATCCAGGTCAGTCGCAGACGCTGGTATGTGCACCCGTCACGACTGAAACCCTATTCTCCACCTTGCGAGGTCGTTTCATCCCCATTACCTGAAGGCCGGGTGTCTGCTGGTCCGACGAGCCCGGGCGTTCAGTCACGAAGGTCGCGCCTCAGCGGGATTCTATTCCTCCACCCACAGGATTCCAGCGCCTGCCAACCACAGAACCACCAGCGGCGCCGTCCACAGGAGGGCCAGGGAGGACGGAACGACCGCCACCCGTTGCCTCTTCTTCCCCTTCATCTTCTTCCCTGGAGGGGCCGCGCCCGTTAGGCCATTTACAAATCGTCCCCGGGGTCCCCAGGAAACCCATTCTTGTCCCGCCTGGGGGCCCAGCGACGAGGATCCGTTAAAAAACTGTTCGATTCAGATAACCCACCCTTCCCGTTCTCCTGTTTATTTCGATGCCGTCTTGCGGGTGGTCGCAGACGCGACCCGGGCTGTGGCTGTTGGTTGATCCGAGGTCCTTCCTGTGCTCGCGGGCTGCGCCACACGCACGGTTGTCGGGGTTGTATATCCCTGGGGGCCGGGTTATCATCGTGCGTCCGCGATTGCTTTATTATTTTCCTTCCGGATATTTATTGTTCTTGTTCATTGCCTCGCAAGTGGGATAACTGTTGTTGTTTTATTCGTTGTTCCGCTGTGCGGGGTATGGAGGTCAGCTGGGACAGCTCTTTTTTTCTTTCACAAGGGGGGGGGGTGATGTAGTGATTTGGAATTGGTCACTATGGCGTGTAGCGCTGGTTGCTGGCAAAAAGGGGACCAGCTGTTGAAGCAGCCCTGTCGGTCAGCAGGTCAGGGGATAGGCTGGAGGAAGGAATGTGGGGAAAGGATGACAGAGGGGGCAGGTGAAGTATGCCGAGAACCTTCTAGTAGGTTCTAGAAGGGGGCGTGGCTGGGGGGGATCAAAGGGAGACCCCGGAGAGGACTTGTTGCTGTTGTTTGAAGTGGAACCCGTGGAGCTGCGCAAGTCTTCGTCATCACCTTCGACATCGTCTTCATTGTTGTTGGTCAGGCAGCCTGTTGCTGTCCTGACCCTAATATCGTTCCCTGTGCCTGTGAAGGCGATATTAAACAGAGTGCCTCCTAAATACTAGTGTCTCTAAAGTGCATCACTACACATGCAACGTTTGTGCCAACGTTGACATAACGTTGGCACATTCCATATTTACTAGGTTGTTTACAAGTAAATAGTGTTTGTTATCGACAGTTATTTTATCGTTGTTTTTTTACGTTACTAAACGAATATTTAGGTGTAGAAGAAATGTTTTCTTGAGAGTCAAATTGTGTTCCGACACACATGGGCGTGGGGTAGTACGCTACCTCCTGCGTTGCGTTAAATCCACTTTCCCATGGCAGGGATGCGTTTCTTCATAGGACGTGCGAGTGGTAAAATACATTCGATTCTATTTAAGAAAAATATAGAGCCCCTGTCAGGGCAATTGACAACGCAAGTCGACGGCGGTACACAAAGGGGCCGAGGGGGATGCACGGGTGGGGTGGAGTGGCTGTCGGTGAGGGAGGTGACGGAAGGGATGGAGGGACAGGGGCTGGGAATGGAGCCATAATGTTGCAGGGTTAGGGAAGGAGGAAAAAGGTGGAGTGTGACGGTGAATGAGGGTGAAAGATGAGTGCAACGTGGATGAGAGGCATCGAGGTATGTGGCACACGCGTGAAGTGTTAAGATAGATAGGGTACTCTGGCTGGGCATGGATGAGGTTAGGTGAAGGGTGGTAGGGGCAGAGATCTGGTGGCCGGATAGTTGGGCTGATTGAGGAATACGGTGGAGACTGAGGGGAGAGATCTGCACATAGAGAAAGCGACACGTGAGAGCCCGGTCAGGAATTAGTTGTCGGAGGAAGAGGATGGGGCGACTGGGTTCGGGGCGGTTGAAGGAACCGGTAGGGGTGGAGGCAGCGGAAGAGAAAAATCAACAGAGAAGAGTTGTGCGTTTTAAACACGTAGGAGGCTTTCGCAACCAATATCATCCATAATATAGAGGGTTTTTTTGGGTTAGATCGTGTAAAGCACCAAAAAAAGCTCTATTATAGTTGTATTTTTATTAACACATACGTTGACAATATGCTCTCTCCCGGTATCTGCCTGTCCACGTACTCATCAAAAAAAGAGGACCCAAGGCAGAAGATCCCCTGGGTTTGGTCTTCCACGAATATCATCTTCCACACTAAACAGCATCATCCACTGCACAAAGCACGGCAGTATTTGCGGATACCTGATGCAGAAATTGAAAATAAATAAATAACTCTCCGGCTGTGTGCGACTGTGGTCATCCAGAACAGACCGTAACAACGTTTAACTACGCAATGCCCGATCCACAAATACGTAGGAGACATCACGGCGATGATACAGACCGCTGCTCCTGACGCGATTATCTGGCTTGACCCAACTGAATGTGAGCTTGTCGTTATTGCTCTGCATCTACATCAGCATCCATACGAAAGAAGAAGAAGACGATTTTAAACATATATTTCTGACACATCTGTAAGCGGTCTTACCAACTCAGTCGCTGGACCGCAATGCCCCCAGAATGTGAACCCTCTCCCCAGGGAGGCCATGCACGGCCGTCGCGGGCTTGCTGCTGCTGGCTGCTGCTTGCACGAGAACTAATTCTGCAAGCCGAGGCGCGCATTGGTACCCACGAGAGGGCGGACGCGAGCTTCTTCTGGGTCCCGACACGCGTGGAGGTGGAGTTCGGCAGCGCTGCCGTGACACTCTGCAACTCAGACGGAGGTGGGTGGGGGGGGGAAGACCCCCTGAGGGCACGCGGCACGAGAGGGTGGGGACGTGGGGGTGGCTGTAGAGGACGGGGCAGCGCGCGCCGAGAGAGAGGTGTCCACTCAACTCCTCTCCAGCGCCACGCACGTGGACTTGCTGCTGCTGTTGCTGCTGCTGTTGGAGTCGCAGGAGAGGCAGGCAGGAGGAGACCGAGGGGTGCTGGCGATGGCGAGGCGGTTCCCGGCCGTGCTGTGCCTCCTGCTGGGGATGAGTGCGGTGCGCGGCGCGCAGAGGGGTACGAGCGTGCGCTCAACCACACTCACTCACCAGGCTCTCATCCACACTCACCAGGCTCTCATCCACACTCACCAGGCTCTCACCCACACTCACCAGGCTCTCATCCACACTCACCAGGCTCTCATCCACACTCACCAGGCTCTCACCCACACTCACCAGGCTCTCATCCACACTCACCAGGCTCTCACCCACACTCACCAGGTTCTCACCCACACTCACCAGGCTCTCATCCACACTCAGCAGGCTCTCACCCACACTCACCAGGTGCTCACCCACACTCACCAGGCTCTCATCCACACTCACCAGGTGCTCACCCACACTCACCAGGCTCTCATCCACACTCACCACGCTCTCATCCACACTCACCAGGTTCTCACCCACACTCACCAGGTGCTCACCCACACTCACCAGGCTCTCACCCACACTCACCAGGCTCTCACCCACACTCACCAGGCTCTCATCCACACTCACCAGGCTCTCACCCACACTCACCAGGTTCTCACCCACACTCACCAGGCTCTCACCCACACTCACCAGGCTCTCACCCACACTCACCACGCTCTCACCCACACTCACCAGGTTCTCACTCACACTCACCAGGTTCTCACCCACACTCACCAGGCTCTCACCCACACTCACCAGGCTCTCACCCACACTCACCAGGCTCTCACCCACACTCACCACGCTCTCACCCACACTCACCAGGTTCTCACTCACACTCACCAGGTTCTCACCCACACTCACCAGGCTCTCACCCACACTCACCAGGCTCTCGCCCACACTCACCAGGTTCTCACCCACACTCACCAGGTTCTCACCCACACTCACTCACCAGGCTCTCATCCACACTCACCAGGTACTCACCCACACTCACTCACCAGGTTCTCACCCACACTCACCACGCTCTCACCCACACTCACCAGGCTCTCACCCACACTCACCAGGCTCTCACCCACACTCACCAGGCTCTCACCCACACTCACCAGGCTCTCACCCACACTCACCAGGCTCTCACCCACACTCACCAGGCTCTCACCCACACTCACCAGGCTCTCACCCACACTCACCAGGCTCTCACCCACACTCACCAGGCTCTCACCCACACTCACCCACACTCACCCACACTCACCAGGCTCTCACCTACACTCACCACACTCTCACCCACACTCACCACGCTCTCACCCACACTCACCACGCTTTCACCCAAATATATTCACCAGGTGCCACAAATGGAACACGTAGACGTCCTGACGCGTGTAAGCGTGGCTCGCGATTGATTTGCTCAGCACTCTGCTCACCCCGGAGAGAAGGCACGATATACCATTGTTATTATTCAACTTCATCCCTTTGCGTGGGATGTTTTTTTCACGTAAACGCGAGATCACTAAACACCGCACGCGGTTATTGCTGCTGTTGTTGTTGTTGTTCGAAAGCTTCAAAGCAGGGTAAGTAACAATTCTCAGAGAACAAGTGCGCGCTCTATTACTTTGTACATTGATCGCCGAAGAGTGGCCCAAGCGGTGAAAACGACAACACCATGGTCACCGTGCGGGCAGCAGCACGCCGGTGGTGTTGTCGAATTGACGCGAAATCCGTGGGCACAGGACGCCTTGCTCGTGGTGCGTGCGGCTTTGGGAGGGCGCGCGCGCGCTTGGCACAAACAAAAGCAAAGGTCGCCCGCGTAGCCTCAACAGACTGTTGGGGGCAAGTGCCGTTGGCAAGCACCTGTGTGTGAAGGCCGGGACGGTGCACAAAGGGAATCGGGGGTGGGCCAGCACCACGCTCGGTCGCCTTTGTCTCCCACAGTGCTGATGTTTGTATGTTCTGCGTGTTGAACTTCTTTCGCACCGTACGTAGCCCAACCGTGCTTGTCGGAGGTGCACCAGGTACCTATTTAAGGCTGTGTTGACCTAGGAGAGGCCTGGGACAGGTTCGGATATTCGTCACCGGTGTTGGCCGAGACTGATGGAATCGGGAACTCGGGTCGCTGGGTTCGGAGCGCAGTGCGCTCACCGCTACACTACCGCTCCCTCCACACACACGCAGAGGTAACGCAGGTTTGGTCTGCCAGCTCTTGTCGACTATCACTGACTACCAGCTCGCGTCTACCAGCTCGTGTCTCCCAGCTCGTGTCTACTAGCCCTGCCAACCAGCTCGTGCCTACCAGCTCCTGTCTCCCAGATCGTGCCTACCAGCTCCTGTCTCCCAGATCGTGCCTACTGGCCCTGCCTACCAGCTCGTGCCTACCAGCTGGTGTCTGCCAGCTCGTACCAGTCAGCTGTAGCAGTCAGGCTGGCACCGCGTTTCGCAAAATACGAACTTCTTGGGTACAATCCCCCGCGTAACGAGACCTGCCGCCAAGGATACCGCTGGTTGATGTGCAGTATGTATATAATCGTGTGCGTGTACAAGCCGTGGCACGTACTGCGTTACGCAACAGTCACGACAGACTGCGTGCAGCCGGGCGCTTGAGAGAGTCTCGCCCTGTGGGGTTCGCATCTGACCCGCAGCGCCGCCCGTGGAGAGCTGTGTGCCTACATATATAAATCCTACGCCACTTGGGGCGGATTTCCCGAATTTCCCCGAGACGTCCGTTGTTGCTGTTATTGCTCGACTCCTTGCCTGCGTTGAGACAGAAGAGAGCTCTGCTCGCGTCTGTGTAACGAGCTCGCGAGCCGATTAACCACGCCACGAATATCAAATTAGCATGGCCGGTGGCGGCGGTGGCTCCCGCTACGCACGTGGCTGCCTGCAACCATCCATGGCTGTGGAGGCAGCAGCGAGGGGTTGGTGGACCACCGCCACAGATGGTTGTGAAACTTCCTTCTCGTGGGGGTCCAAGAGGAGCTGTAACCCTGGCTTGCCAGGAGAATGAGGTACAGCAAAAATGTGGGCTTCAATTGCTCCGTCTGTATGGAATAGAGGGTTTCCCCCTCGCACGCCTCAATTTTCTCTGCGCGCCCCGGTTTTCTCCCACTTTTAAACAATACAGTAATTCATTGGCCAATAACACGTATGCACGTTCAACTTCTTTCGCACCGAATGTATAACTTCTTTCGCACCGTATGAATTAATCTTGGACTTCTTTTGCACCGTATGTATAACCAACCGTGCGAATCGGAGGTGCGGGGTAAGGACAACAAACTAAACACGAAAAGCAGTTCTAAGGAAATGAGTTTTCAATCGAGATTTAAAAGTGTGCAGCTCCAGTGGCTTCCTAATATGGGGAAGGAAGAGCGTTCTCGATGGCCGCAGAAGCGCATCTGAAAGCGCGCGATGTGGTGACCGTCTTTGTACGATGGCCAGCCAGAAGCCGCTGCTGGATGACTAGAGTTCGCGTGATGGTTTATGCACCTTGGCACCTTAATATATAGAGGACAGCAGAGCTTTGGGGGTAATTCGGCGCCGACTCAACCGCGTGACTGCCTTCCCCGTTTGTCTGTGGTTCCTCTTCACGCCTCTGAGTCGTTCTCTCTCCGCACTACTGTTTCGCGGCGCCTTACAAGTTGCAATCATCATAGGGCCCCGCGGTGACGAGATGTTAACTACCTTCCATGGTATACAGGAGGTCGTGGGTTCGATCCCGACCTTGACAATGCCTGCAGCTGTATATTTGGAGTTTGCGCGTTCTCCCCGTGGTCGTGTGGATTTTTCCCCTCCACGTGTAGAATGAACATCGTACGTTTAGAGTGTTTGGGTTTTGCTATAAATGTCCAAACGACGACAAGCCACTTCGTTGGGCTATCATTTCTGATGGCCAGTGGTCACTTCTGAAAACATAACTACAGTGAGCTCAGTGGGCCCTTACCTGGTAAAATAAAAAAAATACATTTTGCGTAGCTTAGTTGATAGCAATAGGGTCCCAATCGCTCCTCCAAGGCCCCCCTCCACCTCTCCGTGTTCCGCACCTCGTACGCAGAATCAGAATCTATATTTATACCGGAGGAATCTGATGAGCTATAAAGCTCTTTTTATCCCCAGAGATGCGCAGTCGGGGCATGGGGCAGGAACGTTACAACGACAAACTTAAACAAATACAAACAAAAACAAAACCCCGCTATCGGAGCGCAACCCTCCGTCGCGGCGGAGCCGGCGCTGTTCCTTTTCGCCGGTGTCGCGAGCAACAGCAAAGCCATCGGCGGCGAGCCACAAATCGGCCCCGCGCTTCTTCAGCGGCTGACAGACGCCTGTGGCCGCTGGTGGCAAACTTGCCAGCGGAGGGGGCACCCGCGCCAACATTCCCCCCACTCACCCCAACCCAAACCCACCGCGATCGTTCAGAGTTCTGCGCGCTGTCTTGCGCTCTGAGGCATCGCGCCGAAGGTGGCGGTGGAACGACGGGCGCGGGTTTGGTCGTTCAGTGACAAACATTGTTTTGTTTTTTTAAATGTTGCTCGCCACTGTGTCGGGTGGAGGGGAGAAGGTGTCACGACACACACTACTCACGCGAGGCGACGCAACAAAAAAAAACCCCATCGATTATTAATAATCGGAAGCAGTCAATGGTGCTTGTCTGGAGCGCAGAGGATGCGAGACGCGTGGCGGCATTCGAAGTTAGTTAAAGTGTCCGCGGGGAGGCTCGCGGCTGCGTTTGGTCGTGGCCAGTTAGTCACCGCGGCGTCTCCATCCCCCGCAGAGCCTTGCCAGCTCATCCCCGGTACCCGTCCCGTGGCTGGAGACCGCTCGTGTCCCCCTTTCGGGCTCCGGTGTGCGTCTACGTGTGTGCGTGTTAGTGTGTGTGCGTGTTAATGTGTGTGTTAGTGTGTGTCTGTGTGTGTGTGGGGAGCGGTAGTGTAACGGTTAACCCGCTGTGCACCGAACCTGGCGAACTGGATTCGATTCCCGCTCACGGCCAACACCGGTGACGATTATCTGAACCGGTCCTGGGCCTCCCCTAGGTCGACTCAGCCTTAAATGAGTGGTGCGGTGTGTAAACATCGCCACTAGGGAGACAAAGGCGGCCAGGCGTGGTTGCTGGCGACTCACCCCTCGTGTGCCGTTCCAGCCTAATAGGTACTCGCTAACAGCACTTGCCCCTACAGTCTGTTCAGGCTATACGTGGGATCTTTGTCTTTGATGTATATATGTTGAATTTCTTTCGCACCGTATGTAGCCAACCTTGCTAATCGGAGGTGCGGGAGAAGGACAAACGAAATACAAAAAAAAACAGAAAGAAATGAGTTTGTCAATCTAGATTATTTAAAAGTGCATAGTTCCAGTAGCTCCTGATATACATTACTACACCTATGGCTTTATACATTACTACGCCTATAGCTCTATAACCAGAGACAATGTTGTCCCGTGGCTGCTTGTGGATCTGGCTTCAAGTCTGGCCTCAGTCTGCGATGCCGACACAGAACTCTCTCATTTGCTGAACAACTTCCCCGGAACAACCTCACTGAAGCAATCCGCACGCACACGCGACTCCATCATCACAACGCTCAAGCCACAACTCAGCAACACATCTCTTTACACTTGCAATTACAACAGCTAACTCACAAGCGCAACTTGATTATTGTTTTGTTTTATTTTAAAATATTGTAGATAGTTTGCAAATATATGCGTTTTCTCAGTGTTTAGAATCTTTCAAATGTTCTGTTGAATTTTGAGTCTTAATGCAATGATAGCGCTCTGAGTGGCAGATTTGTGTCAGAAAGACGCTACGGTGGCGAGATGTTAACTACCTCGCCTGGTATACAGGAGGTCGTGAGTTCGATACCGACCCTGACGCCTGTATATTTGGAGTTTGCGTGTACTCCCTGCGGTCGCGTGGATTTTGCTCCGGGTCCTCCGGTTTTGCCCTCCGCATCTAGGAACGTGCACTCAAGAGTATTTGGCTCCTGCTATAAATTTCCACGTGATAAGCCACTTCGTTGAGCTTTCATTTGTGTGCCAGGTCGCTTCTGAAAAGAGCTACTGTATATAGCTCGGTGGGCCTCAGCTGGTAAAATATTAAAAAGAGAATAATCGTTTTTTATTGACTCGACTTGACCCTGGGTTCGTCCTCCTCCTCCTCGTCCTCCTATGTGTCCCTTGGCGCGCGAGTGAGCGACCGAGCGACCGAGCAAGCGAGCGCGTGGCGAGCCTAAAAGACGCGAATGACGTAGCCAAGTGTGGGAGACCCGCTCCTGCGTCACGTGGATGGCACAGTGAGATTGTGGCTGCGGGACGGCGGCTTCCAGGGCAAATCGCTCAACCACAGGACCAGGGGATGGAGGGAGCGTCCCAGGGAAGTGAATGCGCCGTGTGTGAGGCCTCCACACGTGCGTGTTCTCTCCTCCGCAAGCCACTGCGTGCGGAACGCATGCATCATCCATCGTCGTGAACACGTACGCACGTGTACTTCTTGTAGTGTTAGAAAAAAAACACAACTCGGGAAAATTCGTCAATAACATATAAAAAGTATATAATATGCGACGTCATCAATTGCCTTTCTTCAGAGCATATACGTAGAGAGGCCAGAGAGATAGTTGATTTGCAATTCAGAACTAGGTTTTTGCTGGTGATTGAAACCAGCAGCATCAAGCGATTGCCAGTACTGTGAATGTCTTTCCGTTTACGGTCTTTAAAAAGGGCAATTGTTGTGGGTTTGTTCTCTCACACACCGGCGTGCTAAATGAGTAACAAATTGGCACATTCCGTTTACGTGGCAAACCTAATTGGGTGTACGTTTGTGTGGTTTTACGACTCATTTACGCGATCTAACCCAATTGTTTTTATCATGAATAATATTGGTCGCGAAAGCCTACGTGTTAAATTCACTTATAGTTTCGTTCAGATTTAAGCTACACGTGACTGAGTCCATCCCATCAGTTGGGTCAGAGGAGACATCGGTACTACCTAAGGTGGCAAGACTTTAGTCGTACCGATTGACTTATACGGCTGAGTGAATTAATTGGTAACCTCACTCAGTTTAAATGCTTGTCACACAGTAATTCACCGTTTTTGACCACTCAAAGAAGTAGGAACCAGTTGAACACGTAGGCTTTCGCGACCAATATTATCCATAATAGAGGTTTTTTTTTAATGGCTAGACTGGCAGAATATGAACGTGTCGTTGAGCTCACCAACACCTGACAGCCAATTGGTTCCTATTTCAGCACACCGGTGTGTTGGAGAGCAAAGCCACAACATTTACAATTTGGTTCGACGTTTTGCCGGTAATTACAACCAACCTCATCAAGTAGGAACCACTCAAATTCTGCCACCCCAGGTGGTACCGACGAGTGAGAGAACTCACCTGGCCACGTGGACTATTACAATCAGGACACTACTATTAAGTAAAACATAACGCGTTCACTACGTCAAGAGTGGCCACTTGTTAACCCGTTCCCTTTTGGAAGAGCGAATGGTACGCAACTTATATACGAATAAGCCTTTGAACCGAATACGCCGAGTCATTTCTGCATTTTGTTTGTAAAACATTTGCGGCAGCAGCAACATTTATTTTCACCTTTGATTGGCGGAGGCAAAGAGGCACGGATGAACCCACAGTGTCCACTGGTGCATCAAGTGTGCAATGGCACGAAGTTCACTACTGGCACGTGGGAGCTCCGTGCAACAGCGGCACGTACACACACACACACAACAAAGATCCCCCGTATAGCCTTTACAGACTTTTGGGGCAAGTGCTGTGACCAAGCACTTATGAAGGCCGGCATGGCCCACGAGGGGTGGGTGGCCAGCAACACGCCCAGTCGCCTTTGTCTCCCCATTGGCAATGTTTACACACCGCACCAGGTACTCAGTTGATATTGACTCGACCTAGGGGAGGCCCAGGACCGGTTCAAAGAATCGTTACTGGTGTTGGCCATGAGCGGGAATCGAACTCGGGTTGCCGGGTTCGTTGTGCAGCGCGCTAACCACTGTGCCAGCACACACAAACACACACGTTCAAACAAAGATCCCCGTATAGCCGTAACAGATTTTTGCGGCAAGTGCTGTTCGCGAGCATCTATGAAGGGCAGCACGGCCCAAGGGGGGAGGGGGGTGGACAGCACCACGCCCGGCCGCCTTCTGGGAGTGCATACATTCACCAGCACAGGATCCATATCGAACAGAGGATCCCTTACCTATACACATCAGGCAGTTCACCAGCATTCATTTGTTGGTTCAAGTAAGCCTGACTCTGAGGAGACACCGAAAGTCGAAACCGGTCCAGAGTGTGCTTGTGTTTGAACCAATGCTGCTGAAATTATGGACTTCTATGAAGGCCGTGTGGCTGATGAGATGTGTAAAATATAACGCGTATTTTTTTGTGAATGTGGAGGGACATGTTTATTGATTATGTGACAACACCGTATATGATAAGCAATCATTAGAAGGACGTTATTAACCAGGTAAAGTCTTAACTGACTGTGATGTCTCCATCCTACCTGCCCATGTCAGCTGTTATTTCCGACTCTCTGTGTCTCTCACTCTCTATATGCTGCCCTACTCCCCCCCCCACGCCTTCTCTCCCCCCCCCCCCCCTACTGCCGAGGCCTACTATATAACCTCGTGCCACGGCAGACCTCTCGCCTACTTCAGCAACTTTTTCTTGCTTTGGTTGTCCCACCTGATGACGATTGCTTGTGTTGCGATCGAAACGTCGTGATCTATTATTTTTCTACCTACGTGACTTTACCGAAAGAACCAAAGAGTATGGATTCCTGCAGTCACGAAAGCTTCAAATCAAGATTGATATGATGAGCAACTTGGAAGATTAGAATAGGGCATGGTAAGAAAGCATGGTGGAGATACTCAGTAAATTTGGAACGTTGCAGCAACATTGGTCCAACATTGGTCTAACCATATTCCAACGTTGGTCCAACGTTGGCATGATTACTGGGTTAACCTATGAGATGAGTTTGCCATGGGTACAAGGGTAAGTGATACAAAATAAAGTTGGGTGGGTTACACAGAGAGGCAGAGACCGTAGCCTATATATGCGGGGTGACTATGGCTGCGGATCTTGGAGGATCAAGTGTTACCTGTGGGACAGACACAGAATCTGGGATTCAATGGCTGTGCTGAGGTTACTGGCAATAGCTGTGATGAACTATTGACCCTGAACTCATAGCCAAATTTTTGCTCAGGGCCGCGTGCATGGAAAAGTAGCGCTAATATAACCAAGAAATAGAACTTTAGCGATGTTTTCCTAAAGGTACACGCGTAGCGAGATCTTGCCAACATTTGTTAAACATTGTCAATGAGCTGACTGTTTGGACTGAACAACATGCTCACATCTGCGCTACCTAGAACAGCCGTATCAGCACCATCAACACAACTGTCGTGTCCCGAGCGATTGATTGCGAACAGGTACTGAGCAGCAGACACTGCTACACACAGGTCGGAGTACTAGATGATACCGCATACAACTCGATCTTGATTGGACCAGACGGATGAGTTGGTTGTACACGAGAACTCCCCTTATCCACGGCCCTATTATACATGATTCCGATTATGCACGGAAGCTTGTAGGGTCCACGATATCTCCTATTATAATAGGAATATCGTGGACCCTCTTTCTTTCTGTTATCCGAGGCAATCCGAGTTTTTATCCACAATGCACAGTGAAGTGACTTCCTAGTAACCATATTTTTTTTGCAGATAAGAGGGGTCACGTAACAAATTACTCCTGTTATCCGCGGTTATCCACGATAAGAGGGGCAAAATTGCGGATATCCCCGCGGATAATATGATCCGTGATATTGGTTCACCATATCACCACGGGTAGTTCAATCCCGACCCTGATGCCTGCTGTAGATATGGAGTTTGCACGTTCTCCCTGTGGTCGCGTGAATTTATCTCCGGGTCATCCGGGTTTCCCCTTCACATTTAGAAACACGCGTTTAAGAGTATTTGGCTGCTATAAATTTACACGTGATAAGCCACTTCGTTGGGCTATCATTTGTGGCCAGGTCGCTTCTGAAAAAGAGCTATTATAGCTCGGTGGGCCTTACCTGGTAAAATGACGAAGTGTGTTAGTTTAAATAGTATCTGTTTCAAGCCAGAATACGCAAGTTTACTGCCAAGATTAAATGCAATTGTTAAAATATGAAATATTGCGCCTGGAAAGTCCGTTCAGACGGCACATCTCGTTTGCAAGAGTATCCAGGGTATCACCTACCACAGACATCAACAAACACGCGGTTCTCTTCCCTTCTTGCGTACGATGGCAGCAATTTGTTTCAGGCGTTAATATGGCGATGTCGAGGTTCGCTGGCCACAACCAGAGGGCTTCAGGAGGGAGTCTTCGCGTCGTTTTGCCGTTCCTGCTCCGTTGAAGGAATGCGCAGACTGCCGGCGGTTTGCTCTGCGGGTCCGTAGTTTGGGTTGCGTGGCCACAAATTCGTGATGGCGCGCGCGTTCAAAGAATCTCATGCCTATAACGAATGCAGTTTGTGTTCACGCCAATTAATGCGCGCGCACCCAGTCAGAAACATAAATAGGTGCGTGGACTAAGTGAGCGCGCTTGCACGCCGCCGGTTCGCGTGCGATGCACCCGATAGCTGTAGAAGATCGCAGGCGTTGCGCAAACGAATGTTACCTGGTGATTAAGAACACGCTAAGACTCGGAGAGATTTAAATGGCAACTTGGTATTTTCCCCAAGAATTCAACTACTCTACACTCACTCTCGTGTGCTATGAACAAGGGTCATTGCCCAAAACGTTGCCTGTTATATATTTGGTTTCTTTTAGGGCCACACAAACACCGCGTAAATTGACGAATGCGTTGAGTTATTTTCAATTCTTCTTTACTACTGTTCCGGCTATTATCGTCCCGCGTTGTGCTAACTTTGCGGTTGCTATGAAGGCAGCGTCATAAGTGTTTGTGTTTAGCATCGCGTTGTGTGCACTGCGAACTGAATTTGAGAAGGCAACAGGAATCATTATTATTAGTATGATTATTGCAATGTACCTGGCACGTGGTAAAAGCGTATCGTCTTACAGGCAACGTGTGTCAAAACGTGTGGCACACATTGCCTCTGGGGCAACATGGGTAACAATTGTGTGAATTTGACATTATCCCTCACCCGGAGAGGAGTTATGTCATTTCTACGGTTATGTAACATCGCGCCCGTATGCCTCCCAGATTACTCTGCTGTACATTTTATTTCCGTAAATTATCAGTTCTTTTTTTTATTTCACACAAATACAGTGAAGCTGTATCCCTCACCGAATGCATAGTGTACCTTTTGATTGAGACAGTGAGACAGCACTGTAATTCTCTGTGGGTGGCGATGGCAGTGATGTTGCTGGTGTTGGCAGTAGGTCGACTCAGCCTCAAACGAGTACCTGGTGCGGTGCGTAAACATCGCCACCGGGGAGACAAAGGCGGTCCGGGCGTGGTGCTGGCCATCCACCCCCTTCTTGTGTGCCGTGCCGGCCTTCATAGGTGCACGCTAAATAGCACTTGCCCCAAAAGTATGTTAAGGATGTATGGGGAATCTTTGTCTTTGATGGCAGTAGTGGATTTTGGTGGTGGTTGTGTTGATGGTAAGTGGCAGTGTTTCTCGGTATTTGGTGACGGTGGTAGTGGTTGCTGCTGCTGATGATGGTGGTTGGTGGTGGCAGTGTTGGTACCGATATTGGTTGCGGTTGTGATGGTGGTAGTTTGTAGTTCGTGATGGTGTTTTTTGGTAGTCGTGTTGTTGTTAGTGGTGATGGTGATGCTGCTGTTGGTGGTATCGGTAGCGGTAGATAATGGTTGCGGTGGGAGTGGTGGTCGTGGTGATAATGGTGTTGGTGGTGGTGGCAGTCCGGTTGGTGCTAGTTGATGGTGGTGGTGGCAGCAATGGTGGTGATGGTGGTGGTTTGGACGGTAGTAGTGATGGTGTTGGTGGTAGTAGTTGGTGGTGGAGGCGGTATCAGTGGTGGTGATGGTGGAGTTTATCGTTGGTAGTTGGTGGTGATGGCAGTGACGGTGATGATCGTCAACTGTTCCCCCAGAGTTTGGATACACCCGGCGGTTGTTGTCGTGGGTGACAGATTAATCGTCTCGTCCGTGCTCGTCCGTGCTCATCTGGAGGGTTGACATGGTCCCAGTGGACCCACATGCACACCGTCACGATTGATAATCGATTTCTGGGTCAGATTGCATAAACAAAACGAGTATTTAGTACACCCTCGTTCCACCCCACACAGCCAATTAATAAAGTTGTCACGTGAACAAACGTCGCTTATATATGTGTGTTCCCTTTAAGACCGCAGCGTTATTGACGGACGTGTTGAAACATTTCAGGCGGTAAATAGCCAATTGCGGTCGAGTTCCTCTTATCTCCGACCCCCTTTTTCACGATTCGTTCCATCGGCAGAGGCTGGCTAAATCTGAACACCCGTGCCATGTGTGAGTGTGGGAAGTGGCGTACGAATAAAACACACGTGTGGGCTTCCCCCCCTCCATCCCCAGGTTTCCCTCGTCAGGTGCGTTAACCCGTCTTTCCCCAGTTACCCCCCCCATTTATATGTTCATCCTCTACCCCACGTGATGGGGTCAGTGGGCTCCTTTCCCCACATCTCTCACCTGCCCCGTCTCATTTGTGTTGCTCAGTTTGCGTCGGGGACTGTCGCCCGTGAATTGTGACACCCGGTTGAGTGAGTCATGCGGCGTACTGTTTTGTTACGATAAAAGCAATAAAATAATTTAAAAATATATGTTATAAAAAATATATGCGGGACTGATTGGCCTGCAACGATGAAGCTTTGCCACTTCGGAAACTGGAACGGCGTAACGTGAATAACGGGGAAAGGGCCAGATAAATCACGCGAAGGGAACCGGAGCTGTGCGTGGAGCCGCGCTTCCTGGGCATTGTCCAGTTATTCGATTGTCATATTTGCTGCATGGTTACAAGTGAGAGAAATGGAAAGCACTGACGGGTCATCCTCCTGTCCACAATATCGCGAAACCGAGAGACGTCGCGCGCTTCCGGTATACGATGCGCCACGCAATATAACCACGTTCCGTAGCCGTCGCAGCGAGCTGACGTGTCAGATTCCCCTTTCCGACCGGCACATCCGAAACCGCACTGGGGCCGTGCCGAGCCATCCAGGCGTGTGGCTCAGGGGTCACTAGCGTTGTTGGGTGCCACCTGCATACCTCGCCTGGTGTTCATGTACTCTCTGTATGGCTTCATGAGTGGTCGCTGCTTGGACTCATTGTTTTTTTTTTCTGGTTACTCCGGGTTCCTCGCACCTGCTTAATGCGCACGAAGGGATTAATTAGACGTCTCATTGCGGGACCTCCTCTGAAACAAGACTTGACACTCACTGACGCTTTCCTAGATACAAAGTCAAAGTGACTTCCTGCTGCTCAAATGAGCATTGAAACGGTGCTCATCTCCTGTTTACATCCCTGAGCCAGTCGTGGAAATTCCTCATTCCTCTGGTAGGGCCATGTCTATCCATAGGACACCCACTGCTGTGTTCTCCCACAAAGTAGTACTCATTTTTTATCAACACCAGAAGCATGATGGACTTAGTCAACCCCCAGCCAGGATGTGAACTCACAACCTTCCGATTGCGAGCCCCTGGCTCTACCACTGAGCCACCTGGGCAGACCCTAGATAACTAAATAAAGTGCCGTCATACAAATAAGAAAGACTTGGAAATATCTCCCGTGAGCGAGAGTTCATTACTACACGAGAAGCACTACGCACCTTTTTAAAAAAAAGTCCAAAGCACCGGTCATTTCAATATACTTTGAAAGTCACCGCATGCCAATATTCTTCGGCGTTTTGTGAAAGAAAAATATTAATTCTCTGCATCGAAATGATAGAAATTGTTATTGTTCCTATTTGTTATAGCACGGCTATAACGAGATGAAAAACAAAACGAACAGAAGGAAAACAAAGAAGCCAATCCTCGACAGTCACTTGCTCGATTGACGGATGAAAGCCGCCTCGGTGAGCTCCGAAATGCGTTCTGGTCACCTCACTCTCCCAGCGCGCTGGCGGCCCGGCTCGAGACCCACAGTGGGGGGGGGGGGCTCTCTGTGTGCCGTGAGCGCTGTCTCTACTCCCCGGTGCCAGCTGGCTCACGCTGGCTCCCACGGGGCCTCCGCGGTGTCCTCGTCGCGTTTTCACGTCGTGTGCGCCGCGTTGTGACCCCTGGGTAACGGGGGAGGAGGGAGACACAAAAATGATCGGTTTGACAAGAAAATAATTGGCTAAGCGCGGATGCGCTTTAAATGCTACCGTCGCAGAAACGATCGCGTCGTCTGGCAGACTAATATTGTGTCGATCAGATATATTTGCTTTATATTGCACATGTGCATATATATGCATATAGCGTCACTTCAAAGTGTGAGTGCCTTGCGATCCATTGTGCGCTCGGAGGCTGATTAAAACCCACCTCCTGTTCCCATTGGCTCTCACGGTTCATTGAGCCGTGCCACCAAAAGGGGATGAATGTTTGAGGGATCAGTCCCTCGATTGAGCAAAAGGAACATTTTCTCAGGATCCCCTACGGTGCGTCAATGGAACTCTCCCCCCCCCCCCTCTGTGAGCATCGTGGTGGTGGTGACTGCTTGAAGGGAGTGGTGGGGGGGCTGTGGGGGGGGGGGGGGTCTAAGTCTCACTCCCGCACACCCCAAAGCAACATTCTGCTGACCACAGCCATTGTTGCGCACACAAGTTATCGCCATAGCGATATTCTTTGAGCGCTGCACAATGAGAAGGAAAAAAAAAACCCGCGATTCAAGGAGAGTCTGTTCGCGGCCCGTTGCACGAGGAAGCGTGGCTCGGGGATTTATTTTATTTGTTTGCTTGTTCAGCCATTTACGTTGATTCGTACCCGGTGCCGGAAGAAGAACGGTTTAAAAATAATGGAACGATCAACGGGAGTTCGAGTCATCCGTAATGGAGGGGTTTTTTTTGGGGGGGGGGGGGAGGAAGATCGCGTAAATATAAATGTGTCGTTAAATTCGCCACCACCTTACACAACCAATTAGTAAGATTTGTCACGTAAACAGAACATGCCAATTAGTTAATAGTATAGCACACCGATTGTGTGCTGGAGAGTGAACCCACGACAACGTTTACAAGTCGAGTACCGTGACATTTCGCCGGTAATTACAACAACCAGCGTCATCAGGCGGACAGCCACAGTTGTGGAGAAATCCTCCTGCTTCGGTCTTAAATAGAGGGGGGTAAATGTGTTCATATAAATTACAATGGGTATCTGTTATCGGGTGGATGATTCACCCATAAAGCTATATCGTGGATAAATATTGGTCGCGAAAGCCTACAACGTGAAACTTGAGTTGACGTTGTAGGACAATACTGTAGAACGTATATGATCGCGTTTGCAAGTGTTTGAGAACGCAACGATCTCATCACACTCAAACGCTACGGCGTCGTAGACGAGTGTATCGAGTTCTGTTGTTGATGGTGCACCCCTTGTATGTGTGTTCGTGTGTGTGAATGAGTGTGTGTATGGGGAGCTCGCTAACAGCACTTGCCCCTACAGTCTGTTACAGGCTATATGGGGGATCTTTGTATGGGGAGCGGTAGTGTAGCGGTTAGCGCGCTGCGCTATGAACCCGGCCACCCGAGTTCGATTCCCGCTCATGGCCAACACCCAGTGACGATTATCTGAACCGGGTCCTGAGCTTCCTCCCCTCGGTCAACTCAGCCTCAAATGAGTACCTGGTGCGGCGTGTCGTAAACATCGTCAATAGGAAGACAAAGGCGGCCGGGCGCGGTGCTGGGCACCTAGCTCCTCGTGTGCCGTGCCGGCCTTCGTAGGTGCTCGCTAACAGCACTTGCCCCAACAATCTGTTGAGGCTATACGGGGGGGGGGGTGTCTTTGTCTTTGTGTGTGTGTGTTGAACTTCTTTCGCACCGCACGTAGCCAACGTGATCGGAGGTGCGGGCGAAGGACGACAACAACATTAACGCAGCAGCGTCACCAGACAGTGTATTTGAGAAACGCGATATCTGTTTGACGGATCTGATATCACGCTCAGTGCAAGGTCGCTCAAACGACAAAAAAACAACACGTTTCCTGTGGTCGTACGTGTGTATGTTTCTGCGTTTGTTTGTGTTTTTTTCGTGTATATTTCATGGTCACAGGAGAATTGCCTTTGCACTTTTAAATCTCTCGCTTGAAAAGTCATTTCGTTACAACCGCTTGTTGTTGAGGTTGTGTACGTTAGTTTGTTGTCCTTCCCCCGCACCTCCGATTAGCGCGTTTGGCTACGTACGGTGCGAATGAAGTTTAACATCTTGATGTTCAGCTCCACCAGAGAATCTACATCAGAGCGGGCGGTCTTACTTAAATATAAAACAACAAAATCAAGGTTAAAAAAACAACAACAACTAAATAATCTTCGAGCGCTTCAGGAGCTTACGTAACCACGTGCTCAACTACCTTGAGCATTGTTTCTACGACTCCACACGTGTCGTGTCTTCCCAATGTGCACTGATGCCACGTCCTGACAGTGGAGATTATTTATCTTGAATCTCTCCGCATACGGCCCCAAAGCCAGGCGACGGACACTGCGGGCTTTGGGGCCGACCATAAATGACGTCACGCACCTAGGGGGAAGGGGGGGTCAGACATTTGTGACGATGTGTGACGAGGGGGTGGGGGGGATGGTTTTGAGAAATGTGACGTCACATCAAAAGGCGCAACTTTAAATATATATAGAATTCGTCTTCTTTGGTTCTTTCGGTAAAGTCACGTAGAATGAGAATAAAATAATAAATTGATAAAATAAAATAACACAATTAAATTCTCACGACGTTTCGGCCACAACACAAGCGGCCTTCATCTCGTCGTGAGAATATTATTGTGTTATTTTATTTGATCAATTTATTATTTTATTCTCATTCTACGTGACTTTACCGAAAGAACCAAAGAAGATGAATCCTTGCAGTCACGAAAACTTTAAATCGAAATATAGAATTGTTATAACAACACTAATTGTTATAACAACAGTAATTGTTATAACAACACTAATTGTTATAACAACACTCCTACAACATCGGAGTGCAGCGCCACATTAAATACGTACGACAATGACAATAGTTTAAAGCGATTTGAAGCATGCTTTATTTTTAAAATGGAAATATGTTTTTTTTTGGGGGGGGGGCAGAGCTTTGTGACGTCATATTTGAGGGGGGGGGTCTGATTTTTTGTGACGCCGTGTGACGATGGAGAGGGGGGGTCAAAAATCGTCCAGAATCGCATGACGTCATTTATGGACGGCCCCTTTGTACGCCGGCGGAACTGCGCGCACCCGCGTACACGCGACAAAGATAAAGAGCCCCCTCCCCCCGCCTCCCCCGTATAGCCTTCACAGACTGTTGGGGCAAGTGCTGTTAAGCGAGCAGCCTACGAAGGCCGGCACTGTGACACACGAGGGGGTGGGGTGGCGAGCACCACGCCCGGCCGCCTTTGTCTCCCCAGCGGCGATGTTTACACACCGCACAAGGTACTCATTTGAGGCTGAGTCGACCTAGGGGAGGCCCAGGAACGGTTCAAATAATTGTCACTGATGTTGGCACGCAACAAAGACACGCAACGCACACACACACAGACAAAGATCCCCCGTGTAACCTTCACAGACGGTTGGGGCAAGTGCTGTTAGCGGGTAGCAGCACCTACGAAGGCTGGCACGAGGTGCGAAGGGGGGGTGGGGTGGCCAGCACCAAGCCAGGGCCGCCTTTGTATCCCGAGTGGCGATGATTACTACGTATGGCACCAAGGGTTGCCCAGGACCGGTTCGGATAATCGTCACCAGTTTTTGGCGGCTGTGAGCGGGAATCGAACTGGGGTCGGCGGGCTTCGTAGCGCAGCGCGCTCACCGCTACTACATTACCGCCTCCCCGACACACGCATAACGACCACACGGAGCAACGCGTGCGCTTTGCGTCACAAACGCAAGGAGGAGCGGTTACGAACACGCGCCCGCGATTGGCGGTAGAGAACACCGCGAAAGAGCGGGGGGGGGGGGTTGAGGGGGGTGGGGGGGGGGTTGAGGGGGGTTGAGGGGGGTCGAGGGGGGGGGTGATCAGTGGTGGGGGGGCGGGATCCGAGCGAGTTGTTTGTGTCCGTCTCACGGAGGCGTCTGGCACGCAGCGCGCATGGCGTTTCACTGAGAGCCCATTGTGGGCCCATTCTATTTCATCTCTCTCCCCACACGCTCTCTCCCCACGCTCTCTCCCCACGCTCTCTCCCCACGCTCTCTCCCCACGCTCTCTCCCCACGCTCTCTCCGCACGCTCTCTCCGCACGCTCTCTCCCTATGCTCTCTCCCCACGCTCTTTCCCCACACTCTCTCCCCACACTCTCTCCCCACACTCTCTCCCCACACTCTCTCCCCACACTCTCTCCCCACACTCTCTCCCCACACTCTCCGAAGCGCTTTTCGCCACCAAATTCTGTTTTTGTACCCTCCGATTGTCTGGACTTGGCTGGGTCTTTTATTCTCTGTGGCCATTATGCCTGCTCATTAGGATTCCAATTAGCTGCATCTCTTTAATTGGGGGTTTAGCACTGAACTTTTGGCCCATCGCCAGACATTCTAAATGAAAAGCCGTCATCGCGGCTCATCAATATTCTTTTTGATTGTGCATTCATTTTTTCGTGTTTTCATTTATACGTGTCGTCACATCGCTGACTTCAATCGGACAAAACATCCAACAACAAAAAAATCGGTTTGTAAGGGAAGAGGCTGGAGTGGATCATTGCAAACAATAATGCATGGGGAGCTTTTTTTATTGGTCTAGATTGCATTCATGTGATCTGTTTCATTAAACTATACCATGAATAATTTTAAATTTCGATTTAAAGCTTTCGTGACTGCAATGATTCATCTTCTTTGGTTCTTTCGGTAAAGTCACGTAGAATGATAAAATATTGTGTTATTTTATTTTATCAATTTATTATTTTATTCTCATTCTACGTGACTTTACCGAAAGAACCAAAGAACATGAATTATTTTGTCCGTGAAAGCCTACGTGTAATAATAATGGTAATAATATTAATCTGCTTTATGAAGACCTCCCAAACTATTTTAGAATCCGGCTCAAAATCTTTATGCTGGAGGAATCCGATGAGCTATACAGCTCTTTTCAATTTGACGGTCAACACTGACGTCAGCCACGGCCTGGGATTGAACTTCGGTCCAAGATCCACGATGTCACTGTCTCCCCGCCGTTGCAAAGACAACATTGACAATCCTTGTACAGTCCAGTGCGTTCTCCTAGAACGTGGTAGTGGTTGCGTTCCTGAAGATCACCGCGCTATGGAAAAATCGCGTCATCAATAATATATAACTTAGAGTAAAGCACAATCCGCGATAACACGTGAGATGCGTACGCAGGCTGGATCAAGACCGAGGCGCGTGGGTAGCACCTAGGAGCATCCCAATGCCTTGTTTGATGCCACGCCGAGGCAGGCGTACAAACGCTTATTCCTACTCGCGTGACGCAGTTCTGTTCACTCAATCGCGTTATATCCAATGGGCAATCCGCGTTACGAAAAATGTATTCCCTGATACATGAATCGCCTTATATACAATTCTCCGTTGTGAAAACACGCAGCGTTATAGGAGACCATGCTGTAACACCCCGGTTTACATCAGGGGATGCATTCCCGCACCTCCGATTAGCGTGGTTGGCTACGTATGGTGCGAAAGAAGTTAAACATATACGTACATGCTCACACGAAAGGTGCGACGACGAATATCGAAAGCGATGTACAGGGTCGTAGGTGGAGGCGAAGGCTGAGAGGCGACGGACAACGAGAAAGGACGAACGATGCCGTCAGCAGGCGTCCACAAATGTGCTTCTTCACGAACAGCGGATCACCACCCCGACACACCGCTGTAATGCACTTAGGGGTGCGTAGTTCTGGTTTGATACACTCCGATTCTGAGCCGGTCCTAGATGCCGTGCGAGTATTTCAGATAAAAAAATGTATTGATTGCTCGTGTACTTTGGTCAATAAATAAAGAGCATGGCACAAAGTTGGTGTTCACGTTTAAGCAGTGGCTCCGCAAGTTTTAGAAGGGGGTCACGTCTGGTCGTATGGATTCATTGTTGCGTGCAAGGTTTTGTATTGCATTCACGTGGATAAGGCATTTGTAGACGCATTGCTGGATTACTCCCTCCCCACGCCGTATCGATAATGGGAGTCGTTTGCAAAGGTAGCGAGATGTTAACTACCTCGCCTGGTACACAGGGGGCCATGAGTTCGGTCCCGACCCTGACGCCTGCTGTATATTTGGAGTTTGCGTGTCTCTCTCCCCGTGGTCGTGTGGATTTTTTGACGGGTCCTTCGGGGTTTTTCTCCACATCTAGAAACATGCGTTTCGAGTATGTGGCTGCTATAAATATACACGTGATAAGCCACTACGTTGAGCTATTATTTGTGGCCAGGTTGCTTCTGAAAATGGGATAGATAGCTCAGTGGGCCTTGCCTGGTAAAATAAAAAAACAATGGTTTTAAAATAGTTTAGTTGAAACTTAACCACGTTGGTCAGGAAAGATTGGCGAGGGGGAGACCCAGTCTCTGGTTCAAATATCACTCGCCACTGATGTTAGCCGTGGCCAGGCATCAATACTGAGGTCACTGAGTTCATTACACAATGCGCTAACCACTGCGCCCACCGTTCTGTTATTGTGCAGCGTGAATGAAGAACGTGCTGGGGTAATATTCATCTCGTGTGCTTGTGTAAGTGTGTTCCGTCCACACACACTGTCATTCCGCTGAAAATGAGTAATTTGTCAGCAGGTACTATGTCGCTATTATGTGTAAACGCTGCCCTTACTTTGTCCTGCACCATCGTCGCTTGAGAAAAGCCAGCTTGTATTTTTTTGGCCGCACGTTGTGTTGGCAGGTGTTTGTTTGCTGATATCTCTCCGCACGTGGCAATATAATGCACTTGACATTTGTCTGCAAGTGCAGGTTTCCTTTATTGCGCTCACAAAGCAGGGCGGCAGCGGCGCGTTCACCCCCCCCCCACCCGTGCCACGTGCTTGCCTGTCATTTTGTGTCAATTTGTAGCATTGAGTTGAAATGTCTGCAGAGTTGTTTTTGGTTCTACAGAGTTGTTTTTGGTTCTACCCCATTCGTAATCAAAATAAGTCTTTCATCCTTCACAATTTTAGGCACTCCGCTTTATCCCTCCCCCGCCGCCCCCCACACAGGGGGGGGGGGGGGGTTTCCTTCCCTCCGGCGGCAGCCCAGTTTGGGCAGCCGCTGCTACGGTGCGAAAGAAGTTCAACACAGACACGCACACATCGCACGATGAGCTCGATCATCGTGCGCGGTCTCGTGCCGGTTGCGCTAATTTGTATTTATAATTATAATGAAGCAGTCGCGTGGCACTTGCGGGCAAAGGAGGCGCACGACTCGCGAGCTTTCTTGGTTCGTCGTCGCCTGAGCCGTTCGTCTTCGCGTGGTGCGAGACCTGCGTGGCGGTTATCCTGCGGCGCGATTGTCCTGCGGTGCAGGGACGTCGAGCATTTACAGCTGCTCGGCTCAGTGTTTTGGCGTTGGGAACAGCCTCTGGTCTTCCGCGAGCAAGGGAAACGTCGTGGACCTTTAAGAAGTCGTTGCTCAGCTTGGCTGGGTGACTGGAAGGCTGGGTGGGTTGGGTGCTCCGTTCTCCGCAGCCAAGGCCTGTGCCTCCACGATCTTGATCGGCGGTCGGCTCAGCCCGTCGATGGGGGAGGGATGTTAACTGCCTCGCCTGGTATAGAGGAGCGACCTGGCCACAAGTGATAGCTCAACGGAGTGGCTTATCACGTGGAAATGTCTAGCATCCAAATACTCTAAACGCGTGTTTCTAGATGGGGAGAACACGCAAACTGCAAATATACAGCAGCAGGCGTCAAGGGTCGGGATCGAACCCACGACCTCCTGTATACCAGGCGAGGGAGTTAACATCTCGCCACTGCGGCGCCCGATACATGAACTACAGTACTAGGCTAGGTCAGACCATTTTTTTTTATTTCTCCCCGCGAGAACACGAGTAGAGCTTCACGTGAATGGTAGCGGGTCCCTGTGTCTTGCTTCGTGCACAGGGTGTGAACTCGGTCAGATATTAGCTTGTTTGTTTCGGCCCGGATGGAACACGAGGGGATAAGGGAGAGCAACTCGAGAGATGTTTGGAATTCCTGCCCTCATCTAATGTCTAATCCCCCACTCTCCGCGGCTGCGTTAGGGGGGCGGGGGGGGGGGTCGCTTTTCACAGAATGTGTTGAGGGGTACCGGTAGTTGAACTTATCCCGAATTACGAGAGCAACTCTGCTGTGCTCATCGGACGCTGATGAACGAGAAGTTGCTCGATACACCCATCGTCTGCGAACAACTCTCGGTTCGTCTGCTGATCTCTCTTTCGGCTTTAGGGAGAGTCCGGGAGGCGGCGTGTCAAGAGACTCGCAATGCAAAGTGCCCGATCTTTACCGAAGTTTGTCAGAGACATTCTTCGAAATGTCGCGGGATTTAGATTGTGCCTTGCGGAGAGACGTCGTGGCCAACGCAGAACGCACTCGTCAGCGGGAGTGTAGCCGTCGCAAGCTCACGGCGTGCTTCGGTAATACGTTCTCTGCGCGGAATTACTAGTTGGGTGCAAGGATTAAAGTGTTTATCGGACAAAGGCAAAGAGCCCCCGAATAGCCCTTAACAGACTGTTGGGGCAAGTGCTGTGAGCGAGTAACACCTATGAAGGTCGGCACGGCACACGATGGGGTGGGTGGCCAGCACCACGCCCGGCCGTCTTTGTCTCCCTAGTGGCGATGTTTTACGCACCGCACCAGTTGCTCACTTGAGGCTGAGTCGACCTTGGGGAGGCCCAGGACCGGTTAAGATAATCGTCACTGGGGTTGGCCGTGAGCGGGAATCGAACCAGGGTCGCAGGGTTCGTGACGCACACACACAGCAATAAGTGGCGGTGACGTCACCACGGCGCTTGTGCCAGGCTATGTGCACGTTAAGACCACGTGAAGTGTCAAACGCTCGCTGGCAGGAGGTCACGGGGCAGACCCAGGTGCCATGGGTCGACTGACTGAGATGACTGGCTGATGCACCACCTGTGCCCCCTACTGTGGAAACTTCCTCTGCTTTATCCGCCCGGCGCTCCGCTCGTTGTTGTGAGCGTCGCTCCTCCGCCCTCCATTGTTGCTGGAGGGCGACTGTCTTCAACTGCCCATTAGCGTCCTTCACGAGCCTCCTCCACAGAGGCCGATCTTGACACCTCTGGTACCAGTCATCGTCTGATATTATGTAATTTTATTTTATTATTATTTCTTATTTCTACGTGACTTTACCGAAAAAAAAACAAAGAGTAAGTCCACAGCTCCACATCCTCTTATACCACATCACTCCATCTCTTCTCTAGCCCGTGCCGCGCCAGTTTAGCCCCCTCTATCCGGCCAAACAAAGCTGCTTGAGGCATGCGGTGACCGGGTATGCGGGCTACATGACCCAGCCACACATTCACACACAGGCACACACACAGGCACACACACAGGCACACACACAGGCACACACACAGGCACAAAGACAAAGATCCCCCAGTAGAGCCTAAACAGAGTGTTGGGGCAAGTGCTGTTAGCGAAGTACCTATGAAGGCCCTAACGCCTGGCCGCTTTTGTCTCACTAGTTGCGAAGTTTACACACACCGCACCAGGTACTCATTTGAGGATGAGTCGACCTAGGGAAGGTCCAGGACCGGTTCTGATAATCGTGACTGGTGTGTGCCGTGAACGGGATACGAACTCGTATCGCCAGGTTCGTAGCGCAGCGCGCTAACCGCTGCACCACCCTACCACACACCCTACCACACACACACAGACACACACACACTGGATCGCTGGAGCGTGTTTTCCCGTCGCCACTCACGTCTCGTTACCACGCCGTGCGGGAGCGGTGTCCAGGCTCCGTGTGTCCCCGCGGGGGAAGTGGCTCGCTCTTGCGGGGCGCGCTGCTGCTGCTGCTGCCATGATCTCCACCTGTTGTCACTCGCGTGTGGAGTTCATCCTCGCAGAGAACGAGACGTGTTCCACGTTCCAGGTCCCAGGCATTTACCAAGAAGTTGTGTGTCGTCTGAAAATATCGGAACGCGATTAATTTTTTTTGAATTTTTTTTTTAAATAGCAGCTATGAGATCGATTTTTAAGCCAAGACCATTGATCACGGGGCCAGGGGTGTGAGCTGGGTCACCTGGTGAGCAGAGCCGGGGGTTTCAGGCTCACAAAGCCGGGGGGGGGGGAGGGTTGAGGCTCACAGAGCCGGGGGGGGGGGAGGGGTTGAGGCTCACAGAGCCTCCGTTGCATGCCAGGTAATGAAGGGGTCGGCTTCCGTGCTGCCTCTGCTGGGCCAGCACGTCCCGGTTCCCGGCGGACTTCGCAAAGAGGGATTGAGTTACCATCCAGCAGTGGAGCGAGTCACCATGGAGCGGTGGCTTGACACAGGGGCAGTGAGCTAAATGTAGGTTTATGATAGCGAGTCGGAGCAGTTCAGGGACGCCGTTGATGTTCGGTCCTTGATTGAACACCGACGAGTGGAATGTGACGGGGAGGTGTGAGTGGGATTGTCGTGGGCAGGAGCTGTCACGCCCTCGCACGAGCGAACGGGGGACGGTCGCTGTGGTTTTGATATTCCAGATGTGGATATCTGATGTACCAATGGCCACGGGTGGCGAGATGTTAACTACCTCGCCTGGTATACAGGAGGTCGTGGGTTCCTTCCCGATTCTGATGCCTGCTGCATATTTGGAGTTTGCGGTGTCTTTCTCCCCGTGGTCGCGTGGTTTTTTTCTCCGGGTCATCCGCTTTTTCCCTCCACTTGTAGAACAACGCGCTTCGAGTATTTGGCTGATATTAAATTCCACACGATTAGCCACTTCTTCGAGATACCATCTGTGGCCAGGTGGCTTCTGAATAAGAGCTATAGCGCTCGGTGGTCCTTACCTGGTTAAAAAAAAAAAAACATTGTTTCGTAAATAAAAATAAATAAATCAAACTGTCCGGTAGTGTGCGACTGTGGTCACCCGGACCAGACCGTAACAACGCATAATGACGCAATAAAGCCCCGATCTACAAATCACGCCGATGGTACACCCCTCCGCTGCTTTACTCCTTGACCCACCTGAATGTGAACTTGTATTCGTTTGCTCTGCCATCGACATCAGCCGTCATACGAAAGAAGAAGACGAAGAGAGGGGGGCGCGGGTGGCCCGTTGCCGTTCGCGGATGAAACGGTCCCCCCCCCCCCCCTAGTGGGCTGCTTGTAGCACCAACCGGTCAACACCCCCCCCCACACCTGCCCGATGCTTAACAACAGCGCTTGGCTGCTGGGACGGCGTGCGGTTGGGGGAAGTTGCGACGAGGAGGGATTGCAGAGGGGGAGGGGGGGGAGGTCGTTGGCTGTCAACCTCCGTGAAATTTTGCGTAAATGAATCTTACGATGACCTGGCACTCGGCATTCTTACTGTTCGTCACAAGCATCACGTTCAATTGCCGCCCCAGAAGAGGGACTCTCACACTGGGTGTGCGCGGCGTTGTGTTTAATTCTCCCCCCAGCGCACGGCCTTACAATTGAACCACCAAACACACTCTGAGATGAGGAGCCAGGTGGGTCAGAAGTCAGAGCCAGCGCCGCTCAGATCCTTACAGTTCGAATCCGAGCAGCTGGCTGTAATAAAACCGGGTTCTCCAGTGCGTCTGTTGATCGATAGCAGAAAAATCCCGCGATCAGAATTGAAAATCTCAGTTTCACCGCGATGAAACAAAATAGTCTTGCAGCGGAGTATATGTGAAATTGTGGCGCCTTCTGCGTAAATTTATATGAAGGGCCATTGTCCGAAACGTTGCGTTGTTTTATTCCATTGAAGACTACAGTGTTATTTGGTTAATGTGTTGAGTCCTTTTCTGCTGCGTAAATGATAATTTAAAGGGAGAATGTCTGTGACAAATCTCATCTGCAGCCCTTCACTGATGCGCAGGGCACTCGAAGTACTCTGGCGACAGGGCATTTGGGAATAAAACAAATTAATATACATCTAAAAACGACAAAAACTATGCACTGTGAACTTAGTGTAAATAGATTCGATACAACGCTCAGAATACCGCTGATAGCTGCACGAGTGTTGAGGAAGCAAACAATCAGAACAACACCGTGTGTAGCCTGGCAGACACGGCAGGCTGTCCCAAGGGAAGGGGCCTTCATCTGAACGGGAGGCCGACACGGCAGTTTGTCCCAAGGGAAGGGGCCTTCATCTGAACGGGAGGCCGACACGGCAGTCTGTCCCAAGGGAAGGGGCCTTCATCTGAAGGGGAGGCCGACACGGCAGGCTGTCCCAAGGGAAGAGGCCTTCATCTGAAGGGGAGGCCGACACAGCAGTTTGTCCCAAGGGATGGGGCCTTCATCTGAACGGGAGGCCGACACGGCAGTCTGTCCCAAGGGAAGAGGCCTTCATCTGAAC
Organism: Petromyzon marinus; assembly: GCF_048934315.1. NCBI lineage: Eukaryota > Metazoa > Chordata > Hyperoartia > Petromyzontiformes > Petromyzontidae > Petromyzon > Petromyzon marinus. The sequence goes on from NC_133685.1 coordinate 7,012,943, forward strand.
GGGAGGCCGACACGGCAGTCTGTCCCAAGGGAAGGGGCCTTCATCTCTGACGCGGCCTCGTCCGCGGCAGCGCCCGTAGCGTCCGCCGGATTTCAAACGGCGAGTCGCTCCTCGAAAAGGGAAGCCCCCTCCATCGCCCTGCAATCTGAGACTTGCCGCCTCACAATCGCTGTGTCGTATTCCGAGCGTGGAACATGTCAGCGTGAATGCAATGCCTCATCGACGCGGAACGATCTCCCTCTCCCTCCCACTCTCTCTTTCCGTTTGATCATCGCCGCCACCTCTCTGGCAAGCACCTCCAGCTGGCTACGTACGGTGCGAAATAAGTTCAGCATGCACACAGACATACAAGTAGCATTGCGCCTGGGGAAAAAACTGATTGGCGATCACGAACGTAACTGTTTTAGCAATGAATCACGCAGGCAAATTATAGCAACTGCTAAACAACAATTACATTTGTTGACTTATTGTCGTAGGTGCAACTAATTATGTGGCCGTGATGCTGCTACTGCAGCATTGGCATTGGTACACACGCACAGATAAACACATCTAAAAAAACCTCAACACATCCGTCAGTAACACAGTGTGGCCTGCAAATTATAAATATATAAAATAGGCGACGTTTCGGGCAGTGGCCCTTCTTCAGAGCACATTGTTGTAGGTGGCCGGGCAGCTCGGCGGAGAGTTGGTATCAGCTAAATCGCTTTACCACTATTCTGACAAAGCCAGACCACAAGTACAAGCGCAGTCCGTCTGTCAGACCACTGTTCAGAATCACGATTAGATATTTAAACTCGGGGAATGCCATGAGCTATCAAGCACCTTTTATCGCAGTTGTCCCGTTGGGGCGGGTAAGAACGTCACATTGACAAAGAATACAAAAACGCGTGCGCGTCATGAGGGTTTATTTGACCATACTTCACCACGCTAGTCATCGCGCGTTGGTGAAGGCAAGGAGCATAGGGTTACAGTTCAACAATGGATTTTTTTTCTGCACTCCCGTCTGGTGCCCACCGCGTAGCCGCTTATAGCAACCTGCCGTGCATGGTTCTCAACCATCCGACCACCGACCAGGATCAAAACCCGCTTAGCTTGCGAGATCCGATTGGAGGGTGCGCGTTGCGGGTGTTGCTTCGTATGAATGTCAGAGAGCTGTCCAGGGGTAAAGCCGAGCGGAATGTGCCGATGTATGTACTGTTCGTTGAACTTCTTTCACACCGTACGTCGCCAGCCGTGCGAATCGGAGGTGCGGTAGGCAGGACAACATCACTAAACACAAAAAGCAGTTCTGAAAAAAAATAGTTGTCAATCAAAATATTTCATTTAAAAGTGCACAGCTCACAGTGGCTTCCTAATATCGAAAGGAAGAGCGTTCCAGACGGCCGCAGAAGCGCATCTGAAATCGCGCGATGCGGTGACCACCACCGTGTTTGTTCGATGGCCAGCCAGAAGCCACCGCTGCTGCTGCTGCTGCTGCGAGGATGAAAATGGTGGTGGGAGCCCTCGTGGGCCGTACCTGGAGAGACACTCCAAGCCACGCGAGTTTCCACGCAGCGGTGTAGAACAAGCAACGTTCCACCGCTCACGTTGTATACCCTGACCGCGTCCGCTCACGGTCATGTGACGAGAAAGCGCGCGCATAAGAAGTTGTCAAGTTTGTCACGTAAAAGAAAAAAATCACTTTCTTGAATGTATTTTTTTTGTTTGTTTTTAAACGCAGAATGGGTTTTTTCCCCGTCCCCATGAATCGTTTCTGTTTTGTGTTAACATTTGTAACGTAAATAGTAATAGCCATTGTCATTTCTCTAAGTCACTACTGTAATTGTTCTTTCTCCAAAATAAATTTAGTGGCCAGAATTTTCGACACTAATGGTAGAACGCTGTCCAAACATCCTGTTCCCCACGATCGCGGCGTTGAAACTCAAAATATTTATTGCAGAGAGATGAGTTCCCAACAAAGTTGTACCGCCTCTGCTCACGGGATGTAAAATCCTGATTCCGTTTACACTTTTACATTTTTTGCGATGTTTTGGGCTCAAATAACTTTCGAGCGCACGGATAAGGTCGTACGTAGGTCAAGGTAAGAATTCACTTGACGTATCGCTCATGATTTCCGTGGACGTATTCACACAAACAAACATGCCTTCCCCCATGAATGAAAGATAAAATGACTGGCACGGCAATCGTCATTAAGACACTAAAGTTTTTGGAACCAGTTAACGGCAGATGTATTCGGGATTCGTCCTTGAGTCTGAAGCAGTTTTGCAACAGACTTAACCCCCCCCCGTGTTGTTATTCCACAGAGCTCGCAATGTGTGAACAGCGCGGCGCATTCATGATTTGCCTGCACTAATCAGACTGCGCGAAAAACACGTGTTCAGACTCACGGCGGTGAAGACAACGCAACGTTGTGCGATAATAATTATCCAGACAGTTTTCACAACATAAAGCTAACCTGTATTTTTTTTGTAAACCACGTATTTGGCACTGATCACCGAATGAGCATTAGTTTGCTGATGGCGAACGTATTGAAATGTGAACTAAGCAAGGGTGGCACGTTGAAGCGTTTGATGGGCCCCTGTGTAGACGAGGAGCCACGTGCATTTTCATCATAATAAATATACACTTCATAAACCAACTGAAAATACAATACCTGAGTGGTATAATGGCTACTCTCCCTATACAGCGGTAGCTGAGGCATACGAGAACAGTTTCCATGAGTCACAGGAAAGTGTGGATATCACCTGTGTCATGCAGGGCACAGGTGATAGTAACACTTGCATGTGACGATCAGCTGTATGTATGTTGAACTTCTTTTGCACCATACGTAGCCAACCGTGCCAATCGGAGGTGCCATATAGAGCACGGGTGATAGTCACACTTACACGTGACTATCACCTGGGCCATATGGAACGCATGAAGACCTTTTACTGCTTGCAATCAGTTTGTTTTAGCACATTTAATAACCGCACAATAATAATAATAAAACTACTCTCAAGTAAAGTGGCTGATGTGCCAGTGCGCTAAATAATGTAAATTGCCCTCCCCCAGGCTAATTTAAAATATGTAATTGATTTATTTATGATCGCAAACAAGCCACGTGACATTGGCGATATTGCGGTAACGCGCACGAACGCGGTTAAAGCCGGCCCGGCAGCATTGCGATGCGTCGCGTTCATCATGGGGCCGTCTGTTGTGTGGTGGTTTTTTATCCGAGCCCCATCGCCGCACCACAGCTCAACGTGCTCGGGCGGGGGGGGGGGGGCGTGGGGACGGGAGGGGGGGGACGGGCGGGGGGATGGGGGGAGCGGGTGGGGGGCTGGGGGGAGCGGGGGGGGGGGCGGGTGGGCGCGCAGCCCTCGGGCAGACCGCGCCTGACAGATGTGCAGAGCGGTCCAGTTCCACGCTGCGCTGTGCTATCAGCAAGCCAAGGTCACAACGGCGGTCGTTTTGCATCACCCGCGACCGTCACGTGAGCGTCCAGCGGCTGCTGCGATCGTCGCAGCTGTGGGGGGGGGGGGGGGGGGGGGGGGCAGGGCCAGCGAGGCTTGGCCGGCCGGCCTGACAAGACCGAGCCGGACAGCTCGGGCGAATGGGGCAGCTCTGCAGGAGCAAGCAGTAGTAGCAGCAGCAGCAGCAGCTTGAAGCCCACGAAAGTGGCCCGGCAGGTTTATATATTTTTTTGACAGTGGCACTTCGGCCAGGTCACTCTAAACATAGGAAGGCAATGATGACGGGCTTGTGGGGACTTTTAAAAGCGAAGTGCTGCATCGACCACAGTCGCGCAAGGTTAGAGCCGAACGCCTGCTCGTGGTTGTGCGGCGCGTGCTGTTAAAGTGTCCTTCAGCTGCGACGAAGGTCTGTTGTTAGACCTTCACGGTGCGTCTGTTGTTGCGTTTTTATTTATTTAACATTTGCCATACGTAGCTTTACCCGTAAACAATCAAAGTGACATTGACGATGAGTGCTTCCCCGAATTGCGACTTCTAGACCGCGAATTTGTGCCCAGTTGTGGAAATGCTTCTCCATCGTGACGACGACGATGACGTTTCTCTTGGTGCCCACAGACATCCGGTGTGAACGCGAATTCCCCAGATAACGTTCAACGTTGACCCAACGTTAGCCCAACGTTGATCCAACTTTGATCCAACGTTGATCCAACGTTGGTCCAACGTCGGACCAACGTTGGATCCAACCTTGGTCTTTTTCACTGGGGATTAGTGTTCGCGAGACAACTGCAGGAGAGATAGTAATTTCCTTTTATATAGCGTCATTCATGGAAGCTGCATCCCACAACGCTGCTCATCAATGATCCAGTTCCGTACAAAAAATACAAAAGTAAAACCCCACTAACTCGATTTGGTGCTTTCGTGACTGCAGGAATTAATCTTTGTTTTTTTTTGTAAAGTCACGTAGAAATATATTATGTAATTTTATTTTTTATTATTTCTGCGTGAGTTTACCGAAAAAAAAACAAAGACTAAAACCCCACTACTTAGCAAAAAAAAGAATACGTAAATAACGAGAGAAAAAATACACGCAACAAGAAAATAATAATCGCAGAGAAAATAAATAAATCTGTTCAGTCTCCATACCCCAGACCACAATCCCAACATTTCGCCGGATTTTGGAGAACCTTCACTGGAGATTTACTGGGTCCCGTCCACAGAAGTCGGTTTAATCCACCGCGCATTTTCCCTCGAGTTGGCATTGCTTCCGTCGGGCATGGGAAGAAAGTCTGGTGGCATTGTACCCACTGTCAACGTGGACTTCACCTTCAGTGACAAAACTTGCGCAGAGAGACGCCCGTGGTCGCGAGACGACGTTTCTTTGAATATTTTTTTTTCTGTACACATGAACAAAGGCCCGTAGCAGACGTTGTTTGGCCTTTGACGCAGCTCCCGCAAACATCGGGCATCGTCGCATAATGCACCTTGGGCTTGCTTCCAACTGTTCGGAATGAAGCATAATTCCTGACAAGAGCCCTCAGAGACATAATCTGGCAATACCACGTGTGGTGCTTGAGTAGACTACAGCGCACACACGGAGTGTACAATCACAGACTTCTTGCCACTACCCTACTTCTTATTTGATACGGCTGGTGTCGATGCAGAGCAACATCTGTAACTTTAAATTCACGTGGTCAGGCGAGATAACCACGTCAGGGGCAGCAGAGTGTGTCGCCCTGACGCCTCCCTCATAATTGTGGATCGGGGCATTGCGTCGGCATACTTTGTTACGGTCTGTTCTGGATGACCACAGTCGCACTCTGCTGCAGATATTTTAATGTTCCATTTGTGCATTAGGGGTCCGCATCTGCCATGGTTTGTGCAGTGGATGCGGTTTTGGGTGGATCATAAGCTTCGTGGAAGATCAAACCCAGGGATCCCTGCTTCCGTTGATCTGATGGAATAACAGTGACCCATGGGAAGATGTTATCTTTCTCTTAAAAGTTTGTTGGCCTCCTTTTTTAAGGCACCAGACAGGGCTGTACTCTGTCACGAAGCAAAGGACGATCGTGGCAGCAATTTTCTCTCAAGTTTAAGGTGCAACCCGCCCAGAATTCGGCTTCTGCGTTGTGCTTTTTAGCACGACAGTTTGAGAGGGCATCCGCACCTTGCGCGGAAGGTGATGTCAACGTGGGCTGCAGGAGTGCTCCTTCTTGCTGTCCCATAGCTGTTCTTAGCACTGCAGTTTTCCCATAAGCGCTCAGGGGTTTTTTTTTCTTTTCTCCCAGAATGCCACACTACGCAATCCGCGTGAACGCTGGCGCACGCCGTGGTGGTCACGAACCTCGGCCCGCGCAACACGCGCCAATGACGACGGTGTCGGAAACTGCGTCGATGATTCGTGCGGGGATCATTGAACTTCCACCTGCGGGGGAAAGAGCGGTGCCAGTAGGGTGGCGGCACAGCAAGTAGACTTCTGCCTGTATGTGCGACCGATTGAGCGTGTTTTTTTTTTCTTTTCTCGCTGGCATGCGCAAGTTTTCTCTGGGCGGCAGAGGTTCCTGCCGTGCCCAAAGAATCGAAAAAGGAATTGCCCGAACATCCCAAGCCGAAATTATGAGAATATGCGTTGAGACTCAGATTTTCCTATGGACGCGTACCGATTAAAACGTGACATGCCGCACTCCGATTGTGAGAAACCCTTAGTAGGAGTTGTTGTTGTGTGTCACTTGGTTACTATGGGTCATAGGAGTCGCCAATGATCGGCTTGTGGAGGAAAGGACTCTCGCTGAGGGTGTTTCTACTCTTTTACAGCATGCAGCAACCTCTGTCAATTGGTATGTAAATTAATGATTTTGATGTCAAGCATTGCGTGGAGAGATGCAGAAAGAGAAATGTTGCGACCTGCATAACGGTGGTCGGACGCATAATACAGCATGGAGAGAAGACCCAGTCTCATCGTCTGATTAGCGCGGTTGGCCACGTACGGTGCGAAATAAGTTCAACATACATAGGTGCATACATAGACCGTGTCCTCAAGAGTCCCATCGAGACATGGTCGTAGCGACGGAAGAGTGATAAGGAGACAACTGACCACTGGTGAACGTGTGACTGGAGTGGATCGGCGATTGCTGGCTCATTCGTACACCAAACTACGTTACGTTGAAGTTTAATAAGTGAGATAGGAGCTGGGTGCTTCTGCTGTGGTTTGTACAACAGCAGCAGCTGTAATTATTTTTTGTTGTCGTTGTTAAATTAAAGACTCTTCATCGATGCCTCACCTTGCCAGACGAGCGACGTAGCCATTCCAGATGGGATTGCTGTGCCAAGCGGGTTAATGTGCTTTACGATGGCTCATAATAACATTATAAAATATGATGGGAGAAACGCTGGTATTTCTGGCCTCACCATTGACTGTGTTGGCTACGTACGGTACGAAAGAAGTTCAACGTACATACATACATCATGTTATGATGTCGTCATGTAAATTCGAGCCCACACTATTCTGCAAGCTCGTATGTCTAGCTTCCTAATGGATGGGTCAATATATGCGGGAGTTCATGGTAGCCACTCTGAAAACCTTCACCATTAACTCTGGTGTTCCTCAAGGCTCTGTTTTGTCTTCAACACGATTGCTGCTCTTTATTAACGACGTATCATCTTCCATTGACAATACGAGTCAGTGGCATTTCTGGCCTTACCATTGACTGGGTGTTCTTTCAGTTCAAGAATTGTATTTCGAGTCAGCGGTGATTGATAGTGAAGTATCCGCGCGTTGGGGAGCTAAATGTCAATTTCTTTCAGCTGGGTGATCTTAAACGAGTGCAACACACGAAGTACGCTGTCATCCACAAATGAGTGGATCGTATTGTGTCTGTCTTCTATGTTTAGCCGGAAGTGTAGCGGTCAGCGCGTCGCGCTATGAATCCGGCGGATACCCGAGTTCGATTCCCGCTCACAGCCAACAGCAGTGACGATTATCAGAACCGGTCCTGGTCCTCCCCTAGGTCGACTCAGCCTCAAATGAGCACCTGGTGCGGTGTGTAAACTTCGTCACTGGGGAGACAAAGGCGGCCGGGCGTGGTGCTGGCCACCCACCCCTTCGTGTGCCGTGCCGGCCTTCATAGGTGTTCGCTAACAGCACTTTCCCCAACAGTCTGTTAAGGCTGTACGGGGGAGCTTTGCCTTTGTTTAGCCACGCTCGTCTGCACAGCGAGGCCTCGCCAGCCGCGTGCGGGGGACCGAACCAGCGGTTGCAATTTTTTCACGGGGTGCAGCAGCAACCGGCAGACTTTGCTGTGCACAGTCCTGGCCGCAGAAGCGGGGGGGGGGGGGGGGTGGGAAATAGACAGAGCGGTTCTCACCACTAAATGCAGGGACAGTCTCATCAACCTACGGCCTGGGTGCCTATTTGTTCCACACAGAAAACTGCAAAGGGCCTCGCTTCCATCAAAATGCTTAGCAATGCGTCCTTCTTAAAGGACGTCCGGGGGGGGGGGGGGGAGCGATTCAGAAGGGGGGGGGAGTACGCGGCGTGGAGAGTGGGGGGTCTGAGCGGGGGGTGGGGGGGTAGGAAATGTTGGGCTGCAGCTTAACCACTGATTTCTTCCCATGGTGCTCGCAGGTTCATAGAATAGCAGCATTGTGTCTTTGTGTCTGGATCAGTGACGTCCCGCCATGTGTAGGGGACCGCGGGGGGTGGGAGGGGCCGTTATGCATCATCCTCCTCGCAGGGTAATTCTGCTTAAACTCGCGCGAGGAATAGATAATGGACTTAAGGAGCAATAAGTGCAAAGCAGAGCCGGCAAATTAGCCAGTGGCTCGATAAAAGTCGCCACTCCGTGAGCCGTACCCCCTGGCGGCGCCCCGCTTCATCATCAAGTTCGGCCCTCGGAGCGCTCCAGAACGGCCGTGGTGGAGGCACCGGCTGGGAGAGCGGATGCGCGCCCCCCAAGAGAACGCCGCCACCTCGGGGGAGAGACGGAGCGACGAAATCGGCTCGCGGGCGGGCGGGTGCCCGCCCGGGCCAATTTGCTATCGCGCGAGACCACCGGGGATGACGATGGCCTGTGGAGGCCTTCATCCAACAGTGGATTGACCATGGCTGCTGCTCCTGTTGCTCCTGCCGATGTATCCCACGTCTTGCTCTGCTTCTGGAAGGGTCGCTCATCCCATTGACCCTTTGGGGGTCAATAAAAAATGAAAGCGCTCCTTTATGGGAGGTCAGCGGCGGGGCTGTGCTGTGTTGAGAGAGGAGCGGGGGGGGGGGGGCCTTTGCGATGTGAACGCGGAAACTTTCACCCGAGCTCAGCCCTTGCTGACGTAGCGTGGAGCTCTACCCCCCCACCCCCCCCCCCCCCCCCGCGCTGCATGGGCGCTTAGGGAAGAGGGCACTTTGTAAATTCGTGAGAATCATGGCCCTGCTAGATTTAAACCGTGTAAGCCACCGCTCCCTGTCATGTCATCCCTCTCCCCTAGGATGGGCGTCGCACAATGTTGTGGTTGCGATTCTTGAATCCAGGGCGGCGAGATTTGTGAACTACCTCCTCTGGTGTGCAGGAGTTCGTATTGGTTCGATCCCGACCCTTACGCCAGCTGTATATTTGGGGTTTGCGTGTCTCTCTACCTGTGGTTGCATGGATTTTTCTCCGGGTTCTCCAGTTCCCCCCCCCCTCCCACATTTAGAATCAAAAGTGACGAGTTTAGAGTATTTTGTTTGCTATACGTTTCCACGTGATGAGCCACTTAATTTGCCTATCATTTGTTATGACCAGGTTGCTTCTGAAAACGAGCTACATAGCTCAGGGGGCCTTACCTGCGACAGCCCACCGCCGCACCTCCGTCACCGATCGCCCTTTTCAGTTGGCCGAGGCGATTGTCGTCCTCAAATCTTGGCACGGCAGGACAAGGGCAGAGGTTGCGTAGTCCAGGAGCCACGTTCATTCGCCCTTCAATGCAGGTTGCGTCGCGTTGAGCCAACGAGCCATCGCTCTGCTGTGTTTGCCAGGAGATGCATTCCATCATTTGTCTCAAGTTAACTCAGAGTGGTCACATGATCCGATTTGGACCCCCATTTATGAGTGTTTATTATTGCTGCTGTTTACGTTAAACCGCTGCGATATTACATTCTTAGCAAAGGGGGCGCCGTGGTGGCGAGATGTTATCTCCCTTGCCTTGTATGGAGGGGGTTGTGGGTTCGATCCCGACCCTGACGCCTGTATATCCCGAGTTTGCGGCGTCTATCTCTCTCTCTCTCTCCCCCGTGGTCGCGTGGATTTTTCTCCGGCTCCTCCGGTTTTTCCCCTCCACATTTAGAATCAACAGCACGTGACGATGAGCCACTTCGTTGGGCTATCATTTGTGGCCAGGTCGGTCGCTCATGGGAAAAGAGCTGCACAGCAAGGAGCTGTGCAGGTCGGGCAAATAGGGGGATACTGCCCCCCCCCTCCGCCCCTCCCTGCCATTCTGTGCCCCCTCACAAGTCTTTTGCCCCCCCTCCCCCGACTACCCAGCAGGGCCCCCCATGGTTGCTAGCCCCCGCCCCCCCCCTCAACTTCCAATGAGTCCCCAGGCACCTGTGTAATCGCAGTGTTTCTGGTCTTCCGTCCCTGAAGTGTCGTGACCCATAGCCCTATAAAAACCGGAGTGCCCGAGGGTAATTGGGGCTGATTACATCAAATAGGCCACGGACTGCACAATACACACTGCCGCAGTTATGCCCCGTTGAGATTTAGTCAGTCTGGATCATTTCCAAAGCTAACAATGAATAATATGCCGTTGGCGCTTCTTAAAATGTGAGCGACAAATCCACCATTTTTGGTTGTGTGGAGGGAGCGCGCGTGGTCCTTGGGAATGCGTGAGCCTCTGTGGGGGCAAGCTGCACTCTCGAGAAGTTATTTATTGTCGACCGTAAACGATGACGGCTCATTCATCCACAGGTTACCGTGTCCACCCCGCGCTCGGTGCCGTTGCCGCTTGCACATTGTTCCTCCCGGGGAATGAGCGTGCGTGTGTGTGTCTGTGTGTGGGATCAGCGCATTGCGCACGAGCACTCATACTGACGAACTGTCACAGTCTGCGGATGTGTGTGTGTGTGTGTCGGGAGCGGTCGTGTTGCGGTTAGCACACTGCTCTACGAACCTCGCGACCCGAGTTTGATTTCTGCTCAGGGGCAACGCCGGTGACGATTATCTGAACCGGTCCTGGGCCTCCTCCCTTAGGTCGACTCAGCCTCAAATGAGTACCGTGCGATGTGTTAAAATACTGCCACTAGGGAGATAAAGGCGGCCGGTGGTGCTGGCCACCCACCCCCTCGTGATTCCGTGCCGGTCTTGAATAGGTGCTTGCTAACAGCACTTGTCCCGACAGTCAGTTAAAGGCTATACGGGGGATCTTTGTCTTCGTGGGCCTGTGTGTACGAGGCTAGATGGCGATGATGTTTAAGCTCGCTATGAAACACACCCGGCCACGTGGCTCAGTGGTGTAGCGAGCAGATTTCGCAATCCTAAGGCGGCGAGTTCAAATCCTGGTTTGGGGATTGACTCGTCCAATCATCCCTCTGGGATCCATATCAGCATATCTCTCAATTTAAATCAGCTCAAGCCTCCTGTACATCACGTAACTTGTGTGTGGCCACTCCCACTCCAAATCCCTCCGCTCTCTCCGCCCTCCGTGGAAACAGACGCCGCTCCTCCGTGCAGCTGACTTCTGCTCGCTCCTTCCATATCTCTTCCCTGCCCTCTCATCATCATCACGATCACCCTCTCAACCCCGACATCTTGACCCATTCCTCTTCCATCCTTTTCCTCTTCCTCTTCTCTCTCTTCTTTCTCCGCTTCCTGTTCCTGTAAAAAAGAAAAAAAAATATCCGTGCATTTCACCGTTTACTCTCCAAGCCCTTCCCGTGTTGTGTCACAGGTAACAGTTTTTTTTAATCTCATCTAGGAATTGTCTACAATCAATTTTCCTCCGCACGATTCGATGCATTGATTGTGCAGGTACACCGTATGCATGTGAATGGGTGGACTGCTCTTCATTGCGAAGTGAACCACCGATGATCTATTCGTCGTCAGAGATTACGCGCGAGGAGCCGCCACTTGCCCGCAAGATGTTGTTTACGCGACACCCGTTGGCTAAGCAGCAGGTTCATGATTACGAGCGCTTGCCCCTTGCCCCCCCCCCCCCCAGCACAGAAATCCAATATCCCTTTGCAGCATCATTAAAGAATGACACCTTGGTGCGGTTGGAGCACGCTATTCGTGACACCGGCAGTCGTGATCGCGACCCACTCTGGCGCTTGCCCGCATGCGGCGTCTGCACGTGGGTGCCTGAGCTTCACAAAATAACCCCCCCCCCACTCCCCTTTACCAAGAAGCCTGAACAAAAACAAAGAGTTTATCTGGTTCAAAATAATAACACGGTGGCATCCAAGGTACGGCATGCGCTCGAGAGTGTGACTTTATTTTTTGTTTTACCAGGTATGGCCCACTGAGCTGATATAGCTCTTATTCAGAAGCGACCTGGCTATCACAAATGATAGCTCGAAGTAAGTGGCCTCGTCGCGTGGAAATGTATAAGCAGCCAAATACTCTGAACGCATGATGTTGATTCTAAACGTGAAGGGGAAACCCGGGGAGATGGAGCGATGAAATTAGTTTGTGTGCTGATGCCGGGTGGATTATTAACATCGCGGGAGCCATGAGAGGTGGTTCCAGCTTTGGGTCGCCTCCATCCAGCAGTGGATGGCTGCTGATGTTGTTCACAAACAAAAGCATTTACCTTGGTGCTTTGGGGCCGTCCATAAATGACGTCACTCGATTTTGGACGATTTTTTACCCCCCCCCCCCTCGTCACACGGCGTCACAAAAAGTCAGACTCCCTCTCAAATATGACGTCACAAAGCTCTGCCCCACCCCCCCCCCCCAAAAACCATATTTCCATTTTGAAAATAAAACATGCTACAAAACGCTTTAAACTACTGCGAGGTTATCTGTTCGTGCGGGTTCCGTACCATGTACGCATCGTTTGGTCGTAATTAAATTGTCTTCGTCAGATTGTTCAGGTTGAGAAACGTTTTCATCGTCTCGTGACATGGGATGTGTCACTGCGGAGCAGAGCGCTGGTTGCTGGCACAGAAGGGGATCATCGGCCGGTGAAGTAGCCCTGGCTGTCAGCGGGATGCGATAGGCCGGAGAGAGCCACGTGAGGCAAGGGGGGCAGAGGGGGTCCGTGTGGAAAATCCCGGGAACCTTCCAGTGGGTTCTACAAGGGGGGCGTGGCCGAGGGCGGAGCGAGGCCACGCTGGGTGGATGAAAGTGGAACCCCGAGCGGTGGTTCGGGGCTGTTGTTTGGAGTGGAATCGCCGTGCTGGTGGAGTCTTCGTCACCGCCTTCACCTCCTCGGCGTTGTTGGCCAGGCAGCCTGTTAGCTGTCCTGACCACAGTGTAGTTACTCCTCGTACCTGTGGAGGTTCTAATACATATATCGCCTCCTACTATGGGTGTCTCCGAGTGACTCACCACAATGGCATTCGTGTAAGTAAAATGTTCCTCGAAGTTAAAACTCAGAAGACTAATATATTAGCAACAAAATACGCATTAGCATCTTTTTCGGAGAATATCAGCAACAAAATAGATAAACAGACAATAATTTGCCTCCTTCATTTAGCTGTCCCTGAAAAACAAGTATTAGTTACACATTCTCAGTAGCTGCACGGCCTTCTCGGAGTGCATCATTTTAGCAGCATCGGTTCAACGCAAGCACGCACGCACGCAAACCCCGGACTGGTTTCGACCCCGGACCGGTTTCGACATTCAGCGCCTCATCGGCAAAGACGACCGCGACGCTTGTGAGGGTACAAGGGGAAAGCGACACTGTGAGGCGCAACCTGTGTCGTTCACCCCGCTGGAGAGACCCCCTGTCGGGGTTAGAGAGAAGAGAGAGCGGGGGGTGGGGGGGTGCTACCCCACGAGGGTGTGACCACAACATGTTTACACTCCACCAGAGCGACCGCTGGAATGCCACTGGATCCTCTTCCCCCCCCCTCCATACTCCCCCCCCCCCCCCGCATGTTCGCTCGCCGGCACGCGCGAGCAGCAAACCAGATCCAAGCTGCTCAGCCAGAACAGAGCAGAGCCCCGGCGAGGCGAGTGAGAGAGAGGGGACGGCCGTCCCTGGCCAGGACCGGAGTGCGCCCGGCTCGTAACAAACGCCGAGTCCTTGAAACTCGCGGAATCCGCGCACGACAGCGTGGCTCCACAGCACCGAGAATCGTCGTCGCCGCTCGTGGCCTGCCGCGGTTGCTGCCCCCTGCCCCCCTCCCCCAACCCCCGTGAACGGCAGCCTCGCCGATTCCTCCTGGCCGTGTTGAGGACTCGGGTCTAGCGGCCGCTGACTGCGAAGTCTCATCCACACTGTCTGCGTTCAAGCGACACGCCGCAGGTCACAGGAGGAATCCGCGTCCACGCGAACAGCAGCAGCAGCAGATGCTGGCACGTGATGCACAGGTGGAACATGCAGAGAGACTGCTGGTCACCCAGAGAGAGAGAACCGTGAAGCATGCAACGACTTGACGCGTGATTCGCAAATATGCACTATGCTGGACTTCCTTGGCACCGTACGTAGCCAACCGTGCTCGGATGAAGGACGATGTTTCGTCACAGCAGCGTCGGTGCACCGCTCCACTACTCCTGACCCAATCACCTGGCCCAACCACCTCAATGTTAAATTACAGCTCGACATCAACATCAGCCACACGAAGAAGAAGAAGAGGAATATAAAGATTTTGATTTAAAGCTTTCGTGACTGCAGTAATTCATATTCTTAGTTTTTTCGGTAAAGTCACGTTGAAGAGAAACAACAAAATAACAAAATATATATAAAACAATAAAAAATTCTCACGACGTTTCGACCATAACTCAAACGGTCATCATCAGGTGTGTCGGTTTGCATAAATTTATTTTGAAAACGGCATATTTATTTATATATATAAAAATAACGTTTGCGTCACGCGCAACGATGGCAGTTTGCCAGGACTAGTCCATCTATTTTTTTGAAAAGAGGAGGGGGGAGACGAAATTTGTTTTTATGTATGCTGTCTGAAAGGCACTGTAAGCGTGAACAATCAATCAAGAACTGAAATGATTTATCAAATCTTTCCAATGATTGCTAAGATAGAATCCATCTTCTCGGTTGAAATTGTCTCTGTGTTTGTATATGTGGATAGCCTCATGAACGAATCTCTCATGGAAGCCAGATGGCTTACAAAGAACCTCCGTCTTGGAAAAGTCAATGGCATGTGAGCCTACTGAATTAGAACAATGATCTGCTACGGCCGAGGTGTTGGTCCTACCGTGTTTAAGGTCTGCTTTATGTTCACGAATGCGGTCCGAGATATGGCGTTTGGTTTGTGGTAGTAGTTACATTGGAGAAACCAAACGCCATATCTCGGACCGCATTCGTGAACATAAAGCAGACCTTAAACACGGTAGGACCAACACCTCGGCCGTAGCAGATCATTGTTCTAATTCAGTAGGCTCACATGCCATTGACTTTTCCAAGACGGAGGTTCTTTGTAAGCCATCTGGCTTCCATGAGAGATTCGTTCATGAGGCTATCCACATATACAAACACAGAGACAATTTCAACCGAGAAGATGGATTCTATCTTAGCAATCATTGGAAAGATTTGATAAATCATTTCAGTTCTTGATTGATTGTTCACGCTTACAGTGCCTTTCAGACAGCATACATAAAAACAAATTTCGTCTCCCCCCTCCTCTTTTCAAAAAAATAGATGGACTAGTCCTGGCAAACTGCCATCGTTGCGCGTGACGCAAACGTTATTTTTATATATATAAATAAATATGCCGTTTTCAAAATAAATTTATGCAAACCGACACACCTGATGATGACCGTTTGAGTTATGGTCGAAACGTCGTGAGAATTTTTTATTGTTTTATATATATTTTGTTATTTTGTTGTTTCTCTTCAACGTGACTTTACCGAAAAAACTAAGAATATGAATATAAAGATGTCCAGTTGGGGAGAATTTTAAACAATTGTTATCCGTGGTGCCCCACGACCGATGTACAGAAATGTAAACCGGCCAACCCGAATTGTGTACATTCTAAAGAGACAGCTTGGGCCGTGCCATAGATAACGCGTCAGATCGCAGGTCACGTTTATGAAACGGCACTGACTGGAGAGACGTTAAGCCAGTTGAGTCGAAGCGTCACGTAACACGTCTGGAGATTATGGTCCGCCCTTACAAGAGCGATTGATTTTGTCTCCTCGCGCAGCGTTTCAAACAGGCAAACAGTGCACGCGTGCGGCCCGTATGACAGGTCCACTGCCGGGTGGAGGCCTCCCCGCGGCGTGCGGGCTGCGAGGGTTGTTTGACCATACTTCACCACGCTGGTCAGTGGGGCTTGGTTGCCCTCTGTTACCCACGTACGTGGTGGTCACCCATCCAAGCACCTGTCGGGCTCACAAAAAAAGAACTGCTTCGCGTCCGATATCTGATGGGAGAGGGCGCGCGTTGCGGGTGCTGCTTCGTGTGAATGTCAGAGCTGTCCGGAGGGAATCCGAATTGGTGGTTGGGAGACCTTGTGGCCCGCACTCGGAGAGACGCCCTACCTTGGTTGCGTGGGTCGTCTGTATATACATACGTACGTACTTATATATTGTGAACTTCTTTCGCACCCGTACGTAGCCGGCCGCGGCTAATCGGAGATGCGAGTCCCGCGAGCCATGCGTGTTTCGAGTGCAGCGGCGTAGAACACGCACGGCGTAGAACACGCACGGCGTAGAACACACGCGCAGGATACTGGGCAATGGAGTTCGGGTTTCTGTTTAAAATTCACACCAGAAACAACGAGCGTTAACTCTGCGACAGCGCAGAACGCACGCGATAAATAAGAAACGGAGTACCGTGGGAGGACCCAGGGCCCGGCACTCTTGAGCCGTCTTTCCCACTCGGTAACCGCCGCACCTGTTGCCTCTGCATGTACTTTGAACTTCTTTCGCACCGTACGTAGCCAACCGTGCTGATCGGAGGTGCGGAGGGAAGAACAACAATTAAACATAAAAAGATGTTGAACAACAATAATAGATATAACTGCTCAATTCGAGCTGTTAATGCTTTGAGACTTGCTTTTGGCTTTGTGTCCTTTACGTTTGGCGTTTTCAGGTCTAACACTGGTGAGACAAGACTATAAAAGAGGCTGTCTTTGGTGTAGGCCAATCCGTTTTAAATACAACGCATAGCTTATCACAGCACAAAACGCAGTTCTAAAGAAATGAGTTTTGAATCTAGATGATTTAAACGTGCTGAGATGGGTGATGTGGTGCAACGGTGCGGGACTGTTCTGCACCGCAGAACGCATCGATGCCTATGGCCGCACTCCCGTCACACGCTCACCGGCGGCCAGTCACCTCCGTATCACTCTTCTATCGCTACTACCGTGGTTGCTGTTGCCGTGAACTTCACCTCGCTGATTCTTCTAGCCATGCTGAAGAACTCGGTCTACCAGACTGACTGTGTCATCTTCAACCACCACCACCACGACCAAGGCAGGTCACAACAGCACACTCATTCAGTTACCCACGCACTTGCTCACCCACCCACTCGCCCACCTACTCACCACACTGCTTGTTAAACAATCCTCCTTCTTCCCTCGCACTGCTCCACTTCGGAATTCCCTCTTTCCCCAAGCGCGTATAACAATAAGCGAAAAAGTGTGGCACTCTTATCTACTACAACCTTGAAAGTGCAGTTTGTTGCTGGCCATTCGATGTTTTGGGCGTTTGGCCCTGTCCTCAGCAAAGCGTGAATATTACTCCTGTATATTTGTATATTTGTGCTCAGCAAAGCGTGATACTCCTCCTGTATATTTGTGCAGGAGGAAACCCAACAGCAACACGCATTTATTTTCTCTCACTTTCCTTTTTCTCAGTCAGTTCCGATACCCCTTTCGTGTTTCCTCCCCTCGGCCAACAATCGTCGAATTGATTTATTTTGAGGTGTACAGTAACGGCGCTTTGAGCGTCTCGTAGAAAGCCGCTTTATTCATGAAAATTCACGACAATTGTCATTGTTAAGAAGACCAAACACCGGTGTGTGTGTGTGGATGCGCGTGCGACGTGTAGGGAGCGGTGGTGTAGCGGTTAGCGCGCTGCGCTACGAACCCGGCGACCTGAGTCGCTCACGGCCAACATCGGTGATGATAATCTTAACCGGTCCTGGGCCACTCCTAGGTCGACTCAGCCTCAAATGAGTACCTGGTGCAGTGTGTAAACATCGCCACTGGGGAGATAAAGGCGGTCGGGCGTGGTGCTGGCCACCCACCCCCTCGTGTGGCCTGTCGGTCTTCATAGGTGCTCGCTAACAGCACTTGCCCCAACAGTCTATGCAGGCGATATGGGGGATCTTTGTCTTTGTGTGTGCGTGTGTTCCCGTGCATGTACGTGTGTGGTGAGCTACGACCCGAGTTTGAGTCCCGCTCACTGCCAACACGAGTGATGATTGTTTTAACCGGTCCTGGGCATGTGGGGAGACGGACATGTTATGTAGGACCGGCGAATCGGCTGTGCTAACGCGTGTCCGGCTCGCCAGCTTGTTGCAGTGGGGGGGGGGGGGGGGGGGAGGGGGGAGGAGGGGTTCTCGGTTCGATTCCAGCGGCTGCCCCTGATTAATACGGCCATCGAACAAAAACGGCCGCTGCATCGCACGCCGCTTTCACATGCGCTTCTGCGGCCGTCTGGAACGCTCTTGTCATGGGACCTTTTTTCCAGTATCAAAGTATGAAAATTAAGAATAGGTGAACAGCACTATTGATATACCCAGAACTATAAATGCTCTGATAGTGCATTGTGTTTGCACTGTTCGCCTTTTGGCGTTCCTGGTCGGACACTGGTGCAACTAGGCCATAAAGAAGGCTGTCTCTGGTGTAGGGCAATCACTTTCAAAGACAATGCCAATATATTATCAGAATTTGTTTGCATGTTCACAACAAGTATGTGTGGCTAATGCAGACTTGACTCCTTGCAAAATGAATTTATTTGGGGTTTGAGCATTTTAACACCTCCTGCTTTATTGCCAGAAAGGGTAAAACGTATTCTTTTTTTTTGGAACGCTCTTCCTTCAGACATTAGGAAGCCACTGGAGCTACGTGTTTGTTCAATCATTTAGATTGTAAAACTGAATTTTTCAGAACTGCTTTTTGTGTTTAGTTTAACACGTAGGCTTTCGCGACCAATATCATCCATAATACAGGTTTTTTTTTTAGGTTAGATCACCTAATTATGTGTCGGTAAACCCGCCACCACCTGACACAGCCAATTAGTACGGTTTGTCACGTAAACAGAACATGCCAATTCGTTACTAGTGCAGTGTAATAGCGCCGGCTGTTGGACAGCAGCGGCAGCTGTGGTGGACAGACAGTGCACACGCCGGTGAGCGTGAGCACGGTGTGTGTTGGCAGAGCGGAGGAACTGGGGCAAGGGCCACGGAGGACCCCATCTGGAAGCCCCTAGACCTGCTAGTGGGTTCGAGAAGGGAAGCGCAGTCAGGGCGGAGCCAGGCCGCGCTGGTAGAATAAAAGTAGCCGAGAGCAAGGGCTCGAGGCTGCCGGTTCTGGGAACGGACTCGTCTTTGTCGTCGCCGTCGTCGCTAAACGTCTCCGCTAGATATTGCGCTACGAAGGAGAGTAGTTGGCTATCCCAGTCAGCGCCGTCAGTGTTGGATGGCTAGTGTTGTGTACAGGTTCGGCTGAGCTACTGTGGAGAGCGTGCGGATGGGACCGTGAAAGTTGTTAATAAAGAAAGTGCCTCCTAGAAACTCTGTCTTTGAATCGTTGACAATACACAAGTACAGCACACCGGTGTGTTGGAGAGCAAAGCCACAACATTTACAATCTGAGTACGACGTTTCGCCACTAATTACAACTAGCTTCATCAGGCGACAGCCAGATTTGTGGAGAAACCCTCCTGTTTAGCTCCTTAAATAGAGGGGTAGATGTGATGGCATCACAGCGAAGTGGGGGGGGGGGGGGGAACCATGACTGCATATAAATGACAATGGCTATCCATTGCCGGTTTAGTTATTTATATGGTAATCAACGTTCATTATGCATGCGCATTATGCAACCCCATTGTTATTGTTCCTCCTGTGGATCGTGTGCACTAAAATAGCAGTACCTGTTATTGTGTTTAGTTTGTTGTCCGTTCCCCCCCCCCCGCACCTCCGAAACATTATACATACGTACGTGTGATAACCGTACAATACTTCACCGCAGTGGACGTTAACGATCCCGTGGTGTCACTGTGCCCCAGCGTCATGGTGTCCGCATTTGAATGACTACCCACAGATTGCTCGATTGGGAATCTCCACAGCGAGAATCTCTCGCTCCCGGACTGCGGACACTTGGCAGGATCCTCGCTTAAAAAGAGCCGGTGAGACTCGGTGAGGTTGTCCAGGGTAGACCGGCGTAGTCGTGGGAGTATAGCAGTCCCTCGGTTAACAGTGACATCGGTTCATGGTTTTACGGTGAACGTTTCGCCTCCCGTAGTGACCCCATGGTTTCGACGAACGTTAACTTTCTGACTGGTAACATTTTTACGTTATGCACGCGGACGTAAGTGGGGCTGAGCCATGTCCTCGGCCAATCAGCGACGCCCATTCATGAGCTTTTAGATCTCGACTGCTTTGATTTACATTACGTCTATGTTTTGGCAGTGGAAACAGCTCTCTTGCAGACTGAATTATTTTTTTAAACGTATTTTTCAACTTACAAGTGAATTCGATTAAGAGTTATTTAGGTTAACAGTACTTTTCGTGGAAACGAATAAAAAAAGCTCAACGAGGGACTAGTGTTACAGGAACAATAATACCACATGACCCCAGTCCCGGTGGCAAATTGTACATGTGAAGAGACAAGCGGGTGCAGCATGTTCCATCTCTGAATGTGCACAAGAGATCAAGCCCCAGCGGCACAATAGTAAATTAATCAAGATTTACAGCCCTTTGTCAATGCGGGCCTGGACCACCTTTGGAATCACCGTCCACTGATGTTCGTCCTATTCGAGTTAGTTACCCTGTGCTACCGTTCCACCAAAAAATACAAACACAGAAGTCCTTTGTCAATCCACTGCAGGATGAAGGCCTCACCACTCGGTGTCATCACGGGGATTGTTGGACCATTCTTCACCATTCAGTGTGGGTTGCTTAAAGAGGGCCCACAGGACAGATTCAGATATCAATCGCCGCTGAAATTAGTGATATCTGTGAAGAGAACCCATGCCACTTGGGTTGTAGCGCCAGTGCGCTAACCACTGTGCCACCCCTCCCCCTAAACTTTACGCGACTGTACACGAATTCCAGAACGGGGTGGGTTTTCCTGTTTCCCAAATTAAACTCTGGCAAATCAATTTCTATTTATTTTCAAAGTACGAAAACATTTAGATTGCATTTGACATTTAAAGCAAAGTTATTTTTATACGTATAGTGGAGCATTTTATACGGCTCTATTAATAATTTACCATCAATTTTCGTGTCACTTTGCGTCAAATGTAAAGCACATACGGAGTATGAGAAGTTATGGTAAAAAAACAC
Organism: Petromyzon marinus; assembly: GCF_048934315.1. Lineage (NCBI taxonomy): Eukaryota > Metazoa > Chordata > Hyperoartia > Petromyzontiformes > Petromyzontidae > Petromyzon > Petromyzon marinus. The sequence continues at coordinate 7,034,002 of NC_133685.1, forward strand.
CATTTATATAAAAATGCTGATTATAATTATGCGTGTATTATACAACATACTGCAGTAGTGGCATGTAATTGACATTAAGTGTCGCTTCTTCCATGCTTTGCATGTCACGACAGCCTTAAGACGTGACATAGTTGTTTAAACTTTAACTGCAGTTCTGCGCTGTGAGCCAGCGATTGACACAAACACGGCGGACAATGCGCTGCCGAACATTCGCTCCACGTGTGCTCCCGTCCAGGTAACAGGAGCCGCTGAATAACTAAATAAATAACAAGGACGATTTCACAAAGTGTACGTTGCAGTGTTGCTGGACTGTGGCGACATGTCACCCCCCCCCCCCCCCCCTGCTGTGTTATGATCGCTGGGCAATTACCGCCAACACCACCGCCGCTACAACCGCTACTACCACCACCACTCCATCACCGCCACTACCACAACACGCCACCACCACGCCACCACCGCCACCACTGCCACCACCGCCCGCCATCACCACTGCCACCTCCACCCCTACTGCCACCTCCAATGCTACAACCACCGCTACAACTACCGCCATCACCACCGCCACTGCCACTGCCATCACCACTGCCCACACCGCCACCACTACCACCACCGCCACCACCACCGCCACCACCACCACCACCACCGCCACCGCCACCACCGCCACCACCACCGCCACCACCACCACCACCACCGCCTCTGCCCTCCCAGGCGGTTGCCGAGCGAGGAAGCCAGCGGCCGCCCAAGAATGCCCCCTTTTGTGCGCCGGCTCTGCACGGCCGGCTCAGGGGATGGGAACGCTCGCGCGTCAGACCGCACAATCGCCTAATTATGGTGCCACGCACGGGGGCTGCTGACGGTCGGGAGCGGAGGGGGCCCCGGCGCTCACTGGAGTCTGACTCCGGGGTTGCGCACCCAGGACGCGGCGCCGCAAATGTGATCGCGATTCGCTGGCGGCTCCGCGCTCGTGGTCGTGTAGATTTTATCTCCTGGTTCTCTGGTTTTTTCCCCCTCCGCATTTAGAAACATGCATCTAGATTCTTTAGATTATTTTGCTGCTATACATGTCCCAACGATGAGCCACTTTTGTTGAGCGGCTATGATTTGTGGCCAGGTCGCTTCTGTAAAAGAAGTTAATACCTCTGTGGGCTTTGCCTGGTAGGATGGGGGACACCTTAGTTGTATTTGGATGTTTTTGGGTAATTTGTTGACCTTTCGTGTGCCTTGCACGACTATCGTGTTTTTGTACCGTTTGTCGTTGTGGCGTTTTACCCGCTCCTACTGGACTTCTGTTTAAAAAAAGAGCTTTACGGCTCATTGGATTCCTCCAGGGTAATCAAAATATTCCGATTCTGATTGCAGAACCTTCTCGCTCACAAACATCGCAACTGAACTGTTAGCACGGGGAAGGAATATTGATTTTGGTACGGTGTAGGGAAGGAGGAGGGGTGGTGGAGTTGGGGGGGTGGGAGTGAGTCTCAGGCTTGCTCAATGTGGGGGCCATTTTTCCCATCCATCTTTGATGGCATTTTGGGAATAGAAGCGCTCAGCCTTTGAGCGTGGGTGTGAAAAGGGAGCATTCATGCATTTGGCTTCCCGCACAGAAAACAGCCGCAGCGCTCAATCAATACTTTGTTTCTCACTCCCACTCTGGCCATCGGGAGGAATTTGCAGACTTTTTGTTTAAGGCCGCGCAATTGCAGTTTTGTCAAATGAATTTCCCAACTTATGAAGACAAGTCAGTTTTTTTTTTTACCCTAAAGTTACGAGTACAGTTATGAAAGTGCCGTCTCAATGTGGATCCACGAGCCTTGCTCTACAATGCCGGAGAACGCCTACCATTCTGTTTCCTCTGTGCAGCACACCTTGGGGAGAGAGAGGAATGCTTTGCACTGGTGATGGAACATCGTTTTGGAGGCTCATCTGGAGTATTGTCCTGTCAACTGATATGTAATCCTTTCCCTCCGCTATTGTAAAAACTCGTGCTGTAATTGTGCAGCTCCCGGCCTGGCAGCCAGCCTGTGCCTGGCGTCTGTCTGGCCTCTGTGACAATGCGGTGATGCAGTGGCCAGGGCGCTGTCCAACGAACCCGGCGACCCGAGTTCAATTCCCGCTCACAGCTACCAACACCAGTAACGATAAGCTATCTTTGAGAGCGAGCGAGCCAGCGATCAGCGGCACCAAACTCCTCCCCCAAATCTCTGCGGCCCCCTATATATGAACGTGTTTTCCGCCTGTCGGCGCACGCATGCCATGCACGTCACCGCCGTGTGTACATGCCAGTTGGGGCACGGCGAACGGCGCTGTGGCTTGTTAAACACAAATCGCCCGGCCTGCAAGAGCCACGAGGCCGCGGATGGTTGGGGTATGAACACGAAGGACGCAGCGGAAACCCTGCGGGCCCTTCTGTAGAGGGCACGGGACCGCGAGGGGTAGCCCTGTTGCCAATATTTACATTGACCACATCGTGCATGCTTTTTAGAGTCTGGAAAAAAGGCATGGACATCACGAACCGTGGTGCCTGGTGGTGGGTGGCTATGTCACGCCTATGATTCAGCAGCGCTTGGATGCGAGGGTTGGTGCAACACGAAAACTATGTCGTGAAACTTCCTTTTTGGTGGGTATTTTTTTTTGTTTTACAGCAGAATTTGGCCTCCACCTGACTCATCTCTGTGGGATGGAGGATTGCCTTCGTATGCGTGGGTTGTCTCTGGCTGTCGCGGGTTTCTCCCACATGAGACGTGTGACATCTGAACCGGTGCTGGGAGCCCCTCACAGCAACGCACGGTGACCAGCGCCGATGAAAGCACGGTTCAGACCACCCCCACGTTGACTGGGACAGGATGGGGAAAGACCTCCATCAGTGGACAGCGAGCGCAGTAGCAGCAGCAGCAGCATCAGCGCATGGACTTAAACTAACGTTGTGCGTTGTCGTTATAGCCCCGCTGTTTTTTTTGTTTTGCCACGCTCAAACCACCACGGTTTGATCATTCAAAGCAAAAGACGATTCACGCAAACAACGGTTGAGTGCATTTTGGAGACACCTCTCAACAATGGGCAGCTTCACGGGTGCTTTATGCGTCCCTGGAGCCAAGTTGCTCATCCTCTCTGGAATACAAATTTGCCAACGGAAGACCCACGGCGGGGGGGGGGGGGTGGGGGTGGCGGTTTGTGTGTGGGTGGGCTGTGGGCCACACTGCGTGTTGCTGTCCTGCAAAGGAACACAATGCGAGGAAGTTGCGAGGCATCCATTTGTCATTAGGACTCACTGCCACTTGACCCTGTTTGTTGGTGCTTCTGGGCCAATAGCCAGGCCGATTATAATAATAATGATGACTTACATACCCAGTAAGCCACGTTGAGTTCGAAGAACATTTCTTCAGCAGGGCCCTGTTATATTGGAATGTGCGTCCGATACTTAGTGACATTGTGTGATTTTTTTTACTATGGGAGGACAACACCGAAGGTACCCAGAGGAAAACCAACGCGGAACAGGGGGAGAACATTCGAACGCCACACAGAGCAGGCGCCGGCCCAGCGATCCGACCCAGGTGCTCTTTGCGGCGAGGCACAAGTGGTACCCACCGTGCCACACTGCCGCCCGCAAAGTGAACACATTCTGTGCCACCGGTGCGTGTAAAAACGTGACCGACTGTGCGATCTGTTCTCCTATAACGCGGTGGTAGTTGCGTTCCTGAAGGACACTGGGGCAGCCACACTGAGATGGCATGAAGGCAACGGTTTACAACTCAGAAGATAAATCTGGCGAGGATATACACTCACTGAGGCTGTTCGCAGCGACACTAGAAAGTTAGATGGGAGATATAACGGCATAACAACGCTTACCATTGCGCCACAGCCCCTAACAAAGACAAAGATCCCCCGTATAGCCTGAACAGATTTGTTAGCGGGCACCTATTAAGGTCTTGACGGCACACGAGGGGATGGGTGGCCGGCACCCACCCTTTATCTCCCCAGTGCTGATTTTTACACATCGCAACAGGTATTACTTTAAGGCTGAGATTATCTGGGGGAGGACCCAGTACCACTCTTGTTGGTCGTGAGCGGGGAATCAAACTCCGGGTACGTAGCGCTCTAACTGCTGCGCTGCCGCTCCCTGCAGTGACGCTAGCATGTGCGTTTGGCGCAGGCAGGGTGCTTGCCGGTGGTGAACCACCGCCGGCAGCAGGTGGTGAGGTCAGCATGGGAGCGCGGACGTCGCCCCGTGACGGTGCAAGCCACTCAGCGTTGTTAACTACCTCGCCTGGTATGCAGGAGGTCGTGGGTTCAATGCCAACCCTGACGCCTGCTGTATATTTGGAGTCTGCGTGCCTCTCTCCCCTTGGTCACGTGGATTTTTCTCCGGTTTTTCCCTCCAGATTTAGAATCAACGTGCGTTTAGGGTCTTTGGATGCTCTAATTGTTCACGTGATAAGCCACTGCGTTAAGCTATCATTGGGACATCTTTGAACGATTGGAGATCTGTGAAAACTGCTGGACGTCTTCTTCTTGGTTCCTTTCGGTAAAGTCACGTAGAATGGAAAAAAAATAAAAAATAAATAAAACGTAATAAAATAAAAGAGCTTCATAGCTCATCAGATTCTAATTCTGATTAGTGGCCAAGTCGCTTCTGAAAGAGAGCTATATAGCTCAGTGGGCTTCACCTGGTAAAATAAAATAAAAATAGATTATTGGGGGAGAAGCCGAGTCTCTGCACCTCGAGGAACGTAAATCGTCTTGGACTTGAGCGGCAACAGCGGCGTAACTGCGAGTAAACGACAATTTATCCCCCACGCCGTGCAGCGAGACGCCCCCGGAACCCGCTCGAGCTGCGGGGGTGTTCCAGGGGATGGGGAGTACAGCGAGTAGGTTCTCTGGGTGTTTTCGTCACGCCGCGCCTCTGTTTTGCTTCGCACGTGCGAAGCGCCGCGCGTAAAACCTGCGACGGATCGTTTGGTGACGCTGCGTTGTGGCAGCGGTGCACGGACAAGGCTTTTGTCTGTGGCCCAGGCAACCGTTGAAATGGCCAATTAAAAAAAATGTGGTCATCAGAAAAGATGTTATTATCATGTAAATTCCCATAAGGCCCTATCCACTCTGTCTCTCTTCTGGCCTTTCCATTTGAGTGCTGTGAAGAATGAGGGCCATCGCCCAAAACCCCCCACACACTTCAATGCTGAAACTTTTTGAAAAGAGTTTTGAGACAGTGATGCTTTCCTTAACAATATAATATTTTAAACGAGTTTCCAAAGGGCGTGGATTATGTGCGTTTGGGCACGGTTACGGTGAACACTGAACTGATTCACTGCTGTGATGGGAGCTCTACCCTAATTTATTTTCACCCATTCCTGAACAAGCCCATTTCTGGTGTCGTGTCAATATTTCCGTGTTGTCTGACCCACGGTATCAACTGGTACCGCTTCTCACCCCGTAGAGAGACGGTAAACACGAAGAGGTCAGTGGTGGCTTCCCTCTTGCGCTCACAGCAATTGGGGGCTCATCTCCAGATTACAGCCCTGAGCTGTGACTGGAAACTTCACATTCCTTTGGCAGGGGGGGGGGGCGTTGTGAGTCTATACACAGACAGCTTCTGGTCACCTTTCAAAAGATGGTGCTCATTTAATATCAACAAGGGGGGAGGTATGTATGTTGAACTTCTTTCACACCATACGCACGCTCATCGGAGGTGTGGGTGAATGAAATTAGGTTTCCATCTAGATGATTTGAAAGCGCATAGCTCCAGTGCTTACAAATATCGGAGGGAAGAGCGTTCCAGACGGTCGCAGAAGCGCATCTGAAAGGGCGCGATGCGGTGACCACCGCCGTCTTTGTTCGATGACAAGCCAAAAGTGACAGAGTTTGCCTTAGCCGGTGCAGGCCTCCGATTGCAGCCCAAGTGCCCCACCGCTGTGCCACTGCCCAGCTGGATAATGCAAATGGGGCATTTACGAATTCTCCCCTTCACAGCGAGAGCCAGACAGGCATAGTAAACGTACGCAAAGAGTCCGTGCTTCTCGGGTGGGAGTAACAAACATTGGACCTGGCAAAACCGTCAGCTCTTACACAGAACAAAAAGAAGCCTTCATTTATGTGATGGTCGTTTCGCGCAGTCATTTGTAATGCTGCGAGAATGCACTCCGGAGGCACAGGAAATGGTTTTGTCTTTAGCACCACGAGTTAATGTGACCACCACAGCCCCACCTGGTTGGAGTCACCACGTGTTCATGCTCGCTTAGCGGATGGATGCGGGATCGTTTAGGGCCACAGAGCGCACTCCGTACTAAACGTGCACTGGCATGCCACCAGGCTCGTGAAATCATTTCCCCTTTTGGACCAGTTGGCTTCCACGCGAACGATGACGAGCTACGAAAGATTACATTTCAGCGCTTCCACAAAACCTCAATTTTCGGTTTAGCCTTAATTCCCTTAATCTTGCCTCGCACAAACTGCACATCGGCCCACTACCGTGGTGAGCCACTCACCTCTGCAGCTGCAGGATCGTCTTGCATGTTGGCTCTGGCGTGAGAGGCGTCTTGAGGTCGACCTCTGCAGTGTTCTCCACCGTGTCTCTCTGGCCTCTGTCGCCTCATGCCGTGGGAGGATGGCCTGCTCTACAACGAGGCTTCATACTGGACTCCCAGCTCATCCCGCGTCTCGTCGCGTCTTTAGCGGAAGCCTCGGTCGACCGTCCCCCGCTCCCCGCGCGTTGTACGCAATGAGCGAGCGGGTCCGCTCGTCAAGAGGCAGCTGACGACGCCTCCGTGTGCGGAAGAGGTCTCAGGCGACGCTCCGCACCTCTGACGCGTGTCAGCGGCTCACCGCGTGAATCCTGCGTACACTATAAGCCTACACTTGTATTATTATATTAGCACAGCACCAAATGCACATTCACAATCGTATCACAATCGGGGGGGGAGGGGGGCAACTGGTTCCCCTACAATCTCAACGAGGCAATTACTACTTTGTGGGAAGTCGACATTGGATGTCCTTTGATTGTGGCTGTCCCTGCCATAAGAATGTGGAATTTGTGCTTTCCTCGCTCAGGGCCATCGATGAGTACTACGCCACTGCGTGAGTGCCACCCCACTACCTGCTTGTAACATGAACACGTTCCGTATGGGTGTAACCAATGACGATACGATACAATATATATGAACATATTCCTTGCTGTGTGAGATTATTTGCAGAGGATGTCAGTGAGATGGAATTGACAAAACAAATGTTGTGCTTGGGTTCAAGTTCTAATAAATGAGTGTCTCCACCTGACGAATGTCTTGGTGCAAACAGAGTTGATACAATGATTTTATAATAATGACAATAACAGGCAGAATCGCAGTGTTTTGTGTATTCAGATCTCAGCAGAAACTGCCTTTACACTCACACGCGAGTCAGGCTTGCTGCTTAGAAATGAATCATGGTTTAAAACACGAAAAAAGTATAATGACTTCTCATTTGTGGCCCCTGTGTTTGTGACGGATGACTAAGCCAGACTCATTCCTTTGTGTCCATTCGCTGCAAAGAATCTTCACATGTGAATGCTTTACCATTAATGTGAACCAGCTCCGAGAAATATTTCCCAACAGTTTCCCCCAAAACGGGATGCTCCATCGTCTCAAGGCGATGTTGCGCTGGTTGAAAATATTAAATTAATAAATAACGAAATAAACGTGACAGCACGCTGACGGATTCAAGACGAGTTCTTTGTTCGAGGAGAAATTATTTTGGGGGCGCCGCGGTGTTAACTACCTCGCCTGGAATACAGCAGGTCTTGGGTTCGATCCCGACCCCTGACGCCTGTTGTATATTTGGAGTTTGCGTGTCTCTCTCTCCCCGTGGTCGCGTGGATTTTTTCTCTGGGTCCTCCCATTATTCCCTCCACATTTAGAATCAACGTCACGCGTTTAGAGTATTTGGCTGCGATAAAATTGAACGTGATGACAAGCCACTTCGTTGACCTTTCATCTGTGGTAGCCAGTGGTCGCTTCTGAAAAACAGAGCTACGTAGCTCGGTGGGCCTTACCTGGAAAAATAAAAAAAATGCCCCCACTGAGTTCGAACGTGCAACGCGTGCCGACGTCCGTGTGCACAATCGGGGGCGTGCGTCGGGCATTCCCGCCGTGTCCTCGGAGCGGGCGAGCTCGCCGAAGAAGCCGCGTCTGGCTGTGCGAACGCCGTCCGCCGGCTTCCTCCTCTCCCCTGACCGCCCCCCCACCGCCCCTGGGGCTCCGTGCGTGTGCGTTACCCAGTGGCCCGTTGCTCCGACGAGACGCCCGTCATCAAACGTCTCGGGACAACGGCCCCTCGGGGCGTTCGTCGCCATCGTCAGAGTGTTTAAGCGGCGCTTAACCCCGCCGTGTTCGCTGTCTTGTCGCGTTAATGGGCTGTGTCAGTCGCGCTGGCGGCATTTTTGTCTATTTAAAAAAAAATCCCTCCACCTGCTTGCGGAACTCATGGGAATGTGTAACGTGACCCGCGCTACATCGACGGCTTTGCGTAATCGCACCCGTTGCAAGGGGTCTTAACCTGATTCGATATAAATTGACTCTGTTCGTTATCAGACGCGGCGATTGACGACATTTGTTCGGTAAAAAAAATAGATGCCTCCGAGTGATTGATGGGGATTTTAGTTGTTTAAAGTGGATTGGAAACTAATTTCTTCGGAACTTGTTTTCGTGCTTTAGTGCTGATTCCCTTTCCACCCCGGCACCTACAATTAGCACGGTTGGCTACGTACGGTTCGAAATAAGTTCAACGTACATACATACATAGACTCACATAGAAACCCAGAGATTCACACAGAGACCCATTTCTTTAGAACCGCTTTTTGTGTTTAGTATGTTGTCCTTCCCCCCCAAACCTCCGGTTAGCACGGTTGGCCACGTACGGTGTGAAAGAAGTTAATCGTATGAGAATAGATTTTCCCCTTTATTCTGGCAACAAAACAGGTGATTAAGATGTTAAAACCCCAAACTTAAACCTTTTACAAGGAATCATGTCTGCATTAACCACAATACTTGTGGTCAGAATGCAAACAAAAAACATACTCTGATAATATATGATGCATTGTCTTTGAGAGACAGCTTTCTTTGGAGCCTCGTCTAACAAGTATTGCGGGTAATGCAGACATGAATCCTTGTAAAAGGTTTCAGTTTGGCGTTTTAACATCTTAACACAGCTGTTTGGTTGCCAGAAAAAAGGGGAAAACCTCTCCTCATATTGTGGTACTGGCAAAGGAGGTCCCATGATGAGGTTAATCGTACACACACACATACATACGTACGGCGATTAGAAGACGCGGAGGGGATACGTAGCTCAGACGGTTGAAACCACGCGCGTTTGCATCGGTTGGTAACCGTGCGGTGGTGTTGTTGTTGTTGTGCAGACTGCGTGGGCACTGAGAACAAGATGAGCCTCCTGGGCAGTGCCGAGAAGCAGTACAACACCCTGCGGAGCATGTACACCAACTGCGAGGTGGTCATGGGCAACCTGGAGATCACCTACATCCGGAACGGCTCCGACCTCTCCTTCCTGCGGGTGAGCCAGACCAACGGCGGCCCTAAATCCATTAGGGCCACGGGCCCAGACAACATATTTTTGGCTTGTTAATCTTCTTCTTTGGCAAAGCGAATAGCAACTCTTAAGTAAACTAAACTATATATTTTTTTGTATTTTACCAGGTAAGGCCCACTCAGCTGTATAGCTCTTTTTCACAAGTGACTTGGCCACAAATGATAGCTCAAAGAAGTCGCAGCCAAATACTCTAAACGCAGGCAAACTCCAAATATACAGCAGGAATCAGGGTCTGGATCAAACCCACGACCTCCTGCATTCCAGGCGAGGTAGTTGACATCTCGCCACATTTTGAAAGCTACAAGTAGTGACTGCGATAACGCGCGTGCGGCGGTAATTCGGAAGAAGCCAGCGGTCAAGCTGAACGGCGAAAGGTTACCTTAACCTGGACAGGGGGCAATCAAAATAAAGACGAACGGAGGAGACCCAACTCGGGAACACAAGCGCAGGAAAGTGGTCAGGTCGTATAGAGAGTGAGAGAGAGAGTAACAACAATAGCCACGTGAGATGCTGGGTGAGAGTTGAGAGAGTTCCTGAGTTCCATCTATTTGGTATAGCCCTGTGAGCCATTCGGCTCTTGAATCGGGTGCAACCGCAACAAACAAAAAACAAAAACATGAACAAGAAAACATCTTAAAGTGACTATGTGACTGTGCAAACAGAAAATCCAGGAAAAAAAACATCAAAATATTCCTGAAATAGCACCGTACACCAACGCTGTGTGCAAAAATCCCAGTGGGATGCAAGTCAAACAACAACAACAACCACAAGACAACTAAGATTAAGGCCATCAGTCTAACTCCGTACTACAATAAACGAAAACATGGCCAAACCAAAAAACTTTTCGAAATCACCAAAATCAAGCTATACATGCATTGTAACAGTGATCATAGGGACTGTGACCGATTTTTTAACAATAAACTACATAAATAACATGTAACACCAAATCCTAGAGCCATAGCTGGCTGCATGAGGGCAGAAGAGAAGGGCTCCAGTAAACAAGAGGAAACGCATGAGAGACACAGGGAGAGCCAGGAAACACACACACACAGAGAGAGATGACGAAGAAGAGTGGTTGGAAGAGAAACACGATGTTAGGAACTCACTGGAGCTATGCACTTTTAAATCATCTAGATTGAAAACTAATTTATTTAGAATTGCTTTGTTGTTGTGTTTAGTTTTGTTGTTATTACTCCGCACCTCCGATTAGCACGGTTGGCTACGTGTGGTGCGAAAGCAGTTCAACATACGAAGGAGATTGATAAAATACTTTTTTCGAGAGAGATATCAGGGGAGAGAAAGAGTTTATAAATAGACTGGGTTGAGGAAATAAACAGGGAGACGTTAAAAGCAACCATTTCGGCAAGCGGCAGTCACAGAGACAACGTAAAAGAGACCCGATGGGTAGAGCTTTAAAAAGATGAGGAAGAGACACGTATCTTTAAATCTAGATTAGACACGTATGTATGTGTGTTGAACATCTTTCGCACCATACGTAGCCAACCGTGCTAATCGGAGTGTGTGGGTGGGGGAAAGGACAACAAGCTAAACACAAAAAACAGTTCTCAATAAGTGAGCTTGCAATCTAGATGCTTTAAAAGTTCATAGATCCAGCGGCTTCCTAATATCAGAAGGAAGAGCGTTCCAGACGGTCACTACGGTGACCGTAGTTTTCTCGATGGTTAGACACGCGTGAGAGAAGAGGCATAGTGAGAGAGAAACAAACGTGGAGACAGAGAGAGTGTTTGTGTCTCGGCTGCGAGCTGGAAGAGCAGGGATTGCCGAGCTGCGTGGGGTTTTCGGGAGCTGGTGGAAGGAGAGAAGGGGGAATCGCTGACATAGGGGCCCTTCACATTGAATTCCATTCCTGTACCCGCACGAGGGTCAAACGTTCCCCTTTGTCGGAGGCGTCAAAGGCCCTTGTTTCAGAACGGGCCCGCTTGCATGTGCAGAATGACTTGGTCTGTAATCATGGTGCAGTGAGTACAAATAACTCGCACGCGTCACTCACATTTATTGCATTCATTAATAGTTTAATGTTACTGTGTCCGTGGTTTTGCATCAACGCCGCTGCATTGTTGTTTTTTGAGCGCATTGTGCCTCTGTTAGAAGGTTTATTGGCAAAAAAAATAACCATTGCGTCCGATGCAAGTTCACACCACGGTGGCGAGGAGATGTTATCTCCGTCGCCTGGGGCGCAGGAGCACATGGGTTCGATGCCGGACCCTGGCGATGCTTGTTGTTGGATGTTTGGAGTCGGCGTGGTCTCTTTTTTTCCCCGTGGTGGTCGTAGTGGGGGTTGTTCGTCGGGTTCCTCCGGTTTTGCCCTCCTCCTCACACATTGAGAAACAACGTGCGTTTAGATTATTTGGTTGCGACTCCAAATTCCCACGCGTAATGATGATATAAGCCACTTCAACGAGCTATCACGTGTGGCCAGATTACCTCTGAAAAAAAGACCTAATAGCTGAGTGAGCTTTACCTGACGAAATCAAATACTTTCGTTTTTATGAGTTCATCATCATTATTAGTATACAAATTGTTTATAAGTTACTCGGTTATCAGCATCTTTGGTTCTTACGATTCACTTAAAATTTTGCAAATTAAATAAACGGCTCAAAGTATGTTTTATGCATTATTAGGACCGTACTGTACTGTATTCTTGGCCTTTCTATGCCTATGCAAACGTAACCACATTGCTCTGAACTTTGCCAAAATCCCTCAGGGGAAGGAAAAAAAACTATACGTGTAAGTACCTGAGCACATACCTGAATTTAAAAATTAAACGTTCCTCAGAGTAATTTTCGATTTATGAGATGACATGTTTGTGGTGGTGACGCTGCTGCTACTGCTGCATTGGAAGTGGTGGACAAGCACAGATAACAACAACAGCAACACCACCACAACACATTCGTCAGCAATAACATTGTGGCCTTACAAGGAATTGTAGATACAACAGGTAATGTTACAGGCAATGGCCCTTCTTCTTAGCACTCGGATGGATGAGCTATTGCCCAACACATTGCAGATGACAGCATCCCCTCGTTATTCGCGAGAGATACGTTCTGGGGATGCTCGTGACGAGCGAATTTCGCACGATATTGGGCCACCTGAAATAAATAAGCTATTAAAATATCGACGATATCTCTCTTCACTTGATTTCACCGCATTTTCTCATTGCTTTATCTCATCACTTTATCTGATCACATTCTCATCACTTTATCTCATCACGTTCTCTCTCATCCCTTTATCTCATCCCTTTATCTCATCATATTCTCTCTCATCACTTGCCTTCTCTCGATGCAGTCGTGTAGAGTTCCAGATGCGAATTGGATAGCACGATCTTTAAGAACGAGGGAATACTGAATATGCATTTTTTTCCTCCTTTTAGGGCCACAGCGTTAATTCCAAATGTACAGAAGGTAGACTACTTTCGTGACCAATATAATTCATAATAAAGGGCTTTTTTTTCTTCTTATGAATAGACGGTGTCTGCGTAATTCGTCGTGAGCCTGTTACCTTGAACGTTTAAATCCTCGAATTCTCTACAAGTTGTTGGAGTCGCGGCGTCACTGTCGATCGCTGTTTAACACGTAGTGGTCGTCGACTTTTGCGACCAATATCATCCGCAATGAACGTTTTTTTGGGTTAGATCGCTTAAGAATAAACGTGTCGTTAAACACGCCACCGCCCGACATGGCCAATCGCTAAGGTTTTTCGCATAAACAAGAAGTGCCAATTCGTTTCAAGTTCAGCACAACCGGTGTGTCGGAGAGTGAACCCACGACAACATTTACAATTCGAGGACCGTGACATTTCGGCCGGTAATTACAACACCAACAACAACGAGCCTCATCAGGTGACAGCCAGAGAATTGTGGAAAAATCCTCCCTCCCTCCTGTCGTTTCCGCCGTCGCGGCCGCTGTGCCGGTGTGCGCGATGGGGGGCGGGGGTGCTACAGACGATCCGGGAGGTGTCGGGCTACGTGCTCATCGCGCTCAACGAAGTGGACCACGTGCCGCTGGAGAACCTTCGCGTGGTGCGCGGCACCCGGCTCTACGACCAGCGCTACGCCCTCACCGTGCTGCTCAACTACAACGACTCCGTGCCCGAGGAGCGCCTCGGACTCAAGGAGCTACGGCTCACTCGCCTCACGGGTAAAATTAAAACTGTTTTTTTTTATTTGCCAGGGGTAAGGTCCATTACTGGGCTGCGTACAGCTCTTTTTCAGAAGCTGGCAGTCACAAATTATAGCCCGACGAAGTGGCTGTTGATTTTAAATGCGGGAGGGAAAAACCGGGGAGAGAGACACCGCAAATTCCAAATATACACGCATCAGGGTCGGGATCGAAACTACGACCTCCTGTATACCAGACAATGTAGTTAACATCTCACCAGCGTGGCGCCACCTCGTGAGTAACGCCTTCCCCGGTAACGCCCACTCGCAGGTAACGTAATCACGGGTAACTCCCTCCCGGATAACTCCATCGACGGTAATGCCCTCTTTGAGCAACGTCCTCACGGGTAACGCCCTGACGGGTAATGCTTCGCTGGGTAATGCCGCTGCTGGGAGCTCCATTTACCGTGACACCTTCCAGACAAACGACGTCAGATGCCAATTGCTTCGCAGTGCCAACCACACGTCCAGAGAAACAAATCCTTCATCGTGCATTAGGTGATGGCTCCTAAGCCTCATCGGTACAGGTGCAGTCGATGTTGAATAATAAATAATGACCTCAAAGGCTCCATCATCTGCAGTTGGCTCCGTACGGTGCAGAAGAAGTTCAACATGCATACATAAAAACTAGAAAATGCATTCTTTTTTTATTTATAGCTCTTTTTCAGAAGCGACCTGGCCACGAATGATAGCTCAGCGAAGTGGCTTATCATGTGTAAATATCTAGCAGCCACAAACTCTACACGCATGTTTCTAAATGTGGAGGGAAAAACCGGAGGACCCGGAGAAAAATGCATGCGACCACGGGGAGAGAGACACGCAAACTCCAAATACATACAGGCGTCAGGATCAGGATCAAACCCACGACCTCCTGTATACCTGGCGACGTAGATAACATCTCCTAGCCACCGTGTCACCCATACGTGTCGGAGGGATTGGGCACAGATCAGCTGTGACTGTAAGGGGTGACACACACACACACACGCGCAGCGGGGGCGTGTGCGCTTGTGTGTCGAGTCAGCGCGTGGATCTCTGCCACGAGAATTCCACCTCCCTCCCCCTCCCTCCTTCGTGAGACTCACGCCATTGGATGTTAAATGGTGGAAAAGTCGACGCATTACCGTGCTTTCTCCTTGGCGACTGCGCCAAAGCGAGACTTGTTCACGCAGAATATGGTCACTGGCTACCAAGAGGGCGTTGTGAACTATAAGAATGAGATGTCCCCCTGTTCTCACACCCGGGGGGTTCTCAAAGCCTATGTAGAGGCGATGTGTCGATCGTTCTGTGGGCCCTCACATGGGTTTTGGCATTTTAACACATTTCCACGTTTCGCGGTTGTGTTTTTTTTCTTCATTTCTTTCTCATTGCACTGATAAAGTCCCGCCCGATCGGCCAGTTGTCGTAACAGAATTTCGCTTTTGTGTTGAAATTCGGTGTTAATGTTTTACTTTATTATGATTTGCCATTCCTCTTTATGCCATCTATATACGGCCACGATCCTGGCGACTGTATATGCACGAAGAGATGCAGGCAAAACACCTCAGTATAAGTGGATTTGGCAGCAGTTTAAATTGGCGATCACATCCAAAAGTTTAGGCCTGGGGCCATGGGCTAGAAATTACCATGGGTCACACTTGGGCGGACTGACAGCAGCGTCTGTTGTTGCTGCACAGGCTGAGTGAAGGCAATCCGTCGTGCCTCTCAATCACTAGCATGGGAAATTCCCGACAGGTGCATTCACAATCTCCATTGAATAGCCGCTGCACGCTGACTCGGAGGCACGGTGGCTTTTTTTATTTACGGCCACCGTTACAAAAACTGCTTACGCGAGCCCAGCGTGTGATCGTGTGAGCAGGGCCTCGCCGAGGAATGTGCCTCCTAAGTGGGAGTCCGGCACGCGGCCGACACGTTTTCGCGAATTTTAACGAATGATGATGATGATGTCGGTGCCGCTGCGGCCGTGTTGCCGGTGGAGCGCCGAGCGCACCACCTTCTTCTTCTTCTTCGTCATCTTCTACTTCTTCTCGCGTTTGGAAGAGCGAACAGCAACTCTTAACTAAACTAAAACTATTTATTTTTATTTTACCAAGTAAGGCCCACTGATCTCTATGTAGCGCTTTTTCACTAGCGACCCGGCGGACACAAATGGTTCCATAGTTCATTTATTTGGTATAGCGCTGTGAGCCATTCGGCTCTTGAATCGGGTGCAACCGCAACAAACATAAAAACAAAAACATGAACAAGAAAACATCTTAAAGTGATTATGTGACTGTGCAAACAGAAAATCCAGGAAATGATAGCTCAACGAAGTGGCTTATCATCACCAGGAAATTTATAACAGCCAAATATATCCTAACGCCTGTCGAGGGAAAACCTGGAGGATCCTGAGAAAAAATGCACACAATGCTGATTCCACAATTAAAGTTACAACTGGTTGTTGAACCTTCTGTAGGTTCACGGAATTGAGTTCTAACAGTATTGTAGCGGGAATGATAACTTTGCACTATTAC
The DNA here is from genome assembly GCF_048934315.1 of Petromyzon marinus. NCBI lineage: Eukaryota > Metazoa > Chordata > Hyperoartia > Petromyzontiformes > Petromyzontidae > Petromyzon > Petromyzon marinus. The sequence continues at coordinate 7,050,253 of NC_133685.1, forward strand.
AGTGGAATTCATGGTAATACTGTATAGTGATAGTAAGAGGATGTGAGGTTAGTACGGTAAGCATTCACACGATATACTCCTGTGTGTGGCGACATGTTAACGCCCTCGCCTGGTCGTGGGTTCGATCCCGACCCTGACGCCTGCTGTATATTTGGAGTTTGCGGTGTCTCTCTCTCATCATCATCACGGTGGCTAGGAGATGTTGACACTCTCGCCTGGTATACAGGAGGTCGTGGGTTCGATCCCGACCCTGACGCCTGCTGTATATTTGGAGTTTGCGGTGTCTCTCTCTCATCATCATCACGGTGGCTAGGAGATGTTGACACTCTCGCCTGGTATACAGGAGGTCGTGGGTTCGATCCCGACCCTGACGCCTGCTGCTGTATATTTGGAGTTTGCGTGTCTCTCTCTCTCTCTTCCCGTGGTCGCGTGGATTTTGCTCCAGGTCCTCCGGTTTTTCCCTCCACATTTACAAACATGCATTTAGAGTATTCGGCTGCTATAAATTCCACATGATGAGAAGCCAGTTTAATCGAGCTATCATTTGTGGCCAGGTCGCTTCATTCCCGCTGGGGCTGATCAACGAGTACCGCCTGTGGGGATGCCAGCATTGGCTGACCATTTTTTTCTGGCTCCTCTTGCTCTCACACTCTCGTGGTTTTTTCACCTTGCGCGCTTGTTGCGTTCACGACCATTAACCACCTCCTTTGCTGTGCAATATACCTTAACGCACCGCGAACAGGGACGACGCGCCGTGCTTGTGCACGATAGCTCCAACACCCCCTCCCCTGTCACCCACTCCCACCCCCCAACGCCCCACCACCGCTCAGAAATCCTGCGTGGAGGCGTCTACGTGAGCAGCAATGAGTTCCTGTGCCACGCCAACACCGTCAACTGGGACGACATCCGCAACCGCAACAGCAAGGAGAACTTCAGCAGCCGCCTCAACTTCACCACCAGCCAGTCCTGTGAGCGGCGGCGCCGCGTCCGTCCATTTGTCCGTCCCTCCGTCTGTTCGTCTCTCCGTCTCTTTGTCTCTCTGCCCGTCCATTTGTCCGTCTCTCCGTCTGTTCGTCTCTTTGTCTCTCTGCCCGTCCATTTGTCCGTCTCTCCGTCTGTTCGTCTCTTTGTCTCTCTGCCCGTCCATTTGTCCGTTTCTCCGTCTGTTCGTCTCTCCGTATCTTTGTCTCTCTGCCCGTCCATTTGTCCGTCTCTCCGTCTGTTCGTCTCTCCGTCTCTTTGTCTCTCTGCCCGTCCATTTGTCCGTCTGTCCGTCTCTCCATCCGTCCATCCATCTCTACGTCTGTCCGTCCATCCGCCCGGCCCGTCGTCGGCGCTGCGACGAGCGACGAGAGGGTCGCCTGAAGCACCGGCGATGCGAACCGAAGCACTCGCGTCGAGGAGGGGAGTGGGGGGGATCGCCCCGACGTTGTTGTTGGGGACTTATTTGTCCGAGTCGATCCTCGAGTTCGCGTGTGGAAGCTTAAATAATCTGTGTAAAGTTACAAAAAAAAAACAGGTAACTCAACACATTCGTCAATGACGCTGGTGACCTTATGAGATGAAAAATTATATCTTAAAAATAATATTTAATGATTGACGTTTCCGGCAATGGTCCGTCTTCATAGCGCACGGTTCCTGCAGTGAAGAAGGGCCATAGCCCAAAACATCACCGATTATACACTTTGGTGTTTAAAGAGCACAAGTGTTAGGGAATAGGTTTTACCCTTTTAACTGGCACAAAAACTGACACCTTTATTCAAGGCATCATGTTTGCAATAACCACAACACAAGCAGTCAAAATGCAAACAAAAAAGACAATTCTGATAATAATATGCACTGTCCTTGAATTTGATTGGTCCACACCCGAGACAGCTTTTCTTAGAGCCTAGTCTCCATTGGTGTTGGACCAGAAGACGCCAAAAGGCGTACAACTCAAAAACAGCGCACTATCAGAGTATTGAGGGCTCGGGGTGAGCATTAACATTATGAGACCTTCTTTGCTAGAAACAAGATATAGGAATAGGTTTTACCCTTTTAACTGGCACAAAAGTGTTGTTATAGACGAAGGGTGTTGAGTATTTGCATATTTATTTATTTATTTGTGCTTGCACGCCGCTGGTGACGCAGCAGCAGCATCACCAAATAATTTGTTGAATAATGTGTATGTCAGGGTCGGTCAGTGAGCGACTCATAATATAAGGAATTAATACGTGAGTGTGACTTTGTCCCGTGAACGTGCTTATGCAAGGAATATCAGGCTGCCGTGCAAAACCATCAGACAAGCAAGGTGATGGGGACATTTACATAATGAAAACTCCACGTAGACTTTGGTTGTTATTACTGGGGTTGGTGACATCTTCTTTCTCTGGTTCATGAGGGTGCATATTTTCGAACACGTTTTGTGTTAACTTCACTTCATTTTTGTTTGCGTTAAGGGCTTGTAACGATCGGGCGAATGTATGCATGTCGAGAAACCCGTCCACCGCTCAACAGAGCCAGTTGTTATGTGTTTCACCTCACTCACCGGTGATTTGAGGGACAGACACATTTAGTATTTAGATACAGATTGCATATTGCAAAGTTTGGAATTGTTCTTTAAGTCTGGCCACATCATTCGGTGGCCCAACCCACGAATACATTTTAGATCACAGAGAATGTCGCAGCCTCATTTTAGCCACAATTCTTCATGCCAACCTAACAGTCGAGAGAGCGATGCGGCATTCCCGGTTGGCGTATTTGTCGTAACATTTTGGAGATTGTCTAGAAGTCCATGGGAGAATGTGTTGGCTCCTGATTTTCTGTGCACATTTGCGTTCGTGGACATTGAGGTGACAGGCAGGAGGCGTTGCATTACACCCACTGAAAGACATCGATTGTGCTTTTTGTTTTTTTGCCTGTGGTAGCTTGTGACTTCAGTAGCGTTTCATTGTCAGGAAATAATCAGTCAGAATATTTGGTTGATTGATTGAGAACCTAAAGGGAGAATGGCAATGGAAATTATTCTCGTGTTTTATATTTTGCTATAGGTAGTGACGTGTAAATCACAAGTTGATGTGACATTAAAAACACACGCAGAATGATGAAACCTGTTTCGTCTAGTGCGGGATTATTATTGGAGTGATCTTCGTACTTTAAAGGCACTGGGGGCCTTGCAGTGACAATCGTGCAGTGGATGTGCAGTGATCACACAAGCAGTCACTACGCGATTGTGGGTTACCCACTGCCCTGTTGATACAAATGAGTTACCATATGAAAGAGTTAACACTTTCAGGCACCACTTTTGGGAGTAATATAACTTTAAAAGTTGTTACTTTTAAACACATTGCTTGATAAATAACATGCAGTTGACCGTCTGGCTGATTGCAATCGTATTTTCGAAGAGTAGCTCTTGGCTCTTAACGTGCGTCCAAAAGCTTTAGTTGGGCAAAATGAAAGGTACCGCTCATATTTATTCTCCAGAGCACTTTGAAAGCAACGCTCTTTAAAATGTAATTTGGAAGGAAAAGTCCTCACCGTTTCGTACCTGTGCTAAATAGAAATCGGATATCTCTCAATGGGCACCGTATGGCTTGTGGCACGGAGACACAGGAAAATGATTCATTATAATCACTCCAGTCTGAGCAACACTTGCAAACTACCAGGAAAGCAGCCCGATGATATTCACAGTAATCAATGACTGAGAGTGAATGTATTCACCTCCCTGCGATTTGTGTATTGCAGTTTGGTGAATGTGATTAATGATGATTGTACGATAAAACACGAATTATCGTCGTGTTAATAATAACACAAGAAGAGCACCGCAAATAAGAGTTAATAATAAAAAAATGCACAACGTTTCGCAAGATAATGTTTGAAAGCGAGGTTCGTGCGCTGAGCGTAAGTTGAGAGGCAGAGAAATTGGCGGCGTCGTCTGGGTGACTTTCATCGGCAAGTTTTTTTTTTAAAACTGGTCATCAAAAACAAAGAAAATGTAATTCTCATCAGGCCCCATGGTGCAGAGTGGAGTCTCCGACTCTTACTATCCGCTCCGTCTCTCCGGTAAACATTTCTGTTGGGAGGTTCACACCTGGAGAAGCACAGCGGACAATGTGCACCCGTGCGTTGGTGAAGGCGGCAGGCCGGTGGTCCTGACTGAGAGGCCACCGTGCCACAAATATTTAGAGCAACTGGATTATGCTGTTCACGTAGCTACTTATTAAATGTTGAACGGATTATTTGACGATGCTACTGCGTTGGTGAGTGGTGCATAAGCAACAATTAATACATAAATAAAATCCTCAACACATTCATCAACAATGCCGCCCTAAAAGGAAACATTATAGACGATGTTTCAAAACAGCACCTATGATCTATTTTTCGGGCAATTGCAATGGCCCTTCTTCATAACATGTGACGCACGCGCTATGAAGAAGGGCCATTGCCCAAAACGTTGGCTATTATATTCCATTTTTTAATGCCACGCATTTTGTTATTGACGAGTGTCTCGAGTTATTCTCGTTATTTGTACTTGTGCACTGCTGCCAACACAACCTCGGAGGAGTTCTTCGGACGAGCGTACGTGCTGTCCAGAGAAGCATGCAAATTACGAACATGTATAAAATAATTCGTTGTTAAATGCGTAAGGCAACGTCCCTGCTGTGAGTGACTGCGTGAAAACCGATGTCTGCAGGCCAGCCGTGCCACCCTTCGTGCAAGAACTTCTGCTGGGGATCGGGACCCCAGTACTGCCAAACGTGTACGTGGCGTGTCCGCGTCGTGCATCACCACTCCACCGGCTCGCCACGCGTCGCGGCCGCCCCTTAGCACGGCCACGCATCTCCAACTCAACACCAGGGCAGGATCGGTGCTGAGCATCTCGGCACAGCATTAGACAAAACTATTTTTTTCTATTTTACCAGGGAAAGCCCACTGAGCTATATAGTGGCTCATTTTCAGGAGTGGCATGGCTATTACAAATGATAGCTCAATGAAGTGGACATTTATAGCTTCCCAAATACTCTAAGCGCATGTTTCTAAATGTGGAGGGAACATGCAAATTCCAAATATACAGCAGGCATCAGGGTTGGGATCGAACTCACGACCTCCTGTATATAAGGCGAGGTAGTTAACATCTCACCATGGAGTGGCTCCTTTTCAGAAGTGACCTGGCCACAGATGATAGCTCAACAAAGTGGCTTATCACGTGGAAATTTATAGCATCCAAATAATCTAAACGCACGTTTATAAATGTGGAGGGAAAAGCCAGAGGTGCTTCTGAAAAATCCACGCGACCACGGGGAGAACACGCAAACTCCAAATATACAGCAGGCGTCAGGGTCGGGATCGAATTCACCGACGCACACTGCACATTCAGAATGTGAATAGGCAGCGCTGCGACATAGTGCTGCACTAACAGTGACAATACATATATATACATTTTTGTCATCATCATCATCATTGAGATTGCTAACAGCCACGTATCATCATGTTTTCAAATACCCCCGATAATCGCAGGGCCAGTTAATGCACACATTGCGTTCCACCGACTCATATCGAAACGCCGTCAAATTAAATTTGCTTGAATGGACAAGGGGGGTACAATTAAGTTGCGTCCGTCAGAGCGTTAACCGGTTGTTGTTGTGGTGGTGGAGAGCTGGCGGAGCGGCTGACGTGCTGGTAGACCTGGAGTTGGTGGTGGTGTGAGTGACATCTAAATCGGTGTCGGGCACCGCTTCACCGGTCCGCGCTGACCGGCTTGGTTTAGTTTCATAGTTTCATTTGGCGAAGTATAGTTTAATAAAACCCCGTCACTGACACGGCTTGGTGAAGTATAGTTTAATAAAACCCGGTCACTGACACAGCTTGGGGAGGCTTTTATCCAGCAGTGTACTGACAACGGTTTGTACATTATTATTTAAATTGCCATTATATTAGTTAACATCTCGCTTGACTTAATAACCATCCTGAATAACGGATTAAATGTGATTTTATTCCTCACTCCACAAAAGGTGTCAGCAGGTGGGACTGCACGTAATACACAAATATAACATACGTAACATACTATCCAAGTGGTGTGCATATAGGGTTTGCGGTAAGCAGCGCAATGTTCTAGAATTAGCGCCCTTTCGAGAAACGTCGCACTGGATCTGCTGCCCTGTGGAGAAACGTCTTCTGCTCACGCTGCCGTCGTGATTGTTCCGCTCCCGTAACCCCATCGGGGACGCAGTCACCAGCACAATCTGCGCCAAGCAGTGCGACGGGCGCTGCTACGGCCTCGACCCAAACCAGTGCTGTCACAAGCACTGTGCCAGCGGCTGCACCGGCCCCCGCGAGACCGACTGCTTCGTAAGTCCCCCCCGCCGCCTTCCCATCCCATCGCGCTCTCGCCCTCGCTCACTCCAGGGGAAACCCTGCACTGCTTGGGAATTTCCTCCCATCGTCCTCCCTTTCACCCAGCAAGCTCTTGGAGGAGCCGCGCCTCAATTCAAGACAACGTGCTGTGCGGGCTCTTTTTTTCCGTCACGATTTATGGACGGTGCCGTTTTGTCGCTGGCCGCTTGATGGGGTTTTGGGGCCTTTGGGACTACACCGGGCAAATGCACAAAACCGAAGAGTTAAAATCCATGGGGAAATTACAATCATGGTCTACACACGTAGAGATTAAAGGCAACCTTAGTTGAAACTCAGACTCGGTGACTATTATTTCAGCTGGTAAGATCCACCCCCACTGCCCGGTTGTAAGGTTATAAGTTAATACATTTGTGCAAAAAACTTTCCCCCAGTACGTTATATTGGTTGGTAATATATTGTAGTGAACATAAATAAAGTATTTTTTGGGTTAGATCACATGAATATAAATGTGGCGGGTTAACGACACGTTTATACTTAGGCGATCTAGCCCAAAAAGCCTTTATGATGCGTAATAACATTGGTCGCAAAAGCCTACTACGTGTTCAACCATTGCCATGCATTCGACATGCACGTCGCGATCACCAACATTTAATTGGCGAACTACACAAGTTCCATCAATCGACTTTTTTTTTAAAAAACAAAATCACCCCCCGCTTTACGCGGCTGTTTTGATGGGTGACGGAGTGAAGCTCTTTAACATCGAGCCACGGCCCACGCCGATAACACGTTGATGCCTGCGCCATTAAACACATTTAGCGGGCCTTTGATCAGAGCAAACGCGAAAACCCGACACCGTGCCGCTGTCCATATTTATCTGGAGTTGTTTTGTCCGCAATGGAAAAGTGCGACCGGGGGGATAAAGAGACGAAAAAATGCATCGCGTTTTCAAACGGCGAGTTGGCTTCCACGCAGCGCCTCGCGAGTGACGCCGCCGCATTAGCATCCGCAGCCGGAGATAAACACGCGCGCCTGCTCCTGCAAACTGAGCCGGTATTTGCCCGAATGTATCATTGGACCTGGGAGGGTCGCCTCTCCATCAACTTTGAAACCAGGGCTCTATCCCCCCCCCGCCCCCCCAGAAAGCAGTCTCCCTGCCTCCTCTGAAAGGGCTCAAGACAAAGCGTTGTTCCGGTCAACCGTTACAAAGTCCTCAATGCTCAGTGAAAAGCAAGTGCTGTCCGTGTTTTTAGTGCTTTAGAATTCACACAGCCCGTCGTTAATTAGCAGCCAGACTGTAGATATTCGGAGCCCGTGCGTCCTGCAGTGCGATAGCCCTGTGAATTAAGTACCCCCCCCCCCTCCTTAACCTCCTTCCGTTCCTCCCGTAAAGCCTCACCTCTTCTCCATTGCCCATTCTTTTCCTCTTCCCTCCCCCTCCGCTCCTTCCCGTCCCTCCCCTACCATTTCGTGATCCCCAAGTACCCCCTCTAACGCCGTCACTCATTCCGCCATACGACGTAGCGCGCCCTTGCCGACTCCCATCATTCCATTCTGTGTCACCGCTTCGTAAGCTCTCTCATCAAACGCCTCGAGCGAAGGCGCTCTCCAGAATACAAATATCAGTTCGATAATCCCCCACGCGGCAATCTCGCGCTGCGGCAGGCACAGCGGGGGACGATGTGACGACATCGAGCGTGCTCCCCCCTCAACGTTTCACCAACCGTCGCCGCCGAGTGAGACACCTGCGGGTGTGCTCGGGCTTGCCCGATACGCCACGTGGCTTCCAACACCTCCGTGCCCGCCGTGTCCGTCCGCGTGCAGGCGTGCAGAATATTCAACGACAGCGGCGCCTGCGTGGATCACTGCCCGGCTCCGGTCTTCTACAACCCGTCCACCTTCCAGCTGGAGTCCAACCCCAACGTCATGTACAGCTACGGAGCATCCTGCGTCAAGGAGTGCCCCAGTACGTGCCCCCTGCCCCCCCCCCCCCGCCCCCCCCCCCGCCCGCCCCCCCCTCCTGCCTACCGTGGGCCACTTGTAAAAGGGGCAATTGCTCAGAGAGGCGGTATTTTCAACTGTCACGCAAAGGCGGATTGTGGAGGGGGGTTATTATCGGGGACTCCAGAAAGCACTTTTTTCTCATCATAGGGCGGCTGATGTAGATGCAGAGCAATGACTACAACTTCACATTACAGGTGGTCAAGCCGGGCAACCGTGTCAGGAGAAGCGGAGTGCATTGCTTGTGCGTTTCATCGTTATATGTTGTTACGGTCTGTTCTGGATGCATGTAGGGCATCTGAGACATGGGAGCATCAGGGCATCAATATTATGGTCTAGGATTGGTGTTTATGAACCACCGATCTAGGCTCTGTCAAGGCCCCCGGACCTATAGGGAAAGTCGCCGTACCCTTGACTGGGTGGGACGTGTGGGGGAAGGCGGAAAGATGGTTGCCGAGCCGGTCCACCGACCGAGGGGAAGACCTAAGGGCAGATGGTGGGGCACTGCCAGGGCAGACCTTGGAGGTCACTGTGCGGCAGCAGCTGTGGCATCAGGCAGAGGTGTAAATGAAAACGGTGTTCTTCACAAATTTTCGGAGGGGCGGTCACTTTCGCCGATACGACATCGTCAGTGTGAGGGCTGCCACACATTTAAAACCACTGGGGTTTGACAGCAGCACGATGATGAAGATGATGGGGGGGGGGGGGGTGTTTCTCACATTTTGTGCATTGTCGGGAGGCCACACATTTATTACAGATAGATCTGCAATGAAGAATACTGGATAAAAGTGTTGTTTTTGAGGTGCGGTGGTAACACTGACGACTATGGCCTCGGTCTTGAAAAGCAACATGGAGATTTAAAGCTGTTGAGGGATGCACACAAATGTGATTGATTGCTTCAGCACTAAAAGACAATTTTGAGCTTCAGAATTTAGAAAATATCTAGTTAAGTAACATTCGAGTTTAAATGCAATTAGAACCAAATTCCAAGATATGTATTTCTAATTTACATTGCATGTTCAATAATACACCCACTCGAGTTATATACACGTGTATAATCTAATGGGATTTGTGAAAGAAACAATGCACTGAGCTACCATTAACAGAACAGTTAAAGACACATTTATATGTATGTGTATTACAATAAAACTGGTTTAATATTGAAATGTACTTCCTGCGAAGTATAAAATAATGCAACTTGCATAGGCATGTGATCTAGGGGTGGGCAAATTGCTTTCATAATAATGCACGTGAGCCGAGTATAGTGCAGCAAAGGCGCATACGTGTCCACAGTAGGGCCCTCTGTGCACACTGCCTGAGCGGTGTCGACACATCTGTACACTGATGTACACATCTGTACCCTTATGCGCTGCATGTACGGGGAATATGGGTTTTAAAAAATTATAATTTTTAGCACTTTCCTCAATACACTGTTGGATGAAGGCATTCGCACGCTTGCAATGGGTCACAGGGGTTGTTTGACCATACTTTACCACGCTGGTTGCAGCGGATTGGTGAAAGGTGGGTGAGGAATCGGGGGGGGGGAGAGGGGTGGTGGGACCGGTTGAGATATCGCACGCCACTGATGTAGGCCGTGACCACAAATGTATGTATGTTGGAGTGGGATTGGCGGATGGCCGCGGGGGCTGTCAGTTGGGGCAATGAAGTAAGTACAATCGTTGGATCGATTGGTCGAAACCGGTGTGGATGGGGAAATTCATTGACAGACGTTTGTTGTTGTTGTTGCCGATTTCCCCGCAGGGAATTTTGTCGTCGACTACAACTCCTGCGTGCGCTCGTGCCCGGTCAACAAGACCGAGGTGGAAGATGGCAGTGGAGTGAAGCACTGCAAACCCTGCCCGGACAATCTCTGTCCTAAAGGTCACACACCCATGAGCGAGCGTCGCAACGCAGCGGATTATTGGGCACCTGCTGAGCTACCTCTCGCCACAGTCATTTAGTAGCCAGGCTGGCACTGTATTTATTATGATGCATGTTTACTTCGGAAAGCCTCATGACAAACATTTTTTTTTCCTGCCAAGTTTTTGCAGTCGTTGCCAGATGATTGCTTGTGTTTGCTACAATAGAGTCATTGGCAGGGTTAATAACAAAATAAAAAGGCAATATTTGGATGGTGTCGCTGGCACACGATGGCCTTCTCTCGCGAACTACATCTCCAACATGAAGCGGACGGCGTCGCCATATCTTTTAACGGATATGCGCACCGCAGTTATAACCGGGGTGGCCGATTTAGTTACCACTGGTTTCGAACCGTGAATCCTTCCAAACCGAGCGGAAAACGCGCTATCGCCCGTCCCCGTCACCCTTTGTTACCCGGGAATTGCAGCGTTTCTCTCGGGATGTTCTCATCGTGATTAGAAATTGTGAAGAGAAACTGGAATCACACTTGCGAGCTTGCTTGCCAAAGCCGCTGGAGGCGTATTTATTATTTTAAGAGTTTACGGCAATGGTTCGCATTTGTTTTCTGACTGAGTGCCGGCGTCATTGTAGATGCACAATCATTTGTGACATGAAGACCATTTTTCTTCGAGCATGAACTGCTTTATACTGTAAAAATTAACTTTTAAGTTCTTTATTTGCTACACTGAGTGGCATTCACGATGTATGTGAACGTCTGTGATATATCATAACATAAAGTATCAAAATATTTATTTTAATACTTCTGCATTACAATGCCCCTTTCTACTTTATTGAACATGAAGCGAATTATCCAAACTAGGCATATTCAGGCAATATTTTATTATATATTATACGCATTTTTATTAAAAAAAAAATTAAGGCTGGTCAAGAAAGAAGGGGTCATATTTTAAATGGTCAGTTACACAAATACATATTTTTTTTCATAATTTCTAACCATAGATTTCCTTGTAACTTCCGAATATTTCTGCGTGGAGTTCTGTTGAAAGTCAAGCTTGTCGCGTGTTGATTCCACCCGTGCATTGCACCTGTGTCTCTCTACAGTTTGCGATGGCATTGGATCCGGAAAACTGAAAGAGGCACAAACGGTCGACGCTAAAAACATCCATTTCTTCTCGAACTGCACGACCATCAGTGGGAACCTGATCTTCCTGCGAAATGGATTCGATGGGTAATGGGCACCTCCAAAACGACGTCACGTGTTTGTATGCTCACATCGAAGCAGTCCCACGGTGCATTGCGTATTCTGAACTCGTACGATTTCTAAGGGGCTCTAACTGAACTGAGGCGCACAGGCCGGGAGCGAGTCACAGCATTGTCATCTGGCTGGGCTGTGGAGATCTCCCCTTGGTGCAGGTCGCAGCGTATCTCTGCTCAAATATGCGTGGGGTGGTGTGCTCGTCGCTGTTGGCTAGCCCTGAGCTAGCCAGTGGTGTAATTCCACATTCTAAGGGCCAAGTGCAGTCCCTCCATTCGGCAGTTTGTGTTGGCCTCCGAAATTACGGTACTCGAGAGAGGATAATGAAGTGTGTTGACCCCCCCCCCCCCGTCTGGGAGTTGAACTTGCTGCTCTATAGCTGAGTTGACCACTCCACAACTGCTACCTTGCCAGGTTTGCTCTGCCAGTGTGAGAGTCAGATTGCTCGCAGCTCTAAAGTCACCGGATGGCCCGACATACACAACCCTGTTACTTCCCAACAAAATATTGGGAGCGAATTTATAAAAAAAATTAAACTAACTCACCATCTTCATTAGTAACAGTCTTATAATATAAGTATATGAATATATATGGTAGGCTAACTTTGTAGGCAGTGGTCTAAATTGTGCAATTATGTTTTCAGTAATTGCCGCTTTCAAAATGGTATTCACGTCAAGCCACGATGTTGCCAAAGCCTACAGCAGTTGACCGTGATATCTCTTTAATAAATGTGATATCTCTTTAATACATGTGATATCTCTTTATTAAATGTGACCTCTCTTTTATGAATGTGATATATCTGTAATAAATGTGATCTCTCTGTAATAAATGTGATCTCTCTGTAATGAATGTGATCTCTCTGTAATAAATGTGACCTCTGTAATAAATGTGATATCTCTTTAATAAATGTGATCTCTCTGTAATAAATGTGATATCTCTTTAATAAATGTGATATCTCTGTAGTAAATGTGATATCTCTTTAATAAATGTGATATCTCTTTAATAAATGTGATATCTCTTTAATAAATGTGATATATCTTTAATAAATGTGATCTCTCTGTAGTAAATGTGACCTCTCTGTAATGAATGTGATCTCTCTGTAATAAATGTGACCTCTGTAATAAATGTGATATATCTTTAATAAATGTGATCTCTCTTTAATAAATGTGATCTCTCTGTAATAAATGTGATCTCTCTTTAATAAATGTGATCTCTCTTTAATAAATGTGACCTCTCTGTAATAAATGTGATCTCTCTTTAATAAATGTGATATCTCTTTAATAAATGTGATCTCTCTGTAATAAATGTGACCTCTGTAATAAATGTGATCTCTCTGTAATAAATCTGATATCTCTTTAATCATGTGATATCTCTTTAATAAATGTGACCTCTGTAATAAATGTGATCTCTCTGTAATAAATGTGATATATCTTTAATAAATGTGATCTCTCTGTAGTAAATGTGACCTCTCTGTAATAAAAGTGATCTCTCTGTAATAAATCTGACCTCTCTGTAATAAATGTTTTTTTTGGGTTAGATTTCATTAATACAAATGCGTCGTTAAACCAAAAACGTTTACAATTCGAGTACGACATTACGCTGGTGGCTGCAACCAGCTTCATGAGGCTATTAGCCAGAATTGTGAATAAAGTCTTCCTGCCTCGGTCTTAAATAGAGGGGTAAAGGTGATGTCATCACTGTGGACCTATCTACCTAGAGCTTGCATAGAATCGCAAGGACCCCATGCTCTGGGAGGAGCCACACTGGGGTTCAAGTTGTGCTCTAGCCGATCGCTGCTGAAGTCGCAAGGGCATTCAAGCTCATCCGTCGTACGATGGTGCAATAGTTCACATGATAACCTGGAGTGAACGGGGATATGTCCTGTGTTTCAGCGACCGCTATTACAACATTCCTCCTCTGGACCCGGACACCCTCGATATATTCCACAATGTGCAAGAGGTCACAGGTATGCCCGCTTCTCATTGTGGCATTATCTTAGTCTTGTCGGATTTTGGCAATGACAGACGATGCTTCGACAGTGGTTAAATGTTTGCCCTGATGTACTCCTGTACACAAGTACTATATATAGACAGCACACTGGATATCATTACTTCCTTGACAATGTGAATAATGTTAGGGGTATAATGCCTGGCATTGCATTAAATAGCATGTCTTGATGAAGTAAAAAAAAACGTTTTCATACGGTGTTAAACTTAACTTTTGTCGGAATAAAATGTGGTATTCATTATAATGAGTGTGGTATATTCACTGTAAAGAAATTTGTCTATCTTGGGCTCAACGGTAATCAAGTGAGTTCATGTAAGAGTTGTCCAGCATGCGACCATCACTGATGAAATGAACGCGAACTCATTGTTGTCTCGTGATCTCACTCGTCGGCTTTGAAGGTTACCTCAACATTGAAGCTTGGCCAGAAAACAGGACAGACCTGAGCGTTTTGGAGAATCTGAGGACGGTGAGAGGCAGGGACACCAGACGGTGAGACTGCTGGCCCACGTCAGAAGAACTTTAAGCCACGTGTGGCCATTCACTGGACTGGCCGTTTCATCTCAGTCATGCTGTATTCAACCACCACACTGCAGCTTGCTCACACACTCACCTGATCGTACACACCCTCACCACACTGCAGGTCATGACAACACGCCCACTCACTTAAGCGATCACTCACACACTCACAAGATCATGCACTCACTAACGCATCTACTCACCTACTCACTCACATCCAAAGATAAAGACAAAGATTCCCCCGTATAGCCTTAATAGACTGTTGCGGCGAGTACTGTTAGCGAGCACCTATGAAGGCCTGAACGGTGCGCATCGGGGTAGGTGGCCAGCACCACGCCCAACATCCTTTGTCTCCCCAGTGGCAATGTTTACACACCACACCAGGTACTCATTTGAGGCTGAGTCGACCCAGGGGAGGCCCAGGACCGGTTGAGATATTTGCCACCGAATATCTGAACCATTATCCCGTACGTTGGCAGGTGTTGCCTTTTTTATTACAAGGAGTCCTCTACTTATGAATATTTGACTTATGAACTTTCAGAGATACGAACAAACCTATGGTCCAGTTGCCTGATTGGACTGAGAGTCGTAAGTCCAACCGCCGCGCAATAGACGGTGGTGGTTGTTTGGTGTCATTGCCCAGCATTTCTGCCTGGGCCGCCGTCATTGTCTGTTGTTGCGTTGTCGTTGCGCGGTTCACTCCGACGTTCTCTGCTCTTTTCACGAACATTATTAACCCCCATCATATCTCAGAAGCGTAAGAGTGGTGAAAGTGTGGAAGGTGGCAGTAAGAAGAACCAGAGGCATCTACATCTACATGAGATTATACATTTTTTTAAAGCCATTCCCACGTGTTTAGTGTACACGCCGTACGACACGTTTGGAATCGACGGGAGTAAAGTTGGACTTACGAACAAATCCACTTACGAACAGACCTGGAACCTAACTCGTTCGTAAGTAGAAGAGTCCCTGTATTTATATCGACTTAGTACTCTAATTCCAAACACCGCGGGCTTGGTCTTCATCTCTATCCACAGTTTGCTAGCTACCCACGCTGCGTTTTACCATCTCACACCATGTTCCCCAATTTGCACGCCCGGATTAAGTTTTGGAGACAGGTGAACTTCCCATGATTTTGCGATGGAATTGAACTGTTGACCTGTGGACCGCAAGTCCAGCGTGTTAACCTTTGCACCACTGGGCTACATCTGGACTTAAGTAAACCATCTAGGAAACAATTCTGGCGTTTACATGTATTGCTGGTCCATAAGTCACTCTTGTTCATGCAAGGTCATGCTTGCAAATGAGAATAATCCATGTCTCTTGACTTCTCGTCTGGTCTAACAGTATACACTTGAAGAATGCTCGGGATTTCGGGGAAGGGTAAGGCTAGGGTTTGGTATAGAGCAACATTGTACTTGAGTATGTGACGTTATTATTATTTCGGCATACTCAGGAAAAAGGAGGATACGTTGGATGAGTCACGTGTATGTGTGTGCGGGATGGAGGACAGGAGGACACTGAGACAGGCACTGCAGTGGGATCCAAAAGCCAAAGAGGAACATTCAGATAGCGGCGGTGAGAGGCCTGCCTTTGACTCTGCCACAGCTGCGAGGTCGAGCAAAAGGGAAGGAAGCGTCGCCGGGGAGGGAGTGGTCGCATCAAAGGATTCACCTTGACCCCAGTACCCGCGGTCAATACTTCCCCACACTTCGCATTCACGCTCCATTGGGACGGGCTTCATCGTTGACAAAAGCGGACACGATGCACTTTGGTCAAGGACATTGCACGAGGGTGAACGGCGCTCGGTTTCCCTCGGAGGAATGTGTCGCTGCGACTCACCTGTCATCGCCACCATTCTCATCGGCGGTGTCTGGTCGTTATGCGTTACTGCACGTATGTGAAGAGCTTCCAGGTAACTGCTACAGTGCATCCAATTTTTTGTTTTGTTTCAACATTATTTGGGTCCAGTTTATATTCGACGAGTTAATATTTGGTAATTGTGTCACTTGTGTTAGGATTATTAATGTAATGATTATTTAATCGTAATGGATTTCAAAATATATGTCCACATTTATATCGGTATTTCATTGATTATTTCCTGGTAATGGCCCTTTGATGTCTACTTACTGGACTTGTACTGTAGGATAAGTATGTACGTTGAACTTCTTTCGCACCACCATACGTAGCCAACCGTGCTAATCGGAGGTGCAGGCGATAAGATCACACGGTTATTGGCGAGCATGAGGGAGGGTTACAAAGGAGCGGACGGGCTGGGCATTGATTCTTAAGAGCTTTCTTGAGGGCATTTAGGCACCACCCCCCCCCCCCCCAGTTTTCTCCCCCCCCTCCCCTCCCTGTTTTTCCCTTCTCCTACAGGAGAGCTTATGAAGACGCCAGGGGGTTGTCGAGTTTATCGAAACAGTTGAGACATCGCGGTTGTAGACAGGCTTCCACTGCAATGTAATCCGTACTGTGTTTGTTCTTGTGTCGAACCCTGTTCATATCCTCTGCGTTGTCTACCTGATGTCGTTTTGTCAATAAAATACTTTTGGAGAAAAAAAAAGAGCGAAAGGAGCCATTCAGCTCCGTGCGGCTGCCTAAGTTGTGAGCAGCGGATCAACTCTAGAATCTCATTCTCATCGAGGTGCCCCTCGAAGCATCCCAGTGAATCTGCTACCACACCAATTAGTTGTGTTTATTTATTTCAAAACGACACTTCTGTTATTTCTCCTACTTATACCTCTTGATATTTATTTAAATTCCCGTACAGGATGCGTGTTTTCGAGGTGGCTTGCACTCGAATTAAATAAATGTGTATCGCTCATCAATCGGTGGTTGCTGTGAACAAGTCGTATGTTTGTTGAGCTTCTCTCTTACCACCGTACGTAGCCAACCATGCTATTCGGAGGTGCGAGTTGTTGAAGATTTGTTTTTCAAGGGTAATTAAAAAAAATGTTACGTGAGTTCATGATGTAAAAATATCTATTGCCAACGTGTGTCGTGTACCCTCCCCCATGCCAACGTGTACGGCACACATTGGCATTTCACTGGCACGATTTGACCCGGAAAACTATTATTTAACGCAACTGTATTTTATATTTTCGTTTTTTTTTTTCCCCCAGCGGCTATTCCTTCCTGGTGTCCAACCTGCCGCACATAAAATCGCTGAGCTTCCAGTCTCTGGAGGAGATCAGCGAGGGCGGCATTTTCATTCGACGGAACAGGAACCTCTGCTTCCACAACACGGTCAACTGGACCCGCCTGCTGAGGTCAAGTCGCCCGCACCTGCTCTACGACCCGCCCAAAGACAACTGCAGTGAGTGCAGCCCCTGCAGCCGGAGGGTCACGGGGTCACAGTGGCCAGAGGCGGATCTAGAAACTTCCCAAGGAAGGGGGAAGGGGCAGTCCCAACACTTTCTCATTGGGCTCTACAATAATAATAATACAAAGCATTCCATTCCACATCATTAGACCTCCTTTGCCAGTACCAAAATATAATAATAGGGTTTTTCTCTTTTCTGGCAACAAAACTGAAACCTTTTACAAGGAATCATGTGTGCATTAACCACAATAGTTGTGGTCAAAATGCAAACAAAAAACACACTAATATATGCATTTCCTTGAAATTGAATGGTCCACACCAGAGACGGCTTTCTTTTGAGCCTCGTTTCATCCCATTCCTATTCTTATATTTTGGAACTGGCAAAGGAGGTCCCATGATGTAGCATTCCATTGATTTCCTGTGGTGAATATTATTAAAATACCAACGTTTGGGGTCTCAAGGCAGGGGGCTTTTTCCCCCATGCCCCCCCCCACTCCACCCTTTGGATCCACCACTGACCATGGTCAAGGCTGTTGATGCAATCACATCTCGCCATTGTTTCCTTCTGTCAAAACCCATACATCCTCGGGACCGGTTTTGACATTTTAAGTCGCATCAGCAGAGTCTCATGAGCTTATAATCTGCATTTTTTGGCAATCTGGCGGTTTGTGTACAATGTGATGACCTGTTTTTTTCGGCCGCCTTCAGAGTTCTATTTGAAAAGCAACAGCAAAGCTGATAAAAGGTGCCGTTCACCGATTGGTTATTTTCCTTCACGCATGCCGTGGTCTGCAGCGACCTCACCGAGTTATTGATTAAGCACCGCTCGCTTAGGGCGTTTTACCGCATTGGACCATCTCCGTGAATTCCTCTCGTGCACCCGTAGTCGCACTGAATGTCTGGCCAATAATGCCGCGAGGGAATGGGGAGCCTATAAACGTTCGAGGCAGAGTTGTAAACACGCTGGTTTCAGTGTTTTTTTTTCCGTAGTTGAAGCACAATACAGGAGTGTGTATGTAGTGAATGGTATATTACAAATTACACATTTAAGGATGGCCGTGGCAATGGCAGTGAATAACTACGGGATGTTAGCGATGCCTTGCTAGATGAGTCGTGGTCAAATTGCATATTTTTGTATTTATTTTATTTTATCCAGAAAAGCTTAATTGCATCTCAAGACTCCTTGCAAAGGGATGTTTGGCATATTCCATTTTTATTGGAATCAGAATATGTATTCATACTGGAGGAATCCGATGAGCTATAAGCTCTTGCAAGAATAGGGGTTTTTCCCCTTTTTTTTCTGGCAACAAAACTGAAACCTTTTACAAGGATTCATGTCTGCATTAACCACAATACCTGCAGTCAAAATGCAAACAAAAAACATACTATGATAATATATGCATTGTCCTTGAAACTGATTGGTCCACACCAAGGGACAGCTTTGGAGCCTAGTCTCGAAGTATTAGACCAGAGAACGCCGAAAGCAATGTACACTTAGTTCGCCCAACCTCGCAGACGTCGTGAAATGAGAGGATTCTAGGTGAGAGGGGTTTTAACTGCTCGTGAAAACGCCAAAAGGCTATTGGCGTCATCTTGTCGAGCACCAATTGGGTCGAGGCTCAAAAGAAAGCCGTCCCTTGGTGTGGACCAATCAGTTTCAAGGACAATGCATATATTATCATAGTATGTATTTTTGTTTGCATTTTGACTGCAGGTATTGTGGTTAATGCAGACATTAATCATTGTAAAAAGGTTTCAGTTTTGTTGCCAGAAAAAAGGGGGGAAAAAACCCTATTATTATATTTTGGTACTGGCAAAGAAGGTCTAATGATCTATAAGCTCTTGTTCACAGATGTCCAGTATGGGCGGGTAAGAACGCTACAGCAACACACGGTACCAAAACACGACTGTAGAGTGACAGCCAAAGTGACATCTTTGGAGGAGAATAAGACCAACCGTCGAGATGGAGCAGGGTGACATCAGTCAGCGTGTAGGATCGAGATGGGTCGGTTGCACCATTAGTGGCAGGAAGGAGTATTGATAGTGCACATGGCAATGGGTAGACGTGGGTAGAATAGTTCACGACGATGCTCAGGGAAGTGTAATGTTGAGTACATTGCGTGAATCAGAGGCTTGAGCTACGGACGAATTCCTTGGTTGATCGCCTGGACACGCCGTTCAAACGAGATGTTTCATCTCGAGGGATTTTTGGGGGTTTTCGTTGAAATATTTTATTTAATGAAACACAAAGTGGAGAGAGCCAATTGGTGTGCATTGTTGTCTAATTGCGATGGTTAATCATTCACATGACAGCAGTGAACGAGAAACCGGCGTCGTTTTACAATTTCTGTCTTATTATTATTATTATTATCCATAATAGAGGTTTTTGTTCTTGGGTTCGATCACGTGAATATAAATGTGTCATTAAACCCGTCACCACCCGACACAGCCAATTCGTAAGGCTTGTCACGTAAATGAAATGTGTCAGTTAGTTACTAGTACTGCACACCGGTTGTGTGTTGGAGAGTAAACCCACAACATTTACAATTCGAGTACCGTGACGTTTCGCTGGTAATTACAACGACCATCATCAGGCGATAGCCAGAATTGTGGAGAATTCCTCCTGTTTTGGCCTTACAAATGACACAATGATTATTATGCGATCTAACCCCCCACAAAAACGAAACCTCTATTATGGATAAACCATTCTTGTTGTTATTTTGTACAAAGAGCAACGGACGCCACTGCTGTGCGTGTGACCGGCCAGGCAAAGAGGGCTACGTCTGCGACGCCCTGTGCTCGGCAGAGGGCTGCTGGGGCCCCGGGCCCATGCAGTGCCTCAGCTGCAAGTTCCACAAGCGTGGGAAGACGTGCGTGGAGTCCTGCAGCGTGCTTGACGGGTACGGTCGCGGCTCCACCGCAGGGGAAGCCCCTTCCCCGCGAGGGGAGACTGGCCGGGTGGCTCAGCGGTGCGAGCGAGGGGCCTCGCGGTCGCAAGGCTGCGAGTTCAAGTCCCAGGTTGGCGGGTTGACTCGGCCCATCAACCCTCCAGCGATGATGAAAACGAGTGCCCTCTTTGTGGGCATGTCTATAAACTAAACTACGGTCTGTTCTCCTAGAACGCGGTACCGTATTTGCCTTCCTGAAGAACACCACATTATGGAAAAATTGCGTTATAATAAATCATATAAAATATGTGAAATGCGTACGCAGGCTGAACAAAGACTGAGGCACGTGGGTAGCATATAAAAGCATCCAGCAGCATCCCGTCTTGTGTGATGCTATGCCGAGGCAGCCGTACGACCGCTTATTGCTACTGGCACGATGCAGTTATCTTCACTCAATCACATTCGTTGCATTATATCCAATTCGTAATATGAAAACACGAGTTATAGGAGAACACTGTATAAACTAAACTATTTTTTTATTTTACCAGGAAAGGCCCACTGAGTTATGTGGCTCCTTTATAGAAGCGAACTAGGCACAAATGATAGCTCAACAAAGTGGCTCATCACGTGGAAATGTATAGCAGCCGAATACCATACACGCACGTTGATTCCACCACCTCCTGTCAATGACAGTTGCCCTTTGGATGGAGTCGCCACCACCTTAGGGATGTGATATTTGCACCACTGGCTCAAGGCTGCGAACAGGGGGATAAGCACTGAATCGGTCTATGAGAGCCACCAACCCTTGCCTGTAGAGCGTTGGATACGTGTCTGTGCTCAACAACGATTCCTCATATTCTTAGCTCTTTCGGTAAAGTCACGTTGAAGGGAAACAATAAAATAATAATTATATATATAAAACAAAAAAAATTCTCACGACGTTTCGACCATAACACAAACGGTCGTCATCAGGTGTGTCGACCGTTTGTGTTATGGTCGAAACGTCGTGAGAATTTTTATTGTTTTATATATATTTTATTGTTTCCCTTCAACGTGACTTTACCGAAAGAGCTAAGAATATGAATTACTGCAGTCACGAAAGCTTTAAATCAAAATTTAACGATTCCTCAATTTGGCATCATATGTATTCAATTTATCAGTACCCAACTAAGCCTTGATGAATACAAAATCAAGGATCCATAACAAAGGTGTTTTTGGGTTAGATCGCATAAATATATAAATGTGTCGTTAAAATCCGCCACCACCCGACACAGCCAACTAGTAAGGGTTGTCACGTAAACAGAATGCGGCCAATTCGTCACTAGTACAGCACACCGGTGTGTTGGAGAGCCAAGCCACAACATTTACTAACTGAGTACGACGTTTCGCCAGTAATTACAACTAACTTCATCAGGCGACAGCCAGATTTGTGGAGAAGTCTTACTGTTTCGTTCCTTATTTAGAGGCGTAGATGTGTTGACCACCCTTCTGCGCTCTTGATTCCATCTATCACTCGGCCTTAAGATTTGCATTGAACTGCCCATATAGGACTCACCACTGTGATCTCTACATTGGGTCAAACTTAACATCTCTTAATGTTCGACGGCTTGTACACCAGATCTTATTTATTCACGATGTACTTACAAAAAAATCCGCAGACTACCTGCTGGATCTCCTCTCTGTTTCAAAGAACAAATTTGACCTCAGGTCTTCGCTCATCTACCAGCTTCACATTCCCTATTGCCTAACAAAAACCGGAGGAAGGGCCTTTGCTATTGATGCCCCCAGGGTCTGGAATGTTATTGCCAATAAACTGCAACTTGAATCACTACCTATGAGATCTTCACTAAAAACTGCTCTAGAGGAGTTGTACACCCCTAGCTGCCACTGCTATTCAGTGGCCTAAAATAAAATAAAATGTTTCGCTCCGGATGACCGCTGCAAAGTATTATCTGTATTTTGATTTAGTGTGCTGATCTTAAAGGTGCATTGAAAAATGTGATACTCCGACTGATGCTCCTGTTGTTTGTGGAGTGACTCATGCAGCCAGCTATGGCTCTAGGGTTTGGTGTTACATGTTATTGATGTAGTTTATTGTTAAAAATTCGGTCACAGTTCCAATGATCACTGTTACATTGCATTTATGGCTTTATTTTGGTGATTTCTAAAAGTTGTTTGGTTTGGCCATGTTTTTGTTTATTGTAGTACGGAGTTAGACTGATGGCCTTAATCTAAGTTTTCTTGTTGTTGTTGTTTGACTTGCATCCCACTGGGATTTTTGCACACAGCGTTGGTCTGCGGTGCTATTTCATGAATATTTTGATGTTATTTCCTGGATTTTCTTTTAGCACAGTCACATAGTAACTTTAAGATGTTTTCTTGTTCATGTTTTTGTTTTCTTGTTTGTTGCGGTTGCACCCGATTCAAGAGCCGAATGGCTCACAGGGCTATACCAAATAAATTAAACTATGAAACTATGAAACTCTTGCACAATGATGGGAGGGGGGCGGGATTACTGAGGCAACGTACATTATGCATGTGCATTATGCGAGCCCTTTGAACTTGTCCTTCCTGTCTATTGTGTTTATTAAAATAGCCCTACCAACGGCAATCCTTATTGAAGTACGCTGCCCTTTGTAGGCATGCATTTAAATAATGTATTATTTGATGATTCGCTTCCACGTAACACTAAGACGGTAGCTATCCGAATGGTTAAAGTTATTTTGATTTCTTTCAATTTCGATTGATTCTCTAATTAGCCTTGGCCAGTCGTAGCTAGTTTTGCACAAAACTTCAACATTATCAAAATCAATTGAGTGTCTTTGTTGGCACGGGTGTTCTGCTACTGCTGACAGTTGCATTTGGGAGAATTTAATATTTATCTGATGTTCTTTTAGTCTCGTGCTGATCATTCGTCCTGTTTGCCCAACATAACATTTACAGTGAGGGAAAAAAGTATTTGATCCCCTGCTGATTTTGTACGTTTGCTCACTGACAAATAAATTATCAGTCTATAATTTTAATGGTAGGTTTATTTGAACAGTGAGAGACAGAATAACAACAACAAAATCCAGAAAAACGCATGTCAAAAATGTTATAAATTGATTTGCATTTTAATGAGGGAAATAGGTATTTGACCCCCTCTCAATCAGAAAGATTTCTGGCTCCCAGGTGTCTTTTATACAGGTAACGAGCTGAGATTAGGAGCACACTCTTAAAGGGAGTGCTCCTAATCTCAGCTTGTTACCTGTATAAAAGACACCTGTCCACAGAAGCAATCAATCAATCAGATTCCAAACTCTCCACCATGGCCAAGACCAAAGAGCTCTCCAAGGATGTCAGGGACAAGATTGTAGACCTACACAAGGCTGGAATGGGCTACAAGACCATTGCCAAGCAGCTTGGTGAGAAGGTGACAACAGTTGGTGCGATTAATCGCAAATGGAAGAAACACAAAAGAACTGTCAATCTCCCTCGGCCTGGGGCTCCATGCAAGATCTCACCTCGTGGAGTTGCAATGATCATGAGAACGGTGGGGAATCAGCCCAGAACTACACGGGAGGATCTTGTCAATGATCTCAAGGCAGCTGGGACCATAGTCACCAAGAAAACAATTGGTAACACACTACGCCGTGAAGGACTGAAATCCTGCAGCACCCGCAAGGTCCCCTTGCTCAAGAAAGCACATATAAATGCCCGTCTGAGGTTTGCCAATGAACATCTGAATGATTCAGAGGACAACTGGGTGAATGTGTTGTGGTCAGATGAGACCAAAATGGAGCTCTTTGGCATCAACTCAACTCGCGTGTTTGGAGGAGGAGGAATGCTGCCTATGACCCTAAGAACACCATCCCCACCGTCAAACATGGAGGTGGAAACATTATGCTTTGGGGGTGTTTTTCTGCTAAGGGGACAGGACAACTTCACTGCATCAAAAGGACGATGGACGGGGCCATCTACCGTCAAATCTTGGGTGAGAACCTTCCCTCAGCCAGGGCATTGAAAATGGGTCGTGGATGGGTATTCCAGCATGACAATGACCCAAAACACACGGCCAAGGCAACAAAGGAGTGGCTCAAGAAGAAGCACATTAAGGTCCTGGAGTGGCCTAGCCAGTCTCCAGACCTTAATCCCATTAAGGTCTGGAGGGAGCTGAAGGTTCGAGTTGCCAAACGTCAGCCTCGAAACCTTAATGACTTGGAGAAGATCTGCAAAGAGGAGTGGGAGAAAATCCCTCCTGAGATGTGTGCAAACCTGGTGGCCAACGACAAGAAACGTCTGACCTCTGTGATTGCCAACAAGGGTTTTGCCACCAAGTACTAAGTCATGTTTTGCAGAGGGGTCAAATACTTATTACCCTCATTAAAATGCAAATCAATTTATAACATTTTTGACATACGTTTTTCTGGATTTTTTGTTGTTATTCTGTCTCTCACTGTTCAAATAAACCTACCATTAAAATTATAGACTGATAATTTCTGTCAGTAGGCAAACGTACAAAATCAGCAGGGGATCAAATACTTTTTTTCCCTCACTGTATAAGGAACGAAGTAACCCATAGTAGCAACACAAATATGTAGAAAAATGTAACATTTATATATTGAATAATCTTTACGAAAGTTATCACCTCACGTTACAGAGATGATGCATTAACGCTTTCAAAGTTGGTTGGAAAGCGGTAGAAGATATTAACAACTTCACGCATGAATAGGGAGATCAGTTAGAGATCGATCACAGTAGAACTGTTGTTGTCGTCTGTGAACTTGCACGTGCTTGTGCACATTTGAGCTATATTCTTAGGGTCTTTCGGTAAAGTCACGTTGATAGGTTGAAAAATAATGATAAATAACTACGACGTTTCGATCACAACAAACCGATCGAACAAAGCGATTGCTTTGTTGTGATCGAAACGTCGTAGTTTTTTGTTGTTATTTATTTTTTACCTATCTACGTGACTTTACCGAAAGACCCAAAGAATATGAATTCCTGCAGTCACGAAAGCTTTAAGCCACATTTGAGTTATTGTTCATGGAGCCACGTAGGCCTACTTGGGTGCTATACAGGGGGAGATCTTTGTCATTGCTTTGTCGTTGTGTGCTCGTTTATCCGCCTCTCTGCTGCAGGGACGAGCGCGAGTTTGTGAGTGGCGCTCTGTGCATCGCGTGCCACGCGGAGTGCATGCTCATCAACGGCAGCCTCACCTGCCACGGCCCGGTAACCCGCCACGCACAAAAACCTCTCCTCCTTGCAGGGCCTCTATTTTCACACGGTGCAGGATGGCAGAGTGCTCGGAGGAACTACACATATACGACTCAGTACGGAGAATAAGCAGAAACCTATTTGCTGTACCTCTGACAGGGATATTGAGGCCTCTTCCACAGTTCAGTGTCTCTCACACACACACACGCGCGACTGTGACCCAGGTTACTCTTGCAATTGAGACGATCCTGGTCTCTTGAGTTGTCAACCTGAAACTGAACTACACAATTTCAGTGTGAACCATGATCCTCGCCTACAAGTTACCATCATTATGAGGGGCAGGGCCGGATTGAGGTTCTTGTAAGGCCCTAGGCACTTCTGTTTCGTAGACCTTCAGTGATAACTCTGTACGTTTGCTACCGCTGCCCCATGTTACTACTGCCGCTGTCACTCGCTAAAGCTGATTTTTTTTTAAACTGTCTCCGATCAACCAAAGGATAACAACGCCTTGTTTTCCCTTTCACCACTCTCTATTGAGAATGAGATTGTGCGAAAAACACCATTTGAAGATGTTCTCGGTAATTTTGGAATGAAAACATCTCGACAAGTTAATCTCCGGTGTTAATTTCTCTCACCCTTTTTGAAAGACAAAAAAAAGCCGATTGACGTGGCTCTGCCTCTTTGTATCTACACCGTGGCTGTGTTTGCGATGTAAAATATATTTATTCAAGAAGATGTCTCGGTTACTTTTTTGTTTATCATACGAACAAAGAAAAAAGCATGGCCGTATTTCCTTCATAAGCCCTTTAGTTGTTCTTTGGCCCTAGGCACAGTGCCTACCACACAGTGCCTCCTGTGCCTATTGGGTAATCCGGCCCTGACGAGGGGCCAATGCATTGCGTGATGGGATCATTGTTGACTTTTCATATTTGGAACTCGGTTGTATTGATGCTGGAGGGGAGATGACGAGACCTTCTCATTGTGGGCAGTAAAGCACTCCACCGACGGTGCCACTCAATCTGATTTTAAATAACCAAGGAAAATGTTATTGGAGCGATCGACATTTGCCCTTGAGAGTAGCCCCACTGAGCCCTGCATTATTAGCCCCGAATAGTGGGTTATGCACTCACTACGATTTCCAGTTAATTTATTTCACAGTGAAACATTTACTAAATTAATTATTTTCATACATACGGCGGCGATTATTCTGCATGCCAGTTTGATTTTTATTGTTGAATTTGCCTATTAAGGCCGTTCGCAAAATGACTTGGTACTCTGGGGCTTTTGGCAGGCACGAGTGTTTCGCTGCACGCCGTTTCTGTGGCTGCAGCAGCGAGTGGCCACTGGGCCCATTGAGCGATTATTAAATCAAGAGCAATCAAGTGGATGAAACACATCTGGGGAAGTTGTTTCCTTTAAGGGAGACTGCGACCACAGCCTCTTGCTGCCCTCTTGCTCGGGTATCTCGCGTTCCCTTGCTCTGGAACACGAGATGGGATAGCACGTTGCCTGGTCAAGCATGGGAAAGGTGAAATCCAGCATTCCCGTCACAGGGCCCGGTCTAGGCGTAGTATGTGTAGCATTGTTGACTTGCATAAAATGCTGCTCAGGTTATTGATGTATTCGAGGCCGGGCTCACACCTAGGTTATCAGTTGCGCAACCCAAATTGCTCTTGAAATCGCGCAACTTAATAATTAATCATAATTTCAACTCGTAATGTGCCTGCACAGTGTTTGCTTACTCTGGAAGAGAGAGAAAACAATGATGGGGTGGTGGCACGGGGAACCACAGATGAGCAGGAAGGCAGCCAGGCAGTGAGCCGGTGCCAATTCCCCCCTCCCCCCAAGGTCTGAGGTCCTCTATATATATTTAAATATGTTTATTAGCCAATGAACGAAGGTTTACCTGCGGGAGCAAACCGGAGCACCCAGAGAAAGCTCACACACGCGAGGGGACAAACACCATCCAACACAAGAGGGAACAGGTGGAGCCCACATTTGATGTATTTCTTCTGCTTCCACGGGAACCACGGGAATAGCTGTGCTTGCAGAAGCATCCACGTCAGCGATTCGGTTGCATGCACCCCAATGGCATTCAGTTAAGCCGCTTCGCTGTGGACCCGCCTGTAGGCCGTTTCCCATGTTGTCGTCCAAGACACTGCCCACACCTCGCACTTTGCCGCGGTAAAAGCCCAGGTGTGTCGCAGTATTTTCTGAATCATCGGAAAGGAGAGAGCGTCACTGTTTACAAGCTGGGGCGGACGAACTCCTCCTCCTCCATGACATCCAGTGGCTGATCCAGACCTCACCACCCGCCCTCCCCTCTCAGTTGGTCCCAACGTAGTCCGTCAGTAGACGCCCGTCAGTTCCCAGCCCTATAAATGTCCACGTGACAAGCCACTTCGTTGAGCTATCATTTGTTGCCAGGTCGTTTCTGTAAAATAAGCTAATAGCTCAGTGGGCTTTACCTCGTAAAATAAACATAGCTATGTCGACACATTTTAGTGTTTTGCTTGCCTTTCCTATACTTTACACATTCCTATGATGTTTTAGTATTGTTTGTTGTAACTTTCTGACCCGCCCCGACTGAACATCTGTGAAAAAAAGCTTTATAGCTCATCGGAATCCTCCAGGATAAATCATCTGATTCTGAGTCTGATAAACTCCCTCGGTCGAGCATGCACAGTCGGGCAAACGGCGTGTGCCGTGGAGATCGGGGGAGCCAGAAAGTGACTGCACCGTGGAGTTAACAAAGTTGAGAATCACCGGTCTGGAGAATTAAAGACGTGGCCTCGTGTGTGTAAGAGATCACGCGCTGCCTGTGAGTCGTCTGTGGTGCTAAGAAAAAATGTTTTGCGTAGGGAACAAACTCGTATTTGAATAGGTTAGTCGTAATATTTCACAATTTTCTAGAAAGGTGTTGGATAATAGGTTGCCTCAGGGAAGCAAACTCTCGACCGGTTTCGACAACAAGCTGATGAGACCCAGAATGTAAAAAACTGTTCCAAAAAATTGCGTGCCAGTTTTTTTTTTGGGCTGACGGTTCTCAGGTGAGGCGGCACTTGAGGAGATGGAAAATGAGAGCTGAAACGTTGCTTTAGGATAATCCCACCCTCGCCTTTTTTGACACTCAAAATTGGCAGTCAATCGCGCCAGGTGTGGTACACATGCAATTTTTTAAAATCCAAACCACAGTGCCTTAATACGCATGACGCAGCTGAGGGAGAACCTTTTTCTGGCTTGGTTTATTCAGTATAGGGCAGTGAATTCCATACATTTAAGACGTTGGTTGTGAATCAATTACTGGTTGTGGGTTATTGCGGATAAGAATTATTGAAGTTATTGACATTCGGGTGACACCGTGGTGGTGGTGGTGGTGGTAGTGCGTGTCACTTCCAAGTTGACACTGTGACATCACGAGCAGTTTTCAGGGTCCACCTGGCCGAGCATCGCCACCTTTTCCACCGTAGACCTAACCCGTACATATTTCTCACTCAGCCTATGTCTATCGAAATTGTGCAGTGGACTGTAAAATAAGTTCAACTCATTACCGGTAGCAGATCTCGGTACGAAACAATTCCTGCCGCCCGAACACAGATGGCTAATTCCTGGACTGTCTGGATCAAACCCGGGCAGGTGACAACCCTAGAGCTGGCCTTAAGTGTGTGGATTGGGTTGAGAAGCAGAGCCCTAGGGGCCCAAGAGTCTGAGTTTCACTAGGCCTCATCTGGTTGTCGTGGGGACACGGCTCTAGTAGCTGAAGCGTGGCCAGCACAGAGCCAGCGCAGTTCCCACTGGCTGTGGGAAGTGATTCATGTAGCAGTGGGTATGCAGAGAACTGAAAATGGTGTTTTTTTTATTGCCCACCCCGATTGTGTGTGAATTGTTGTGGGTGGCTTTAAGGGGGATCAGAGTTTGTTGCCTGCTCGTTCCCTGGCCAAGCCCCTTGCAAGCAGTCGCTCGACTTCACTGTCTGTTCCACATGTGCCAGTCAATTGTGCCGGCCGCGGTATTAGGGGATTGAGCCCTTAAATGTGCGAGACTGGTTTTTCTTCATTTAGGTGCAACCCAGCTTATTTTAAAAGCATTTACGTCAGCCACGGCGGTGTAATTTATATAAAAACAAGAAGTTACAGTGCCAGACAGTATCATATTAGAAATATGTATTGCTTTAAAAAAATATTTGACAGGTATTGTGTAAGTCCACGTACCTATGTCTGTTCTTACCACCTTCCAAGAAAACCTGCACTCACTAGCGTGGTTGAATAACGCACACGACCTAAATGGTGTGGGAAGTACCTCATCCATAAGTGGATCGCCTGCTTTGTATTTGGAGTGCATGTCTCTCTCCCCGTGGTCGTGTGGATTTTTATCTAGGCCCTCCGGTTTTTCCCTCCACATTTAGAATCATCACCATGCGTTTCAAGTATTTGGCTGCGATACATTTCCACATAATGATAAACCACTTCATTGAGGAATCATTTGTGATAGCCAGGTCGTTTCTGAAAAAGAGCTATATACGTAGCTCAGTGGGCCTTACCTAGTAACATATTTTTTTTGTCATAGTTTATTGACCTGTATATATTGTTACAGTCAGGTGGTTAAATAGCTTAAATGAGGGTGGGCGACTGCTCATCCATGAGTTTAGTAAAATGGGGACCACTTTGTGGGGGGATGCCATCCGTAGTTGTCCTTTGGATAGGCTAGCCCCCGATATAGGAATGTGGAATTTCTGCCACTTGGCTCAGGCACGTGAAAAGTTGGTGAGCAGCAATGCAAATCTGAGCAGGAAATCACTTCTGGCTTTCATTGGTCATCGCTGTTCGAACGCACAGCCACCTGTGGGCATTCCACATTCCTTCCCCAGGGTGCCTACGGTCGCTCCGATAGATCACAAAATGCACGGGGAGAGAGAACAGAGGTGAAAGTTCAATGGTTATTTATTCATGGTCACTGTAATTACGGCCCGTTCCGATCATAGGAATCCGTGTCCCCCCCCCACCTCCACTCCGTCACGCACCGGGTTCCTGCGTTTTATTTTTGCCGATTTTTTTTTTCACCGTGCTCCATCCCATTTTCATTTCATGAAAAATCTGGAGACTTAAACCACAGCTGTGCTGCAATGGAAATCTTCCCGTCAATCACCCAAATAGTCTTGACTGTTTTGGGGGAATCGGTGGATTCTTTGGTCGTGCTGGATAACGTTATTTGTGGATGAGCTTATGACAAATAGGAGGGATTCTACGATGTATTTCTCTAACAATGCTTCGTCATTCACCCTGTGGGCTACCAACCTTACGTAATGACCCCAAGCATCCATTTGGATCTCTCGCACAGGAGTGCAACCCATCGTGTTACAGACAACAGGCCACAAGATTATGACAAGAGTTATCTCTGAGTCTGACCAGCATGGAAGGATAGACCAAACACCCTCTAGAATGACTCTTCTAGAGCTCTCTTCTATCGGAAACCCTTCTGCCCACAGTGTCTTCAGAAAGAAAATAGCATGGCTGTAACATTGAGTTTTTTTTACATTGTTTACTGGGCGTAAGGGTGGCGTAGTGGTAGCACATGAGCCTCACAGCAGGAAAATTCCCGGGTTCGACTCCCCACTGGTGCCTTTTGTGTGTGGAGTTTGTCCGTTCTACATCATGGGACCTCCTTGTACCTTCTCCTCCTTCTTATGCATGGGTTTCTACAGGGATTTTACGGTTTCATTCCATAGCTAAAATGTACCTGGTACTAACTTGATTTGAAGCGTTTGTGACTGCAGGAATTACTCTTTGGTTCTTTCGGTAGTCACGTAGAAAGAAAACAAATTAAATAATAAAATACGATGTTTCGATTGCAACGCGAGCAGTCGTCATCAGGTATAACTAAATTTGAGAGACAAAACACAGACACGGAGGCACACAGACACACAAGCACGTGTGTCTCCGTGTCTGTGTTTTGTCTCTCTCTCAAATTTAGTTCTACCTGATGACAATTGCTCGCGTTGCAATCGAAACGTCGTACTATATTATTTATTTTCTTTCTACGTGACTTTACCGAAAGAACCAAAGACTACCACCTGGTACTCTAGAAACATTGCAATAGGGATTACACATGGCAGCAACATTGCCGCCCTTCTGCAAAAAATTGGCAGGAACCCTCCTCCCTGAAATAGAACACAGTATTGAGACTGAGTGAGGCTTTTCTGGACAAACAAATGTAGTGGTAATAATAATAATTCTATAGCTGCATTATATTCAGAGACCAGGGTAGCAGAGTGAGACAGGCTGATTTTCACGAGTGCCAAATGCACAGAGTAATTACAAAAACTACGGAATTCGTTTCAAAAGCCGAGGGGAAATATTTACCTATCCCATACAAGCAGCTTTGACCATGGAGAAAGAGAGGCCAAAGCTACATTTTACGGAACGGATTATTTGGTGATGTTGCTGCTGTTGCTTTTCTTGCACGAGCACTATTAACAAAATAAAATATCAGTACGTTCGTCAATGACACTGTGCGGTCTTCAAAGAAAAAAAATCAGGTGACATTTTGGGGCAATGGCCCTTTTTCCCAGCATATAACTTTTGTTATTTTTTTTGTTGTTAAATATTATGGATGTGGTTTTAAAGTGCCCAGGAACACGCTGCAACGACGACCTGTCGCTACGACTGACTGCACGAGCGATCGCCACACGCTACGTATGCCGCATGCGCACGACCTACTTAGTAACTGTGCATGCACGCAGCAATCGTACGGAGGTTCAAATTCACAGAACGCAGTGGTCGACCACGACACTTGAACCCGTACATTATTACATTGAAGGTCGACCAATAATGCTGACTCTTGCGCGAGGCTTGCGCGATGTAAAACTAAGACGGCGGTAGACGTTTGCTTCCAAGCGGATGATAAGATCGCTCATTATGACACTGGGGAGCAAATGGGTTCGCCATCGCATTAGTCACCGCACCCTGCACCACCAATACATATAACACGTATAATGTAACAATTCAACTCATTTATTCATGAACAGATCAGAAAGCCTCAGTAAGGTGCAGTATCTCTTGCTGGGGGGGGGGGGGGGGGGGGCAGGATGGGACATCACAGCTTGAATAATTAGCTATCCTCGCACTTGCGTAACACGCAGAGGTTACACGGGTAGGGCTGAGGGCGATGTACGCGCGATCCGGCCAGGTGGCTCAAGAGCGAGCGACTCACAATCGGCAAGGTTCATTGCGTACGTACGCTTTACCGGCCGATATTATCATTCGTATTTCGTGTTTTGGGACAGGTAGTGTGGGGATAAAGCCGATTAAAGCTGTGCACTCTCCATCACCTGACACAACCAAACAAATGAATTTGTCAAAAGCGAGGAAGATTTGACAATTTTGCTTGTTTTTTCAATATACAGTTGAGGGAAAAAAAGTATTTGATCCCCTGCTGATTTTGTACGTTTGCCCACTGACAAAGAAATGATCAGTCTATAATTTTAATGGTAGGTTTATTTGAACAGTGAGAGACAGAATAACAACAACAAAAATCCAGAAAAACGCATGTCAAAAATGTTATAAATTGATTTGCATTTTAATGAGGGAAATAAGTATTTGACCCCCTCTCAATCAGAAAGATTTCTGGCTCCCAGGTGTCTTTTATACAGGTAACGAGCTGAGATTAGGAGCACACTCTTAAAGGGAGTGCTCCTAATCTCAGCTTGTTACCTGTATAAAAGACACCTGTCCACAGAAGCAATCAATCAGATTCCAAACTCTCCACCATGGCCAAGACCAAAGAGCTCTCCAAGGATGTCAGGGACAAGATTGTAGACCTACACAAGGCTGGAATGGGCTACAAGATCATTGCCAAGCAGCTTGGTGAGAAGGTGACAACAGTTGGTGCGATTAATCGCAAATGGAAGAAACACAAAAGAACTGTCAATCTCCCTCGGCCTAGGGCTCCATGCAAGATCTCACCTCATGGAGTTGCAATGATCATGAGAACGGTGAGAGATCAGCCCAGAACTACACGGGAGGATTTTGTCAATGATCTCAAGGCAGCTGGGACCATAGTCACCAAGAAAACAATTGGTAACACACTACGCCGTGAAGGACTGAAATCCTGCAGCGCCCGCAAGGTCCCCCTGCTCAAGAAAGCACATATAACATTTTTGACATGCGTTTTTCTGCATTTTTTTATTATTCTGTCTCTCACTGATCTTGTCAATGATTTGTTCGCTGACAAACAACAACCAGGCGACGAGAATATTTGTTTGTGTCGGGTGGTGGAGGGCGCATATATCTCATGGACATTTTACTCGCACGACTGAAACCGAACAGCGAATCAATCAGAAGGTTCAAATCGTCGTTGGGGGTTGACTTAGCCCATCATCCGTCCGGGATTGATTAAATGAGTCATCGCTTCGTGGGGAAGTCAACAGTGATGGTCCGATGGATATACTCAGGCCCGCAATAGGAATGGGGAATCTCTGCCACTGGCTCAAGGATGTGAATAGGAGATAAGGAGATGCCTGAATGCTCATTTAAGTAGGACATCTCTTTGATGTGACTATTGTACATGCTGTGTGGTGGTCACATGACATGCATGCATGGCACGATGGAAGTCATGCCTTCCTGCTGTCTAACAGAAAATATTTTTGCGTTGTTAAATTTAGACGTGAACATTAAACAAGAGAACAGCATCTCAGTTACCAAGGTGGTGTTAAAGTAAAGTCACGTGTAATTTCAATCCAAGGGTGATATACAATTAAACGTATTTGTATGACGTTTTGATGTTGGAGGAGCTCACTTTGATCAAATGCACGAATACAAATTCTCACACTTATTGGAAATGTTTGCGTACAGACACAACAATGTTTGATTAAACGATATAGCCCCAGCACAGGACATACAGTAAGTGACGAGAGACGTATTCTGAGTGGTTTTGTACATCGGGTGTCCTGTTTTATCCAGATGGTGTTGGCTTTGAAGATACAAACACACATTATAGCATGTTTGAACACCCAAGCGCTAGATCATTCCAGTGCTTGGTCTCTTGTCTTCTTGTTTGTTCTCACACCACGCCCCTTCTCTCTTCTCTTGAACACGTTGCTGTATTTTTCCTACTTGCCTTGTTAATGCCCCTTCCAATGCACACCACCCTACCGTTTACGGCGTCGCATGGATGAATCCCTCCCATAAAACTCTTTTACCCCCCCCCCGCCCCCCGTAATTGTCTTACCTCCGTGTCATCTCTCCACGCACTAAACGACCCCCTCCCCCTCCCTCCCCCGCTTTCAACCCTCACCACCCCAAACTCCTCGATTTACCCGAACCCCGAATCCCAATTCCCGACCTCCTCCCAACCCCGCCGCCGCCACTTTCCCCCGCTCCGGTGAACCCTGGCAGGGTCCAGACAATTGCACGCGGTGCCGTAACTACAGGGAGGGCCCTCACTGCGTGGGATTCTGCCCGGAGGGAGTTCCAGGGGAGTCCGGCGAGCTCATCTACAAATACCCGGACGAGGACGGCGTCTGCCACCCGTGCCATTACAACTGCACGCAAGGGTGAGCAGTGGACGCGCGCTCGGCCGGAGCCTCGGTGGTTCCTTGGTCGTCCACGTGGGACACTCACGTGGACGGCTCCAACTGTAGAGATACACGTTCGGTAGCGCAGTGCAGAATTACTTTTATATCGCAGCACTCTCGTGCGCAGTCAACATTCAGGAATGCAGGCTTTGTGAGAAATCAAGTTTTAGTCGGCTGATGAGGCGGATTCGCTTCGATCAGAACAATTGATCAGATTAAGAAGTACCACACTTGTATAAGTAAACTGTCCTTTGCAGTATAACAAAATGAGAACTTCCAAACCAGATTGAACAACTTTAGATGTTATCAATGAACTGGGAACAGATGTTGATTCAAAATGACCAGGCGTATTTAATGTTTACATAAAAATTAAATGCCTCGATCATTCTTTAATTTAAAGATAAGGCAGCACTGACTGGAAAAAGTATAGACCTGTCAAATATACATACATGGAATAATGGGCAATCAATGATGCCAGCAAGCTGTGTTTAGGGAATATCTGCCATCATCGACCACACAACATTTATATCAAATACGATCACACGTAGCCTTTGTAGACTATGAAGAAGAGACATTTCACTCAAAGGAAAGTGATGTATTAATTAAAGTCCTTGCAACCAAGGTGTAGATGAGGATGAAGACGCTGGATCTTTATAGAGAGATGTAGGCTGAGATAAAGGGGAAGGTCTTAACCCATTGATCGAAGGCCTTGGTTCTTGAAATAAAGGGCACAGGGTAGGGAGTAGCATGAGATGTATGACGAACTTCTTTCGCACCGTACGTAGCTAACCATGCTATATCGGAGGTGCGGGGGAAGGACAACAAATATGAGATGAGATTGGAGAGGTAGGCAGGGCCAGGTCCATGGAGGATTCTATTTGGAGCCAGTGGCATTTGATGAATCTCGAGGCAATGTGGTTACAGGTTCAGGTAACAAGTGCAGCCACGGCATTCTGGACCATTTAAGAGATTTGCTGTGAGGGATTGATTGGGGGAAGCCATTGCAGAGTGGCAACAGTGAAGGGAAGAGGTGACACGCAGGCAAGGATTAAGATAATTATTTTTGACTTTCATAAAGCCTGTCTTCGCCAGGCAAAAGTGTTCAATAAATATAATAATGAACCTGATATGATTTTTTTTACAATTTTTATCTACGATCAGACGCTTACAACGACTCCAAAAAAAATTTCTACAAAAAAAAAAATTGTTGACAACTTGATTAAACATCTTATATTTAAAAACGTAGCCATCGGAAACCGTTCAACTGAAAGATTCCGTTATATTTTTTATTAAGAACAGAAATGATTGAAATTAATACTATATGAGGGGATGCTCCTATCTTTTATTAATTTCGAATTATTCAAATTTGAACATCATAAAATGCGTATTTTTAGTTCAAAGCCGCTTTAATCCTAAATATCTCAAAAACAATAAAATATAGAATGGTTCTCGCTTTAATTTTACTTGCTGTTTAACACTCTATCAAACGAAAACACCGCAATGTTATATTTTGAACGGTTTCTGAATGACACGAACAAACATGTCTATGGGGCACTTAAAATCGAGATTTGGAGGCCTTAAAATGAAAAATCTCGGATTTGCAGAACTTTTCCTGTTGTTTGTGTCCTAAAAGCTACCTATATTACCAAAGTTCGGCCTTCTATCTTGTCAGGAAGTACCCTGGATGTTTTTGAGCTGCAGATTAAGATAATTTTCGATTTAAAGCTTTCGTGACTGCAATGATTCATCTTCTTTGGTTCTTTCGGTAAAGTCACGTAGAATGAGAATAAAATAATAAATTGATAAAATAAAATAACACAATAATATTCTCACGACGTTTCGGCCACAACACAAGCGGCCTTCATCAGGTGAAGGGACGAGACTGTCTCCAGCGCTGTCCTACCAGACAGTCTCGTCCCTTCACCTGATGAAGGCCGCTTGTGTTGTGGCCAAAACGTCGTGAGAATATTATTGTGTTATTTTATTTTATCAATTTATTATTTTATTCTCATTCTACGTGACTTTACCGAAAGAACCAAAGAAGATTAAGATAATTATTTATATAGATAAGCGGTGAATGTCAAAACGCCCAACAATTATTTGTAATGCCGCATTACAAATCATTGTTTTAAGAGCAGCGTCCGCTGTTCTTAAAACAGGGGGTCACAAAACTTACGCT
Source organism: Petromyzon marinus (assembly GCF_048934315.1). NCBI lineage: Eukaryota > Metazoa > Chordata > Hyperoartia > Petromyzontiformes > Petromyzontidae > Petromyzon > Petromyzon marinus. The sequence goes on from NC_133685.1 coordinate 7,087,405, forward strand.
TTGACGTTACTCATTCAGGACCGACTTGTATTCAAATGTTTAGTTTTTTTGTTACCGAATTCGAAGAAAATGGCTCTTCTTGTTATTTCGCTCTATAATCTTATATCCATAGAGAGACCAGCCCTTCCCACGCGAACCAAATTGACTTGATTAATTTAAACAATTATTTTAATTACGTGCGTTATTCACCGTAAGACTATCGCCAAACTAACCTCCGCTGTGCGTGCTTTTCTACGACGTGTCTCTGTGTGTCATGGGGCTTGTGCTCCATCAGATGCGTTGGGCCCACTCAAGAAGACTGCAAGGGACCATCGTACCTGCCCAGGTAACGGCGGATTCACACAGCGTCTAAAACATTCCGAATTCATACTCTTTGGGTCTTTCGGTAAAGTCACGTAGTAGATAGAAAGATAATCATAATTTAAAAAAAAAACCCCACGACGTTTCGAATGCAACACTAGCAATCGTCTTCAGGTGAAAAAATGCAGCAGGCTGAGGCAGGAAAAATACCGCAGCAAGAGCACCCGATCAGATGAGCCTTCTTGTCTCGAAGTCTGTTAAAAGATCTAATCGTTGTGTGGAAACCCTCCCCGTAGAGGCGGTTAAATATTGACTTAAAGCTTTCGTGACTGCAGGAATTCATACTCTTTGGTTTCTAGCCACTGTGATGATGATGAGAGACGCAAACTCTAAATATACAGCAGCAGGCATCGTCAGGGTCAGGATCGAACCCACGACCTCCTGTGTACCAGGCGAGGTGGTCAACATCTCCTAGCCACTGTGATGATGATGATGAGAGAGACGCAAACTCTAAATATACAGCAGCAGGCATCGTCAGGGTCGGGATCGAGCCCATGACCTCCTGTGTACCAGGCGAGGTGGTCAACATCTCCTAGCCACTGTGATGATGATGATGAGAGAGACGCAAACTCTAAATATACAGCAGCAGGCATCGTCAGGGTCGGGATCGAACCCATGACCTCCTGTGTACCAGGCGAGGTGGTCAACATCTCGACACGGAGTGGCAGCCAAAGGAGAGAGCGCCTGACAGGATGTCCTCCACGGAGATGAAAACGATGACATTAGCTGGTGTATGTGTAAGATTATTGGATTGATTTGAACGTCACCTCTAAAGGCCTGATAGGCGCAGATGAACACGAGTAACGCCTGTAGGCTTCTTTGCTTTAAGAATAAAATATATATTGTCCCCCACTCCACTCTCCCCCCCCCCGGCATGACCTGGATTCCTGCCCAGTAAAGGTGCACCCTACTGGGGTCAGATACTAGGCCGCGATGGGTAGGGGAACGAGGAGGTTGGGAATGTGGAGAGCGAGGGCTAGGGTGGGTCCGTCAAAACGAAAATAACCAAAAGATTAATAGTTTTGCGTTAGATCGCGAAAGTATGAATGTTGTGTCGTAATCCTCCACCACCCGACACAGCCGGTAAGGTTTGTCACGTAAACAAATTGGCGCACGTTGTTGTTTATGTGACAAACCTTACCTGAATTTTGATTTAAAGCTTTCGTGACTGCAGGGATTCATATTCTTGGTTCTTTCAGTAAAGTCCCGTATAAGGGTAACAAAATAATAATATATTGTTTTATATTTTTATTATTTATTGTTTCCCTTATACGTGACTTTACCGAAAGAACCAAGAATATAAACCTTACCTGCTGTGTCGTGTGGTGGAGGGTTACGACAACACATTTACACTTACGCGATCTAACTCAAAACCCTTCCTTATGAATAATATTTGGGTCGCGAAAGCCGACGTGTTAAAAAAAAAAACACAAACAAAATCGCCTTTTATTTTCGAATTCGGTGAAACAAGCAACCGAACGCCTCAAATATTTAACGAGCCGCGATGCAACGCGAACACGAGAGACGGGTGCTCCTCACTAAATATCGTCACGAAGCAAGTCAGTCGTCCTCACAGAGTCGCCATTCTCTTCTTGTCCTTTCCCCGCTACAACAAACCCCGGGCACCTCCAATGATGAGCACGGTCGGCTTACTTTAGGGTGCGCGAAAGAAAGTTCAACATCAATGCGGGGGGCCTTGGAAGCCGGCAGGTTTTGCCTTTGCCCGACGACCCCAACTACCCCTGTAATGCAACTCCAGTCAAAGGGTGCCTCCTAGGGGCCAATTGCACCAACAGCAGCAGCAGCATCAGCAGCAGCAAGGGTGGTGGGACAGGCCCATTCCACCCCCTACCTGGGTTTGATTGTAGCTTTGAAAACCCAAAGGGGGGGGGGGGGGGCAGATGATTGCGCGTCTGATAAGCCAATTGTGGACAAACCACTGCGCCGTGACACAGACGTCTAACACAATTAACTGTTCAAGCGTGGCTGTAAAGATCGGATTACCGGGTGGGTGGTTGCTCGCTGGCAACACGATTTTACGGAGCCCAGGCTCGGTTAATCGGGGGGGTGGGGGTTGGGTTGATGCCACGAATGTCAAAATGAAGAGACTGAGAATGAAGAAAGAGTGAGTTTTCGCGACACGTTTCTGGGACAATTGGGGCCGGAACAATGTGCGAAATGCGAACGTGTATGATGAACTTCCACCACTGAGGCAGGCAAGCCATGGGGTTGTAGGTGAGCACCTACTACAGGGGTGAGCGCAAAGATTATTCATAGATGAAGAGGTTAAGCCAGATAAAGATGATGGAGAAGCAGTAGGTTGGGATCTCACCGTTATCGTTAATGCGTGAAACACGCAGTGGACAATTTCAAGATATTGGCACTAGAAATGTACTGCTACAGAAGGATACTGCATCTAAAACTGGACCCCAAAGAATGGCCAACGTAGAAGTAAGGAAAAGTTTGCGCATAGAAGACGACCTGATGGTGCAGGCAGTGATGAGAATGAAGCTGGCACCATTTTTACACACACGTGTAGGATGGACAACAACAGGGAAATTCAAAGTGTGTTGTTCAGAAAAATGGAAGGAACAGGAAAGAGAGGAAGACCTCACAGAGAATGGCTTGACGATGACATCATAATAGATTGGTGCCAGAAAGATGTGGCACTACTGGAGCATATTGGAACAAGACAGAGGAAAGTGGAAACCAGTGACGAAATGTGCAGTGGACACTTACAGGCTATCTGCCCATGGATCATGGTGATAATGATGATGATTTTTGTGACGTTTTTCACGCACTTGTTGATTAAACGATCATATCAGCCTTAATAAAAAAAAAACTCAACATGTTTGTCAATAACACTGTGGCCTTCAAACAAAAATATATAATTTTTAAGTGCTATGAAGGCGGGCCATTGCTCAAAATGTCACCTATTATACACTTTTTCCTTTTAATGCCACGGTGGTTTTGACGAAAATGTTGAGTTTATTTTGTTAATTGTGCTTGTGCACCACTGCTGACGAAGCAGCAGCAGCAGCAGCAGCAGCGACAGCATCTCCAAATAATTAATAGCACTCTGAAGAGATTGGCATCGCCGATAATTTTAAGCCAGCAGTGTCGTGCTTGTATCCCGCTCCCGGGGTGAGTCGTACGCAAAAAATTTACCGGGGCCATCTGAACCGTGCGTGACGACTACTCGCGTGGCTGCTGACTCGGCAGCTGACTCGGATCGCGCCTGTGTCGCCGCGCGTGTCGCCGTTGCTCTGCGTGCAGCAACAAGGTGCCGGTGATCGCGGCGGGTGTGGTGAGCGGCCTCTTCGCCGTCTTCCTGCTGCTGCTGGCGCTCTTCATCTACAAGCGACACCAGAACGCGCTGCGCAAGCGCACGCTGCGCAAGTACGTCGAGAACGAGGTGAGCGGAGCCGTCTCATGTCGCGCCCGTCGTCCCCGCCGGCTGATCGACGTTTTTTTTTTGTTATTCCACTCGTGCCATGTGATTTCACGTATCCGCAAAAGAAAATAGCAGACGGTAGGAGTTGTTAAACCCGCGGGAATTGGTAGTTATTTTTCGAACGCATCCTGTGCTTTACGAACACCCTTCGACCGCGCTTCAAACACGTGCTGTGTAGTGGGAAATTAGATGAATTGGCCATGCGATATCTACTTACCCGTGAAGAAATAATCGAAAAGAGGATGTAACTTATCGTGGATAAGCACGGATAATATCAAATCTAGGGCCACAGATAATAGGAGTTTCGGGGATCATACAGCCGCAGTGGATAAAAGGAATCACGGATAATTGGGTCGTTAATATAAGGAGTTTTATTATTTGTGGGTCAGACCAATTGGGGCTTTTGATTGGGTGGCTCTGTCCAGGGTAGGGCATTAAGCCGTGGTGCCGTGACACCCTGTTGAGATGCTGCCCTGTTCTAAGCATCGGCTGCTGTCTGTCGAGTAAACACAGGCACGACCCCCCTCTCTCCAGAGGAATTCTGTGTAATTGTGATCATGAATTGGGCAGAGCGAGTTTTTGTGCAAAGTTTACAGTGCCCAGCCCAAGGGGCACGAGGAGCGGTGATGCAGGCAGTGGGGTAAAATTTCGCAAAACAAATTTGCAGTTAAAATGAAACATTGTGCAGTCTCCTGGTGAGTAAAATAAAAGTGCATCTGGAAATATGTTATTCCTGTTCAAGGAGTGACTGACATCACGAGGTCGCAACTTGTCATCACTTCCTCTTTTGCCAGATCCTGTAACTCTTATCCCTGTCCGCCCAGGTCTGCTATGGCAGTCCATCACCTCGCTAACTGGGGGTCTTCACTACGACCACTGACCTCTGGTTCATTGGGTCTACAGCGCTGCCTTATTACATTCTATTCCAATATTACCATGAGGTTGTTAGCATTCTCCTAGCACCTATTCTCAATGGCCAGAAATTACAATTTCAGAGAAACTGGATTCTCAACTTGTTTATGACTTATTCTTGGGTCTTTTTTTAAGACTTATGTATTCAGGTATGACTGAGCAAATACTCTGTCATTAGGCCATAAAGGCTACGCATCATTCTCTTTAGGAATCATTATGGGATACTGACTCTGAAATTCCCTGGAACAGCGGTGTACTACACGTAGAGACAACGGGCTTTAGTACCTCCTTGTGTACTAATATGTGACAAGGCAACTGAGGCTGGGTTACGGATACACTGCTCCCTTCAATAGGGACCATGTTCCAGCAGTAGTTCAGGTCCGGTTCACGAGAAAATAATCGCACAACGCGTATTCGTGTCCGAGGTTGCATTTCGTGTAAGTGAGCACACAGTTTCGCTGTCTGCCGTCTGTTCCACGATGTGTACCTTTTTTTGCTGTGTCAAATTAACGAGGCTGCCGCTGCTGCTCCTTTTGTATCGGTCACAGCTGGTGCAGCCGCTGACGCCAAGTGGAGCGCAGCCGAACCAAGCGCAGTTGAGAATCCTCAAGGAAACGGAGCTCAAAAAGGGGAAGGTCCTCGGCTCTGGGGCCTTTGGAACTGTCTACAAAGTGAGTGCAGATACAGCGGCAACATCCGGACGTCTCTTTTATGCAGCTTGTAACATACCGGGCACTCTACTGTCATTGGCAGCCCATTCATTCTCAGCTAAATGCTTATGTATGTATGTTGAACTTATTTCGCACTGTACGTAGCCAACCGTGCTAATAGGAGGTGCCCGAACTCCTCAGCGTTGCCACCTCTGTCTGGGTTTGACCCAGCCAGTCTGGGAATTCTCATGTGTTTGCGCGGCAGGCGTTGATTTGTACCGTCTGGTGGTGTTTTGTTGAAATGCATTTCAGTATACTTGACAGTTTTGATAGACCTAGGTTGATTGGGAAATATGTCTGAGTTTGGTATGCAGTGAAAAGTGTAACAACCCTACATCACCTGCCATATTTTTCTGACCCGAAGGAGATGATGGGCGGGTGGGCTGTTGGACGGTGGCAACCATGACCAATGCATATTCTTAGCTCTTTTGGTAAAGTCACGTTGAAGGGAAACAATAAAATAATAAAATATATAGGTGCTTTTTATTGTTTTTCATATATTTTATTATTTTATTGTTTCCCTTCAACGTGACTTTACCGAAAGAGCTAAGAATATGAATTACTGCAGTCACGAAAGCTTTAAATCAAAATTCATGACCAATGCAGTTCACCGTTGGTGGGAGTCTCGACCATGTGGAAGTGTTAAAGTGTTTGTGGATCATAGCAAAAGCTATAATTTGCAAAATGAATTGACTTCATGAATTAGTTTATTATTGACAAAAAGCATGTTGTAAAATGTCCGTCAGTCTGTGTGTGAGTGTACATATCTGTGCGGTTAGCGCGCTGCGCTACGAACCCAGGGTCCTGAGTTTGATTCCCGCTCACGGCCAATACCAGTGGCGATTATTTTAACCGGTCCTGGGTCTCCCCTAGATCAACTCAGCCTCAAATGAGTGCCTGGTGCGGTGTGTAAACATCGCCACTAGGAAGATAAAGGCAGGCAGGTATGGTGCTGGCCACTGACGCCTTCGTGTGCCGTGCCAGTCTTCATAGGTGCTCGCTAACAGCACTTTCCCCAACAGTCTGTTAAGGCTATACGGGGGATCTTTGTCTTTGATAGCCACACACAGACAGAGTGGTACTGCAGTGGCTAGCGCACTGCGCTACGAATCCATCGTCCTGAGTTCCATTCCCACTTACGGCCAATTACTGGCGAATATTTGAACTGATCCTGGTCTCCCCTAGGTCGACTCAGCCTTAAATCAGTACCTGGTGCGGATGCGTAAATGTCATGGTTGGAGAAACAACCATGAGGGATAATTATCACGAAACTAAAATGTGGCGCTTGGAATGCTTGCTTGTGTATCGTGTTGGCGAGCCTGCCGTGCCATGGTAACCCCGTGTCTTTGTTGAACTTCTTTGGCACCGTATGTAGCCAAGAAAGGACAGAAAACTAAATGCAAAAAGCAGTTCTAACGAAATACGTTTTTAACCTAGATTTAAAAGTGCATTGCTCCATTTGGCTTCCTAATATCGGAAGGGAGAGCGTTCCAGACAGCCGCAGAAACCGTCCTTGTTCGATGGCCAGCCAAAAAGCCGCCGCTGTGAGGATGAGCAGAGTTTTGCTTCCGCTGCAGGGAATCTGGGTCCCCGAGGGGGAGTCTGTGAAGATCGCCGTGGCCGTGAAGGTGCTGAGGGACTCTGCCTCCTCGAAAGCCAACAAGGACATTCTTGATGTACGTATTTAACGCAATAAAGTACACACGTGTGTGTATATATTTTAAACGAGCACCAAACGTTTTAAGTACTATTGATGATGGAGTTGTCTCCATTAACATGCTTGTTTTGAGTAATGTAATAGTCTAAAAGGCACCGATGCTGGGAAAAAAACCCGTCACTCTTGATATTTGACTGTGGGTTCATTTGAGGTTTATTGTCGGCATGATCGTGTACAGTGTTGCGATAGAGTTCATTTGAACGGCGTTTCGCTAAGATTTGAACTCGGATGCACGCATATGTTACCCAGTGGGTGGCAGGGCAGTCAGTGCTAATACTCGTGCCACACAGCAAGAAGGGGCTGGGTTTGATTCCCGACTGAGGCGGCTTTCTGCGTGGGCTTTGCATGTTTTCTCGCCATTCTGCATGGGTTTCCTCTGTGATCTCCTTTGCCCTCCTATCGTAACTGGCATTGGACAAACATACCAATGCTGAAAAATTACCAGCAATTTAGTCAATTAGGATCACACGTCAACATTATCATCAACTACAAACCATTTGCAGGACACTCCTGAAAGTAGAACAGTCTTGAGACTCAATGAGGCTTTCCTGGGTAATAAGCCAGCATAGCAGTGCTCACACACTGAGCCCCAATGTCTCATCCAGTGGCAATGGAGCAAAGAGGACACCGCTCGTGGTTGTGGTCATGAGTCTGAGAGCCCAGCTCGGGGTTGACCAAGTTTGTCATCCCTCCAGAATCCACCAAACGGTTCCTGAACTACGTTTTTGCGGTTGTCCTTACGGATAGGCTGGCCCCTGTCACGGGAATGTGGAATTTATACCGAAGGCTAAGGGCTGCCGATGGAGATGAGCATGGCGGCACTCTGCTCACACCCAGCGGTCACCGCATCCCGAGCCACGCGGTGTGGGATACCGGGTGTGGGGAGCAATTGGGCATGTGCCGAATCACACGCACACAGATCAAAGAGTTTCTGCTTTGCCACAAGCGGCTGAGTGGTGCTGTGGTTAACACAAACATGACTTGTAAGTTCAAAACCTGGTGAATGAGTGTTGATTACTTAGCCCGTTGCTCATTTGAGAATGGGGACTGATTGTGCAGGTGTTTGTGTTTGCTCATCACACGTTTCAGAATTCTGAATCGGCTGTGACTTCACAGGGGCCACATTTTTTCACCACAAAGCCTCTCCACCCCAAAGCGATGGAGCGCAGGGAGACAACAGGGAACAATTTAAACCAGATTGACCAAGGATTTTTATGTTGGCATGTCCAACAGAAAAATGCTGTCCAGTTCATATGCCATACTTAATGCACCTTTCATCTTCAGTGTGCTGCTCAAATGGAATGTAGTAAAAATATATTTGCTCTTAAATTGAACAAAATGCATTTTTTACTCCAAAGGCATGACTTGTTATGTAATTATCATGTCCATAAACGTTGCCTACCTAATAGTCCAGATACCAACAATGCATCAAAATTTGCGGACCTTATCACATTCAATTAGACTGAAATGAATGTTTTGCAATTGCGATGGTCAGGTTCTGGTCAAGGCTTAAAATGTGGAAAAGTTACATTGCCTGCATTGCAGAGAGCGCTACTGGCTTCTGCTTTTTCATTTTCAGTATCCTGGGTAAAGCTTACCCATACGGAATGGTGCCCTCAACTAAGAGAAATTTCCATGACCGAATGTGGGACGTTGCACCTCCCGTTGCCCTTGGCTGTCCTCATTTCAACGTGGACAATGCACATATTGAACATTTTTCAAGTGGTTGCCTGGCGGCGGCTTTGCACCACTGTAATCCAGCTGTGTGGAGATCGCAAGGGTTGGTGGATCACACGCATGTTGTGAACTCCCTTCACGTGGGTGTCGAGGAGGAGCCATATCCTATCTTCCCATGGGATAGAGTGTTGCCCCCTTGCACACACATGGGTTTTCTCCAGGTGCTTTGGTGTCCAAAAAACAAAGATCCCCCCCGTATAAGCCTGAGCAGACTATTGGGGCAAGTGCTGTTAGCGAGCACCTATGAAGGCCGGCACAGCACACGAGGGGGTGGGTGGCCAACACCACGCCAGGCCGCCTTTGTCTCCCTAGTGGTGATGTTAACACACCACACCAGATACTCATTTGAGGCTGAGTCGATCGAGGAGAGGCCCAGGACCGGTTGAGATAATCATCACCGGTGTTGGCCATGAGTGGGAAATTAATTCGGGTTGCCGGGTTCGTATCACATTGCGCTAACCGCTACACTACCGCTTTCCCAAATAAACCCTCAATAAGTGGCCAATAGCACCTTAATATACGTAGGATTGCAGAGCTTGCTGGGGGCGTCTGTGGTTCCTCCCCGTGCCTCGGAGTCGTTCTCCCTCTTCGAGCGCGAGCGAATACCGTGCCGCATGTTGCAAGTTGGAATGATTATTTGTGATAGTTGCCAGTCTGGGCCGCTGCCCTGCGTTTTTCCAGCATGGCACACGGGGTCCCCAGCGTCCCTTAAGTGCCGCAGTTCGACTGGGTGCGATGCGCATTGCGTGCTGGAGTCGGCACGCGGCTGGCGCGTGCCGCGTGCCGACGCGAGCCCTGCTAAGTGAGCAGCCCTGCAGGGACCGGCGCCAGCATCGACGCTAATGGAATCAACTCCTGCAAAGAGCAAATGTAGACCGCCACCCCGGCCAACTATGTATCGTATTGTTTTAAAAGTTTAATCCCGTTAATATTTTACTTCCACTCTGGAACGTGTTTCTTTCAAATTGACTGTCAATAGTTATTCTTTATACCTGGCCAAGCCTGCACTACGTTCACAAGCCAAGCCAGCGTACCGTGTGTTCAACAATCACGCTCCACGTCATGGGAGGCCAAGCGCAGTACCGTACACATAATAACAATCCCAAGCCAAGAATTTTAATCATCATAATAATTATAATGTCCGAGCATTTGTCAATCCACTGCTAGATGAAGGGCTGCCCATGCTGGGGTTGGCGAAGGGGAGGTTCAGTTATATTTCAGTTATATCCAACTCTACCCACTGGCTTCATTGCACAGGGTACTTAAAATTGCGCCACCACCATTGCCCTCGAAATGCTGACGATGTTTACGAATCAACATTTTTTTCTCACAGTAAGCTTGCACTCGATGAACGTCATATTACTTAACGCTAACCACGATTCGCATTTCATTCGCCATTAACTTTCCGTTGTTTTTAGCAAGTTGCATGTGGAATGAACGTTAATTGACTCAACGTGAAAATCGCGCACAGCAGTGTGGCACCGTCAGACGTTATTATAGCTCCTGCGGTTCTAGATTTGAAGTTCCCTCGTGAGCCCGGCCAGGGGTCCCCCACCCCGCGCGACCGTGTAAACATCCCGCAAAACCCTGCAAATCCCAGAGGTGGGCCATGCCACACGCCGCCAACGAAATTCCACCCCCCCCCCAACCCCCACTCCGCTCGGCGGTCGGCTCGCGTGGCTTCGCCCCGCGCGGTGCCCGTTCTGCTCGTCCAAAAACGCCGGGGGACGTTTTGAGTGGCGTGTGTGTGTGTGGTGAGGCGGCATCGGGAGATTCGCTTCAGAAAAAAAAGGGTTAAAAGGAAGGTAACCTATTTCCACCACGGGTTTAATGCACCGAAGAATAGAGCGTGTGGTGGTGGTGGTGGTGCTGCTGCTGCTGCTGCTCGTCCTTCTTGCCACGTTCAGCACGCAAACTTTATTTGTGTCGTGGCACTCGCTCACGGCAGATAGTTGTACCTTATTTATTTAATCAGGAATGGGCCAAATAAGCTGTCTGACTATATTTCACAGGCGTCCTGCGCGTGTCGCGCATTTGTAATCTTATTCACGGGGGAACCACGGTGCCGTTCCTCCAAGGGAATAGAAAGAGGTCTCTACAGCGGAAATGCGTAGAGTGACCACCCAGGGATAACATGCGGGGGTCATGTGCACTATGTGGCCCGTGGTACCTGAGCCCAATCGCGGCGTCGTCCATGTTCAGCACCGACTGCCATTACCGCCGGTCGACACTCTGCAGCTGCACCACCCTTCAGAAACTCAGCGGCAGGTGCCGATACGGTTCGGCCGTTCGCTTGATTCATCAAAGCAAAATGGAAATAAATTGTTCCGTCACTTTACGTTCCAGAAAAAAAAAAAGCCCCAGTCTGGACTAATAAATAACCAGCGGGTTGTTTCTGTGTTGTTGCGGTCAACGGTTAAAGCAGAGACATTGCATCGTAGCAGGGCGGAAACTTCTAGGAGGAGGGATGCCAAGGTGGGAGTATGCGTTAGAGTGGTGCAGCCCCCTCTTTAAACAACATTTCGCAATGGAGGAGTAGGCATTCCCCCCTGCGCTCCCCCTGACGAGTACCATCCATGGGGAAAAAACACTTGTTCCTCCCGTTGTGCCCCCGTCACTTGAATCAATGGAAGTTTCAAAGTAAGAAACGCTAAATCATTCCGAGGGCGTCTCGGGGCGCTGGAAAATCCGGGGCTTCTTCGGGTCTCGCTCCACACAGCGGTTGAGCCTGAGGCCGCTGCTCTCGAGGTCGTCGTCTGGTAAAGCGTTTCCACGACCATGACGTTCTGAAATGACGACGTTCTGAAATGATGACGTTCTGAAATGATGACGTTCTGAAATGATGACGTTCTGAAATGACGACGTTCTGAAATGACGACATTCCGAAGCGACGACGTTCTGAAATGATGACGTTCTGAAATGACGACGTTCTGAAATGACGACGTTCTGAAATGACGACGTTCTGAAATGATGACGTTCTGAAATGATGACGTTCTGAAGCAACGACGTTCTGAAATGATGACGTTCTGAAATGACGACGTTCTGAAATGATGACGTTCTGAAATGACGACGTTCTGAAATGATGACGTTCTGAAATGACGACGTTCTGAAATGATGACGTTCTGAAATGACGACGTTCCGAAGCGACGACGTTCCACGATGACGTTTCGTAACGACGACGTTCTAAAACTACAATGTTCTGACGTTTGCACGACGTTCCACGACAACTAGGTCCTGCGATGGCGATGTTCCGCGATGGCGACATCCCAAAATGACATCATCACGAAACGACGACGATGTTCCGAAACAACGTTCCACAACAACGACGACATTCCACTACAACGACGACGTTCCACAACAACGACGATGACGTTCCACTACAACGACGACGTTCCACAACAACAACGATGACGTTCCACTACAACGATGACGTTCCACAACAACAACGATGACGTTCCACTACAACGATGACGTTCCACAACGACGACGACGACGTTCCACTACAACGACGACGTTCCACAATGACGACGACGTTCCACAACAACGATGACGTTCCACAACAACGATGACGTCCCACAACAACAATGACGTTCCACAACAACAACGACGCCGTTCCACAACAACGATGACGTCCCACAACAACAATGACGACATCCACAACAACGACGCCGTTCCACAACAACGACGACGTTCCGCGCGCTCGCTCGACCGCACGCTTCCGCCCGCGTTTTCGGCGGCCAAGGCGCCTCGAGCGCCATCGTCATCGGGGGGCCCTTGGCGATGGTCGCGCGGTAATCTCCGTGCACGTGGCAGGAGGCGTACCTGATGGCGAGCGTGGACCACCCCCACCTGGTGCGGCTGCTGGGCATCTGCATGAGCTCGACGACGCAGCTCGTGACGCAGCTCATGCCGCACGGCTGCCTGCTGGAGTACGTGCGCGAGCACCGTGGCCGCGTCGGCTCACAGCTCATCCTCAACTGGTGCGTGCAGATCGCCAAGGTGAGTGGCCACGCTGGGAAACGCGACCGTGGAGGGAGGGAGGGAGAGAGAGAGAGAGAGAGGAGTCGGCGCACCGAACCGCGGAGCGCGTTGCGAACCGCCACCGCCTTGTGCAAATTCAGCGGAGGCCGCAGCAGTGGCGACAATTGGTTTAGCGTCACCTGAAGCAGTTCTGTGGCTTTCGTGCTCGGACAATGGACGCCGTAGTCGCTGTTCATTGTGTCACGCTTCAGAATCCAAGGCCCTTGCCGAGCTACGGGCACAAAAGGGCTCGAAATTCCAAGCCGCAAACAGCACTTTTGAAGAGGTGTAATAGAATGTAAGCATTCGTTTCTTGAATTGAACAAAGCGATGAGAGTAAAAATAAGCCTGCAAAGTGGAGCAGTGTGAGGAAAGAAGCTGAATGGGTGAGTGGGTGAGTGAGTTGGTGAGCTCAAAAGGTCTACACGTATGGGTTCACGAACCCATTCCCTGGATTTGTAGGTGAACGTTACGTCTCGCTCACATAGAAACCCAGGGAATGGGTTCGTGAACCCATAGGTGTGGACCTTTTGAGCATTTGTATGTATGTATATTTAGCTTCTTTCGCACCGTACGTAGTCAACCGTGCTCATTGGAGGTGCAGGGGAAGGACAAAAAACTAAACACATAAAGCAGTTCTAAAGACATGAGATTTCAATCAAGGTCTAAAATGCATAGCTCCAGTGGCTTCCCAATATCGGGAGGAAGAGCGTTCCAGGCGGCCATAGAAGTGCATCGGAAAGCACGCGATACGGTGACCGTTTTTGTTCGATGGTTAGCCAAAAGTGAAAACATTTCAGTACCCAAGAGACCAGGATAGCCTCATTAGCAAGAGTGACCTGAGACTCGTAGCAAATACCTGGAAAAAAATAAATGGCATTGCTATTACACTATTATTATTATGAATGAGCAACATAGGACATGTTGCTCATTTAAGAACCCCATAGACGAATCTTACGTTTGCAAAATAACAAAAACCCCATCAATCCATAGCGAATAAAAAACATCGTTTACAAAATAAATTGCGTTTATGTCATAATGCAAGTGAGATCCAAGCCCTTCAAATGGTCTGCTTTGTCAAATTAGAAATACAGCATCAGCCGAGTTGTCTGTGCAAGTGCACAAACAGCGGTTTACACACCTGTGCGTGATCGCGCGTGGCAGCGAATGCACTTTGAAGGCATGTGAGCGCGAGAGTGGTTGCACGCAAAAAGGGGAGTCGATCATGAGCTCGTGCGGAGGATCATGGTCGGGTCAAACATTGAACCCATCGTGTTCAGCTTCACGTGCGTAGTGTGAAGTTTGCGTCTCCAGTCGTTCCCAGTAGTTCATCTCCACTGCTTGTTACAGTGACGATGTCAGACGCAAATCTGACATGGTTAACGACCTCTGCGTTTATGTTCGTGCCTTGTTTTAATCTCGTCCGTCTTGTGGTGCCGCTGCGAACGCCGCCCCGAATAACTTTGGCGAGCGCGAATCTCTTTCAAAGCATCGACGACGCAAAACATTGGCACGACCGCGACGTGAATCGCTTCGGCATTAACGCCGCGAGCTCGTTACATCCTCACGTTTTGTGGGTACCCCCCCCCCCTCCCGCCACCTGCCGCCACTGTGCCCCCCAGGGTCTCATGTACCTGGAGGAGAGGCGGCTGGTGCATCGCGACCTGGCCGCGCGCAATGTGCTCGTCAAGGCCCCCAACCACGTGAAGATCACCGACTTTGGGTTGGCGCGCCTCCTCGATGTCAACGAGCAGGAGTACCAGGCCGAGGGGGGCAAGGTGCGTGCCCCCCACACGTCGCCGTCATTGCCGTCGCTCCCCGCGCAGCACCGCACACTGCCCCCCCCCCCCCCCCCCCCATTGCTAATGTGCAGTGCCGCAGTGCGACAATCGGCGGCAGGGAATTTCTTCTCGAAGAAAATCCCGCACAGTGTCAAGAGCTGAATAAACGATGTGTTTAGATTACGTAACTATGTACAACCATTGTTGATCTCCTGATGCTTTTTTTTTACTTATAAAGTTCTTACAATTGTGATCCTCGAAATTTGTTTGATTAATTAATTTAGAGCACCAGATATGCACGAAAAATCTATAAATATGCTTCTCAATGTTATATTGTGAGTGGACATCAGCCCACGTAGCCACAGAGCCATGTGACAGCCTCCTTCTCCATCACGTGCAGGTCATGTGCTGAAAGGATATTATAATTATAATAATGACTTGTTTACCCAGGAAGCCATGCCGGGTCCAAGGACTTTTTTTTTCATTTGGGCCCTGCATTGTTTTTCTTTTATATTAAGATGTTTTCAGCCACTTAATGAGCGTTTCTGCATGTGGGAAGAAACTGGAGCACCCGGTGAAAACATAAACGTGCGAGGGGGCAATGCTCTATCCCTTACAGAAGAGACGGACCATGTTTGTCTCCACTTGCTGTACCGCCTTCTGGCGAGCCATGGCACGGCACCTCCTCGACGTCCATTGTGCGCCCATGAATATCAAATGTTAAATCGTGCTTTGTGTTGCTCTTTCCAGATGCCAATAAAGTGGATGGCTCTCGAATCTATACAGTACAGAAAATTTACACACCAGAGCGACGTGTGGAGCTATGGTACGTACCCGTAAGCCACCTTGACGTAATAATTTACTGCCCAATCCATTGCTGGATGAAGGCCTCCCCCACACCATGTTGGCCATGAGAGTTGTTTTGACCGAACTTTACCATGCGGCTCAGCACGGGTTGGTAAAGTGGATGCCCAGAACCAGGAATCGAACCCGGGTCGCCGGATATATCGTGCTGCGTGTGCTTCAGTGCTACCCCACCTTGACATATAAATAGCGCAAGTGAAACTCATACCAGGTCATTGCTTTTAATGCCATTTCCAATGAGATAATGTCATTTCAATTACTCAACTAAGCTTTTTGATTTTACCACGTAAAGCCCACTGATTTTAAACCCTTATGTCATAACCATTCTTCATAGTGGATGTCATGTTCCCTGACGTCATTCGCAAGAGTAGGCCGTTGTGAGCCGGCGTCAGGGTACAATTGTTCCCAAATCGAAAATGACCAATGAATTACTGAATTGGGATTACACACACAGCAGCAACCATCGCCCCCCTACTGGCAGACTAATGCCCCAGGCCACCCTTGCATATAAGACGACTATCCCGGTCTCAGCTGGTTAAAAAAATTAACTTGAAACGTTTTTCCCGCTGTTGGTCACATGACTATGGTGGCCCTCGGTATTCAAAAGCTATAATTGGCATTAGTCCGGCGAAATATGAAGAGTGAAAGATAGCTGGTGTTTTGGCTGAATTTGAAGTAAAAGCGAATATTCGGTGCACCTCCAGCATTAACGAATCCATGCTTACGAACTGTGTTTTTAACATTGCTCGTAACTAGTTGTCGATATATATATTTCTTAGTTGCAATATGATCGGTTGGTCCTCCGTGCCCATCCTATTCTACGGTCGGCACTGCATCAGAATCGAGTTGACGATGACGACGACAACGGTGGTTTCTCGTGTCACAGGCGTGACCGTGTGGGAGCTCATGACGTTCGGAGGCAAGCCGTACGATGGGATCTCTGCGCGGGACATCCCCGGGCTCCTGGAGAAGGGGGAGCGGCTCCCCCAGCCCCCGGTGTGCACCATCGACGTCTACATGATCATGGTGAAATGTACGTCGCAGCCCGTGGCCCGCTCCACCGCCCCCCTTCACCCCACCACTACGAGCAGCAGGGTACAGCGCGATGGAAGCCAACTCAGCGTGCCCGCGCTGGCGATTTGCTGTAACCGGAAACTTACTCGTGACGTCGACCCGATGGTAACGCGTGACACGGCCCAGGCTCGTGGGGCCCCCTGATTACGGACGGTGCCGTGAGGTCAGCGTGTAACGTGAAGCTAACCTGCAACCCACCTTGAGTGAGGCTGGTCGCGGCGCTACGTGTTAACGAGCGCTGGCACGATGGGCCTGGCTGTTCTAGGACTGACCCACGAGCGGCAACAACAAGGACCTGAGTTCCAATCCTCGCGTCGCATGGGCCGCTTGGCTTCATGAACCCAGCAACCCCCCCCAATCCTTCCCCGTCTTTACCCTTAATAAGATGAATAATTACTTGACTTTGGTATCTGCACCATTGTTATAGCACAAGGCTATCACAGAGGCACTGTGTTTCGCAGATGAGCACGTCTAGCCAGTTGGGGACGATGTTGCTACATTGAAAACGAATGTTTTTAGAGCTGCTTTTTGTGTCTAGTTTGTTGTCCGTCACCCGCACCTCCGGTAAGCGCGGTTGGTTATGTACGGTGCGAAATAAGTTCAGCATACAAACGGTATATATACTTTCCACTCACGTGATTCATTCCTCAAGATTGGCTCTGGCACCCCAAAGGACGGAGCTGGTGATGCGAATTGCATGCAAGAGAGGACACAGTTGCTCATGGTTATAATGGTGACCATATGAAATTATATCAAGCGCATGTGCACAGAGCCATGGACAAATGGTTGTCGGCACAGAAGAGATAAAGGATGGCAGATGGTCACGTTTTAAGTGTGGCATTGAGTTAGGCATGGACGCCATGGTGGCGAGATGTTAACTACCTTGCCTGGTATGCAGGAGGTTGTGGGTACGCTCCCGACCCTGACGCCTGCTGCTGTATATTTGGAGTTTGCGTGTCTCTCTCTCATCATCATCATCATCACGGTGGCTAGGAGATGTTGACTACCTCGCATGGTATGCAGGAGGTCGTGGGTACGCTCCCGACCCTGATGCCTGCTGCTGTATATTTGGAGTTTGCGTGTCTCTCTCTCATCATCATCATCACGGTGGCTAGGAGATGTTGACTACCTCGCCTGGTATGCAGGAGGTCGTGGGTACGCTCCCGACCCTGACGCCTGCTGCTGTATATTTGGAGTTTGCGTCTCTCTCTCCCCGTGGTCACGTGGATTTTTCTCTGGGTTCTCCAGTTTTTCCCTTAACATTTAGAAGGGATAATAAATACCAAATGCATTTATTTAACGTTTACAATCCTGATCCTCCGCGTCAGATAGCTTCTCGGTTGAGGGCGTGATCGCAATGCTGCCTGCTGGATATACCACTGCAATATGCGCACTTGCTGAGTATCCATATACTTTATTTTTTGCTGCTCTGTCAATCATCGCTGTTTGTTACACATTTGTGTCATGCATTTGTTTGACATTCTTCAGCCCTTTGGAGTGCGAAGATATGCATTTTATATTCATTTACATTGATTGGCTGGTGGTACAAGGTATGAACCAGTTTGATGTTGTTCACAACATGTTCATATGAATGGACGGCGGGGTGACATCGTGGTAACACGTGTGCCTCACAGCAAGAATGTCCTGGGTTTGATTCCAAACTCTGCGTGGAGTTTCAATGTTCTCCCCCTGTTCTGCAGAGTGTGAGTGCGTGTGAATGTGAATGGGCGTGGTGCTTGCCTTCATAGGTGCTCACTGACAGCACTTTCAACCAAACAGACTATTAAAGCTATACGGGGGGGATCTGTTTTTTTCTTTGTGAGTGCATTTTGTATGTTCCCCCCCTCTTCAGCATGTGTTATATCAGGGTTTTCTGGTGTCCTGTCATAGCTAAAACATTAAAACGACAAAATGTAACTGGTATTGGCCAAAACATCCCAATGCTGAAACATTCCCTGTAAATTGCTCATTTGGGATTACACAGAGCAGCAACATCGCCTCCCTACCACGGGAACTTGACAGGACCTGCTGAGACTCCTCTTGGTAAACGAGCATAATAACTAATGTCTATGGAAAAAAATGTTGCCAGTATCAGTTAATGATGAAAAACAAGAATAGGCGTTACCCTCTCTGGCAAGAAAACTGTAGGTGTTATAAGCAGCTGCATTTGGAAGCTTGCCCCCTCTTTTCTCTCCACCTGAAGAAGACCGCTTGTGTTGCGATTGAAACGTCGTGGGGTCTTTTTTTCTTTAAATTTCTATTTTTGTTTTCTATCTACGTGACCTTACCCGAAATAACCAAGATTATAGGTGTTAAGATCTTCAACACCAAATAAATACATTTTGCAAGGCTTGATGCATTAACCACACGTACTTGTGGCAAAACGTGCAAACAAACATTATCTGATAATATATGCATTGGCCTGTACCAGAGACAGCCTTATTTATGGCCTTGTTTCACCAGTGTCAGACCAGAGAACGCCAAAAGGCAAACAGTAAATAAGACAATGCACATATCGGAACGCTTATAGCTCGGGTCGAGCAGTTATATCTATGGGATCTTTTTGCCAGTCTTGGTGTGCTCTGAGACTGTTTTTTTCTGATGTTTTTCTGCCTTGCCCAAGCTTGGAAATTGATGTACTTACGCAATTTTTACTTATATACTTAATGTATTAGTAATTATATATTTATTTTAGTGATTAGCTTACCTTTCCTCTACATTGCAGTGCTATTCTTTTTTCTATTTTTTTTTTACTTTTTGACCTACACCTATTGAACATTTGTGGAAAAGAGCTTTATAGCTCATCGGATTTCTCCAGGATAAATACAATTTCTGTAATCTGGTCACGGTTTCTCAATTCAGGTTGGATGATCGATGCTGAGTCCCGGCCCCGGTTTAGCGAGCTGGCTACCGACTTTTCCAAGATGGCTCGTGATCCTTCCAGATACCTGGTCATTCAGGTGATAACACACACACACATACACACACATACAACAACAACCGCCATTCGCCACTAAGTGTCGGTGACGTCACCACGACGCTTGTGCCAGGCTACACACACATACACACACATCTTGTGGTAAATCAGACTGTTGCTTCAAGCATTAATGTTCCCATTCCTTAAAATGTCGTTATCGCTACCGCCGCTGCTGCTACTGTTGCTGCTGTTGCTATAGGGAGATGAGCCTATGGCTTTGCCAAGCCCCACGGACAGCAAATTCTACAAGAGCTTCCTGCAGGATAGCAACGAGGAGCTGGGAGTCGTCTCTATGCATGAGGAGACCTTCCTGAACTCCTCCACGCGCCCGTTCCACCTTATGCCTCCGCCTTCGGGCCGACGGCATGACACCGCCACACTGGTGAGCAGGATGGCTCCCAGTTTCACCCACGCTGATGGGGCCTGGGAAAGCTCTGATGTGGCAACGCCAGCTCTTCTCCGTTGACAAATTAATCACAGTCGTGATTGGTGGCTTTTTTTTTACCGAGCATCTAATGCGGTAAATGCCTCATTTGTATTAGTGTTGCAATATGCATTGAGGGATATTGACGTTGTTGTTGATGTGCTCACGCGCCACCTATCTCCCTTTGCAAAGCAGCCTAGAGCTATTATATGATATATATCATGTATTTCTTCCTGCCTCAGCAGTCCGCCTGCTGTATTTTTTCACCTGAAGACGATTTTTTTTATTATTTTATTATTTTTCTATCTACGTCACTTTACCGAAAGACCCAAAGAGTATGAATTCCTGCAGTCACGATAGCTTTAAGTCAAGCATGAAGCTGGCTAAATTGGACCATCCATGTAACGAATCAATTAATACTCAGACTCAGGTCAATCTTACAGCTCTGTTTAATGCAAGACCTACAGCTCCAAAATGACTTTGCGACTGGTAGGGAGCAAACAGCAGTCACTGAAATCATCAGAAAATCACGTTAAAATAACACAAAAAACTCAACACGTTCATCAATTAATAACACTGTGATCTTAAAATGAAAAATAGGCGATGTTTCGGGCAATGGCCCTTCTGCAGAGCACAGAGAGAGGCCAGCGAGGAAGGTCACTCTAGCACCACTCTGGCCGATATACAAGGGCCATTGGCTGAAAGATGACCCGTTTTATTTATTCATTTTACGTCCACATTTTTATCAAGCAATGTGTTGAGATATTTTTTTTGTCATTTGGTGCTTGTGCACGACTGCCAACGCATTATCAACAAATTATGTTTAATGTTTTTATATGATCTAAAATTAAAACGTTCAAACTGTAGATATAGAATTTGAACTGGGAAGAGCCTGTCATAGCAGCCTGCTTATGAAATAATGACACTAAAATTGCGGGGTCTTTTTCACGAGATAGTGCAAGCTGTCTTTTTTTGCCTTTTGGTGTAAATACAAGAGTGTTTGAATAAATACAGCAGCAGAAACATTTCCCTGCCCACCCAAATGGTTTCCGCCCACAAGTAAACACTCGTGAATTTCCCAATAACAATTTCGTATCTCATCCTGCCTAATGGCCATCCGAGCATAGATGACACGAAATTTCCTCTCCCTTAATCCATCTAAAACCACCGTGCTCTACTTCCCCACCTCCTGCTCTCCTCCACCTTCTCCTCCCCCCTCCATATCTTCCCCACGCTCAGTCCAACTTCGATCGCTTCCGTACGAATTCTTGGCGTCACCTTTGAATCCTCATTTTCCTTCACTTCCGACATCGCCAACACCAATCGCACGTTGCCGCTTCCATATTTTAAATATCAGGAAAATTCACCATCACCGCTGCTAAACGTCTTGTGCACTCCATAGGTTTCACTCGTCTGGATTATTGCAACTCGCTCCTAGTCGGTCTTCCTGCTACTCCCTTGCCCCTCTACAACAAATAAAAAAAACTCAGCTGCATGCACCATCCTTAACCTCCCATTCCACCGCTCATTGCTCCCCACTCCTTCAACAATTTCACTGGCTTCCTATCGATCACCGCTGCCTCTTTAAATTGCTCACCTTAGTTTTCAAAGCTTTCATTTCCTTATATGTCCCATCACATCCGCTCCGGTCACAAGCTGCCTATCTTCTTGCTGTCCCTCCTCCACCCTGTGCCCAATCTCGCTTTTGCTCCTTCTCTCAGCATGCCCCCTTACACTGGAACAAACTCCCTCTCCACATCCGACTCTGCCCCTCGCTTTCCGCTTTTCGTACTGCCCTCAGGTCCTGTCTCTTTTCTCTACTCGCCTCTTCCCTTCCTCTCCCGCCACCCCTACCAGCACCACCTAACACCCCTAACGCCCCCACCGCCGCAGCCTCCACCTCGCTCTCTCCACTCTTTGCCACTACCCAATCCCCATCCCTTATCTTGCCATTTTGTACCGTAGTCGGTAAGCATTGTGAAGCGCCTTGTTGAAAGGTGCTTTATAGATCCAATACAGAATATAGAATATATAAAGGACCGGCAGAGCTTGTGGTGGGGTGGCTGGGGGGGAATTTGGTACCGGCTCACGGCGTGCCCTCCTTTTCTTCTCCTGGCGAGTCAGGGTATGGCTCCTTGACTCCCACAGGAAGGGAGTTTCACACCGTTCGTGTGATCCTCCAGTGTTGTGCTGGATTACGGGCCACGTGCATGACCACCGCCGCCCGGCTATCACAGAACGTCTCGCGTTCATCCAAGGTGATGTTTTACAAACGGCTTGTTTTTTTGCAGGGCAGCAAAGATGGGACTTCACCTCCGCCACCCTACACGCCAATGTCTGGGGTACGCGCTTACACCGAACCCTTTTCCAAGTCCTCAAAACGCATCATTTTCCAATTTCGAGTGCGGCGCAGATTATTATCTGCGTCGCGTACCGCAAGCAAATATTTGGACATTTTCCATAGAATCCGGAACACATTGTGCCCTTGATGCAAACCACATTCTGTGTTTTTTTTTTATTGAAACCCTTTTAAACGATGCGTTCCCTCATACATTCATCGCGTTCTATCCAATTCACGTGATGAAAACAACACGCGGCGTTATCGGAGAACTGTATTCAGGTTACACTCAGTTTAACACGTAGGCTTTCGCGACCAATGTGATCCATTATTATCCAGGTTAAATCTGCAGGATGAGGATATCGTGAGTTCGGCAGTAGGAACCATGGAGCATGAAGGTCTTGGAGTGGAAGAGTGCAGGTGTGCATTATTAATGCTCACATTAGTTCAGTGGAAACTTCTCAGGGGAAATGCAAGCACTGGCAGGTACACAAGCTGCGCGGTGTTTTACAACACGAGAAAATGCCCGCGTTTAAACGACGAACGTCAGCCTTTCCCCCGCGCGACATTGCTCACGATGCAGCGGCAGCGTTAGCGTCTGGCACCACCAGGAGGTGGAGATTGTTTTGCCAGAAACGCGCACAAATACACGCGTGGAGAGACGCATATTGAAACCACCAAGTTGAACTCGGAAAATGGTGGAATGTGGGGCATGCTGGGAAGGCTACCCGAAATTATTAAATGTCCATGCACCAATGGAGCGGCACGCAATGGGATGCGACATTCCGCTGTCAATCAACGTGCATCAAGCCCCACCACGTGGTCTGCTTATCATTACTCTTATCAGTACATTTTGTGATTAATATTCATTTCTTATTTTTATTTATATTCAATTAATTTAAGTGTTATTTTCGTTTTCTGGAAAATGAATGTGAAAAAATGCGGGTGCAAAATCATCACTATAAGGATGGATCGGAAACGTGGGAGATGGACAAATAACTTTGCCTAAGGAGCTAAAAAGTATTGCAAAGAAGCACAGAAATACATGCTTGGAATGACATTGAAAGATTGAAAGAGGAATAAGTGGATTAGAGAATATGTGCACGTTAGAAACATCAACAAAGAGTATGGGGCGCCATGGTGGCGAGATGTTAACTACCTCGCCTGGTATGGACGAGGTAGTAGGTTTGATCCCGACCTTCAGGCCTGTATATTTGGAGTTTACATGCGCTCCTCGCGGTCGCATGTATTTTTCTCTGGGTCCTCCGGTTTTTCCCTCCGCTATGCTGAGCACGCGGATTTCCACATGCTCAGTATAGTTTACCCACGTCGCTCCGCAGAGTGTTTTTGGAGCGTTTCGACTTTTTACGAAACAACCTTGGGGGGGTTGGGGGTTCTTACGAAGCGACCGTGACGTGGTGCAATCCCACAGAGCGTCGACTTCGAGCCGGATTGCGGGACGCCTGCGGCGTGCGACCGGAGCATCAAGCGCAGCCTGTCGCGCCGCTCGGAGACGTTGTCGGCGCCGGGCCCCGCGGCGGCGGCGGCGGCCTCGGCCACGGGGGCCGCGGGACGCGCCGACCCCACGGCGCTCGGCAAGTGGCCGGCGGCCCGCGGCCTGGAGCGTGGCCGCCGGGACGGCGCGGAAGACGCGGAGGGCGGCAGTCTGCGCTACAGCCGGGACCCGACGGATGCCGCCGCCTTCGCTGAGGTGGAGTCCCCCGACTGCGATGGCTACGTGTCGCCCTTGCCATGCAGCCAGGCGCCCCGCGAGACAGGTCTGCGCCCACTGCACGCGGCCGTCGTGCATCCCTTCACGTGTGGCCACGGCTCTATGCGTCAACCAATTAAAGCCCTCCCCGTACACCACCTGACTCTTGTGCGGTCACCCCTGTCATCTGTGTGAGAGGGGAAGGGATGCAGTTTGTTGTCCTTCACCCGCACCTCCGATTAGCGCGGTTGACTACATACGGTGTGAAAGAAGTTCAACATACATATCTCTCTATCTAGATCTTCTCAAGCCTCCCGTACATCACGTGACTTCTATGTGGCCACCCCTACCCTGGGTCCCTCCCCTCTCATCTATTTATCTCTCTATCGATCTAAATCCGCTCACGCCTCCCCATACACCACATGACTTCTGTGTGGCCACCCCCACTCTAAATCTCTCCGCTGCTCCCCGCCACTCTCTGTGAAAAGAGACGCTGCTCAATGCAACGACGTCGAGGGCCTCCTCTTCTTTCCTGACCCTTTGTACAGTTTTTCTGTTACTTTTCCATCCCCTTCCTCTTATTTTCCGTTCTTTCTCTTCTCTCTTCCCTATTCCTTTAATGTTTATTTTCCCGTTTATTATATCGCTTGCCTCTACTCCCCTTCCCGTCGTGCCCCATGGGTACATGTTTCATGTTTATTTTATTTTGTTGAACGAGGTAAGAACTCATGAGACCAGGATACGGTCTCATTGCTTTATGAGGCTATCTGTTTTTTATATATATTTTAGTTTTATGAAACAACAGTTATTTTAGTTAACAACAAAAATACGTGAACAAAATAAACTATTTGCAGATTGTTTCAACTTTGTTTCAAAATTGATGGAATAACCGTTTTTTGGCGTTTACTGGATGAACCCCAAAGTCATCAGAGTTAATGTCTGTGAGATCCTCATCTTTACCCTACGAGCTCCTCACCGTTTTCCTACGAGCTCCTCATCGTTTCCCTACGAACTCGTCTGTGAGATCCTCACCGTTTCCCTACGAGCTCCTCACCGTTTCCCTACGAGCACCTCGCCGTTTCTCTGCGTGCTTCTCCCATGTTGAACGGACCGCGCTTTCATTGGCAGGGGCCACACCTGGGTATGGCTTACCGAAGGCAAACTGTGTCTGCGTCTCTCGTACTGTTGGCTCCCTTAATCCTCCTCTGGAAGAATTGTTGGCCGAATAGTGAAGCTGCAGTTGTTAGCTGGAGGGAGCTAGCTCATCCTGATAACTGTCACACATGTGCCGTAACCTTTACGACGGGCTTCGCAAGATGATTTTGATCAATATTAGTAAATGTGTCTGACATTTTTAACCTTTTGAGTTCACTGGTCATGACGTCGTGCTCTCGGGCAGGGTGCACTAATTGTACCGTGCAGCCACATTTCACATGCTCCACTTGTATCCACAGCCACACGTGCTATTAAACAGCATCCACGGCCACGCGTGCTATTAAACAGCATGCACAGCCACGCGTGCTATTAAACAGCATCCACAGCCACGCATGCTATTAAATAGCATGCACATCCACGCGTGCTATTACACAGCATCCACAGCCACGCGTGAACATTCAAACAGCAATTTCAATAAATCGGTATTTGATACAATAGAGCTGCGTTGGCGTAAGAGTTAACGCACCGAACTTACAATCCAGAGGCCAATGGTTCGATGCTATCGCCTGTCGCGGCAATTTAAACATCGGAGCAAGTTTCTCAAATCTCTCCCCCCCACCCACTGCCTTTTTTCACCCAGCAGCGTAACGTCGAACACCACAGGCAGTCGATTGGCAGGTCGCGTGAGGTGAGGCAAATGGTCAACGTGGAATAGTAGACCAAATACCCTCCGAGCGTTCGCTCTGGTCGAGGCCCCTTTTGCCAGCGGCATTAGCGGCGGCGTGGGCTAGCACTAGCAGGTTTGCACCCTTCACCCGTACCCTTCACCCGTACCCTTCACCCGTACCCTTCACCCGTACCCTTGACCCGTACCCTTCACCCGTACCCTTCACCCGTACTCTTCACCCGTACCCTTCACCCGTACCCTTCACCCGTACCCTTCACCCGTACCCTTCACCCGTACGCTTCACCCGTACCCTTCACCCGTACCCTTCACCCGTACCCTTCACCCGTACCCATTACCCGTACCCTTCACCCGTACTCTTCACCCGTACCCTTCACTCGTACCCTTCACCCGTACCCTTCACCCGTAACCTTCACCCATACCCGCCTGCGCCTCTCATTGACCAATTTGTGCCTTTGCCCCCCAGAATCTTCCTGGCCTCTGCCGGCAGGGCCCCCGCCGGGCCAGCGGTTGACGCTGGGAGACGGCCCGTCGGAGTACTCCGTGCCTCCTCTGCGAGCGCCCGCTCCGCCGCCCTCCCGCGCCGTGCCCGGCAGCCCCGGGCGGGACGCCGCGGGCCACCCGGCGCCCTCGGCGCGCGAGCCGACGCCCTCCGTCGCCTTCTCCGGAGCCCGCTCGGACGTCGGCCCCGACGGCCGGGGCGACGGGGAGGCGGAAGACGGCGCAAAGGGCGACGCTTCGCCGTCGGACGGCGCCGCCGGGGGAGCGGGGGGGAACCCGGACCAAGCGGGCGCGCTCAGGGGGACGGAGTACATGGAAATGGACGGATCGCCGGACGAGAGCGCGGAGTACCTGTCGCCGCCCGTGCCGCAGCCCGCCTTCGGGGTGGCAGACGCGCCCGGCGCCAGTGAGAGTGGCCACGCGGTTAACAGGAGCCACGACAGCCTCCCCACGGAGGCGAACCGGGACAGCTTGGGCACTCCGAGCTATCTGCAGACGGCGCTCGCCGTGTCGCTGCTCAAGCCCGGCCGACACGTCAAGTTTTCCGCCGCGGAGAACTTGGAGTACCTGTCGGATTTCGCGTGATCGCGAAATCCGACAGGTACTCCAAGTTTTCCGCCGCGGAGAACTTGGAGTACCTGTCGGATTTCGCGTGATCGCGGCGGCTTCAGACTTTTGCGAAGGGGAAGCGCAGGCTACCCTTTGCGGTTTACGTGGGGGGCAGTCGTCGCGATTTTGGAACGGTTGGAGGGAACAAAAATACGTACAATTGTAATGCCACTGTCATCGGCTGCGTTTCACACACAGATGTCGTGCGGATGCCATTTAACAAAAAACTCACTGCAGTATATGGTAATATTTGAAAATGACAGCAGAAAAAAATGTATATTCACCACACCTGGTCACGTAAAAAAAGGCAATATTGTCACCTGAAACTGTGAAACCTTGTCACTTGGATTAACACAGATAATACATCACCGCCTGCATAAATATGCGAATGTCTATACGTAAGTGTAACGATGCATACGAATGCGTACGTAGTTCGGTCATGCTGTTTTTCGTTATCATTAGATTACTCACATAGACAACTGCTCTCATTAATGAAAATGCAACCAGAGAGCCACTGGGTCATTAAGATTAACACCCCCCCCCCCACACACTCGAGGGTGAATTGCAAACAGCATGGCTCGGAAGCAATATGAAGTGCTGTGTGTCAAGTGCTGTGTGGCACTGCGGTTAGAAGCACCCTAGCTTTCAACCAGTGGGGGTGTTAGCTCACCCCATCTTGCCTCCAGAGTCAGTACAATATGAACCATTTTACTGGATGTAGGCAGCAATGATCATCCGGTGGAGAGAATAGCCCCCTGCGTCAGGAATCGGGAAAGGCCGCCGCTGGCTCAGGACTGCCCCATGTCTCCTCGGAGCGTGGAAATGCTTCTTCTGGAATTATCTGTGAAAAGCTAAACTTGAATGTCAAGGTGCCATGAGCCACGTCACGGCTTCGGGTGGTGGTGCTGTTGATGAAATGGAGGTTTTATTGAAGTGTCGCTGTGGGCGACTGATGATGATGATGATGCGTTCCATTATTTGATTACCGTCTCCCCAGTGATTGTGAGACACCGGCACTAATTGTAAGAGGGTTCGCAAGCACCGCCGTTGGAAAGATTGAGTCGGCGAGTGGATAGGTTGGTGCATCGCCTTGTACAAGGCTCGCGAATCGCCACGATGAGAGGATTGCACTAGAATGGAAGTGATCACATTATATCGCAATCCGTTATTGACAACATTGCCCATACTCTAAAGCAGAGTTATGTAAATCCCAGAGCTGAGTGTTCTCCTCATGCCCCCCCTTATGATGCATGAGTACTTGTACCAGCCAAAATGAGAGATTAGCCCTCCCCTCCAGTTCCAATGACTACGTTTTGACCTCTCTGTTTGCCTACCAAGTTCTGCCCACCGTTGGCTGGGGTCGTGACTACTGTGTAGCGGACGCTGGTTCCCGTGCACTGATTCACAGCCACTCGTTTAAATCAAAGTCCCCAATCGCCAACCGAGTTCTTGTCGAGCGTGTGACTAGAATCGTAGGCCACGACCGAGCTCAGTGAGCAGTCACGGGACGTGGTGGTGGAATTGTATTTGTTCGTGCGAGAGGAAGCTCGGCCACGGCGATGACCCTGACTGGGCTTTGACACTGAAGGTTACCGGACTTGCAGTAACGAAGGTCGGCAAAGTGATGCTCCGACTGTAATGCTGCGGTGTTTGATATCGACGAGGTGAACGGATCATCTGGTGACGCTGCTGCATTGGAAAGCGGTGCACACGCGCAAGCAACAGACGGCTCAATGCAGCCTTCAGAAAACACTGCCTTAACAATACAAAAATATATATAGGCGACGTTTTGGGCAATCACCCTTCTTCATGGCACACGCTATGATGAAGGGCCATTGCCTGAAACGTGCTGTCAAGAAGAGCCATTATATATATTGACAGTATCCTTTAAGGCAGCGTTGTTGACGAGTGTGTTGAGCTATTTGATATCAACACGGGGGTGGGGGGGGTTATATGTAGCATATACTCCATCACAGTTGACTCGTGATGGCCTGGCTGTAAACTAAAAGTAGCTGCTAAGCCACAGGCAATGTCTTGTTAGTCTCCGCCAATCGCTGTTTTTTGTGCGAGTTTCGTCGTTTTATTATTATCCTCTTGTACAAAGTAAACGAAGACGAATTAGCAAGCACCTTGCCGTGTAAGTTATTTTCCAGGAAACATTGCAGTATTTAGTGTTTGTGTGTACAGCGTTAATGGGTATTATCAAGCATTCCTTTTGCTAGCGTTCAGGCTTAGAGTTGTTACACTTCTGATTTTGGCGTATTTGACTCAATGTGCTTGACTGAACATATATGATAGTTGGGTAGTTGCAGTTCTTTAGCGTCAATATACTAAATGCCTCCGTTGGTATGTAAACTCTTACTTTAACATAGCTACTTCCGTGACCAGTTACATGCTAATCCCTCACACTAACATCATACTAATCTCCCAGTTACATGCTAATTTCTGACTTTAACACCCTGCTAATCCAACACATTAACACAGCTACTTCAATGCTAAATTATTCTGTTGATATGTAAACTTCTTTGTCAAGGCGCTCTGCTCCTCCCACCCAGCTTAAAAGATGCTGCGAAGCTTAGCAGTGTTCATTGAAGCGCTGTCGTCCCGACAGTTCTGTTCCTTCACCTGAAGAAGGCTACTTGTGTTGTGGCCGAAACGTCGTGAGAATTTTATTTTACTATGCTTTATTTTTATTATTTTATTTCCATTCTACGTGACTTTACCGAAAGAACCAAGAAGATCTAATCCCTGTTTAGCTCCTCCGTTGTAATTAATTATCATGATCATAAACTATGTGGAAATGCCTCCACGTAAAATAATAATAATAATGCAAAAAGCAAGTCGAATTATTGTGGTTACATTTAGTTCTGGAAAGTGCGTTACTTTTAAATAATATATCAGAGTGTCGACGGATAATGTATGGTACGCCAAATAATATCGTTGTTTTAACACAAATATAATATAGCTGGGTTATATTCTCGTTTCAGTTTTGATATGCTAGTGTCTAAGCGTGAATGATTTTCGGATTGTAAAATGTTGTAGCATTGCTCATGTGTGTTTTTTTTGTTGTATAGCGACTATTTAAAATTGACGTGTAGTATAATTTTTACGATAACAGGTACAGTTGTATGAATTAATTGTGTTTTTTTGGGTGTGTACATTTTTTTTCTTCCTCCCGTGATGTAGAATTAAGAATCTTCTTTAACTGCACCGGTGAATGGGGGGCATTCACCGGTGCAGTACCGTGATAAAGGTGGAGAGACATCCACTTTTATCACGGTACTTTTCATCAACAATGACAGCGCCGTGCGTCTGTGAGCACTATTGGGAAGGGCGGGCGGGGGAATTATTTACTCGTGAAAGTAATCATGACAGTGTTGGAATACCACCGGTGGATACTTTTTGGGTAAGAGCACTCCTCCCGCATTGCAATGTAGCATCACTCTCGCGATCTTAAAATAGAGGCCATTAGAGTGACCCAAATCTGATGTATCATCTATTATTCAGAGACGTAATAAAACTTACACATGACTGTGTGAGCTGTTGCGCTGTGCCTTCCCCCCCCCCTGCCCGCGTTCGCTGTCACGAATTACTACAACTCTTTGTTGACGGAACCAGCGCAAGGCTGCAGAGCACAGAACATTTTTTTCCCCCCCGAGTACAAAGCAAAATCATCTCGAGCCAGGGTTTGCGACTACAGCTCGAAGCGCGTGAACCAAAGATGACCACACGCACATCAAATGAATGGCTGCTGCGGAACCTTTGACCCGTGGCACACCATGGAAAGGTGGAGTTAAGACAGACAAAGAAGACCTTGCTTATGGTACTGCAGTAGCGCTTTTTCGCCGCTTGTTGCAGAGCTTCGCGGTTCGAAACGAGTGGTCGCCCTGGTTAATACTGCAGGTGTATTAACCGGAAATACTCCACTCCATCTGCCTCACAGCGGACGTTTAAAGATCCCATTACGTTATTCGGAAGAGTAAGCCATGGCCCAAATATAAAAAAATGGATTTGCAAATTGCTCAGTTTGTTTACGCGCAGAAAATCATCACTCCTTGCTGAGGAAACCCGACAGGACCCTCCTGAGACTAAGTGAGGCTTTCTACGTGGCACCATGCTCCCGAGTTGCTGACTACTTTTAGGACTGCATCGTCAAGGAGGGAAAGTGTCTCATGGGGAGGAGAAAACACAAATACTGCATTGCAGTGCCATTACACCACGGCGCCACATTACCAAATGTTCCCTGATGGTAGAAAACTGAATAAGTGATGGTGCACTGTAATTGAGCTCATCGTCTGACAAGTGCGGGTCACACTGAGCAAGGGGAATGGACCACACACGGCGTGGCTGCGGCTGCTGTCACGGTGCAAGCTTCTCATCTTCGTCCGGGCTTCTTTACAGCGCGGATTAAGTGGACTATGGTCACGAGGAGTGTGCGTGAGTTTTTTTATATTGCAGTTTAACACGTAGGCGTTCGCGACCAGTATTATTCATAATAAAAGTTTTTGGGTTAGATCGCGTTATTATAAATGCGTCGCAACCCTCCACCACCCGACACGGCCAATCAGTAAAAAATGTGTCGCGTTAACAAAACGCCAATTAGTTACTTCTACAGCCCACCCGTGTATTTGAAGAGTGAATCCACAACATTAAGAATTTGTATTGCAGATGACGGGGAGCGGTAGCATAGTGGCTTGCGCGCTGCGCTACGAACCCGGCGACCCGAGTTCGATGTTCCGCTCACGGCCAAAGCCAGTGAAAATTATTCGAACCGGTCCTAGGCCTCCCCTAGGTCGACTCAGCCTCAAATGAGTAGCTGGTGAGTGTGTGTAAACATCGCCAGTGGTGAGACCAAGGCTACCGGGTGTGGTGCTGGCCACCCATCGCCTCATGTACCGTGCCGGCCTTCATAGGCGCTCGCTAACAGCACTTGCCCCAACAGTATGTTAAGGCTATACGGGGGTTCTTTGTCTTTTGTTTACAGATGACGTCGGCTGCAATGCCGGTCAGCGAAATACATAAATAAATATCAGGCATGCATTCACATCCTTCAACCCAACATTTTCTCCAATTACAAGATTTAAATTTCGATGTAAATCTTTCGTGACTGCAGGGAAGACAGCGTCCTAATGACCTGAGGACGGCTGCTTGCGTTGTGGCCGAAACGTCGTGATAATTTTATTTTATTATGTTTTATTTTATTAGTTCCCTTCTACGTGACTCTACCGAAAGAACCAAGAATATGAATTCCAAGATTGTTACTTGCGGGCCCTGGTATTCTGGTGTATAATGCACGTGTGTGCGCGTGTGTGTTGAACGTCTTTCGCACCAACTGTGGCTAATCGGAGGTGCGTGGAGGAGGGGTGGGAACAACACACTAAACACAGAGCTTGCATGTCGTTTAAACAATAATTGACGACCAGAAGCCTCACTGCGTATGTGATGTTCACTATTTAAGCCGTTCAAACTAGATTCATAGCTTTCGTGACTGCAATAATTACTCTTTGGTTATTTTGGTAAAGTCACGTAGAAAGAAAATAAATTAAATAATAGAATACGACGTTTCGATTGCAACACAAGCAACCAGCTCATCCGTCCCCTATGGACAGGAATTCCACACAACTCCCCCTCTGCCCCCCCCTCTCTCTCAATTTAAGGCCTCGACACAGAGACGTTGTTTTTCTGTGTGCCTATGTGTGTCTCTCTCTGTCTCTGTGTGAGTCTCTCTCAGCTTGTGTGTCTGTCTGTGTGTCTCCGTATCTGCGTTTTGTCTCTCTCTCAAATTTAGCAATCTTTGGAAGAACGTAATCAACCAGGTGGGGTGTTGACTGTTGTGTTAGCCTACTCTCTGTGTTGTATTGCATTGTATTTCCAAGTTCGCTGTTTGTTTTCTCATTCATTTGTACCTGATGATGGTTGCTTGTGTTGCAATCGAGACGTCGTATTTCTGTTATTTACTTTCTTTCTACGTGACTTTACCGGACGAACCAAAGAATGTTAAGCCGTGTTTGGGGCTTTACTTGTTGAGTAAACTCGATGTGTGCTCGAATGCCCTCCTACAAAGCAAGCAACGCAGGCGTCTGGGTGAGCCTCGTTATTTCCGTTGAAATCTCATCACATTCTTCAGTAACAATGGTGGTGGGCCTAAAGAGGAATTTGTTTTATATGACGGGTTAATTTTCTTTGGCAATGACTCTTCTTAATCGCACACACATACACAGGCCGTAGTGGACAAGATTTGGAGAGCGTACTTAGTTTACACGACGGGGCCTGATTAGAATTAAATAAAACAAAATCTTAAAAACAAATTCTGATAACCAGTTTTGAAATTGGAATATGCAATATTGATTTGAAGTTTTCGTGACTTGCAGGGCTCCACACTCTTTGGTTCTTTCGGTAAAGTCACGTGGTAGGTATAAAATAAAATAAATTAAATCACGACGTTTCGGGCACAACACAAGCGTCCGTCATCAGGTGGGACAACCACAGCTAGAAACAAATTGCTGAAGTGGGCAAAGGAGCTGCTGTAACAAGAGGCTATATAGGTAAGGGGGGGGGGGGGAGCCAGGGGGTTGTCCCATTTGATGACGGACGCTTGTGTTGCGCCCGAAACGTCGTGATTTAATTTAATTTGTTTTATTTTCTACCTACGTGACTTTACCGAAAGAACCAAAGAGTATGGATTCCTGCAGTCACGAAAGTTTCAAACCTAGATTGTTGAGGTTGTTGATTGTGCTTGTGCAGCACTGCCAATGCAGCAGCAGCATCACCAACACAATTCGCTTCATCAGTTTTTTTAAAGTGAGATCGCGTAAATATAAACGCGTCGTTAAACACGCCTGATGATGCTGATGCTGCTCGTTGTAATTACTGGCGAAACGTCATACTCGGTTTGCAAATGTTGTGGATTTGCGCTACAACACACGGCTGTGCTGAACTAGCAACGAATTGGCGTGCTCTGTTTATGCAACAAACCTTACGAATTGGCTGCGTCGGGTGGTGGCGTTGATTAACGACACATTTATATGCACGCGATCTAACCCGAGAAAATAAAAAACCCTCCTCTATTACGGATAATGTATTTATATTGTTATCTAGAACAAGATTGCGTGGTAAGCTGCAGACGGCGGTGGCCGCGAGTTGAAGGTCCAGCGCAGCGCCGGGGCAGAGGCTGTGATTGACGTGTGAGCTCTCTCATGATGTCCCACGGCGCCTGGGTCAATACGTTTGCAAGGTGGACTAGCCGCTTGTTCCAGGATGTCTCGAAGGCATTGGGCGCAGTGAGAGAGAGAGAGAGCACTTGTCCACCACCACCACCACCCCCCCACACTTCCGAGCGCTGCGCGAGGTGACGCTCAAGTGCGGCACGGGATTCTGGAACGTTACGAATGGGGGGGGGGGGGGGAGAGGAATTCTGCAACGGTAGACATTTACCAAGTTTATATAATGGACGTCCTTGTTTTAATGTGACGGTAACCGTTGTCGCTCGACTGAGGTGAAGGTTTGGTGGGGTTATTTCGGGAGGTAGTCCTCAGCGATGGTCGAAGGTTTTTTTTTGGGGGGGGGGGCACGCGGTGGGGGGCAATGCCCCCCCTCCCAAATTGTACACCATTATTAATTTATTTTCAGTAGTTTACAATCAAGATTGTAAATAAATTATATGTACCCTAGATTCCTAATGTGAGGGACAAAGCGAACCACTGCCTACCGCACACCCCCCCCCCCCCCACCACAAATAGAGAAGTCAAACTCAAACGAACATCCACATGGCAGGGAGCAGTCTCTCGATAGAACGACCACTGAGGACCTCTCAGGAGAAGTCGGTGCCCACCCTGGCGAGGTGATGGGCTGCGTTGACCCCGCACCACCACCCTACGTCAGATTTTGAATTCACCGAATTCTGACTGAGACTTATGGGAACTCTGCGACCAGGATGGCTCCCCAGATAAGGGAACGGTGGAACAGACTCGCACCGTATCGTTGAAGTTGCAGACCCGCAAGTCACACACACAAATTCTCGCGGAATCGTTAAATGAATTTATTTATTTATTCCACAATCCATTTGATGTCACTGGTCACGTTTCTCCACTTTCCACAACCATGGGCGAGCCATCATTTTAAATAAAGTACAGTATCGGTGTTTATTACACAAACAGCTCGCTCGAACTGGGATTACATATCTCTAGTGGCTGTCACGCAAAGTTAATTACAGCCTAGTTCACGAGCTTCGTTTAAATGTCATCGTTAACGCAACGTTGTGCTTTTACACTTAATTGGTGTCAGTGACCTCGGTTTTTTTTTGCCTTGGGTAGGAATGGGCGATCGCGTAAGGCGCGAACATAGGAAGATCATCAACCCTGGGACTCGAGCCTCAGGAGGCTTTTCATGAGTCACGCGCAATGCCGTGTCTTCATCTTTGCACGGCAAGAAATGTTACTTTGACATTCACCATGAAAATTCTTGTTTAAAACGCTACCCCCCACCCCACCCCCATGCATGTTTTTAGTTTCCACTACAATCTTAAGCCCTTACAATGTTAAACTTTCTAACACTCTGGCGGCTATAAAGAATCGGGTCACCACATTTTTCGCAGGCGCATTTGTTTCTCAGTCAGCCTGGGTGTATGGAAACTGTGCAGTAGAATGTCACGTGGTTGAAATCAACACCGGTACGCAGATCTCAGTAACGATCAGTTCCTGCCAACCGAACACTGATGCTAATTCCCTGCACTGCTCAGGTTAAATCCGGGTTGCCACCTGCCTGGGTAAATCCCGCACAAGGTGGCAACTCTACCGCTGCGTCAGTGTCGTCACTTGCACCACAACACTAGTACAGCACACCGATGTGTTGGAGAGCAAATCCACAACGTTTACAATCTGAGTACCACGTTTCACCAGTAATTACAACAAGATTCATCAGGCGACATGTTCTGTTCACGTGACAAACCTTACTGAATTGGCTGCGTCGGGTGGTAACGGGCTTAACGACACATTTATATGTATGCAATCTAACCCCAAAAAACCTCTTACAGATGACGACCTATTTACCGCTTGACATCAGCCGCTCCCAGGCATCTGTGGTGCGATGCCCGGTGCTGACGCTTCGGACCCTGCGAGTCACCGCCGGGGCTGACAAGAATGCAAATGTGGAAGGTCAGCAGGGAGCTCCGATTCAAAAGGACATCCGTGCGAATGAGAGGCGCCAATGAGCTTGCAATGACACAGACCGATGTTTTATTTGATCATTGGTTGAAACGCATTGTTGCGTAATTGTTTTAACACGTAAAAAGTGGCACAATGTGCGTGGTGGTTTAAGCTGTCGATCTGCCACCAACGGGTAGAAAACAGCATTTGTGGAAACATTATTTTGGCGATCTAACTAGGACAGAGGACAAACAAACGCAACACATTCGTCAATAACACTGTGTGGCCTTCAAAAGAAACAGAAATATATAATAGGCGACGTTTTGGGCAATGACCCTTCCGAATAGCACATGCAGAAGCCAGAGAGGTAGAATCGCTCCAGAGTCATTATACATTATTATACCTCTGGCCTCTATATTTAGCTGTAAATGATTGTCCAGATGTCTTGTGACCCCCATTCAATGATCTTAAACGTAATATTTTTGTAAGTGCATTTTATTTAAAACATAGAAAATATATATGCGAAGGGAAAAACAGTTAGAGGTCACTGAATTTGTGGTCACAAAACACCTGGACCACCCTGCAGACCAGTATTCTTCACTCGTTTTCAGAGGAGGGCCACTTTCGCCAATAAGGCATCGTCAGTGTGAGGGCCGCCTCATTTAAAACCATTGTGGCTTTGACAGCAGCACGATGATGAAGATGATGATGATGGGGGTGTTTTCACTTTTATGTATTGTAGGGGGCCACACGTCAGGGGCCGCACTAAAGGCCACCAGGGGGATGTCAGTGGCATCGCGGGCCTTGCTAATGAGGAACGCTGCTGTAGATTGCAAGGCAGTCAGTGCGCGCATGTTCAGCTGTGCATCATGAAGCATGCAGCGTATTACATCGATACTCACTGGTGCAAACTTAAATCGCATTACCATAATAGTAAATCATTTTCATTTTAATAACAGCATTTATCCATAAAAGAATCGCAAGTCTCAAGACTCATTAAGGAGGGCCTTGCATCGAGATGTTAGACAGAATACGTTCATAAAGAGACTTGTTTTCGTGTGGGAGGAAACCGGAGCACTGAAAATCCACCACAGGTGGCTGGACACAGCCAATCGTTGTGCTGCCATCTCCTGAAACCACGTGGTTTTGGAGTCTTACAATTCCACGTGACCCACCGAAGCGCGGGTAGGGCGGTAAAGACGTGGATATTATACTATACGTGATGATCCTACAGCACCGCAGCATTCTGCATGTGGCAGCACGAACATGGGAAGGAGCACGGGCAAGACAGTGGCGAGACAATCTGGTTGCTTTATATGTCCACGTGATTATAATGTACTTTGTTGAGCTATCATTTGTGGCCAGACCGCAATAAATAAAGAAGGGGACTTCACCTGGTAAAATCAAAATAGTTCAGTTGAATTTTTGTTAGTGTGATTGTTTACCTTTCCTATACTTTGCACTCCTATCGTATTTCTGTATTTTTTTTTTAACGTTCTGACCCGTCCCTACTGGATATCTGTGAAAGAGAGCTTCAGAGTTCATCGGATTCCTCCAGGATAAATACATATTCCGATTCTGAATTAGCACTATGCATGGAGTCTTTCTGCACAAACACTCTGAATTCGATAGCAATGTCTGCACTCGTGTTGCACACCGAATCTACAACCGCGCAGAAAACTTCTGTGGGCTATTATCGTCGTGCGCAACCACTCCCGCACACGTCTCTCTGGCGGAGGAGGCATCGCAACATCTCAAGACAATATTTATCAGTGGCAATTGGATCGGTTCAGTGCCAAAAATCAGGCCCTGCTCTGGAACACTGGCTAAAATAAGCTTGAGTGTACAGAATGCTGTAGGAAAGATGTAGACAAAGATGAGGATGTCAAATTCAATTGTCAGTGGCACCTGTGAGAGGCCTTGGGGCAGAATGGTCCCTGTATCCTGGAAATCGATGGCCCAGCGTCTTCTTCTGTGCCCATCTGTCTTTCTCTGGCTGAGACCAAACAAGATAAGCAATTCAACGAGCACGTTAATTCACGGCTGCATCCGCGAACAGTTTGGGAGCATTGCTGAATTCGGTTGTGTCCTCGCGTGCGATTGAGAATGCTTGGGGATAGCGGCTCAGAGCAGCAGTGAGTGGAAAGGTTTGTGCCACGTCCTAAGGGCGATCTTATTTTTTTTTATTGTGGTGGCAGCATCCTTGGGTCCATGGGCTGAGTCCCCACTCCTGCATGGAAAAGTGGGTTTGGAGGGGGGGGGGGTTGGTGGTGGGGGTCTCATTCCCCCTGACAGACTAATCTAATCTTCTTGTTTTGTAATTATATCAGGAAAAAAAAACATTGAGGAAATCTCCTCAGATATAATGTGATTGCTATAACACAGAAGATTGTATGTCTATGTTAAGTGGCTTCCTGTCTCTCTGTATTTTCGTCTTTGCATCTCTAAAGCTATCTGGCTATTTGGTTTGTCTCAGTGTATAGCTCTCTCTCCCTCTCCGTCACTCCCAATCTGCTAAGCCCCCGCTCAGTGGTGAGTTCTGAGCCTGGGGATTCACAAGCAATTCCAACATAATTACCATACTCACCATCGCCACCAAAACCATCGCCAATACCACCACCACCACTATTATCATTCCAACACCATTTTAATCACCACCCTTGCCACCACAACAACTAAAACCACCATTATCATCACCACCACCAGAACACAAAGATCTCCCGTATAGCCTTAACAGACGGTTGGGGCAAGTGCTGTTGCTGAGCAACTATGAAGGCCGGCAAGGCACACGAGGTGGGTGGCCAGCACCACAAACGGACGCCTTTGTCTCCCGAGTGGCAATGTTTACAAACTGCTACAGGTACTCATTTGAGGCAGAGTCCACCGAGGGGAGGCCCAGAACCAATTCAGATAATCGTCCCTGGGTTCATAGCGCAATGCACTGACTGCTACACTACCGCTCCCCAGAACACAACCACCACCATCACGCAACCACCATCATGATCTCTACGCTCAGCCCCACTGCACCACAGGCACGATTGTGCAATGCAATCAAGTGACTCACCTGGTTACGAGTGCCAGATATCGCAGGTTCATTCGTCGAAGTCACGTGATCTTTAACAGCATCTGCAAATTTTAAATGCATTTTTTCTGTTGCTGGCGTCATCTGCAGAAAAATAAAAAACAAGAGGTCAGAGCATCTCGCTGGAGCCATGAGCACAAAAGCCAGAGCTTGGTGAAATGCTGAAAAGGTTTATTTGATCGTTTATAATAAATATGTAATGCAAAAGCATGTAATTAAATATATATTTTTGGTTAGGCCACAGAATGAACCGGCCATATTTGTGTATTTCTCTACCACCCGACACAGCCATACAAATTAATTGTCACGTGGGCAAACCTTTAACACATCAATTACGATTGTTTCAGCTCACCGGTAAGTTGAACAACGATTCTGACAAATTTAGAAAGTTATTCTGACTTCTTGAATTCTGTCATGAAGATCCTTCGCACAAGCTTCAAGTGAAACGCCACGTGTCTAATTGTTAAATGAATTTGTGAGAATTGTGTTCTAACTCAGCAGTGATCAAGCTGAAATAATAACGATTGGCACGTTGTTGAACGCCTGTGCACCACGTGACAATTTAATTCATCGCGCTATGTCCGGTGCTGGAGAGAGGGTTCTTACCAAAACACATTAGGCCAGATAATTAAGTGGCCTAACCCACCCCCCCCCCCAAAAAAAAAACCGCTATTGTGAATCGCTACCATTGGCTGCAAAAGCCAAAGTGTTGCACGGATGACAATGTTGCCAATGAGTCTGGCTGTGCAACGCAGCAAACACCTGCCGGGAGACCAGAGCGGTGGTGCCGGCGGGGGCGTCGGCGGAGGGTGTCGCGGGCGTCTCCTGGGCGGGCGTCGCGTGAACGGCGGCGCTGCGAGGGGACGTCCGGCGGGCTGCCTGGGAGGACGCTCGCAAACTCCTGTGGCTCGTCGGGCGGCTCGGGAACATCGGAGCGGTCGTGGGCCTCGACGTCCGGAGCGAGTCGCGCGTGCGCGCCCCGCGCAGCTGGGACAAACGGCCAGCGGTTGGGTTAACCCAGGGGTGGGGGGGGGGGGGGGTCGGCAACCCGAAATAACAAGAAGGGCCATGTTTTTTTTATTTCATACAAAAACTCAATATTTCAAGAGCCGCAATGCACTGTGGTGAATACGAGACAGTGGTCCCTTAATAAATAACGTCGCGAAGCAGCGGACCTTCATCTCCAGAGCCACAGGTTGCCGACCCGCAACCCCTGGGTTAACGGCTCGTGCCGACCAAGGGGGCTCAGCTTTACGTGCGCACAGAGAATAATTAAACCCCATTGCCTTTGTAGGATGAATTATTGCTTTGAAGAGGTTAATGATTTTATTTTAAACTAAAAGAGTAATACTGTTTTTTTTACGTGTCAAGATGGGTATATGAAGGAGACGCACGTATTGTCGTCTGGGATGTGACCTAATGGACTAATTTCTGTAATGATAACCTTTATCTTGTTTGTGCTTTTTTTTCAGTGCCATTTCTTTATTTCTGTTATTCATTTTAAATAATTTTGCTAGTAGTAGTAGGGTTTTCATTTGTTTGGTAATGGCTGTATATGGGATTTGGTCCCCTTATATAGAATCCATGTACAGCGTTATGAGATGCTATTCGCAGAAATTACGCTATATAAAATGAAAGTGCTATTCCATTTCTGATTACTTATTTTGTCATTTGTACTGTCCAAAATGGCATGAATGATTATTATGCATTTTGATATAAATTTGCATCGAACTAAGGACCCCAAAGTGTCAAGCGAGGAGGGTCCTTGCCTGTACTATCGGCAGTTCTCCATCATCGAAGCAAGTGCGGCTGGCTCTGCTGATGAGGCACTGCATGTCGAGTTTGCTTGGATTGAAAGAACGCTGCTGAAATTACGCATTCCCAGAAGGCTGTGCGGTTGTTGGGTTGTCTAGGATATACTTTTTTATTTACGTGAAGAGAAGGGGATGTGAAGGAGATATATTGTCTGCTTATTTAGTTTGTTATTCATATTTTCCACTACCATGCGAATGCTTAATTTGAGTTAATAAAAATAATGACAAATCTTTGGTTCAGTTTGTCAATGAACAAAATCTCTTCGGGTTATAATTAATATACAGCAGGAAAATTAAGAACTGGATTAATTGTGGGTGCTAAAGAAGTTCAACGTACAAACATATTGTATATAGTTGGCTGGTAAAGTGTGACTAGCCACCTGAATAGCAGAGAGTTGCAGTTGTTGCTTCAGCATCTGGTGATGTAATTTCTCAGCTTCCATCTAGCGTGAAGTTTCAGAGGAAACAAAAAACAGTGACACCTTCAAAAAATGACATGAACCAAAACGCGACCAAATGTGAAATAACATCGCGTTCAAATGGTGCAGCCGTGGGATTACTTGCTTACGTCATGCCTGGTGGAAGGGCCTTCGCCCAAGTATTTTGGCCTACTCTTCCATGCTGGCGAGACGTCTTGGAAAAGCTGGGAGTACCCGCAACTTTACCCCAACCACAAGCCACCTGCCAATCGGCGACCTGTGATGTACCCACTTAGATTGTTGGGAGGACAGAAGATTAATTAACTCATCACGCGTAATCAGCGAAGGAGCATTGCGCTAAACTTGTGACCTCTTGCAGCAGCAGTTTGCATGAACTGCTCTCGCTGCCGTACACAGCACGGAGGGGGGCGGGGGGGCGACCACGGAGGGCGATCACGGGGTGATGGGCGATCACGGGGAGCAGCGCCGTTCCTTTAAGGGTCGTAGTCCGCTTCGAACGTCGACCGCCAGCTGAAGTTTCGTAATTCGCTGCTGGAGTTTGCGCATCAAGACGGGGCCCCGTGTCCACAGAGTGACAGAGCCGTGTCTCTCCAACTGAGCTCTCGATCGCTAGGGGACTGGTCGCAGATGCTGAAGGTGACATTTCTGACGAAGTCGAGCCATCGGATGCCACAGAGGCATCTTTTGGCATCGCGTGTGGAAGGACTGCAACCAATCCAAATCGGCTTGAAGCAATGTCCAGGCCTCCACACCACGGTACAACGACACCAACAAAACACAGCACTGGTAGACTCTCAACTTGGCGCCCAGAAGAAGGGGATGGGAATTCTGAGAAAGTTGCACCATTTCTTTTTTACGATCGACGACTTCTGGATTGTAAGTCCACTGTGCAAGTCCACTGTGCTAACCGTCACACCATGCCGCTAGTAGACTGACCTCACTCAGATGTTAGGTTTCAAATTGTTATTTCAGTTGTCTGGTAGGTTCTGATCATTTTCACAAGCATATGGCATTATGAGCCAGAGGGGGAATTTTTTTTCAATATTATGTTGAGGCTATGCAGGCATGTGTTTTCCAAGAACTATTCCTAACTTTATTGGCAGACATCTATAATTTATTAACTGCCACAAAGACTTGCTTTGTTTAAATATTACATCATTAAGTGTGTATTCTTTGGGGCTTCTGTGTGTTGTTATATGATTCATATTCATCATCATCAGGACCAGAATAGGCTTCAGTGCCGACTGTTGTCACTCGTGATGGATGACTTCAAGATGATTGCCCATGCGACAATTTTCTATCTTGTGGGAGAGGAATGAAATATGATCTTTGAAAAGTCAAAGCATTTTAAATGAATTTCATACTTAGGCTTTCATGATAAATTTCATTTTTCATAATTCATTCGGGTTAGATCGTCATGTGGGTATAATTTCAATGTTTTGCTATAATCCTCCCTCGCCCGAAAGAGTCAATCAAATCAAGTTGTCACGTGGAAAAATATGCCAATTGTTGAAAAGCAAAACTTTGAAAATGATAGTCAAAATTGTCCAGAGCACTTGCCCTAACAATCTGTTAAAGGCTATATGGGGGATCTTTGTATTTGTCTTTATTAATAAGTGGGACCTGACAGCCCTGGTCATCACAGTATAGCGTAGTAGTAGGTGATGGCACCTGCTACTCACATAAAGGATATGTGACCTGAATAGCACAGCAGCCTCATCAAATTAAGTAAAATAGATACGGTGAGATTCCACATTAAGGGTAGTTTGTAAATTCAATTTATATCTGAGTGATTATGGTTTTGCACCCTTTTCAATTTCGCATGCTGTGTTTTTTCTCTCCAATTTTTCTTTTATTGTTTGTACTCTTGATTTATAATTGCTTCATTTTCGTACTTAGTTTCATGTTGTTTGCTTGACCCAGGTCACTCTTGCAAATGAGACGTTCCTTGGTCTCTTGAGTTCTCAGCTGCGTTAAGCAAAATAAACTTGAAAACTCAACACATTTTTGATGCCTTTAACAGTAATAATTATTTACACT
Organism: Petromyzon marinus; assembly: GCF_048934315.1. Lineage (NCBI taxonomy): Eukaryota > Metazoa > Chordata > Hyperoartia > Petromyzontiformes > Petromyzontidae > Petromyzon > Petromyzon marinus. The sequence goes on from NC_133685.1 coordinate 7,130,953, forward strand.
TCTATGCAACTGGGCCGAGACACTTCTATGCCACGGTGGCAAGATGTTAACTATTTTGCCTGTTATACAGGAGGTCGTGGGTTCGATTCCAACCCTGATGCCTGGTGTATATTTTAAGTTGCATATTCTCCCCGTGGTATTGTGGATTTTTAATTCAGGGTTTTCCTTCCACATTTAGAATCAACGTGCATTTAGAATATTTGGCTGCTATAAAAACTTTTTTATTTTATTTTACTGGGTAAGGCCCACTGAGCTCTTATTCAGAAGCGACCGTGGCCACAAATTATAGCTCAACGCAGTGGCTTATCATGTGGTACTTTATAGCAGCCAAATATTTTCTAGCATGTTTCTAAATGCATAGGGAAACCCCGGAGAACCCGGAGAAAAATCCACACGACCACGGGGAGAAATTGCAAACTCCAAATATACAGCAGGCGTCAGGGTCGGGATCGAACCTGCGACCTCATACATACCAGGCGAGGTAGTTAACATCTCCCCTACATTTCCACGTGATAAGCCACTTCAATGAGCTCTAATTTTCGATAGCCAGATCGCTTTGGAAAAAGAGCTTTACAACTCAATGGGGCATTACCTGGTAAAATAAAAAAAATATTAGGTTTTATTTGTTCTTCTCGTCACACCTGCTGCTTCCATGTCTCGTCTGCCCCGCCGAAGGCCTTGACAGCGGCGCTCCCACCGCGCTGCTCGCGCTGGGCTCGCTGCTCCTGCCGGTACAGCTTGTTCATGTGCTCCAGTCGCTTGGCGTCGAGGGTCAGCAGCAGGGCCTTCATGTCGTCCAGCTGTACGGGGGACAACAAAGGCAAAGATCCCCCATATAGCCTTAACAGACTGTAGGGGCAAGTGCTGTTAGCGAGCACCTATGAAGGCCGGAACGGTACACGAGGGGGTGGGTGGCCAGCACCACGCCCGACCGCCTTTGTCTCCCTAGTGGCAATGTTTACTACACACCGCACCAGGTACTCATTTGAGGCTGAGTCGACCCAGGGGAGGCCCGGGACCGGTTCAGATAATCGTCACTGGTGTTGACCGTGAGCGGGAATCGAACCCGGGTCGCCAGGTTCATAGCGCAGCGCGCTAACCGCTACACTACCGCTCCCCATAACGGGGGACAACACAACAGCGTAAACAAGCGGCATGTGTTTCACGTTGATGTTTTTGCATAACGGAATGTTGAAATTTTAGTCCCAATTATTGCATATTTTTTTAATTCACATGTAATAATTAAAATTAACTTTCAACACACCGTAGACACGCGGCATGTGTTTCACGTTGATCTTGCGTCACGGAATGTTAAAATTTTAGTCCCAATTTTTTTTATTCACATGTAATAATAAAAAATAGATATTTCAGCATACCATAGACACGTGGCATGGGTTTCACGTTACATCTTCTTGAGTAACGAAGTGTAGGAGGTTTAGCCCCATTAGTAACTGCATCATATGCGTTCGAACATATAAAATTCAACAGTGAAACAATCATTTTAATGTTAATATTTTTCGTGTTTTCATAATTTAAACAAAAGTGGCGTCATTGTGACGGAACTTTTTGGCGGTAAAAGCATTCATGTGATGTCATGAAAGTGACATCACTTCCTGTTACATCTCAATTCGGATCAATCTGAAACATATATTCTTTGAAACATCCTAAATGTGAATCTTGGCCTGGTTTTTTGGGATTGTGTTGGATTCATCTGGAAATTGGAAGCTAATCTCTAGCATCCACTATTGCAGACTGCAGCCAGAATTATTAGCCTTTCGTAAGAATTGGCATTTTCCTAAAAGACGGTAGTTTGCGTTCCTAAAGAACAAGAATGGTGTTATAATAAATAATATATAATATAGGGCAAAGCCATGCCTGTAAAACCCTTAACAGTGCCTACTTTATTAAAGACCAATTCAGACATTTATTGGTCGCCCTTTTAAATCTTAATGTTCATCCTAAAAAGTCCCATTACAAGGGAGAAACACAAACAAATATACAACATAAATTGTCCGTATTGAAACCGCTGTACGCCGTATGGACCTGAATACTCAATTTCCCTGTACAAGAATACGGGGTAAACCGTGTGGGTTGACAGGTATGGGGTAAAGAGCAGTCAGCGATAACAAGTGAGATGCGTACGCAGGTTGAACAAAGACTGAGGCGCGTGGGTAGCATCTAGAAGCATCCAGCAGCATCCCAATGCCTCGTGCGATGCTACGCCGAGGCAGCCGTACTGCTTATTCCTACTCGCGCGACGTAGTTCTGTTCACATCCACGTTATAAAAAATGTGTTCCCTGATACATTCATTGCATTATATCCAATTCGCGTTATGAAGACACGCACCGTTGAAAGAGAAATAGACCATATTTTAAAAGATATAGATATTTGATGAACACAGTAGAACATATTTCGATTGAAAGCTTTCGTGACTGCAGGGATTCATCTTCTTAGTTCTTTCGGTAAAGTCACGTAGAATGGACACGAAGTAATAGTTTGTTGAAGGATCTTAAGGTTACGTGGAATCCCTCCCCGTAGAGGCGGTTAAATTTCCACATAACCTTAAGATCCTTCAACAGTAGAACATATTTCTAACTAATCGTCATTACATACCATTTTCAATCCACTGCTGGATACAAACCATGTCACACTGCATCTGTCATGGGGTTGTTTGACCATAATTCACCAATATATGCTGGAGTAAAGGCAGTGGGGGAGGGGGTTGGGGGTGATCCAGTTCTGATACCACTCACCACTGGTGGTGTTAGACCTTAGCCGGGAATCAAACCCAAGTGGCCACGTGCATAGCGCAGCTCACTAACCACTGCACCAATTCTGGCCATCACAAATGCTAGCTCAACAAAGGGGGCTTATCGCGTGGAAATGTAGAGCGGCCAAATACGCGGGAGGCGTGATGTTGATTCTCCAATGTGGAGGGGAAAACTGGAGGACCTGGAGAAAAACATCTACACGACCATTAGGAGAACATGCAAACTCCAAATATACACCAGGCATCAGAGTCAGGATCGAACTGTTTCAAGATGCGATTATTTCCAGAAGCAGGTAATAATAATAATTTGATGTTATAGAGCATCATTCATGCAATTTCATCCCACAACGCTGCACATCAATAATTATCCAGTTCCGTACACAGATAATAATAATAAACGACTTAACAAATAAAAAAAGGTGGGAGGAAATGGACGATGCGACCAAATCAAGGTACAGCAAAACCATCTTATAACAATAATTATAATAATTATTATAATAATTAGGCAAATTGTAACGCGCACAGTTTTGCAAACAAGCTGAAGTTATAGCGGGACGTGGAAGTGTGGAGTTTTTTTATTTTTCCCACACGACCACGGGGAGAACATGCAAACTCCAAATATATACAGGCATCAGAGTCAGGATCGAACTCACGACCTCCTGTATACCAGGCAAGAGAGTTAACGTCTCACCACTGTGCCACCCTTTACTCTTCATATCCACAATACGTTGAGTTTGTTATTTCTGCGAACGCCACTTCGCACCCGTCAAAAAAAACTAAACTGGTTAAGAGGAACACTTTTCTGCCAACCAATTTGTTTATGGCATCAGTTCTTCAAACTGCCGCATCGGCAGATCATTGTGACGGCCCAAATAAGCCCGACTTCACCTGAGAGCATGCTTGGCAGCATTGGAGCCATCTGTGAAAAGTGCACTTAGCACTCACAACCTTTGGGAGTCAGTTGTTGACTTTTAAAAGCATTATACTAACAGCGGATAAAACATGATTATATATATGTGTGTGTGTGAACAATTTTTGGGTAACTATGAATGAAATGCAGAACTCTTCTTCATGTTACACGTAACATAGCGGCAGGATTCCCTGACATGCATTGCCTTTAAACTTTGTGAGTCTAACACTTTCTTTTTATTATTTTATTGTTATTTTTTTCTATGTACGTGGCTTTACCGAAAGAACCATAGAATATCTAACAATAGGTTTTACTGGTTTTACCATTTCTGGCAATAAAACAAGTGTTAAGATGTTAAAACACCAAACAGAATCCTTTTTCAATGAATCCTGTCTGCATTAACCACGCGTACTTGTGGTGAACATGCAGACAAAAAAAAACATGCTCTGATAATTATATATGCATTGTCTTTGAAATGGATTGGTCCACACCAGAGACAGCTTTGGAGCCTAGTCTCAAAGTATTAGACCAGAGAACGCCAAAAGCAATGTACACTTAGTTCGCCGAACTTCGCAGACGTCGTGAAATGAGAGGATTCGAGGTGAGAGGGGTTTTAACTGCTCGTGAAAACGCCCGTGGCGTATTGGCCACACGTTCGTTTTGCTCGACATCGATTCTCACCTCGTAAATTCCTCTGAAGCTTTTTTCCGTGGTTCCGACCCTCGTCTCGTGCAGGTGAATGGTGTCCAAAGCCACGCAGCTGCGCACAAAGAGACACCCGTTGTAAGGCAGCACTGCCGGGTGTGATCCCGCAGGCAGACAGCAATTTGCTCCAGGCAGGGACAACTCGAGGAATGAGCAAGAGGAAAAGTCACACCTGATGGAGCGCACACGCTGACGATTATAACAGAGCAAATTCCTGCATAACCGCGGCGCCTAGCATAGCTTGTTAATATCCAATCTAGATTTGAAGTTTTCGTGACTGCAGGGATCCATACTCGTTGGTTCTTTCGGCAAAGTCACGTAGGTAGGAATTTTGTTAATACCCCGCAAGTAGAAAATGTACATTTAGCAGTAGAACTGCAAAAGCGTTTACCCAATGAACAACTCAATGTAGGCCAAATGTTGGCATAAAGGTTGGAACCGTTGGCCAGAACGTTGGACCCAACGTTGGTTCAACGTTCCGTGTTTACTGGGTATACAGTTAAATGAGAATGATGCATGACATAAAATCATTGTGTAAGACGTGCTATTTTCACTCTACGTTGTTTGAAATATTCAACGACGCCGCGCGTTGCTGTTATACCAACACGAACGTGAAGAAAGCGACATATTAAGCAAGATCTTAACTATCCTCAAATGTTGAAAAAAACGTACTACTGCCTTATAAGTAAAAAAAGAAAGATACAGTATATATAAAATAGCTGACAATCTGGCCAATGGCCCTTTATTCATAGCAAAATAACAAATAATGAACTGAAATGTGGGCGGTGGGACCCCATGGTTATTCGGAAATGAAAATATCTCACAGAGGCAGAAGGTCCATGAATTCGTACATCTGGATTCTGCCGGGCTCCACGTATCCTTCGCTTTGCTTGCTGTGGATGTACTGCATTAACCGCCGCGGGGCTGTGATCCGTCCGCACATCTGTACGAGCAGCAGTAGCAAGCGGCGCACACAGCGCTGAGGATATGCAGCGGCACTTCTTGTCAACCGTTACATGACAACATGCTGCAAAGGGCGTTTAACAGGCGTGACGGTGCTGGAGTGAACCGCCGCTTCGTGACGTAAAAGCGGTTGTTGCTCGATGCACTTCGCGAACCCTTATATAGAAGTCAAACTCCGACCATGGATCTACGTATTCCAGAATAATTCCGTTCCTCGTAATATAGGTTTTGGGTTAGATTGCATAAATATAAATGCGTCAAATTTTGATTTAAAGCTTTCGTGACTGCAGGGATTCATATTCTTGGTTCTATCGGTAAAGTCACGTGACTTTACCGAAAGAACCAAGAATATAAATGCGTCGTTAAACCCAACACCACCCGACACAGCCAATTAGTAAGGTTTGCCACGTGAACAAAACGTGCCAATTCGTTACTAGTACTGCACAGCGGTTGTGTGTTGGAGAGTAAACCCACAACATTTACAATTCGAGTACGACATTTCGCCAGTAATTACAACGACCATCATCAGGCGACTGCCAGAGCTGTGGAGAAATCCTCCTGTTTTTATTCAGTTTAAATAATTCAGTGATGTTTTTAGTTTTTTTTAAAGTACTTTTCTGCCACTGATTGACGTTTTTGGTGATTCAACTTTCTGTGGCTCCTTCCGATCGAACATCTTCCTGAAACAGTTCCTAATACGAGCGGAAAGATCCTTGAGCAGCCTGCTAGAGAACAGCAGGAGAGAATTTGGGCCCCATTCAAGGGTAACTGCACAAAGTAAAAAAATAAATGTTTCAACATTCGATTATCTCCAGAAGCAGGTAATAATAATAATTTCATGTTATAGAGCGTCATTCATACAATTGCATCCCACAACGCTGCACATCAATAATTATCCAGTTCCATACACAGATAATAATAATAAAAAACTACTTAACAAATAAAAAAGGTGGGAGGAAATGGACAATGCGACCAAAACAAGGGACATCAAAAACATCTTATGATAATTATAGTATGACAACTTGTAACGCGCACAGTTTTGAAAACAAGCTGAAGTTATAGCGGGACGTGGAAGTGTGAAGTTTTTATTTTTATTTTTGGAAAGTCCATTAATACGACAAAGGATGACACAGGATGACAGTGGAGGTCGTTATACCTTGAGTGCCCGTATTAGGGTTCGCTCCTCCACCTCAATCCCTTTCTGGTCCAAGTGGTCGTACGCCGTGAAAGCCAGAGCAACGCTCCGTATTTCGGGAAAGCTGCCATGGATGATAACAACATAGTAGCGCACAAACACGGTTCGCTAAAACTTAATTCACTTATTTCAACATTTTAACGGTTCATATTCTTGGTTCTTTCGGTAAAGTCACGTAGAAGGGAAACAATAAAATAATAAAAATATAAAACAATACAATTCTCACGACGTTTCGACTGCAACACAAGCAATCATCATCAGGTGTGAAAACCACAGCAAGAACATTTGAAAAAAAAGTGGCGTTTTTTTTAACGTTAGCACCACGGAGAGCGATTTGGCAGTTATTCAGATGGACGAGTCCATCTATGTTCGGAAAAGAGGAGGGGGGAGACGAAAATAATGGATGCGGTCTGAAAGCCACCGTAAGCGTGAACAATCAATTAAGACCCGAAATGGTTTATCAAATCCTTCCAATGATTGCTAAAAAAAAAAACGCCACTTTTTTCAAATTTTCTTGCTGTAGGTTTCACACCTGATGATGATTGCTTGTGTTGCAGTCGAAACGTCGTTATAATTTTATTGTCTTATATTTTTATTATTTTATTGTTTCCCTTCTACGTGACTTTACTGAAAGAACCAAGAATATGAATCCCTGCAGTCACGAAAGCTTTAAATCTAAATTTTAACGGTTGTGTAATAGAGTAGAACCTGAAGTCATTTGGTCGCTAAGTGAGTATAGAAAATGCAGGTTAAAGGCTTCATTCGTTCCGATGGCATCGAAAGTTACCCATTTTCACCCAAAAAACATATTTTACAATATTTAAACAATGGATATTCATACATAAAGATACTAACAACATTATAAACACATAATATTAAAAGAAACACGGTTAATCAGTGCATTAATTAATATTCATTGTACCAACAAAAGCCTGTCGTTAACAGGGGAATGGTCGGTAAGCGAACACATTGGGCTCTATGGAGGCACTACACAACTCTCCACTACAATGCACTACTCTACACACTGGGCTGTGTGGAGGCTTGTCGTTAAGCAATTAGTCGTGAACAGGGGTGGTCGTTAAGAGGGGTTCTACTGGAGCAACAATAGTAATAATTTCAACTTGTAAAGCACCGCACGGTATTCATTCGCTCTTGAAGACAGACAATGGCTCAGAGGCTGGAGGAGGAACCACGGACAAGCGGGAAAGGCAGCCACGTGGTGAGCCGGTGCCAATCCCCCCCTCCCTCCCCAAAGTTCTGCGGTTCTTCATAATAAAGGTTTTTGGGTTAGATCGCGTTTATTTATAAATGTGTCGTAACCCTCCACCACCCGACACGGCCAATCAGCAAAGAAAAGTGTCACGTTGACAAAAGACAAATAATTCACTACTTCAGCCCACCGGTGTGTTGAAGAGTTAATCCACATTTACAGTTTGAGTACGACGTTTCGCTGGTAAATACTTCCAGCATCATCGGGCAATTCGCCAGAATGGTAAAGCCCTCGCTTGCTCCCGGTTTTATATAGAGCAGAAGAGTGACGTCATCACTTAACTCATCAGGTGCAGTGATTAGAGGCGGAGGGGGGGGTAATGTAATTATATAATCGATTAGTAATCAGTCATTGGTTATGATTAGTAATGAGTTGTAGATTAGTAATTCTTTAAATCAAAATGTAATGTGTATTATTTAATAATACGCTTCCAGGCCGCACTGAGCCGGTAGCTGTCAGAGCGATTAAAGTTATTCTTGTTCCTCTCAATTTCAATGGATTCTCTAATTAGTCTTTGCCAGTAATAATTAGTTTTACACACCACTGCAACATTGTCAAAATCAATTGAGTGTCCTTGTTGACAAGCATGTTCTGCCACTGCCGACAGTTGTGTTTGAGATAATTTAATATTTCTCTGATGTTCTTTTAGTCTTACGCTGATGTTACGTCCCGTCTGCCCAATGTAGCAGCTGCCACATGAACAATTAATCCGATATACACCTTCTGTTGATAGTTTAGGTAATGCGTCTTTAGTGCAAGATACTAGTTTTTGAATTTTGTGTACTGTACCAAATCTTACTGTAATGTTTTGCTTTTGCAAAACGCGGGCTAATTTGTCAGTTACTCCTGAGATATATGGAATTTTTATTGTTTTAACAATCTGGTCGCTTTCAGTAGTATTGCTTTGTGATCGTGATTTGGCATTCAGTGCTCTGTTAATTTGAGCATTATTGTAGCCATTCTGTCGTAGTGCGTCTTTAACGTGTTTAATCTCTCTCACTAGACTCTCACCATCTGACACTGTTTTCGCCCGATGCACGAGCGTCTTAATAAGAGAGGATTTTTGAGCTGGATGATGATGTGATTCTGCATTCAGATAGGCATCAGTGTGCGTTTGCTTTCTGTAAACGCTGTGTGTTATTTTACCGTTTAGGCCATGTCCAAGCAAAATATCTAGGAATGGGAGTGTATTATTCACCTCCATTTCCATGGTGAACTGGATGGCCGGGTTTTGTGCATTGAGATGATTTAGAAAATCATTAAGTGTATCTTTACCATGTGGCCAGACAACCAAAGTGTCATCCACATACCTAAACCAAAAGGATGGTTTTAATGTGCTCGAGGCAAGTGCTCTTATTTCAAAGTTTTCCATGTACAAATTTGCTATAGCAGGGGATAAAGGAGAACCCATTGCTGCTCCTTCCTTTTGTTTAAAGAAATCCCCTCTCCATAAGAAGTAAGTGTTATTTAAGCAATGGCCAGCAAGTTTCGGAATATCTTTTTGTAAACCGGTATTCTTTACTAGTGTATCAAGTAATTTAAGCGATTCGTCCACTGGAACCTTAGTGAATAGAGAAATCACATCAAAGCTTACCAGAATATCATCAGGAGCAAGTTTAATATCTTTAATCACATTCACAAGATGTTCTGAATTTTTTATGAATGAAGATGTCTTACCGATGTAGGGCTGTATTTGTTTGGTTATATATTTTGCCAATTGATATGTGGCAGAGCCAATTGTACTGACTATGGGTCGTAATGGGATGCCGATTTTATGAATCTTTGGTAGCCCATAGAGTCTAGGTGGTTTTGAGGCCCTTGGCTTAATTAGGTATTGCTCATTTTTTAGGGATTAATGAATTTGCAATTATTGCAGTGGTCTTACGTTCTAAAGTATTAGTTGGATCTCGTTTAATTTTAATGTAGGTACTTTCCTCTAGTAAATTTCTAATTTTATTATCATAATCGGCTCGTGACATCAGTACAGTAGTGCGGCCTTTATCAGCTGCTAGGATTTGGATATCCTTATTTACACGCAGCTCTCTTAAGGCTTTTGCCTCGTTAGAGCTAATATTTACTTTTGGAACTTTGCTATTCTCAATTATTTTAGCAACCTCATGTCTAGTCATCTCTGCCTCATTATGTGGAAGGAGTCTAACTGCTGATTCTACCTCAGCAATTATCTCATCCACTGGAATTGTGCGTGGGGTAACGGCAAAGTTAAGGCCTTTAGAAAGGATAGAGACCATGTCACCGGTTAATACAGTGTTGGTCAAGTTCAGTACAGTTTTGTTTTTACATTTTTGGTTTTCAGTAGGGATTTGTTTATTATGTAGTCTAGAAAATTTATTAATTTGGTTAGTTTTTGTTAGTTTAAACACATTATCAGCCGATTGTTGTGTTATGTTATCGATTATATTCCAATAATGCATAGATACACTATTGCTTATATCTAAGTGTAACTGCTTTAGCGATTCCGAAATGTAAGATAATTCACTCCTATTGTGCTGTATTCTCTCTATTAATAATAATTCGCTAGATCTAACCCAAAAACCTTTATTATGAATAATATTGGTCGCGAAAGCCTACGTGTTAAACTGACTAACCTCTATGGGGAGGATACTTTTCTTAAAACCAGAAAATTGGAGAAGCTTCGCATTAAGCGGATGAAATTGATATCTTCACTGGCGTTCCTCAAAAGGTGCAGAGATTCAAAGGTAATACCAAACGCAGTTAAAATAACACATCACATAAAGTCTTCTAAAGCTAACCAAATACTACACAAAGCTAGCGAATTATTATTAATAGAGAGAATACAGCACAATAGGAGTGAATTATCTTACATTTCGGAATCGCTAAAGCAGTTACACTTAGATATAAGCAATAGTGTATCTATGCATTATTGGAATATAATCGATAACATAACACAACAATCGGCTGATAATGTGTTTAAACTAACAAAAACTAACCAAATTAATAAATTTTCTAGACTACATAATAAACAAATCCCTACTGAAAACCAAAAATGTAAAAACAAAACTGTACTGAACTTGACCAACACTGTATTAACCGGTGACATGGTCTCTATCCTTTCTAAAGGCCTTAACTTTGCCGTTACCCCACGCACAATTCCAGTGGATGAGATAATTGCTGAGGTAGAATCAGCAGTTAGACTCCTTCCACATAATGAGGCAGAGATGACTAGACATGAGGTTGCTAAAATAATTGAGAATAGCAAAGTTCCAAAAGTAAATATTAGCTCTAACGAGGCAAAAGCCTTAAGAGAGCTGCGTGTAAATAAGGATATCCAAATCCTAGCAGCTGATAAAGGCCGCACTACTGTACTGATGTCACGAGCCGATTATGATAATAAAATTAGAAATTTACTAGAGGAAAGTACCTACATTAAAATTAAACGAGATCCAACTAATACTTTAGAACGTAAGACCACTGCAATAATTGCAAATTCATTAATCCCTAAAAATGAGCAATACCTAATTAAGCCAAGGGCCTCAAAACCACCTAGACTCTATGGGCTACCAAAGATTCATAAAATCGGCATCCCATTACGACCCATAGTCAGTACAATTGGCTCTGCCACATATCAATTGGCAAAATATATAACCAAACAAATACAGCCCTACATCGGTAAGACATCTTCATTCATAAAAAATTCAGAACATCTTGTGAATGTGATTAAAGATATTAAACTTACTCCTGATGATATTCTGGTAAGCTTTGATGTGATTTCTCTATTCACTAAGGTTCCAGTGGACGAATCGCTTAAATTACTTGATACACTAGTAAAGAATACCGGTTTACAAAAAGATATTCCGAAACTTGCTGGCCATTGCTTAAATAACACTTACTTCTTATGGAGAGGGGATTTCTTTAAACAAAAGGAAGGAGCAGCAATGGGTTCTCCTTTATCCCCTGCTATAGCAAATTTGTACATGGAAAACTTTGAAATAAGAGCACTTGCCTCGAGCACATTAAAACCATCCTTTTGGTTTAGGTATGTGGATGACACTTTGGTTGTCTGGCCACATGGTAAAGATACACTTAATGATTTTCTAAATCATCTCAATGCACAAAACCCGGCCATCCAGTTCACCATGGAAATGGAGGTGAATAATACACTCCCATTCCTAGATATTTTGCTTGGACATGGCCTAAACGGTAAAATAACACACAGCGTTTACAGAAAGCAAACGCACACTGATGCCTATCTGAATGCAGAATCACATCATCATCCAGCTCAAAAATCCTCTCTTATTAAGACGCTCGTGCATCGGGCGAAAACAGTGTCAGATGGTGAGAGTCTAGTGAGAGAGATTAAACACGTTAAAGACGCACTACGACAGAATGGCTACAATAATGCTCAAATTAACAGAGCACTGAATGCCAAATCACGATCGCAAAGCAATACTACTGAAAGCGACCAGATTGTTAAAACAATAAAAATTCCATATATCTCAGGAGTAACTGACAAATTAGCCCGCGTTTTGCAAAAGCGAAACATTACAGTAAGATTTGGTACAGTACACAAAATTCAAAAACTAGTATCTTGCACTAAAGACGCATTACCTAAACTATCAACAGAAGGTGTATATCGGATTAATTGTTCATGTGGCAGCTGCTACATTGGGCAGACGGGACGTAACATCAGCGTAAGACTAAAAGAACATCAGAGAAATATTAAATTATCTCAAACACAACTGTCGGCAGTGGCAGAACATGCTTGTCAACAAGGACACTCAATTGATTTTGACAATGTTGCAGTGGTGTGTAAAACTAATTATTACTGGCAAAGACTAATTAGAGAATCCATTGAAATTGAGAGGAACAAGAATAACTTTAATCGCTCTGACAGCTACCGGCTCAGTGCGGCCTGGAAGCGTATTATTAAATAATACACATTACATTTTGATTTAAAGAATTACTAATCTACAACTCATTACTAATCATAACCAATGACTGATTACTAATCGATTATATAATTACATTACCCCCCCCTCCGCCTCTAATCACTGCACCTGATGAGTTAAGTGATGACGTCACTCTTCTGCTCTATATAAAACCGGGAGCAAGCGAGGGCTTTACCATTCTGGCGAATTGCCCGATGATGCTGGAAGTATTTACCAGCGAAACGTCGTACTCAAACTGTAAATGTGGATTAACTCTTCAACACACCGGTGGGCTGAAGTAGTGAATTATTTGTCTTTTGTCAACGTGACACTTTTCTTTGCTGATTGGCCGTGTCGGGTGGTGGAGGGTTACGACACATTTATAAATAAACGCGATCTAACCCAAAAACCTTTATTATGAATAATATTGGTCGCGAAAGCCTACGTGTTAAACTTCTGCGGTTCTCTAGACATTAAGGTGTTATCGGCTAATTAATGAGTGTTGACACGTGGGAGCAAACCATAGCCCCCATTGAAAATCCACAAGTGCGAGGGGGCAACACTGCATCCCAGGTGGCATCTCGCTGTGCCATCATCTCGTTGACGCCCACAGGGAAGGGAATTGATCAACATTTGTGTGATCCAACAACCCTCACCGCCTCCACAGCATGAATCCGATGAGCTATAAAGCTCTTATTCACAGATGTCAAGTAGAGGCGGGTCAGAACGTTACAAAAACAAACAGTACAAAACAAGAGAGGAGTATTAAGTAGAGGAAAGGGGCCGTCCATAAATGACGTCAGGCACCTCGGGTGTGGGGGGGGGTCAGACATTTGTGACGATGTGTTACGAGGGGGGGGGGGGATTTGGAGAAATGTGACGTCACACCAAAATGTGCAACTTTAAATAAATATAGACAACACGTTCTACTTAATTAAATATACTTGTTAATACATGTTTTGTCCCACAACATCAGAGTGCAGCGCCACATTACATACGCACTACAATGACAATAGTTTAAAGCGATATGAAGCATGTTTTTTTTTTTTGGGGGGGGGCAGAGCTTTGTGACGTTATATTTGAGGGGGGGTCTGACGTTTTGTGACGCCGTGTGACAAAGGGGGGGGGGAAATCGTCCAAAATCGCGTGACGTCATTTATGAACGGCCCCAAAGATAAACTTAAAAAATATAAATATTCTTTGTTTTTTTCGGTAAAGTCACATATATTAAAAAAAAAACCTAAAGAAATAATAAAAATAAAGTAAAAAATTAAATTGTTAATTTTACATGAAAATAAATAAAAAGAATAAAAAATCTATAATAATAACAATTTAATAAAAAACATAAAAACTTATGACGTTTCGATCGCAACACAAACGGTCGTCTCTGCCTGATGACGACCGCTTGTGTTGCGATCAAAACGTCGTAAGTTTTTGTGTTTTTATTACATTTTTATTATTATTAATTTTTTATTCTTTTTTCTTTTTATTTTATTGTTCTATCTACGTGACTTTACCGAAAGAACCAAAGAATATGAATTTCTGCAGTCACGAAAGTTTTAAGTCAAAAATTTTAAAAAATATATATATACACAAATAAAACTAAACAATTTTTTTTTATTTTACCAGCTTATTTTTCAGAAGCGACCTGGCCACAAATGATAGCTTAACAAAGTGGCTTATCACGTGGTCATTAACAGCAGCAAAATTATCTAAAAGCATGTTTTTAAATGTGGAGAGAAAACCCGGAGGGCCCAGTTACAGGTGTGCGTAGCCACCACTACCCAGCTAAAATGACGGATGCTCTTTGCATTCCGAGGATTTTATTTGTCATTTTCCCCAGGTCTGCATTTGGGCTGCAGGCTGAGACAGCAAGCCTGGGGTCACTCATGATGAGTTGACCGGGTGGCTCGCAGAATGTGTCCCCAATGCGGGAAACCAAGAATAGCAGAGGCCCGGCTAGACAGCGCTGAGCACGCGTGAGAGATTCGTATTGAAGCAGAATGTTCGGGTACCTCCGAGCGAGTAAGTTGGAGGCAGCATGGCCCGTTTAATTTTTTTTGCAACGCAAACAAGAATCGCGACAAAGGGAGGGGAGATACAAAATCTCTGCGGACTAAAGCCCCAACTCAGCCCTCCTGGGTCCAGAGATGGGGGGGGGGGGGGGAGAAATTGGGCTCGCTGCTCCACGCGCGCTGGGACTACGAGTAGGAGGACAACCCACGGCCTCTTTCCAAACGGGCCACGTTGCCTGTTTGTGTAATGACGCGTCTCACCTCAGTACTCTGGCATCCAGCAGCTCGATGCATTTCCTAATGACGGCCGCGTTGTGGTAGCCGGTCTTCAGGTTGTACGTGAAGTGAAGGGGTTCGTATAGCTGGCCCAACTCGATGTGCTTCAACAGGTCCTGCAACACGGAGCACGCCGTGACGCTTGTCCATCGGCTGCAAACCGATGTTTCGCTTTAATTCAATGCTCCTAACTGTCTAAAAATGCCACTTGAAGTGTAGCAGTCTGCATGTAAGTTGTTTTTCAATGAGAGGAAGCCAAACATTTTGAATGAGTTACTCAAAACCGCCTTCCCAACAAATGCTGGGAGTAACACTTCCTTACCAATCACACAAAATAGCACGATGAGTGGTGTGACAGTACACGTATATACATTGGTGAATTTGGATTGAATATCAAACCATATCAATATGGAATGTCGTTAAACACATTCTAAATTGAAAACCGAATTTCTTTAAAATTGCTTGTTGTGTTTAGTTTGTTGTCCTTCCCCCGCGCCTCCGATTATCCACGGTTGGCTACGTAGGGTGGTGCGAAGGGAGTTCAACATACATACGTACAATACACTCACACTTACCCACTTACTTACTCAACCACCCACTCACTCACCCAGTCACACACTAGCTAGCTCACCCACTCCACCACCCACTCACTCACTAGCTAGCTCACCCACTCATCACACTGCAGGTCATCTCACTTCTCATTCTGTTTCTTCCCTCACACGGTGGAATTCCTTCCTACCGTTATCCCTTTTCCAAAGTTCTTAGAATAAACTTGCTCAACAACAAAAAAGCCCATCCTAGATTGATAACTAAATTCTTTAGAACTCCTTGTTGTGTTCCGTTTGTTGTCCCCCCGCACCTCCGATTAGACACCGTTGGCTGCGTACGGTCGTGCGAAATAAGTTCAACACACGTACGTAGGTACATGATGCTTGTGCCACTGTGGAAAGAAGCCCTCTCACCGTTTTTCGACAGAGGCGGTGAGTCACGTGTGGTACCCCCCCCTCGATTACCAAACCTCATGGCCCCCCTCGGCGACTCCAAATTGGACCTCGGAGGTCGCTTGCCCTGCCAGCATCGAAATCTCGCTCCCACGTGCCCGCGTGCGACTGCTTAATGGGCACACGCGACTCTAGTCTGTTTAACCCTTGCCACAGACGCAACATTTTACGATTTGTATTTCATTTTTGGGTCGGGCCGCGTAATGATCTATGCCAGATTTTTTTGTCGTGGAACCCTCCACCACCCGACATGGCCAAACAAATTAAATAGTCACGCGTACAAGCGTTTAGCTCTTCTGTTATTCTTATTGTTTCAGCTCACCTGTGAGTTGAAGAACAATTTTCACAACCAAATTTAGTAATTAGATCCGAAGTTTCGCTTGAAACTACGTCAAGCATCCTCAGGTTTGGGCCTAAACCAATATAATCGATTGTGAATTATAATCTTGGTTGCGAAAACCTACGTGTAAAGCTAACACTACATTTGAAATAGATATGAGCAAGCCGTCTGCTTTGGTTTGTGTTCCTACAATCTGTGTATATCCATCGGGTGCTCTAACCTGGGAAAGAAACTGGCTTTTTATGGCCAGAAAATTACAGAGCTGCAATGTTTTTGAGCTCGTTCATTTGAGTGATTTGTTGAGCAGCAAGGGCAGCCCAGAGATTGTGTAACGGTATCAGGGAATAATGGGCTTATCATGATTTTTAGATGCATATATATTGAGATATATTCATACAAATAATGAGTGTTTATACTTGAGGGAGGAAACCAGAGCCCCCCAGATGGGGCAGATGATATGAGTCTGCACTTTGCTGAATACCTTCTCCATCTGTGTGTGTGTGTCTGTTCGAGCGATAGTGTCCCAATGTGTGTCTGTGTTGTCTGGTGTATTGGGTGATCAAAGCAGATCCCATTCATTCACTTGCTTTGACGGCAGTGCCTATATAAAAACCAAATCGTGAATCATTCACGGATAATTTGATGTATTTGAGACTCCTCTTATCCGCAAATATATCGCAAATCTAATGCGGTTCCACAAAGACTTATGGAAAAATTTACAGGAAGAATAGGATCGCAGATGATAGGAGTTTCTATCCACAAACCCCACCACCACAATTTGCGCATCAATGAATATGAATAAAGTCTGACTCTTACTTACTTTTGTGTTAATAGTCATTATTATTTTTTTTTTGAGCCATGATACCCTGGGGCGTCTCAGAGCACTTTAAATGCCAGGATCAACTCTAATCTAAACTATTTTTTGTATTACCACGGTAAGGCCCACTGAGCCATAGCACTCTTTTTCCGAAGCGACCTGACCACGGATGATAGCTCAACGAAGTGGCTTATTACGTGGGCATTTATAGACAATACATACTCTAAACGCGTGATGTTGATTCTAAATGTGGAGGGAAAAAGCAGAGGACCCGGAGAAAATCCCCGCGACTACAAGGAGAGAGAGACGCAAACTCCAAATATACAGCAGGCATCAGGATCGGGATCAAACCCACGACGTCCTGTATACCAGGAGAGGTAGTTAACATCTCGCCACTGCGGCGCTCCCTCACATCTCATGGCCTTTAAAAACAAATTTGAAAGGGCAACCCCGAGTGGCAGCTGTTTCTGTCCGCACAGAGTGACTCAGCACCAGTCCGGATAAGTGTGAGTCTGTCAGTATGGGGGTGATGATTGATGTTACGTGTAATCTCAATTGAGCACTTTGTGGGGTCATTTTTTTCGTCAAATCTGGAACATAAACCAATGCTGCTGAAATTATGAACTCCCAGAAGGCTGTGTGGCTGGTGGGATGTGTAAAACAAAGTTGGTTTATGTTGAGGGACAGACACATTATTGCGGAGGAGGCAGTCTGGTCTGCTTATTTATTTTGTTACTTTGAAGCCATTCATCTCCCAGACTGCTATGATGAGCATGACGCGAATTCATTTAAAGTCCCACAAGAAAAGAAAAAAACTAAACTTACCACGCTATAATGATTAGCACGGTTGGCTGCGTACGGTGCGAACGAAGTTTAACATATATACAGCACTGTACAAGCAAATGCTTCACAACTGCCTCTGGCCAATGATTGCAGAATCGTACGATGTACACTGTATTCATTTGCTACACGTGAAACATTGACAGCCTCCGGGTAGATATCCGCTCTGCTGCACTGTGTAACGACATACTGGATGCACTGCCCTTCATATCCGGGCATCGGAACGATAACTACCTCTAAAAAGCGTTCCATCAAAGGATAGGAGTCTAAGTATTCATTATGCTCCTGAAAGATATGTCATCAAGCCCAAGAGCAACATTAAAAAGTGTTAAACGCACGTTTATGCTGATAATAAACCGGTTAAAGCTCTTAAAAAAAGAGGGCATAACATACAAAAAAAGACATGATTGACAGGGCTAGTCTTATGACTTGTAGTGGCACGCACAGTGATTAAAACACATGTACTATTGGCGCAGCCCAGATTCACGCATTCACAATCACCATCAGGGAACGCGTTTTTACCTGTTAACCTGATACAGATTGATAGTAGCCACATATTTAAACAGTGTCGCCATGGTGGCGAGATGTTACCTGCCTCGCCTGGTATACAGGACGTTGTGGGTTCAACAAACGTAGGATATGACGAAAACGATAAAACATTGCAGCATCATATCAATGAGTGACCTTTAACCTCAGTTTTCTACTTTCCTGAAGCTTACCTGATCTAAACATGTTTCAGAAAGCAATTTAAGGGAAAAGTGAGGAGATATTCTTAAGGCAACCCTGCTCTTAGGTGTGAGCTGTATGTATGTACTATATGTTGAACTTCTTTTACACCGTACGTAGCCAACTGTGCTAATCAGAGGTGCGGAGGAAGGACAACAAACGAGGAGTCTCTGCTGTATGAGTAGTCTCTGTTGTGTGAGTTGTCTCTGCTGTATGAGTAGTCTCTGCTGTATGAGTAGTCTCTGCTGTATGAGTAATCTCTGCTGTATGAGTAGTCTCTGCTGTGTGAGTAGTCTCTGTTGTATGAGTAGTCTCTGCTGTATGAGTAGTCTCTGCTGTATGAGTAGTCTCTGCTGTATGAGTAGTCTCTGCTGTATGAGTAGTCTCTGTTGTGTGAGTTGTCTCTGCTGTGTGAGTAGTCTCTGCTGTATGAGTAGTCTCTGCTGTATGAGTTGTCTCTGTTGTGTGAGTTGTCTCTGCTGTATGAGTAGTCTCTGCTGTATGAGTAGTCTCTGTATGAGTAGTCTCTGTTGTATGAGTAGTCTCTGCTGTATGAGTAGTCTCTGATGTGTGAGTAGTCTCTGCTGTGTGAGTAGTCTCTGATGTATGAGTAGTCTCTGCTGTATGAGTAATCTCTGATGTATGAGTAGTCTCTGCTGTATGAGTAGTCTCTGTTGTGTGAGTAGTCTCTGCTGTATGAGTTGTCTCTGCTGTATGAGTAGTCTCTGCTGTATGAGTAGTCTCTGCTGTATGAGTAGTCTCTGCTGTGTGAGTAGTCTCTGATGTGTGAGTAGTCTCTGCTGTGTGAGTAGTCTCTGCTGTATGAGTAGTCTCTGATGTGTGAGTAGTCTCTGATGTGTGAGTAGTCTCTGCTGTATGAGTAATCTCTGCTGTATGAGTAGTCTCTGCTGTATGAGTAGTCTCTGCTGTATGAGTAGTCTCTGCTGTATGAGTAGTCTCTGCTGTATGAGTAGTCTCTGCTGTGTGAGTAGTCTCTGCTGTATGAGTAGTCTCTGCTGTATGAGTAATCTCTGCTGTATGAGTAGTCTCTGCTGTATGAGTAGTCTCTGCTGTATGAGTAGTCTCTGCTGTATGAGTAGTCTCTGCTGTATGAGTAGTCTCTGCTGTGTGAGTAGTCTCTGCTGTATGAGTAGTCTCTGCTGTGTGAGTAGTCTCTGCTGTATGAGTTGTCTCTGCTGTGTGAGTAGTCTCTGTATGAATTGTCTCTGTTGTGTGAGTAGTCTCTGCTGTATGAGTAGTCTCTGCTGTATGAGTAGTCTCTGCTGTATGAGTAGTCTCTGCTGTGTGAGTAGTCTCTGCTGTATGAGTAGTCTCTGCTGTATGAGTAGTCTCTGCTGTGTGAGTAGTCTCTGCTGTATGAGTAGTCTCTGCTGTGTGAGTAGTCTCTGCTGTATGAGTAGTCTCTGCTGTGTGAGTAGTCTCTGCTGTATGAGTAGTCTCTGCTGTATGAGTAGTCTCTGCTGTATGAGTAGTCTCTGCTGTATGAGTTGTCTCTGCTGTATGAGTAGTCTCTGCTGTGTGAGTAGTCTCTGCTGTGTGAGTAGTCTCTGCTGTGTGAGTAGTCTCTGCTGTGTGAGTTGTCTCTGCTGTGTGAGTTGTCTCTGATGTATGAGTAGTCTCTGCTGTATGAGTAGTCTCTGCTGTGTGAGTAGTCTCTGTATGAGTAGTCTCTGCTGTATGAGTAGTCTCTGCTGTATGAGTAGTCTCTGCTGTATGAGTAGTCTCTGCTGTATGAGTAGTCTCTGCTGTGTGAGTAGTCTCTGCTGTATGAGTAGTCTCTGCTGTATGAGTAGTATCTGCTGTATGAGTAGTCTCTGCTGTATGAGTAGTCTCTGCTGTGTGAGTAGTCTCTGTATGAGTAGTCTCTGCTGTATGAGTAGTCTCTGCTGTATGAGTAGTCTCTGCTGTGTGAGTAGTCTCTGCTGTATGAGTAGTCTCTGTTGTGTGAGTTGTCTCTGCTGTGTGAGTAGTCTCTGCTGTATGAGTAGTCTCTGCTGTATGAGTAGTCTCTGTTGTGTGAGTAGTCTCTGCTGTGTGAGTAGTCTCTGCTGTATGAGTAGTCTCTGCTGTATGAGTAGTCTCTGCTGTATGAGTAGTCTCTGCTGTATGAGTAGTCTCTGCTGTGTGAGTAGTCTCTGCTGTATGAGTAGTCTCTGCTGTATGAGTAGTCTCTGCTGTATGAGTAGTCTCTGCTGTATGAGTAGTCTCTGCTGTGTGAGTAGTCTCTGTATGAGTAGTCTCTGCTGTATGAGTAGTCTCTGCTGTATGAGTAGTCTCTGCTGTGTGAGTAGTCTCTGCTGTATGAGTAGTCTCTGCTGTGTGAGTAGTCTCTGCTGTATGAGTTGTCTCTGCTCTGTGAGTAGTCTCTGTTGTGTGAGTAGTCTCTGGGTCTCGCCTTATGGCGTCCTCTGGTCTAAACCGTTTTGAGACGAGGCTCAAAAGAAAGCTGTCTCTGGTGTGAACCAATCGGTTTCAAAGATAATGCATATATTATCAGAGTGTGTGTTTTTGTTTGCATTCTGACCACAAGCATTGTGGTTAGGGGCCGTCCATAAATGACGTCACGTGATTTTGGACTATTTTTTGACCCCCCCCCCCTTCGTCACACGGCGTCACAAAAAGTCAGACCCCCCCTCAAATGTGACGTCACAAAACTTCCCCCCCCCAAAAAAAAACATGCTTCAAATCGCTTTAAACTATTATCATTGTCGTGCGTATTTAATGTGGCGCTGCACTATGATGTTGTAGGAGTAAACATTTATTAAAAAAGTCTATTTAATTAAGTAGAACGTGTTGTCTATATTTATTTAAAGTTGCGCATTTTGATGTGACGTCACATTTCTCAAACACCCCCCCCCCAATCGTCACACATCGTCACAAATGTCTGACCCCCTCCCCGCCTAGGTGCGTGACGTCATTTATGGACGGCCCCTTAATGCAGATATGATTCCTGGTAAAAGGTTTCAGTTTGGTGTTTTAACATCTTAACACCGCTGTTTTGTTGCCAGAAGAAAGGGGAAACCCTATTCTCAGGTTCCACTCTTCTTGGGATGCTTTTTTGGTACTTTAAAATAAGTAGTTTTTTTTTTACCCACAGACGGGATTTACACATGCACGTACGGTACTTGAAATTAAACATATATAAACGACATATTATAAACGCTTTCCAAATAAAAAGCCACAAGTGGTGGTATTAACCCAAAACAACCTGCATTATGGATTAGTCGAGCTATGATACACGTCATGTGGGATGCGTGACGGCTACCATTTCCCCACCCACAACATTTTAGCGTCTCTTTAAGTAATCTGTATACAGTATACATAAAAGAGAAATTTGTGAGCATGTGTGTCTGTTCGAAATGTTTAGCATACTTGCGAACATGCAACAAACTTGAAATTTGGCATGTGGGTAGCTTCCAGACTGTACAAAATGGAAAAAGTATAAACATAGACTTTTGTATTTTTTGGGGGGAGGGGAGCGGGGCGCAATATTGGTCATACTTTGCACGGCAAGTGAGCGGTGACGTCACATCTGTGATGTCACCCGCATGCGGCAGCGTCACGCAGTGTGCCTGCTGACGTCACGCACCCCCCCACCCTTCGCGTAGGCCGTGCATTAATCCAAGACAAGAGTCGAAGTCTCGGGCGAAGCCGGCTAGTAAAGCTAGCACGTGATACATTTGAGCAGGCCAACAACTTATATACAGTGCCGGTGAACGTTGACTTTCGTATTTATTCAAAGGATTTCGAAATACGCTGTAATGTGTACTCAAGAGGTATCCATTCATTACCTTTGAGCTCAGGCCCAGTTCGCTGCTGTAGCCAATGCTGTGCAAGCAGTTTACAATTGTATTCCTTGGGTACTGATGGAAAGAGAAAACAACACTATTTATTAATTTAATGAATTGATACAGTACTGTAATACACATACAATTAAAACGAAAGTTGTGCAGTCATTTGTCCTGTTCAAAAGTAAAATGTGCAGCTGGACTACTTACTCCCAATGCTGTTGCAAGGATCCTGGGAAGGGAGGAGAAACCATGGTTATACATTTTTAGTATCGCGTGTTTAAGTCTCAATAACACGGACGGTAAGCAATTCACCCCACGGTAATCAGCGTCGGTTTCTCTCCGTCACAGTCGGCAGGATTCGTTTCGGTCAAACTTCCACGTGGCCCAAATAGGCGAAAACTCAATCGGGGTGCAAGAAAGTGAGATGATTTGATGACACTGAAGGAGTTATGAGATGATGAGTTGATGAGGATGGTCGTGCATGATGAATAGGATTATGCGTGAAATAAAGGACGATGAAAGTGACAATGAGTGGGTTAATGATGAGTGCGTGTAATGATGAATGGGTCGGCAAAAGTTGGGAAGAAGAGGGCATGACGGTGTTGATGATGGGGAAGGGAGGGGGGAAGAGGTGTTTGGGTTAGCGAGAGCGATAAGTGAGTGCTTTAAGGGAAGAACGAAAAAGAAACAGTGAGGGTGATTCTGATATCTTTAAGTGGATTTGTTTAAAATGTGGATGGAATGACGGAGAGGCGTCCTCTGGTAGGTGGATGGGTGGCTGGGTGGATAGATGGATAGGTGGGTGAATGATAACACTGGTGGTGAGACAAGGCCATACAGAAGGCTGTCTGGTGTAGGCCAATCAGTTTCATAATGATCAGTTTGCATGTTTTTGCCACAGGTACACATGTGGTTGATGCAGACTTGTTTCCTTGCACAAGGTATCTATTTGGTGTTTGACCATTTTAACATCTGTTTTATTGTCAGACATGATAAAAACGTATTCTTATTTTTCATACTGGGGGTGATTGTTTGACCGTGTACGGGGCAGTTTGTTCCAGTTTACGGGGACCACAAGCGAGAAAGAAGGGAATGGTGATTGGGCACAAGGAGGAGGGGGAACAGAGACAGAGAGACGACAGCTGGGATTGTGAACGCAGAGGGCGAGACGGAGCGTGGACTGAAATGCGGGAATCGAGATGATACGTTGGGCAATCTTCCACCTGTTCAAGAGACTGAGCTGCATTGTGCCCACTGGAATATCAATACAGTCGAGTAGAGAGCATTTGAAAGGTATTAACTGCAGACTGCAGCGCAATGACAGCTGCTGATGGAACGTGTGGGCGTTAAAGGCGAATGGAAAACGAGATGTGGATGTATACAGTTACAATGCTGTTTAGCGTTTCTATGCAACTGCTTCTCACGACGCTACACAACTGGTGTGTGTGTGTGTGTATTCTTAATTTGAGGCACAATCGAAACATGTTTTCGGTTGAAGACCGTGGCTGGCCATCGAACAAAGACGGTTACTACATTGCGCGCTTTTAGATGCGCTTCTGCGGCCGTCTGGAACACTCTTCCTTCCGATATTAGCAAGTCACTGGAGCTATGCACTTTACATCCAGATTGAAAAAACGAATTTATTTAGAACTGCTTTTTGTGTTTAGTTTGTTGTCCTTCCCCCGCGCCTCCGATTAGCACGGTTGGCTACGTACGGTGCGAAAGAAGGTCAACTTTCATACATACAGAGAGGAGAAAAGGAATGTGTTGAGCCTGGACTTGGAACAGGGGCAGGTGATTGAGGTGAGTAAGGTAAGTCGACGACGCGGATGGCCAGGGAAGCGAGTTCAGACATTGTGGACAACAGCGGAGAAGGAAAGACATCTCGACATCGGATTCATTTAGAGAGGAGAGCCAACTTCTCACTTGAAGCTAAACACGTTACACTCCCTTAAAGGGAAGTGCAGTATACAAAAGGCAAAGGTTTGGGACAATGGCCCTTCTTCGTGGTGCACAGAGAGGCCACCGAGGTAAAGTGAATAAGCCTTGGAGGCTGCTCTTTACACCACGGGCCTGATGAGAATTGGATTAAAACATTGTTTTCCGATGAGCAGTTTTGAAATTGACATTTGAATAGTTACGCAATTCACAGTGTGCGTGATTTTCCGGTCAGCTATCGCGCTGCTTTTGTTCAACAGTCACGATGCTGTCGATACATTTCGTAGAATAATGCCATTTTATCTTCTATGTAAATGAAGACCTTAATCTGTATGTATGTCTCAAAAACCTCGACAAGGTAGAAAGCTGACATTTGGTACATAGGCAGCTTTTAGGAGACAAACAACGGGCAGAGAATTCTGAAAATCCCCAATGGTTTCAAATGTGTGGTGGCCCTCGCACTGATGATGTCTTATCGGCGAAAGTGCCCCCCCCCCTCCCACTTGGTAAATTTGTTAAGAACACTGGCGTGGATTGTGTGTGACCCTTTATAACACGCGTTTTCT
This sequence comes from Petromyzon marinus, assembly GCF_048934315.1. Lineage (NCBI taxonomy): Eukaryota > Metazoa > Chordata > Hyperoartia > Petromyzontiformes > Petromyzontidae > Petromyzon > Petromyzon marinus. Next base: position 7,156,005 of record NC_133685.1, read on the forward strand.
CTTCGTATTTAATTAGCGGTACAGAAGCTGACGGGTAGCCTGCCGTCAGGACAAAATGCGTTTTCATATTTGAAATACTTCGCTATGGATCGTGGCTATTTTTGGCAACCGTTTGGAAAATGTTGCCAGTTTTCTGCCGGGTAAGTCCCTCCTAGCAACGCCACTTTAATTTAAAGTCTTGCCCGTTTTGGATCATCTTTACGTGGGTAATTGTGACCTTAGGCCCCCAAATCTCGATTTTTAGTGCCCCAAAAAATGTTTGTGCCCGGTGTCATTCAGAAACCGTTCAAAATATAACATTGCGGTTTTTTTTCATTTGATAGAGCGTTAAACAGCAAACACAATTAAAGCGAGAACCACTATTCTATCTTTGATTGTTTTTTAGATATTTCGGATTCAAGTAGTTTTGAACGAAAAAAATACGCATTTTACAATGTTCAAATCTGAATTATTCCAAAACAGTAAAAGATAGGAGAGCTTCCCTTCGTAGAGAATTAAGTTATTTAATTTTATTCTTTCTAATAAAAAAAAGAACGGAATCTTGAAATTGAGTGGTTTCCGATGAGTACGTTTTTAAATCTATTAAGTTGAATGAAATCGTCAACAAAACATTTTTTGCGTAAAAAGATACATTTTTGGAGTAGTTGTTAGTGTCTGATCGTCGATCATAATTGTCAAAAATCATGAGGTCCATTATTAGATTTATTTTAAACGTTTGCCTGGCGAAGACAGGCTTTATGAACGAGTAATAAATACATCAGCAAGGTGCAATCATATAGTATCATCAATGTAAACAAAGCATCGTTCCACGTATAGTGTATTTATCAGGCCATCTCCAGACGTGCAATTGGTACCATGGCAGGAAAATGGCATTGCTGACACTGCAATGACTGCAAAATTGGGCAATGCAAACTGACCACAGTGAATCAGTGGCAGTGTGTGGGAAAACACACATTTGGTTCGGCTTTGTGCAAATCAAGATTTAAAGTTGTCACGTAAATACCGATCAAATCAAAGAAAATGACGGTCGCTCATGTATTCACAATGTAATTCTACGTAACATTTTGTAAGAATGTAAAAAAACCAACCCTCCATAATCAATTATTAAAATAATCCACTTAAACACATCAATAAAACATTGTAATTGTACTACCTGTCAAACACAGTGTATACACAACTACACAGTCCATGTCACCTTTAATCAAGCCAGTCTGGACCGAACGTGCACAGAAGGGTATTTAAGTCTTACCTTAACTCAGCCCAGGTGTAGTAATGTGGCGTGTCCGGAAACGACACTCCCATTATTAACGTTTAACCGTTGCACCTAAAGCGTCTAAATGGTCTGCAATTTTTATATATATATTTTAAAGCAGTTCAAATTATTCCCATAGCGTCTGTAAAACCAAAGCCACAGGCAGGGCCACATGCCTGCCTTTTTTGTTTGTTGGGTTGTTGTTGTGCTGACCTGCCCCTGAGTCTTTATGACATAGACATGTTTCCATGGACTCCAGTATCCAACAACAAACCGTAAAGCTGCGAGTCATGTGGGGCAGAAGCGAGGGCCATTGTCCCCCCTTTTCTGGACTCGTGCAACGGGCTGCGCGGTGTTATCTTTGAGCCTCATTGTTGTGACAAAACGACGACGTCACGTAACCTGGCGTCCATTCACCGCTGGCGTCCTGTCCATGCCGCCTTGTGTGGAGCTGGCTCGAGCTGAAGGCTGCATACGTGCCACGCACGTCCACCAGTTGCAAGTGAAGGCGAATTAAAACATCGACGAACATTTCCAGTTCTCGTCGCTGAAGCACACAACGTCGTCCTCGAGTGTTTGCTAGAGGCTCGACTTGATAAAAAAAAGATAAACACACACACGAGCGCCGCTTAAGCGGCGGGTGGACAATTGAAGACCGCATGTGCGAGCGTGGTTGGTTGTGTGGCCTCCGAATGCCTTTTTTTATTTAACCATTGCACGTGCTGCGACGCCTAATAACTGCATTGGCCGGCGTATTTTGTTGTCTTTTGAAGCCGACTAGATGTTCACGAATGTTTTGCTTCTTCTTGTTGTTGTGCCGACTGACCTCCACCAGTTTTAAAGCTTAGCTTTAAAAGCTTTAAAACTGGTGGAGCTAATCAGAATTGGAATGATGGGGGTGGGGGATAGGTAAGGTAGTGGATGCCCTCAACTCTCATCATTCCCAGCAGAAATCACAACAGCAATTAACCAGACTGGCTGTTTCACTACTGGACATTTGTGACGACTGGACATCTGGGAAAAGAGCTTTGAAGCTCATCAGATTCCTCAAGTATGAATATATAATTCTGATTCAGATCCCATCCACACTCTGGCCAACCACCATAATGCACGTCACATCATGGATGACATCAGTGGCGGTAATTCCTCCGCACCTCCGATTAGCATGGTTGGCTGCGTACGGTGCAAAAGAAGTTCAACATGCATACAATACACTCACTCAACCACCCACCACACTGCAGGTCATATTACACACACATCCACTCACCACACTGCAGGTCACAGTACACACCTCATCCACTCACTCACCACACTGCAGGTCACAGTACACACCCACTCACTCACCACACTGCAGGTCACATTACACACCCATCCACTCACGCACCACACTGCAGGTCACAGTACACACCCACTCACTCACCACACTGCAGGTCACAGTACACACACACCCACTCACTCACCACACTGCAGGTCACATTACACACCCATCCACTCACTCACCATACTGCAGGTTACAGTACACACCCACTCACGCACCACACTGCAGGTCACAGTACACACACACTCACTCACCACACTGCAGGTCACATTACACACCCATCCACTCACTCACCACACTGCAGTGTAAATCCCTCCCCCCGTCATCTCTCTTCCCAAGTTCTTCGAATAAATTTGCTCAATCCAAGAAACGTGTTCACTCAATCAATCCAGGATTTGTAACGCTCTTTTCTGTTACGTTGCTAGTGCTGTTCGTTGCCGGTCGCTTCACGTTTTGGACGTTTGGCCACTGTGTTCAACAACGGTGATAATAAAAACATTCAGTGATATCGTATTGTCACGGTCTATCATCATATTCTTGGTTCTTTCGGTAAAGTCACGTAGAAGGGAAACAATAAAATAATAAAAAATATAAAACAATCAAATGCTCACGACGTTTCGACTGCAACACAAGCAATCATCATCAGGTGTGACTTTACCGAAAGAACCAAGAATATGAATCCCTGCAGTCACGACAGCTTTAAATCAAAAGGTCTATCATCAGTTAACGTCACGGATTTCATCGAGGGGTTCATTAAGCCAGATTGGCAACATCGCAGCTGACATCGGTGGTGGTAATTCCTCATGAGGAGAGGTTGTGGCCAGGCCCCAGGAGTAATACAAATATAAACATCTGATAGAGTAGCGTACTTACCTGCTCATTATAAAGATAATACATTGCACGCTCTCGTGTTACCATAGCGCCACTAAATTGATCTGTCACCTACCAGGTGAGATTTCCCAGCAGCACTTAATCGGTGAGGTCGCTAAGCAGTCGAGCAAGCGGCTCACAATCGGTAGCGTGAAGGTTCAAAACCTGACTGCAGGTTGACCCAGCCCATCATCCCTCCGGGGACTATAAAATAAGTGCCACTCGGCTCCTCCATAGGGTTGCAGAGAGGAGAGGTGCATCGTCTCAACGTTCATTTGAGAAAGGCGTCATGTACTTTGATTTATTTAACACGATCCCAGTAGCATCTCTGAGGCAAGTTAGATCAGTCAATGTCCACTGTGAAAAAGATGGCGCGTATTTGTATTACCCACGCACGCTACTAATCAGGGCAAATGCTGCAATTCGAACCGTGAACCTCTGCAACGAGCGGCGGACGCGCTACTGCGAGGCCTCGTTACCGCCCGGGAGGGGGGGGTTGCCTGCGTTTCAACGTGCCCGCGATAATTCTCGTGGTGCGATCACGCTGCGCGTCTGCCGGACGATGAGAATAACCGAACATGCCGAGACACGGGTGCACGTTGTCTGTGGTGACGATCCTCTTGGGGTCGTCCCGCGTTGTCAAAACCTCGTGCTGCGCTCGCACGAGAGCGCGGCGCGAGGAGGTCGTCTCACGAGCGTCGGCCGGAGCTGCCGCGCGTCATCCGACGTCGCCCCACCATCATTCTCATCGACGCAATGCCGAGCAACCGAACTCTCAACGTGCGCCCTGGCATTTCAAAGGGCCGCGCGGGGGGGCTCCTACTCGGGTCCACCCTGGCTCCGGCTTTATTGTACCTTGACACTCAGTGACATTTCATTGACAAAGTCTTGCGAATATCAAATTCATGTGTGGACGACATTGTGACCGGCAACCCAAGCCTCTCTACATTCGAGGCAACAGAGAGAACGGCTGTGGCACGCGATGCCCGATGCAGGGGAAGGTGTCTGTGGTCTCCTTCTATTCGAACAACATCGAAAGCTCGGTCACGCAAGGTCAAATTCTGTGACCCCCCCCCCCCTCACCTTCCCATGACCAAAAACCCCAATACCTTGGAGTCACCCTTGACCAGACTCACAGCTATTACCATCACCTCGAAGTCACCAGCAAGAAGATGAAATCCAGGGTCAACGCCATCCAAAAAGTTGGCAGGGACTTCCTGGGGATGTGACACTGGGACCCTTCGTACATCAACATAGGCCCGACGGCAGAATATTGCTCCACTTGTCTTGGCTGGTACAACAGCTGTAGAAGCCGGCTCGTTGACACCAAAATCAACACTGTGGCTGCATGTGGCAAATGGCTTCCTGTAATCTATGCCACCGCAGTGGCTGCCAACACCCCATCATCGAACATCTGACGGGATGTTGCAACAATTAGGACGTTTAAGATCTCCCTCTGTATATGAACATCAAATCTCCACCGCCCTCTTGTTTGAAATCGAGAGATTCAAGTTGGACACATTCCTGGACTCAGTAAATATCCCCGCCACCCAATGGCAGGAGACGTGAGAAGCAGTGGAGTCCCAAACAAGAACCGCTCTAAACAGTCCCAATAACACGTGGAACAGTATTCATAATAAAGGTGTTTGGGTTAGATCGCGTTATTTATAAATGTGTCGTAACCCTCCACCACCCGACACGGCCAATCAGCAAAAAAAGTGTCACGTTGACAAAAGACAAATAATTCACTACTTTAGCCCACCGGTGTGTTGAAGAGTGAATCCACAACATTTACAGTTTGAGTACGACGTTTCGCTGGTAATTACATCCAGCATCATCGGGCAATTCGCCAGAATGGTAAAGCCCTCACTTGCTCCCGGTTTTAAATAGAGCAGCAGGGTGACGTCATCATTTAACTCATTTCAGGTGCAGTGATTTGAGGTGGAGGGGGGGTATTGTAATTATATAATCGATTAGTAATCAGTCAATGGTTATGATTAGTAATGAGTTGTAGATTAGTAATGAGTTGTAATGTGTGTTAGTGATTATATGCTATGTTAGTAATCCGTTACTAACATAGCATATAAACGGACGTGGAACAGTGTAGACATTCCTCCATAAATGCAAGCTCAAGGACTCGCCAAACAGCGAGCATCAGGCATTTCACCGACGACTGTCCAACACATGCGGATTCCGGCAGAGCAAACGGTCTCTGATCAGCTACCCTAAATGGCTTATATAAAAAAATACAAATTTAGCCTGCTGCTTTTTTAAAATGCCATATGTAAATAAATTAAGAATAAACATAAATTATCATGCCATGATGGCAATGGTATAATTGATACTTTTTAAAACATTTTATCATTAGGTGAGCTGAGCTCTTAAAATTCGGGGAGACACATGAGGAACAAAGAGCAGGAACTCCTAGATGGCCACCGTTTAGAGTCATTCTTGATATTCATGGCTGTGTTTAAGATCTCTTTGATCTTTTCGAAGAAGTCTCAGTCTCTTGAGACCAAACAGTTCTCACGAGCATAATTAAACCGCCTGGAGACTGATGTTTTGCCAGGTCAAGGGTGAATACGTTCAACAAAGCTGGTGCCAGCACCGAGCCTTGCTCGAGTCCATCTTTCTGGAGTCACCAGTTGCTGGGTGTGTGACTCCGAGTCACCTAAAAAACCCCGCTGCCTCAGAGCATCAACTCAGCTATCGTTACAACCCATCTAGGAATACATGCCGCACACTGGAGTTAGTTCAACCTAATGCTTTTGCCTCTTGCATCCCGGGTGGTTTGTTTAATGGTGGGGCCTAAGGGTGGAGTGGTAAGATGAGATGGCTTGTTTACCCTCCCATGTGGGTGCAATGGGACACTTCCTGGCTCCTTGACTGGTGCACCCCCTTTGGATGAAAGGGAGTGGCCCCTAAGGAGTCCTCTGCCGCTGCTGCTGCTGCTGTTCCACCGGGGATGTGGCACGTGAGGGGCTTGGCCACGCGGTGTCAAGTTCGTCACTCATAACCCTGACGCGCTCCCTCACTTCACCGCGGACGGCAGGAGTTCTAGACGGTGACAAAACAAGGGATTAAACGCACCGTAAAAAAGATGAATGTTACATACCTGTAGATGATCATGAATGAATAAATGACGCGTGCACATTCTAATGTGTTAGAAGAGCTATAAAGCTGAAATTTGAAATCAATAGTCAAATCTATGATTTTAACAAAAACTTTTTTTTCCAAAATGGTTACATTTCCCCCATGATATCTACATCGTTTTTATGATTAATTTAATTTTGAGTTGGAACTATAGTTGTCATCACGGCACTGTTTCCATGTGATTTTGTTAACTTGAAGTTTTCCTTGTGTGTAGCATAAAAGGTTGTCACTCTCATAAAACATGGCATTCTCCCATTATCTTCTGGGCAACCTTTGTGAATGAGATGCTCCATCTTAAGGGATTTTCCAGGTAAAATATTTTTAAATGACACTTCCAAAAAGTACCCAAAAATGTCCTCATTGAAAAACTTAAAGGAACACAAATTCGTTGGCCTTGGTTAAACAATTTAAAGGTTCATAAATATTACCTCTCAAAACTGAAATGTGCCCAAAATGTTAAATTTGGCATGTTTAATCGAATATCATGTTTGGAGATTCAGCACCCTCAAAAAGCTCCAGATACAGCTTCAAAAACAACAACGCTCAAAAGTTAAAATGTTTAACTGTTTTGAATTGTGCAAAATTATGCCCAATATTAACCATGGCACCAGCATTTTTCATGGAACAAACCTTAGAGGTGAAGCTAACATTAAAATCTGTCCTTGTGTTAATTATTAGGAACAGCCTAATATTCTAAACAATTTCTATATACTGTATATAAAACAATTGTGTTTAAGGTGCATTCAAGCATCGTCACTTACCTGTTATTTTGTCCCAATGAGATTTTCACCACAAACAAAACGAGGATGATGCACATACAGCCACAGAAGCTGGCAAGGATGAATTCCGTCATCCCTGTGATTGCACTGGACGACAAATATCCCCTCTTGCAACCAGCATCTGCATGCACAGACACGCAATCATCACTGAAATGATCATCTGCATGCACAGACACGCAACCATCACTGAAATGAGTATCTGCACTAACCGTTACCGTGAGTACTTGTTAAGATCCTTGTGTAGTGGAAGGTTGCGTTACCCACAGCATGTACCCGTTGTTATAACCAGTTTATTAATCTTCACCTAGCATTCTTATTATATATATGCATGTAAAGAGATCGCTCTGTACTACACGACCAACAACGAAATGCGCAGTTGGCAGGGTGTAACTAATGAGCATGCATAGTGACAACAAAGTTTGTATCCAAGAGATAGTGAAAACATCATTGCTTCCTGATTTTATCCAAACAGTTATCATACTATATAGGTCAATACATCGTCAATTTACACCAATAATCAACATAATACATTTTTAGAAATGCTGTGGGATTTCTCCTATGGGAGAAATACGTTTTGATGCTCTTATCCGTGATAAAAACAGAAGAAAAACTCTCCTCGTCGACTAAATATTTATCCACAATATTGTACACAACAGAACTAATTTATCATTCACCTACTCTTCATTTGTAAGTAAAAAGGTAGATAACAGGAAGACCTCCCCGGTTATTCGCACGATTCCCCCCCCCCCCCAATTCTCCCTACAGAAGAGCTAAAATGCGATGCATACACGTACAGCACAACCTCGTGGCATTCGTGGCCATTGCCAAACATTTCATTTTTAAATAACAATTAAATTAGCATTGTTTGCTTTAACACTACGGTAATATGACACTAAATCTGTACAAAAATGTATTGTGTGCACCAAAGTTTACTATTGCTAAATCGTGTTTTACCCACTACACTCTTGACATCTCTACCAAGCACTCAGAGGGCAAGGCTCTCTCTGTTCCTGGGCTGATGGGGATTTTGCGACGGTGCAGCTCCCAAGCTTTGGAATCCTTGCCTTTTCAAATAAGACAAGAGTCGTTAGATATATTTAAGTGCGGTCTTGAAAACTCCCCTCTGTAAACTGATCTTTACCCCCTAGTTCTGGCCGTTTGCCCTGCAGGTTCTGTTTATTTCCTGCTTTCCATACGTGGTGCGTTGGGATCTATGGATAAAATTACCCTTACAAATGTAAATTCATATTATTGTCTTCTCAGTAACCATTGAGCGGGTTGTTCATACGATTAGTCTTCTTTGGTTCTTTCGGTAAAGTCACGTAGAATGAGAATAAAATAATAAAATAAAAATAAGACAATACATTGAAGCACTGTCGTCCTGACAGTTGTTCTTTCACCTGAAGAAGGCCGCTTGTGTTGTGGCCGAAACGTCGTGAGAATTTTATTGTCTTATTTTTATTTTATTATTTTATTCTCATTCTACGTGACTTTACCGAAAGAACCAAAGAAGATGATTCCCTGCAGTCACGAAAGCTTTAAATCGAAACATACGATTAGTGTTATTCAAAAGCGTAGCCAATTGTCTACGTCTATTTCACTCAATTAAAACGATTTAAACGAAAACTATTTTTTTTATTTTACCAGATAGGCCTCCTGAGCTATATAGCTCTTTTTCAGAAGCGACCTGGCCACAAATGATCGCTTAACGAAGTGGCTTATCACGTGCAAATTTATAGCAGCCGAATAAATGTGGAGAGAAAGACCGGAGGACCTGGATAAAATTCCACGCGACCACGGGGAGAACACGCAAACTCCAAATATACAGGCGTTAGGGTCAGGATCGAACACACGACCTCCTGTATACCACGTGAGGGAGTTAACATCTCGCCACCATGAACTAGCCTCACCTGCAAGCAAACTGGACTTGTTCATTGAATCAGTTTGTGTAAAGTACAGTCAGTGTGTGTGATCGTGGCATTACATAACGCACGGCACATAAACTTCCCAAGATGTGTTCACAAGGATCTGTAACACTCAATGGAAACGCACCTTAATCTGAACACACGTTATCGTCAGAATCTGGTGAATGAATACGATTCATTACCCGTGGAGTAGCAACAGACAAGAGAGATGCGTTTCATGTTTTAATCGAGGGCTCCAATTGGGAACTTAATGTTCTACGGACCACAAACACTTTACCTTGATTGATTGGCGAACCAGAATGGGTTTTATTTCTCATTGCCATTTTCAGCATTCCCTTCTGAATTCCTGCGAATGGAAATAAAAAATATCCGTTATTGCGTTAACGTCGTTATTGTATTCTTTGAATCGGGTATTTGTTTTTTTTTTCTTAGAGTTGCAGTGCTTCCAGACACGATGACTTACATTGTTATGACATTGAATTAGATTGTGTAAACCGTTGATTGTATAAGTAAAACTATTGTTTTTACTTAATTGTAATATACAGAGCAATCATCCCTCCCTCCCCTCTTACGAAAACCGTCCTGAAAAGTCATGACACTTAGTAAGGCATTCCTGGATAAACTAGCACGGTAGTAATAATAACGGAAAAAAATAAAATTGAGATATATCACCGAGGGGTTTATTTTTGTGAGTTTCCTTGCGCACTCGGAGGAAGCAAACGGTGGATTTCCGCATCAGTTATACATCCAGTTTTTACTTATTTATTCCTGAGACCAATGTATTCTCTGCGCCCACTGTCACTGCTCTAACTTGTATAGGCCTAGAAGGAGAACTTCGGGAACCTTGCGACTTCTGTAGGTTCAACGGCTTGTGATGTCGTAGTTCCTGTGGACTCTATGGGCTCGCTAGATCTCATGCTTCCTGTGGACCACATCTGCTACGAACTCAATAGTTTCTGTGGGCCTCATAGTCCACTTGCCGTTTAGCCACTTATCCACAACGTTCCCCTTCCCCTGCACCTTCGATTAGCACGGTTGGCTACGTATGGTGTAAAAGAAGTTCAACATACATACGTAGAATGCAAACAGCGTTCACTGTCTGTTAATCAAGCTAGGATAAGCAAAAGTAAACGAAAAACTCAATGTTTTCATACACATTTGCAATAAGGCTGAGACCATCAACGGATTAAACTTGAGAACTGGTTGTTTCATCGGTTTATCACGTAGCAGACTTTCGCGGCCAATATTATTCATAATAAAGGTCTTTGGGTTAGGTCGCGTAAGTGTAAATGTGTCGTAACCCTCCACCACCCGACACAGCCAGCAAGGTTTGTCACGTAAACAACGCGGCAATTAGTTACTACTTCAGCCCACCGGTGTGTTGGAGAGTAAAGCCACACATTTACAATGTAAGTACGATGTTTCGCTGGTAATTACATTCAGCATCATCGGGCGATTTGCCAGAGTAGTGAAGCCATCCACCTGCTTCCTGTCTTAAATAGAGCAGCAGCAGCAGCAGGACGACGTCATCACTGAACCCATCAGGTGCAGAGATCAGAAGCGGAGTAGGGGGGGGAGGTATTGTAATTATATAATAGATGTGTTTCCTCTATAAGGAATGCAGTTGTAAGATGTATTACTTAATAATACGCTTCCGACACATTTATACTTACACGATCTAACCCAAAAACCTTTATTATGTATCATTGGTGTTGGGAACCTGGACGTGAACCCAGCATCTCAGCATTCATTTTCTCATCGCCAATGAAGTGGCATTACCCCCCCACCCCCCAAAGCCATCCGGACACCTTGGTAACAATTAGATCCTTAACGACTCATTTTCACAAATATTGTGGTTGAACTGAATTGTAGCCTGTCTGCTCAACAGCTGTTAATCAGTAGAGCTGGGGTTTGATACAGACGCAAACACTTTATGCAAAATAATTTGTTCGATTATTTCGTGTTTTTAAAAATAATTCCTTACCAACTCCAGATATAGTAATTTCTAAAAAACATCTTTACAACTGACATTAATAAATTATGCATTGGGTCATATTTTTGGGACAATTATATCTTCACTTGATGCAGTTCCACGATTACAGTATTTTATATACATTCTATATTACCATCCGAATGAATAGTTGTACAGAAATTACTACAAATAAGTTCGAGAGTTAAGAGCAATACTGTTACGTGTTGTCATTAACTTCCATCGTATTACGTAGACCAGTGTTTCTTTGATTCACTATTTCTCAAAGATTCTAGATTGACAATTAATTTCTTGTTTTTTGTGTTTAGTGTTGTTGCCCTTCCCCCTGCACCTCCGCTAATTAGCACGATTGGCTACGTACCGTGCGAAAAAATACGTTCAACATACTGTACTTACATACATACAAATAAATGTATATAAATTGAGAATGCATGCCACATCAAGATACAATTACTGTACTGGTGCAGTAAATTCATTTTTTTCGTAATAAATCATACTTTCATTATTAAGTTTGATGAGCGCTTCTTGTATGGCCTTCAGTCGCCTGTTCATGGTTTCCTGTTTTCCGAGATGTTCCGGTGGTTCTGCATCAACATAAATAATTGTTAGGTCGTTTGGCATGTAATATGTTCAGCTTTATTTTTTACAGTAACCGGAGTGCATAGGCCCAAGGTCAAGGTCACCAAGGTCAAGGTCACCAAGGCCACTGTTGTGAGTGGAACTACTCCAGCATTAGTTTTCTCTACAAGATGTCATAATTGTTGCCAAGGCTACATCCGACCTTTGTGGTACACTCATTCTACATTCCACCTTCTGACTTGCTCAGTGATATATGGGGACTACTCTAATGCCAGCCTCAGAAATCTTCCCTCCTCGAGGGCGGTGGCAAGGTCTGGTCGCAGGAATTTCGCCGCTTGTAGCAGAGCTTCACGGTTCCAATCCAGCAGTCGCCCTGGTTATTACGATGGATGTAATGATCGTATAAATTCACAGTGGACGTTAAATATCCCCTCCGCGTCATTCACACCTGTAGGTTATTGCGGGCTGGCATCAGGGTATCTAACTTTGAAATTTACCCGTAAATTACTTAATTGGAATTGTACGCAGCAACCATTCATTGCTCCGTACTGGCGGACGAATTCCCATCGTCACTCGTGCAAATGCGATTATCCTGGTCTCTTGAGTATTCAACTGGTAAAATCAATAAACGTGAATCTCCTCCATCCTGCATGTGTCGTATCTCGCCCCTCTCCTGGATTATCGTATTTTCCCGCGTATAGCCCGCATACGCATATAACCCGCACACGCATATACCCCGCAAAAATAGCGTTATGTGTAAAACAAATTTCAGATAGCCCGCACCTCCATATACCCCGCATGCATTCATATCTTTAACGTCAATTGTTAACATTAAAATCATAACGTGCACAAAGAAAACAAACTAACCGGAAACAAGTTAACTTAAAACAGTAAATAAGTAACAAAAGTAGATATCTAATAAATAAGTAACACATAACTGGTAGATAAGTAAGTAAGCGTACTGTTAGGCTTACCAGCATTCGACCTCATCATATTACAGCTACTGGACCGGTAGTTACCCCTGTACAGTTTTAGCACCGGTAGATTGCGCACTGCGCAGACAATAGTGGCACTACGGTAACGCCATTGCCTCCTGGCAACAAAGCCATTGGAAGTTTGAAACAAAGCTCATGGTCGCGACTGTATAGTGCTCAGCCAATCGCAGCGGCCTAAGGGACTCGGCAATTATGATTCCACGTCTGGTAGACGCTTGTTAAGGCCCTTCCCATTGTGCAATCCATAGCCTCAGCTGAAACTTTCGCAGCCCCCTACAGCCACTGAAAGTATTACGGTAAACAAAGTGTGCCCACTTCAAACATTGTCGTTTCATTGTACAAACAATTCAAATAATTTAAAACGTGATAACATGTGCAATTTTAGTGTGAGTGGTTTATTCAGCAGTGCTCAGTAAGTGTTGCATAGTGGATAGTCCTACCATGAAAACATTAAACGATTCATGACATGTCACACGTGTAAAATATTTTTGGGATAGCCCGCACCTCCATATACCCAGCAGGGTCTTGTTTTGTTTGTAAAAAGTGGTATACCCCGCGGGTTATATGCGGGAAAACACAGTATATCCTCAATGCTTAAAACTATCCCATTTTGTATTGAACTTAAAAGGTGATTACCCTCTTCTGTCCTGTAATGTACGTATATGCTCTTCTGTATGAGCATTTTTTTTTAAAAAGGTATAACATGCCTCGGTAACTGTACTTATTCTTTAAACAGCTACAATTTGCACAATCTTCAACACGTTACTTTTTGGGAACGCTTTGCCTTTTTGGCAGGAATTAAAAAAAAGTCGTAATGACAAGAAAATCACAAATGCGGCATGTAACAAATGAACGTAGGCAAACAAGGCCTAACCTGGTGAGGCGTTGGGCATCTGAAGCAAACTAAAATATTTCGTCCATCTAACAAAGCCAGACATATGGCAACTGCATGATCACATCAGTGGCCAGCAATACCAACTCGCACTGATCGAATCGGCGTGAATCGCGGTCAAAAACAGCCGCACCAACGGCGGCCAGTGTGCCGGCGTGGGGGTGGGGGGCAGGCTGGATGAGGCATTCACCCGTCGTGTGAATTGACAACGCGCTGGGTCACTCACCCTGGGGCAGCGGCAGGGCGAGGGCGCAGGGGGAGAGAACGAGGAGGAGAGCGACGCCCAGCAGCAGCGGTTGGGTCATTGTGCCGCGGGGTGGAGCACGAGGCCACAGCTCGGCACGTGGTGCTGCTCTAAGAGAGCGATAAAATCGGGCACCCGACAAAATAATCGAGCAGAGATTCCCCCCACGACCCCACCCCCCTATATATGGTGATCGTGGATCGTTGATCGAGATCAATTGTATCGATTTCGCTTCAGTCTATCCATAATAAACACAAATAAAAAAATACAGGGACTCCTCTACTTACGAACAGTCGACTTACGAACTTTCAGAGATACGAACAAACCCGTCCGTATGTCAAGTTGCCTATTCGGATCGAGAGTCGTAGGTTCAGCCGCCGCGCAATAGAGGGCAGTGGTGGCATCTACATCTGCAGAACATGAATAACCAGTGACATCTTCAGGAGAATATACAACTTTTAAAGCCATTCTCCGTGTTTAGTGTACATGCCGTACAACGTGTTTAAAATCGACAGGAGTAAAGTTGTACTCACGAATAAATCGACTTACGGGCAGACCTTCTGGAACCTAACTCGTTCGTAAGTAGAGGAGTCCCCGTACCGGGTTAATAATAATTTGCGGGTTGTCGATTCATTGCCAATCAGTGCATGGATCGAGTAATGACGTGACACGCGCCCCTTAATTCCATTGTCTAATATCAGCAATATATCGGTTATGCCGTCGCAGTCCGCGTTCATTGTTATCGTCGTGAGTTTAATGATTGGTGATTAGGGGAGTGTCGGGATACGACGACCAGTGGAGTCGTGTAGTCCGTTTCGCAAAATATCGTGATACATTGATGATGATCGTTGTTCATTCTATGTATGGCTTAATGTGAGAATTCCCTAACAATACCTAATGGAGGATTTTGGGTTAGATCGGGTAAACATGAATGTGTCGTTAAACCCGCCACCACCCAACAAAGCCAATTAGTAAGGTTTGTCACGTAAAAAGAACACGCAAATGGGTTACTAGTTCAGCACACCGGTGTGTTGGAGAGCGAACACAACTCTGGCTGTCACCTAACCATGCCGGTTGTTATTATTGGAGAAACGTGTCGGTACTCGCGTTGCAAATGTCTTAGTGGATTTACTCTCTAAACCGCTGTGCTCAACTAATAACGAATTGGCACGTTTGATTCACGTGACAAACCTTACTAATTGGCTGTGTCGGGTGGTGGCGGGTTTAACGACGCATTTATATTTACGCACTCTAACCCCAAAACCTCTACTATTAATAATATTGATCGAAAAAGCCTCCAACGCGTTAACTTTCCAAACAATATTTACGTAGCGTGAAGAACGTTGGGTCACGGCGAACTCTATATGAATATGCTACATGCAATAAATACATAATTGGTGTAAACGATTTAAAGCTTTCGTGACTGCAGGGATTCATCTTCTTGGTTCTTTCGGTAAAGTCACGTAGAAGGGAAATAACAAAATTATAAAAATAAAACATAATAAAATAAAATTCTCACGACGTTTCGGCCACAACACAAGCAGCCGTCCTCAGGTGAAGAAACAGAGCTGTCAAAAAGACAGCTGTCGGTCGAAACGTCGTGAGAATTTTATTTTATAATGTTTTATTTTTATTATTTTATTATTTCCCTTCTACGTGACCCTTCTACGTGACCAAGAAGATGGTGTAAACGAGTCAAAAAGTTAAACCTGAAGGTGTGCAACTGAGGCTTCACCATTGCCTTGTAGAATGATTAAGAGATGATTTGATGCTGCTGCTGCTGCTGCTCCTTGGTTGGCAGTGGGACACAAGCATAATGAACAACAACAAATCACGTGCTACGAAGATGGGCCATAGCCCGAAACGTCGGCGATTATATATTTTCTTTTACGGCAGAATTGTTGACGCGAATTAATACGATTATTTCAGAAATAACTTTAAATTGTGTAACATCATCCTTGAATACTGTACACGCTACGAACAGTAATAATTGCTCTACAGGCTAGGGATTGGCCAACCTGTTACAAACCGAGAGCCAAAAAGTATCCGTGAGTACTGCACAGAGCGAAGCGTATCATATATAAGTAATCTATTCACAGTTTTCGGCACAGCACGGGAGACGCTCATTGCTCTTTGCTACTACACTGATAGTTTGTTCCACGAAATTCCCCTTCGATCGAGCCGCAATGTGGATAGAGCCGCAATGTGGATAGTGTCAAGAGGCGCACGTGGCTCTGGAGACGCCAGTTTTCCGCTGCTACAGTATGTGCCCCGCATCCACGGATCGTCTGCAAACACAATTGTAAACAAAGCTAAGAGGATGAAAAAAAAACTCAACACGTTCGTCCAATAATCACTTAAAATGAAAAATATGTAAGGGTCATTACTTTACAGATAAGTCTCGGCATACAGCAATTGTTAGAAATTGCGAATAAAATGTAGTCGTCGATCTAAGACTCGTGCAATATGAATCGGACACCACTTGAAGCGAGGTCAAGATGGGCTGAACAATATTGATTAATACATTATGTAATTATTGTTGTAGTAGTCTTAGTATACATCGGAATATTCAGCACTAGCGGTAAGTACCCGGCGTTGCCCGGGCGAAAAAGACAGACACACACATCGACTAACACGCAGACATCGACCCACACACATATAAACACATCGATTTAGACGCACACACACACACATATGGACTCACACATAGAGACATCGACTTTAGACACACACACATGGAGTGACGCACACACACACATCGACTCACACACACATAGACTTACACACGCATATCGACTCACACACTCACATACATAAATTCACACACACATTGACCTACACACACATATGTACTTACAAAGACACACATATGGACTAAGACACACACACATGGAATTACACACACACATGGACTCACACACACACATAGACTCACACACACATGAATGTACACACTACACACACATATGGACGCACACACACACATCGACGCACACACACATGGACTGTCACACATACACACATTGGCGCACACACATCGACTGACACACGCACATAGAGCCACACACACGTGGACTGACACACACACACATGGACTTACACACACACACGTAATTACAAACGCGACATGAAATGTAACTCGTTACTCATTAACCCGAAGGTTAACCCATAGACCCACCCTGTAGAGCACGCCCGCTGTCAGCTCTGACCATCTCCTAACTGACCCGTGTCACGTCCGTCACCTGTCAACTGTCAACGGTCACATGTCACCTGTCACATGCCAACGGTAAAGTCAACGGGCACATGTCAATGGTCACCTGTCACATGTCAAAGGTCACCTGTCAACTGTCACATGTAAACTGTCACGTCAATTGTCACATGTCAATGGTCACATGTCAACGGTCACCTGTCAACTGTCATATGTCAACGGTCATATGTCAACTGTCACATGTCAACGGTCACCTGTCTACTGTCACATGTCAACTGTCACATGTCAACGGTCACCTGTCAACTGTCACATGTCAACGGTCAAGTCAACGGGCACATGTCAATGGTCACCTGTCAACTGTCACCCGTCAACTGTCACCCGTCAAATCTGCCAGCGCGCGAGCGCGTCACGTGACGCGTCCTCGCGCGTCCCCACCCCCTCTCTCCACCCCCCACCTCGCACCCGCTAGCCGTAGGGGCGGGGTCCCCTCCCCCCGTCACCGCCCCCGCCCCTCCCCCTGCATGCGGCGTTTATCTGCCAGCAGATGGCGACATGCGACCGCGTTGAACGCGCTTGGATGGGGCTTTGCCATTATAAAATACTGCACATTAAGGATTTGGTCATGCTGCGTTGGCGGTGGCGCACAAGAACAAAAAAACATATATAATCGACAACATTTCTGGCAATGACGCGTTAATGACCCATCTTTTTTAAACCAAGGTCGTTCTTGGAAAAGATAATCCAGGACTCAGTGGGACCTTAGGTGGTTATAAAGAGCATCTTCATAGGATGTGAAGGTCCATTGCTCGAAACTTCTCCGATTGTATATTTTTCTTCGAAGGCAGTTTAATTGACTAAGGTGAGTTTTTTTGCCATTGATTCGGGGCGCCTAGGTGGCGAGATGCTAATTCCCTCCTGAAACAATAGTCTGGAGACTCAGGGAGGCTTTCTTGTCTGGGCAAACTAGCAGAATAATAACATGAAGTGTTACTGCCGACGACTGCGAGGAAGAATAAGAGCATTTTATAAATTGTTCCGAGAGGCGCATCACACGCGGAGCTACTTGTACCCAAACACAGCAGATAACAACAACAACACACTCTGACTTAAATAAACAAAATAGGTAATGGAATAAAACTGCGTCGATTTCAGTTTAAGTTTTCAGTTTCCTGTATTAAGTATAGCCCTGTGAGCCATGCGGCTCTTGACTCGGGTGCAACCGCAACAAACAAAAACATGAACAAGAACATCTTAAAGGGACTACACGCAACAGAAAAATACAGGAAATAACAGCGTATATCAACGCTGTGTGCAGAAATCCCAGTGGGATGAAAGTCAAACAATAGCAACCATAAGACAATTTAGATTAAAGTTATCAGGCCAATTCTTTACTTCAACAAACAAACATGGATAAACCATACGTTTTCGAAATCACCAAATAAAGCTGTAAAAACAATGTAACTGATCATAGGATTCAAATTTAACAATAAACGATATACATAGCATGTACGGCCAAACTTTGCAGCCATAGCTGGCAGCTTGAGTCACTCCATAACAGGAGTATCAACATTTTTCAATGCACCTTTAAAGATCAGCACACTAAAATCACAACTCAAGATCATACTTTGCAGCGGTTATCCGGAATGATGCAATTGATTTCGGTCCACCCTGCATAGCAGTGGCACCTAGGGGTGTAGATCTCACAGGTAATGATCCAAGTTGCCGTTTATTGGCGATAGCATTCCAGACCCTGGGGGCATCAACAGCAAAGGCCCTTCCTCCAGTATTTGTACGGCAATAAGGAATGTGAAGCTGGTAAATGAGCGAGGACCTTAGGTCACATTTATTATTCGTCCCCACCCCCCTCTCCCGAGTTACCCTTTAGCAATACAGTTTGACTGTTGTACAGTTCGTTGTCACCAAGACATTCCACAGTGACTCCATTCTCCGCGATATTTAATACATTATCTTAACGTTCAATTATGTTTAAGATTTAAATTTAAAATGTTCTTTAAAACGTGCTGCCCGCAAAGGGGCAGCCAAAGAGCCGCAAGGGGGCAGCCAAAGAGCCTCGTTCTGGCGAGGGAGTCGTAGTCTGCCGACCCCTGCTCTGGATCATTGCTTCTTAACGTTTGCTGCAGCCTTGCACCCCCATGGGTCCCAATTGTTAAACAATCTATAATTTATAATGTTATATTCTTTGGTGCTTTCGGTAAAGTCACGGAGATCTACGTGACTTTACCGAAAGAACCAAAGAATACGAATTCCTGCAATCACGAAAGTTTTAAGTCAAAATTAAAAACGTATAATGTTAACAGATACATCGTTTTTCATGAAACAACTTAAGCTGTACTTACGTGCACGTGCTTAATTTGTGTTTTCGATTGTTTACACTGTGGCCACGTCTCGCACCCTCTGAAAGGGCATCTCGAAATCTCGACAGTGGAGTGCGTGCACCCCAGGTTAAGAATACCACTGATCTAGGGCAATCTCGAGACAGCTTCCTCTAGTGGAGGTCCTGGTGAGTGCTGCATTGACGTTGAAATCCATTGACCCGAGTATGATTCCAGGCCACGGCCAACATCAGCGGCGAGTTATATTCGAACCGGTCCTGGGTGCCCCATGCTCCCGCACTGACCGGCGTAGTGAAGTATGGTCAACCAACCGCCAATCACTGAAAGGTCGTTTGGGGGGCGACGAGGGGGGGGGGGGGGGCGGTGGCTTTATCCAGACAGTGGATTGACAAGGAGCAGATAAGAAGAGATGTGTTTATTCATCACAGCCTAAATACACGGGCTCCAGTGTTGCGTCTTGCAGCTTTTCCATTGCTGTTTTTGTACACAGATAAAATGTCACCACGTGCGCTTCCAAGTTGCCAGACATTACCGATTTGTCGGTCACGATTAGCATTGCCCACAAATGAATTAGCACGGTTGGATACGGTGAGAAAGAAGTTCAACATACGTGCATTACGATGTCAACAAAGGGCCGAGTTCATCCCGATCTGAACGCGTGCATCGCGTTCCGTGTAGGATGCGCAAATCGACAATCCGCTGTCCCTGCATGCTCCACGAGTTATGTACTCTGTACGTAAAAAGGTGGTCCCGATGTATTGTGACCCCCCATTTAATTCTCCGAAGCTGAATTTTTTTGTAAGGAAGGTTTATTCAAAACAGAAATTAATATGCAAAGGTTGAAAAAATGTTAGGGGTCAATTAATTAAGGGGGGGGGGGGGGGTCACAAGACATCTGGACAACCCTGTCGACCAATGTTCTTCACTAATTTTTAGGGGGGGTGGGTGGCACTTTTTCCGATAATACATCACTAGTGGGAGGGCCGCCACACATTTGAAACCCATTGGGGGGTTGATGATGATGATGATGGGAGGTGTTGTCACGTGTTGTGTGTATTGTAGGGGGCCCGCATGTCAGGGGCCGCACTAAAGGCCACCAGGGGGACGCCAGTGGCATCGCGGGCCTTGCTAATGAGGAACGCTGCTGTAGATTGCAAGGCAGTCGGTGCGCGCATGTTCAGCTGTGCATCGTGAAGCATGCAGCGTATTACATCGTTACTCACTGGTGCAAACTTAAATCGCATTATCATAATAAACAATTATTATTTTCATTACAGCATTTATCCAGAAAGGTATCTGGTATCAGAAAGGTATCTGGATAAATGGTCTCAAACTGTTACAGTCTCACATTGGTTCTCTGCGCTGCCACCCCCCCCCCCCCCCCTCAGGGTGGAACTCTCGAATCTTTTTGCACATCCGCAGCATGAACATCTAAAGGCCTCTATCTGATTTGGGTCAGGGCTTTTGAGCAGCCCTGAGCTTGACTCCACGCCTCTGAGTTGTTGACTCGTCTGCAAAATCTGGCGCGTTCTAAATGTCATTATTATTATCTCGAGTCTCAAGACACACGAAGGAGGGCCATGCGTCGGTATATTAGACAGAATTCGTTCCTATAGAAACTTGTTTTTGTGTGGGGGGGAAACCGGAGCACTGAAAGTCCACCACAGGTGGCTGGACACAGCCATTTGTTGTACTGCCCTCTCTTGAAACCACGTGGTTTTGAAGTCTTACAATTCCACATGACCCACCGTGCGTTGCATCGCAGATGGCACGTCACGCACGGTTGTAGAATCGGACCGTGCAGGTAGGCAAAGCTGCAATAGTCATTGACATACCGTGTCAACCAGTGACGTGCGGTGAGGTCAGTGGCTGGGAGGCACTGGCTAGTGTCAGAGCCAGATTCACACACTGAGGGGGGGCGTGGCCTCACTGAGGGGGCGTGTCCTCACTGAGGGGGGCGTGTTAGACACGTCCCCCCTCAGTGAGGCAGATGTGATAACTGCCTCCCCTGGTGCTTTTTCATTGCAGTTTCACGACGTGACCAGCGAACCTAAATATATTTATACACATACGTGAAATAAGTTACCTGGAGTATGGAAGGCGAGGACATGAAATTAAGGTGACATACTCAGATAGTAACAGGCACGCGATTATTGCCTGCGCTCCATCCAGTTACTGAGGGGTTGCGCAATCAGAGGGGAGGCTGAGTTCGTCGCTGCCTCACCCCTCGTCTCTTCCTGTATTTGCAGCGGAGCTCCGCAAATTTGGCGTTTTTGACTATAAAAATGATTGGAATCGTACAAAAATGACATTTATAACACATCAGTGGAAAAATCTTAATATTTATTGTATTTGATAATTCTTTTTTTTTACTTTTCGTAACAGCTATTTTCATTGGAGTATGACAGGTGAGGCTCTGCCTCCCCTGGCTCCCCTGACCGCACGTCCCTGATGTCAACCCATATGGTTTACCCGTATTCTTAGACAGGGAAATTGAGTTTTCAGGTCCATACGGCGTAAACCTGTTTCAATACGGGCAAAAAAAGGTCTATATGTTTGAATTTATCCCTTGTGATGGAACTTCGTAGGATGAATGTTGAGATGCATGAGGGCACGGGGCGACCAATACGGTCTGAATTGGTCTGTAATAAGGTAGGCGCTGATAAGGGACTGACAGGTATGCATTGACATGCCTACTTTTCCATCATCGAGAGTTGCAGACAGGAGTGGTGGTGAGCGCCACCATGCGGTACCGTCCAGTGGAACAATGCACTCTGCTCTCCGCTATTCACACAAAAAACCCGCAACGCGTTCGTCGATGACAACTGACTTCGACGAACAAATATATAGCAGCCGACGTTTAGGGCGACGGCCCTTCTTCATGGGACACGAAGAAGGGCCATTGCCCAAAACGTGAACTGGTATAAACTTGACTGGCATATTCTATGGTTCTTTCCGTAAAGTCACGTAGATAGAAAAAAAATAAAGTGAATCAAAAATAATAAAATGTCATGACGTTTCGATCGCAACACAAGCGGTCGTCATCAGGAACAGGGAGGTTAGCATCTGAGGGCAAACTGTTTATACAGGTTTAGAGATGGGCGGGGCAGCTAGTGTTAATCAACTGGACTGGCAAACACAGCTATGACAGGACTGGCAGAAATTGGTATAACCTGGACTGGCAAAAACTGATATAAACTGGTATGAACTGGACTGGCATAAATGAACTGGACTGGCATAACCTGGTATAAACTGGTATAACCTGGACTGGCAAAAACTGATATAAACCGGACTCGCATGAACTCGTATGAACTGGACTGGCATAAGCTGGTATGAACTGGACTGGCATAAACTGGTAAAAACTGGACAGCCAAAACTGGCGACATGTGGCATTGCAACAATGAGGTGACCGATGTTCACGTGAGAAAAGGGTGGCAAGGGCATTTGAAAGTCCAGCACGTGATTGTCGGTACCTGGCACTGCATCGTGTATAATGTAAGAACAACCGGCGTGTTGAGCTAAACAAATTGATGCTACGCTGCGATCTGGGAAGATTAAAACGGTGGATAGTTGGAGTGGTGCATTTGGAAGGGGGGAGGAGGGGGCTGTCTTGTTACTCGCTTCTCAATATTCCAGCTGAACGTGAGCCAGCCAGACTGCAGCCAAATTCCAAAAAGAAGACACATATGGAATTTAATTCCCCCAGGCTCAACCGCTCTGGATCGACGTTTGCTGTTCCTGGCACAGAAGTACTGTAGTCATGCTGAACGTAAACCCCTTACACATTAGGAAATGTGTTTTCGCAATGCACTACAGTACCATTTACTGTATTGCATTGTATAAAGTATTGTACAGTGTGAATGAGAGCAATTTAAGAAATGAAATCATGCAGTCTTTCTTTTGTAAGGCGCTTGATCAATAAATTGTGTTTGTACCGGTGCGTTGAGTTTGGTGGCGCAGTGGTTGGCGTGCTGCGCTACAAACTCCATTCCCGCTCACGACCAGGAATAGTGCGAATATTTGAAGCGGTCATGGGCCTCCCCTAGGTAGACTCAGCCTCAAATTAGTACTTAGTGCAGTGTGTAAACCACTGGTGAGACAAAGGCGCTCGGGCGTGGTGCTGGCCACCTGCCCCCTCGTGTGCCGTGCCGGCCTTCATAGGTGGTGCTCACTAACAAGCACTTGCCTCAAATCTGTTAAGGCTATGCGGATGTTGTTTGTTTTTGAGTTTGGAAACGCCATTTGGTGGTGTCTGGGGTCACCAGATAGATAACATTTGGACTTCCTGCAATAACATGGATTGGGCAATGATCAGTGGTGTGATGGATTGTACTGCAGTCACGAATACACATTACAGAGACAGAGAAACCCACAGACTTCACAAAGAGACCCACAGATTCACACAGACATATACTATACAAAAAGTCAATGTGCTGTGAGTGATGGATTGATATTCACTAGTCACAATTCGACGTATGATAGATACTCACATAGGGTACCCACAGACTCACATAAAGTCTCACAAAGAGACCCATACCGTACAACACAATGTGCTGTGCTGGATTTCTCTTCACCAATCACAATGATACTTCTTTTAATTGTGACTGGTGAATATCTATCAAGTAAGTACACTGATGATAGATATTCGCAGAGAGACCCACAGGCTCTCAAGTACAGTCTCACAAAGAGGCACACACTGTACAGCACAGCGCGGTGTGTGAGTGATGGACTGCACTTCACGACAGTCACAATTCAGATTTGCATTCCCTGAATTCCCGGGCGTGGAGGAGGAGGAGGAGGCGGTGGCCGCACCTCCACGCCTCGATCTCACACTGCGGTTCGGTGCGGGAACTGAAAACCAACATGGAACATGGAAGTTCACGAAGCGCTGTCTATTGAATCTTCGGGACATCATTGCAGGGTGATCACACGAAGGAGCAGAAGCGTCGTCACCAACACATGAAGAAGGATAACAATGGAATAGTATTCTGATTATCTTGTGGAGAGGGTGCCGAATGCATATTGTCTCGTTATGTAGTCAAGTTCAGGCACTTTCAAAGACAAATATTCCCCCTATATCCTTTAACAGACTTTCGGGGCAAGTGCCGTTTGCGAGTGGCATCTGTGAAGGCCGGGACGGCGCACGAAGGGAGTGAGTGAACAGCAGATTACATCTTCTTTGGTTCTTTCGGTAAAGTCACGTAGAATGAGAATGAAATAATAAATTGATAAAATAAAATAACACAATAATATTCTCACTCCAGCGCTGTCGTCCAGACACTCGTCCCCTTCACCTGATGAAGGCCGCTTGTGTTGTGGCCGAAACGTCGTGAGAATATTATTGTGTTATTTTATTTTATCAATTTATTATTTTATTCTCATTCTACGTGACTTTACCGAAAGAACCAAAGAAGATGAATCCTTGCAGTCACGAAAGCTTTAAATCGAAGCAGATTACATCCTCTCTCGGCTCTGCCATGCATGAAACAAAACAAGGATGGAGGGCGGGGAGGGAACCAGTCAGGCGCCGTCCATTGAGCACGTATGTAAAGACATTACGGAGCGATAGTGGGCCAGTATGGTTCCCCGGGACCATTATTACGAATGGACGTGCTCATGATGATTGATGGGACGAGCGTCGACAGGGTCACGTGAAGGGAAGCACGGGAAGTGTAATCAGGGCGGTGATTGACAGGAGGCAAGTGCGGCGAAGAGGATTCCAGAATGGGGGACGTGGCCGGACCGGGCGAGGCTTAAGAGCCGTCGCGAGCCGGTGGCTCTTGGTGTGTGGGGGGGAATCACCGAAGTCGCCTTGGAACGGGGTCGTCTCCATCGTCTGCGAGTTGTCTTGGAGACCAGAAGCTACGTTGTCTCTGAGTAGAGTCGTCTCACTAGCTCGTGGTTACTAGTTATTCATAATAAATATGCAGAAGACAAGGCGGTGTCTCTGAGAGAGCTACATTACACGTGCGCATGGAGGAGGTAGGGGGGGGGTTAATCCAAATGCGTAGCTTGTGTATGGGGGGGTATACTGACAATGTACGCCTAGGAAACGGGGGGGGAAGCCTCGATAATAATTTGTCTACATTGGCCTTCAAATGAGTGAGATAGTCCGGCGGTGGACTGTTTGCTTAAACACGTTAATATTATTAATCCTTGATCTTTTCTGCGTGGATTAAATATCGGCCGTTCTATAGGATTCGGGGTGGGGGGGGGGGGTGCGTCAGGCTGTACGTACGCAGGTGGGGGGGGGGGGTTAAGTTTTGACAGATTTTTGTGTTGCCGACTCAATGGATGGCCCCTCGCATTAAGTCTGGAAGCTCGGGGCCCTTGCGTTGTTTCACTGGAAATGGCGTGATCTTCCCGAGGGAGATTTCTTCACGGAAGAGCCACGCGAGACTCCGAATTAACTTTGACTGTGGGAGGGGAAACCCCCATTGGCACTTTGCGTGTTGTATAACATTTCACAGTGAAAATAATGATAGGTAATATATATATAAGCTATTGTGAACCTCTTGTTAGGTCTGGTAGAAAGAAAGAACAGTTGGATTTCCACGCTTTATATACATATTTGTACACGTGACAGCTGCTGCTGCTGCTGCTTCATCATCAGCAGTAAAGTTGGAGGTAGGGCCCTAGACCCCAACGCCGAGTCTGGGTAGAGCCAGACTCGGTCAGCGCTACGCTGCACTACGAACCTGGCCACCCGAGTTAGATTCTCGCTCACGGCCAACATCAGTGACGATTGTCTGAACCTGTTCTGAGCCTCCCCTGTGTCACAGTGTGGGTGTAGCCTGTCACAGTGTGGGTGTAGCCGGGTGGAAGCTACCTGGTCTGTCACTCCACACGAAGCTTCAGGTCTTCTCGGCCACGGTCATTCCTTCCCTTCTCTACGCTTGCGAAACGTGGACCCCCCCTAATGGAACATCTTCGCCGGTTAGAAACATTTAGGCTGGCCTGCCTACGATCCATCCTGGATTGTGTGAGCTCACAAATCCTTGAAAGATCTGGGCAAAGTCCCATCGGTGAGCTCCTCCGGCAGGCATGGCTGCGTTGGCTGGGTCATATAACCTGCATGCCCAGCCACTGCATGCCTAAACAGCTTTTGTTCAGCCGGATAGAGGGGGCTAAACGGGCGCGGCACGGGCTAGAGAAGAGATGGAGTTATGTGGTACAGGAAGACGTGGAGCTGAGTGGACTTGCCGATGACTGGTACCAGCGGTGTCAAGATCGGCCTCAGTGGAGGAGGCTCGTGAAGGACGTTGGAGGCAGTCGCCCTCCAAAAACAACGGAGGGCGGAGGAGCGACGCTCACAACAACTAGCGGAGCGCCGGGTGGCTAAAGCACAGCAAGTTGGCACAGTAGGGGGCACAGGTGGTGCATCAGCCAGTCATCTCAGTCAGCCGACCCGTGGCACCTGGGTCTGCCCCGTGACCTTCCAGCGGGCGTTCGACACTTCACGTGGCCTCAAGGTGTACATAGCCTGGCACAAGCGTCGTGGGACGTCACCGACACTTAGTGGCGAATGGCGGTTGTTGTGTAGCCGGCTCACGTTGTCCCCAGCCTGGTTTAATGCCTTCGGCAAAAAAGCGGCACAGACGTGGTGATACCCGGGTGGTGTTGAAGTCTGCTAAGTGGGTAAACGTTTACGCAGATTGTGAGGTCTCAGCTATTGTTCACACCGTAACAATAATTTACAGTACATTAATACGGTGCCTTTGTACCAGCCATTAGGAATATAAAGTGCTCTGCGAAGGCTGACATTTGTTGTTGACACCTTGCGTGTGCCTGCTTTTCGATGTCTCCGACTGATGCTCCTGCTGTTGTGGAGTGACTCATGCAGCCAGCTATGGCTACAGGGTTTGGTGGTACATGTTGTTTATGTCGTTTATTGTGAAATTTCGGTCACAGTTCCTATGATCACTGTTACATTGTTTTTATGGCTTTATTTTGGTGATTTAGAAACGTTTTTTGGTTTGGTCATGTTTGTTGTAGTACGGAGTTAAACTGATGGCTTTAATCTAAGTTGTCTTGTGGTTGTTGTTGTTGTTTGACTTGCATCCCACTGGGATTTTTGCAGACAGCGTTGGTGTATGGTGCTTTTTCTGGAAGATTTTGCTGTTTTTTCCTGGATTTTTCTGTTTGCGCATAGTCACTTTAAGATGTTTTCTTGTTCATGTTTTTTGTTTGTTGCGGTTGCACCCGATTCAAGAGCCGAATGGCCCACAGGGCTATACCAAATAAATTAAACTAAAAATAACTGAAAAACTGCGTGAATTTTGCCGCGTGTGCACGAGTCACGGACGCATTCACCAACATTGTGCATGACAACATGTACGTATGTTGAACTTATTTCGCACCGTATGTAGCCAACCGTGCTGATCGGAGGTGACGGGGGAAGGAGAAAAAAACCAAACACACAATGCTATTCTAAAGAAATGAGTTTCAATTTAGATTTGAAAGTGCGTAGCTCCAGTGAATTCCTAATATGGTAAAGAAGAGCGTTCCAGACGGCCGCAGAAGGGCATCTGAAAGCGCGCGATGCAGTGACCGTCTTTGTTCATTGGCCAGCCAGAAGCCGCTGCTGCTATGATGACCGTGAGAGTTCGCGTGATGGTGTATGCTCCTTGACGAGATCATCAAGGTATTGTGGCTCATTTGTGGCAAGCACTTTGTGTGTAAGGAGTGCAACCTCACAATGTGTTCATTCGTTCGGCTAATTATTGACTGTGGAGACCTGAGAATCTACTACTGCTATGTCACAATCATATTTTATTCATGTCCATGAGTTTTTTTTCCTCCGTACAATTGTAACACAACAAATGCTTACGTTAACCAGAATACACGCTGACTCATTGTGATCAGCTTATCCACTTGGGCACACTGCTTCAATGATTAAAATGGAGAGAATTTAGATATTCTTTCCATATTAATCAAAGTAACCTTAAATGTACAAGTACCACCCCTTGGTCAATCCACTGCCGAACGAGGGCCACCCCACGTCATGTGGCTCGTGGGAGCTATCTGATCATAACTTCACCACGTTGGTCAGTGCTGGTTGGTGAAGGCAAAGAGCATAGGTTTACAGTACAACAATGGGTGTTTTCTACACTGCCACTTGCTGCCCACCCCGTAGCCGCGTATAACACAGCCTGTCGTGCATGCTGTGCCGGATTAAGCTAGTGCGGGGCCTGTAGTATAAGTTATTAAGGGGCCCTAAATAAAAAAAAATTAAAACAAGAATTTTTTACTTGCACAGTAAAGTAATTGTATTTTTTCATTTGCTATACAGCCAGATAATAACGACAATTCGCTAACCTTAAACACCCAGTCGTTCATAAACGTTGAAGGCAGTATAGTACTATAGTAATAGAGCAAGTGCAGAATCACTGAACCGGAATTGATGGCTTGAAATCATTTAGCGCGGAGCCCGTAGCTACATATGTAGCTACTTTTGCTCCGGGGATAATCCGGCACTGCGTACATGGTATGCTCACCAATTCGAGAACTGTCCAGGATCAACCCTACAAAGCTTCCACGACCTTTGCAGGATTTGCACACTACTGGAAATTTGGCTCATAGGCCGTGTCACACATATACGGATAGATGAACATGTTAATATTGTAACACCTAAGCGGAGGTCTGCTCATTGAAATACCCAGCAAAGGGAAGGATGCTCAAAATAATCCCACGATCCGTAGTGTGTGCAGAGGCCCTCATATAGCAGTGGGTTGACAAAAAGGGCCGCACTTTACACACGTGAAATAATACACGGTGACAATGGCCTTATACGAAGCTACGGTGACAATGGCCTTATTCGGAGCTAAGGTACTCGCGTACTGGGTCTTTAAAATTGAGAGTGCTCCCATTGCTCCAACAATTCCATTTGCCTTATTTATGGCATCCACCGTGACCTCCAGCAAATCACATCCATTAACATCCGTGACTTTCTGTGGTGGGGCCTGTAAGAGTAGCTGAAACCATCTGCAGCGTATTAACAGTGAAGCCTAAATGACTGCCTTAAAAGGCAATATCACTTATTTACGGAAATGGCATACCTCCAAAATTAAAGACCACATGCGTTGAAAAGAATAGGTCTTGTCTCTGGACACAGGGTTTTGGGTATAGTTCAGTGGCTCCCCTGCACAAATGCCTGTGGAATAGTTCGTTTTGTTCTTAGCATATTCGGTGCCTCTAAGCCAGTTGCAGAAATTCCGCATGGACTCAGCTGAGATCACTCGGGAGGTTTTTAAATTCCACTCCATCTGCACACAGTCTTGCCTATTAAAAATGTCACGCTGTCTAGTTCATCTCATTACATCACACCTCCGATTAGCACGGTTGGCTATGTACGGTGCGAAAAGTTCAACGTACATACATCAAATGTGCTTTGGTAATGACCAGCGGTAACCAGCATACGAGCTACGAAGCCTCAGCCTCTTACTGTGTTATAAGCTTACGATACATAATATAGATATCGCTTTATTTAGATGACCCCAAGCCTCCCGTAAATCGAGTGGCCACTCCCACTCTGAATCCCACCCCTCTCCCCGCCCGCTGCAGAAAACAGACGCCGCTCCATGCGGCAGTGTCGAGGCCTTGATGCCCTCAACTTTTCTGGCCCCTTTGTTCCTCCTTTTCCATTCCGTTCTTATCCTTTTTGTCATCTTATTCACGTTCTTTATATTCTCTCGAAACTTTTCCATTCCTCGTTTTATTCTCCCGTGCAACATATCCTTGACTCTACTCCCTTTCGCGTGGTGCGTGCCACGGGTACAACGTTGCTCGTCTCGTACACATCAGTCACGTTAAAGAAATTCCAGCCGCTTGGAAATACGATAGCAAACGTTGCCAGGTCAAAATGTGCCACAATTGGAGCCGCCTCGGCTTTGCGAAACCCTCACGCGCCACTCACTTGCCCCGTTCTGCCCCTCGTCAGAGTTTACACGGGTTAGGGCTCTATTAGTTAAAGGTACCAGCTTGGTAAACGTGAGTGAGTGGTACGCTTTTGCGGTGCACGATTTCAGTAGCATTGGTTCTACGTTTTTTTTTTAAACCCCTCTGGAGCGGTGTTTTATCAGCACAGCCGTGGAATGACCGTTCGCAACAAATAGGGCAGCACCCACCAAATGATGACTCACTCACCCACAACTCGCTTTAACGTTGACCGCCCGCTGCTCGCTCTCGTACCCCCCCCCCCCCTCCAAACCCCTTGGTGGGATGAAACCTTTTAAGGGCATATGGGGCCGCTCGCCTACGCACAACTCGGCGATTGCGGTGTGGGTAGGTGGTGGGGGGGATTTGACAGAAGCGCGTTGCTCCGCATGATTTCATCGTCCGCGGGCAGGTTGATATCGGCTGCAGACAGCGACGAGCTCATGCTGGAGACCACCGCACGACCTCGGTTCCCCAGGCTGGCTCGTGATGAATGGCGCGCTGTTAATGGTGACTAATCATCGGTCTCTGGAGTCTAGGTTCATGGGGCCGCAGTGTCTGGGGCACCTGTGTGTGCCCAAGAATAAGCTCCGCTGTCTCTAAAACTAATACCCGTCAGTCACCACTCACTAACATGTATTATTAATAAATAAAATATTGTTTAAACGTGTATGTGTTGTTGAACTTATTTTGCACCGTACGTAGGCAACCGTGCGAATACGATTTGAGAACGATTTTTATTTAACCAGCTAAGACCCACTGAACTATATAGCTCTTTTTCAGAAGCGACCTAGCTATCACAAATGATAGCTCAACGAAGTGGGTGATCATATGGAAACTGATAGCAGCAAAATACTCTAAACGCGTGTTTCTGAATGTGGAGGGAATAACCGTAGGACCCGAAGAAAATTCCACGCGACCACGGGGAGAACATGCAAACCGAAAATATACAGGCGTCAGGGTCGGGATCGAACCCACGACCTCCTGTATACCAGGCGAGGTAGTTAACATCTCGCTACCGTGGCACTCATTTTTAATAATCAGTTGCTTACGTAAATTGTAAAGCCCTGCACAGTATTAACTTACTCTCGAAGGCAGAGAATGACTCAGGCATGAGGAACCACAGACCAGCGGGAAAGGCAGCCAGGCGGTCAGTCCCCCAAGCTCTGCAGTCCTCTATATATTAAGGTGCTATCAGCCTATGAATGCTTACACTGTGGGGGGGCGGGGGGGGAACTGGAGCACATGTAGAATATCCGTGTGTGTGAGGGGGCAACACTCTATCTCCGTTCCTCCTTCTCCTTGTGCTCAATCCACGCGTTCTCTCTTCTCGCCCCCTTTCACTGGAACAAACTGCCCTTCCACATTAAGCAGTCAACTTCGCTCTCTCGTTTCCGCTCCGCACTCAAAACTCACTTATAGTTCCAGAGCTCACCCCACGACCCCTTAATAACCCCCTCATAACCACCGCCGTTACTCTTCCCTCTTCATATTCCCATTATATTGTTTCCTCTCATCTATTGTATTCACTTAATCTCCACCATTACATTCACACGTTGGTGTAAATTTCGTTAAAGACAAGATGAGCCTGAACTGGTGTGGAGTCGACATTCTCTGCACTGCTGCCTTCTCCTGGCAATCCAGGGGAGATGGGCACATCGACGCACATGGTAAGGGACCGACACGACATCTGTATGTGATCCACCAACCCTCACTGCCTCCCCAGTGCTCGATCACGGGCGTGCATCGCCACCACTGCCCGGATTCGCAATCGCCGCTCAGCTAACGCTCGTCAATCCTGACCACGAGCACGAATACACTCACACAGGCTCAAGCAACCAGAATGACAACTGAAGGTGTATCCCTGAGGTTACAAACCCAAAAAGACAAATCACGAGCCAGGGAATTCATTCCCCATCAAATTGCACCCAGCTCACACACAGACTAGCAGGTGTCTAATAGACCGACAATAGACACTGTCTAGTCATCTTGCGAAAGGAGTGAGTCACAGTCGCTCCTCTCTTCCCCCGCTGACTTGCATTGCCCCTTTCCCCACTCCCTCTGCCCCCCCTCCCCTCTGCCTGCCCGTGTGTAGTGTGACATGAGCCGCTTGCACGAGCAGAAAGCGGTTCCCTGCACGTTGCTCAGGTCCAGCCCAAGTGGCTGGCGCACACACAAGCCGCCCTTGGTGTGCTTAGTTCATGTATTTACCACGTATTCAGCAGTCTGCTCCGACCGATACAAATAAAAAAAGACCAATATATTCGGCTAAATATTTGTTTCAGACGAATATATTTGTACGTACGTTTATTTTTCATGAGCATTACGTAACTAGAAAAAAAGATGCTATGCTGTCATTGGTTGCCACCTAGGAAGGCTAAATTCTGAGGCCAACTCACCTACTCGTACCCAACGACGCCCATGCTGAGTTTGTGTTGTGTACCTTGAACCTGCACGTTTCAGATTGAACGCCTTAAAAACTTGGCATGATTGGAATGTATTTTTGAACAGAAGTGTTTTTTTTTAATCAGATACATTTTAATTGTATGACAACATAAACATATCCTCAATTACATTCAAAACTCAAAACCTACGGAACTCATAATAGTTAGAGCATCATTGTGGGAAATATAAATAACAAACCAGATTAGCAGTCACAATAAGTATTCATCACATATCCGTCTCTCCACATATAGAAAAGTAAAGTACTTCTCACACAACTCATTGAAACATGGCCTCCTGGGAGTACATGATTTCAGCAGCATTGATTAAAGACAAGCAACCCTTGGACCAGGCTCGACACGCAGTGTCTCATCGGCAGAGTCAGGCTTGCCACAAAGCAATGCTGGTCAACTGCCACAATCTTAGAGGCAGGTGCCCTCTCAACTATATGGAACCACTAGTTTGACGCAACATGAATTAGGATGAGGTAATCTAACCACTGAGCTACAGGAGCAATGAGTAACAGCCACGGATAATTTGAATCAGACCAATCCCATACTGAACCGATCACATACGCCAATAAAATGCAGACTACAGATCGCCTCATTTTTACCATATAAAGATAACTTCTCTTGTCCACAAGTTATGCCATTTGCAACGGAACCCTGATCACATGAACAGCTGCTCCACAAGGGAATTGTAGCAGTCATGAGTCATGAAATCAGTTTATGATCACTCAACCGGACATCGGTGAAAAATAACTTTATAGCTCATCGGATTCCTCCAGTATTAATTAATATTTTGATGCAATGGACCACTGTGTGATTGTCCTCAAACTCTGGTGGAAATTCCACATTCCTATGATAGAGATCAGTTTAATCTGGAAGACCACCACTTTGACGTCTCACAGGGTGGTACTTATTTGATCTACCCAAAAAGATGATCGGCTGCATCAGTCCTTGATCATGTTAAGATTTAATGACGTGATTGTAAGTCAAACACTGTGATTTTGCATCGACCATTACAAAGCAGTTGCGGTGAAATTTTCTAAAAATATAGATCCCACTCCAAAAGTCAAAAGATCATCCAGATCATCCATTCAACAGACTGTCGGTGCAAGTGCTGTTAGCGAGCACCTGTGAATGCAGGCACGTCACACTCGAGGGTGGGTGGCCCGTACAACGCCCGGCTGACTTTGTCTCCGCAGTAGTGATGTTTAAACACCGCTCCAGGTACTCATTTGAGGCTGAGTCGACATAGAGGATGCCCAGGATCGGTTCATATATTCGCCATTGTTATTGGTCGCTATAAGGGGTCATCCATTTAGTACGTACGCATGGAGGGGAAAGGGGAGGTTGTTTAACCCAAATGCGTACGCTTGTGTATGGGGGGTCTACTGACAATGTACGTACGCATAGGAAACGGGAGGGGGGGGTGAAGCCTCGACAATAATTTGTCTACATTGGCCTTCAAATTAGTTAGATAGTCCGGCGATGCGGACTATCTATATGCTTAAACACGTTAATAGTATTAATCCTTGATCGTTTTATGTGGATTAAATATCTGCCGTTCTATAGGAATCGGGGGGGGGGGGGGGCGCGTCAGGCGAACGTAGGCAGGTGGGGGGGGGGTATAAAGTCCGGGTGCGTACAGGGAGGAGGGGAGGGGTCAAGTTTTGACAAATTTTTGCGTACCAATAAATGAATGGCCCCTAACCACGACACTACCGTTCCCCATTACACACACACTGCGCCATGGATGTAAACGGCATTCTTTAGCCGGCAGAGCAGTGTCTCTTCTGCTACTCAGTGTCCACATCTTGACGTGTTCCACATTTATGTATGGAGAAAAAAATTGGACAACAGCAAGCCGTCTCCTTAGGAAAATAGACATTTCATAATTTGTTTTACTATTTTTATTTTACCAGGTACGGCCGACTGAACTATACAGTATAGCTCTTTTTTTCAGAAACGACCTGGCCATCACAAATGATAGCTGAACGAACTGGCGTATCACGTGGACATGTATAGCCGCCAAATACTCTAAACACGTGATGTTGATTCAAAACGTGGAGGGGAAAAAAACCTGAGGACCCAAAGAAAAATCCACGCGACCACGGGGTGAACATGCAAACTCCAAATATACAGCAGAAGGCGTCAGGGTCGGGATCGAACCCACGTCCTCCTTGCATGCCAGGCGAGGAAGTTAACATCTCCTAGCCACCATGGCATCCTTTGCCCCGACTCCTCAACGTGGTGCAACTGCATTGAAACAGGAAGCTCAAGCCTGATAAACTCAAGGAGAAACCCCTGCGTATTTTTCCCCTCCAGTTTGCCAAAGTATCTTCGAATTATCGAGGGAAGCAAATATTCCAAGAACGACGACAGCCGTTAGGCTCATCAAGACATCTGCCCACGCGATGCTCCTCTCCAAGCGAGAGGAGAGTTTTCGGGTGACTCATGAGCATATTCCGTAGCCGTTACAGTTTGCATTCTTCAGAAGGGTTTCTACACGTACTGCCGTACACATGCAATTAAGTAAAATGATATAAATCCGTAGGCAATACGCCTACATCCGATATCTGTCCACCCACATTAAAATGTAACTTTTTTTTTTTACACAGCCCACTTGCCACACAGCCTTCTGGGAGTGCATAGTTTTAGCAGCGTCGATTGAACCACAAGTAAACTGGATCGGTTTCACCATTTAGTGTCTTATGCCATTCAGATGGGATGTGAAAAAAAACTTCAATTGTGTGTGTATGTAGGGAAAGATATGGGAAGGTGAATTATCGGTGTATTTATTTTGTTACTGATGTTCACCACGTACAATTAGTATCTGTTGTTTAGCCAACGACTGGGCCCATGTTTCATCGCTTGTACTGATTGTTGGTGTATCAACTAGGCTCCCTGTTTTCTGTGGTATTTGATTTGGATTTTTTTTTATAGTGCGATGTGCTGATGTTAGTGTTATCGTGGTTGCTACAGCAGCTGCTGTTTTGTGGGTTTCAAAAATAATTGACATGGGATTGTTTTTTTGTTGGACTTCTAGCAGAGCCATATTTTTGCAGACCGTAGCACCAAGTGCTCAGGCAACTGCGGTTTTTTTTAAACCAGAGTAACGATCTCGTGAATATCATGTGCAAATGCAATTCTGCTTGAACCACGCAGATGCTGCGTGCAGAAAATCGCCGCTCGTGCTTGCACTGCGCGGAGCGGCGTTCACGCAGCGCCGTCCACTGAAAGTGTAAACCGCGCGGGAGTACATTCTACGGTACAAGGACCATAGCAGAAGAATAATACTGGTAGGAACCTCCTGGTTACACCAGCCCACAGGGGATTATTGTGTCCGTCCATCCGTCGTGCATCCAAAAATGGGAGGGGTGGGGCTGGGTGGAGAGGGGAGGGTGGGGAGTGGCTGGGTGGGGAGGGAGGGGCTGGGTGGGGAGGGGAGGGTGGGGAGGGGCTGGGTGGGGAGGGGCTGGGTGGGGAGGGGCTGGGTTGGGAGGGTGGGGCTGGGTGGGGGTGGGAGGGGTGGGGCTGGGTGGGGAGGGGCTGGTCACCCCGTGGTGCCCTTATAAAACTCAACGTTTAACCTACTCACGCCGGCTTGTGCCCGCCCTCACAGTCGGGCATATTGTGTGGAATACACCACGTGGTGCCGCCGTTGACCCTGGCCATTGACCGAGCAACCCAACGTTCCTACCAGCTCCCTCCGCAGGAGAATGTGTTAATACTACGTACGGTGCAGCACATTTGTGTTGGCGCTGCACCATTGTCAGTGGTGCACAAGCACAAGGAACAAAACAGACTGATCGCATTCGGCAATAACAAAAAGAACGAAACATTGAAACACAATAGGCGACATTGCAGGCAATTGCATACCGTGTCGACCAGTGCTGTTTTTCTGTATTCTTGTACGGGGAAATTTTGAGGTCCGCATGGCGTACAGCAAAACAAATCCTAATTTTTGTCTATTTGTGTTTTTCCCTTGTGATGGGAACTTTGTAGGATGAACGTTGATAATTATAAGGGCACGGGGTGACCAGTAAGGTCTGAATTAGTCTGTAATAAGGTAGGGCACTGATAAGGGGTTGACAGGTATGGCAATGACCCATTTTCATAGCTATGGACCTTCATGTGTTTTAAAGAAGGGCCGCTGTGCAAGACGTCACCTATAAACACACCATCATTGGCTGAAAACATCTTACGATATAGAGGACTGCAGAGCTTGGGCTATTGTTGGCACCAGCTCGCCGCCTGGGTGCCTATCAGTTCAAAGCAATACTGTACCACCAGACACAGTAGCCGGGCATCTCGATACAAATCAGTTCTTGCCACCTGAACATAGGTGGCAATTCCCACATTGTCTGGGTCAAACTGGGTCAAGCTCAGACAGGTGACAACCATAGAATATGCTATATTGTTTAAGAAAATAATGTAGTATATTACATACGTATGTGTTCGCCCTCGTCAACATATTGAATACATTCAAACAAGGTCAAACGCATGGTGGAGAAGATCATTGCTAATTTGTGAAAAAAATTGTTTCAAGGATACTACAGGACTGTATATTGATTATTTGTATTTAGTTTTTTATGGAAAACCAACGTGTAACCAAAATTAATTCTGCCACCTGCAATATTGTGGGTAACATAACGTCTAGAATAAGAACTCCCCAATAAGCCACACCCTATGAAGGTGCATTATCTTATTTAAAAAAAATATATCCAGTCGTACCCAGAAAATAATCATAATCAAAGCCGCAGACACCTTAAATCTACTTAAGATGAACCTCAAACGATGTTTCAACACCGCACGTGAATGTAGTAATTGGTGTGAGGCTTGCCGGAGCTTTACTTTGTGGTGATTTGAGTGAAGGAGAAAGTGTGTGTGTTTCGTTGGACAGGCCCACCAGATGCTAACGCTTCACAGTAGGAGATATTAAAATGATTAGCTAATCCCACCCCACCCCTACCATATGTCTCCCACATTAGGTTGGTTATACTTCCCCTCCCCCTATATCCCCCCCCCCACACACACACATTTTACCTCCACCTTTGCATGGTCCAGTTGCATCGGGACTGTTGTCCTCCCGTCGGGGAGATGTGACGACACCCGGTTGTGCGGCAGGCTCGCGGTTTTTTTTATTACAATAGCAGAAGACGAAGAAGAAGAAAATTGAAGCCAATTTGAAAACAAACATCGCATAGTATAAAATCACGAGGACGCGGTGTCTCTGCCAGAAAATCAAAAAGTGACCTTGCAATAGAGCGATAAGCAAATGCTTTGGCGATGCTGCTTTGGCAGTGGTTGCACACAAAGCACGAATAACGATCACCCCCGACTCATCCATCAATCGTACTTTGGCCTTGGAAGGGGTCTCACCGAAAATGCCAACAAAGTAACGTTGAATAGTTGTATTGTTATTCGAGATATCGACATACATAGAGGCTTATGAATTTTAGTTTGTAAAAAAAAAAGCATGGTATTGATTAGATATCTCGAAGTATTAATAAACTTCTACATGTGGTCGATCGTTCACTATAAGCAATCAAATTTGGCGTTCGAAACTCTGAGAAAACACGTTCCAATACAGCTGTAGGGATGGATGATCACAGGGCAGCAGCAGTATCAACAATACGATGTTTAAGTTCTTTAATGTCCCTTGGTTTGATAGTGTAAGACTTAACTACTTTTTTTTTTAAACCGGAGATAAAAACAAATCTAATGGCGTTAAGTCGGGTGAGTGGGCGGACATGTCATCGTATCAGAAAGTGGGGTTTCTCCTGAAACAGAAATAACTAATTCAATATTCACAACAAACAAAAACTTCATTTTTTATTATTTTATTGTTTCCCTTCTACGTGACTTTACCGAAAGAACCAAGAATATGAATCCCTGCAGTCACGAAAGCTTTAAATAAAAAATGAAAACTTTAAAGTGCAATGCATATACTCATATCAAATTTGTGTCAGTATCTCGAATAGCAATAAAACGATTCAACTTTATTTTTGGTGTATTCATTTTCGGACACCCCCTGTATATAATAGACAACGTTTTGGGCAATATGCCTTCTTCATAGCATGTGGATGATTAAAAGAAATACGTGTTTTATCAAGATGAAGAGCTCAGTGTGTGTAGATGCAGCCATTTGCTGCTGTCAATAAAAGGCATTGAAGTCAGTAATGTGCTGAAAGGTCTGCTGCATATAATGCTCAATAAAGTTTCCTGTGGAACCTTGTTTTCACCATCCCCCAAAGGAGCAGGTTTTTTTTATTGTTGTTCAGAAACGTTGAGCCTGCCAGTAATAACTAACATATGCCTCACTCGTGCATTCAGAACGTTACCAGCACGGACGCAGTAAAGTGGTAGAGGCCACTTTTAGGAAATCCATCGTCCTGCAAACCATCCAGGTGGTGCTGCGATGTTCCCAACTTTCACAGTGGGAAAGTTGGGAAATTATAAAGTTGGGAACGTCAACTTGTTTTTGGCCGGAGGTCGAGAAAACTCGTAACTACTGCCTTCACAAGAGTCAGCTGTGACTCTCGTGTGGGCAGACTCGTCCCTGTCCTAGCCATATCCTCACGGCCGATGTCCTCGCTTTGCTATGGGGGTCAGCCACCTAGGCCTCCCTCCTCATCCTCCACCCGGCTGTGGACGGCCGCCACCCCCCGATGTTGTCACCTCAAGCCACTCGCACGTATTTCCTGGTCATGTTACCCTTCCATATCATCTTCAACTTTCCTCTCTCTATCCTTCCTGTAATCATTTTTTTTATTAAAAAAAAAACTCCGCACAGTCTCCCCTTCGAATGTTGGTTATCTCTTCCCTTCTTTGCCCCCCCCCTCCTATATATAAGCCCTCACTCTCATCCCCACGACGTAAAAAACTCCACTTGGTCGGGGCAACGAGCCCACCTAAGTCTGGTCCTGAAGTCCCGATAGTACCACCCCGCTCCATCTCCCTGGGGGTTTTCTGTTCTCCCCTCCAGAAATCCTCCGGCGCGTTGTACCGGGCTCATGTTCTTGCCACGATTTAACAATAACAAAGCCACAGAAAATCCTCCGCACAGTTCGTCACCGTTTCTCTTCGTGTTGTCTCCCATCGCGTCGCCCGCTCCCTCATTCATTCAAAGCTCTGTGATGCATCTTCCAGTTGCGCCCTCTGTTCTCTTCAATTTTTTGTTTGCTTTGCATGTTTTAATGTCATCTCCTTTCCGCTTCGACAGTTTAACTCTCTCTCCTGAGTTTTTTTTTTCTCATTTTCTTCTTCTGCTATTGTTCACGCTTTGTGCAAGTTACCAACAGCCCGTGTTGTTACGACTGAGAGTTGTCATTGATATTTTTACACTGCGTAACCATTTTTTTTGTTCCTGGGTAGTAGGTGTCATTTCCTAATTGCTTATGCCTCAAAAGTACAAAAAATGCCCATTATTCCCCACAAACTTTGCTTTTGTTACCAGGACAGTGGTATTTTGAAATATACCTATCTTCAATGAGAAAACGGACGAATTTGTGTCATTCCTTCACATAAAGTCAGAAAAAAACATATGAATCAAAATTAACATGTATTTATACTAAAGTAAAACAAAAATTACTAC
Organism: Petromyzon marinus; assembly: GCF_048934315.1. Classification (NCBI taxonomy): domain Eukaryota; kingdom Metazoa; phylum Chordata; class Hyperoartia; order Petromyzontiformes; family Petromyzontidae; genus Petromyzon; species Petromyzon marinus. The sequence continues at coordinate 7,196,543 of NC_133685.1, forward strand.
AAAAGATTTAGAAGTGAGTAGTTTTTAGAGATTTACGATTCTACTGTAAATCACTTTCACGAATCAGCCCCCAAATGTAGTCTCCCATCAACAAAAAAACTGTTACATAGTGTTATTATCAGATTACTATCAGCTTTCTACTTCGCTTAGATGTTATCTATATTTGTGAGCGTAGTTTTATTTTTATGTGCTGCGCTTTGAGATACTTCAATACGAAAGGCACTTTATAAAATAGAGGTTATTATTATATGAATGCCTCGCATGGTACTCTTCAAACGAGTGGTCTTCTGAATATTATGTTGTTCAAATTTTGTCTGTCATCAACTCCTTATCCGTGGGAAGTTGCTCTCTGCCATCTCAAGTATATTCTCTCCTCCCTCTTTTCTTCGTCCACATCCTTCTTTCCTTCACGGACCACGAGGACGAATCCTCGCTCTGGTTTTTTTTTCTTTCCAAAATTCGCATTTAAGTCTGCCCCAAGAATCATTCCGTTATAATCTAGTATCAAAACAGATAAACGGACAATATGACTCCTTCGCGTATCTGTCTCTCGACATTAACAACAAAAGTTCGGCATTAATTTACACAACCATCAGCCCGACGGCCTTCTGGGTGTGCATAATTTTGAGCAGCTATTATTCAAAACAAGCATTATTACGCATTTCGAGTATCTGGCTGCTATATATTTCCACGTGATGAGCCACTTCGTCGAGCGATCATTTGTGATGGCCAGGTCGCTTCTGAAAAATATCTACGTAGCTCAATAGTGGGCCTGAGCTGGTAAAACAAAATAAAGTGTTGAGTTTATCGCTGCCACCCCCCTCACCCACTTACCACAGCCAGCCGGGCTGCCCCGTCGCCTATCGAGAATGCCCTCAGCTCTGTCGCGTTCAAGAGAGTCCCCGACAAAACGATTTGGAGCGCAAGTTTTACCGCCAGATGCCCTTCCTGATTGCTAACCACCGATGTGCGTGGTGGTGGTAGTGGACCGAGCCTTTGATCCTCCAAAGATCTGACTCATAAGGCAAAGAGATTTGTCTTTGAAGTTGTCCTTTTCCTGGGCTGGCTACTTGTCAAGAAAAGCTTACGAGGCCAGCCCACCCGGGTGTGAAGTCGTAGTTTTCCTCCTAGACTAAAACAACTAAACTGTATTTATTTCATCAGGTAGGGCCAACTAAGCTATACAGCTTTATTTTTTTAGAAGCGATCTGACCACGAATGCTAACTCAACGAAGTGGCTTATCACGTTGAAATGTATAGCAACCAAATACTCTAAAAGTGCGATTCTAAATGTAGAGGTGGAAAAATGAAGGGCCCGGATAAAAATACATGCCACCACGGGGAGAGAGACGTGCAAACTCCAAATATACATCTGCTACCCAGGGGACACACTCAGACGCCGTAGATCCTCAACGTTAGATCCCTTGCCACAGTAATGTGTAATCTGAACGAATAGCCCAAAGTTGGTTTCGGTATCGGAACACTTTTACATTTTTGACTTCGGTCATGTTGAGAGACGACAGGAAAATTACGTCGGTCAGAAGGTTGCAAGTGATGCAAGGGGAGGCAAAGAGATAAAGAGGAGGGCAGAAGAAGAGGTGGGGCGATGTGGTGCGATCGGACATGGTGGCCTGAGTCGCGGAAAGAGGGATGGTGCAGGACAGGGCGGCGTGGAGACAGACAGAGCGGCAAGGGCAGCAGAACCCCCCACATGAGTGGGACGAACGCGTGGAATAAGAAGACTTTGAAGCTTTTGCGTATTTCTACCGCCCCGCGCCCAGCTTAGTTCGGCTCAGTCGTGGATTCTAACACCGACAAGAGCGTCGCTTTCACCGCACGGAACCATTTCCCAGGCGGAGCAAAATAAGCTGCCAGTTTCAGTTGATTTACAATCTGCAATTAAAGACCACACGACATTTGCGACTGCTGCGGCTTGAGTACATTCTATGCAAACCCGCGGTGTGCACCAAGGAATTAGTTATGCGTTGATTTAATTGACCGGGTGCGATTTTCACTGAATCAATACACACGGTATACGTTATCGATGTCAAATGTTGGTACACGAGTGTCGTCATGTGTTTGCCATGTGTGTGTGTCACTTGACACCCTCTAGATTATCGCAAACGAGATGTTCCAGGTGGGATATTTAAAAAACAAATATTGTGTTATTTTATTTTATCAATTTATTATTTTATTCTCATTCTACGTGACTTTACCGAAAGAACCAAAGAAGATTAATCATTGCAGTCACGAAAGCTTTAAATCGAAAAAAAATAATTAATTACGCGCATTTTTTTTCTCGTGCACTGATCCCATACAACGAGAAAGAGAGCGAGAGAGCTGCTCCGGTTAGGAGAAACGCGAACCTCCGCCTCGGGTTTTCCCCACTCGCAGGTGGCGCGTGCAGATGATTCACCTCACTCACTGCAATCCAAATGGAAGTGACTTCATCATCACTTCGTTCATCATCATTTCCTTCATCATTATTTCCTTCAAATTGGGTCCGTACAGTCGGGTGAATCTTTCCAGGTTAACCAGTCGGATGAATCTTCCAGGTGAACCAGTCAGGTGAATCTCCCCCAGGTGAACCAGTTGGGTAAATCTTTCCAGGTGAACCGTTCAGGTGAATCTCCCTCAGGTGAACCGGTCGGCTGAATCTTTCCAGGTGAACCAGTCGGGTGAATCTGCCCCAGGTGAACCAGTCAGGTGAATCTCCCCCCAGGTGAACCAGTCAGATGAATCTCCCCCAGGTGAGCCATTCGGATGAATCTCCCCGAGGTTAACCAGTCGGGTGAATCTTTCCAGGTGAACCAGTCGGGTGAATCTCCCCCAGGTGAACCGGTCGGGTGAATCTTTCCAGGTGAACCAGTCTGGTGAATCTCCCCCAGGTGAACCAGTTGGGTGAATCTCCCCCAGGTGAACCAGTTGGGTGAATCTCCCCCAGGCGAACCAGTCGGATGAATCTCCCCCAGGTGAACCAGTCGGATGAATCTCCCCCAGGTGAACCGGTCAGGTGAATCTCCGCAGGTGAACCTGGGTGCATTATTATAGTCTGCTGACTTTTCCAACTGTCAATCCACCCACACTTGCCCACCGTCTCATGAGAAACGCCGCACGTCAGGGGCCGCACTAAAGGCCACCAGGGGCCGCCAGTGGCCTTCGGCCTCGCAATGAAGCTAGATTAACTCTATCTCTTTTTTGTTTGATTGTATTTTTTCTGTATCACATGTGTACTTCACATTTTATTTATCAGATTCCTCTGAACATAGGATTGTTAAGTTCCTGTTGTAGAGATGGTGATTGGGCCCAGAAATGCATTGCTGGGGAGGTTGTGCCTGGTCCTCACGAGAACAAATCTTCCTTCAATGAAATGTGCCAGCAAAATAAAATATATATACTTTTACTATAAATTAGTTAATTTAGTAATACTTTTTGATAATTGAAGAGTTTGTCTGTTACCCAATAGCTGATATTAGGTAACTATTCACGTGGCAAACATTTGAAATTACATTTTAATCAAGTCCTTGTTGTAAATTGCAATATCCATAAACTCTATCTCTCTGTGGTCTCTCTATGTACGTGCTACGAAAAAGGGTAATTCCTTGAAACGTCACCTATTATATGCATCTTCCTTTGTAGGCCACGGTGTCACTGATGATTGTGTTGAGCTTGTTTTTAAGGCAACCTGCGGTATTTACCTCTATCGTCGCACTCAATTACTAAAAAAAGAGGGGTTTTTGGAGGGGGGGGGGGTTAGATCACGTGAATATAAATGTGTCGTTAAACCCGCCACCACCCGACACAGCCAATTAGTAAGATTTGTCACGTAAATAAAACATGCCAGTTAGTTACTACTTCAGCACACCTGGTGCGTTGGAGAGTAAACACACAACATTTACAATTCGAGTTTAACATTTTTGCTGGTGATTACAACCAGCTTCACCAGGCGATTATCCAAAATTCTTTCGTGTGGTGGTGGGTTTAACAATACATTAATATTTACGCGATGTAACAAAAAAAACATTTATTACACATATTATTTGTCGTGAAAGTCAACTGCGTGTTTAACTCACTTAATTCCTATTGTGATTTCCTTGGTACGTTATGTGCATTTCATGAAGTTGGGAAACCCTTTGTTCAAAACTAATTTAACACCGGCCCACTTTTCCCGAGCTTGGCTAACGTTGCCCAGGCATGCCTTTTTGTTTCCTGTGCGTCCCTGGGATTGTGAGGCGAGGGGAGTCTCCCCGGTTAAATTGTTGCCGCAATGGGCATTTGCTTGTTTTGCGAACAAAAAAAGTGGCCATGTCACGTGACTCCCATTACCAAATGTTTGTGCGCCCTTTTCATGATGTCCCTTCATAAGACACAACTTTCATTGATCATAATTACACAGTCAAATTTTGTTGACCAAAGATTGTATTTTTTCAAAGAGGGCCCTCATTTATTGATGTCGTAAGTGCATTTAAAGTTGTAATAACTGTGCAGAATATAACTGCATATGACCTATAGTACTTTATTATATTGTTGCATTTTCCCTGGTTTTACCATAGTGTTTAAATGTATCCCACTTAAAAACATATTTGTACATATTTAAAATCTCACGGATTAGCCTTGAGACTCATTGTTTCACGGCCATGCAATGGATTCTGATGTTGTTTGTTGTTATTGTTTATCTGTTGTAAATAAATCACTCAGCACTGTTTATTGGTTCAGGTCTCGTCTAAGATGTCACCTCCAAAGGTATTGTCTTTACAAACAGCCTTTCTATAGAAACAAACAGGAAACTCAGAACAACAAACCCAGGTTATTAGTATTATTTAATTTTCTATGGGGGTTTTCACTACACGTGCTGTGCATCAGCCTATTGCTGCTACGGAAACTAATTTCATATATGTGAGGTATACATACAGCAGACGCTAGATTATCCAAGCTAATGACGCGGAGGATGGCCGCACGTAATTCAAAATCGCGCTAAAACACACTAATACTGTACAGTTAAAGTTAAAAGAATACTCTTTCGATTTAAAACAAATACAAATGATCGATCGATACGTGTGCTCAATGATAACATTTTCCTGTTCCCGCGCATAAGACTCGGCCCACAAAGTGGACAGCAGCAGAGCCACGCCAATCAACATCAATCAAACTCTGCCCACTGTTGTAAGGATCTGCAACTACTGTACTGTAGAGGCGATCACGTAAATTTTGGATTAACCAGAGCACATCTTTGTTCGGTTTAAGCACACGATTTGCAATAAACAGTTCCAAGCCGCACGCGGATAATCAAGAGTCAACTGTATATGCCATTTTAATGAAACGACACTAAAAAGGGAATAATGTGTGTCTAGTACATAATAAAAATACAGCAATGCTTCAAGTAAAGGTTAGGGGTTCACTCAGTTCTGCCAGCTGAGCGGTATTCAGCATTCTCTCGTTATTCACTAATTTGCTATCCGCGATTTTGGCTATCCACGAATCGCAGCTGGAACTCTACACGACTATTGTATCGAGAGAGAAAGAAAGAAAGTGATGAATATAAAGTGATGAGACAAAGTTATGATAGAGAATGTGATGTGAGAAAGTGATGAGATAAAGTGATGAAACATAGCATCATCATAATTTAAGGTAAGTTCATTTATAAACTAGTATTTAATACTTACTATTTTCTTTCATTTACTCCATGCTTATTATAACCATTTTTGTATGATCATGAAAATTAGCATGTATTTAATAGCTTATTTATAATAGCTTATTTATGTATATTTAAAGTTAATTAAAAGTTTTCATAGGCCAAGATCATTATCTTTCCTTCTGATATTAGATTGAAAATCAATTTCTTTCGAACTGCTTTTTTGTGTTTAGTGTGGTTGTCCTTCGCCCGTACCTCCGATTAGCACGGGCCTGGCTACATACGGTGCGAAAAAAGTTCAACACGAACTGTATGCGTACATACATCCGCGTAATTTGCTCTTCACGAGCATCTCCGGAAACGCATCCCTCGCGAATAACGAGGGAATGTCGCGTTCAGTTTGAATAAGAAGCCCTCTGCCCCATGCCTGGTCTCATTGCCCCCATCAGAGATCCCGACGAGGCCGCACACCGAGATGTCACTGGGGCTGTGGTCCGTGCTGTTGAAGTGGCGAGCCACTTGGGTTGGACAATGGCTGTCCGCACGCCGAGCTGACACAAGACGATGTTGGTGATAGATTTTGCACAATATCTTCTCTCAGCTCGCCGTGCAAACATGTTACGTAACTATTTGTACGTCGATTAAAAACAAAACTGGTCATCGAAAAAAATTATTGTCATTAGACTCCATGGCATGAAGTGCAGTTTCTAACTCTTATTATCCACTCTTGACTCTGGCCACCCACTATACATGCTATGAAGAAGGGCTATTGCCTGAAACGTCACCTATTTTAGGTTTTTTCCCCTCCATTTATGGCCACAGTGTTATTATTGAATGTGTTTAATAAAATGTTTGGTATCCAAGGCACTGAAACATTACTCACTCCGCGCTGTGGGCAGTGGTGTCTGGACACTAATTACCTGACAATCCTCCCTCTTCCGGGCAGGCAAATAGCTTCAATTGACGAAAGACAGACATTGCTTTTCAATGTTACAAAGATGTGACAAGTTTACGTGCTCAAAGAAAAGTACGCACATCATGACCCCCACGGTCCATCACAGTTGCCAACAGAGACGACACATGACTCAACGTGTCTGGAGGTGGTAAAATTGACTTTGTTTTCTATCAAATGTTAGCCAACTTTTAATAAATTACCAACGTATTTGTCATTTGTAAACATTAACAAATGAGGTCATCATAACAGCATCCTGCATGCCACGAGCCTAAATATAATTGTCCATTTCATGGGACCTCCTTTGCCAGTACCAAAATATGATAATAGGTTTTTCTCCTTTACCGAAAGAACCAAAGAGCGTGGACCAATCAGTTTCAAGGACAATGCATTGATATTATCAGAGAATGTTTTTTTGTTTGAATTCTGACCACAAGCATTGTGGTTATTGCAGACATGATTCTTTGTAAAAGGTTTCAGTTTGGTGTTTTAACATCTTAACACCTAAATTTTGATTTAAAGCTTTCGTGACTGCAGTAATTCATATTCTTAGTTTTTTCGGTAAAGTCACGTTGAAGAGAAACAACAAAATAACAAAATATATATAAAACAATAAAAAATTCTCACGACGTTTCGACCATAACTCAAACGGTCATCATCAGGTGTGTCGGTTTGCATAAATTTATTTTGAAAACGGCATATTTATTTATTTATATATAAATAACGTTTGCGTCACGCGCAACGATTGGCTGTTTGCCAGGACTAGTCCATCTATTTTTTGAAAAGAGGAGGGGGGAGACGAAATTTGTTTTTATGTATGCTGTCTGAAAGCCACTGTAAGCGTGAACAATCAATCAAGAACTGAAATGATTTATCAAATCTTTCCAATGATTGCTAAGATAGAATCCATCTTCTCGGTTGAAATTGTCTCTGTGTTTGTATATGTGGATAGCCTCATGAACGAATCTCTCATGGAAGCCAGATGGCTTACAAAGAACCTCCGTCTTGGAAAAGTCAATGGCATGTGAGCCTACTGAATTAGAACAATGATCTGCTACGGCCGAGGTGTTGGTCCTACCGTGTTTAAGGTCTGCTTTATGTTCACGAATGCGGTCCGAGATATGGCGTTTGGTTTCTCCAATGTAACTACTACCACAGAGGCAACTTAGTTTGTAGACACCAGGGTATTGTATGTCCGGAATCACATCTTTTACAGACGGAACCAGATCACGGATTTTATGTAATGTGTTGAAACGGACCTGGATCTTGTGTTTATTCAAGATTTTGGAGATCTTTTTTGTGATCCCAGCAATGTAGGGTAAAGTGATGGTTTTGAAAGGCTCCTCAAGAGGGTTCTTCTTCATGGTTTGAGTGATAGCTTTGCGGATTGTATAGTCGGAGTAACCATTAGCCCTAAGAGCTTGGTGTACGTGCTTGAGTTCACTGCTTATGTGTTCCTGGTCGGATATGCATTGGGCTCTATGATACAGAGTCTTGATGAGAGAATTCTTCTGTGATGGATGGTGGTGGGAATCCGGTTTCAGATAAGCATCCGTATGGGTAGCTTTCCTGTAGACAGAGTGGCTCATTGAACCATCAGGTCTCTTTTTAATTAGGACATCCAAAAAAGGTATCTTGCCATCTATTTCGACTTCCATGGTAAATCTGATGGCTGGGTGTATGGAATTGATGTGGTCGAAGAATTGGTCTAGAGCAGGCCGGCCATGTGGCCAGATGACAAAAGTGTCATCCACGTACCTCTTCCATAAGGTTGGGCGCAGAGTGGCAGTCTGGATGGCGTCAGTCTCAAATTTCTCCATGAAAATGTTAGCTATAACTGGAGAAAGGGGGGAGCCCATTGGGGTGCCCTCAGTTTGTTTGTAGAAAGTTCCATTCCAAGTGAAGTATGTATTGGTTAAACAGTGTCTCACCAGGGGGGGTACCTCAGTGTTTAGTCCTTGATGAACCAAGTCTTCAATGATTGCAATGGTGTTAGGTACAGGAACCTTGGTGAATAAGGAAACTACATCAAAACTGACAAGCAGGTCGTCTGGGGACAGGGAAATACCCTTGATTGTTGATACCAGGTGAGTAGAATTTTGTACCGTAGAGGTGGTCTTTCCAGTGAAAGGACGCAGGATTTCAGACAAAAAACGAGCTAGTTTGTAGGTGGGGGAGCTGATAGTAGAGACTATGGGACGAAGAGGTGTATCAACTTTATGTATTTTTGGTAAGCCGTATAATCTTGGTGGCCTGGCAGCAGAAGGTTTCAACGAAAACTGTTTAGATTGATCAATTAATGCGGTTGAATCAGAAATTATTTTGTTGGTTTGTGTGACGAGGCTGTTGGTGGGATCTCTTTTTATTTTTGTATAACTACCATCGTCGAGTAATTCTTTAATTTTGTTGTTGTATTCTATTTTATCCATGATAACAGTAGCATTGCCTTTGTCAGCTGAGAGAACTACAATATCATTCCTCTTTTTTAATTTATATAATTCAAAACGCTCATCTTTGCTGAGGTTGCTAGCTGGCATCTTAGCGTTTTTGAGGGTTGCAGCGATTTCAGATCTTGCTACGTCTGCAGCGATGTGACCCAGGCCCCTGAGAGCAACGTCTACTTGGGCAATTATATCATTAACTGGTATGTGTTTAGGTGTGACTGCAAAGTTTAGACCTTTAGCTAAAACGGATTTCAGACCATCGGAAATAGAACTGTTACTGCGATTAATTACGACTTTATTAACGTCTAACTTTTTAGTGTGTGGGTCCGGTCTTTTGTTGAAGAGGAGGTTAAATTTGGAAATCAGGTTTTCCTTACATTTGGTCGACATAGTAGCAGCTGAAGAGGCAGTCATATTGTCTACATGTTCCCAATCCGATGTGGACATTATTGCCGTCAATGATAAGTGTGATTTGTAGAGTGTCTTGTCTAACTGATCTAGTTCTGTGCGTATAAGTCTGATTTTTTCTGAGATAAGAGCTAAGCTAGTTTTGAAAAGAATTCGTTTCGCATTAGAAGAAGTTACAGTAGCAGAGGTGAGTGTAAATGCGATTGGTATTACCCCAGAGTCGCGGCATCTCTTCAGGAAGGTGAGAGACTCGATCAGCTGAGCTTTCTTATCCCGGAGTTTGTTGAAGGATCTTAAAGTTATGTGAAAACCCTCCCCGTAGAGGCGATTAAATTTTGATTTAAAGCTTTCGTGACTGCAGTAATTCATATTCTTAGTTTTTTCGGTAAAGTCACGTTGAAGAGAAACAACAAAATAACAAAATATATATAAAACAATAAAAAATTCTCACGACGTTTCGACCATAACTCAAACGGTCATCATCAGGTGTGTCGGTTTGCATAAATTTATTTTGAAAACGGCATATTTATTTATATATTTATATATAAAAATAACGTTTGCGTCACGCGCAACGATTGGCTGTTTGCCAGGACTAGTCCATCTATTTTTTGAAAAGAGGAGGGGGGAGATGAAATTTGTTTTTATGTATGCTGTCTGAAAGCCACTGTAAGCGTGAACAATCAATCAAGAACTGAAATGATTTATCAAATCTTTCCAATGATTGCTAAGATAGAATCCATCTTCTCGGTTGAAATTGTCTCTGTGTTTGTATATGTGGATAGCCTCATGAACGAATCTCTCATGGAAGCCAGATGGCTTACAAAGAACCTCCGTCTTGGAAAAGTCAATGGCATGTGAGCCTACTGAATTAGAACAATGATCTGCTACGGCCGAGGTGTTGGTCCTACCGTGTTTAAGGTCTGCTTTATGTTCACGAATGCGGTCCGAGATATGGCGTTTGGTTTCTCCAATGTAACTACTACCACAGAGGCAACTTAGTTTGTAGACACCAGGGTATTGTATGTCCGGAATCACATCTTTTACAGACGGAACCAGATCACGGATTTTATGTAATGTGTTGAAACGGACCTGGATCTTGTGTTTATTCAAGATTTTGGAGATCTTTTTTGTGATCCCAGCAATGTAGGGTAAAGTGATGGTTTTGAAAGGCTCCTCAAGAGGGTTCTTCTTCATGGTTTGAGTGATAGCTTTGCGGATTGTATAGTCGGAGTAACCATTAGCCCTAAGAGCTTGGTGTACGTGCTTGAGTTCACTGCTTATGTGTTCCTGGTCGGATATGCATTGGGCTCTATGATACAGAGTCTTGATGAGAGAATTCTTCTGTGATGGATGGTGGTGGGAATCCGGTTTCAGATAAGCATCCGTATGGGTAGCTTTCCTGTAGACAGAGTGGCTCATTGAACCATCAGGTCTCTTTTTAATTAGGACATCCAAAAAAGGTATCTTGCCATCTATTTCGACTTCCATGGTAAATCTGATGGCTGGGTGTATGGAATTGATGTGGTCGAAGAATTGGTCTAGAGCAGGCCGGCCATGTGGCCAGATGACAAAAGTGTCATCCACGTACCTCTTCCATAAGGTTGGGCGCAGAGTGGCAGTCTGGATGGCGTCAGTCTCAAATTTCTCCATGAAAATGTTAGCTATAACTGGAGAAAGGGGGGAGCCCATTGGGGTGCCCTCAGTTTGTTTGTAGAAAGTTCCATTCCAAGTGAAGTATGTATTGGTTAAACAGTGTCTCACCAGGGGGGGTACCTCAGTGTTTAGTCCTTGATGAACCAAGTCTTTGATGTAGTTTCCTTATTCACCAAGGTTCCTGTACCTGACACCATTGCAATCATTGAAGACTTGGTTCATCAAGGACTAAACACTGAGGTACCCCCCCTGGTGAGACACTGTTTAACCAATACATACTTCACTTGGAATGGAACTTTCTACAAACAAACTGAGGGCACCCCAATGGGCTCCCCCCTTTCTCCAGTTATAGCTAACATTTTCATGGAGAAATTTGAGACCGACGCCATCCAGACTGCCACTCTGCGCCCAACCTTATGGAAGAGGTACGTGGATGACACTTTTGTCATCTGGCCACATGGCCGGCCTGCTCTAGACCAATTCTTCGACCACATCAATTCCATACACCCAGCCATCAGATTTACCATGGAAGTCGAAATAGATGGCAAGATACCTTTTTTGGATGTCCTAATTAAAAAGAGACCTGATGGTTCAATGAGCCACTCTGTCTACAGGAAAGCTACCCATACGGATGCTTATCTGAAACCGGATTCCCACCACCATCCATCACAGAAGAATTCTCTCATCAAGACTCTGTATCATAGAGCCCAATGCATATCCGACCAGGAACACATAAGCAGTGAACTCAAGCACGTACACCAAGCTCTTAGGGCTAATGGTTACTCCGACTATACAATCCGCAAAGCTATCACTCAAACCATGAAGAAGAACCCTCTTGAGGAGCCTTTCAAAACCATCACTTTACCCTACATTGCTGGGATCACAAAAAAGATCTCCAAAATCTTGAATAAACACAAGATCCAGGTCCGTTTCAACACATTACATAAAATCCGTGATCTGGTTCCGTCTGTAAAAGATGTGATTCCGGACATACAATACCCTGGTGTCTACAAACTAAGTTGCCTCTGTGGTAGTAGTTACATTGGAGAAACCAAACGCCATATCTCGGACCGCATTCGTGAACATAAAGCAGACCTTAAACACGGTAGGACCAACACCTCGGCCGTAGCAGATCATTGTTCTAATTCAGTAGGCTCACATGCCATTGACTTTTCCAAGACGGAGGTTCTTTGTAAGCCATCTGGCTTCCATGAGAGATTCGTTCATGAGGCTATCCACATATACAAACACAGAGACAATTTCAACCGAGAAGATGGATTCTATCTTAGCAATCATTGGAAAGATTTGATAAATCATTTCAGTTCTTGATTGATTGTTCACGCTTACAGTGGCTTTCAGACAGCATACATAAAAAAAAATTTCGTCTCCCCCCTCCTCTTTTCAAAAAATAGATGGACTAGTCCTGGCAAACAGCCAATCGTTGGGCGTGACGCAAACGTTATATTTATATATAAATAAATATGCCGTTTTCAAAATAAATTTATGCAAACCGACACACCTGATGATGACCGTTTGAGTTATGGTCGAAACGTCGTGAGAATTTTTTATTGTTTTATATATATTTTGTTATTTTGTTGTTTCTCTTCAACGTGACTTTACCGAAAAAACTAAGAATATCTTAACACCTGTTTTGTTGCCAGAAAAAAGGGGAAACCCCTATTATCAAAATTGTCCATTTTCTGTCCACTGCTGGATGATGGCCTCCTCATACGATGCCACGATCCATATGACGCCGCGGTCACATTAGCTCCATCTCTACGGTGGTTGTCCTCTCAGGCGCGTCCCCTCCTTTGCCTGGCATCAGCATCCACGCACTCCGATCGTGTTGATGTATTGTGTGTTGTTCTCATGTGCTCACCCACCCCTCCTGGACATTCTGTGAAAAAAGAGCTTCGTAGCTCATCGGATTTCTCCGGGATATTCATAATAGAGGTTTTTTTTGGGGCTAGATCGCGTAAGTATAAACGTGTCGTTAACCCGCCACCACCCGATGTAGCCAATTAGTAAGGTGTGTCACGTAAACAAAACGTACCAATTAGGATATTTATGCCTCAAGGATAAATAAATATTCTGATTCTGCTTCTGGTACGTGGGCCATCATCCCTTGTGGGGATGCGTTCTGCTGGGATCACGTACATTGCTTGGCAGTCTTTTATTGGCAGTGTGTTCTCGAATCCACACGCTCCTCTTCCTGTCTCTCAGGCTAATTCCAAGTGTGCATCTCGCCACGCTCCTTTGAGCGCTTTTTAGCATTTGTCCAATGGCCTTTTTTGCTGCCTATGATTGATTCTTAGCGACGGTGTTTCGTCTACAGCTGTTAAATACCTCGTCTGTTAGTCGTGCGATGTTTCTTAAGGACCCTGGACTATTTTTCTCTGCAATGTTGATGATTTTGTCTTCTGCTTTGTTGCTGCTGCTGCGGCTCGCGCAGCACCACGGATCTCCGGTGTAAAATAGCTGGGCAACTGCCAAAACGGGATCATCATCCGAGTAACAAATAAAAATGTACTCAATCTCTAACGCGTGCCAACCCAATTTTCAGATGTTAGGTGATTATTTTAACGTGAATGTGCGTGTGAATTCATCACCAGGCATTGCTCAATTCGCCCTCCTTCCACCCCGGTCTCCGTTACCCCCCCCCCCACACACAAGCAAACGAACGAATCAGGGGTGGGAATGAAACAGGATGGGCAATGTTGATGTTGCGAGCAAGCACAGATGTGACGCTCACCGATCGCTACTCTGTACCAGCCGCTTGCTACGGACCAGGTTGGCTTGTGTAGCAGCGGCAGCAGCAGCAGCGACACGCGTTAATATTGTGGCTGCAGAACACGGGAAGCAGTTGCCACCGGCCTGGAGCATTCTCTCGCACGAGGGTCGCTGTTGGGGTTCCAAATCAGCCAGCCAATGGTCAATGGCAAAACACAGGATCTGACATACATCGGTGCAAGGCAAAAAGTTGGCCTGGTTTAAAGGCGGCTGCCAAGTAAAAATATGTTTTTGGCAATGAGGATAAAGGAAGAGCTCTCAGAAATGACAACCGCGCTGGCTATCCATACTGCCGGATCCCCTGAGCCCGCTGAGGTCCAGGCAGGTTTAAGCTTCTGATCTTCTTTGTTTTATGTATTTCTCTGCAGTATCTTCTAAACTAAACTATTTTTTTTTACCAGGTAAGGCCCCACTGAGCTCTGTAGCTCTTTTTCAGAAGCGACCTGGCTATCCCAAATGATAACTCAACGAAGCGGCTTATCTTGTGGACACGTATAGCAGCCAAATACTCTAAACGCGTGTTTATAAACCTGCGGGGGAAACCGGAGGACCCGGAGAAAAATCCACGCGACCACGTGAAGAAAGACACGCCAACTCCAAATATACAGCTCGCGTCAGTCGGGATCGAACCCACGACCTCCTGTGTACCAGGCGAGGTAGTTAACATCTCCTAGTCACCGTGGTGCCCCCCATTCATTCTCACCTATCCTGTACCTCAACCCTCTTAGACCCCATCCAACACCCTCCAATTCCTACCCTCCACGCCCATAAACTCCCATTTTACCTTCAATAAAAGATATATCCCCTTATTCTCCAAAAACCTCACCGTTGGCAAGTCTCTTTTCCATGTACAGTCCACTCAGATACGGCTGCATTTGCCCATTACAAAAAATTGTAATAGTATTTATAAAAGACAAAGACCCCCCCCCCCTGTATATTCTTGAACAGACCGTTGTAGAACGTGCTGTTAGCGAGCCCCTATTAATGCCAGCATGGCGCATGACGGGGCTGGGAGGCCAACATCCAGTGCTGATGTGCGCGCACGTCAGCACTGGGTACTCATTTAAGGTTGAGTCGACCACCGTTATTGGTCGTGAGTGGGCAATCGAACTCGGTAATCGGGCTTTGTGGCATTACATTGCGCTAAGCACCGCAGGACACCCCCCCCCCCACCATCACCCCATACACACATACGCGCGTACACGCTTTGTTTGTGTTATAGATATGAGAAGCCCAATCTTAAGGGAGCTACTGGGTTTTCTTTGTCAGAAAGAAGAAAAACAGCGTTCGGGAT
Organism: Petromyzon marinus; assembly: GCF_048934315.1. Taxonomy (NCBI): domain Eukaryota; kingdom Metazoa; phylum Chordata; class Hyperoartia; order Petromyzontiformes; family Petromyzontidae; genus Petromyzon; species Petromyzon marinus. Next base: position 7,211,716 of record NC_133685.1, read on the forward strand.
TTTCTAAGCATGCCTAGACCTTGTACACTTGCAGGTTTCTTGAACATCTGCTTCCAATTTGAGTGAAAAAAATAGTAACGCGATGTTTTTTCCACCCCCGTCAATTGAGCGCTTGCTGTAAAATGCGCCCCTGTCTGTAAAATGCGTGGGTCACGAGTGGGCTGACCTCCCACGTGGGGATGGAATCATGACAACTACTTTGCATTGCACACGCATATGATGTGGCCCAGCTACGGCTACGGTTTCGGGGGGGGGGGGGGGGGGGTTGGGGGGTGGAGTAAGAAACTACTCCTTACAATTTCTTTGAAAAGACCACCAGAGAAAAAAAACACATTACAGTGCAGATGTCGTTCTCGTGCCTAAGAATGTAGCTGAAGCCGATGACTTGCGTTTTGAATACACGAAAGGGGCAGAATTGATTATTTTCGTTAAGAATGTAACCTGCGCGATTGTTGTGTTTTGTCGAACGAGGTACACGCTCGAAACCCCCCCCCCCCCCCCCCAAAAAAAAAAAATGTACAAACACTTAGATTAATTGAAACAACATTTCGAAGAGAAAAAAAACCCCGCAATACGGTGACAACTCGATAGATCCCACGTGGTGCCGTTTGCAAACTGGTGGAACGGGCTGATCTCGGAGTGGAAGTGCGTGGTAGCGACTGAAATGGTTTCCCCGAAACGGGCGTTTTTATTGTTTTCTCGGTAACAGGAGGACTGGGGAAATAAATAAATAAAGTTTAGAATGTATCTGAACGTTGGTTGGAATTGGTCATTTCAACGGTTTTAAATACATAATTAAGTGATATGCATCGACAGGAAATCAAAGCACGGTGTAAGTTTTTCAGTTATTTTTAATAGGTTTTCATTGCTCCATATTGTTCTTAGGTACTTGCTTCACGTGATATTAGCATGCTTTGCGTGTCCTGATTAATGGCAAGCAGTTGTTGAACAAATGTTGCCATTATGTATACAATATGCTGTTACAGTAGGACCACATTCTAGTAACACAGGAGCGTGTTTATTTTTCGCGCTATATTTTTTTTGGGCAACAGAGTTCAAACGACATGGCTGGACCTAATACGCCGGTCAGTGGGTGTCACTGTAAGGCCAAAGCAATCGCATGGAAGCATGTACCCCTCTCCTCTCGATGGCCTGCATATCTTGGTGTGCTGACAGACATCGACTCTTTAGTTGTGTACAACCCTTCGGTTAATCGCAACGATATCGGTGCGGTGCAAAATTACGCGCGGCATTTTCTGCGTTGTTTCATCGGGTTTTGAAATCGATTCGCCGTCCAGTTATAGAATGTTTTAGAGCAGTGCTTCTTAACCTCTACTGCGGCCTTGCACCCCTTTGGTTCTCATTCGTTAAACAATGTAGAATGCTAACACATACGCCAGAGGGTTTGATGAAACAACGTACATTGTACTTACGTGCCCGTGCTCATTTGTGTTTTCGATGGTTTATCTTCTAAAAAAAATCTGGCCATGTCCCGCAACCCCAGAAAGGACATCTCCCACCCCCCCCCCCCCCCCCCCCCACCAGGGAGTGCGTGCACCCCAGGTTAAGAAGAAGCACTGGCTTAGAAGATGTCCTTATTAACTCAGGGACCCAAGTCGTGTCGCTACTTTGGACGTCATTCCACCACTTGTTTGGCAGAACGATGGCCAATTTCGTACGAAATCGTAAACAAAAAAACCTTCGCCTCGTTTTACAATTCATGTGCGGCCAATTCCTTAACGATAAATTTCGCTCCAATCAACGCGCTCCTCAAGGCATAGTGGTGGCATGGTACCATAACGGGAGAGTTTTACGAACGGAGCCGGCAACAGCAAAAGGTTACGCAAATATGTGGAACCTTGCTGCCAGTGCCCCCCCCCCCACCCGCTCTCGTATTGGGGCCACGGTGGCGAGATGTTAACCACCTCGCCTGGAGTGCAGGAGGTCGTGGGTCCGATCCCGACCTGTTGTCTATTTGGAGTTTGTGTGTCTCTCTCCCCGTGGTCACGTGGATTTTTCTCCGGCACCTCCGGTTTTTTTCCCCTCCACATTTAGAATCAACATCACGCGTTTAGAGTATTTGGCTGCTATACATTTACACGGGATAAGCCACTTGGTTGAGCTATCATCTGTGGACAGATCGCTTCTGAAAAATAACTATATACAGTGAGGGAAAAAAAGTATTTGATCCCCTGCTGATTTTGTACGTTTGCCCACTGACAAAGAAATTATCAGTCTATAATTTTAATGGGAGCTTTATTTGAACAGTGACAGACAGAATAACAACAACAAAATCCAGAAAAACGCATGTCGAAAATGTTATAAATTGATTTGCATTTTAATGAGGGAAATAAGAATTTGACCCCCTCTCAATCAGAAAGATTTCTGGCTCCCAGGTGTCTTTTATACAGGCAACGAGCTGAGATTAGGAGCACACTCTTAAAGGGAGTGCTCCTAATCTCAGCTTGTTACTTGTATAAAAGACACCTGTCCACAGAAACAATCAATCAATCAGATTCCAAACTCTCCACCATGGCCAAGACCAAAGAGCTCTCCAAGGATGTCAGGGACAAGATTGTAGACCTACACAAGGCTGGAATGGGCTACAAGACCATTGCCAAGCAGCGTGGTGAGCAGGTGCAACAGTTGGTGCGATTATTCGCAAATGGAAGAAACACAAAAGAACTGTCAATCTCCCTCGGCCTGGGGCTCCATGCAAGATCTCACCTCGTGGAGTTACAATGATCATGAGAACGGTGAGGAATCATCCCATAACTACACGGGAGGATCTTGTCAATGATCTCAAGGCAGCTGGGACCATAGTCACCAAGAAAACATTTGGTAACACACTACGCCGTGAAGGACTGAAATCCTGCAGCGCCCGCAAGGTCCCCCTGCTCAACAAAGCACATATACATGCCCGTCTGAAGTTTGCCAATGAACATCTGAATGATTCAGAGGACAACTGGGTGAAAGTGTTGTGGTCAGATGAGACCAAAATGGAGCTCTTTGGCATCAACTCAACTCGCCGTGTTTGAATGAGGAGGAATGCTGCCTATGACCCCAAGAACACCATCCCCACCGTCAAACATGGAGGTGGAAACATTATTGCTTTGGGGGTGTTTTTCTGCTAAGGGGACAGGACAACTTCACCGCATCAAAGGGACGATGGACGGGGCCATGTGCCGTCAAATCTTGGGTGAGAACCTTCTTCCCTCAGCCAGGGCATTGAAAATGGGTCGTGGATGGGTATTCCAGCATGACAATGACCCAAATCACACGGCCAAGGCAACAAACGAGTGGCTCAAGAAGAAGCACATGAAGGTCCTGGAGTGGCCTAGCCAGTCTCTAGACCTTAATCCCATAGAGAATCTGTGGAGGGAGCTGGAGGTTCGAGTTGCCAAACGCCACCCTCGAAACCATAATGACTTGGAGAAGATCTACAAAGAGGAGTGGGACAAAATCCCTCCTGAGATGTGTGCAAACCTGGTGGCCAACTACAAGAAACGTCTGACCTCTGTGATTGCCAACAAGGGTTTTGCCACCAAGTACTAAGTCATGTTTTGCAGAGGGGTCAAATACTTATTTCCCTCATTAAAATGCAAATAAATTTATAACATTTTTGACATGCGTTTTTTTCTGGATCTTTTTGTTGTTATTCTGTCTCTCACTGTTTAAATAAACCTACCATTAAAATTATAGACTGATCATTTCTTTGTCAGTGGGCAAACGTACAAAATCAGCAGGGGATCAAATACTTTTTTCCCTCACTGTATGTGTCGAACTTCTAAATATTTGAACCGGTCCTGGGTCTCTCTCCTAGGTCGACTCAACCATAAATGAATACCCAGTGTGATGTTTGCGCACATCAGCATAGGGGCCGTCCATAAATGACGTCACGCACCTGGGGGGGGGGGGTCAGACATTTGTGACGATGCGTGACGAAGTGGGGGTGGGTTGAGAAATGTGACGTCACATCAAAAAGCGCAACTTTAAATAAATATAGACAACATGTTCTACTTAATTAAATAGACTTTTTAATAAATGTTTTCTCCTACAACATCAGAGTGCAGCGCCACATTAAATACGCACTACAATGACAATAGTTTAAAGCGATTTGAAGCATGTTTTATTTATTTGGGGGGGGGGGGGGCAGAGCTTTGTGACGTCATATTTGAGAGGGGGGGTCTGACTTTTTGTGACGCCGTGTGACGAGGGGGGGGTCAAAAATCGTCCAAAATCGCGTGACGTCATTTATGGACGGCCCCATAGGAGAAACAAAAGCAGCGGGGGGGGGGGGGGGTGTTGTTAGCCACCATCCCTCGTCATGCTGCCCTTAATAGGTGCTCGCTTATAACACGTTTCCCCAACGGTTTGTTGAAGATGACACGGGGGGGGATCTTTGACTTTTATAAATATTCTTTATAAATGTCCAATGGAACCGCACGTAGCCAGCCACGCTAATCGGAGGTGCCGGGGAGAAGGACAACAAAAGAAGACTCGGCTGGTGTGGCTTGTGGTGTCGGGTACGGCGACCAAGAGGGAAGAGAAGACCGAGAGCAGGGGGTTGGGAGGCTGTCCGGCTGCGGGATTTTGGTGGTCGCCGCGTGTCTGCGGTGCAGCGCGGCTGCGGACTGCCGGCGGGTGGCAGAATCCGTTGGCTGGGAAGTGCTCCTCTGGTCGTGGTGGCATCAATGGCTTTAGTCACGATGACGTCTCTATGTTGTGTGGGGAGCAGCTGGAGAGGATGTGTGTTGGAGCGGGTCGGTGGAGGTAGGGGGGACACCGCACACATTCATGTGCGCGTCTGGTTGTGCTCCATTGCGCGCCGCCGCTTGAGATTTCGACGTAAAATTTCGAGCGGAATGTTTCCTCGCTGTTGGCTTTGCTGCGTGAAGGTGGCAACACAAAGGAGATGCCGATGATGATTAAACCTAATTATGATCTTTTCACTAATGCTGATTCATAATTCGTTTATTTTGGGTTACATCGGGTGGGTGGAATGTAAATGTGTTTAACTATAACCCTCTACCACCCGACATAGTCAATCAAATGAAGGGCAAATACTGTATGCCAATTGTTTCAGTTTATCAGCAAAACTGGAATGTTCAAAAGGAAAATGTTTCCTATTTTGGACTGCATTTGGCTGCATATTACATCCAGAATAGTTATACCAACATTAACTAACCCAAAAGAAACGACATTAATTGTATTGGTTGTGAAAACCTACGTATAGAATTATGACTTATGCTGTAGGTTTGAATGATGATGATGAAGATTGTAATGATGATTATATTGATTATGGTGATGACGCTGCTGTTATGATTGTTTTTGCTGCTGCTTATGATGACAGTGATATTGCCGATATGGACAATGACGAACGCGATACAGAAGATGTAGGTGGTGTTCTCACATGGGAGGTGACCAAAGGCTCATTTGTAAGCACTGCATTTAGAATATTAGGAACAATATACGGCAAAAACAAGTGTGCAGAGAATTCATCGTCATCATCATCATCTGTGAATTAACATCTGTGCTCCAAGCTGCTATGACGGTATTAGGTAATTGCAGGTCAATGACTCTCACGTGTGTACAGTAGCCACTAACCGCAGAGTGCCTTGGCTAACCACGGATTGTTCAAGATTGGACTTCGCGCACAGCATCAAGCGAAGTGCTCAGTCCATTGGCAAGAATGTCACAGAACACAAAGCTCTGTTGTTGTGAACGGTGGTAAGTAATTAGCTCAACTAGCATCGAGACCACGAGCAATGTTAACATGGTTATGTGAAGTGGAAATTTTGATCAGCACATCTTGGTATGCACTAGGCTTGGCCTGTCTGTAATTCTTCCTGTAATTTGTGAACTGGTTTTCCTGTTAGTGCAAATTAGGAGATGAATAGTAAATTCCCCACAGATATTTCTCCGATAACAGTCTCACCCCCTGCAATCCAGTCTCACCCCCTGCAATCCAGTCTCACCCCCCTGCAATCCAGTCTCACCCCCCTGCAATCCAGTCTCACCCCCCTGCAATCCAGTCTCACCCCCCTGCAATCCAGTCTCACCCCCCCCCCCCCTGCAATCCAGTCTCACCCCCCTGCAATCAAGTCTCACCCCCTGCAATCCAGTCTCACCCCCCCCTGCAATCCAGTCTCACCCCCCCCTGCAATCCAGTCTCACCCCCTGCAATCCAGTCTCACCCCCCTGCAATCCAGTCTCACCCCCCTGCAATCCAGTCTCACCACCCTGCAATCCAATCTCACCCCCCTGCAATCCAGTCTCACCCCCCCTGCAATCCAGTCTCACCCCCTGCAATCCAGTCTCACCCCCCTGCAATCCAGTCTCACCCCCCTGCAATCCAGTCTCACCCCCCTGCAATCCAGTCTCACCCCCTGCAATCCAGTCTCACCACCCTGCAATCCAGTCTCACCACCCTGCAATCCAGTCTCACCACCCTGCAATCCAGTCTCACTCCCTGCAATCCAGTCTCACCCCCTGCAATCCAGTCTCACCACCCTGCAATCCAGTCTCACCACCCTGCAATCCAGTCTCACCCCCTGCAATCCAGTCTCACCCCCTGCAATCCAGTCTCACCACCCTGCAATCCAGTCTCACCCCCCTGCAATCCAGTCTCACCACCCTGCAATCCAGTCTCACCCCCCTGCAATCCAGTCTCACCACCCTGCAATCCAGTCTCACCACCCTGCAATCCAGTCTCACCCCCCCCCCCTGCAATCCAGTCTCACCCCCTGCAATCCAGTCTCACCACCCTGCAATCCAGTCTCACCACCCTGCAATCCAGTCTCACCACCCTGCAATCCAGTCTCACCACCCTGCAATCCAGTCTCACCACCCTGCAATCCAGTCTCACCCCCCCCCCCTGCAATCCAGTCTCACCCCCTGCAATCCAGTCTCACCCCCTGCAATCCAGTCTCACCACCCTGCAATCCAGTCTCACCACCCTGCAATCCAGTCTCACCACCCTGCAATCCAGTCTCACCCCCCCCCCCTGCAATCCAGTCTCACCCCCTGCAATCCAGTCTCACCACCCTGCAATCCAGTCTCACCACCCTGCAATCCAGTCTCACCACCCTGCAATCCAGTCTCACCACCCTGCAATCTAGTCTCACCCCCCTGCAATCCAGTCTCACCCCCTGCAATCCAGTCTCACCACCCTGCAATCCAGTCTCACCACCCTGCAATCCAGTCTCACCCCCTGCAATCCAGTCTCACCCCCCCCCCCCTGCAATCCAGTCTCACCCCCTGCAATCCAGTCTCACCCCCCCCCCTGCAATCCAGTCTCACCCCCCTGCAATCCAGTCTCACCCCCTGCAATCCAGTCTCACCCCCTGCAATCCAGTCTCACCCCCCTGCAATCCAGTCTCACCCCCCTGCAATCCAGTCTCACCCCCCTGCAATCCAGTCTCACCCCCCTGCAATCCAGTCTCACCACCCTGCAATCCAGTCTCACCCCCCTGCAATCCAGCATCGACATTACGAGGGAGTGTTGGATGTGCTATTGACGTCTGATGGAAAATATATATCCTCGTGATCCTAACACTGTATTGAGCAAACAATGCAATTTTTCGTACAAATTTCTCTGCCACAATTTGTCACATTGTATTCGATAGTATGTGATATGGAGCATGCAGGGTGATTCATCTCCGCACTCACCGATTCACTTCAGTCACTGGCTCACCTGCACTCAGAGCAGAGCTGTGCTGCACCGGTGGTCAGTCACCTCCGTATCACTCTTCTGTCGCTACTACCGTGGTTGCTGTTCCCGTGAGCTCCACTCGCTGATTCCTTCCACCACGTCGAGGACTCGGACTACCAGACTGACTGGTTTGTCTCATCCATAGTGTCCAGGCAACACACAGCAGGTCACAACAACACAAAGATCCCCCCGTATAGACTGAAACTGACTGTTGGGGCAAGCGCTGTTAGCGAGCACCTATGAAGGCCGGCACGGCACACGCCCGCCTGCCTTTGTCTCCCTAGTGGCGATGTTTACACACTGCACCAGGTACGCATTTGAGGCTGAGTCGACCTAGGGGGGAGGCCTAGGACCCGTTCAGACAATCGTCCCTGGTGTTGGTCGTGAGTGGTGAATCGAACCTGGGTGGCCGGGTTCGCAGTGCAGCACGCTAACTGCTCACTCCCTCACCGACACACTCACCCAGGCACAAACTCACCCAGTCACAAACTCACCCAGTCACAAACTCACCCAGGCACAAACTCACCCAGTCACAAACTCACCCAGGCACAAACTCACCCAGTCACAAACTCACCCAGTCACAAACTCACCCAGTCACAAACTCACCCAGTCACAAACTCACCCAGTCACAAACTCACCCAGTCACAAACTCACCCAGTCACAAACTCACCCAGTCACAAACTCACCCAGGCACAAACTCACCCAGTCACAAACTCACCCAGTCACAAACTCACCCAGTCACAAACTCACCCAGTCACAAACTCACCCAGTCACAAACTCACCCAGGCACAAACTCACCCAGTCACAAACTCACCCAGGCACAAACTCACCCAGGCACAAACTCACCCAGTCACAAACTCACCCAGTCACAAACTCACCCAGGCACAAACTCACCCAGTCACAAACTCACCCAGTCACAAACTCACCCAGGCACAAACTCACCCAGGCACAAACTCACCCAGGCACAAACTCACCCAGGCACAAACTCACCCAGTCACAAACTCACCCAGGCACAAACTCACCCAGGCACAAACTCACCCAGGCACAAACTCACCCAGTCACAAACTCACCCAGGCACAAACTCACCCAGTCACAAACTCACCCAGTCACAAACTCACCCAGTCACAAACTCACCCAGGCACAAACTCACCCAGGCACAAACTCACCCAGTCACAAACTCACCCAGGCACAAACTCACCCAGTCACAAACTCACCCAGTCACAAACTCACCCAGGCACAAACTCACCCAGGCACAAACTCACCCAGGCACAAACTCACCCAGGCACAAACTCACCCAGTCACAAACTCACCCAGGCACAAACTCACCCAGGCACAAACTCACCCAGTCACAAACTCACCCAGGCACAAACTCACCCAGGCACAAACTCACCCAGTCACAAACTCACCCAGTCACAAACTCACCCAGTCACAAACTCACCCAGTCACAAACTCACCCAGGCACAAACTCACCCAGTCACAAACTCACCCAGTCACAAACTCACCCAGGCACAAACTCACCCAGGCACAAACTCACCCAGTCACAAACTCACCCAGGCACAAACTCACCCAGTCACAAACTCACCCAGTCACAAACTCACCCAGTCACAAACTCACCCAGGCACAAACTCACCCAGGCACAAACTCACCCAGTCACAAACTCACCCAGGCACAAACTCACCCAGTCACAAACTCACCCAGTCACAAACTCACCCAGGCACAAACTCACCCAGGCACAAACTCACCCAGGCACAAACTCACCCAGTCACAAACTCACCCAGGCACAAACTCACCCAGGCACAAACTCACCCAGTCACAAACTCACCCAGGCACAAACTCACCCAGGCACAAACTCACCCAGTCACAAACTCACCCAGTCACAAACTCACCCAGTCACAAACTCACCCAGGCACAAACTCACCCAGTCACAAACTCACCCAGTCACAAACTCACCCAGGCACAAACTCACCCAGGCACAAACTCACCCAGTCACAAACTCACCCAGGCACAAACTCACCCAGTCACAAACTCACCCAGTCACAAACTCACCCAGTCACAAACTCACCCAGGCACAAACTCACCCAGGCACAAACTCACCCAGTCACAAACTCACCCAGGCACAAACTCACCCAGGCACAAACTCACCCAGGCACAAACTCACCCAGGCACAAACTCACCCAGTCACAAACTCACCCAGGCACAAACTCACCCAGGCACAAACTCACCCAGGCACAAACTCACCCAGTCACAAACTCACCCAGTCACAAACTCACCCAGGCACAAACTCACCCAGGCACAAACTCACCCAGTCACAAACTCACCCAGGCACAAACTCACCCAGTCACAAACTCACCCAGTCACAAACTCACCCAGTCACAAACTCACCCAGGCACAAACTCACCCAGGCACAAACTCACCCAGTCACAAACTCACCCAGGCACAAACTCACCCAGTCACAAACTCACCCAGTCACAAACTCACCCAGGCACAAACTCACCCAGGCACAAACTCACCCAGGCACAAACTCACCCAGTCACAAACTCACCCAGGCACAAACTCACCCAGGCACAAACTCACCCAGTCACAAACTCACCCAGGCACAAACTCACCCAGGCACAAACTCACCCAGTCACAAACTCACCCAGTCACAAACTCACCCAGTCACAAACTCACCCAGGCACAAACTCACCCAGTCACAAACTCACCCAGTCACAAACTCACCCAGGCACAAACTCACCCAGGCACAAACTCACCCAGTCACAAACTCACCCAGGCACAAACTCACCCAGTCACAAACTCACCCAGTCACAAACTCACCCAGTCACAAACTCACCCAGGCACAAACTCACCCAGGCACAAACTCACCCAGTCACAAACTCACCCAGGCACAAACTCACCCAGGCACAAACTCACCCAGGCACAAACTCACCCAGGCACAAACTCACCCAGTCACAAACTCACCCAGGCACAAACTCACCCAGTCACAAACTCACCCAGTCACAAACTCACCCAGGCACAAACTCACCCAGTCACAAACTCACCCAGTCACAAACTCACCCAGGCACAAACTCACCCAGGCACAAACTCACCCAGTCACAAACTCACCCAGGCACAAACTCACCCAGTCACAAACTCACCCAGTCACAAACTCACCCAGTCACAAACTCACCCAGGCACAAACTCACCCAGGCACAAACTCACCCAGTCACAAACTCACCCAGGCACAAACTCACCCAGTCACAAACTCACCCAGTCACAAACTCACCCAGGCACAAACTCACCCAGGCACAAACTCACCCAGGCACAAACTCACCCAGTCACAAACTCACCCAGGCACAAACTCACCCAGGCACAAACTCACCCAGTCACAAACTCACCCAGGCACAAACTCACCCAGGCACAAACTCACCCAGTCACAAACTCACCCAGTCACAAACTCACCCAGTCACAAACTCACCCAGGCACAAACTCACCCAGTCACAAACTCACCCAGTCACAAACTCACCCAGGCACAAACTCACCCAGGCACAAACTCACCCAGTCACAAACTCACCCAGGCACAAACTCACCCAGTCACAAACTCACCCAGTCACAAACTCACCCAGTCACAAACTCACCCAGGCACAAACTCACCCAGGCACAAACTCACCCAGTCACAAACTCACCCAGGCACAAACTCACCCAGGCACAAACTCACCCAGGCACAAACTCACCCAGGCACAAACTCACCCAGTCACAAACTCACCCAGGCACAAACTCACCCAGTCACAAACTCACCCAGTCACAAACTCACCCAGGCACAAACTCACCCAGGCACAAACTCACCCAGTCACAAACTCACGCATCCACCCACTCTTTCACACACTGCAGGCCACCTCGCTTCTATTCCGCATATTTCCTGGCACCACTCAACTTTAGAAATACCCTCTCGCCGTCTTTATTCCAAAGCGCGTGTCCATTAATTGCCTTGCTCAATTCAAGAGCAGTATTAACTCTTATCAATGCCAACTTTGATACGTTGTAAATAAGGATTCCTCCAGTATAAGAAAACATATTCTGATTCTGAAATGCTGTTTTGTTTCCAGCCGTTTGGCATTTCTGGGCCTTTTGGAACCTGTCCTCAAGCAATCGTGATTTAAACAAACAAACAAACGCAAAACAATTGGGAGGTCGCTAGTTCATTTGCTGGTCAGCCCATGACTCAGCCTATCATCCCTCGGGGTCAATGCAATGAGTGCTGCCTTGTGAGAAGTCAGCTGTTTTCGTTGTTGTGGAATGGCAAGACTGGGCTCACACACACTCAAGAATAATCACCACTGGCTCAGGGCCGCGAATGACTGAGCACCACCCACACTCACTTGAGCTGGGAGAAGACTTCAGACACAATTCTGTTTGTTGGCAGAAAGGTCGAAACGCATTGCCTTAGTGATTTTATTGCATTGGTTTTTTGTTGTTCAACGGAGACGTACGTACGCATATTTTCCGCACACAACGGGATGGAGACAGAAACATTCGCAGATGTGTAAATGCGACTCTTTGACTCCGGAGTCATAAATCAAACACTTGGACAACGCATCTGAAAGCTGGAGTCGAAAATAAAAATAGCACTCTCAATGCAATGGAGGCGTAAGGTTTCCGATCAAATGCAGATGTTCCCCGAAAATATTTGCCTCCTACGTAAATCAAAATTGTTGCTGAAATAAAAAGTGGATAATGCCGATTTGAAAGGAAAACAGTGAAAGTGGTTGGGAAGAACATTAAAACAATTCACCCAGAGAAGAGGGGCAGTCCCTACTGATGTTAACAGCAACACGGGACAAACTGTTCCATTCGTTCTAGAACACCAAACGAAACAGAGCAAACGCATGAAATTGTGCAAACTTCGCGTCGCGCATCACAGTTCGACAAAGTCAAGAACGGCACACGAGTGTGCCGAATCCAGATGTGTGTGTGTGTGTTGTTGTTTTTTGGTGCGAGTCTAAAACATGTGGCTGCATCATTTCGGTGTTAAACGCTGCAAGTGGTAGTGGTGGTGGGGGCAATGAATCAACGTGCACGCCATCGCAGGAGCCCCCCACACTTGCATGGAGGGAAGTTATTGATCCAACGAGCGGCGAACGAATTCTGCGAGCTCCGACTCCACGAGGCCCCAGGGTCTCAGACACACGCGGTAAACAGCCAATCAAAGAGTGGGCGCGGTCGTGCCACTTAGAACGAAGTGACGTTCGGGTTCAGGACACGTGGTTCAACCGGTGTTTGAAAACGTTGCAAAAAACAACGTTCGTCAGCAGCAATTGATGGAAGGCATGAAATAAGTATGGTTTTGTTTTTAAAGCAAATGCAGAGTTATAAATTAACTCGGCTTTCAAGTGTATTTTATTTAACCGAGCGTGAACTCAAGAGACCAGCAGAATTCTCATTTGCAAGAGTGACATGGGTCACAAAAATCGCACGTCCGATTAGCCACGGTTGGCTACGTACGGCGCGAAAGAAGTTCAACATACGTACAAAACCGAATAGAGCAAATGAAGAAAAGACATCGGGACTAGCGTAAACACTGTAATGCGCTCCTTTGGAGTTTGCGGTCTCTCTCCCCGTGGTGGCATGGATTTTCTCCGGGTTTTCCGGTTCCCCCCCCCCCCCCACATTTATAATCAACATACCCTTAGAGTATTTGGCCACAATAAATTTCCATGTGATAATCAACTTTCTTGAGCTATCATTTGTGATGGCCAGGTCGCTTCTGAAAAAGAGCGACATAGCTTTCTGGGCCTTACGTCTGGTAACATAAAATAAAAAAAATTGTATTTTTATATATATTTATAGGTTGTTAAAGAGCCAGCAAGGCACTCACAACCTTCCTCCCGTCCACCGTCACGAATAAAGGCCAGAGCTGGCTCTAGGAGTCATAATAGAGTCCAGTGAGGTATCGCTCCCCTTCACATTCCTCGCCATGCTGCTGTAGCCGGCTCCGCCCCTGTCCCTCTCCTCCCGTCGTGAATCCTAACGAGGGGGACAGGTCGGCCAAATTGACGACGACAACAACAATCAAAAAGTTCGGAGACGACGAGTAGGTGCACTCCGCGTTGTGTTCTGTCCTCCGGAGAAGTGGGCGACTCCACAACAGCTGAGCACCAGAGCTTTGTGGAAGGGCTAAACTTCACTTCAAAGTGTTCTTCCGAAGGGCTTTTGCGTATCTGCAATAGCGACCAGACAACACCCTCGGTCACCCTCCACGTCACAACATCGCAGTTCAATCTCTCCGCCAAAATCTAAATTGGGGGCGCGTGCCAAGTACTCTACTGTGCGCGTGCCAAGCACTTTACTGTGCGCGTGCCCAGTACTCTACTGTGCACGTGGGGTTCGGAGTTCTATCTATCCCTAGTCTCCAATACATTCACTTAAATAATAATAATAAAACGCACCCGGCTACCCGTAGCCATTAGCAACAGGCGCACAATTACACGTGTGATTCATCACAGGTAAGCTCACACCGGCTTCGCTTGGCATGATGAGGAATGTCGGCTCATCTTGAGGTCGGGCTCTTGGCTAGTCCCGGAATAGAATCGGGCTGGCTGGGCATCCTTGCCAGTGGCGGTGGAAGCATGACTCAACGTTGCGTTCCACTGACAGAGTCTAAGGGAGCTGCCGTGGGCGTTGTGCTTAAGTATCTTGGACTCGGTTGCCCGCAGTGTAAACAATGGGGAAATGTAATATTTTTGTAAAAAACTCCTCCTGCCTCTGCCCACACAGCAGCAGAAATGGGTACAACTGCAGTCAATCGATCGGGAGTTCGCATGTGGTGGAATAAAGTGTGGTGTACTACCACCGCCCCTCTTCACCACGGCTGGCCAGCGTGGAAGATAGAAGCCAAATATCCTATTATGTTTGTTTAACCCAGGAAAGTCGGAAAATGTGATGTTGCTTCGTGTAATCCCAATTGAGTAATTTGCGGGTACATTTTCAGCATTTCGATGTTTTGACCAATAGCAGTTACGTTGTATTTTGTTTGTTATAACTTTGAGAAGAAATCCGTGCAGAAGAGGAGACGAAGATGCAAACTCGACACAGAGAGATGCCCAAGTCGGGAATCAAACCCAGGTCTTCTTGCTACGAGGTACTAGCAAGGGTCTAGTTCTGGAAAACTTCACGTGAACATTCCCTTGGCGGGGGCCAGAATGTCGATAGTATTATTTATCGTGCCAGAGTGATGATAGGCTGTAGGCTGAGTGTAGCCCAGGTCAGGATTTTACATCGGTAGCCTTATGCTTGTGAATCGAATGCTCTGACCACCTTTGACCACCCAGCTTGCCCCTGCTCCATCACACAACGAGACGGCAGAACGCCGACGGTTTCCCCGGTTGTGATATTGTATCGGCCAAGCCTCATTCCGAAAGCATTCCTGGGCTAATTGTGGCAGCGAAATAGTGACGAGTCTCCACTGTCCATCTGCCTGGCTGGAGAGGTCTGTCTCGAGCACGAGCACGTAGGGTAAGTCTCGACACGACGTGGATGAGATAACGAGCCAGAGAGGTCTAGAGGACGTAAGCCACGTGGCCCGTTCTTCGCGCTCACACACACACACACCGGGCAAATGGGCGCACCTCCTCCTCACCCGCGGTCCAAGTGTTTCTCCATCACTCAAAGTGGATATACTGCATGGGGCAATTATTTCTGTAGAATTTATAAATTGCAGATGTTTATTTTGTTTTATGTTGAGTATCAATGTGATGGAGACTTGGACATTACAAAAGACTGACAGAGATAATATACCGGCATTCGAAATGTATTGCTACAGAAGGAAACTGCATCTAAGCTGGACCCAAAGAGTGACCAACGTATAAATAAGAAAGAGTTTGCGCATAGAAGACGACCTGATGATGATGATGCAGGCAGTGATGAGAAGGAAACTGGCACTGTTCGGACACATATGCAGAATGGACAACAACATGGAAATTAAAAGCGTGCTGTTCGGAAAAATGGAAGCAACCGAAAAGAGAGCGAGAGAGACCTCACGGAAAATGGCTTGACGACACGGCTAATGTGATGACGCTTAGAGTGGGAAATGTGTTCCAGACAGGCGTACGCAAACGAAAACAAAATTTACTCGACTTGACTGCGGCACTATACATGAACACGAATATTTTCTTACACACAGCGGTAATGGTGCACCAGCCATCAACGCAGGCACCCCGACACACTTTCTGCTACTTCTTCTTCTTCTGGACTATGGGAATTCGGGAGCTAAATGCCAATGTCGAGGTCTGTTCGCCACAATGAGAGGGCTTCCGGAGAGAGAGAGGGAGAGAGTTGTGTGTTTTTTGCACACCCTGCCCGATGACGATGGAGCAAGTGACCTTCTAAAACACATGAACGGCAAAGGCGAGAAAGGTTCACCCAACGGTTCACCACATGAATGGCGAGAAAGGTTCACTCAATGGTTCACCACATGAATGGCAAAGGCGAGAAAGTATCACTCAAAGGTTCACCACAGGAACGGCAAAGGCGAGAAAGGTTCACCCAATGGTTCACCACATGAACGGCAAAGGCGAGAAAGGTTCACCCAATGGTTCACCACATGAACGGCGAAGTTTCACCACATGAACGGCAAAGGCGAGAAAGATTCACCCAATGGTTCACCACATGAACGGCAAAGGCGAGAAAGGTTCACTCAATGGTTCACCACATGAACGGCAAAGGCGAGAAAGGTTCACTCAAAGGTTCACTACATGAACGCCATAGGCGAGAAAGGTTCACCCAATGGTTCACCACATGAACGGCAAAGGCGAGAAAGGTTCACCTAATGGTTCACCACATGAACGGCAAAGGTGAGAAAGGTTCACCCAATGGCTCACCACATGAACGGCAAAGGCGAGAAAGGTTCACCCAGTACGACACATCTGGTGTTAATCCGCGTGTCACCGCCGCGGTTGCTAGGCGATTCGGTGTGTGCGGCGGGGTGGGGAACCAAGTCAAACACCGCAGCAGCGTGTGGCTAACGTGCGAGTTCACGTTTCCAATATTTGCGAGGACCCCCCCCCTCCCCGCCAAAAAAAAGCGCTTCCAGCATCCGCCTGAAAATAAAACTTCGCGCACGTCAGCGGAATGTGAGGCTGAAGCCCCAGAACGTGTCCCCCTCGAGGACGGCAGCCACGACGCGCCGTCCCCGATGTTCATATTCCGCGGTGAAACGCAAATGCCGCGGCAAGTCGATGTACGTGAAAGACGCTCATCGTGGCCCTACCGGGCGCGGTACAAACGTAACGCACACTCGGCCCTTCCGATAAGCGTCATCGTCAGGCATGCTCTGTCCACTGCTGGATGAAGGATGTTCCACCTCGTCCTCGCCACCCGCCACCTTGTTTGCAACTTGCGATGCCACCCTCTCAAACACTGCTCCGTGAACTTAAGGCGCCATTCCCCTGCACGCCGCACATCCTCGTGTTCGCGCATTCCATCCTCTGGCTGCAATCCCACGATCAGTCTCAGCCCATTGACGTGTCGTGTCCCAGCTCCCTAACAGTCCCTGTGATGTCTCTGAGTTGTGATTGTTCCCTTATCCACGTGTTTCTCTCTGCCTCTCAGCGTAATTGCAAGCGTACGTTTCTCAAGGCTTCTACACACACGAACGCACACGCGCGCACTTTTCAATTATTCCTACGTTTACTTTGTGACTTTGCACTTACAAATAAGAATCAGAATATGTATTGATACTGGAGGAATCCGATGAGCTGTAAAGCTCTTTTTTTCACAGATGCCCAGTAGGGACAGGTTTCAAAACGTTACAACAAACAGTACAAAAAACACGATGCATGTGCAAAGTATAGGAAGGGTAAACAAATCCCTTTTTTTATACGCGAATAAAGCTAAAAGGGTTTTTTTTCATCTCAAGTCATTTGAAAAATATGTTGTCAATTAACAATGATGGTGCTCCAAGTGTCCCGCGCGCACATTCGTCTCGAGTGCCCAGCTCTTCAGAGTTATTTATTAAAGGGCCCGTCTCATGGTTTTGCGCTGATAACTCGAGGTCTGTGACGTCTCGAATTCGAGACGTGACTTCCGTGGCTTGTCTGCGGTGAGACATACTTATCGGGCTTTTTTTTCTCCTTTTCCAGAGACGACACGGGTTAACAATGCACGAGACAGACTTATTCTCCCCATAGGCTATGGATGACAAACACATCAAAACTAGCCGTGTGCTGAAGACGGTACGTATACTTCGCGGCTTCCTGCGCGTTTCGCAGGTATTCCTTTGTCAGGAGAGACGTTGCGTCCTTACCTGGCCCTATGCTTGTCATGGAAATGGTTCCGGTCCTCTGCATATTAACATCATGCGGCCATATCCGTGGATTCCCGTGACACGTGTCTGATGCGCGTAGAGAGACACCCGATTTAAGCTGCGTACTCTGGTTAGGCTAATAGCTTAGACGGCTTCATGACCGACGCTGCTCGTGAAAATAACGAGCATTCTTCGATGTTTAACTGTTCTACGGTATTATATTAATTTGTATAGAAAAAAATCGCACGCACTTCGCGTGGTGATATGGATTACGTTAACATTCACTTTAATCTGCCGGTAAATGGCATTGTTTTTCGGACATTTCTGCAAGCGCCAATCGGCATTCTAGAGATGTGCAGAAATGACTAATTTGTGACAATTGTTAGAGATGGTGGCAGCTCAGAAAAACTGCTGATTTGTAGATGTTTCCCATATGAGCACGCACGCACACACAACACACGCACACACAACACACTCACGCACAACACACTCACACACAACACACTCACACACAACACACTCACACACAACACACGCACACACAACACACGCGCCACACAACACATGCGACACACAACACACGCACACACAACACACGCGACACACAACACACTCACACACAACACACTCACACACAACACACTCACACACAACACACGCGACACACACAACACACGCAACACACAACACACTCACACACAACACACTCACACACAACACACGCGACACAACACACGCACACACAACACACTCACACACAACACACGCGACACAACACACGCACACACAACACACGCACACACAACACACGCACACACAACACACGCACACACTCACACACAACACACGCACACACAACACACGCACACACAACACACGCGAGACACACAACACACGCGAGACACACAACACACACAACACACACACACAACACACGCACACAAAACACACGCACACACAACACACGCGACACACACAACACACGCACACACAACACACGCGACACACAACACACGCACACACAACACACGCACACACAACACACTCACACACAACACACGCACACACACCACACGCACACACAACACACGCGACACACAACACACGCACACACAACACACGCGACACACAACACACGCACACACAACACACTCACACACAACACACGCACACACACAACACACACACAACACACGCACAACACACTCACACACAACACACGCGACACAACACCGCTCTTTATTCTGCGGAGAGAGCTCTGGGTACCGAGTCCTTGCCGGGCAGGCTCAGCGGTAGAGCAAGTTAATTCAAATCCTGTTTGGGGATTCACTCAGCCCCATCATCCTGCCGGGGTCGATAAAAAAAAAACGAGTATCAGTTTGTGTGGAAGTCAACGGTGGTCAGTCCTTCTATGGACAGACTCGCCACCGCTGTGGGGATTCGCACAAACCGGCTGTAAACGGGAGATGAGAACACCACCTCGGTGCCTACTTGAGCTGGAGATCACTTTCATTGCGTTCGTGGCGTATCGGAGGGGCCGAGATATATTGCCCGGCGCAATTCACGCCGCTGACTGGCGTGGAGCCTATTTGTTAGTTGTAGTACAGAGCTAGACTGATAACTTTAATCTAAAAAATTTTTCCTTCTTTGGTTCTTTCGGTAAAGTCACGTAGAATGAGTGACTTTACCGAAAGAACCAAAGAAGATGAATCATTGCAGTCACGAAAGCTTTAAATCGAAATTTAATCTAAATTGTCTCACGGTTGTTACTGTTTGACTTGCATCCCACTGGGATTTTTTGCACACAGCATTGATATTCGGTGCTTTTTTTCTGGAAGACTTTGCTGTTTTTTTTCCTGGATTTTTTTTTATGATGCGCGTAATCACTTTAAGATGTTTTCTTGTTCATGTTTTTGTTTGTCGCGGTTGCACCCGATTCAAGAGCCGAATGGCTCACAGGGCTATGCCAAATAAATGAAATGAAACTAACTATTAAATTGTCGGCAGGAGTCCAGGCTGTAGAAGGCTGCACGCACCGTGGTACGCGAACCCTGCAAACACGACCCCCCGACGAACACGTTTAATTCATTCGTTCAAGTCATCGAGTAGTCTGCGCGTTTATATTATAAAAGCCCGGCGTTCCGTTTGTCCGTCAACTAAATTATCAGAGACTTCTGAACGAGTATGATCAATCGGATTATTGTTCATTCAATGATTGTTTCATCCAGTATCCACAAATACGTAATTTTACATTTATTGAGCAAAAAAAATCCATAAAAACGCATGTCAAAAAATGTTATAAATTGATTTGCATTTTAATGAGGGAAATAAGTGTTTGACCCCTCTGCAAAACATGACTTAGTACTTGGTGGCAAAACCCTTGTTGGCAATCACAGAGGTCAGACGTTTCTTGTCGTTGGCCACCAGGTTTGCACACATCTCAGGAGGGATTTTGTCCCACTCTTTGCAGTTCTTCTCCAAGTCACAAAGGTTTCGAGGCTGACGTTTGGCAATTCGAACCTTCAGCTCCCTCCACAGATGTTCTATGGGATTAAGGTCTGGAGACTGGCTAGGCCACTCCAGGACCTTAATGTGCTTCTTCTTGAGCCACTCCTTTGTTCCCTTGGCCGTGTGTTTTGGGTCATTGTCATGCTGAAATACCCATCCACGACCCATTTTCAATGCCCTGGCTGAGGGAAGAAGGTTCTCACCCAAGATTTGACGGTACATGGCCCCGTCCATCGTCCCTTTGATGCGGTGAAGTTGTCCTGTCCCCTTAGCAGAAAAACACCCCCAAAGCATAATGTTTCCATCTCCATGTTTGACGGTGGGGATGGTGTTCTTGGGGTCATAGGCAGAATTCCTCCTCCTCCAAACACGGCGAGTTGAGTTGATGCCAAAGAGCTCCATTTTGGTCTCATCTGACCACAACACTTTCACCCAGTTGTCCTCTGAATCATTCAGATGTTCATTGGCAAACTTCAGACGGGCATGTATATGTGCTTTCTTGAGCAGGGGGACCTTGCGGGCGCTGCAGGATTTCAGTCCTTCACGGCGTAGTGTGTTACCAATTGTTTTCTTGGTGACTATGGTCCCAGCTGCCTTGAGATCATTGACAAGATCCTCCCGTGTAGGTCTGGGCTGATTCCTCACCGTTCTCATGATCATTGCAACTCCACGAGGTGAGATCTTGCATGGAGCCCCAGGCCGAGGGAGATTGACAGTTCTTTTGTGTTTCTTCCATTTGCGAATAATCGCACCAACTGTTGTCACCTTCTCACCAAGCTGCCTGGCAATGGTGTTGTAGCCCATTCCAGCCTTGTGTATGTCTACAATCTTGTCCCTGACATCCTTGGAAAACTCTTTGGTCGCTTGCCATGGTGGAGAGTTTGGAATCTGGTTGATTGCTTTTGTGGACAGGTGTCTTTTATACAGGTAACAAGCTGAGATTAGGAGCACTCCCTTTAAGAGTGTGATCCTAATCTGAGCTCGTTACCTGTATAAAAGACACCTGGGAGCCAGAAATCTTTCTGATTGAGAGGGGGTCAAATACTTATTTAAAATGCAAATACATTTATAACATTTTTGACATGCGTTTTTCTGGATTTCTTTGTTGTTATTCTGTCTCTTACTGTTCAAATAAACCTACCATTAAAATTATAGACTGATAATTTCTTTGTCAGTGGGCATACGTACAAAATCAGCAGGGGATCAAATACTTTTTTCCCTCACTGTAGCTCAGTGTCCCTTACCAGGTAAAAATTTTAAACATTTGTTTAGTTTAATAGTACTATTGCATTTTACAGACTCGCTTAGCATACACACGGTGTTAAACACAATATACAGCCCTTATTCGGATGCAGGCCTCCCCGTGCCGTGTCGGTCTTGGGGATTATTTGGCCATACTTCACCAACGCTTGTCAGTGCGAGTTAGTGGGAATCGGGTAAGGGAGGGGAGCCGCCAGGATTACCAATGCTTTCAGTTGATTAATAAGTAAACTTGGACAACCGCCAATTAGGCGATAATTATAATGGTGCTGCGACAACACTTAACAATGAATCCGATCAATTGCATGTACTGTATGTATGTTCATCTTCTTTCGCAACGCACGTTGCCAACCGCGCTAATCGGAGGTGCGTGGGAAGGACAACAAAATAAACACAAAAACAGTTCTAAATCAATCAGTTGCTTACATCTTACCAATAAAGAGCACTTTACAATTTCCGAGTGGTTTAATACAGTAGTTTAATATTACACAGTAAACGCGTTAATGGTACATACGTATGGCAATGTTCAAGGAAGACAGATTCTGTACAAATAATATCCATTTGATTGAACATAACAAATACCGTCTACAAATTATTTGGTAATGTTTCTGCATTGGCATTCGTGCACAAGCACAAAACAACAAAAACACTGAACACATTCGTTTATAACACCATGGCCTTCAAATGTCAAATATATAATGGGCGACGTTTCGGGCAATTATCCTTCTTCATAGTATGTAAGAATAGATCGGATAGAGAGTGGATAATTTAAGCTTGAGACTGCACTTTACATCATGGGGCCTGATCAAATGTTTCCTAATAAACAGTTTTATGAAGGAAGACTTCTTCACAATTCTGGCAAATCGCCTGATAAAGGTGGTTGTAATCACCACCAAAGCGTCGTACTTAAATTGTACATGTTGTGGGTTTGCTCTCCAACACACTGGTGGCACGTTTTATTATTTACGTGACAAACCTTACTTATTTGCAGCGTCGGGTGGAGGTGGGTGTACGACACATTTACATGCACGCGATCTAACCCAAAAAAACCTTTATTATTAATTTGGTAAGTGAAAAATTACCTATCGTTAGATATTGAGTAACAAACCCATCAATAAGATGAAGAAAACGGATTACTACGTACTCATTTGTTTGAAATGTTGCAGGCACGTTGAATTGTAGGTAGCTCTCATTGTCTCCTTAACACGCAATACTCACGAACATGAGCGAATCATTAATCGAACATTACAATCACTATACATTGGAATAGACCATTACCTCCCTTGAAACACACGCACCCCCCCCCTCTGTATCACCTACATGGCATGCTCCATAGTGTTCATGAGCCTCCCCTATGGGGTTGCAGTCCTGTTTGGAGAAGGGGGTCCTGGGATGCGCGCGGTGCTTTGGTTCTGAGTTGCGCTTCAAGTTTTGCCGGTGGCTGAACGCGCCCGCTCGTGGTGAGGGTGTAGTTTTTGTCACCTCTCCTCCTACATATCTCCTGTCGCTGAACACTCTGCATCATGTTCTGTACCGTGCTCTCTGTTCTGGAAGATGTTTCCACTTTGCAGAAAACGGTGCGGTGGTGCAGATTGCAGCGATATCTCTCCGCTGAAGAAGGCCATATCTTTCTGGCCTCTGTATGCTATGAAGAAGGGCCATTGTCCGAAACGTCGCCTTTCATATTTCTTTTAAGGCCAACATTGTGATGCATGAATGTGTTGAGTTGTTTTGTTGCTAATGGAAACGTTCACCTATTCTACAGACTTACGACGTGAGCTTTGTTTTATTGCTACATTACTGGTGCCGGAGTATCTAGTTGAACAGCATGCCCTACAATAATAGCCGGGCTGCATGAACCCATGTTTAAGCAGCGCGCCTGTAGGGGGCCATCCATTGAGTAGGTACGCAAAAATCTGTCCCCCCCCCCCCCACCTGCGTACGTACGCCTGACGCACCCCCCCCCCCCCCCGAATCCTATAGAACGGCCGATATTTAATCCACGCAGAAACGTCACGTGTTTAAGCAAACAGTCCACCGCCAGATTATCTAACTAATTGGAAGGTCAATGTAGACAAATTATTATCGAGGCTTCACCCCTCCCCCCCCGCCCCTCCGTTTCCTATGCGTACGTACATTGGGGCCAAATGGTGTTAGCGAGCACCTATTAAGGACCGCAACGGCCCACGAGGCAGTGGTGTGGACAAGCACCACGCCCGGCCGCCTTTGTCTCCCCAGTGCTGATAGTCACTCCGAGCCGCTGATCGTGCATTTTTCATTGGCCGATCGACAGCTCTGATCTGAGTTGTGCGTGGTAGAAGTTTGCCTGTTGACGTGGATCGGTGGTGGGTGACACCGCGCCCGCCCGGGTACGCACAATCATCCCACCCGTTGGGTTTTAGAGAAATTAGTTTGAAAACTAATTTCTTTAAAACTGCTTTTTGTGTGCATTTAGTTTGTTGTGCTTCCTCCCGGATCTCCGATTAGCACGGTTGGCTACGTACGGCGCGAAAGAAGTTCAACACACATACTCGCATATAAAGGCCACCTACCGGGACGGCGTCGTTCGCGTGTGCGTGCGTGCGTGTGTGCGTGTGTCGCCCGGGTATTTAAATCGCACCGCATGTGGCCCCTATTCACGAAGGCCCCGTCGTCAGAGAGTGCGCTTTCCATGACAGAAGGGTAATTAAAGTTGGGGATGTTGTTGGTGGTCGAAGAGACAACGGGGGGACAACCGTGCAGCAGATGCAGTGTACCTGCCATCTACACTAATGGAGCCCCGTGGTAGATTGTGAAACTGCTTCGGAGAATTATTTCACTTATCGTACAATCTCCGAGCTATCAGTAAGAGTGGCTCCCGTCCAGAGCCGCACCCATTCCCAACGGATCGCCGTGGGCAAGGCGCTTCTTCTAATAAGCAGACGGAACTCGACACGACTGATAGGGAACAATTACGCAGTTACGCATCAGCCTTACCACCACTACCACCACCATCTTTCTCACCGGCCCAATAGAACCCGGGTCTGTGCAGTTATATTACCATCGGCTATGATTAGAGGCCGTTCCCGGCCACCCCTGACATCATTTGCGAGTGATTTAGTGATATCTGAACCGGTTTTGCAACGCCTCTCCCTAACCCCCCTGCCCTCCCCCCGCTTCACCAACTCGCACAGACCAGCGTGGTGAATGATGGTCAAACAACCCCCATGGTAGACGCAGCGTGGGTAGACTTTCATCCAGCAGTCGATTGGCAAAGGGCTGTAACACAATATTCGATTCTAGAAGCTGCCATTCGTCAGCCGAAGTTAAATATATATATTTTTTAACACAACTTAAGTCGTATTTCTATACACAGTACGAGCAGCCCGCGTGTCTTTTTGCACGTGACTGACCGTCCCGCCAGCCAACCAGCCGGCAAAACTTTGTTCGAATATCATTGTTAATCGTTGTCATTGGCTGCGTTGGGTGATTGGTGGGCCCATGGAACCTGGAGAAAACATTTGAAAATCGCTGCCTCTGTTTGGGCTTCGCGGAGCTTTTAGTATCGCCACGGCGTGACAACCCCAATTCTTTGATTATATCCGTGGCGTGGATTGTGGCAATAATCAATTAGCCGACAATGGGCAGGAAGCGGCGAGTCGGAACGCAGGTGCCATCACAGAAGCACGCCACACATCCGCTCGTCTTTTACAGCTCTCTCTCTCTCAATCAATCAACTTCTGGATGAAGGCCTCAGCCTTGCGCCTTTCACTCATGGGTGGGGTGTGGGGGGGGGGCTTTTGACCATACTTCACTTCGCTGGTCACTGCGGGTTTGCGAAAGGGGAGCCCATGGGGAATCGAGCCGAGGCGGGCGAGGTTCAGAGCGCAAAGCGCCAATCACCGCCGCTTTTGGTGCGCGTTAATTATCAGAGCGTGACGAACAGCCATGAAACATTCGTGTGTGTGTGTTGGACTTCTTTCGCACCGTACTAAGCCAACCGCGCTATATCGGAGGTGCGCCTGGGGGGTGGGGGGGATAACAAACTAAACACCAAAAGACAGTTCTAAGTAACTTAGTTTTCAATCGAAATTATTTAAAAGTACACAGCTCCCAGTGGCTTCCTAATACCGGAAGCAAGAGCGTTCCAGACGGCCGCAGAAGCGCGTCTCAAAGCGCGCCGCGCGTCTGTGTGTGTCCCTTTGGCATTCGTTGCGTCTAAACAGTCTCGACTGAAATCTCGATCTGAAGTTTTCGTGACTGCAGGGATCCATACTCTTTGCTTCTATTCGGTAAAGTCACGTAGGTATAAAATAAAATAAATTTAGTTTAGTGTCTCGACTGCGTCTGAGACCGGCTTCGATGGAGTGTGTAAGAGGCGCGCGTCTCGTCCCCCCCCTCACCCACATCACCCCCCCACCCACATCACCCCCCCCACCCACATCACCCCCCCCCCCACCCACATCACCCCCCCCCCCCCCACCCACATCACCCCCCCCCCCCACCCACATCACCCCCCCCCACATCACCCCCCCCCCACCCACATCACCCCCCCCCACCCACATCACCCAGCAGCTTGTACAGAGCTCCCAACAGCGAGCTGTGCCGCTTTTGTATTGGGCTTGCAACAGAGACGTGATTTCATCCGGAAACCACCTCCGCATGATTTCTTTCTACACAAGTTGCTCTTTCCCCCCCCCCCCATATTGCTCACCGCTCGCTAGACGTCGCGTCTGTACGAGGGGGTAGGGAAAGGAAGGAGGGAACGGGGCCAGGGGAGTGGAGGGGGGGGCGATTTTTTTTTCGCTTAGCTCCGAGTCGGGAGTGGTTTCGACGCTGTGTGGGGGAAGGGGGTTCTGGAAGCGAAAGGGTAAATTGGGATAGTTGGTGGTGGGGCGGCGGTGAGTAGTGAATGTGGGTGGGTGAGTAGGGGGGGGGGAGTTGGTAGGATTGGTGGTGGAGCAGAGAGCGGACGAGCAGGAGGAGTTTGCTGGTGGTTGTGGAGGAGGAGGTGGTTGGTGGTGGCCGTGGTGGAGGAGGAGTAAGGAGGTTGTGGAGGAGGAGGAGGGCCCTATATAACCACCGAGGATCGCAGCCCGGCACCCGAGCGCTCCACGCAGTCACCGGCAGCAGCAGCAGCAGCCCCCCCCCCACTCCCAGCGTTCGTCCGCCGCTCCCTCGCGTCTCTCCTCTTGAGTGCGGGGCGCAACAAAAGACAACCATTGACTTGCCCCCCCCCCCCCAAGACTTATTACACAGCGGTCGTGGCAAAACGTAAGTGCGAAGAAAGACGGCAACCCCACCACCACCACCACCACACTTCTCGCCATCCCTCCCCCATGTAATTTACGGCGCATTCTTGTGCGCTCTGTGGACAAGAGAGGGGTCCGTCTGTGCGGCGCGCACCATATGGCGCCGGTGGTGGTGTCTTGGTGATGAGAGAGAGAGAGAGCGGTAGAGAGAGAAGGAAGTTTGGTGCGAGTGAGCGAGAGATGTTTGTGATGGATTCGCTGTCGAGGACGCCGGCGGCGGCGGTGGCACCGACGGCGCTTCCTTCGTAACTTCCCATCAGCGCTGTTGGGCTACGTGCGGGTGCAATAGAAGTTCAACGTACATCGACACATTCCACGGTAACGCTGCAGCGTCTGTGATCCCCCCCCCCTTCCTCCTCCCTCCCCCGCCTTTCAGAGCCGAGAGGCGGCGCGCGACTCTCACAAGTTGGGGGGGGGGGGAGACCCTCAACAAGGACGACCCCCGCGGTGGCTTTCGACTCGCCACGAGGACGGACGCGAGGATCTTTTTAAAACTCCCGACGTTTTGGGCGACTCGAGTCCACCCACCGAGCATGGCGGCGCGAGGCGTGCTGCTGGCGCTCCTCGCGGTGGTGGCCCGAGGGGTCCGGGCAGAGCCCCCTCCTCCTCCGCCACATCAGCCGCAGGAGCAGCAACCGGGGGGTTCCTCCACCCCCGTGCATAGCGGACCCTCCCTGGCGCAAGGTGAGAGAGCCTGCCCTGCCCTGTTGCTGCCCTGCCTGCCACAATACCCTGCTGCTGCCTTATCATGCCCTGCCATGCCTTGCCATGCCCTGTTGCTGCCCTGCCATGCCCCCTGCACCGTAGCCCGAGCCGGCGCTGTGGCTCCCAGCTCGGCAAAAGTGGTGCCGCTAAGATCTACTTCTTTAGGCGCTACTTCTTTTTTGTTTTGTTTTCCCAGCCATCAATTTTATTTTGTCAAAATCGACTTTCGAATGACGGAAGGCATACAAATACGAGACTTGTAAAATATATATTTACCAGCGATGCCTCGCGTTTGCAGCGCAAAGTATCCCTTGTATATCGGTTTACCGTGCAGCATACGCGCATAGTTAAGTTGTATGTTGTGGCGTGATGTTGTATTGAAGGATCCGTGTGGGTGAGCGGTGGTGCAGCGGTTAGCGCGCTGCGCTACGAAATCGAGTTCCATCCCCAGCTCACGACCAACCAACAGATAACAGTGATGAATATCTGAACCAGTAATGGTCCCCCCCCCTAGGTCGACTCGGCCTTCGTTTTCTGTGTATATGTTTCAAGTTATTTGTTTACTTTTCATGCACTTTGGACCGCTATTGTAACTTTCTGACCTGCCCCTTACTGGACATTTGTGAAGCGGAGCATTATAGCTCATCGGATTCCTCCAGCAATGAATATTCTGATTTCTAAAATGAGAACCCGGTGCGGTGTGTCATCAACGTCACTAGGAAGACAAAGGCGGCCGGGCGTGGTGCTGCCTCCCCCCTTCCCCTTGGTGTGCCGTGCCGGCCTTCATAGGTGCTAGTCACTAACAGCAACACAAGTCTGTTCAGTCTACACGTGGGGGGGAATCTTTGTCTTTTGTATACTTTATAATAAGGTTTTACCCCTCGGTACGTTGTCGAGGGGGCGACTACTTTGTAAGGGCGACTATCGCGCAAAGGAAACTTTTTGGCAACTCCAAACAAAGTTTTTCCGTGAGCTTCTCAACGCAAACGACAGCGCCCCAACCCCCACACCCGTTTCCTCTTATTTGGGTTGCCGGTAATTGTTTCGTTTGCCACGTTTTGGCTTTAAAGCGTTGTTACCACTCTGTTTATTTGTGTATTTTAAATAATCGCACTTCAGTCGGGTTCCTAAGTTGGTGTAGGCGATAATGCGTTGTGGTCTTGTTATCCGCGAGTTAAGTACAATAGGTGTTGTTTTGTTGTTTTATAGGTCGTGTAATGAGTTACAGGGCCCCGCAAATCATCACTCGATCGCGTCCCCCCCCCCCCCCCCGGGTCACAGACGTTCCTTGCTCCGTTGTTGGAAATTCCACGTTCCCGTGGCGGGAGACGGGTTCTTCATAGATGAGAGAGAGAGAAGCACCGTCTCCGATCAACCATAGAGTAACAACGCGGCTTTGTCTTCCCTTGCACTACTCTCTCTCGAGAATGAGGTCGTGTGTGGGGTGGGATTTAATTTGCTAATTTTGCAATGAAAAAACAACATCGGAAAGTTCGTCTCCGGTGTTAAGGTCTCTCGCCTTGTGAAAAAAAGAGATTGACAATGTCATGACTCTCTGCCTCTTTGTATATCCACCGTGCTTATCCTTGCTGTAGAAATATATTTGTTCAAGAATATATCTTTGTTCCTTTTCATCAAACTAACAAAAAAACACATGGGTATATTTTTTGTATGCCTATTGTATCATTCGGCCCTCCTGGAGCCGTATGCAGTGGTTCTTTAAAGACTGCTGTGCTTCGTAGCGTTATTTATAAAGGACTACCACCGTTTCGTGTTCGCATTGCATTGCGATACTTGATATATTTAGGGGATTTTTTTACCGAATAAAAAATGGCTCTTGTTGTTTTTGGTTGCCGACCCCTGACTTGGGTAATAGTATAACTTTTCCCACCAACATCTGGATCACGTTAATTAACTGCTTCTGTGGCCATGGCAGGGACTTCTAAACGACTTTATGGACGCAACAACATCATGAACGTGGCATCAACGCCACCCTCGTAATTAACGTCGTCATAACTCCTCCATCATCATCACATCATAGCCACCATCCGATTGGCTCGGTTGGCTTCGTACGGTGCGAAAGAAGTTCACCGTACAGACGTTCCATCATTCAAATGATACCATCCTGGTCACTTGATTTATCTCACCTTGTTAAACGAAATAAGCGTGTAACCTGAACTCCTACAGGCATAAACTATTTAAGCTATTTTTTTTTATTTTACCAGATGAGGTCCACTGAGCTAAAAAATCTCTTTTTCAGAAGTGACCTGGCCAGAAAATGATTGCTCAACGAAGTGGCTCATAATGTGGAACTTTATAGCAACCACATACTCTAAACACATGTTGATTCTAAATGCACACTCCAAATATACAGCAGGCGTCAGGGTTGGGATCAAACTGACGACCTCCGTGCATACCAGGCGAGGTAGCTGACATCTCGCCACCGTGGCATAGTGGGAGTCGTCCCTGTAGGTGATGTCGTTGCCCGACACGGTGGCAATAAGGCGATTTAAACAGACGATTTGAACATTTTGCACACGCTATCTGTCCCTCGCCGAGTTGCATAACAGAGATGCACGATGTCGATGCTGCTTAGTTGGCAGTGGTACGTGCACAAGCACAATAAACAAAGCTGAACACATTAGCCAGAGGGTCTGCAACCATAATAACAAGAGACATCTGTTTTCGAATTCGGTAAACAAAAAAAAAACCTCTTTCAAGAGCTGCAATGCATGTTGATTACATGCCTGTCAACCCATTATCAGTGCCTACCTTATTACAGACCAATTCAGACCTTTTTGGTCACCCCGTGCTCTTATAAATCTCAGCGTGTTCATCCTTCAAAGTCCCATCACAAGGGAGAAAGACAAAAAATAGACAAACATTTGTTTTGCTCGTATTGAAACGGCTTTCCGATGTATGGACCTGAACTAATTTACATGTACAAGAATTCGGGTAAACAGTATGGGTTGACAGGTATGTGTGAATACGAGACGGTAGTGGTCCATAATAAATAAGCAGTCCTTAAAGAGCTGCATGCGGCTCAGGAGCGACAGGTTGCTGACCCCTGGTCATAGCACAACATGAAGGCCGTGTTATTGAAGAAGGGCTATTACCCAAAACGTCACCTGTTTTATTATATATATACACATGTATGTTCTTTATGAATGATTGTGGGCTTTTTATTTTTATATCAACCAGATGTGCTTAGATTTGTTTTTAGACTTGTAAGCTCTATGTACATATTTGTCAATTTTGGATTATTCGTGAATGTAACGGGTTTGTATGTGATTCGCGTTTAGTTCTGTAGTGTGCGATACTTGGTAAGAATGGTTTATCGAGTAGATAAAAATGCACTTTCAAGTACCTTTGCAAGTACTGTTATACGGCGTGCAAGGTAGACATAGTAAGTTACGATGATGCGGCCGGTTGTCACGGAACTGTCTTATGCAAGGATGGGTGCTGCAGCCTGACGCTCTTGTGGAAAAACAACAATGGGGACAGAAGAATTGTGGGCTTGTTGCGCACTGTCGCAAAGCTGAAACGTTACTTTATTTTTAGACCAGCGAATTTAATGCATGTATGTACATTGAACTTATTTCGCACCGTACGTAGCTAACCATGCTAATCAGAGGTGCAGGGGAAGGGCAACAAACTAGACTCAAAAATTCATACTCTTTGTTTTTTTTTCGGTAAAGTCACGTAGGTATAAAATAAATGAAAATAACTAAATTAAGTCACGACGTTTCGGGCGCAACACAAGCGTCCTTCTTCAAGGTGGGGACAACGTAGCGAAAGCACAAACGCTTGAGTGTGTCTCACACGTAGCGAAAGCACAAACGCTTCAGTGTGTCTAAGCATTTGTGATTTCGCTACGTTGCCCCCACCTGAAGGAGGACGCTTGTGTTGCGCCCGAAACGTCGTGTTTTAATTTCGTTGTTTTCATTTATTTTATTTTTTGACCTACGTGACTTTACCGAAAAAACCAAAGAGTATGAATCCTTGCAGTCACGAAAGCTTCAAATCTAGAACGAAACTCAAAAAGCAGTTGGTTGACTGGGAGTTGCTAGTTACGCCAAATTAAGCCTGGTTAGTACTTGGATGGGTGACCGCCAAGGCTTGTCAGATGTTGTAGGTGTGGAGCCGATGGGGTAAGGGTAGGGGTCGGCGACCGCCGGCTCCAGAGCCGCATGCAGTGGCTCTTTAAGGACTGGCTTCGTGAAGTTGGTTTTCAAGGACCGCCGTCTCGTATTGACATAGATTAAAAAATGGCTCTTTTTATTTTAGTTTCTGACCCCCTGGGCAGGGGAAGACAGCTGTGTTGAGTGGTAAACCCCCCTTGTTTGTGTGTGGGTATCACCCCGGATACACCAGTTTACTGCAACATGCCACACACACATTATATTGGTCCAAACACGATGATATGGGGACCCCTCTTGTGAAAGCCTTGAAAATCACCCAAGGCTTATCTTGGGCACATTCTGTTTCGATCGTTAGGTTTTGCGCGATGGTTATGATTTTTAGTAGATGGAAACTTTCTCTCACGAATAAAAAAAACTCGTATCAAAGTAGGAAAAATAAGAATAGGAAGTGTTAAGATGTTCAAACGCCAAATAGACACCTTTTTGCAAGGAATCAAGTCTGCATTAACCACACGTACTTGTGGAAAACATGCAAACAAACATACTCTGATAATATATGCATTGTCTTTGAAAATGATTGGCTTACACTACAGACAGGGTTATTTATGGCCTAGCCTCACCAGTGGTTAATGCAGACTGGATTCCTTGCAAAAGGTATCTATTTAGTGTTTGAACATCCTAACACCTGCTTTATTGCTAGAAATGGTAACACCTATTCTTAACATAACTCAATTTGCAAAAAACAACTTGATGTAGGCTATTAATACATTTTTTATAATTATTACATGTGGATGTAAAAACAAATAGTACTGCATGGTATCATTACTATTTTGTACATCAATATAATGAAGTGAAGTTAGGTTTACTTGTTCAGGTTGCAAGTTAAATAAATGCCTCGAAATTGGACCGTTTTTGCAGCTCTACATTTGTAATCCGTCGGGGATATTTTAGGCGCTATAAATGGCAGAGGTGTCGTAACGTATAAAAAAATATTTATCTGTGTCATTCTACATCAAAACGGTCCACGATGTCTATCCAGCAACATTTGTTATCAGAGTAAAATAGATTTGGGCCTTGCCAGAGCTGACCGAGACAACTTAATGTGAACCTTCCAGCTTTGGTGGTGGATGTCAAGGCTCTATTTCTTCCATTTTGTCTCAAGCCTATTTTGCTCAGGCAGGGTGGGAAGTGTGCCTTTGGGCTGGGGAGGGTTCATAAGAGGTACGCCGTCCTCGGAGAGGCAAGATATTTCACAATGCTAATCATTAGTCATTGTTATAATAATAGTCCCGAGAAATGGTTAGGTAGTAAGTGCTCTTTTAAGGCTGCCTGATTAGTGGCTTTGATAAGTGGCGAGAGCCTGGCCCTTAACCTTGGGCAGGTGTCTCCAGCCTCCTGTTTTTGTAGCCTCCGCACTGCCCTCTCTCTAAGTTAGAGGAGGTAACGACAGCACTGGTATGCAGCAATAGTGTTGGTGGACGTACCGACGAGACTTGGGAGCATGGTCGTCTGCGGCGTCAAGGCAGCCGCCAGCGTGAAACCTCCGCGGAGGAGTCGCGCGGCCTGTAGCGCGAACGTGTGAAAACCCACGTAGTGACACGGTTTGGAGTGCAACAGCACCAGTAATGGCACTGGACAACCTCCCCCCCCCCCCAGCTCCCATGCTGTTTGTGGCCTCCATGAAAGAATTCCACGATTGTATTCCACCACCTATGGCCTAATTCCGTGCACGTGAAATTCTGGCATCAAAGGTCTCCTTAACGAGCATCGGTGGTGTGTGAAGGATAATCTCGCTTCGTTGAGAAATGAGATTGCTCCTGGGGCACCGATGAAAGTTACGCCTCCCCACGGTGTTCGCGGGATGCTGTGGGCCGTGTTGACGGTCACATGGGAAAAGAGGTTCACATAGCCTGCCATCCCGACAGGTCACAGCCACTGGTCTGTGGTCACGAGGAGTCAATGTGGTTTCCTGCTCAATCCAGAATATTTACTGTTCGAGCCAGTGGCTTCCCATATAAGCTGCTGCTCGTTTTATTGACCCAGGAGAGACGCGAAGGGCCGAGACTACCCTTGGCTAGGATTTGAACCGGCCACCTTTCAATCGCGAGCTGCACACTCAGAATCGTAAGATTTTGTTTCTACTGGAAGATTCCGATGAGCTATTAAGCTCTTTCACAGATGTCTACTCGAACCACTACTGGCACTCACCCGGCTGAATTATAAATAGGTAAAAATACAAGTCCTTGTTCACTTTTTTGCCCTTATTTTTGTTGAATAAAATCTTATTGACGTGCTCGAATGTGTGCACGTGATATCTATTGTTTGTACGAAACTCTGCATATTTCACTGTAAATGTTAATTTTCACTGAAGCGTTACACCTCCTTGCCACAAAGCTGGCTCACTATAACTAGACAGGAATCAGAAAATATCCCCCAAGTACAAGTTTTAGTTTTATAAAACAAAAAAAGATGTTTTCAATCAATTCCTGCCCCTTGTTTCAGGACGGCTAGCTGCTTTTTTTTTTACGAGACTTTAGAAATGGCGTTAAACCCGTGTGACCTCGATGACTCGCTCATAACATCTGCAACATTTTCGCATGTATGCTTGATTGCTCTTTTTAGGTAGGGGTGGAACTATGCATAGCTAGATTTTAATTCTTCTGCTCCTGATTAAGGTGCCCCAAAAGGAAAGCAAAGTTCAAGTGTTCTTCCTCCCTCCCCTCCATTTGTTACTTTTTTGCGTAAAAGTCAACAGCTGAGACTCATTCTATTTGGTTCGTATTCACAGATTGCTTAGGATCTTATCCGATTCTTCTCTGCATCTGCCTCAATGGCTCTATGTATTTACTCTAATGCATTGCTCAACTCTGAGCAACCAGTAAATGTTGATTGTCTTTAAACAGGCTGTATTTCAGCGTAACAGGCATATGAATAAAACCAGGAGGCACGACCTTGAACACGACAAACTTGAGTGGCATCCTACGCCTGATTCATGCATTGAATTGTGTAAAGGAATCTACGTGGTTTTCATTATCAAGTTGTATATCATGGGTTTGCAGTACCCCTGCAGCCACTAGAGGCACTATAATTCACTGTAGAGTATTACAATGGTTCCGCCCTTTCTCGATCCACTTATGAACTGAAACCGTCTGATACTAGTCGAGCTTTCTTTGATCGTACTTTTGCAACGGTGGTCTTTTTATGCATGTATGTTGGACTTCTTTCGCCACCGTACACGGCCAACCAAGTTAATCGGAGCTGCTGTGAGAGGACAACAAACTAAACACAAAAGCAAGGTTATAAAGAAATTAGTTTTTAATTTAGTAGAGGTTCATAGAGGTTGCCGAAGAGATGATGTCCAGAATTGTTTCAGATATCACCAGCCTTGGTTGCTGGGCTGTATGCGGGAACCGGACACGGTTAAACGGGGTTTTAGTCCAGTGTGTTAACCAGTGTGTCGCCACTCCATTGTTCTCAATTATACAATGGTATTGTATTTTTTGTTTACATTGGTAGTGTTATTTTTTGTAATACTGTAACGAGAGTATAGGTTAGCTGGTAACTTCTTGCAGTTATGAGATTGTTGTATGATATTCCAGCCTGGGTTGATCTCCTGTCTGGCTTATGAAAAATGAATACCGATTTTTCCTTTTTCGCACTTAACGCCTCGCTCTGAGATTGCTTCCCCTTCCGCCAGAGTGGAAATGCGACGTTCTTCTAACTACGACGTAAATGCATTGTTAGGTTTATTTTACGTCGGCTTTATTAAAGTATAACCGTTATTGACAAATTCGGTATTTGGTATTTTCATCATTTCTCCTGTTGCCGAGTTGTTCGTGCTCTAGCTAACGGGTTTGCCGACTCCCCCCTCCACCTTCCCCCCCACTGAAATCACTTAAATTGAATTAGAATGGCATTTCCTTGTTTCCTTGCCTTGTATGGCTCGCGCGGGCTGGAAGGCCCTTGGTCTTGTGTCCTCACGCGTGACGGGGGGGGGGGGGAAGTATCGAGGCTGCATGGCGGTCCATAATGATTGCAGTTGATTGGTGCATTTTATATGAGTGAGCGTTTTAAGTGTTTTCTAAAGCATGTACGTGGCCGAGCGGTGGCGCGTTCGCCCGCTTGTCGCAGGGGTTCATGGTTCGAATCCAGTGGTGTGGTTTTTTTTTTACTGCGGGAGTACCCAAAGTGCAATGACACCGCGCGCCTTCGGTTTCGCGGTGGACGTTAAAGATCCCGCGAGGTCATTCGCAAGGGTGGGCCGTTGTTGCGGGCTGTTGTCATGGTCCAAGTTACAAGAAAAATTATTACTACAAATTCATCGATTGGAATGTACAAAGCAATCGCCGAGCCCTTACTGCAAAAAACTTGGCAGGAGCCTCCTGAAAGAGTCTTGAGAGTCGGTGAGGCTTTTTTGGTTAAACAAACCTATTGAATAACACTATTTAGTCAATTGCTCTTAAGTGCTGTCTCCATGAAATTTGTGTAAAAAAATTGTGTAAATTGATTTCTAAGGTCGCATGCATTACACCAAAGTGCTTGCCGTAAATGAAGGGTTAGTACCTTGCTGATTTCGTCAAGGAGCATAAAAACCATCACACAAACTCCGGTCATCCTCGCAGCAGTAGCAGCTTTTGGCTCGCCATCAAACAAAGACAGTCATCACATTGTGCACTTTTCAGATGCGTTTCTGTGACCGTCTGGAACGCTCTTTCGTCCGATATTAGGAAGCTATGAACTTTTAAATCATCTAGATTGAAAACTAATTTCCTTAGAAGTGCTTTTTGTGTTTGGTTTAGTTTGGTGGCCTCCTCCCTCCCTTACCTTGCTCAGCTCTCCCGCTCCTCGTCCATTTTCCAGTATCACGGTCAGGGTTTCCAGAGAATTATATCTAACGTGAGTTTCGCTCCTCATTATATGGAATTTCTTGCCAGTCCTAATGTTCGTTGACGGTTTGACCTCTGATTTATCATGGTTGGCTACGTACGGTGCGAATGAAGTTCAACAGCCATAAAATACTCTAACGGTAGGCGTACGCAGACAGTTGATAGTTGTGATTGGGGCTGTGCACAACAAGCAAAGAGTTTTGGAGCTACTGCCACAAGTGGAAAACTCTCTGCTCGGGCCATTTTCCAACACGCGACATGCGAGGGAGAGTTCACAGTGCCCACGGCCTCGAGATTCTTCTTTCCGCGTCGGATTCGTGGAAATTTTGCGAGGATGGAAATCTGCTTTTTCTAGCGAACATCAAAGTAATGCATTTTGTGGTAAGAATGTTTGCTCCCTGGCTAGAGAGCGCGAGAGGGGGTGGAGGGGAGGCTGAAAAAGCACGCAGCCAACGCCTGTAACTCATGTGGTGGGCCCGCAGAGTTGTAAATTGCGCTGGCCACGAGCAAGTTTGCAATAGAGGTGAATGTTCTCTTCTAAAAGGTCCCTGATAATGTCGCTAGCTTGTATGAGGAATTGTAGCATACATGTTGAGCTACTTTCGCACCGTACGTATCCGGCCTGTGCTGTTAAAGCTGATGTGGAATTTTACGGATTCGGTCAATAGATGTGAACAATTTTAAGCTGAATAATTAATTCGGAGACACAGCTATCGCCTCCGCATTCTGGCCATCACTGCAGGTGGCGAGCATATCCCTGGGTGAAGACTGCCCAGGGGGCCAGAGGTTCAGGGCAGTGGAGGTGGAGTCAAACGCAATCGGTGGAGGGCTAAATCTTGTCGGAGGAATGCCAACTGTGGGTGAACATTTAAAAGCAGTGTTGGCAATTTTGGTGACAATTCGTTTCACCCATGTGTGATGGCATCGGGTGCATTCCCAGGGGGTTTTGTCACGTGCAATTACGATGCACTGCAATGCGCTGTCTTTTAGATCTTGATTAAGATCACCTATTGGATTGCACCTTAACTATTGCGCAACAACAGCTGTTGGTTTAGTTACCAAATTTCAGGTCGACAAATATCGATAACTGTATATTAGTTGTGCTCTAACAATGTTACTTCAGTCATGTGCAATTGCCCTTGGTTTACTGGACCTGCCTGTTGTCATAGATGGTGTGTTCCGTAGTGTAACATTTAAATAATACGTTTTAAAATGTTATATAGTGTCATTCATGCAAATAACATCTCACAATGTTGAGAAACCACAGATAATCTGGAAGATAGGCAGTGAGCCAGTGCCAACAATCGCCTAAGCTCTGTGATCCTTATATATGTTTTCAGCCACTTAATGAGTATTTTATATACATGGTGGCGGAAACTGGAGCACCTGGAGATTAGCTACACGTGTGAGGGGATACCTCTATCCCATAAATAAGGAACGGATTACATTAATTAAGCCTGATTTTTGCTGTACCACATTCCCCTGGCAAGCCAGGATACGGTTCCTCAACGCCCATGAGACAGGAGGTTCACAAACATGTGTGTAATCCACCAACCCTCGCTTGCCTCCACAGCACTGGATTACAGATGTAGATAGCCACGGCAGCCCGCATGCTATGTGTTCTGTATATTATACTGTAGTCATTGTTGTGCGTGTGTGTGTGCGTATGCAGGTGGATGTAACGTGAATGGGAAGATGTACTCTGTGGCCGAGCGTTGGGAGCGGGTCTACCTGGGCCGCATGCTCACCTGTACCTGCTTTGGCGGTGATCGTGGATGGACCTGTGAAGGCAAACCTGAACGTAATTATTCGCAATGCACCCAGTCGCCCAAGTCCTATTCGTTGCGGCTGTTTGTCACAATTGAGTTGGCAGCTGAGATATTTTGTCTTCTAAATTTAGTTCCCACCGGTTGTGCAGATTGTACCACGTGTTGTTCGGCACGATGTCCGACGGTTTTTTTTACACCACGTCCTGAATCGGGCACATGACCTCACAGAAATTTAAATGTCATTCTCGAATAAGCTCTGTTGGCCTAATGACGCGTGGTACAACTTCGACACACGGCATCGGATAACTTTTGTTTCCAGCCAACATGGAAAAACCAGGTTGTCATATGTAGCCTGTTCAATGGCCTTAACCACGTTACTGTGAAGAATACAATGTCACGGCAACTTTAATTATACGATTGTCTCACTTGAGCCTGGTTAATATGCACGGAGTAAACATTCTCCCCTCCCCCTCGTGCACAGATGCCGAGTTGCCGGGATAAACCGCAATAATTTATCGAGCTATCCAGGTTTAAATCTTGTCAAAAGCGGCATTGAACTTTGTGTACTCTGCGAGTAAACTTGCATTGTACGCGTTACCCATTTTTATTCTTTTATTTTTTTTCTGCATTACTCCAATTATGGATTTAGTAGGCGCTTAGTCGAGCACAATGAGTGAAACGAGTGAAAAATACATCCCTGCCAAAGCACCTGCCCTTGTGCATAAACCAATCCCACTGTGGACCTTATGCACACAATACTGAGTGCTACCAAGCGTGTTCTTGAGCTAAAGTGTGCCATTGCAGCTTTCGCATAACAGCCTTGAAGTTTAATAATCCTTCCTCAGAAGTGTGCTGCCATAAATATCACTTGCAGAGGTGAAGGCTATTTAAAGAAGAACGTCTTACGATTACTCCGAAGGGAATTTTCTTTTGAATAATGTCTAAATTAAGATGGTGGTGAATTATTTATATTCCAACACATTTATTTTGGGATGTCTTATTAATGTCATAACCATAAACTGTACCATTCGCCTTATTTTATTTTTCCTGGAATGCGTAAACCATGTGAGGACCCAAGCCTTATGAGGTTTTAAATAAAAACTGAGACCATTTCCAAATATACAAAGACAAAGGTCCCCCATACAGCCTGAACAGACTGTTGGGACAAGTGCTGTTAGTGAAAACCTATGAAGGCTGGCACTGCATATGAAAGGGTGGGTGGCCAGCACCACGCCCGGCTGCCTTTTGTCTCTCGAGTTGCGATGTTTACACATCACACAAGGTACTCATTTATAATCGTAATCAGAATATTTATTTATACTAGGGGAATCCGTTGAGCTATGAAGCTCTTTCACAAATGCCCAGTAGGGGCGGGGTCAGAACGTTGCAACAATAAACAATACACAATACCATAGGAGTGCAAAGTGTTAGAAAGGAAAACAAATCGCTTAAAAAATGTATACAGATAAAACTAAGGCTGAATTGACCCATGGGAGGCCCATTACTGGTTGAGATATTCACCACTGTTACCTGTTATTGGTCGTCAGTGGGAATCGAACTCGGGACGCCAGGTTCGTAGCTCCGCGTGCTAACCGCTGCGCCACCACTCCCCAAACCAAGACAAAGATTGGCCGTATAGCCTTGACAAACTGTTGGGGCAAGTGCTATTAGCGAGCACCTAATGAAGGCCAGCACAGCACACGAAGGGGTGGGTGGCCAGCACCACACCTGCCCGCGTTTGTCTCCCTTGTGGCGATGTTTAAACACCACACTAGGTACTCATTTGAGGCTTAGTCATCCTATGGGAGGCGCACGACCGGTTCAGATAATTGTCCGTGAGCAGGAATTGAACTCGAGTCGCCGGGCTCATAGCGCAGCACGCTCACCACTACACTACCGCTCCGCACACGCACGCACGGTTTTTGACACGACGCGTTTGTTGCTCGCTTGTGCCCTGGTTAGCCGAATCGTGCTTCGACCAGTACACGGGGGGACGCTACCGTGCCGGCGAGACGTGGGAGCGCCCCAAGGGGGGTCTCGTGTGGGACTGCACCTGCCTGGGCGCCAGCGTCAGCCGCATCAGCTGCACCACTGCCAGTGAGAGACCCCCCCCCCCTCGCCCCCCCCCCCCCCCCCCCGGAAGGAGATGGGATGGGGAGAATGTACAGAATGTTTTTTTCATGCTTGCCATGTGATTTTTTTAATGTATTTACATTTTTATCAATATAGGTATGGAAGAGTTGAAATGCCTCCTTCCTGCTTTGAAGCTATGACCATTTTAAATGTGTTCGTTGTAGGTTTAATGGCGTATTTAATACGAGATTCAGTCTGCAGTTGGAAGACTTGTGATATTATTCGTGTTCACTCTGTTTTAGGCACTCGGGTCTGTGCATTGTACTTCACGGAACTGCGTATTTTGGCTAATGTGCACGGTGGGACAGCGATCCGTCAGCGTCTTTCAAAGCTCGCAGCATTTAAGCACAACAGGGCAACTGTGCTCAGCAAACATAGTTTCAAGTCCCTTGGGAAAGATACGCTTTCAGTGCAAGACCATTCTCGAGAGCAAAATAAGTTGCCAATGATAACAAAGGTTTCATGGATTCGGATCACCGAGTTGTGTTTCTAGTCGTGACTACAGTGTTTTTATTGTGAATATTTACGTAGTTTAGACATTTGTTTAGGTAAATTACCGCACCTTTACATTGTTCACACAGTCTCGAGTGCAAGCTCGCGCGTACAAAGGAGGTCTGTGTATTGTGTGGGGTTTTGTCTCCTGCCTAATGCGGCCAAGTCTCTCCTCACTGGGTTGACAATAGTTGAGTGTCTCGTGTCGTGCATGCTAACAGCAGCCCAAATAGCCGAACACTGCAACACCTGAGACGGTCCTGACATGGTCAACTGCCGGGTTTTTAAAATCCATCCACTGCCACCCAATCAGCCTTGACTTGCCCTTGCGCACAAACATTATGTCGCAGGGATAGCGACGCATTTAAAAACACCGACTAAACTCATTACCTCCGTCTTTCATGACAGATCTTTCACAAACTATGGTCTCGCAAATATAAATGTATATTTCGCGATTAATGTTCGCGATGAAGCCCATTTTTAGATTCGAGTAGAGAGAGGGCTGTGTCTGTAAAACTCCATGATCCTTGATTCATGTAGGAGGCTTTTTGAAGAGAGCTTTCAAGGATTGTATCATATGATATTCGAAAAAAAGTTTTGCTGGATGGATTCGTGGACTGCCTGGCTGGATTCCTGGCGTGCGATCACGCAAAGGCCTGTGCGCGGTGGTGACGTCACCGCGCACCTCTGTGTGATGACTTGATCCGCATGCCAGTGTCGAGCCGGCGACGTCATGCCTCCCCTCCCACCCCCAACCACCTTCCACCCCGGCTGTGGATCTCACGCACACGCAAATGTACGAGATACGCTAGCGTACTATCATATTGTACTAGACTAGAAAAACGTTTGGCTTGCTTGAGGGAGATAGTGATGGTAGAACGGACGGCCGGTCACGTCGAAAGGACGTGTGGGCTGCTGTTTTTTTCCATACAAATGCCTGGTTCTCAAAAGCAAGTCGTGTAATCTGAGATATATTTTAATCTGAGATGCAACCAATCTTGGACTTTCCAAAATGAGGTGGAGCGGAGCAAGATGGAGTGCTGTTGAGGGTATTTAACAGATAACGATCATGAAAAGCAATGCGTGAATACTTGGCTGGTAAAGAAAATGAGCAGAAGGTGGCTGAAAAGTGTGCATAGAGGGCGCATATTTGCAATTATACGGAGATGGGAAGATTATTATGATCAATTGCGCTTATTTTACTCGTTAAAGCCTCACCAAGTCTCGTGAATTTCTTTAAGAAGCTTCCTGCCATTTTTTGCAGAAGGGGGCAATGATTGCCCTATGTACATTTAAATTGAGTAATTTCATGGGACAAATGCAATTTAAGGGAATTGGGTGGGGGGGGGGGACAGAGACAATCATAAATTAAAGACATTGCTCACTGTTGAGGAACGTAAAGCTGACTTGGATGGGGCATGTCGCTATGATAGTAGAAAAAGGTTTTGCTCGATGGGTTCCTGGCTGCCTGGCTGGATTCCTGGCGTGTGGCCACGTAAGCACATGTGTGTGACGGTGACGTCACTGCGCACCTCTGTCATGACGTCATCTGCATGCCAGTGTCGAGCCAGGTTTGTGGGTCGTGATGACATCATGCCCCCCCTCCCAGGCCCCCAACCACCTACCATCCCGGTCGTGTATCCCACGCAAATGCACGAGATACGCGACCATGCTATCATCATCCTATCATTATACTATATTATAAACAAGTTTTGCTGGCAGTTGAGGAACGTAAAATGGGCTTGGATAGTGGCACGTCGCTACAAAGGGACGATAGCCGATGGGGGGAGACTGGTGACAAAATGGCAGCATAAGGGGGGAAAAAAATCCAAGGGGGACGATTTCCACAGAGATGGAGTGGTGAGAAGTTGCGTGCGCAGGGTAGTAGCGAGACGGAGGGTGCCATCGTTGGGCCACGTGGGGTGGCAATGGCGTCGGGGGTGGGAGACACTTTGTCCAGTGGTGGATAGAACATGGCCGAAGATTTTGATGCCTGTGTTGACCGGATGATAAATACCCTGTGCGTGTGTCTATGTGTTGGGAAGAGGTTAACACAATTAGACGAGGGCAGTGTAGAAGAGGGAGGCAAGTTGTTGAAATGGAGTGGGGATGACCTGAGCAAGGAATTATTTGGTGCAGCTTTGACATTGGTGCAAAAGCTCGTTGAACAAAAACAACTCGACATATTCACCAATAACGCTGCCTTGAAGAAGACGTATAATCGACATTTCGGGCAATGGCACTTCTTCTTGAGAACAAGGGGAACGTTCCCGTGTATTTTTCACTGGGTCCTTCGGCTTTTCCCTCCACATTTAGAAACATGCGTTTTAGAGTATTTGGCTGCTATACATTTCCAGGTGATGATAAGCCACTTCGTTGAGCTATCATTTGTGGCCAGGTAGCTTCTGAAAGTGCTATATAGCTCAGTGTGCCTTACCTAATAAAATACGATTAAAATAAAAAAATTCTAATCCAGTAGTGTGCATAGGCGTAGCACTCACGACTGTTTAATACAGCGGAGCCAGTACTGATTTTTCGGCAGACGATAATTACGTGAATTTGCTACCCAAGGGGAATTGTGGGTAGCTGCAAAGTAATTATGGGTAATGCATTTTTCTGCCGCCGCTCGTTTTGCTTCCCATAGCGTTGGGGCACGTCTCTTGCCCCTAATCGCTGGTTTCCGGTTGGTGTTTGTTGAAGAGGCTACACCCTGCTCGTGAGACAAAATATACGAACGAGCAATCGTACGTTGATTCGGAAGGCCCCTGTGTTGGTTGACGTCATAAATGTGGGGCATGTATTAAGAGTATTTGGCTGCTATAAATTTCCACATGGTAAGCCAATTTTTTTAGCTATTATTTGTGATAGCCAGGTAGCTTCTGAAAAAGCTATATTGCTTTATGTGCCTTACCTGGCAAAATAAAATATAGTTTCGTTTTTTTGGCCTCTTGATCATAAATATAATCCTTGCCTGTTTATTCCGTTACAATACCAAATACATTGAGACATTTACAATCATCCTACTAACACATA
Source organism: Petromyzon marinus (assembly GCF_048934315.1). Lineage (NCBI taxonomy): Eukaryota > Metazoa > Chordata > Hyperoartia > Petromyzontiformes > Petromyzontidae > Petromyzon > Petromyzon marinus. Next base: position 7,255,925 of record NC_133685.1, read on the forward strand.
GGCTTTCGCGACCAATATCATCCATAAGAGGTTTTTCAGTTAGATCGTGTAAGTATATAAATGTCGTCAAAACCCACCACCACCCGACACGGCCAACTAGTAAGGGTTGTCACGTAAACAGAACATGCCAAAGGACTCGCATAATGCACATGCATAATGTACGTTGACTCATTAATCCCCCCCCTTGCGCAAGAGCGCAGAAGTGTGGTCACCACATCTACGCCTCTATATAAGGAACGAAACAGACTTCTCCACATATCTGGCTGTTGCCATTAATTACAAGTTGGTTGTAATTGCCGGCGAAACGTCGTACTCAGTTTGTAAATGTTGTGGCTTGGCTCTCCAACGCACTGGTGTGCTGTACTAGTGACGAATTTGAATGTTCTGTTTACGTGACAACCCTTACTAGCTAGCTGTGTCGGGTGGTGGCGGGTTGTAACGACACATATCCTCGCTCTAACCCAAAAAAACCTCTTATGGATCATCCTTCTGTTAAAACGAATCTCTGCCTTCAGTTTCCTGGCTGGCTGCTGGGTGGGCTCCTCCCCCACCTTCCCCCACCTTCCCCCACCTCAACTATGACTGCGGGTCGTTGCCACTAAAATTAGCTGGCTAACTCGCTAAACCGTATTTTCCGTGTCACAAAAAAACATTGACTTTAAATGATGGAAAAAGGTCCTCGGACATGGTAGCGATGTCAAAGAGGTGGGAATAACGAATACAGAAAACTGACACTGTTAATTTAAAATTGCTGTAAACTTCCAACTTGAGCTCCTATCATTGTAATTGTTGCAAGAATATTCTTTAAATTGAGAATATATATTAAAAAACCTCAATACACACTTTCTTGGCATTATGTTATTATATATTAAAAAAACATGACTTTTAGTCAGGGGCGGAGCCAGGATTTTCAGCCCGGGGTGACGTTCAACAAATATAAATTTCAAGAATGATTAGAGAGTCAGGCAGTTGAACTAGACGCCATCGGTTGGCGACACACTCTGACAATGCAGTTGCACGGAGTCCGCCAGACCGAGTGTCGTACACTTATACGCAGAATGTTTCAGATTTTCGATTTTTTTCGTGGGTGACAATTGTCTACCCTGTCACCCCCTGGCTCCGCCCCTGCTTTTAGTGTTTTCGAGTAACAGGATTTTGAGAATAAAACGGCTGTCTATTTTTCTACACGAGTAATAATATAATATTGTTCGTTATAGTGGTGCTGGGATGGGCGACCACTATGTTGGCCAGTGTGAAGTATGGCCAATTAACCCTTATGACCCACACGACGTGGGCAGGTCTTTATCCAGAATGGGATTGCTTAGGAATGTTTGGCAAATGTATTGCCAAGTGGTTTGCGAGCGGATACTGAATGGCCTCGGGGAAAGAAAACCCTAACTCTTTGAGGGGTTTATGCCTTTTAAAAGCCAATGCAGAAGCATGCTCCCATCTCCAGGCCACCTCGGCCCAGTATGTGAAAAGTCTCATGCACCCGATGAAATGTGTATTAACTACCAAACCCTGCCTCCAGGGCGTGGGATTATAGGCATGTGCCATCTCACTCCATGTGACTGCATTTTAAACAGTTAACAAACTAGACTTCAGCACTTGTACTTCATTGAAGATGCAATTTGAGCTGCTGGACATTCCATAATGAACCATGTTTAGAATAGATTGTTAACGTTTCTGGGGTTATGGTACATTTCTATTGATAGGAATTGCCACTTGTGGTTATGTAATTATTCGTGTGAATTCCTGCCCATTGGTGTAAACACGGCCATGGGTGGACTGTGCGAAGGTAAACGGTCAGAAGCCTCAAATCCAGCCACGGTTTCCTCGCATACACACCAGCAGTGAATGGCATGGGACTTCCTTGGAAATTTGCTTCAGGGTATGGCATAGAGACGAGCCCGAGAAGGGACATTGGCATCGGTATCTACATGCTGTAGACTGGTCATGTTTTTTTTTTAGTCAGGTATGTTAACAACACGGTTGAGGCAAGTAAAAGCATTTAACAAAATGTGCATGTACGTACGTGAAAACGTGTTTTCCGATCGTAACTTTCACTGAATCTGCGTTCACACAATTGGGCTTGACCTGTGTCTTTCATCAAGTGAAATAACATTTTTTAAATCGGTTATATTGATGTTTAAGGCTCCTATATATTTGCTTTGTATGTTGGGTAGTTGGTGGGGAGTGGCAGTGTGGTGGTTGGCACAATGCGATGTGGACCCAGTGAAGCCCACATTTGATTCCCGCTCACAACCAAAATCTGAACCAGTCCTGGTCCCTCCCCTAGGGTATCGCGGGATGTTGCGTGAACATCAACCCTGGAGGTGGGCGGGAGGGACACAAATGTGGCTGGACGGACTGATAACCACACCACACCCCCCTCGTGTACGCCGCTTTGGCCTACAGAGGCGCTTGCCAACAGCACTGGCACCCAACAGTCTGTTAAGGCTATGAGGGGAGGGAGAGGTGTGGGTGGGTAGTATTGGTTGTGGTGTATTTGACAGGTGCTCTACTATCTATGCACGTTGAACATCTTCCGCATCATTCGTAGCCAACTACGCTAATGGTAGGTGCGGGGCGGAAGGCCCAACAAACGAAACGCAAAAAGCAGTTCTAAAGAAATGAACGCAAGAGTGATTGCTGGTGTGTCTGTGTGTGCGCGCCCCGTAGGTCGCTGTCACGAGGGCGGCAGCTCGTACAAGATCGGAGACAAGTGGCGGCGGGTGCACGAGTCGGGCAGCTACATGATGGATTGTGTGTGTCTGGGGAACGGCAAGGGGGAGTGGATCTGCAACCCAGTGTGTGAGTCTCGCCATCCCGCCGCACCACCGGCACCGAAACACTCGCCACCGCCGCACTCGCGTTCAACTCGCGTTACACTCGCCGCCACACTCGCCACACTTTCCATGCTCAACCCTGAGGGGCCACATTCAGGGCTGCCCATTTGTTACCCCAGCAAGCCCCCCACCCCCACCCCCCCTACCGCATCTTATGTTTAACATTGTGTGACGAATTCCAAGTGAACGTGTCGCGCAGTGTGCTTGTTTGTTAAGGTTATGTTGTGGCTGCCCAAGATTTCCTGGTGCTGTTGTGTTGCTGCAAAGAGTGGGTCTGGCAAGGAGTTTATATTGGCCCTGACGGCGCCACGGTGGGGAGATGTTAACTACCCCGCTAGGTATGCAGGAGGTCGTGTGTTCGATCCTGACTGACGCCTGTATATTTGGAGTTTGAATTTTTTCTTCATAGTCACATGGGATTTTTTCTGGGTCCTCCAATGCTGTCCCTTCCACATTGAGAAACGTGCGTTTAGAGGATTTGGCTACTATACATTTCCAAATGATAAGCCACTTTTGTTGAGCTTTCATTTGTCCTCAGGTCACTTCTGAAAAAGAGCTATACAGTTAAGTGGGGCTTTACCTGGTAAAATAAAGATAGTAGTAAAGTGAGTGGATATTGTCAGTTTTTTAGTTTTTTCGAGATGGACCTTAGGAAGTTTCCAAAACGCTCCTCTGCCATTCCACCTCCCTCCTCCTCCCCCTTCACGTTTACCTTCCATCTTGTTCAATCTGTCCCCATCCCCCCGTGCCTCAAGCTTCTTCCTGTGTGTCACAGCTCTTCCATTGTTAGCCGAGGTCTTGTAGTTTCCACTGCAGAGAGAAGACACGAGGGCTTTGAAAGAACAATCCCGCTTGATTTGTTGACGACAATTTTAAATGACGAATGGGGAATTGACAAACAAATAGGTCCTTGACTTGTTAAAGCTCGTCTCCTGAAAAATAATTAGGTTCAGTCTCTGATCCAGCTTTAATATACAAGATCATAAACAACAATGCTGAAATTCACACATTATTATGTGTGTATTATTATGGTGTGTATTATTATGATGTACGTTGAACTTCTTTCGCACCGTGCGTAGCCAACCATGTTAATCGGAGGTGTGGGATATAAATGCGTTTTTTTTTAAATACCATATAAATTGTTGTTAATTTATAGACTGCACATTAAATGTATATATTTTTTTTGTCTACGCTGGAAAGAACACGGACAACATAACACGTTTTGGCACACTAGGGGGTGGAATGCTACATCAGGGCTTGATGGATAGTTGTGCTGAAACCCATGAACACTTGCAGATGTGTATCTGCGAGTCATTCTTCGAGATTGAGTGCGAGTACCCCAATGCAGAGAGAATGTTTAAAACGTGCTGAGAAACCGATTCGGTTTCCCCAGGGAAAACAACGTGCCTGTGCATTATTATAATGTCACTGTGTTGTGTGTGATTTGTTTTACACGTATTCACACGGTTGGTATATATGGTGTTGTGCAAACGTATGCACTCAGGTTGTCCTTTTTTAATGATTATTTTTATTGTTGTTGAGTGGGACCTGACTGGACTTACCAGTGGTCTCAGAGCTCTAACTCCATGCTGCAGGCAAAGCTGCTGTCACCTGCCTCTGCAAGATTATCGGACGATAATAATAATATATATTTTAAACGAGCGGTTTGTGTGTGTGTCCTATATATATCTCGCTTGGTGTGTCTTCATTTATTGTGATAATATATGTTCACAAGGTACAAGATGTCATACAGGATGAGGCGAATGGCATCTTTCCAGTGTAATGTGTTTTTTTATGCCCGGTTGTAACTGATGATTGATGGGTTGCCGGTAATAAACATGAAAACAGATTTTTACTTTTACTTACGCGACGTGTTTTCTCACCCGCCCCTCCCCCCACCCCTGTCGCTTAGCCGGCTCCCAGGAGCGCTGCTACGACAACACGCTGGGCTCAGCGCACCTGGTGGGCGACACCTGGGAGCGGCCGTACCAGGGCTGGATGGTGGTGGACTGCACCTGCCTGGGAGAGGGCCAGGGTCGCATCGCCTGCACGTCCCGCAGTGAGTGGGCACCCCCCTCCAACCCTACCCCCCTGCCCCCCCCCCCCCCGCATTTGCCGATGGAAGCTCCCATCGGCCGCTCCCATCGGCCCTCTCTCCAGCTCCGTGTTCAAATCGCTCCCAGCTCAGAACTCGTTGATGGCTGCGGGACCCGTTTGACGTCGCTTTACTCCATCCCCTATAAACTGGTGAGGGCTGTATTCGGAGAAAACATTTTTTGCCATCCTTCCCCCACACCTCCGATTAGCATGGATGTTCATGTACGGAGTGGAGTAGTAAGTTCACCATCCATCCAGCCATCCATGCTTCCCCGCATTGCCGTGGAGGGTTGCTTGTTCTATTCGCTCGATCGCATTCCCTTCTTCGTCTTGCCTCGCGCTCACCTCCTCTCTGACCGTTCATCACCTCGCCCTTGGCTTTGGTGCAAGGTGCGCCTGTTGTTTGTTTTGTTAGTATTGTACTATTTTGTTCTCTAAGCACTACTGCTTGCCAGCACCTCCTTGAAGCGTTCCATTGTTGCCTGCCCCTCCTCCGTATGCGTCGCTCTGACGACGTTGTTGTTCTGTGCTGAAGCACCACGGATATTTCCCTTGCACCACTGGCTGGGTGACTGGCTACACGGGACTTTCCGTGGAACAAATGAACATTAATTGATTGCAATTACTATTATGCTCGTTTAGCCAGGAAAAAAAAAACCTCGCCCAGTCGGTCGCTTCAATGTGCCGGGAGCATCATTCCTGCCCGAAAATAGCGGTGTACAATCCGAGATCAAATCGACATCTTAACAGCATAACCATGAAAGCCTCCGCAGTAGAATAACATGTCGTGCTCGATGTAGTATGGATACCGTGTTACTGTGAATGCACGAAATTTAACAAAGAAAAAAAACACAAAAGACGGCTCTCACTCTCTCCTCGTGCATCGCTGGGAGTTTCGCTATGGTGTAGATGACGCTGTGGTGCGTAAAGATTGTTTTAAATGCTCGCCCTAGGGAGGAGGGATTCGCATGGCGCAGTTGTGTAACACTTGTGCCCCGCAGCAAGAAGATTTCCTGGGTTTGATCCCCGACTCGGGCGCCTTTTCTGCGTGGAACTTTAAATGTTCTTTCCCTCGTTCGGTTTGGGTTTTCCTCCGGCATCCGCGGTTTCCCTCCCGTAGCTAAAATTAAAATATCGCACAAGGTGTGACCTGGTTTTGAGCCAAACATCCTATCGCTGGGTAACTACAACTGCAAACCACTCGATTTGGTGGATCGCACCGGGGTAGCAACGTCACCCCCACTCCCCCTCCCCCCCCCCCTACTGAGAACTTGGCAGGGAAGGCCCCTCCTGAAAGAGGTTGAGGAATTGGCGAGACGTTCTTGGTTAAACGAGCGCTACAGAGCCCCCTGAGTGGTGGTGCGTGTTGAGAGACGCCGCCCGTCCCCTTTGCCGTCAGGATGAGCACGTCGACAGCTTTGTTCACCTCGTCGCTTTGTGCATCTACCTTGCAACCTCGGTGGGCAATGTCTGGTAGGATGGGGATAGTTTAGTTTTATTTGTATATGTTTGGGTGATTTATTGTACTTTGCACTCCTATCTTGTTTTTTTTTTGTCGTTGTAACGTTCTTACCCGCCCCGACTGGACATCTGTGAAAAAAAAAAGCTTTATAGCTCCATAGGATTCCTCCAGTTTAAATATTCTGATTCCGATCATCCTTGTACCTTCATGCCAATGCCAACGTTTCTATTCGTGCTGCGGTTACACATGCAGGGGAGGGAGAATGTCCAACAGAAAGCACCAAAGGGGTTGTAATTTCTTTTCACGACAATTTTTTTTTCACTTTCACGATGGTTTTTTTTTAAAAGCAATTAACCTGCAGAGGGATTGTGACCAGTAAATTAATGCTTTCAAAACACGTACAATTTGACAAATATTTAATGATGTTTCAACCTGTGGGGTTTGGCATGTTCACTAAGAAATGTACTGTTCACCTCAGGATTATTTGTGAAACGTGTATTTGAGTTTCCTAGCAACCTAAAATTTTAGTTAGTTTGTGAATAGGTGCACATTTTGTAATCTACTGGTACTGTTGAAGTTACCGTGGAGACCTTTACTTTGGTAAAGACGACCTAGTTTTTTTTCTGGCCCTGTTTTTTTTTGAGAGTTTAAACTTGTCCACATTTGTAAGGATATTTAAATTGAAGTTGGTAGTTAAATTAAATGAATTTCTATCGTAATTCTATTAAAAACTTGTGATTGATATCGGTCAAGTCAGTTTGTTTCGGGGAAGGCCCATAGGGCTAAGGATCTCGTTTTCAATGGTGACCCTGGCCAAAACAGCCGAGCACTTCTGGCAACAACATAATATTGTGGTGCGGTCATTTCCCATGACCTCAACCTACCTTAGATGGTGCAGAATGCTCTTTTGTGCATGAGCATAAAAGGAACCGTGTGATGGTATGTACAATCGCACCTACCCTGTATGGTTGGTGACGAAATGCACAAATCTGAATAGCACAGACAGCAATGACGATTAAAGGCTCACGCAGCTTCTGTGTTCACAGTAGGGTTTGACTGTTGTTTCAGTAGAAGCCCAAGCCCCCCTCCCACCCCCTACTTTCCACTGCTTTTTGCAGTGGTCTATGGCAAGTATGGCAACTTGGCCACCTTTTGTCAGTTATTTATGGGCAGTCTTTTAAGACATCAATTCGGCCCGGTGCCTTGACTTTTATTGTTTGGAGAATATCTAAACATATAGATGAAACCATACCTGCTGGAAGAGTAGGCCAAGTACGATCTAGAGGGGGGCAGGGGCGCCATTGAGCTTCATCTAATGGGGGAGGCTCTTCTACCAGCGGTGACATGAGCAAGCAAATGCGGAGCTGCACCTGTCGCAACGTTTATCTCAAAAGATTGTAGAAAGTAAGCAAAGTATGAAAAGCATCGGATCGTGCTTTCCACTCGTATATTTAATTTTAATTGGTTCACGTGACTTTTACAGCCACTGGAGGGGTGCCGCATTCGCAGTGTGTATTTAAAGACAATTTTAAATTGAATTGTGACGGCGAATCTTGACAATTCATCGTAATGGGAGGGAAGTAAATTTGGAAATGCCCTCTTTTGTAGTTTCCTGCCAGGTGGCTCAGCGGCAGAGCGAGCGGCTCGCAATCATAAGCCCGCGAGTTCTCCTGGTTGGTGCTGACTCCGCCCATCATCCCGTTGGGGGGGGGGTCCATAAAGTGAGGACCACTTTGTGGCGAATTCAACAGTGGTTGTCCGATGGATAGACTCGTCCCTCCCATAGGAATGTGGAATGCCCACCACTTGCTCTGGAGATGGGTATTGCCTCAATACTCATTCGTGCATTAAAATACAGTTATGAGTCTAACTGGTGTGCGTAGCATCTATATCAAAATAAATAGTACGTATAATTGCTCTAAAGCCGCCCGATAGAACCGTTTACATTTCAACTCGTTCAAAACCCCCAGACCGCTGCAACGACCAGGAGACGCGACGCTCGTACAAGGTTGGCGAGACGTGGTCCCGAGCGGATGCGCGAGGGCAGCCCCTGCGATGCCTCTGCATTGGCAACGGCAACGGGGAGTGGAAGTGCGACCGCCAGACCTCCAGCGTCACCGCCACGGGTACGCCGCCCTCGCTCCTTCACAAGGCTCCTCCGTGTCACCGCCGCCACTTCCCCACATTTGTCTACGGCTGTCACGCTTGCCTGGTGGCCTAGTGGCGTCACGGTGGCGAGATGTTAACTACCTCGCATGGTATACAGGAGGTCATATATTTGGAGTTTGCGTGTCTATCCTTCTCTCTCGCCCCCCCCCCCCCCATGGTTGCGTGGATTTTTCTCAATGCATTTCGGTTTTTCTCTCCACATTTAGAATCAATGTGCATTTAGAGTATTTGGCTGCTATCAATTTCCATACGAGAAACCACTTTGTTGAGCTGTCATTTGTGGCCAGGTCGCTTCTAAAAGAGCTATATAGCTCAGTGGGTCTTACCTGGTAGAATACAAATATTTTTTATTGCGAGCATGTTAACTCCCAACAAAAAACAAAACCCAAAGAAGGACCATTGCCCTGAAATGTCACCTAATATATATTTTTTTATATTTGTTTTCCTTTTAAGGTCACACAGTGGCCTTTATTGGTGAATGTGAGTCCTTTGATGTTAATTGTCCTTGTGCACCACTGCTAATGAAGCAGCATCACCAAATAATGTGTTTTTAATGTTGACTACTGGGTTATCAAGGTTGCACAGTTGTGCCCTCACGCAAACACTACTGATGGTGGTGGCTATGCACGTGGTCTGCAATCCAGCCCTGTGGAGGCAGCGAGGGTCGGAGGATCGCACGAATGTTGTGAAACGCTTTTCCTGTGGGCATTGAGTAGCCATACCTTGACTCGCCGGGAAAACGCAGTACAGCAAATATGTGGGCTTGGCCTCTTCCCTCTGTGTGAGATAGTGTTTGTCCCACATGTAAACACTCATTAATTGGCCGATAACACCTTCATATACAGAGGACCGCAGAGTTTGGGCAATTGATGGTGCCGGCTCGCTGCGCAGGCTGCTTCTTTCCCGCTTTTCTGTGGCTGTCTCGTGCCTCTCAAGTTATTCTCTCGCTCTTCGAGAGTGAGGAGTGAAATGCAGTGCGGCTGGCAGCACCTCACAAGTTGCAATCAGTCCGCATTGTCAGCACGTTCCCTCTTCCCGATTGAACGCCACACATTCGGCGAGCACGGTTGGCCGCGCACAGCGCGAAAGAAGTTTCAACGTGCGAACGATGGTTTGTCGGCGGCGTGCGCCCCCCCCCCCCCCCTCTCTCTCTATCTGTAGGCACAGGACAGCTGCACCAGGCAGGTGTGCAGGACTCGGGCACACACCAGACCAGTGTGCAGCAAACGAGCGTGCACACGAGCGTACACTCGTCAGTGTACCGGCCCACGGTGCAGTGCGAGGCGGACGGGGGCGCGCTGTTCAGCAGCGGCGAGCGCTGGGTGAAGTCGCAGGAAGGGGGGGGACAGCTGCTGTGCACCTGTCTGCCCAGTGGAGTGAACTGCCAGACCATCGGTAAGCCCCGGTGGATACGTTGACCTTGAAAGTTGCTGGGGATTTTCTTCTTTTTTTTTGTCCGTTTGATGAATAGCAATTCTTCGTTTGGCGCGGTTAGATGCAATCCCGAAAGAGTGCCGGGCTAAGTCAGGAATTTCCGTTGGCGAATTGCGTTTGCTCTGTAAAGTCGTTTCATGGCGGGACAAAAAATCTGAGATGAGGATACGCCGCCGCGTTACTGTAGCGTTCCGCGTACTGTATCGTGTACTGCTCAGGTACCCAGCTCAAGAAAGTGGTTTGCCCCCTGCGTTAATAATGGTGTGCATTCTGCATTATAACAAAGTGCGCGTTCTGCGTAATAACGGTGTACGATCCACGTTGTGCGACAAGTGTTCCTTCATAGCAGAACCGCGTTTGAGCGAAAACGTGTGATAGTGTGAACACGCGTTAAGTGAGGACTTGCGGTACGGCCGGAAAAAAGTTAACGATTCATAATATATGTTTTGTTTGTTTGACCAAATGCCTGTTGTAAAACCCTCCGCCACCTAACATTGTCAACGAAATGAAACTGCCGCGTGCATCGAGTGTTAAACACGCCAACTGTTATTGTTTCGGTTTACCGGCGAAACTGAAGAACAATTCTCACTAAATTTAGATAACATTCTATTGCCCGTGAAAGCCGATGTGTTATAAACATGTTTTTGTAAATTTTTCAATTGATCAATCCAATAATGGCGTCTGAGCACTTTACGTAAAATAGAATTGACATGAATGCCCTGGCACATGTAACCTACATCACATTTTAGTGGTGTCATACCAACAAAGCCGTGTACCCATAGGCAAAAAAATTAACACAATTAACAAAAGCACATCAGTTTGCCTTTATGAATCTCAGCAAGTACCGTTAAGGGTATGGGATGATAACCGACACTATATACGGTACATTCAAATCATTTATCGGCACTATACGCTACATCCAAATCGTTTATCGATGCTAAATACGGTACATACTAAATTGCCTGACAATGCGGCGACTCTTGCCAACCACGCCAAACCCCCCCCCCCCCCCCCCTTTGCTTTTGCTTTTCCTCCGCGGCCCAGCCATAAAAACACACGGCGGCAACTCGGATGGGGCTCCGTGCGTGTTCCCCTTCACGCACGAGGGGCGCGTGCACAGCACGTGCACGGCCGAGGGGCGCGACGACGGCAAGCTGTGGTGCAGCACGACCGCCAACTACGCCCAGGACAAGAAGTTCTCACTGTGCAGCCAGGAAGAAGGTGATCCCGCCCCACCCACCCCACCACTTCGCTGTCCAAAAAACGATGGCTTCATTTTGTTTAGTTTTTTTTTTTCTGTTCTGAATCGCACGTGGTTTTAATTAAATTGTTATCCGTATATGGTAGCGTAACTAGTTTGGGGGGCAAGGGAATGCCTTGCCCCCCCCCCCCCTCCCTCCCTCCCCGACGTTGGAGCGCCCCAACAGCGTTACGTGTTCGAGACCGTGAGTGTGTAACGACGATGTGATTCGACAAGAGGACCCGTGATATATACTAGCCTAGGTGCTATCCGGTTGCTACACCCCTTGAGCTGATAATGTCGCTACTTCGCCATTGTCTGTATTACAATACTTAGTTGGGCATCGGAACGACGACTAAAATGTTTCGATCCGTTTCACTGTTAACTACGCTTGGCTTGCCCGTTGGAAGTGGCAGCTGCAGTGGAGTTGTGTTTATTAGGTTGTTTTTGTGTGTTCTAAGAGGCGAGGGTTTCTGTATTTTAACCCTTTCCTCTTCCGAGACATCTGTGATTTGCCAGGTGGGTCCCTTTCACCGCTGAGTCTTGGAACGTGCAAGCAGTTTAGCGGTGGAGAGGCATAGCACCGCTGTTTTTAAAGACATTGTACTCACCGCAGAGAACCGTAGAGACACAACTGAACTCTATGATAGCTGTCGCCAAACTGTGCCACACGTCCTCCTGCATGGCCTTGTAGGAGCCTCGGTACCGATATTCGTTTTTATTCCGGTTGGTACGTGTGTACGTCATTGTAATGAAACCAGAAGTAAAACTGGATTACGTGTGCGTGTACGTCATAAGTTTTTCTTCCGGTTACGGCCGTCATTGTACAGGAACAACGGTGACGCTGGTGACCACAAGGGGTGGGAACTCCAATGGAGCGCTGTGCCACTTCCCGTTCGTGTTCGGTGGCCGAGAGCACGTCGCCTGCACTTCGGAGGGTCGCGCCGACGGCATGAAGTGGTGCAGTACCACGGCCAACTTTGACACCGACCAACGCTACGGCTTCTGCCCCATGGCAGGTGTGTGTACGGCCGTGGACCCCAAGGATGCTGGAGGGCTAGGTTGTAAAAAAAAAATAGTGAAAGTAGTTTTATTCTCAAGTGAGCTAAGGTTGGTACTCGTCTCTTGTTTATGTTCCTGAGCCAGTGGAGCAAATTCCACATTCCTATGATGGTGGTGGCAAGCATCTACTCGATAGGAGAGTCGCTGTACTTCCCGCAGAGTAGCACATGTATGTTGAACTTTCGCACCAAACGTAGCCAACCGTGCTAATCGCTATAATGTAACTCGAAGCAATGAAGCGTTGAGCTAGTCTGCAACAAGTATTTCAGCTCGCAGCTTAGGTTTGTCAGCTGCATCCTTGCCACGATGTTACCTGGGTGCAGGAATTAAATTTGCATGAAAATCTCGGAGTATAAAATATTGAATGCACGTGTGTCCACCCTTCACAATTTATTTTGCGCCAGGTTAATCGCATGAAAAAAAAAGACGAAAGAAAAATGTTTTCTTGTCGAGGGTACACCCACAAAATTGTCGCCTTTCCCAGTGAACATTTTACCGCTGAAACATCCAATACAAACCAATGAGATGCGTGCCTCGTGTCTTATTGGTAGAAATATCTGGAAGTTGGGTTCCCCATCGACTTATATTTAAACCTTTGCGGCATGGCGTCATTGTCTGTTAAGGCAAGGCAATGGCTTTGACGTGGTGGTGCACTAAAAAGTTAAAAATAATAATTCTACACTGTAGTCCAGCGCTTTGGAGGGCAAGGGTTGGTGGACCGTGCAAACGTTGTGAAACTCCCTTCCCATGGGCAGTGAGGTACCATACCCTGGTTTGCCAACAGAAAATGTGGACTCCACGTGTTCCATTTGTGCAAGGTTAGTGTTGCCTCCCCACGTGTGTGGGATTTTTCCGGGTGTGCTGGTTTCCTCCTACATCACTGGAGTTGGGACAAACATCCCAATGTAGGGCCACAGAGCTTGGGCAATTGTTGGTGCCTGTTCCGGTAGCCTTCCTCCGCTTGCTTGGTTTCCCACACTCTTGAATCTCCGGAAACTGTGTGCATTATACATATGTAATTTTAACATGTTTTACTTGATAAATGCAAAATTCAGCGTTTCCTAACCTTCCGAAGCCTCAATCTTGATTTGAATCCATACTCTTTTGTTCTTTCGGTAAAGTTCACGTAGGTATAGAATAAATCACGACGTTTAGATCGCAACGCAAGCGGTCGTTCTCGGGCGGATAAAATATAATCCAGCAGTGGAGCTGCTGAAAGCGAGAGAGCAGCTACAACAAGGTGTTATATACAACACGGTTATATATGTGGCGAAGCCCATCGCCACATATATAACACCTTGTTGTAACTGCTCTCTCGCTAGTTCAGCAGTTCCACTGCTGGATTATATTTTTTCTGCCCGAGGACGACCGCTTGCGTTGCGATCGAAATGTCGTGATTTACTTCTGAAGCCTTTTAAGGCCCGCCAGCCACTACTTTGCCAATGCATTTTTTGTTCTCGCCGCAGCCCATTATCCACGTGAACCACCCTTAGTAAAATTGCCCACTGGGGGACATGTCTAGCCTAGCAAGTCAGGAAGGAGTTGACCGGATAGCATGGTGCGTTGAGGAGTGGTGGGGGAGGGGATGGGTACGCTACACATTGACGGGACTGGCTTATAGCCTGGCATGTAAAGCAGTACGTTGAAATGGGGGGCTACTTGTGTGGTAAACTACTGCGCCTTGTAATACAGGTCGTGGGTTCAATCGCGTGGACAATGTGCTGAACGACACTCGATACAACTCGAACATATCGGGGAGCGAGGCAGACATATTAACCACCTCGGCTGGTATACAGGAGGTCGTGGGTTCTATCCCGACCCTTACGCCTGTATATTTGGAGTGTGCATGTTGTCCCCGCGATGGCATGGATTTTTCTCTGCGTCCTCTGTTTTTTCCCTCCAAGTTTAGAATCAACGTGCATTTTAGAGTATTTGGCTGCTATAAAAAAAAATCCACGCGGTAAGTCACTTCATTGGACTATTATTTGTAGCCCAGGTAGCTTCTGAAAAAGAGAGAGGCATGCCAACTAACCAATTTTTTTTTTACTAGGAAAAGTCCGACTGAACTATATAGTTATTTTCCTGAAGCGAACTAGCCACAAATAATAGCTGCACTAAAAGTGTCTTATGTGGAACTTTGTGGCAGGCAAACACTCTAAACGCACGTTGATTCTAAATGTGGAGGGAAAAACCAGAGGAGCCCGGAGAAAAATCTACACGACCGCGGGGAGAGAGATGCGCACACTCCAAATATACAGCAGGAGTCAGGGTCAGGATTGAACCCAAGACCTCCTGCATACCGGGCGAGGTAGTTAACATCTCAACACCGGGGCGCCCTGATGATGATGGGACCGCGGCCCTGAAGCGGAGTCTGAAGCACGCAGAGCCCAAACTTTTTCTGGTGTTTCAGGGGCAGCCCCCCCCACCCCCCCCCGTCTTATTTGCACTATCACTATTTACACAAGTGCGGTAGTTTAAACATTTCTACTCATTAGAATGATCAATGTTCATAATGACATTGAAATCACAACACCATTATTAACCTCGAGATAAAATTGGTATAAATCACACCCGATGTTTTAGCTTTCTGTGGTAATTTTGTCCTGAATGAGGGTTCTTTTCGGAAGGGCAATTTTTTTTGGGAGAAAATAGCATCGGAGATTTCTGCTGATGGCAGGGACTTTGAGGCTCGATCAACCGCCGCTGAGCGAAGGGCTCCAGTGTCTGTGTACGGCCAATAAAACGCATCTGTCGTCAAAAAATAAACACTGCAAACACGTTTTCAGAGGAGCGCGCGTAATGTTTCTCCAGGGATGTAAACTACATAATAAACACCGTGTTGGTGTTTATTATATTGTTTTCAGTGAAAATATTGAACCAGAATTGGACGAGTTTTTTTATACTTTTATTCAATTATTTAAATAGAAAATGCATCATGCAGCGAAGGGAATCCACGTCCATAAATAAAAATGATTAGAGATAAAAATTGATTAAAATACGTTTTAATAGGAAATGGTTAATGCTTCATAGATATGCAAGCTGTGATGAGTGTTTTTATTGCCATCGCTTAACTTCAGTCCTACTTGCTCTTGTAAACTGGTACAATGTCCATGCACGCTGAATGATATCGTCACGTCATAAGAGGTGTAATGTTAGCAACTCTTTATATTGTGTGTGGTGTGGAGTTTACAGAATTTGTCTAAAGAACAAAGCAGGGCAACAGAAGCGCATTATTATTTTAAATTCCAGAATTTGTCGGTGTGGTCAACTGCATGTTTCTCCTGAGAACAACTTTTTGGGTTTAGTTTGTTGTCCTTCCCCCGCACCTCCGATTTAGCACAGTTGACTACTTGCGGTGCAAAAGAACTTCAATATCAGACTAAGATTGTATTTACACTGGAAGAATCCGATGAGCTACAGGTCAGAACGTTACACCAACAAAGAATACAAAAACACGAAAGGAGTACAAAGTATAGGAAAGGAAAGCATATCACTAAACATTTTTTTATCTTACCAGGTGGAGCCCACCCGAGGGTTTTTTTCAGACGCGACCTGGCCACAAATGATAGATTAGCGGAATTGCGTACCATGTGGGCATGTATAGCAGCAAAATAATCTAAATAATTTTCAACGCATGTTGCTAAATGTGGAGGGGAAAAACCTCCCCTGCGTACCAGGTGAGGGAGTTAACATCTCGACATGGGGAAAAGCGCGGGACAAGGAGACGCACGAGGGGAGAAGAAAAGGCATGGGTTGAAATCGATCCCCCCCTGACCTTTTGAATCAAATTCACGACGATGATGATAATTGTGGGCGGATGCTGCCCACCCCCCCCTCTGCTCAGCTCACGAGGACGTGTGCACGGCGGACGGCGTGCAGCACCGCGTGGGCGACCAGTGGGACCGGCCGCACGAGCTTGGCCAGGCGATGCGCTGCACGTGCATCGGCGGTGGCCGCGGCGACTGGACATGTGTGCCCTACACCAAGATCCTCGGTGGGTGCCCGTGCGCAGTCGCACCAGCACGCGCTCGCACGCCGCTCGCCAGTTTCTCGCCAGCTTGGTCGCGTGACGTCGGTGTTATTTTTTTAATTATGTTTTTTATTGCAAGAACAGCACGCCGCGTGACTCGCATGATCTGGCATCGCAATTCGCGGAGGGCGGTCCCGATGCAACTGGACTATATGAAGGAGGGGAGGGAGTAAGTGAAGTGGCACGGGTGTTTCGAAAAAGTCTACATTTTTTGTACTGGGCTTTAATCGCAGAATGAACGGGGTGAAAATGGTCATGCCGTTCGCCCGTTACCTGGCACACCTGTACTGTGAAGTTCAACATGTGGGCTTTGTTTGTGGAGGCACGATGTTGATGGCATCACACCACCTGTTCAACGCCCCAGACTGGGGCACATTCACAGTTCTTGCAATTGCCCGGTTGCCAGAACTGTGAAACGTCGTACTCGGTTGTTAAATGTTTGTGGATCGCTCTCCACCATTTAACTGGTGCTGCTGAAGCAGGAAAAAAGTGAAACGTTTGTTCCTCGCATGAAAACTTTATTTCTTTGGCTGTGTCAGGTGGAGGAGGGTGGTACGACACACATTAGCATTTCACCCACGCGGCGATCTGACTGAAAAATCAATCCTCAATTGTACTTGAAGTGTTAACGGACAGGTAAGTTGGCGACTAAACTTAATAACCTGTGTGTGTGTGTAGTGTATGAAGTTTGCAGGCCCTACCAATGCTCTTGTGTTGTGTGCATTGCAGACCAGTGCGTGATAGACGGGCGGACATACAACGTGAACCAGACGTTCCTGAAGAGACACGATGAGGGCCACATGATGAACTGCACCTGCTTGGGACAGGGCCGTGGACGCTGGAAGTGCGATGCGATGGGTGAGTTATTAACATTGTTCAGCGCTGTCCTTTGCCATTGTTATCATCATTATTATCCATTGTCAAGCTTCATATACTACTACTGTCAATCGTCCTCATCAATGCTTAGTTCACACATTTCAAATATAAAATGTCTTAGTCTGTACACCAGCTTCTTGAGGTGACCTGTTCTCCAGTCTCTCCATTTACCCAATCGGTGATATATACAGTATAAAGATGTTGTCATGTGTATATAGATAAAGCCGTACAGTATAAAGATGTTGTCATGTATATATGTATATAAAGCCGAAATGAGTGTCTGTGCAAGAAAACTGTTCTGTTAAGTATATGAATCAGAATTGAGGACTCATTTGAAAATTATAAAATATAATAGTTCAATATGTTTTACAATCAAACAAGCACTTTCCTCCTGTTTTTAGTCCGAATCCAGGAGTGGAAGTTCCATTTCCTGGCTGGACAGGCGAGTTAGTCCACACCGCAACCACTGTTGACCTTCAACAAAGCGATTGTCAAATTTTGATTTAAAGCTTTCGTGACTGCAGGGATTCATTTTCTTGGTTCTTTCGGTAAAGTCACGTAGAAGGGAAACAATAAAATAATAAAAATATAAACCAATAAAATTCTCAGGTGATGATGATCATCAGGTGATGATGATGATCATCAGGTGATGATGATGATCATCAGGTGATGATGATGATCATCAGGTGATGATGATTGCTTGTGTTGCAGTCGAAACGTCGTGAGAATTTTATTGTTTTATATTTTTATTATTTTATTGTTTCCCTTCTACGTGACTTTACCGAAAGAACCAAAAAGCGATGGTCATTTTTCATGACCATTTTGTTTGGGTTAGATTGCGCAATTGTCAACGTATTTTAAACCCACCTCCACACAACGCAGCTAATTGGTAGGGGTTGTCACGTAAACAATGCCAAATTGTCACAACTTCAGCACACCCATTAGTGTATTTTAAGAGCAAACCCACAACATGTACACTTTGAATGCACAAATTTGAGCGAAGTAGTAACAAATTGGAACGTTACTAAATTGGCTGTGCCTGTTGGAGGTTGGTTTACGATACATCATTGGTCGCAAAAGCCGAAAGTGTATTTTTTAATTGGTGGTAATGTTATTGACCTCTCCAAAGGACTTAAATGCCAAATCGCGGTCCAGCTGGATATTTTGCAATCGCTTAAAAAAAAAACATTTGTCGTCCATCCAACTTTTGCAGGCATTAGCTTTGAATGTTTTACTCCACTTTTGCAAATAATGGCAACTTTGGATCCATTTCAAGTTCACCGAGTCCCAGCAGCTGATGGATACAATGATAAAAAAAACACATTCGTTAATAATGCTACCTTAAAAGGAAAAGTTTTAAATAGGCAGCATTTCAAACAATGGCCCTTGTTTAGAGCACATATAGAGGCCTCTTTCTATGAAGAAGGGCCATTACCTTAATGGGAAAGTATGCATTCGGTGACTTTTCAGGCAATGTTATTGACGAATAAGGTTTTTAAAAATTATTTTGTGTTGGTGCACCACTGCCAATGCAGTAGCGTGGCGAAATGATTTGTTTAACACTGATTTGTTAGTCAGGAATCTCTGAACGATGTGTGGCTCCTCAAATTAGTCTGAGTATATTCTCACAGAGACCTACTTGGTAACAGTACGTTTTATTCCTTGCGATGTACACTAAATGTCATGCACAATGGCACTCGTTGATAATCACCCTGGAGGGACGTTTAGCTGAGTTGATACCCAAATTAGGATTTATTTTCACAACTTTGCCAGTGTGAGCCGACAGATCTAGGCACAATGTACCACCCTCTGCTGCCAAATGTATGATTGGGGTAAAAAGATTTTATTTGTTTTTTTGTGCGTTTGAGTTTTCAGCCAGAGTTCTCTTTGTATTAGTTCCGTCCGTTCGTAAAAAGGGCATGATAACTCTCGCAAAAAATTTCCAATACAAATTCAAATATATTTGTGTTGCTTTTAGGGAATTGTCCCACATTAAAACTGGCGAATCCAAGCCCCGTTGTCTAGTCATAAGCTACTTGTTGTTTCCTGTACGTATGGCACGCGCACTACCGTTGCCCCTAATTAAATACTTATGAGGACGAATGCATATTCAAAAGCATTATAATCCATGCATATGCATGTTTTTTTTTCCATATTTAATATATAGTTTGGTTTTCGATGTAAACCCAATTTTATTTATAATTGTATTTTAATTTGGCCATTTTTGTTTTATACAATGTTGCTAATTTAGTACAAACTTACACTTTCAAGAACATTTTGCTGCTAACATTGGCTGCTGTAGGCCGCAAATGAAACGAAGCACCCACAAACCTGCGGTTTATTTTTGTTTGCTAAAACGAAAGCAGATATGGGATCGGTTGTTTGTAGTGGCACAGCAAGGTTCCTGTTATTTGTGTAACTACTCACACCGGCTCCCAGATATCCTCCACGCAGTTTATCATGAAAATCTCGAGCGATTTTTTTTCTCAACATTTTCAGACCCATTTCCCCAAAACTCAATTTTAGATCGCTAAGACAAAATGCTTGGCAAGTAATGACCTTTTATGGACACGCGTTTGCCAAATACTCCACTGGAAATGAAACAAATTAGAGGCGTGTGGTAGATTACGTCCACCCTTTAGCTGCAACACTGGGGTATCTTTCACTGCCACTTGTTAGTTACGCCAAAAGATAATTGTTCGCAAATGTGGAGTCTCCGGAGTTTGGCAAGTCCTTTCTTAAAAATAAACAATGAGTGCACGAATAATATAATGAAATAAAACCACTAAAACCCTGTGAACTTTCAAATAAACGCAAATTCGATATCGAAATGCTCGATTTGAGTATTTTGCTATTAACACGGTTTACTTTGAAAAGCCCTTGCACTTGAGATTTTCAAATATGTTTTCTTGGTCTTGTTAAACTTCGTGAAGGTGGTCCTCAGGTCATCAAACTCCAAAAGGCATGGAACTTGCTGAATTGTGCGAGTAATTAGTCTCTCGTCCATGCGTAGAGTATACACAACATTTGGGCGGAATCAGCGAGCGTTGAGCTTGAGAAAGCACATTGGCTGTGAGCGTTACAAAATATATAATTTAAAAAAACCTAACCATTAAGTGGAATATGTTCGCAGCCAGTACATATAACGTCAAAAAAAAACTTGTAATTTTTGTCCGGAAAAGTGGTGGTAATTTTTATGAATTGTTCACGTTGGTATTTATTTACAAAAGTTTGGTAGCAATAATTTTAATGGCTATATAGCTGCAGGGTAGAAACGCCGGCTCTTGTTAAACTGCGGCTTTGCAGAAGTCGCAGCGTGGGCTTTTGCCGCTTGCTCGGGTAATATTTAATCACCCTGACAACAAGAGTGCTTTGTTTTCTTGACCGGCCTAAGCGTGGACGTAACATTTTAGCATTTTGGTTTTTTTTGCCTTCTAAAGGCATATGCATCTCAAGATGCGATTGTACAGTAAGTTGGGTATAGAAATTAATGGGAATCCACCAAATGGAGAGCAGTTTTCAGGAGCTTAAGTACGAGTTGTCAATCTCGCGGCGGCTATTCACAGTGACACTGGAACATACTTTTCCGCAAATTAGATCGGATAAATAAAGGCATCAAGATAAATGGGCGAAAGTATAATTCGCCGGCGACAATCCTTACAAACAACCACGTTGACGACGAACTCGTGGAACTGATTGAATCTTATAACCAAGAAGGATGCAAAGTGGGCCTAAACATAATCATATGAACAAAAGTAAATTCTCCTGCTTTGAAGCATTCGTGACCTGCAGCTACATCCAAGGATGCCTCCAAATCCTTCTTTAAATAGGCCGTTTACTATCTTTAATACATGTACGGCAGTATTGTAAATATATGTACTGTAACCAGTCAAATATGTAGTCGTAAGAATGAGGTTCGCTTGTGTGTGATTTCAGATCTTGCCACGTCTGCTGGGATGTGACCCAAACCTTTTGAGGGCTACGTCAACCTGGGCAATAATATCATCTACTGGGGATGTGTTTGGGGTGACTGCAAAGTTCAGCCCTTTCAGCTAGTACCGATGTTAGGCTATCGGAAATTGTGCTGTTATTATGATTGACGATAATCTTGTTAACATTCTAGATTTGAAGTTTTCGTGACTGCAAGGATCCATACTCTTTGGTTCTTTTTGGTAAAGTCACCTAGGTGAAAAACATAATAATAAATAAATACAAATATCAAAATATTGAAATAAATAAATCACGACGTTTCGATTGCAACACAAGCAATCAATTCCTTGCTGTGGTTATCACACCTGATGATGATTGCTTGTTGCAATCGAAACGCCGTGATTTATTTATTTCTATATGTTTATATTTTTATTTATTAGAATTTTTTTTCACCTACGTGACTTTACCAAAAGAACCAAAGTCGTGATTTGCTTATTTCTATTTTTTATGTTATTTGATATATTTATTATTTATTTGTTCACCTACGTGACTTTACCGAAAGAACCAAAGAGTATGAATCTTGTTAACATCTAACTTGTTTAGGTGTGGATCTGGCTTTTTTTTTTACAGGATGTTGAATTTAGCAAGCAGGTTAACTTACACATTTGGTTGACATTGTCACGGCAGAAGAAACAATCATGTTATCTACAAGGTCCCAATCAAATGTGGGCATTTTATCGGTTCAGCAGTGCCACCGCAGGATTCCTGTTTCCGCCTGAGGACGACTGCTTGTGTTGCGATCGAAACGTGATATATATTTTTTTCTACCTACGTGACTTTACCGAAAGAACCAAAGAGTATACATTTTCCTGAACAAAAGAAAATGGCTGTTGGAGAAACAAAGCTGGGAAACACAACACAGTGCATCTATGTATCTGGGATAATTATTAGAAGGGGTGATTCATAATTGGTTGTATTTTCCATTCGATCGGGTAGGTACAATGTCCAGTTTCTTTTAACAATATAACCCTTCCACCACCTGACAGAGCCAATCAAATAGAGTTGTCACGTGCCAGTCGAATCAATGTGGTGGAGGGTTATAGATACATGAAATAACATTGCACATACACAATGATCTAAACCCCAAAAAACTAACTTAATCTTAATATTGGTTTTATCAGGTAAAGCCCACTGAGCTATCGGCTTCTTTTTCAGAAGCGATCTGGCCACAAATGAAAGCTCAACGAAATGGCTTGTTGTGTGGAAATTTATAGCAGACAAATACTCTAAATAATCTATGGTTCTAAATGAGTTTCCACCGGATGCATCTCCACCCGCCTTGACAATTGCCGTTCAAACTTTGAAGACTCCGTAAAGATTTTGCTGCACTACAAAAATGACCGGTGTCTTCATTCAAACGTGGTCAAAGCTGCCTATGCCCTCGTCCCCCCTCCTTCTCGTCTAACGTGATTGAAATTAACAAAACCACACAGCCATTATGAAAATTTACAAACATTCTCAGTGCCCCACCCATCCTTTCCAGGCAAATGCATGTATAACTTTCCCACGCTACCCCCACCCCCCCATAATATTCGCTAAGAGCGTCCCGTCGACCAACAATAGCCTTTTTTTTACCGACCCTGTTGGTGATTTC
Source organism: Petromyzon marinus (assembly GCF_048934315.1). Taxonomy (NCBI): domain Eukaryota; kingdom Metazoa; phylum Chordata; class Hyperoartia; order Petromyzontiformes; family Petromyzontidae; genus Petromyzon; species Petromyzon marinus. The sequence goes on from NC_133685.1 coordinate 7,278,728, forward strand.
GCACGGCAGCAAAGTGCTAACATCACGCGGGCAAGCTACATGGTCGCCTCGCGTTTTACGTGCGTTTACGTAACACGATTTTGAAATAGGTGGGTTAGATTAACTAACACTTATTATGTGCAAACTATTGTTGAAATAGCGCACTCCAGCGCTTTGTCCTAGGTGTACAGAGAACACGCTGCGAGCTCGTCGTTAGTCAGGCACCAAAGTTCAGCGGCGATGCTGTCTGAGGTGCAGCACAACAACCACAAGCAAGGGCAGAAGCATCAGCATCTACTTTATCGCTCACCATATTGAATTTTGTCTTGTGCAGATTTGTATACCAATGTGTCTGGTAAACGTCCAGCTACATCCAAGGATGTCTCCAAATCCTTCTTTAAATAGGCTGTTGACTATCTTTAATACATGTACGGCAGTATTGTAAATATATGTACTGTAACCAGTCCAATATGTAGTCGTAAGAAGGAGGTTCGCTAGTGTGCTCTCCCTAACCCCAACCATTCCCTTTATTTATAAGCGATTTTTGAGTTACGCGTCGTTTTGTCAAGAACACAACCCCCCCCGTAAAACGAGAAGTAGCCGTATTGCTAAATCCTTTCAACAAAATTACGTGTAAAAGTCACTGGGCTGAATCGCTAAAACTTCCCACGTAACGTTATTTTACTCCAAAGGTGTGGCGAAGCTATAACAGCACGTGGCGTGGGGACTTTACACCAATGACCCCCCCCCCCCCATCACCGTTGACCACACCGTGTCTCAAATCCTGCTTTTGTGGCCGTGTTGTTGTGTGTGGTCCGCAGACCAGTGCCAGGACACGGACTCGAGGCAGTTCTACCAGATCGGAGAGACGTGGGTGCGACTTGTGGAGGGCTCGCCGTACATGTGCATCTGCCTCGGCAAAGGCATTGGCGAATGGAGCTGCAATCCTCAGACAAATTTGAACGAAGGTACGAAGGGTCGTGCATTTCAAATGCATTTTTATCCGTGCGCGCACGTGCCCGCTTTAAAATAATTTGTCCGGTAAATCGCCCATTTGAAAGTGCCCGATTTTATAGAAATGCTTTTTTATAGATACCTCTTTCGAATGGGGAATTGTGCGTTGTTATTATTAAGTACTGTGTGCTCATACATTCCGGGCCCCCTGGTTGGTTTTTTCCCTGAGCTGGGTAAGGTGTTAAGCCATGTTCAAATTTTGGGAGATGTTGTCTTAACCCTTTTCCCGTTCTGAGACGTATGCAAGTTGCAGGGTGGTGGGGTCCTGTTCACCGCTGAACCTCAACGTGCGAGCGGTTCAGCATTCAATTTATTATTCAGCGATACAGCAATGGCAGTGGTTTGTGTACAAGCACACAAATGAACAACTCCATGCATTTGTCAATATCGCCGTGGCCTTAAAAGGAGAAAAAAATATATAATGGGCAACGTTGCATGCATTGAGCCTCGTCGATAGCACATTTCACGTGCACTGAAGAAGGGTCATTGCCCATAAGGTCGCCCGTTGTGGTTATTTATCCCCTTATGGGCACGGTGTGCTTGACAATTGTGAGTTTGTCTTGTTTATAGTTTTGTTGGTCAGGTCGCCTCGGTTTGAAGAATCGCGTTTTTTTTTTTTTCCGGCGGCTGTTCTCTCCCTCGACTGGAATTTGAAAAGTGTGTGTATTTTTGTTTGTAAATGCGGCGTTATTTTCCACATCACTTGGCTTGCGATAGTTGCAGCAACGCCGCTTGCTCTGTGAATCGTACCGTTTCCGTGGGTTTTTACATAAACGCATTTGCGGGAGGCGTAGTTCTTGACACATCTCGTAGCCTAGGTGCAACCCCTTGCCTGATGAGGCAGAAATGCAGGCAACCGCACTCGCCGATTGTATAGGACTCTTAATACAACGAGCCTTCAAAAAAATGCTACAGTCAGTCTTTGCTCGTTGTGTAACGTACAGCCCTGTGTCAGCCATGTGAGGGTTGTTTTACCATATTCCGCCATGCTGGTCAGTGAAAGTGGGTGAAGAGGTGAGGGGGTCAGTTCAGTCATCTGATGTTAGCAGTGGCCCGGAACCCAATTCATTTGGTCAGGTTTACAATCCAGTGTGCCAACCATTCTGCCACATCTCCATTCCTAATAGGAGTAAACAGGAGGTGGATTTCTCCACAACTCTGGCTGTTGACTGATGATGTTAATTGTAATTACTGGCAAAACGTGATGGCACTCGAATTGTAAATCTTGTGGGTTTATTCTCCAACACACTCGTGTGCTGTACTAGTAATGCATTCGCATGTTATGTTCACGTGACAAACCTTAAAAAATTTGGTTGTCAGGCGGTGGCGGGTTTAACGAGACTTTTATATTCTTGTGATCTAACCCAACAACCTTTTACGGATAATATTGGTCGCAAAAGCCTACAACTGTGTTAAACTTCATCTCCATCCCTGTTGTCAGTCTATCGTTAAAAATGCAGTTACTTCTGTTTTTAAAACGGATTACATTTCAGGACTGAGAAAATGATCATGTTCTCTTGCATTCAAACTGGTCACACTTGACCTCCCTCAACTGTGCAAACATCACACCTGTGTTAAATAATGTTGAATTTATTGTAATGAATATATTCTTTTGGCCGGGTGGCTCCGTGGTAGAGCTTGTGGCTCGTCATAGGAAGGTCGCGAGTTCCAATCCTCGTTGGGGGATTGACTCTGCCCATAATTCCTCCTGGAAAAGTCAGCCACAGTGGTTGTGTCAAATGGTTATACACTTCTTCTTCTGCCATATGAATGAGGGATTTCCACCACTGGCTCGGCAGCGGTGTGAATGGATGAGCTCCAGCTGAATGCTGATGTTGATCAGGGAGTCTCTTGAGTAGTGTGATCAACAATCAATCACCCAGTGTATTACTCTCTTCCACTATCTTAACCATCTTAATCATGGGGTGCTGCAGTTTCGAGGAGACGGTATCTCCATCACCTGATACGCAGGAGGTCGTGGGTTCCATCCCAGATCCTGGGGATGCCTGTCGTATATTTGGAATCCGTGTAATTTATCTCCCCTCGGTGATCATGTCGATTTTTCTGTGTGTTCCTATAGTTTTTCCCTCCACATTTAGAAACGTGCCTTTTAGATTATATGGCTGCTACTATAAATTCCCACGTGATGATATAAGTCACTTCGATGGACTGTAATCACATGTGGCCAGGTTGCCTCTGATTTGGAGCTAATAGTTCAATGGGCTTTATCTGGTAAATAAGCAAATCAAGAAGGAAAGCAGTAAATTGGGGTTAAATAAATATTATTTTTCTCCTGTCTGTGAAAGAGGCATTTTGTATATTTAATCTAATTCCGTGTTTATGTCACTGTATTGATATTCGTTGGAGCATTGTTCATATTTTTTCAAGAAAATTAGGTTATATTTAATTAATTAAGCTGTTACCTTTTTTGGGTGGTGGGAAATAAATTTAAGGCTAAGGAAAATAAACCAACAAGCGTTTTCCAGTCGCCCTTAAATTCCACGTAATTTAGGGCCCGTTAAACGAACGGCCAGTGACACATGGCAGTAATCAGCATTCGGTTTTGAGGTATGCTCGTATTAGGGTTAATGTTGCACATGTGGCAGTGGTTTAGTCCCCTTTCTGATAAATGTGTCGTCGGTTACATTTACGTCTCAAACTGTTATTACTGGAACACGTTTAATGCGTTTGTTTTTGTAAAGGTGGAGAGAGAGGTCCATCGTGTTCTGTGTAGGTACATTCGACTGGGCACTTTTCTTCAGCTCCATTTGCTGTCCTCTCCCTCCTTCGTAACTAAGTTACAATTGCTGCCGGTGAGAGGACTGCGATGAACAGATGTTCTGGCATGCTCGTGATTGGAACATCTTTGCCGGTTAGAAACAATTAGGCTGGCCTGCCTACGATCTATCCTGGGTTTAACCAGGCTGGATTGTGTGAGGAGCTCACAAATCCTTCAAAGATCTGGACAAAGTCCCATCGGTGAGCTCCTCCGGCAGGCAAGGCTGCGTTGGCTGGGTCATGTAGCCCGCATTCTCAGCCACCGCATGCCTCAAACAGCTTTTGTTTGGCCAGACAGAGGGGGCTAAACGGGCACGGCACAGGCTAGAGAAGAGATGGAGTGATGTGGTACAGGAGGACGTGGAGCTGAGTGGACTTGCCGATGACTGGTACCAGCAGTGTCAAGATTGGCCTCTGTGGAGGAGGCTCGTGAAGGACGCTACTGGGCAGTTGGAGGCAGTCGCCCTCCAACAACAACGGAGGGCGGAGGAGTGACGCTCACAACAACGAGCGGAGCGCCGGGTGGCTAAAGCACAGCAGGTTGGCACAGTAGGGGGCACAGGTGGTGTATCAGCCAGTCATCTCAGTCAGTCGACCCGTGGCACCTGGGTCTGCCACGTGACCTGCCAGCGGGCGTTCGACACTTCACGTGGCCTCAAGGTGCACATAGCCTTGCACAAGCGCCGTGGTGATGTCACCTCCACTTAGTGGTGAATAGCGGTGGTGGTTGTTGTTGTTGTTGTGATTGAGGAGTCTTGGTAGCACCATCGTAGTCGTAGTGACGGCTCTTTTGTGAGGGCCGGAGACTTTGCGATTAACTCTTGGTGGAAGCCTGAAGGATGTGGTAAACAATTCTAAATGTGGTAGTTTACAACTGTGCTATTATGAAAAGCATGTGTGTAGCTTGATGTGATGACGCTTTCATGGTGGGGGACCATTCCTACAATGTTGCCAGAGTCGAGTGATATACAACTGTATTCGTGACAGCGTTTTGCTGTAATATAAATTCCTTCGTATTTATACAAAAGATCCCCCTTAGCCTCAACAGACTGTTGGGGCAAGTGCTGTCAGAGGGCACCTCCTGAAGGCCAGCATGGCACCGCACCCAGCTGCCTTTGTCTCCCTAGTGACGATGTTTACACACTATACCAGTCGACCTCGGGGCAGCCCAGGACAGGTTCAGATGATCGTCACTGGTGTTGCCCGTGAGCGGGAATCGACCTCAGGCCACCGGGATCATAGCACAGTAGGCTAACCACTAGAGACAAAGATTCCCCGTTTAGCCTTAACAAACTGTTGGCACAAGTGCTGTTAGCGAGCACCTCTCCCACACGCACAGCGGCATACTGTAAATGAAAGCCAAAGTATCCACGTGGTCAAGTGAACCACGGGATTATGTTTTCAACTTCCAAGGCACCCCTGCGCCGGTGGTGAAAACAGCCGCTGTTGACTTTTCGCACAGCGGGGGGGTTCACATTGTCAACACCAGAAACCCGATGGGTCCGAGTCGACCACCAGCCAAGATTTGGGCCTACGAAACAACAGTCGAGTTGCTCTATCCCCACAGCACCAGATGGCCTGACGACACTTAAGTAGAACATTGTTCATGGCCAACGCTGTTGGTGCCACTGCACCTCGCCATTGCTTCCTTTCCACCACATCCCACAGCTGTATATATGAATGTTGAACTGTTTGACCATACTTCACTAGGCTGGTCACTGCGGGTTTGTGAAAGGGGAGCCAAGTTTACAGCGCAGTGCGCCAATCACCACTCGTCACTGCTGTTCGTGCGCGTTAATTAGCAAAGTATGAAGAACAGCCATCAACATTCGTATCCATGTATGGTGAACTTCTTTCGCGCCGTACGTAGCCAACTGTGCTAATCGGAGGTGCGGGGGAAGGACAACAAACTAAACAAAAAAACAGTTCTAAAGGGAATGAGTTTTCAATCTAGATTTAAAAGTGCATAGCTCCCAGTGGCTTCCTAATATCGGAAAGAAGAACATTCCAGACGGCTGCAGATGCGCGTTTGAAAGCGCGACGCAATGCGGTGACCGTCTTTGCAGTGACAACCAAGGCACAGTCGACGTTCGACCTTCAAGCTCTGCGATTGAGGAGTTTATTCCTCCGATTAGCACGGTTGGCCACGTACGGTGCGAAGGAAGTTCAATGGACATAGAATACAGTAAAACCTCGTTATTTCGGTATTTGTTATTTTCGTAATTGGGGATAATTCAGTACAGCTGCGCGTTTGGCATATTTACGGTATATTAGTAATTCGCCATGAGCCGAATTGCCGTACCGAATGGTCCAATTCCGGCATACACGTGGAGCGACGCCACGCGCCACAGCCAAAATAACTACTCAGTCTGGTGGCGGTGCGCGTGGTGAGCGTCAGTCCAGACCTGTCGCTTTGGACTTTACCTTGCTTATGCACTCTGTGCAAGCCAACCCTCTCAGAAATGTCGCCTACACCTACATCAAGAAGTAATAAAAAGGGACTGAAGTATAAGTCCCTTAGTCTGCGAGACAAATATAATGTTTTGGATAGAATTGATGCAGGGCATGTGCAATGTGTATGATGTGTGAAGAATTTTTAAAACAAATTTGGAAAAACTATTTTATTTGGGCAGGAGGCATTGTGGAGTTAATTCGACACAGTATCCACACAGTATCCTGTGTCGAATTAACAAGGGTTTAACTATACAGTTTAAAATCCTATTAACTTACAAATCAGTTAATCGTCTTGCCCCAGCCTACATCATTGACATCCTGCACCCATATGCTGCCCTCGAGGGCCTTAAGATCTGGGGATGGCAGATCTTATCTGCATTCCTAGGTCGAGGCTTCAGTCTACGGGTGACCGAGGTTTTGTCCCCATGTAGCCCCCTGGCTATGGAATGCTCGCTCACGAGATATCAGGGATCTCTCATTTTTTTTAATGCGTCTTAAAACCTATTTATATGCTTCCGCTTATTCACCTTTTAGTTCATTTCGTAAATGGATTCTTAGAATGTATTTCGAATATAATTATTTTTATGCTGAGTGCCTGCTGCTGCTGTGTCCTGGACAGCACTTGATGAAAAGCATGAAATAAATGGAATTACAGTCGAACCCTCGTCTTAACGACGGTAATTGGTTCCATGAAACCGGTCGTGAAGTGATTTGGTCATTAAGCGAGTATAGGAAATGCACGTTAAAGGCTTAATTCGTTCCGATGGCATGGAAAGTTACCCATTTTTTTCCACCCAAAAAACATACTTTATAATATTTAAACAATGGATATTAATACATAAAAATACTAACACCACTATAAACACGCAACATGAAAATGAACGTGATTTAATCAATGCATTAATTGACTGTACCGACAACAGCCTGTCGTTAAAAGGGGAATGGTCGGTAAGTGAACACATTGGGCTCTATGGAGGCCCGTGGTTAAGCGATTAGTCGTGAACACGGGTGGTCGTAAAGAGAGGTTATACTAATGATCATTATTATACAATCCTATGCATTTAAATAAAATGCAGCAAGTCCAACTGGTACTGTTGCTGATGCTGCAAGCCGTTGGGGGCGGGGGGGGGTTTGCCTCGCACTAATTTGGCACGTGGCGTCGTGGTGGGGCACGAGCAGGAGGAGGGGAGATCTTGCCCCGTACATGGCGAACAATGTCCCTTGAATTTGTGCGAGCGGCTGCAGCCCAGAAGTGGAACGCCATACGATGACTCTGTGTCTGTTGCGGTGTGGTGGGGTTTTTTTTTTACTGTGAGATGAACACGCGACGTGAAATGTGTGTTGCTTGGAGAGCGAGATTTGAACCTTTTTCAGATTAAACAAATGCGGCATTAAACGGTACTCGTGGGGCTTTTAAAAATGCATGCCACTTGCAGTAGAAGTTGAGGCCTGTTTTGGATACCTGTTTGCCAATATAATGCAAATGTATTTTGCAAACATACTACGGTGATATTGTTACCATTTCGTAGTGAATGTTGAATATATAAATTAATATTTTATTACGTTTTTTTTAGATGCTCCCTTGTACAAATCTGATTTGGTGTGAATATTCAACCACATCAATCCACTGCTGAACAATTGTGACAGCTATATTCCATACTTTACCACACTGGTCACTACGGGTTGATGGAAACGGGAAGTATAGATGTAGCGAGCATACAAGTACAGTACATTAAAGGGTCGTTCTGCACTGCCCACCATGTACCTTGGCAGCCTATAACACTTGTTATGCATCGTGGTCATCCATCCACGCAATGTCCAGGCTCAACCTTTCAAGATGCGAATGAGATCCGTTGCATTCTGGGTGATGAAGTCCTGGGCCTGATTTTCCATATTATTAATATAGCACATTAACATTTACTTAATTGTTGTACTCTGCTGGGCATGTCTCAGTTGTGCGGTGGCGACAAAGCGATGCGCCGTGTGGGTTACTACACGCACGCACATCAATCTACGTCTGCTCGTTTAGAGATGTGTGGGGGGGAAAAAAACGAAATGACAAACGACTCGGGCAGGCGTAGATTGAGGACTGGATTCGCTCGCACGAAAGCAGCTGCGGTTTTTAGAAAACGTTTTGTGCAGATGTGGTGAGAGGAGTTCCTGGTCCCAAAGTGTATTTGTCATCAACTGGCACCATCTGTACTAACGTCTCGCTGTTTTGAATGAACCTCTGCTGTGGTGAGGCGGCTCGCGTTGGCCGTGGGTTTTCCAGCCACAACAGGATGTGGCCGAGTGATTCTCGTGTGTGGTACGCTTACTTTGACAGCAGCAGTGAGGTTATGCACCCAGAGGGGCCTGCGTGCCCCCCCCCCTGCCCCCCAAGCTGAATATCAGTTTTTGTTTCTACTCTGTATTTGTTTTTAGGGTTGGGCCACTTTGGTCGTTTTCTGCCAACATTCTATTCACGAGCCCTCTATCACCCGACAAGATTGTTAGTGACGCCTACAAATAAATTAATTAATACGTGCCAATGTACTGATCGAGTTATAAACAACGTTCTTCCTCACCGGTGGCGGTAGGCTTTTGAATTCAACATCAACGCCTTATGGCGTTTTTGCTCCAATCTCTTTGAGCTTCATCAGGTGGCAGTAAGCTCCATTTTGCTGAATGATTTTTGAAGCCTTCCTGGGTAAAGAAAATCCTATTACCTCGCTAACACCCAGGACACTGCCACTAATCGTAGATCAGCATGTGATATTATTGTCACCCAAAGATAAACAAAATCGGCAACTAAAATGTCAAAAGTATAGATGATTGTCTACATAACTGAAAACTTTTCTGTCTTCTAAGGTCGAAGGAAATAAACCGCGAGGTTCCAAGGTGGAATTTGGCATCCAGAGTCCTATTGTTAGACAGTTTCATAAATAAACAGGACCCATATCAAAATATAACTGCACAATGCTGGCCAGCGTGTGATCGTACACAACTACGCACTTCCGTAGCTTGATATAACTGCATTGAGCAACGGAGTTGTTTGGCGGTCCATACCACTGATGAATTGCCAATCTATGTGTTCATGCAACAACCCGGGGTGCAGTCGAGACCTTGGTGCATAATGTTTGTATTCTTAGTATTTATAGTACCTTGCATTGTCTGTTTATATTTCTAGTAAATTGCTTTGTGTGTGTGTGTGTTTTATATTTATTTTTATAATATGAGTATATTGCTTTGTACTTGGTCTGTGTACATGTATGTATAGTACATTTGCTTTGTCTGTGCGTGTTTTGTATTTATTATACATTTCCTCGTCCGTGTGTTCGTATTCAGAGAGAGTACGTTGCCTCCCCCTCCCCCCCCCCCTGGTCTGTGTGGTGCGCAGTAAAAACTCCCATCCAAGTTTTCATCTCAGATGCCTCGAACCAGGCCAGCTCCCACCCGCGCATCGAGTGGGCCAACACCCAGCAGCTGCCTCACGTCACGGGGTACTTGCTCCGCTGGAGACAGGTACCCCCCCCCCCCCACCACCACCACCAAGCATGAATATTTATTTATACTGGAGGAATCCGATGAGCTATTAAGCTCTTTATTACCTAATGTTCGAATTAACTGCGAGCGCTTTTGTAAGTATTGAGTGTTTGTAAGCGATTGGTGCAACAACAAAAACCCAAAGTCTTCCACCCCTGAGAATATTTGACGATGCCAAGCAATGATATTTGACGATGCCAATCAATGCTTGGCATCGTCAAATATCGTATTTTTTGTATTATTTGTTGTTGTAACGTCCTGACGCCATTTCCCTACTGTACATCTGTTAAAAGAGCTTTATAGCTCATCGGATTCCTCCATTATAAATATTCTGATTCTGAATTAACTGTCTTCTCCAAGGCAATAGTTCTCACCTGCTTCGGTTTTGGCACAAACCTACCCCAATAAAAAATACAAGTATATATTGCCCAACTTGTTTCCCTGTTTTCTCTGTGAGAAGTTTGTCAATGTGGGTTACCATTGACACCTCATTACAAACACTCAGAGTATCTTGAAAATAATTGAGACACTTAAATTTCGATTTAAAGCTTTCGTGACTGCAAGGATTCATCTTCTTTGGTTCTTTCGGTAGTCACGTAGAATGAGAATAAAATAATGAAATAAAATAAGACTAAAATTCTCACGAAGTTTCGGCCACAACACAAGTAGCCTTCAGGTTAAGGAACAGACATGTCGGGATGACAGGGACTACAGGTCTAGGTTGACTCGGCCACAATTGAGTAAGAAGGCTACTTGTGTTGTGGCCGAAACTTCGTGAGAATTTTATTGTCTTATTTTATTATTTTATTCTCATTCTACGTGACTTTACCGAAAGAACCAAAGAAAATTGAAACGCTTGTTTATTCAGTAGAGGCTAGATCATTTTCCACCATCATTCACACACTCACCTGTGAAGCTATAAATGAAAAGGCAGCTGGAATTCTGGGTAATGGCACCCAGCCAGAGCTAATAAAACGGACGGTAAGATTTTGAGTTTTTTTGGGGAATGGCCAATAACAGCAAGGTGTCGCAAACACTGAAATATGGTTGTTAACAATTTTGTAATTTTTTTGTTGTTGAGTATAATGAAGTAAAAGTAAAGCAAATGAAATGCGAATTAAATGAAGAAGAGATGAAAAATCGCCGTAAAATCTGCACTGCATTAATATCGGAGGCGTGTTGCCGACTTTGTTCGCCGGGAGAACACGTGTGTGCAGTTTTTGACTCTGCCACCGAAACCTCCTCAAGAATGCGTCGAGCGTGCCGTTGTAAATTCTGAAAGCACGCCCCGTTCTTCGACTTCCCATGTAACACGTACCTTCAATGACTTCTGCTGGCAGAAAAACAGCCGTCTGTCCTGGCGGGAGGTGTCCGTGCCGGCACGCCTGAACTCCTACACCATCACTGGGCTGAAGCCGGGCCTGACGTACGAGGGGCAGCTCATCACGCTGCTGGTGTCCGGCCTGCGCGAAGTGACGCGCTTCGAGTTCACCACCTCGCTTGTCACGCACCACTGTAAGAGCTGCGTGTCTGTCGGTGTGTGTGTGTGTGTCTGACCTTGTGCAGGCGCCATGGTGACGTCACTGTCACTTAGTGGTGAATGGCTGGTGTTGTTGTTTTGTCGATGTCTTGAGCTCGGCAGCCCGAGTTCGATTCCCGCTCACGGCCAACACCAGTGACGATTATCTGGACCGGTCCTGGGCCTCAACTAGGTTGACTCGGCCACAATTGAGTACCTGGTGCGGTGTGTAAATATTGCCACCAGGGAGACAAATGTGGCCGGGCGAGTAATCTTCAGACGACACCGGCACACAATAGGCCTACTCCTTTGCGAATGATGATATCACGTGTAACGCTCGCTGTGAAACAAACGGCATTTTTACGATTAAAACACCTGCAGTATTTGGGCAGTCTCTGGAATCGAACCGTGAACTTCTACAGCAGGTGGCAGACGAGCGAGCGCGAGGTCACGTCACCGCCTGATGTGGCTGGTTGTGATTACCGGCGAAATATTGTACGTGAACAGTAAATGGTGTGAGTTTATTCTCCAACACACTGGTGTGCTGAACTAATAACGAATTGCCATGTTTTGTTTATGTGAAAAACCTTACTATTTGGCTGTGTCCGGGTGGTTGCTATTTACACATTTATATTTAACACGTAGGCTTTTGCGACCAACATTATTCACGTCACATACTTGCGTGATCTAACCCCGAAACCTTCATTATTGACATTTATATTTATGCAATCTAACCAAAAAAATTCTTATCGATGTTGCAAAATAGAGAGCATGCTTGGGATATTTGCGTTGTCTCGTTCGTAACCTGCAGTATCGACGTAACGTGAAAGAATACAGTCGTGAGCAAGATGTCTGCAAACGCTGACCTTACACTCGCTCCACTATCGCATCCCCTCCCCACCTTGCCCACCCCCTGCGCCACCGCCCCCAGTCACTCGAGGAAACGAGGGCGAGACGCGACAGAGCTCGTTCGTCGGGGGCACCGTGCCGCCCGTGCTCTCGGGCGCCTCCGAGACGATGACCGAGATCACCTCGAGCAGCTTCCTCGTCTCCTGGGTGTCCACCTCGTCGTCGGTGTCCGGCTTCCGCGTGGAGTACGAGCTGAGCGAAGACGGCGCCGTCACGCACCGCCTAGGTGAGCCCCTGTGGCCGCCTGTCCCCTTGCTGCCGCCAGGCGTACCGTGGGCATGCATGGTGCCGCGGCGTTTGTGCGTGTGCCACAGGGGCGGCACGGCGGGTGGTAGTGGGACCTGGGCGAGTGATGCCAGCAGTTTTGTCAGCAAGTCCACTGCGCCTCTATCTATCACCCTTGGAAATTGCAGCACGTTGCAATTTAATTCAAAGGAATCCGAACCTCCGTTGGGAGGTTTTTGAAATATGGTTTTGGTGGAGAGTTGTGAAAATATGCTGGGCGGAAAGAAGACAATGCAGATGGAGAGGGGGAGAGAGAGGTTCTCGTGTCAGGTGAGAGAAGATTAATCGGGGAAAGAGGACGATAACCTGAATTATTGGGGGAGGTGGTAGTGAGATTGAATGGCGTTGCTGGAGGAAGTGATTGAGCAAGTAGTAGTGGGATGGATGAAGCTCATCAAAGGAAGGTTTTTTGGGGAAAAAACCAAGAGGAAGAGAAAGGTTGATCACTTTAGATCAGAGGGGGCCACTTTGATCGATAAGACATCATCAATATGAGGGCTGCCACACATTTGAACATTGGGTTTGACAGCACGGTAATGATGGAAGTGTTTTCACATGTATTGTCAGGAGCCTCACTAAAGGCCACCAGGGGCCACCAGTGGCCCACAGTCCTTGTAATTAAGAACGCTGCTGTAGATTTTTAATAAGGATGGACATGCAAGCAGATGAAGAGATCGGTGGAAGATGGATGGAGTGACACTGAGGGGAGAATTGTGCCTCTCACTGGTCTACGGACGGAGCACGGAATAAATTAATGAAAGTTTCATATGCAGCCCACTATGAATTCGATTTAAACACGCAGCCGGACTCGCGGTCGGTGCAAAACCTCCACCACCGTTTCCGGGCAATCTCACGGGAGGTGCAGGCATCACCTAGTGGCAGTGCAATGCCCCTGCCCCTCAATATTTCTCCATCCGCTGGCACCTGAGCACGCACACTTTGGCCAACTGCCTAGCAGTGTTCATATAAAATCCACAGGATAAATTCACTAAAGTATATATCTGACAATATTTTTAATCTGAGATTACCTTCCCTCGCTTAAATTCGGTTCATTCGAAACTGTGTTTTATTCGGGATTTATTTATTCTGCTTCCCAACCGCTGCAAAATTCCTGATATCGCCTCGATTCCCGCACAATGAAGATCTGATGGCTAGGAGGACAAAACAAAGAGGTGTGGTGTGTGTGCAGAGAGAGACAAAGTCTTGAGTGGGGATGGAGGATACGACGATAGACAACATCGGGTGTGATCAGTGTTGACATGGGTTGTAGGGGCAGTTTGGTCGTGGGGGGGTTTCGCCATACTTCACCACGCTGGTTGGTGTAGGTTGGTTAAGGGCAGATTGGGGGTGGGCCCAATCTAGATATGAGTAGCCACTAATGTTAGCCGTGACTGAGAATGAAACTCGGGATTCGTACCGCAGTGCGGTAGCCACTGTGCCCGCTGGATTTTACCCTCTTTGATACTGTGTTGGTAAGAGGAAAAACTAAAATATAAAAAAAACTTTGAGGAGGTTCAGGTGTTATGCTTCCATATTCAGACCTTTTCTTGAATGAATTTGAGTTGGGAACCAACGAGTCATTGTACCTGAGAAGCTCTTGAACTTAATGACCGACCAAAATAATTTGAGGGTTTCATCAACGTCTTATAAAAAACGCTTTTTTACACGCCGCAATCCTGCTGCTTCGTCCTGAACACACTGGTGCGCGTGCCTTTTCTCATGTCGTCGATCAGACCTGCCGAACACGGCCAACTCCGTGTCACTGGAGAACCTGCTCCCCGGGAGGCGCTACCACGTGAAGGTGTACGAGGTGACGGATGGACAGGACGACTCTCTCATTCTCATCACTACGCAGACCACCGGTAATGCCGCACGGCCCTCCGCACCGTCACTGCTCTCTGCGAGTGGTACCTGAAGGCGATTGCCGGCCGTTGAACGATTCGTCATTAAAAATCTGTTTTGGCGGCAGAAATCCGCGAGTGGGGGGGGAATGGTTTGATTTCTGGCTCAGGCATCTGTGTGTTCTTCTTCCCCTGTTGGTTTTGTCACGGGTTTTCCTCCTGGCTCTCTAGTTTCCTCTCGTAGCTGGTATTGGTCAAACTTCTTGGTGCTGAAAAATTGCCTTGCAAACAATTGGAATTACACGCAGCAGCAGCACTTCCTACTGTGAACACTTGGTAGGTATCCTCCTGAAAAAGTCTTGAGACAAAGTGAGGCTATCCTGTGTAAACAAGCTAAATAATCTTGACTTAAAGCTTTCTTGACTGCAGGAATTCAAATTCTTGGGTCTTTCGGTAAAGTCACGTAGATGGGTTCAAAGAAAAGAATAAAAAATAACAGAAAACTACGACGTTTCGATCGCAACGCAAGTGGTCATCTTCAGGAAAAGAGGGGTTAGCTTCCAAGGAAAACTGTTTACAAGGGTTGAAATGGACGTAGCCCAAATGTCAGCAGGCAATGATAATGTAAGTGTTCGACAGCGAGCCCGGCGGTGGTTCGTTTTCCACCAATCAAAGGGCTGCCAGGTGAAAATTAGCATGTTAAAGAGATTATCATGTTAATGGCAGATCGCAGAGCCACAACCAAGGGGTCGGCGCGTGAAGCGTCTGTGAAAGCGCAAGTTTGAAATGGGCGTAAAGCACAACTAACATCGGAAGGTGGTAGGATGGGAACATCATAGCCAATTATGACTTAAACTGGTTGATAACGTCCTTACAATAATTGCTCAGTTTGTACCCATCTTCTCGGTTGAAATTGTGTCTGTCTATATATGGATGGCCACGAGCGAATCTTTGTTGATAGCCAGTAGGCTTGCAAAGTACCTTCGTCTTAGTACCTAGTGCGGTATGTAAACATCGTCACTCGGGAAACAAAGGTGGCCGGGTGTGGTGCTGGCCACCCACCCACCCTATGAAGGCCATGCCGGCCTTCATAGATGCTCGCTTAACAGCACTTGCTCCAACAGTCCATTAAGGCTACACGGGGGATCTTTGTATTGGATATTGAGTATCGTAATAAACACAAGTAGCCTATTAGTTTCTGGTGTCTTTTGCAGGTTTTTTTTAAGGGATTGACAGGCATCTAAATATCTAGATATAGTGGTGGTTTTTAAAAAAAATCAAAAATCGAAAATTTGAGCAGCCATTTCAATGTGCGTGTGTGCGTGTGTTTTGTATGCAGCTCCGGATGCCCCTCAACAATATGAAGTGACAGAGGCTACGGACACATCCCTTGTAATCCGCTGGATCGCTCCAAAGGCTCCCATAAGAGGTAAAGTTGTACCGCATCATCGCTTGCTATAATTGGAGTTGAAAAGAAAGTCACGTAATTTCCTGCTCAAATGAGCACTGAGGTAGGAATTCCACATTTCTATGACGGGGGTGAGATGTCCATTCATACGGCAACCACTGTTGACTTCCCCGCAAAGTTGCTCCACTTTATCGTCTCCGAATGATTGGCAGTTAACGTCCCACCCTACAACCAGGATTTGAATTCACAATCTCAGAATCGGAATATTTATTCACACTGGAGGAATCCGATGAGCTATAAAGCTCTTTTTCACAGATGTACAGTAGGGAGCAGGTCAGAACGTTACAAACAACAAACAATTCAAAATTACGATAGGAGCGCAAAATATAGGAAAGGTAAACAAATTACTGGGAAAAAAATTGATACAAATAAAACTCAACTATTTTTTATCTTACCAGGTAAACCTTCCCATTGTGTACCGCTACCTCTACCGCTGAGCCTCCTGGTCAGATTTAATGACAGCTGACAGCTTAACATACATTGTGGAATATGAGAGACAACGTGAGAGAAATTTGAGAGAGAGTCATATTTGCGCAATACGTTTAATGCTGTTCTATAGTAGCATCTGGCTCTGTAATCCGATATCCGTGCTTTAGCCTGTATATATATGTGTGTGTAATGTTGAACTACTTTCGCAACGTACTTGGCCAACTGTGCTAATTGGAGGTGCGCAAGAAAGACAACAAATTTAACACAAAAGCAGTTGTAGAGAAATGTGTTCAATCTAGATTTAAGCTCGGTGTTTCTTGGATGATTTGGAGAAGGTATTGCTCTGCAGTAGCCAACAAACACAACAATTCAAACCCAACAATGGGGCCATGATTGCTTGTTATATCTTGACTTAAAGCTTTCTTGACTGCATGATTTAATATTCTTTGGGTCTTTCGGTAAAGCCACGTAGATATAAGAAAATACTAAAAAATAATAACAATATCACGACGTTTCGATCGCAACACAAGCAATCGTCTTCGGGTGAAAAAAGAGGGGGAAATCTGCTGATGAGGCAGGCTGTTTGTAAAGGTTTAGAGATGGGCGGGGCAGCTAAGGCGTGTGTGTGTGTAGTGAGGGGAGGGGGTGGTGCAGTGGTTTGTGCACTGCTCGACGAACGAGACAACCTGAGTTCGATTCGTGCTCGTGACCAACACCAGTAACGATTTTCTGAACTGGTCCTGGGCTTCCCCGAGGTTGACTGCCTCAAATGAGTACCTGGTGGGGTGTGTAAACATCGCCACTGGGGAGACGAAGGCGATCGGGCGTAATACTGGCCACTCACTCCGTTGCGTACCGTTCTGGCCTTCATAGGTGCTCGGTAAAGCACTTGCCCTAAGTCTGTGTTAAAGGCTATATAGGGGATCTTTGTGATCCACCAACCCTTGCTGGCTTCTTTAGTACTGCCTTACAGGCCACCTAATTGAAAACTATTTTCTTTAGAACTGCTTTTTGCCTTTAGTTTGTCCTTCCCCCATGCCTCCCTCCGATTAGCATGGTTTTTTCTATGTACGGTGGTGCTTTGAGAAGTTCAACATGCACACACGCACACACGCATGTACACGTGCCACCCCTCCCTACCACCACTGGTGGTTAGGCCCGTAGTGACAAGCGTGTGCTCACGCGCGCGCGCGCTGCTTTCTGCACAGGCTACCGCATCGTGTTCACGCCGGTGGAGGAGGGCTCCCGGCCGGAGCTCGCCAGCACGGAGCTCACGCTGCCCAGCGAGTCCACCTCGGTGACGCTCAGCGGCCTCGCTCCGGGAGTCACGTACAATATCACGCTAACAGCCGTGGGGGAGACGCAGGACAGCGAACCCGTTTTCATCCAGCAGTCCACGCTGCCTGGCACGGGCCAACACCGAGGTATAATGCCATTTGCGGCCCCGCTTGAATTATCCACCCAGTAAATGCGTCTGTTTTGTATTATTAATTCCTACTTAGTTTTAGTATGCACTTTTGTATGTCTTGTTTGCAATTGATGTCCAAAATCCCTCCTTGGCATCATTCTTTTCATTTGCCCCTTTTAAGCACCTGGGAATGGTGATTATATAAACTTAGAAGGTTGGTTTTCGCAGTAAATAATATGATTCGTAATTGATCTTTGGGTTTGGCCACAATGATCTGGCCAAGTTTCTTCAACTCACCGGTAAGTTCAAACAACAATAGTAATCGGTTTGTTAAAAGCATGTACATCAAGTGACAATTGCATTTCAATGGCGATATCAGGTGGTGGCAAGTGTCACGACATACATTTGGCCAGATATCAATTCTAAATCATGATTGTATAATTTAACTCTCAATTGGGATTTGAACTCGACCTTCCAAATGACGGGCACTTTGCCACCATAGCACTACCCAAGGGAGAGTGCAGATTATCTGTGTAATGAATGGTTGGGGAGATGGTGCACTAATGTGGTAAAGCAATGCCCACCACTGGGTAGAATTGTCTGGCACGAGAAGCATCATGTGACGAAGGCATGTAATTCAGTGTAGTCGATGCTATTCAGTGACGGATATCATCGATTGCCAGGTGGCAAGGACTTCAAACCTCTAAATCTGTCACTTCTATCCCATCGCCTCGTCGCAGTATAGCTTCTGCCATCTCGCACATCCTAGTGTGTGCTACTTAGCTATGGAGTTTGATCATTTATTATCGTCCTGTGTGATATGGATTAATTATCAGCAGATTCTTATTTGCCAGGAAAAAATATCTAAATGGTGAACATTCATACTTCTTTGTTTTTATCATTGGGTTACATTTAAAGCAAATAAACTGTTATCGGTGCATTACAAATCCTGCTGATTGGTATTTGCGTGAGCGGGTAGTGTCCGTCTCGCGTCCGAAGCTCACGGTTTTTGTTTTTTTGTTCTTCGCAGAATTGATCCTGGCGCCTCCGACGGACCTGCAGTTCGTCGCCGTGACCGAGACGAAGATCGTCCTCATGTGGAACCGGCCCGTCGCCCCCGACGACGCCATGATGGGCTTCCGCATCGTCGTCACGCCGCTGGGGCGGGCGCAGGAGGCGTTCCGCGTGCCGTTCACGGAGCACACCTTCGCCGACATGGACGGCCTGCAGCCAGGCGTCACGTACCGCTTCGAGGTCTACGCCGTGTACCACCAGGGCGGCCAGGAGAGCCAGCCGCTCGTCGGCGAGCAAACAACACGTGCGTCCACCCTCCTATCGCCCACACCCCCCCCCCCCGCCCCTTTACTGCCCTGTGTGTGCGCTCGATATATACCTGCTCGGCGGCATTGGGTCTGCACGGAATCCAGGAAACAAATTTTTCTCGTTTCGTGGTAACGTCGTCACGCGTGGTGTTTTTTTTGTTACGTCATTAAGGGTTAGTTGTATTTGTTTTATTGGGTTTTTATTTTTTTCCTCCTTTCCTTCGGCAGCTCGCTAATTGAGAAGTTTAAAGTGATTGCGCTCAGGATGGTCTTGTAATGATAAAATAAATAACCGTTTGTCTTTTTATTTAAAGCTTTAGTGACTGCAGGGATTCATATTCTTGGTTCTTTCGGTAAAGTCGCGTAGAAGGGAAACAATAAAATAAAAAAAATATAAAACAATAAAATTCTCACGAGTCCATTAACATAGATGGACTCGTCCATCTGAACAAACTGTCAAATTGTTATCCGTGGTGCTAACGTAAAAAAAACGCCACTTTTTAAAATTTTCTTGTTGTGGTTTTCACACCTGATGATGATTGCTTGTGTTTTAGTCAACGTTGTGAGGAATGTATTGTTTTATATTTTTATTATTTTATTGTTTCCCTTCTACGTGACTTTACCGAAATAACCAAGAATACGTTTATATGTCCTTTATTAAACAATGTAAGTCTTTAAATCTTGACTTAAAGCTTTCGTGACTGCAGGAATTCTTATTCTTGGGACTTTCGGTAAAGTCACGTAAATAGGTTCAAATAAAAAAAAATAACAAGCTAGCCCCCCCCCCCCCCCCCTTTCCTGAAGACGACCACTTGCGATGCGATCGAAACGTCGTAGTTTTCTGTTATTTTTTTATTATTTTCTTTGAACCTATCTACGTGACTTTACCGAAAGACCCAAGAATATGAAAAATGTAAGTCTTTGTTTACTACTTGGTAAGTAACAACAAGCACTACCTTTCAGTAAACATAACCATCTCTCTCTGTACCGTATCTCAATGTGACTTTACCGAAAAAACTAAGAATATGAATTACTGCAGTCACGAAAGCTTTAAATCAAAATGTACTATGTGCTAGTTAAGCACCACCCCCTGTTGACGTCACGCACAAGGTCATATTTTCTCCACTTGTAACACATTGTAGGCAATTTAGCATCTGAATTATTCTGTTGAGGCAGATCATCGTGTGTAAGTTCATCTCTGCATGTAACTCGCCTAAATCTGACCAACTTATAGAGTTTATACTCTTCGGTTTTATTTGGTAAAGTCACGTAGGTAAAATAAAATAAAATAATAAAACCAAAGAGAGTGAATCCTTGCAGTCACGAAAGCTTCAAATCTAGAATCATAGAGTTTTTAGTTTCTACCGTGCACAGTAAAATCTGCGTACGCCATTGCCGTGCAGTTTACCTGCGTGGCTGCCGACCCAAATCAAAATCTCATGTCGTCCGCGGGGCCAAAACGTTTTCAAATTCGCCGCGCGACGTTGAATCCTTTGTTTTGCTTTCTGCCCGGGGCGCCAGTGGTCGACGCTCCATCGGACATGCGCTTCGTGGAGATCACCGAGACGAGCGTCGCCATCAACTGGACGGCACCGCAGGCCGCACTCGACAGCTACCACCTGAGCTACGGCCCCACGCGCCCCGGCGCCGGGCGGCCAAAATCGCTGGCCGTGTCGCCCGAGGCGCGGCACCACACGGAGCGCGGCCTGCGGCCCGCCACCGAGTACACCATCACGCTGCGCTCCGTCAAGAACGGGCAGCGCAGCGTGCCGCTCAGCGCCATTTTCACGACTCGTACGTCCCCCTCCCACCCGCCCCATGGCTCGCGTTTCCGTCGGGCGCAGGAGCATCGTCATCGTTGCCGCTTTATCTTGTCTCAGCTGTCGTCGAAGCAGAGTGTTTTTG
This sequence comes from Petromyzon marinus, assembly GCF_048934315.1. NCBI lineage: Eukaryota > Metazoa > Chordata > Hyperoartia > Petromyzontiformes > Petromyzontidae > Petromyzon > Petromyzon marinus. The sequence continues at coordinate 7,299,564 of NC_133685.1, forward strand.
CTTGTGTGTGTGTGTGGGGGGGGGGGGGGACGAAAATCTTCAGCTTTCAAGAGCCACTTTTCTTGCTTCCAGTGGGGCTACATTTACTTTGTCAAACATTTGAGCTTTGAGTATATTGGTTTGTTGAATGTTTTACCTCGCTGCCGTTATCGTATTTTTCTAGACCGATCGCAACGTCCCTTTTTTGCAGTGAAAGGAGGAACACTTGGATGCAGTGTGCACTGTTGAGCAGCTTGCGTACTCGTGACGGGCGTGCGTTTTGTGTGTGCTTTCTCTTTGTTACCTTTTCCAGTGGAAGCGGGCTCCCAAGTGGGCGTTCAGGCTTATCCTCATCCAGATACCCAGCCTGGCACTCCTTCTGACTTGCACCCACATCATCAGCCAGACACCCATCCGCGCCGGCCAGACACCCATCCACGCCGGCCAGACACCCATCCACATCGGCCAGACACCCATCCGCGCCAGCCAGACACCCATCCGCGCCAGCCAGACACCCATCCGCGCCAGCCAGACACCCATCCACGCCAGCCAGACACCCATCCACGCCAGCCAGCTGTCGGCCCTTTTGAGACATCAGAACGGTCAGGGCCTTTGCCCGGATCTCTGCCCGAGATCATCACGGAAATCACGGAAACGTCGCTGACTTTCAGGTGGAAACCCACGGCCAGTGTCTCGGTCCTGGTGAGTTAAAATTCCCTTTCCCGTGTGGTTTTTTTAAGTAAAAGTTGTGGTAGTAGTGACATTAGGAAAGGTATTTGGAGATCTATAGCCGCTGGTCACTTCATGTGCCAGTGTGTGGGGTGGTACTAATTTATATTGGTGGCCCTGAGCCAGCCTTGGAAAGTCCACATTCCTATGGCAGAGAGCGAATATCAATTAATTCAAGTCGGTCACTGCATTTTGCGTTTTCGGATGCGCTTCTGCGGCCGTCTGGAATGCTCTTCCTTCCGATATTAGGAAGCCACTGCAGCTCTGCACTTTAAAATCATGTAGATTCACAAACTAATTTCTTTATAACTGCTTTTTGTATTTAGTTTGTTGTCCTTCCCCCCCGCACATCCGATTAGCGCGGTTGGCCAAGTACGGTGCGAAAGAAGTTCAACATACATACGAACTTATTCATGTACCTTAACCGATTGATATATCTTATTCATTTGACATGAATTATATCCTGTTATGGTTTGCGAAGCTCTTAACATATGTACATTTATAAGTTTAAACTTTTTATCCCATCTTTGTCAAGCATGGTTCCAAGGGAAGTGAAAATTATTCACATTTACGCTTAAAGTAAATAAATAAGCACATGTATTTAGGTGGGGCTCTTATGAGAAATTAATCGTGCCAAACTAGCAGTGGTGTTTTTAGTATACTCCAGGAGTACAAAAAACGAATAATGTGTGGCACATGGTTGTGTGTATTAGTAAACGTTACCTTTTAACTATAACTTGCGCTGGAGTTACCAGTTGTCAGTGTTAGTTCCTAAAAATAAAATGGAAGCGATCAAGCTGTCTCGGTTTACCGTATGCCCAGCAGTGTTGGAGTGGGCGGCTCACACTCGGAAGGTTGCGAGTTCCAATCCTGATTGGGGGTTTACTCAACTCATCGGACCTCTGGAGTTGATACAATAACTACCACTTCGTGGGGGAAGTCAAGTGCTTGTCCTATGGATAGACTTACCCCATCATAGGAATGAGGAATTTCAATGCACTGGCTCAAGGCTATAAACAGGCGATGAGCATGAATGCTCAATTGAGGAAGAATTCGCTTTGACTTTAAATAATATCTTCTTGTCAGGAAATTGAAAAGCAACTGATGAAACGTAATAACTTTGTCTCGTCTGGTATCAGGAGTTACTTGCTGTTAAGTGTTCATTTACCTCGCGTGTAAGAATATATAACAGGCAGCGGTGGGTTCTGCGATAAACAGATTGCGCTTCACATTCTGAACTAAAACTAAAAAAATAATATTTTACCAGGAAAAGGCCGACTGAACTTTCTATATTTTCTGAAGCCACCTGGCCACAAATAATAGCTCAATGAAGTAGCTTATCATGTGGAACTTTATAGCAGGAAAATACTCTAAACGCACGTTGATTCTAAATGTGGAGAGAAAAACCAGAGGAACCTGGAAAAAATCCACGGGTAGAGAGAAAGTCCAAATATACAACTGGCGTCAGGGTCGGGATCGAACCTCTGACCTCCTGTATACCAGGGGAGGGAGTTCACATCTCGCCACAATGGGGGGGGGGTAACTCCGTCATTCTCCAGTGTGGAGGAGGTGGCCGCTCCCCCCACCCCCCCCCCCCCCCCCGAGCCGTGTGTGTCATTGCTGAACGCTATTTACACGCAGCGCAATTGCCCTCCTATGCGTGGCAAACAGCAAGCCCCCACCACACCTGCCGTTGCCCGGGGGTGTGTCTCTTGATTAGCTTTTTTGTTGTTGTAACCGATTGAACGGCTGTAACGGGTAGAGTGCGCGTGCCCACGCGTTACCACCCACAGGCATCGGTGCAGCTCCCCGAGCACGAGGCTCCCTTCAGGACGGAGACGTCGGAGTCGGGCAGCATCCTGATCGACGGCTTGACCCCCGGAGAGCAGTACATCGTGACCGTCTCCATCCTGTGGGATGGGCGGCAGATTGCTCGGCCCGCCACGAAAACCATCACCACACGTACGCTGCCGTTTCTCACCCTGTTGTTTTTTGGGGAATTTTTTAAATGATTTTTTGTTTGTCGTTATCGCCAATGGTGTAATTGCTATCTTAAGTTTAAGCTATTTCCTCAATAGAATGTTACGTGGGACATAATAAGCAGACTCTGGGCCAACTAGTCTGCTGCATGCAAGTCTATTTTATGTACTGCCCACTACGTGACAGTGAGACACGTCGGCATAACGTGCGAGGTCTCCTTTCTTTGTAAGTTTTAATAAGTATATTTATAGCAACGTCATTATTGCAAACTGCATCTCACTCGCAAGGCTGCACAATCCACAAACATGGGAGGCCCGTATATTCTAAGATGTTTTCGGCCAATTCGAGAGTGGTTATACATGTTGGAGGAAACTGGAGCACCCGGAGAAGACCCATTTCGTGCGATATGGGCAACGCAGCTCTCTAGCGTTGGAGTATAATTTATTTGCATAAATGCGTGTCAATTCTGTTCCACTTTTGTGTGCATTTGCAGCCTTTGCTCAAATCCGGAACGTCAAGGTGGATGTGAACCCCATCACAAGGAAACTGACGCTGTCGTGGGACAGATCCAGCATTCCGGGTATGGCCTCGTTGCTACCTTGGTGTTGTTGTTCATCGTGACGATCGTTCGCCCAGAAAAAGCCTCGCCGAGTCACATTATTTTCACTGTAAAATAATGGTAATAAATCCAAAGCTTTTCAGGAGGGTCCTTCCAGATTTTCGCAGGGGGCGGGTGTCATCTTTTAAATGTATAATCCAAATCGAGTAATTTTCTGCTAACTTTTCAGCGCTGAGATGTTTGGTCAATACCAGTTGCATTATGTTTTTTTTTAATTTATTGTAGGTTTTGTTTTGCGCTCTTTTGTGTTTGTTTGAAAATTTCTTGAGGCTTTTTAGCAGGCGGTGCACGAATATATTTTCTGTAGTTATTGGTGCGATTCCTGTATAATTTTAATGTTATGTGTCACGTGTGTTACATATATTGTATCCAGCCCCTTAATGATACACTCATTGATCATAGAAACCATTTAAAATATATATTATCTGATATTGTACATTAGCCCGAGCAGCAACTTCTGTAAAACCTTTCAAATCTTCTCCGAGTGTATAGCAAGTATGTGTAAATTATACGTCCAGGTTTAAGTTTGTGGGCCTCGTGATAGCTTAGAAGAGTAATACTTCATCAGAGTGCGGGCATAATAATAAGGCCCAATGTATATTAGATTTCATGTATGTGTAAACCTACCAAACGATGAAACCTGCTGATTTGTTGTACCTTTTTAAAGTGCCCCACAATCAGAGCTTGCCATATTTCTCCGTGTGGTAGTTTTTTTTTCCCGGTTCCATTCCGACGATGACGTACGTGTACGTTTACATAATCGGAATGGGAAAGGGTTAGTGATGTGCATTGTAATAAAATTAATCAAATTACACGTTTATGTTAGATGATGATAATTTTTGTCCGCTTTATGTCTTGTTGATAAGAAGGGGCTTTTCCTGGTGGAGCCTGAAGTATTTATATACAAGGCAAACTTATTTAAAAGAGTTATAACCAGAATATGCTGTTTTTATAGTTGCTGAATTGAAAACAAAAATTTTTGGTTGCTTGGTAGAAATTGAAAATGTATAAAAAAATAAATGTCAATGGGAAACCTTAAGAACATCTGTCTCTGTTAAGAGTTCAGAGAACATAAATTGTAAAGTGGCAATGATGGTCAATTTGTATTATTTAGCAGTAAGCTTATTATTTTGAGGCATGTGTATGCGTGCGTAAATAAGTTGGTTGTCAGCAGTTTAGTAGCCTGTGTCATGTTCCTGTATAAAACGCGAACTCCAGTCATCCTCTCAATGGCTTTTGACTAGTCATCGAACAAAGATGGTCACTGCCATTGCATGCTTTCAGATGAGCTTCTGCGGCCATCTGGAACGTTCTTCTGATGTTAGCAAGCCACTGGAGCTATGCACTTTCAAATCTAGATTGAAAACGAATTTCTTAGGAACTGCTTTTTGTGTTTAGTTTGTCCTACCTCCCCGCACCTCCAATTAGCACGGTTGCCTACGAGCAGTGCAAAACAAGTTCAACATACGTACATACAAAACCTCATTGAATAACCTTTCTGCTGTCCGTTTTCTAATGCCCACCCCCTCCAGGCCTGACCGGGTACCGCGTGCGTGGAGTGCCCCTCCACGGGCAGCGAGGCCACCTCCTGGATCAGCTGGTGAGACCCGAGGAGACGTCGCTGACTCTGGACAGCCTCACTCCCGGAGTGAGGTACAACATCACCATCACGGCCCTCAAGGATGGTGTGGAGAGTGCCCCATTTTCCTCCAGTGCCACCGGTGGTAAGTGCCCAATGTTGTCGTGGTCCCTCACTCGTGTAGGTACATTATACAGCAATGCCTCGATATATGAAGTAGGGTACGTTCCTGGAGCTTTAATCGTATTTTTAAACTTATTATGCTGAATAACTTGTAACATGAGTACTATGATGATGCATTTCCGGCCTTTGGAGCTTATTATGTCATACTATAAACAATGAATAACTTATTTCATATTTTAAGCAACGACCATTTACATTGAAAATAATATATTTTATACTATACAGTATTAAAATTAAAAACTGATATAAATCAAAGAACATAGTGAAGAAACATAATTTGTTTGTATTTATATAAAAAAACAGAGATTGATGAATATAGTATGTATTTAGTGATTTAAAGGTGTACATTACATTATTTTCACTGTAAAATAATGGTAATAAATCCAAAGCTCTTTCTACCGAAACTTCATATTTAGAATATACGCACGTCATAATTTAACCGTACATAAATGGTAAAGGTAATGTCCGAGTGGTAGTTGAAGGTCAGGCTGTGGCCTCCCCTGCCATCTATCGGTGCTTAATGAGAATCATATTGTTGCAAGAAATAAGCATACAAAGTTGATAAAAAAGTGTAATAGTGGGGCATTGAAACGTGTACTCTTGTTGAGACTGCAACCATACTACATGTGGCACATTTGTGTTCACTGCTCCGGCCTTTTACAAGATAAGCCACCAGTTTGAAATAGGATGTCTGCGTTGTGGCATTTTACGTTTGCCACGTAATCGCCGCGGTTCTCCTCGATGTGCCCTCACTCTGTGCTTCCCCCTCCTCCTGGGTTCGCCACAGAAATCCCCCGACCCACGAACCTGGCGTTCACCAACGTGAGCGACACCTCGCTGGTGCTGCGCTGGACGCCTCTGCCTTTGCCCGGCGTGACGGGCTACCGCGTGACCGTGTCCTTGCCCGGTGATGCCTCGCTGCTCCTGGACGACACTGTCGGGCCCGGCATTGGGGCCTTCTCCATCGACGGGCTGGAGCCCGGCATCCTGTACGATTTCAGCGTGTCCACGCTCGTGGAAAATGGGGAGTCTGAAGCCGTACGCGGGACACACAGCACCGGTGAGTGTAGATCTGTTTTTTTATAAGTTCAGAAAATGTGTACGCGTTTTTTTCTTGGGAAGCGTTGTCGACGTTGGCTAGGTTACGGTGCGAAAGAAGAAGTTCAACACACTTGTCTTCAGCCATCCTCGATCCAAGCATTGGCCACACTGAGCAATCCTTCGCCACTGACTTCTGTGTTACGCTATCCTCCCTGTCAAAAAAAGATTGTCCTTTTTAAAAGTGAGACTTTTGCTAGAGCTAATATTTAAATATAGCAAAATTGTCTTTGGTTTTATTCTGGCACAGGTACAACCTATTGGGTTGTAAATGTTTATTTTTATGGGGATCTGGTTACAGAAACCCAGTTTCAACAACAACAAAAAATGGGCCTAAAACAACCCAAAATAACTGTGCACTTTGAAGTTCAGAATGGCAAGGCCCATCCTGCATCAACGTCGTGGTACAAGCACCACAGGGAAATACAACAGGGCTGGGAGAACGCATCGCATTAAATAAAACAAATATTCTAATTTAAAATTTGCAAAGCTGCGCGATCAATCACATGTACACGTGATAGGAAATCAGAGGTCTAAAAGTGATTTTAAAGTAGGGACAAGGATGGGGTGAGGTTTTGAACCCAAACATTTTTGCTCTGTTCCAGAGATCAAGGGGCTGCCACATGGATGGAATTTAAACCGTGTTTGGTTCTCCCATAGTGGGAGTGGTACGGGAATTAGCAGGGAATTGTCTCTGTAAACTAGTGTTATATCTTACCTCCGATTTAGCATGGTTGGCTACGTACTGTGCGAAAGAAGTTCAACATGCATGCTATATAGACCCTAATTGCATAATAACTGTCACATGTTGTTAACATTTGCATGTGGAATGCCTGTCACAGCCGTTTGGTGCAGCTCCTGGTTTTCCCACTTTGAAAAGGATTTCAATAGACGCTAATGCACGGCCTTTTAAGGACGGATTGGTGACGTTATTTATTTAGGACCACAGTCTCATATTCTCACACGCATTGCGGTTCTTCAATTGTTGAGTTTTTTTACCAAATTCTAAAAAATAATGGCTCTTTTTATTTATGGTTGCCGACCCCTTCACTCGAGATTCTGTCACAAGCTTTCCACGGCGCCGTGTGAGAGCTGTGCGCATTACAAATCACGTTGTGAGATGCATTTTGCACAACCGATGCAAAATAAAAGAAAACATCATTTAAAACTGAAAAAATTGCTGAGCATTGCATCATGGTACTGTTCGTGTTTTTTCTGAATTCTAATAGATGTGTTGCATTTACCAATTTGGCTATGCTTTAGTATGTCATTGTGTCATGGTGGATGAATATTAGAACGACATAGACGTTTAATTATTACGCTTGAACTGCTTTCGTATCTCTTAACAGAAGTGGGACCGCCCAGGAACGTGCATGTAGACGTAAACCCCGACAACGGAGAGCTGACCATCACCTGGCAGGGAATGACGGTTCCAGGTGTGTGTTGGAGATATGCACCGCTTGCCACAAATGAACCACAATACCGTGCTGATCTCGTTAAGGAACATAAACCAGGAGTCGAAATCTGATCGTTCTCGCAGCGGCTTTTGGCTGGCTATTGAACAAAGACAGTCACCGCATCGCACACTTTCGGATGCGCTTCTGCGGCCGTTTGGAATGCTCTTCCTTCCGTTATTAGGAAGCCACTGGAGCTATGCACTTTTAAATCAAATGTATGAACACTAATTACTTTAGAACTGCTTTATGTAATTAGTTTGTCCTTCACCCCCCCCCCCCCCCCACACCTCTGATTAACACGGTTAGCTACGTACGGTGCGAAAGAAGTTCTACATAGGAATAGGTTTTACCCTTTTAACTGGCACAAAAACTGACACCTTTATTCAAGGCATCATGTTTGCAAAAACCACAACATAAGCAGTCAGAATGCAAATAAAAAAGACAACTCTGATAATATGCAAAGGAGGTCTCAAGGCATATCTTGTTTCTGGCAAAGGAGGTCTCATAATGTAAATGCTCACCCCGAGCCCTCAATACTCTGATGGTGTGCTGTTTTTGAGTTGTACGCCTTTTGGCGTCTTCTGGTCCAACACCAATGGAGACTAGGCTCTAAGAAAAGCTGTCTCGGGTGTGGACCAATCAAATTCAAGGACAGTGCATATTATCAGAGTTGTCTTTTTTGTTTGCATTCTGACTGCTTGTGTTGTGTTTTTTGCAAACATGATGCCTTGAATAAAGGTGTCAGTTTTTGTGCCAGTTAAAAGGGTAAAACATATTCCTATATCTTGTTTCTGGCAAAGGAGGTCTCATAAAGTTCTACATACATACATACCACACCCATGTTTTTTGATTGGCATCACACGATCCATAATGCCCACTATGAAGCCGAGGGCGCGTAGTATTTCACGGTGAACACAGGTGCGGTATTAGCCAGGGACACGCCCTCTCTCGGGTGCAAATCTCGAACCTCTGCAATTAGCGGCGAACGCGGTACCACTCAGCCACGCGTCACCGCACCTGAAAACACCGTGACCGCTCTTCTCACGATGATGTCGTTCGAACTGTGGTGCGCCCGAGCTTCAACGTTAAAATCACCGCGCAGGTCTGACGGGGTACCGCGTGCGCGGCACGCCCCTCCACGGGCAGCGGGGACAGCCTCTGGATGAGCTCGTGGGGCCGGACCGGACGTCCTTCACCTTGGCCCGGCTGACGCCCAATGTGGAGTACAACGTCACGATCACGGCCATCAAGGACGAAATGGAGAGCCAGCCCTTTTCAACCGTCATCTCAAACGGTGAGATATCCACACTGCCGTTGTCACTGCGCAACAACTTAGGCGTTTTGTAAGCGCAATTTTTTTTTTAGATGAGACTCAAATTTTGGGAAAGGAAATTTGGACATTGTAAATGTATTTTTTCTGGTAAGCCTTTGTAAAAAAAACTCCTTTATGAGTACCTAATGCCCCTGAATGTGACGGATGAACAAGTAAAAAAAATGAATGACTGGAAAACTACATTTATCTATTCCCTTCATCTTCATAAATTCGATAAATCACAGGGTCTACAGGATCTAGACATGGATGTTATTATGAATCTCAGTTCACAGTTCAGCCATTGTTTTAGGCTACCGATAATGCGGTTAGGTCCATGAGAAGTACATTTCTCTACTAGGGCAGTAGTGAGGGACCGCAGAACATGCAAAACCAGACTTGCTTAAGGCTGATAATGGATGGGAAAAGAAAACGTTCCACTGCAACCCGACGTAAGCAGATTTTCTATTGCGGTGTGATTGTGAAAGAAAATTACAAACCTCTACATTGGCCTCAGAAATACAAACGTGGTGTTGATATTCTACTGCTATTCACCCTTATCTAAGATCTAATGCTTCCACACCCTAACGTGCTTAGCTTAATGTGTAAAAAAGCTGACGAGTGTGCTTTTATTTATTTAAGGAATGCTTGAACAATGCAATCAACTGCATCTGATTTAAACGTGCTCGCTAACCTCACTCCGCGCTTGGCTTTGAAGCTGCCGACCGGCGGGTCGTAGTCACCCCTCAGCCATCCGATCTCAGCTTCACCAACGTGAGCGACACGTCTCTGGCGCTGCGCTGGACCCCGCTGTCCCTGCCTGGCATCACGGGCTATCGCGTGATGGTGTCTCTGCCGGGCGACTCCTCGCCCCTCCTGGATGCCGTCGTGGGGCCTCGCACGGGGGTTTATACTGTCGAAGGCCTCCGGCCCGGCATGGTTTATGATATCGGGGTCTCCACGCTGGCAAACGACGGGGAGAGTGAACCTGCACGGCGCTCGCAAACCACTGGTGAATTCCACAACCATTTGTCTCATCTGTCGAGCTTAATATCACATTGGCCAGTTTAGCTTTCTTCTTTGGTTCTTTCGGTAAAGTCACGTAGAATGAGAATAAAATAATAAAATAACACAAAAAAATTATCGCGACGTTTTGGCCACAATGCAAGCGGCCGTCTTCAGGTGAAAGGTACAGAACTGTCATTCTACGTGACTACCGAAAGAGCCAAAGAAGATGAATCCTTGCAGTCACGAAAGCTTCAAATCGAAAAAAAGCTATGTTAAAGTCAAAGCCTACACATCCACAGAGGTACCTAGTACAAATCAAACAGGATAATTAGCATTAAATAACTGAGGGATTAGCTTGTGACTGGTCATAGAAATAGCTAAGTTAAAGTCAAAGCCTACACATCTACAGAGGCACCTAGCACATGGACGCCAAAGGGGCTGCAACAACTCGACTATCATATAGTAAACCGATGTGAAAAAACCTAAGTATAAATTACATCAATATAATAAATGTACTCAATATATTCTTCAATAAGCTGAGCTATTAACAGTAACTGGGTATACACTACACCAATGAATACCATATCGTAAACCAATAAAAACTAAAATATAAACTACCTCAATGTTATCAATAAACTCTATATATTCTCCAATCAGCTAAGCTACCAACAATAAGTCGTTATATATCACAATGCTCTATGGCGAAAAAATGGGTGGATTCTTACCCTCAACTTCAGCACCACGGATAGCTACGAGCCCCGTTCAGACGGACGAGTTCATCCATGGTCGGAACGGAGGAGGGGGAGAGAGACAGCTGCGAGGCGCTGTTATCCTCCATGTTGTAAACCATACCATTAACCGTGGTGTGAGAGGTATTAAGAGTCAATGCCAGCGAAAGAGCTGCGGTCTGAAGGTCATCGTAAAATACAATTAATTAAGAACCGAAATGGTTTAAAACATCTTTCACTGGTCACAAGCTAATCACTCAGCTATTTCAATGCTAAATTATCCTGTTTGATTTGTACTAGGTGCCTCTGTGGATGTGTAGGCTTTGACTTTAATATAGCCATTTCTGTGACCAGTCACAAGCTAATCACTCAGCTATTTCAATGCTAAATTATCCTGTTTGATTTGTACTAGGTGCCTCTGTGGATGTGTAGGCTTTGACTTTAACATAGCTATTTCTATGACCAGTCACAAACTAATCCCTCAGTTATTTCAATGCTAAATTATCCTGTTTGATTTGTACTAGGTGCCTCTGTGGATGTGTAGGCTTTGACTTTAATATAGCCATTTCTGTGACCAGTCACAAGCTAATCACTCAGCTATTTCAATGCTAAATTATCCTGTTTGATTTGTACTAGGTGCCTCTGTGGATGTGTAGGCTTTGACTTTAATATAACCATTTCTGTGACCAGTCACAAGCTAATCACTCGGCTATTTCAATGCTAAATTCTCCTGTTTTATATGTAAACCTCTTTTGTCAAGGTGCCTCACTTCTCTAAACCAGCTTAAAAAGACGCTACGAATCTTAACAACGTTCATTGAAACTCTATCGTCCCAACAGGTCTGTTCCTTTCACCTGAAGAAGGCCACTTGTGTTGTGGCCGAAACGTCGTGAGAATTTTATTGTGTTATTTTATTGTATTAATTTATTATTTTATTCTCATTCTACGTGACTTTACCGAAAGAGCCAAAGAAGATGAATCCTTCCAGTCACGAAAGCTTTAAATCGAAATTCAGTTTATCTTTGTATCGCACGACTGGGAGCCTCGCTTTGCACCATCATTGCTCAACTTAAGGGTTATCCTTGAAACGTTAACCAGCCTTACTGTTATTTGCGTTACAAGTATCAAGTTATCGTCATGCGAGTTCACAGATTTAAAGTCGTCTTCTCTCTCCTGTCTCCACTGCAGCACCGGGCTCCCCGAAAGACGTGCACGTGACCCTGAACTCAGATACCGGAGAGTTGACCATCACCTGGCAGAAGGTTCCCACTCCAGGTGCAGTGATATTTGATATCAATGTGGGGAGTGCCTAACGTTTAAAATGCATTATTTGTGAGCTCCCTAATACTACACACGAGACACAAATATTAGTAACGTCTATTAAACGGAACTCATAGGTTTTTGTAGAAAATATGATTAATGTGGTAGAGGGTTACTAATGACACACATTTATTTGGATCATTACACGGCCTAACCCAAACATTGATCATAAATCACATGTGTTCTCTTTACCTTTTTCTCACTGAAGTATCAAATATACAGCAGGCAAGGCCTGCTGTATATCAGTAGGAAGCCTTTTGGCACGCGGTGGTTTTTGCTTCCCAACTCTGGCAACGCCACCGTCCATCACCCAACAAGCTTTGTGAAGTCCACCATCGCCAATGTGTACCAGCCCCGCCACCCCCTCCCGTCCTGTGTACAAACTGCTCATTCGCCAGGCCCCAACCGGACCAGACCATACATTCTTTGGGGTCCACGTTATGGATTTCAGAAGCCACCCACACACCATGTAAGGTTATATGAAAACCCGACCAAAAATGGGGTTGATTTGCTGGGCATCAGGCATTGTCTGAAGATCAACACCCACTCTACGATGCCAGACAACGTGGTATGTTCAAATCGGCCTATTGGAAAGAGTCATACATTCTCTTCCGCGATTTTTGTCTGCCCATGATAGGAATGGCTTTTCCATCACCGTCAGAATGGACCAGCTTGGGTCTACTTTTCCCACCAATCGGCACAGGGCCCGCGTGGTGCTCGCACATCAGGCTCTAATTCCTGCTAATCGGTGTCCTAGCCAAAAGTGCACTAGAACCTCCTGGAGGCCTATTTGGACAGCTCGTTTAACGATCGTGAAGGCCAATGTTAATCACATCCATCGTCGACCTCGTTAATGTATCCGCAGAGGTCATCCCCTGTGGCTTCCATAGGGAATATTTTCCTAGCCGGTCTCCACAAAGAGGAGGCAGTGTTATCAAGAGTACCAGAGATGCAATGCAAGCCACTGAAACAGCCCTTCTTGAGTCATTATACGTATGTATGTTGGGCACACGACAGAGGAAAGTTGAAACAAATGACATGTGCAGTGGACACCTATGGGCTATCTGCCCATGGATCGTAATGTATGTTGGTCTTCTTTCGCACAATACGTAGCCAACCGTGCTAATCGGAGGTGCGGGGGAAGGACAATGAACTAAACACAAAAGGCAGTTCTAAAGAAAATGAGAATGGCGTGAGATGGTGGAATGCTTCAAGCTCTGGAGTCTAGAAACTCCTCCACTATGTGCTCCTATGATTTCCCAACCACCCGGATGCTATTGCCTCCACCCTGGTGGCTAGATGAAAGGTGCCAGTGGATAGGAATGAAGATCGTAAGCACACCAGGAACTGCACCGCATTACTTTCCAACGTCCCCACCTGCTCAAACCCCCCTTACTATCCCTGGAGGAGGTGAACAACGACCGAGCAGACATGAAGTTCTGGAAAAGCAGTCGGCTCAAACGGAGTTTTCCCAAAGTTCCTGAAGAACCTTGGGGCCCATTTCCCAGACACAGCTCGTGCCATTCTTTACCAACATCCATTCAATTGGACAGGCCTTGGAGGAGTCGGAGAGTGGCGACGATAATGGCGAGCAAGAGGCCCCGGGAAGGGACACCAAAACAACCCCGCAAGTTACGAGGCCAACTGGCCCTGCACAGCGCCGATGGAGCACTTTGTTTTCGGAGCACCTTGCCGCCCGAATTAAAACCCACAACCGTCCCCCAGAGTTCAAGCTTTTTTCAGGATGGCCAAATCTACTTGACCAGGTGTTCTTTTTTTTTTAGCCCTGACATGTTTCATGGAACGTGGCTTGCTACGCAAAATGGGTAAACTATTGCAACATTCGTTGACCTCTCCTCCGCCCGCGATTGACACCGCCTGGCGAGAGAGGGGTCTCGTGCTGAAGCTCGTGGAGACCATCAACTGCCGACCACATGCACCTTGGCAGGTCGGCTAAATAGACAACAATAACAACAATTAAAATAATAATAGGGGACGACGAGTAGACTGCGTTGTGTTCTGTCCGCCGGAGAAGTGGGAGACTCGACAACGGCAGAACGAACACCAGAGGATTGTGAAAAGGCAAAACTTTATTTCAAAAGTCCTCTTTGGAAGGGCAAATTGCATAACCTGCAATGACGTTTAGAGATGCCTTCCACGTCACAACACCGCAGCTGAATTCCTCAGTCCAAAAGATAGCCCCCACATCTACATTGGGGGGGGGGGTGTGCCTCATACTTGACCGTGCACGTGGGGGCTCGATCCAATGGCTGATCACCATCGCCAAATCTTAATAATAACACTGTAATACAGTTTTTGTTCTTGGGTAGTAAGTGTTATTTCGTAATTGCTTATGCCTAAAAAGTATAGAAAATGGCTATTATTCCACACAAACTTTGCTTTTGTGACCAGGACAGTGATATTTTGAAATGTACCTATTTTCAATAAGAAAACGGGCAAATTTGTGTATTTCTGTTCACATAAAGTCAGAAAAAAACAACATGAATCAAAATTGACATGTATCTATACTAAAGTAATACAAACATGACTACAAAATATTTAGAAGTGAGTAGTTTTTCGAGATTTACAATTATACTGTAAATCACTTTCACGAATCGGTCCCAAATTTAGTCTCCCATCATGTTCTCGTTATACACTCCCATGTTCTCCTTGAATTTATCAAGATGAGCATCAAAGATATGGACTTTGAGGGACATCCTACAGCCCATTGTGCCGTAGTTCTTCACCAGAGTCTCAACCAGCTCCACGTAGTTTTCGACCTTGTGATTGCCCAGGAAGCCAAGAACCACTGTGACAAAGCTGTTCCAAGCCGCTTTCTCCTTACTAGTGAGCTTCTTGGGGAATTCATTGCACTCCAGGATCTTCTTTATCTGTGGTCCGACGAAAACGCCAGCTTTGACCTTTGCCTCGGACAGCTTAAGGAAGAAGTCTTGAAGGTACTTTTGAAGGCTGCCGACTTCTTATCTACAGCTCTGACAAATTGTTTCATAAGGGCCAATTTGATGTGCAGTGGTGGCATCAGCACCTTCCGGGGGTCCACCAGTGACTCCTACGCGACGTTGTTCCTCCCCACAGAGAACTCGGTTCGCTCTGGCCAGTCCCGCCTGTAGTAGTGCGCCTTGGTGTCTACATCTTTTGTAGTGCGCCTTGGTGTCTACATCTTTTGTAGTCATGTTTGTATTACTTTAGTATAAATAAATGTAAATTTTTATTCATATGATGTTTTTTTCTGACTTGATGTGAACGAAAAGACACGAATTCACCCGCTTTCTCATTGAAAATAGGTAATTTCAAAATATCACTGTCCTGGTCACAAAAGCAAAGTTTGTGGGGAATAATAGCCATTTTTTTTTACTTTTTAGGCATAAGCAATTAGGAAATAACACTTGCTACCCAGGAACAATTTTTTTTTACACAGTGTAATTGTACCCGTAATTAAATCATGAGCCTGTGTGCTAAAATGAGGTTTTAGAATTGCGTTAGTTATTGACTTGCTTTTAGCTCTGTGCAGCGCCTTGCGACCTCTGGGTGAAACCTGCTTTATAAGTGTAAATTATTATTAATAAAGACGCACCTGGCTCTCCGTAGCTGTGCCAAATGGTTTCTTAAGTTCCCATATGCTACAGAGTGCACACTTATACACGTGATTAATCACAGGTGAGCTCACACTGCCTACACATGGTACACGCTATGCCTGTAAACTACAGTATTACATCACAAAATTGTAAATATTTCAGCGTGTACATTCCTGGTTAAAAAAAATTACTCTAAATAATTGAAGGGGAAATTTGTTACTGAATTAATCAATAACGTCTATGCGAAACAACAGAAAATATGGCAACTTAACAGCGGGGGATTCCTGCAATGCAATTTGATATTTGAAAGGTTATTTTTTTTAACATAGGTATACTGGAAGTACTCTTGACAACCATCACCGTAATATTTTCTGATAAAAAGGCACACTTTCAACAGTCTACATATTTCTATTCAATTCACCTGCCTAGTATTAGATGAATTAGAGTTAGAGCAGTTGAATAGTTGACGGGTTCTTCATAGTTTTAAGCCGTGAGCCTAACGGGAGACTTGGCATATGGAGGATGTGATGTGTAATATCCACGTTGTGTTTGACACTGTGTAGGGGTGACGGGCTACCGAGTGCGTGGAACTCCCCTGCACGGCCAGCGCGGCCACTCAGTGGACGAGCTGGTGAGGCCTGATCAGACGTCGGTCACCGTGGAGGGACTCACGCCCGGTGTGGAGTACAACATCACCGTTACGGCCGTCAAGAACGGTCAGGAGGGCAAACCTTCGTCCACCATCATTTCAACTGGTGAGGGCTCCTCGGCTTTGTAACGCATCTGAATGGTCTATCTGATGTTTCGCAACGAAAACAACAGACTAGCACCGCTTATGCGAGCCTTGTAAGGTACTTTGGATTTGGCCAACCTGGTCTGTTTAAGTATGTGTAATCAGAAAGGGTTTTAATATGGCTATATTGGACTTTTGACTGTTTTCTGAAAACGCATTATTTCGCTATTTGATCATTTGTTATTGGGGATATCTCGGCACGGCTGCACTTTCTGCATATATACGGTATATTAGTAATTCACCATGAGCCGAATTACCGTACCGAATGGTCCAATTCCGGCATACACGTGGGGCGACGCCACGCGCCACGGCCAAAACAACGACTCGGTCTGGTGGCGGTGCGCGTGGTGAGCGTCAGTCCAGACCTGCCGCTTGTGCACTCTGTGCAAGCGGACCCTCTCGGAAATGTCGTCTACACCCACATCAAGAATAGAAACGGACTGAAGTAAAAAATCTCCTGAGTCCAAAGTTTTGGATATAATTGATGCAGGTGTGTTAATGCGTATGATGTGTGAAGAGTTTGGAAAATACATTTGGAAAATGTTTTTTATTGGAGCAGGAGGCACTGGGGGAAGTACCATTGTACATAATTCAGAATATTGGATAATTTGGCCAGGCCAGAGCCCCATATGTGTTGAATTAACAAGGGTTTACTGTCTTGATCTTGAATCTTGCTGAAATGTATTTTTGTTCTACTTCCAGCTGTACAAATTCTTAACGCTGTGGCAAATCACATTTTGCTATTGCCCTCTACTTTAGTGTATTTACGATTTAATCTGTTCTGAAGCTTCAGTTGCTAATACACCACCAATGCAAATGTGTTACAATATGTAAACTGAAATATACCGTTTTATGATTAAAAACATATTAATCATGCTTGCTTGAATATTTTTAAATATAAAAATGGCATTATATTAGTAAGTTGCACTGTTGTCGCTCGCAGTTAAAATGCCTCAATGTTATATTATTTAAGGTGAGCAAATGAGAGATGTTCACCATGAACAGATTTTCCAGAAACGATATCTGCACGTCTTTATTAAACTCTCATTTTGATAAATAGTGATACTTTTAATCTGGCAATAAAATGTGTGGCTGCAGCTGCGCATACGTGTATTTAATTAGCCTCTAAATTAAATCAGGTGTACAAATGTTTCGTGTGTGTGAGTGCGTGCGAGAGATGTGCAGTCACACATATAGGCTATGGAATTACAACTGTGGTGTTGATATTCTAATGCTATTCACCCTGATCCAATATCGAATGCTTTTATGCCATGTATGTATGTTGAACATCTTTCGCACCGTACGTAGCCAACCGTGCTGATTGGAGGTGCGGGGGATGGACAACAAACAAAACACAAAGCAAATTTTGATTTAAAGCTTTCGTGACTGCAGTAATTCATATTCTTAGTTTTTTTCGGTAAAGTCACGTTGAAGAGAAACAACAAAATAATAAAATATATAAAACAATAAAAAATTCTCACGACGTTTCGACCATAACTCAAATGGTCATCTTCAGGTGTGTTGGTTTGCATAAATTGATTTTTAAACGGCGCATTTATTTATTTATAAAAAAAAACGTTAGCGTCACGCGCAGTGATTTGGCAGTTTGCCCAGGACTAGTCCATCTATATTTTGAAAAGAGGAGGGGGGAGACGAAATTTTTTATAATGTATGCTGTCTGAAAGCCACTGTAAGCGTGAACAATCAATTAAGAACTGAAATGGTTTATCAAATCTTTCCAATGATTGCTAAGATAGAATCCATCTTCTCGGTTGAAATTGTCTCTGTGCTTGTATATGTGGATAGCCTCATAAATAAATAAATGCGCCGTTTAAAAATTAATTTATGCAAACCAACACACCTGAAGATGACCGTTTGAGTTATGGTTGAAACGTCGTGAATTTTTTTTATTGTTTTATATATTTTATTATTTTGTTGTTTCTCTTCAACGTGACTTTACCGAAAAAACTAAGAATATAAAACACAAAGCAGTTCTAAAGAAAATTATAAAAAAAACATAACATGCTATAGTTAATGTGGCAAAAACTGAATATGTGCATTTTATTAATTCAATGGGTAAACAATGCAATCAGGCTTGAAGTGCATCTGATTTAATCGTGCTTGCTAACCTCACTCTGCATTTGCCTTTGAAGCTGGTGACAGGGTGGTTGTAGTCACCCCACGGCCGTCTGATCTCAGCTTCACCGACGTGAGCGACACCTCTCTGGTGCTGCGCTGGACCCCGCTGTCCGTGCCTGGCATCACGGGCTATCGCGTGACGGTGTCTTTGCCGGGCGACTCCTCGCCCCACCTGGATGCCGTCGTGGGGCCTCGCACGGGGGTCTATACCGTCGAAGGCCTCCGGCCCGGCATGGTTTATGATATTGGGGTCTCCACGCTGACAAAGGATGGGGAGAGTGAACCTGCACGGCGCTCGCAAACCACTGGTGAATGCCACAACCATTTGTCTCATCTGTCGTTCAGTTTAATATAATTTTGGCCAGTTTATCTTTATTTAACACGTAGGCTTTTGCAACCAATATTATTCATTATAAAGGTTTTTTTAGGTTAAATCACGTAAATATGAATGTCATGGGACCATTTTTGCCAGTATTAAAGTAGGAAAATAAGACTAGGTTTTATTCTTTCTAGCAATATAGCTGCTCACCCCAAGCTATAAATGTTCTAACACGTGCATTGGATTTGTACTGTTCGCTATTTGGCGTTCTCTGGTCTGACACTGGTGAGATAAGACCCACAAAGAAGGCTGTCTCTGGTGTAGGCCAATCAGTTTCGAAGACAATGCTATTATAAATAGAGCATGTTTTGTTTGCATGTTCTCCACAAGTATGTGTGGTGGTTAATGCAGACCTGATTCCTTGCAAAAGGTATCTATTTGCTGTTTGCACATCTTAACACCTCCTGTAAATAATAAAGGTTTTTGGGTTAGATCGCGTTATTTATAAATGTGTCGTAACCCTCCACCACCCGACATGGCCAATCAGCAAAAAAAGTGTCACGTTGACAAAAGACAATTACTCTTTGGTTTTTCTGTAAAGTCACGTAGAAATAAGACAATAAAATAACATAATAGTATACGACGTTTCGATTGCAACACAAGCAATCATCATCAGGTACAGAAGAGCTAAATTTAAGAGAGAGAGGAAACACATAACCACAGATATATATACAGACACCTAAGTAGAGGGAATTAACACAGATACCCAAGGGGATACAGAGAAAGACGGAGGAGCACACTAAATCAAACAGGGTTTAGCAAAATTTGGAAACCATATAAAGCAACACAGACGGTCGGTCAAAACACAATTAACGCATAGTCTGGTAGATTACGTTATTTCAAAGATTGCTAAATTGTAAGTTGTGTGAAATATAAGAGTGATAGAATACAGATCGCAGACATGTATAGATGGAGGAGCACACTAAGACATCTAAGCAGAACGAGTTAGCACAGAGACATATGGTCTAGGTGGTTTTGAGGCCCTTGGCTAATTTGGTGTTGCTCATTCTTAGGGATTAATGAATTTGCAATTATTGCAGTCGTCTTACGTTCTAAAGTATTAGTTGGATCTCGTTTAATTTTAATGTAGGTACTTTCCTCTAGTAAATTTCTAATTTTATTATCATAATCGGCTCGTGACATCACTACAGTAGTGCGGCCTTTATCAAAACCACCTAGACTGTATGGGCTACCAAAGATTCATAAAATCGGCATCCCATTACGACCCATATAGTCGGTACAATTGGCTCTGCCACTTATAAATTAGCAAAATATGTAACTAAACAAATACAGCCCTACATCGGTAGGACATCTTCATTCATAAGAAATTCAGAACATCTTGTGAATGTGATTAAAGATATTAAACTTAATCCTAATGATATTCTGGTAAGTTTTGATGTGATTTCTCTATTCACTAAGGTTCCAGTGAACGAATCGCTTAAATTACTTGATACACTAGTAATGAATACGGGTTTACCAAAAGATATTCCGAAACTTGCTGACCATTGTTTAAATAACACTTAATTCTTATGGAGAGGGGATTTCTTTAAACAAAAGGAAGGAGCAGCAATGGGCTCTCCTTTATCTCCTGCTATAGCAAATCTGTACATGGAAAACTTTGAAATAAGAGCACTTGCCTCGAGCACATTAAAACCATATTTTTGGTTTAGATATGTGGATAACACTTTGGTTGTCTGGCCACATGGTAAAGATACTCTTAATGATTTTCTAAATCATCTCAATGCACAAAACCCGGCCATCCAGTTCACCATGAAAATGGAGGTGAATAACACACTCCTGTTCCTAGATATTTTGCTTGGACATGGCCTAAACGGTAAAATAACATGCAGCGTTTACAGAAAGCAAACGCACACTGATGCCTATCTGAATGCAGAGTCGCATCATCATCCAGCTCAGAAATCCTCTCTTATCCAGACGCTCATACATCGGGCTAAAACAGTGTCAGATGGTGAAAGTCTAGTGAGAGAGATCAAACACGTTAAAGAAGCATTACGACAGAATGGCTACAATAATACTCAAATTAACAGAGCACTGAATGCCAAATCACGATCGCAAAGCAACACTGCTGAAAGCGATCAGATTGTTAAAAAATTAAAATTCCATATCTCAGGAGTAACTGACAAATTAGCCCGTGTTTTGCAAAAGCAAAACATTACAGTAAGATTTGGTACAGTAGACAAAATTCAAAAACTAGTATCTTGCACTAAAGACGAATTACCTAAATTATCAACAGAAGGTGTATATCGGATTAATTGTTTATGTGGCAGATGCTATATTGGACAGACGGGACGTAACATCAGCACAAGACTAAAAGAACACCAAAGAAATATTAAATTATCTCAAACACAACGGTCGGCAGTGGCAGAACATGCTTGTCAACAAGGACACTCAATTGATTTTGATAACGTTGAAGTGTTGTGTAAAACGAATTATTACTGGAAAAGACTAATTAGTTGAAATTGAGAGAAATAGAAATAATGTTAATTGTTCTGACAGCTACAGGCTTAGTGCGGCTTGGAAGCGTATTATTAAATAATACAATCATAGATACTACAATTCCTTATAGGGGAAACACATACTAATTAATGGATTACCAACGTAGCATATAATCACAATAACACACATTACAACTCATTACTAATCATAACCATTGATTTCCAATCGATTATATAATTACTGCACCTGAATGAGTTAAATGATGACGTCACCCCTGCTGCTCTATTTAAGACCGGGAGCAAGTGAGGGCTTTACCATTCTGGCGAATTGCCCGATGATGCAGTATGTAATTACCAGTGAAACGTCGTATTAAAACTGTAAATGTTGTGGATTCACTCTTCAACACACCGGTGGGCTAAAGTAGTGAACTAATTGTCTTTTGTCAACGTGACACTTTTTTGCTGATTGGCCATGTCGGGTGGTGGAGGGTTTACGACACATTTATAAATAACGCGATATAACCCAAAAACCTTTATTATGAATAATATTGGTCGCGAAAGCCTACTTGTTAAACCTCCTGTAAATACAGCATATTCTTAAATTTTGATTTAAAGCTTTCGTGACTGCAGTAATTCATATTCTTAGTTCTTTCGGTAAAGTCATGTTGAAGGGAAACAATAAAATAATAAAATATATACATTTTATAATTTTATAAATATATATTTTATTGTTTCCCTTCAACGTGACTTTACCGAAAGCATATTCTTACTTTTCATAAACATATCGTATACCCACCACCATCCGACGCAGCCAATTACCAAAGTTTGTCACATGAACCTAATGTGCAAATTAACTATTACTTCAGCACATCGGTGTGTTGGAGAGTAAACCCACAACATGTATAATTGAGTACGACATTGCCAGCAATAGCTAATTGGCATGTCCTGTTCACATGACAAACCTTACTTATTGGCTGTGTCTGGTGGTGGTGGGTTAGAGGACACGTGTATTTATGCGAGCTTACCCGCAAAACATTTATTATGAAGAGTTTAGCTTTACCTCGCACTACTCCTAGCCTCGCATTGCACCATAAGTGTGCAACTTTTTTTCTGCATTCAGAAACGTTGGGGAGGGTTGACCTTGAAACATAACCAGTGGTACTGTTATTCGCATTACAAGTGTCAAGTTATCATCATGCGAGTTCACAGATTTAAAGTCGGATTCTCTCCCCTCTCTCCGCTCCAGCACCGGGCTCCCCGAAGGACGTGCACGTGACCTTGAACTCTGACACCGGCGAGTTGACCATCACCTGGCAGAAGGTTGCCACTCCAGGTGCAGTGATGTCTCATAACAATGTTTGGAAGTACCCATTGTTCTAAAGGCGTCGTTTGTCAGCTGCCTAGTATTTATTGCATACACACGTGGCAAAAGAGTGTAGCTGTGTATTACCAGCTCGGTTAAAGGGGGTTGGGAGTGGCTGGTGGCACCAAGCATTAACACTCGCACACATGCTTGATGTGAGGTGCGTTCAGCTGAAAGGATGTATAGAAGCACACTTGAGAAAATACGTTGCATAAATCCGTCTTGCGTGACGCAAAGTTTACTCATCAGCAGTCCTGCTTGGAGCTTTCCTTCGTGCAACGTTCCATTTAATTCACAAGCGATATGTGCTCGGGAGCTATGCCTTCTGCGGTAGCTCGACAGTCTTGATGACACGAGCGGAGCACTCGGAGCTTGCCTGATGCAAAAGCTGTGTTGTGCATTCTGGGAAAAATCTTTGAGGGTTTCCCGACTTTGGACACTGCAAAATCTTGAGTTTGATAGTCATCCTTCGATCTGCCCTGGTCCTGAAACGAGGCCTTTCTGGTCATTTTCTGAATGAAAAAAGCACTCGGAAACTTAGCTAGAGGTGAACCCGCTACACACGAAGTCGCCACATAATTAAACTATTTTTTTTTTACCTGGTAAGGCCCACTGAGCTGCATATAGCTCTTTTTCAAAAGCGATCTGGCCATCACAAATGATCGCTCAACAAAGTAGCTTATCATCATGTGGAAATGTATCGTGGCTAAACACTCTCCACGCACGTTGATTCTAAATGTGGAGGGAAAGCAAGATGACCTGGAGAAAAATCCACGCAACCACGGGGAGAACTTGCAAACTCTAAATCTACAGGCGTCAATGTTGAGATCAAACCCTCTGTATACACCAGGCAAGGTAGTTAACATCTCGCCACCGTGGCGCCCCATTTGATTTTAAAGAGCAGATGCCACCAGACCTAATGGTCAATCGATTCCACAATAAACAAATCTGCGGTTACTCGGAGTTGACCTTCCATATGTCCCATCTTAACATAGGTATACTGCCAATGCATTTGACAACTATCGCAATATTATTTTCTGAAAAAAGCACATGTTCAAAAGTCTACATTTTTTTTCTCATGACCTGCCTTGTATTCGAGGAATTAAAGTTAGTGCTTTTAGACAGTATATGAAGTTTTGATTTAAAGCTTTCGTGACTACAGTAATTCATATTCTTAGCTCTTTCGGTAAAGTCAAATAAGTATATGAAGTGTTTGACGCGTAGGCTTTCGTGACCAATACAATGTACGAGGTTTTTTTGGGTTATATTGCGTGAATATCAGTGTCGTTAAATCCACCACCCGCAACATGTACAATTCGAGTACGACGTTTTAGCCGGTAATTACAGCCAGCCTCATTCGGCGATTTGTGGTGAAACGTTGTACTCGAATTGTAAATGTTGTGGGTTTACTCTCCAACAAACCGGTATGCTGAACTAGTAACTATTTGTTATGTCTTGTTTATGTGACAAACCTTACTAATTGATGGTCGGGTGGTGGCGGTTTTTAATGACACATTTACGCGATCTAATCCAAAAAATACCTTTGGCGCATATGGAGTACGTGTAATATCCACGTTGTGTTTGACACTGTGTAGGGGTGACGGGTTACCGAGTGCGTGGAACTCCCCTGCATGGCCAGCGCGGTCACTCGGTGGACGAGCTGGTGAGGCCTGATCAGACGTCGGTTAACGTGGAGAGACTCACGCCTGGTGTTGAGTACAACATCACCGTCACGGCCGTCAAGAACGGTCAGGAGGGCAAACCTTCGTCCACCATCATTTCCACTGGTGAGATTCGTTGGCTTGGTAACGCACGTAAATGGTGCATCCGATTTTTCGCAATGAAGATTGCTTGGCACAGCTTATTGTGAGCCTTGTAAGATATTTTAAAGTTGGCCGACCTGCTCCACCCAAGTAAAATTTTGTAATACACAAATTTGTTGGGCTGGCTAGCTGGGCTTTGACTGAACATTGAAAACACATTTTTGAACTTTCCTCTGGCTGCAAGCTTTTCTCTTATTTTTTGCTTTGGGTTGCTTTTGCCAATTTAAGTGGTTTGGGTTTGTTGCAAACAGGATTTCACTATTTAATAAAACCTGTACATCAAGACACACCAAAAATAAAGCATGGAACTTAAAAGTATTATTGCACAAATTTCCATAATATCAAATCTGTTACTTCAAAGCTTAAGCTAGGTGACCGTAAACCAAAAGTGTAATCGTGCAATAGCATCTCCCCAAAGCCCACCCTTCCCATGTAACGAGCTAGCTACCGTCGCATCAGCCATGCTGTGCAGCCTCTGTAAAAACCCTGCCCATGTCACGTGCTGGCTACCGTCACATCAGCCGTGCTAAAGCGGCACCTGTAACCCCCCTTCCCATGTAAATTGCTGGCTACCATCGTAGCAGCTGTGCTGTACAGCCACTGTAAACCCTCCCATCCGATGTAATGTGCTCGTTGGTTTTGGCCTGGTCGCCTTTGAAAAGAAGCTTATTGGCTAAATGGGCCTGACACGTATGCAAACTGACTGGCTGATATGTCAAGGTAAAAACAATACTTACAAAAAATACATTTTCAGAGAAGACTTTGTTGAACAACTTGGAGTTCTTAAATATTATAATGGCATATTAGTAATTTATTGTAGCGAGCAGTTAACATGCCGCAGTATTATATAAAAATTTCAGGCGAGCAAACTTTGACAACCTTTCAAACTATGTTCAATCTGAAGGGATATGTTAACTTGGCAAACGTGTGTATTTCACTTGCCTCAAATAAATGTAGAGTTCAAATCTATTCTACTGCCATTCCCCATGATCCAAGATCTAATGCTTCATGTCCTAACATGCGGACGTTGATGTTGCAACGACTGAATATGTGCATTTATGAATTTATTGGGATTTGAACACTGCAATCAAGCTTGAACTGTGTCTGATTTAACCGTGCTCGCTAACCTCACTCTGCATTTGCCTTTGAAGCTGATGACCGGGTGGTCGTAGTCACCCCACGGCCGTCTGATCTCAGCTTCACCGACGTGAGCGACACCTCTCTGGTGCTGCGCTGGACCCCGCTGTCCGTGCCTGGCATCACGGGCTATCGCGTGACGGTGTCTCTGCCGGGTGACTCCGTGCCCCTCCTGGAGGACACTGTGGGGCCTCGCACGGGGGTCTATGCCGTCGAAGGCCTCCGGCCCGGCGTGGTTTATGATATTGGGGTCTCCACGCTGACGGAGGACGGGGAGAGTGAACCTGCACGGCGCTCGCATACGACTGGTGAATTCTACAACCATTTGTCTCATCTCTCTCATCTGTCATTCAATTTAACATCGTGTTGGCCAGTTCAGCTTCATCTTGCATTACTGGGAGCCTCACTTTGCACCATCTCTGTTCAACTTGAGGTCTGAGTTCAGAAGTATTGGGAGAGTTAACCTTGAAATGTATTCTACGTTAAGTGTCAAGTTATTGTAATGCGAGTTCACAGATTTAAAGTCGTCTTCTCTCTCCTGCCTCCACTGCAGCACCGGGCTCCCCGAAGGACGTGCACGTGACCCTGAACTCGGATACCGGAGAGTTGACCATCACCTGGCAGAAGGTTCCTACTCCAGGTGCAGTGGTTTATAACATTGTGGAGAGTTACCTCGTGTTCAAATGTATCGTTTATCAGCTGCCTAATATTTCACGTGACAAAGTTGGAAAGTCGATTTAAGATTAACACGTATAATTCAGGTGCATGGTGGTGGAAGGTTCAGACAGACTTTTATTATCAAATGATAAATGGCCTAACCTAAACAACAATCAAGTTTACCTTTTGAGTCACTGTCAGCTCAAGTAGGTGGAATGAGGCATTGTCTCTTACTTGATAGTAAAATGAAACCATGGTAAATAACACCTGCTGAGATGTGCAACATTTTACATATATACTTTGAGTAATCTAATATTGATACATTACAAATTAATTTTGTTTTGCCTAGTTTAGATGCAAATTACCAATTACTTTGAGATGTGTTCTTTCAATACAGTTGAGAATTTATTGAGATCACGGATTTAAATGGGATGTAAGTTAGACAGTTCACAGTAAAGGTTTTTGGGTTGGATCGTGTAAATAATAAATGTGCCGTCGACCAACAACCACCCGACATCCAATTAGTAAGGTTTGTCACGTGAACAAAATGTGCCAATCAGTTACTACTTCAGCACACCGCTTTGTTGGAGAGTTAAACCCACACATTGTAAATGTGTGCTGAAGTAGTAACTAATTGGCTACGTTTTGTTCACGTAACAAACCTTACTAATTGGCCGTGTCGGGAGAGAGTGGTGGTGAGTTAACGACACATTTATTTTTACGCGATCTATCCCAAAAACCTTTTATTGTGAATAATATTCGTCGCGCAAGCCCTACTACTTCTAAGTGTTGAATCAAATTAGACAATGCCCACCTTTTTCTCACAAGGCACGGCCAGACGTGCATTGGTGCTAACATGCACTTGTGAATGTGTCTGTAAGTACTTGTACGCAAATACGTGTGCGTGTCTACAACTTCATGCTTCAGTGATCCGCATAATATTAGAGGATTTAAGTTCGAATTAGTAGCTATTTGACAGGTACTTTTTAGTTCATCCATAAGCCTAATGGCAGACTTAGCATATGGAGTATGTGTAAATATCCATGTTGTGTTTGACACTGTAGGAGTGACGGGCTACCGAGTGCGTGGAACTCCCCTGCATGGCCAGCGCGGCCACTCGGTGGACGAGATGGTGAGGCCTGATCAGATGTCGGTCACTGTGGAGAGACTCACGCCCGGTGTGGAGTACAACATCACCGTCACGGCCGTCAAGAACGGTCAGGAGGGCAAACCTTCGTCCACCATCATTTCAACTGGTGAGAGCTCCTTGGCTTGCACATGAATGGTGCATCTGATGTTTCGCAATAAAGATGGCCTGGCACAGCTTGTAAGATATTTTGAAATTGGCCGACCTAGTCCAGCCAAGTGAAATTTTGTAATACAAAAATTATCTGGGGTCTGGCTAGCTGCGCTTTGACTGAACACTGAAAACGATTTTCTCTTTAGCTTTACTCTTGCGGCAAGCTTCTCTATTTTTATTGCTTCGGGTTTGCTTTTGTCAATTAAAATTATTTGGATTTGTGGCAATTAGCATTTCACTATTTAGTAAAACCTTACATCGAGACACACTCAAAGTATCGCCTTGGAAAAGAAGCTTCTTAGCTCAATGGACTTGACCCGATACAAATTGACTGGCTGATATGTCAAGGTAAAACTATTTTTTATAACAGAAATACAATTTTCAAAAATACGTTTTTGAACAACTTGGAGTACTTAAATATTAAAATGGCATATTCGTGAGTTGCATTGGTTGTCGCGAGCAGTTAACATGCCGCAGTATTGTATTAAAATTGCAGGCGAGCAAACTTGACAACCTTTCAAACTATGTTCAATCTGAAGGGATAAGTTAGCTTGGAACACGTGTGTATTTTAGTTGCCTTGCATAAATGTGGAGTTCAAATCTATTCTACTGCCATTCACCATGATCCAAAATCTAATGCTTCGTGTCCTAACATGCAGACGTTGATGTGGCAACAACTGAATATGTGCATTTTTGAATTTATTGGGTTTTGAACACTGCAATCAAGCTTGAACTGCATCTTATTTAATCGTGCTTGCTAATCTCACTCTGCAATTGCCTTTGAAGCTGGTGACCGGGTGGTCGTAGTCACCCCACGGCCGTCTGATCTCAGCTTCACCGACGTGAGCGACACCTCTCTGGTGCTGCGCTGGACCCCGCTGTCCGTGCCTGGCATCACGGGCTATCGCGTGACGGTGTCTCTGCCGGGCGACTCCTCGCCCCTCCTGGAGGACACTGTGGGGCCTCGCACGGGGGTCTATGCCGTTGAAGGCCTCCGGCCCGGCGTGGTTTATGATATTGGGGTCTCCACGCTGTCGGAGGACGGGGAGAGTGAACCTGCACGGCGCTCGCAGACGACTGGTGAATTCCACAACCATTTGTCTCATCTCTCTCATCTGTCATTCAATTTAACATCGTGTTGGCCAGTTCAGCTTCATCTTGCATTACTGGGAGCCTCACTTTGCATCATCTCTGCTCATCTTGAGGTCTGAGTTCAGAAGTTTGGGAGAGTTAACCTTGAAATATATCTACGTTAAGTGTCAAGTTATTGTAATGCGAGTTCACAGATTTAAAGTCGTTTTCTCTCTCCTGCCTCCACTGCAGCACCGGGCTCCCCGAAGGACGTGCACGTGACCCTGAACTCAGATACCGGAGAGTTGACCATCACCTGGCAGAAGGTTCCTACTCCAGGTGCAGTGGTTTATAACATTGTGGAGAGTTACCTCGTGTTCAAGTGTATAATTTTTCAGCTGCCTAATATTTCACGTGACAAAGTTGGAAAGTCGATATAAGATTAACACGTGTGATTCATGTGCATGATGGTGAAAGGTTCACAGACTTTTATTTTTATTAAATGATTACATGGCCTAACCCAAACAACAATCAAATTTACCTTTTTAGTCACTGTGTCAGCTCAAGTAGGTGGAATGAGGCATTGTCTCTTACTTTGTAGTAAAATAAAACCATGGTAATTAACACCTGCTGAGATGGGAAACATTTAACATATACATTTTGAGTAATATAATTAACATACAAATGAACCTTGTTTCGCCTAGTTTAGATGCAAATTACCAATTATATTCTTTGGTGTTTTCGGTAAAGTCATGTAAATAGGTAAAAAAAAAAATAAACAAACTACGACTTTTCGATCGCAACACAAGTGATCGTCATCAGGGGGAAAAATGAACTGGAATTGCGTGTCCCATCTTTGGTAAAATAAAACTAACATCGGAGGGTGACAAGATGGAAAGATCACAGCCAGTTATGACTTAAACTGATTGACGTCCTTTCAATGATTTCTGCATTTTACTTGACCAAAGATGGGACGGGCAATTCCAGTTCCTGCTGTGTCGCCCCTGCTATGCGCGTACCACAAGTTGTTAATTTCTCCACGTCTCATACGGCTCCCCCTCTCCGAATTCCGATCTCACATTAACATAACCATCTCCGCTTGCACAGGCTCCGGGACACTTGTGCCCCGCCCACTTCATTCTGATACCAGGATGCCTGGGCTACGTCCATTTTAAACCTTTAAAACAGCTTGCCTTTAGTGGGTTCCCCCCCCCCCTTTTTCCTCCTGATGGCGATCGCTTGTGTTGCGATCGAAACGTTGTAGTTTTTTGGTTTTTATTATTTTTTGAACCTATCTACGTGACTTTACCGAAAGACCCAAAGAATATGAATTCCTGCAGTCACGAAAGCTTTAAGTCAAATTACCAATTATTTTGAGATGCGTTCTTTCGATACAGTTGACACAATTATTGAGATTACGTATTTATATAGGATGTAAATTAGACAATTCACAGTAAAGGTTTCTGGGTTGGATCGTGTAAATAATAAATGTGCCGTTAACCAACAACCACCCGACACAGCCAATTAGTAAAGATTGTCACGTGAACAAAACGTGCCAATCAGTTACTACTTCAGCACACCGGTTTGTTGAAGAGTAAACGCACACATTGTAAATGTGTGCTGAAGTAGTAACTAATTGGCTACGTTTTGTTCACGTGACAAACCTTACTAATTATCCGTGTCGGGAGGTGGTGGTGGTGGGTTAACGACACATTTATATTTCCGCGACCTATCCCAAAAACCTTTTATTGCGACTAATATTAATTGCGTAAGGCCTCTACTACTAAGTGTTAAATACAATTAAACAATGCCCACCTCTTTCTCACAAGGCACGGCCAGATAAGCGTGGGTGCTAACATGCACCTGTGAATGTGTCTAAGTACTTGTGCGCAAGTACGTGTGCGTGTCTACAACTTCATGCTTCAGTGATCCGCATAGTATTAGAGGATTTAAGTTCGAATTAGTAGCTATTTGAAGGTTTTTTTTTTTTTGCTTTAAGCCATAAGGCTAATAGCAGACTTTGCATATGGAGTATGTGTAATATCTATGTTGTCTTTGACACTGTGTAGGGGTGACGGGCTACCGAGTGCGTGGAACGCCCCTGCATGGCCAGCGCGGCCACTCAGTGGACGAGCTGGTGAGGCCTGATCAGATGTCGGTCACCGTGGAGAGACTCACGCCCGGTGTGGAGTACAACATCACCGTCACGGCCGTCAAGAACGGTCAGGAGGGCAAACCTTCGTCCACCATCATTTCAACTGGTGAGAGCTCCTTGGATTGCACGTGAATAGTGCATCTGATGTTTCGCAATTAAGATGGCCTTGCACAGCTTGTAAGATATTTTTAAATTGTCCGACCTAGTCCAGCCAAGTGAAATTTTGTAATACAAAAATTATCTGGGGTCTGGCTAGCTGTGCTTTGACTGAACAGTGAAAAGATTTTCTCTTTAGCTTTACTCTTGCGGCAAGCTTCTCTATTTTTATTGCTTCGGGTTGCTTTTGTCAATTAAAATTAATGGGTTTGTGGCAATTAGCATTTCACTATTTAGTAAAACCTGTACATCGAGACACACTCAAAGTAAAGCGTGGAACTTAAAAGTATTATTTCATGTTACTAAAAATAGACATGTCTGCCAACTATTGTAGGAAATCTATAATACACGAACGGGAAGTACCCGGCATTGCCTGGGTGAAAAATATATTTCAAAACTTGTACACAAGTACTAAGCTATTGTGAAAGCCCGGCGTTCCGTTTGTCTGTCCATTTGTCCATCAACAAAATTATACGAGGTTTGCAGAAGTACAAAAAGTTATAGCAAGTGGGGGGTAAATAGTTGATCTAAAAGGTTTTGGGAAAATTGTCGACCCCCCCTCAATTTCTTATTTTTTTAACTCCCACGTAGGCTATATACCTACACACCCTGCATACAATAGAGTGAGTAGTATTTACTGACTCAATAGTAGTATCTGCGACTCTATAGTAGTATCAACCAACTCTATAGTATAAATACTGACTCTACAGTAGTATCTAATGACTATGGTAGCAATTTACATAATCTAGTCATATCTATTGACTTTATAGTAGTGTCCACTGACTGTAGTAGTAACTACTAACTCTAGTAGTTTATACTGACTCTGCAGCAGTATATACTGACTATAGTGGTAGCTGCTGACTATAGTATTATCTACTGACTCTATACTAGTATCTACCGACTCTATAGTAGTAACTACTGACTTGATAGTAGTAGTAATTAACTCTATAGTAGTAACTTCTAACTATAGCAGTATCTGCAGATTCTCTAGCAGTATCTACTGACTTTACAGTAGCATCTACCGACTCTGCAGTAGTATCTCCCGACTCTACAGTAGTATCTCCCGACTCTATGATAGTATCTATCGACTCTATAGTACTAACTACTAACTTAACAGAGTGCCGTGGTGAGGCCTAGTGCCGTGCAGAATCCCCGGCCTTTCCTAGATTGCTCAGCCGGCCGAGGTGGCACCTTGGCAGGCTGGGGCTGGGACTGGGCCGCTAACCCCCCCTCCCACCATCCCCCCGCCGGCACTACAGTAATATTTACCGACTCTAATTAATAACTGCACACATTGGGGTGGTCAGGGGGAGAAGAGGACATCAGTGTGAAAATCATAGCTCAGTCCTGGGTAATTATTTGAAACCTAAACCCCAAAGAGTGAGTTCAAACCGTTGCAAGTTGCGTCCACAGACAGAGACAGACAGACAAAAAATTACTTTTATAGGCAAGATTTTTTCCGTAATATAAAATCTCTTATTTAAAAGCTTAAGCTAGTTGGCATTAAACCAACAGTGTAATCGTGCAATAGTATTCTTCCAAAGCCCATTCTTCATATGTAACGTACTTGGTATCTTCGTACCAGCCATTCTCTGCAGCCCCTATGAACCCTCCCATCCTATATAACGTGCTCAGCTGTTTTCACCTGGTCACCTTTGAAAAGAAGCTTCTTAGCTTAATGGGCTTGAGCCGTTACAAATTGACTGGCTGATATGTTAATTTAAACGATACATTTTTATAACAGAAATAACATTTTCAAATAATACGTTTTTAGAGTACTTAAATATTGCAATAGCATATTAGTGAGTTGCATTGGTTGTAGCGAGCAGTTAACATGCCGCAGTATTGTATTAAAATTGCAGGCGAGCAAACTTGACAACCTTTCAAACTATGTTCAATCTGAAGGGATAAGTTAGCTTGGAACACGTGTGTATTTCAGTTGCCTTACATAAATGTGGAGTTCAAATATATTCTACTGCCATTCACCATGATCCAAAATCTAATGATTCGTGTCCTAACATGTGGACGTTGATGTGGCAACAACTGAATATGTGTATTTATGAATTTATTGGGTTTTGAACACTGCAATCAAGCTTGAACTGCATCTGATTTAATCGTGCTTGCTAACCTCACTCTGCATTTGCCTTTGAAGCTGGTGACCGGGTTGTCGTAGTCACGCCACGGCCGTCTGACCTCGGCTTCACCGACGTGAGCGACACCTCTCTGGTGCTGCGCTGGACCCCGCTGTCCGTGCCTGGCATCACGGGCTATCGCGTGACGGTGTCTCTGCCGGGCGACTCCTCGCCCCTCCTGGAGGACACTGTGGGGCCTCGCACGGGGGTCTATGCCGTTGAAGGCCTCCGGCCCGGCGTGGTTTATGATATTGGGGTCTCCACGCTGACGGAGGACGGGGAGAGTGAACCTGCACGGCGCTCGCAGACCACTGGTGAATTCCACAACCATTTGTCTCATCTGGCGTTCAATTTATCATCATGTTGGCCAGTTCAGCTTCATATCGCATTATTGGGAGCCTCACTTGGCACCATCTCTACTCAACTTGAGTTCTGAGTTCAGAAGTATTGGGAGATTTAACCTTGAAATATAACTACGTTAAGTGTCAAGTTATTGTAATGCAAGTTCACAGATTTCAAGTCGTTTTCTCTCTCCTGCCTCCACTGCAGCACCGGGCTCCCCGAAGGACGTGCACGTGACCCTGAACTCAGATACCGGAGAGTTGACCATCACCTGGCAGAAGGTTCCTACTCCAGGTGCAGTGTTTTATAACATTGTGGAGAGTTACCTCGTGTTCAAATGTATCGTTTGTCAGCTGCCTAATATTTCACATGACAAAGTCGGAAAGTCGATTTAAGATTAAGACGTATGATTCATGTGCTTGATGGTGGAAGGTTCACAGACTTTTATTTTTATTAAATGATTACATGGCCTAACCCAAACAACAATCAAATTTACGTTTTTAGTCACTGTCAGCTCAAGTAGGTGGAATGAGGCATTGTCTCTTACTTTGTAGTAAAATAAAACCATGGTAAATAACACCCGCTGAGATGGGCAACATTTAACATAGAAATTGAGTAATTTCATATAGATACAAATTACAAATTAACCATGTTTCGCCTAGTTTAGATGCAAATTACCAATTATATTTCTTTTACTTTTTGGTTCTTTCGGTAAAGTCACGTCGAAAGAAAATAAATTAAATAATAGAATACGACGTTTCGGTTGGAACACAAGCAATCGTCATCAGGTACGAATGACTGAAAACAAACCTAGTAAATTTAGAAATATAATGCAATACAACAGAGTCGGCTAACAGTATAGTCAACACCATACCTGGTTGATTACGTTCTTAGAAAACAAACCTAAATTTGAGACCGAGACACAGACACGGAGACATGAAGACAAACACACAAGCAGAGAGAGACAACACAGAGAAAACAAACTTAAATCCTTCCCGTAGAGGTCGTTCAAACTATTATATTTCTAAGCTTACCAGGTTTGTTTTCTCATTCATTCGTACCTGATGACGATTGCGTGTGTTGCAATCGAAACGTCGTATTCTATTATTTAATTCATTTTCTTTCTACATGACTTTACCGAAAGAACCAAAAAGTAATTCCTGCAGTCACGAAAGCTCCAAATCAAGTTTTTACCAATTATATTCTTTGGGTCTTTCGGTAAAGTCATGTAGATAGGTTCAAAAAATTATATAATAAACAAACTATGACTTTTCAATCGCAACACAAGTGATCATCATCAGGAGGAAAAAGGAACTGGAATTTCCTGTCCTCTCTTTGGTAAAATTAAAATAACATCAGAAGGTGACAAGATGGAAACATCACAGCCAGTTATGACTTAAACTGATTGATGATGTCCTTTCAATGATTTCTGCATTTTACTTGACCAAAGATGGGACGGGCAATTCCAGTTCCTGCTGTGTCGCTCCTGCTATGCGCGTACCACAAGTTGTTGATTTCTCCGTCTCATACGGCTCCCCCTCTCCGAATTCCGATCTCACATTAACATAACCATCTCCGCTTGCACAGGCTCCGGGGCACTTGTGCCCCGCCCACTTCATTCTGATACCAGGATGCCTGGGCTACGTCCATTTTAAACCTTTAAAACAGCTTGCCTTTAGTGGGTTCCCCCCCACCCCCCCCCCTTTTTCCTCCTGATGACGATCGCTTGTGTTGCGATCGAAACGTTGTAGTTTTTTTGTTTTTATTATTTTTTGAACCTATCTACGTGACTTTACCAAAAGACGCAAAGGATATGAATTCCTGCAGTCACGAAAGCTTTAAGTCAAATTACCAATTATTTTGAGATGTGTTCTTTCGATACAGTTGACATAATTATTGAGATAACGCATTTATATCGGATGTAAGTTAGACAATTCACAGTACAGGTTTCTGGGTTGGATCGTGTAAATAATAAATGTGCCGTTAACCAACAACCACCTGACAAGCCAATTAGTAAAGTTTGTCACGTGAACAAAATGTGCCATTCAGTTAATACTTCAGCACACCAGTTTGTTGAAAAGTAAACCCACACATTGTAAATGTGTGCTGAAGTAGTAACTAATTGGCTACGTTTTGTTCACGTAACAAACCTTACTAATTGGCCGTGTCGGGTGGTGGTGGTGTGTTAACGACACATTAATATTCTAGA
This sequence comes from Petromyzon marinus, assembly GCF_048934315.1. Classification (NCBI taxonomy): domain Eukaryota; kingdom Metazoa; phylum Chordata; class Hyperoartia; order Petromyzontiformes; family Petromyzontidae; genus Petromyzon; species Petromyzon marinus. The sequence continues at coordinate 7,335,261 of NC_133685.1, forward strand.
TTTGAAGCTTTCGTGACTGCAAGGATTCATACTCTTTGGTTTTATTCGGTAAAGTCACGTAGATCAAATAAAACAAAATAAAAGAAAATAATTAAATCACGACGTTTCGGAGGCACCACAAGCTTCCGTCTTCAGGTGGAAAAGTCAACGCAGAATATCTGCGTCGGGAGCACAGTTCAGAGACAACCGTGATTATATACAGGTTAAGGGAGGGGGGAAGAGTCAGTAAGGGGGCATGGGTGGGTTGGACGGCTGAGTTGAGCAGCCTTTTAATAGGCTGCTGCGGGTAAAAACCACTTCGCACTGCACGGGAGTGGGTAAAAAACCCACCTTTTGTTATGCTGCGTGTGGGGTCGGGGAGATTTTGAAAGCGGGTGCAAAACGGCTGATGCTGCGTGGGGGGTCGGGGGGATTTTGAAAGCGGGTGCAAACGGCTGAAGCTGCGTGGGGGGTCGGGGGGATTTTGAAAGCGGGTGCAAACGGCTGTTCAATTATAAGGTAGCTGAAGCTTGATATACAACCACTGAGAAAAGGAAATGGCTGTACAAAAAATTGAGAGGCAGCTAACTTTTGACTTGATTTATAACATCTTTCCAGTGATTACTCAATTTGAAACCATCCTCTCAGTTGAAGTTGTCTGTGTTTGTAAATCTGGCAGAACGAATTTTTTTGCCGTGGCTGATCATTGTTACAACGCTGTGGGTGATCATGATATTGTTTTCTCTGATACCAAGGTGCTCTGCAAACCTACCGGTTATTATCAGAGATTTGTCCACGAGGCGATCCAGATTTGCAAACACAGACAAATGCAATACAACACAGTCGGCTAAAACAGTCAACACCCCACCTGGTTGATTACTGCGTTAACTTTTCCACCTGAAGACGGAAGCTTGTGTTGCCTCCGAAACGTCGTGATTTAATTATTTTCTTTTATTTTGTTTTATTTTATCTACGTGACTTTACCAAATAAAAACCAAAGAGTATGGACACATTTATATTTACGCGATCTATCCCAAAAACCTTTTATTGTGACTAATATTCGTCGCGTAAGGCCTACTACTACTAAGTGTTAAATCAAATTAGACAATGCCCACCTCTTTCTCACAAGGCACGGCCAGATGTGCGTGGGTGCTAACATGCACCTGTGAATGTGTCTATAAGTACTTGTGCGCAAATACGTGTGCGTGTCTACAACTTCATGCTTCAGTGATCTGCATAGTATTAGAGGATTTAAGTTTGAATTAGTAGCTATTTGACAGGTACTTTTTAGTTCAGCCATAAGCCTAATGGCAGACTTGGCATATGGAGTATGTGTAAATATCCATGTTTTCTTTGACACTGTAGGGGTGACGGGCTACCGAGTGCGTGGAACGCCCCTGCATGGCCAGCGCGGCCACTCGGTGGACGAGCTGGTGAGGCCTGATCAGATGTCGGTCACTGTGGAGAGACTCACGCCCGGTGTGGAGTACAACATCACCGTCACGGCCGTCAAGAACGGTCAGGAGGGCAAACCTTCGTCCACCATCATTTCAACTGGTGAGAGCTCCTTGGATTGCACATGAATGGTGCATCTGATGTTTAGCAATTAAGATGGCCTGGCACAGCTTGTAAGATATTTTTAAATTGTCCGACCTAGTCCAGCCAAGTGAAATTTTGTAATACAAAAATTATCTGGGGTCTGGCTAGCTGCGCTTTGACTCAACACTGAAAACGATTTTCTCTTTAGCTTTACTCTTGCGGCAAGCTTCTCTATTTTTATTGCTTCGGGTTTGCTTTTGTCAATTAAAATTATTTGGATTTGTGGCAATTAGCATTTCACTTCTTAGTATGAACCTGTACATCAAAACACTTAAAGCAAAGCGTGCAACTTAAAAGTATTTTTACACCTTACTAAAAATGGACATTTCTACCAACTGTTGTAGGAAATTTATAATACATTTTTCCATAAAATTAAATGTTATTTCAAAGTTTAAGCTAGTTGGCATTAAACCAACAGTGTAATCATGCAATAGTATTCCTCCAAAGCCCACCCTTCACATGTAACGGGCTTGCTATCTTCGTATCAGCCATTCTCTGCAGCCCCTTTGAACCCTCCCATCCTATGTAATGTGCTCAGCTGTTTTGGCCTGGTCGCCTTGGAAAAGAAGCTTCTTAGCTCAATGGTCTTGACCCGATACAAACTGGCTGATATGTCAAGGTAAAACAATTGTTTTTAAAACGGAAATACATTTTTTAAAGAATACTTTCTTGAACAACTTGGAGTACTTAATATCCCATATTACAATGGCATATTAGTGCGTTGCATTGGTTTTAGCGAGCAGTTAACATGCCGCAGTATTGTATAAAAATTGCAGGCGAGCAAATTTGACAACCTTTCAAATGATGTTCAATCTCAAGGGATAAGTCAGCTCGGCACACGTGTGTATTTCAGTTCCCTCAAATAAATGTGGATTTCAAATATATTTTACTGCCATTCCCGTAATTGAAGATCTAATGCTTTCATGTCCTAGCATGCGGAAGTTAATGTGGCAATGACTGAATATGTGCATTTATTCATTAATGAGTATTGAACACTGCAATCAAGCTTGAACTGCATCTGATTTAATGGTGCTTGCTAACCTCACTCTGCATTTGGCTTTGAAGCTGGTGACCGGGTGGTCGTAGTCACCCCACGGCCGTCTGATCTCAGCTTCACCGACGTGAGCGACACCTCTCTGGTGCTGCGCTGGACCCCGCTGTCCGTGCCTGGCATCACGGGCTATCGGGTGACGGTGTCTCTGCCGGGTGACTCCACGCCCCTCCTGGAGGACACTGTGGGGCCTCGCACGGGGGTCTATGCCGTCAAAGGCCTCCAGCCCGGCGTGGTTTATGATATTGCGGTCTCCACGCTGTCGGAGGACGGGGAGAGTGAACCTGCACGGCGCTCGCAAACGACTGGTGAATTCCACAACCATTTGTCTCATCTGTCGTTCAATTTAACATCGTGTTGGCCAGTTCAGCTTCATCTTGCATTACAGGGAGCCTCACTTGGCACCATCTATACTCAACTTGAGGTCTGAGTGCAGAAGTATTGGGAGAGTTAACCTTGAGATATAACAATGTTAAATGTCAAAGTTATTGTAATGCGAGTTCACAGATTTAAAGTCGTCTTCTCTCTCCTGTTTCCACCGCAGCACCGGGCTCGCCGAAGGACGTGCACGTGACCCTGAACTCAGATACCGGAGAGTTGACCATCACCTGGCAGAAGGTTCCCACTCCAGGTGCAGTGATGTATATATTTAGACACAAATTACAAATGTATAGTTTGTCAGCTGCCTGGTATTTCACCTGACAAAGTAGGAACGTCGATTAAGATCAACACGCATGATACATGTGTAAGGTTCAGTGACACTTTTTTTCAAATTATTACGTGGCCTAACCCAAGCAACAATCAAGTTTCCCTTATTTGTGACTGTCAGCTCAACTAGGTGGAATGAGGCATTGTCTCTTACTTGGTAGTAAAACTAAACCATGGTAAATAACACCTACAGACATGGGCAACATCTCACATAAGCATTAATGGAGTAATCTCATATAGACGAATTACAAATTAACCTCGTTTCACTTAGTTTAGATGCAAATTACCAATTACTTTGAGGTGTCTTCTTTAGATACAGTTTACGAAACAATTGAGATTAGGTATTTCTATTGAATGTAAGTTAGACAATTCACAATGAAGGTTTTTGGGTTAGATTGTGTAAATAATAAATGAGCCAAGTACGTGTGCGCATCTATAACTTCATGTTCCAGTGATCCACATAGTATTAGAGGATTTAAGTTCGAATTAGTAGCTATTTGAAGAGTACATTTTAGTTAAGCCATGGCCCTAATGGGAGATTTGGCATATGGAGTACGTATAATATCCATGTTTTGTTTAACACTGTAGGGGTGACGGGCTACCGAGTGCGTGGAACTCCCCTGCACGGCCAGCGTGGCCACTTGGTGGACGAGCTGGTGAGGCCTGATCAGACGTCCGTCACCGTGGAGGGACTCACGCCCGGTGTGGAGTACAACATCACCGTCACGGCCATCAAGAACGGTCAGGAGGGCAAACCTTCGTACACCATCATTTCAACTGGTGAGGTTCCTTGGCTTAGCTGGATTTTGATTGTTTTCTGAAAACAATATTCTTTTGCGTCAATCTTGTTGTTCCTGCCAGCTGTTTTGCCAGTTTAAACTATTGTCTGGGGCATTGTGCATTGTGTGGGATTTCCAAATGTAATTACACATTGCAATTCGACTAAAAATAAATGTCTGCCATTTGCTTTTGTAGATGTATTTGTATATTTTTTTCTGAAATGGAAAATACTCTTCATAAAACCAAAAATAGCAAAGCTTAAGTGGCTGGTGGTAAACCAACACTCTTCATGTAACAATGAATAAAAACACTTAATATATATTCGTAAGCATAATTGCTTTTATTAAAATGGTGTGATGTTAATAAGTTGCACTGTTTATAGCCAGTTGTTTACATGCCCCAATGTCATATTAATATTGAAAGTGAGCAAACTAGACACCCTTACAAATGAGATATTCCTTGTCAAGAGGCTATCATTAATTATATTTAAATTAATAAATAAGTCTGACTTTAATGTGGCAAGACAATTATTGACTGCAGCTGAGCACGCAAGTGTGTTTCAGTCACCTCTCAGTTAAAGGGTAATACAAATGTGACGTGTTAGAGAATTGCAATCCTGCATATATGCTACAGAAATACAAACGAGGTATTTATATTCTATGGCTGTTCATCATAATCCAATATCTAATGGCTTTGTCCTTGCATGTGGAAGTTCATGTGGCTAAGGCTGAATGTGTTTTATTTTATTTAAAGAATGTTGAACAGTGCAACCAAGCTTAAAGTGCATCTGATTTAACCGTGCTCGCTAACCTCACTCTGCTTTTGGCTTTTAAGCTGCCGGCCGGCGGGTCGTAGTCACCCCTCAGCCATCCGATCTCAGCTTCACCAACGTGAGCGATACCTCTCTGGTGCTGCGCTGGACCCCGCTGTCCGTGCCTGGCATCACGGGCTATCGCGTGACGGTGTCTCTGCCGGGCGACTCCTCGCCCCTCCTGGAGGACACTGTAGGGCCTCGCACGGGGGTCTATGCCGTCGAAGGCCTCCGGCCCGGTGTGGTTTATGATATTGGGGTCTCCACACTGACGGAGGACGGGGAGAGTGAACCTGCACGGCGCTCGCAGACCACTGGTGAATTCCACAACCATTTGTCTCATCTTTCGTTCAATTTGACATCACATTGTGCCAGTTTATCTTTGTCTTGAACCATTCCTAGCCTCACATTGCACCATCATTGCTCAACTTTATTTCTGCATTAAGAACCGTTGGGCATTGTTAACCTTGAAACGTAACCAGCCTTACTTTTATACGTGTTACAAGTGTCAAGTTATTGTAATGCGAGTTCACAGATTTAAAGTCGCCTTCTCTCTCCTGTCTCCACTGCAGCACCGGGCTCCCCGAAGGACGTGCACGTGACCCTGAACTCGGATACTGGAGAGTTGACCATCACCTGGCAGAAGGTTCCCACTCCAGGTGCAGTGATGTTTGACGTCGATGTGGAGAGTTGCCTCCTATTTAATTGCAGCGTTTGTCAGTTGCTGAGTATTTCACGTGCTCGTATCAAGTAGGTCTATCTTGTAATAATAGGGTTTTTCCCCTTTTTTTCTGGCAACAAAACTGAAACCTTTTTACAAGGATTCATGTCTGCATTAACCACAATACCTGCAGTCAAAATGCAAACAAAAAACATACTATGATAATATATGCATTGTCCTTGAAACTGGTTGGTCCACACCAAGGGACGGCTTTCTTTTGAGCCTCGACCCAATTGGTGCTCAACCAGATGACGCCACAAGGCGTATGCCTTTTGGCGTCTCGTTACGCTTGTGTTATCAGGAGGGCCTGCCACGTGTTTTTCGAGTGTGGGGCGATAATTGCTTCATAGATTCAAAAAGAGCAATTTTTGTTTGGGAGTAAATTAAACAAATTCGGACTGTGATGCTGGCACCCAGAGGACATCTGTGAAAAAGATCTTCATAGCTCATTGGATTCCTCCGGCATAAATACCAATTCTCATTCTGCACTTTTCCGGATGACCTCGCGTGAGCTTTAAAACGCCCACTGTGAAGCAGATTGAACGTAGTATTTTACAGTTAATACACCCGCAGTATTTATCAGGACGGCCGCTCAATTTTGAAAATCTGATCCTATGACAAGTGGCATACGCATAACTGCTCGGCCATGTCACTGCCCCAGGTCGTTCCAGGGGGAGGTGGCCTTTCAAATGTTCGAGATGAGATGTAAGTTGCTTGTCGTGTGTAAAGCGAGATGCCCTGGCGTAAAAGAGGCACTCTTATCACAAACAAATTGGTCATTCTATTCTTGATTGTGATTGTGATATATTCGGCAGCTAAATGCCAACGTTGGGGTCTGCTGGCCACAATTAGAGGGCTTCAGGAGAGAGTTTTGTGTAGTGTTGTTGTTCCTCCTCCATTGAAGCAGCACAGACTACAGTGGTTTCCTATACGGCCCATAGTTTGGTTTGCATGGCCACAACCGCACTGCTGTGGCTTTTCTTTAATTTTCCATTCATGACGGAAATGAGCACATAGTCTTGTTGATGTTCTGGTGCAGTTATTGGTTACACCGGTGTCTGCGAGGAGGAATGTCAGAGCCAGGGGGTGCGATGTTTTGTGGTCTCAATTGAGATGTCCTATCTAAAGTTACACTTTGGTAGCCGTGAAGTCTTCTGTAGGTGAAAGGAAGGTGGCTTGATGTGTCTCTTGATTTTTAGCGAGTTTCAGCAATGGTAAATAACTTCCTTCATGAAGTGTGACTTCGGGTGTGGATGCACACACGGGATTGTGTGCATGTGTACATCTACATTTTTGGGGAGCGGTGGCACAGTGGTTAACACACTGCGCCCTGAAACCGGTGACCCGGGTCCAATTTACGTTATGGCCAACACCAGTGGCTGATTTGAACCAGTCCTGGGTCTCCCTTAGGTCGACTTTGCCTTGAACAAGTACCTGGTGCGGCGTGTAAACATCACGATTTGGGTAACAAAGATAGCTGAGCATGGTGCTGGCCACCCACCCCCTCGTCTGCCATGCCGGGCTTCATAGGTGCTCGCTTTTAACAACACTTGCCCTAACAGTCTGTTTAGGGGGTCTTTGTCTTTGTGCATCTGCATTTGCACATATATGTCCGTTTGTGTGTGGTGATGGGCGCCAGTATCCCCATTGTTCTTTGTGTCTCTGAAACGTAGTTGAATTCATCCTTAAGAATGGAAGGAGAGTAATATTTACTTCAAATCAAACCGTGGTCTCACTGTGCCATGCTCGCCTCCTTCAGCAGTGGAGCAAACTCGACATTGCTCTGGCAGGGGCCAATCTCTTCAAATGATAACATCTCCTTCCACAGTGATGCTCATTTTAACAAATCCTGAAGGATTGCAGAATTGATTCATGACATTTATTTGAACATTTAAACTTAGGACTGAGTGCAAGTGCACCATCCAGCCAGATTTAAATATGTATATCTATGTGCCAAATATTTAATGTTACCGTAAAGTGCATCGTTTATATTTTTGGTTTTATTTTTCTATTGAATGCAATTATACCTTCACAATTTGTATTCATATCGCACTTGTATATAAACCGCTTTCCCAAAACGTGCACGAATAACAACAACAATATACCATCGGGGAAACAAGAGAACCGTTTCAGTCCCTCACTGACCACTAGAAATAGATTTCTACCTCAATGGTTATAAAACAGGTCCCCTTAACGATTCGCCTCTTTTGCATTTTCAGTTGTGCGGGAGACGAATTGCCAACTTAGTTTATTTTGTAACTTTGTATTCTCTGCAACGATGCAATTGATCATTGTCTTTGGTGTGATTTCAATATCGAAGTGGGATCCATGTCCAACAGAGGGAGGGGGGGGGGGTCCTTGCCCATAAACATCGGACAGTTCACAAGCATTGGTACAGGCAACCCTAACTGCTGATGAGACACTGAATGTCAAAACCTGTCCAGAGGTTTTTCTTGCGTTGAAGTAATGCTACCGAAATTTAATGTGGAGGAACAGATTATGTGAAGTATTGGAAACATAAAGTTGGTGTAGTTGGATATTTTTCGTTTTAAGCTGGGAGACGGCATATGGAGTACGTGTAATATCCATGTTTTGTTTGATACTGTGTAGGGGTGACGGGCTACCGAGTGCGTGGAACTCCCCTGCATGGCCAGCGTGGCCACTTGGTGGACGAGCTGGTGAGGCCTGATCAGACGTCGGTCACCGTGGAGGGACTCACGCCCGGTGTGGAGTACAACATCACAGTCACGGCCGTCAAGAACGGTCAGGAGGGCAAACCTTCGTCCACCATCATTTCAACTGGTGAGGGCTCCTCGGCTTTGTAACGCACCTGAATGGTCTATCTGATGTTTTGCAATGAAAATTGCTTGGCACAGCTTATGCGAGCCTAGTAAGGCACATTGAAATTGCTGACTGGTTTGCTGCGCACTCTCTGACCCTGGCATCTTGTTATTCATGCAATGATTTACCCCTTTTGCCCTGTGATGAATGTTCACAATTTGGCTTATGATTTTATTAAGTAATTTAATATTTTTTTCAATATTGCAGCCGTTTCAATATGGGCAAAAATATATATATATTTGTTTGTGTTTCTCCCTTTGTGATGGAACTTTGTAGAATGAACGTTGAGATAGATTTATAAGGACACGGTGTGACCAATAGCGTCTGAATTGGTCTGTAATAAGGTAGGCACTGATAAGGGGTTGACAGGTATGACATTGCGTTTAAATCTACTGCCTCTGGCAGCTGCAGGGTGTCGTATACACTTGTTATATTGAACATTCACAAACAGTTGCATTTTTACCTGCAGATTATTTAAATATATTTTAAACCTTACAAGTAAGAACATGATCCAAAACAATTATTTGAGCATGCTTGTCCGCAGCTCATTGTAAACTGCTGTGCTCTTGCAGCAGTAATCCATTATCATTCATTCTACGCTTATCTAATCGGCAAAACGTTGCTTAAAAGCTTTCTCAGCTGACTGCACTGAAGGCTACGCTTGCTGACAACTCTGTCCACTTTGCTTTCACGCTGCTGCTGGCCGGCTGGCCATAGATGTCCCCCAGCCGTCCGATCTCAGCTTCACAAACGTGAGCGACACCTCTCTGGTGCTGCGCTGGACCCCGCTGTCCCTGCCTGGCATCACGGGCTATCGCGTGACGGTGTCTCTGCCGGGCGACTCCTCGCCCCTCCTGGATGCCGTCGTGGGGCCTCGCACGGGGGTCTATACCGTCGAAGGCCTTCAGCCCGGCGTGGTTTATGATATTGGGGTCTCCACCCTCGTGGAGGACGGGGAGAGTGAACCTGCACGGAGCTCGCAGAGTACTGGTGAATGCCACAGCAATTTGTCCATACCTCCCGATTAGCACGGTTGGCTACGTACGGTGCGAAAGAAGTTCAACATGCAGACATAAGTTTCATCGGTTTTTTATGACTAATCTCGTTTACCAAGAAAACATTCCTGGATCTGTTTCATGAGGGTCCTGCCAAGGTTGCATGGGGGAGTATTTTGTGCAAGTGAGCCTTTTACATTGTGCATACCTTGGGGATCATTTGTCCCATACATATCAATATAGCTGCTCACCCCGAGCTATAAATGCCTTGATGTTCGCATTGCCTTCGTACTATTTGCCTTTTGGCGTTCTTTGGTGTAACGCCGGCGAGACAGATCCATAAAAAAGAGGCTTTCCCTGGTGTAGGCCAATCAGTTTCAAAGACAATGCATACATTTTTATTTGGGTATTTCAGTAAAGCCACGTAGATAAAACAAATATTGGTGTCTTTCCTGTAGACAGTGTCCCATTGAGCCATTGGTTCTCTTTTCGATTACAATATCACGACGTTTCAATTGCAAATCACAGAAACGATAGGACAATCTATCTGTTTTAAATGTGAATAATAGAAATATAAGTTAAGCTTGTATTGCCTGTACGCACTGTTCATACAGTGTTATAGTTATATGTGAATTTGCGGATAAGAGAGACCTGGTGTCTCATTTTGAACCATAGAACCGCTCGATCTCACGGATAAGACAGGGCAAGCAACATTAACTAGTTGTGTAACCCGTCGCCCCTGTGGACTTCTCAATTATCTTGTGAACATGCTTGTACCGTACATGTGCATATTTATAAAAATGGCATGCGAGTTTTTATGTCATGATCATGTTAGTACGTTACGTGTGTACGTTTAAGAAATCTTAATGCGCGTGCGTGCTTGTCACAGTTGTTGGACCACCGAAGGACGTGCACGTGGACTTGAGCCCGGACTCCGGAGCGCTGACGATCACGTGGCAGCGAGTGATGGCTCCAGGTACTGCCTAGGGAGGGGAGTCGGTTGTTGTATTATCGAGTTCCTTTCCCAGATACGCGCGCCTCCAAATTAGCACAGTTTAGGCAACATAATGTGCGAAAGAAGTTCAGCAGACACACTCGGGAGGGTGGAAAGCACAGATGGTCAAATAGACGATGAGTGGGGGGGGGGGGGGGTTAGGCACAGGCGCTGAAAGAGAGGCCGCCAATAATCGCCCGGAATGAGCATTGGCTCGCGGAGGAGGCCGCATTCATCCGAGCGGAGTCTGTGACATAGAGAGAAACGTTATATTAGCCATGTGAATGTGAATTACAATACCAGGGGAAGGCCTACTTAGCTACATAACACTTTTTCGGTGGGAACCTGGCCACAAATGATAGCTCAACGAAGTGACCTATGTGGGAATTTCTAGCAGCCAAACACTCTAAATGACATCGTGTCAACTGCTTCAAATGTCAACCATCACCCCATCTTTCACGATTTCCCCCTTGTCATCACACAAAAATAAAAACATACTCAAAACATACACGGGAAATAAATATAAATTGGGACATAACTTAAATCTTTTATACTTTATTTTATTTAACAATGAATAATGATGAAGAAGGTGAAGTTGTTGGAAGGGGCTGCTCGGGTTTAGGACTATGTACGGGATGCTGGTCGCTCATGGCGCTAGAGTACCGCGTGAGAGTGTTGGGGAGGGTGGATGGTGACGAGACGTTCATCTACTGTACAGTACAAGTGGCCCGCGCTCTACTTGTCAACGCGGAGTTGAGAATCATCGCAGCGTTCCTAAAAATAAGTAAACCATATATAGCCGATAATAAAGGGGGGGGGGGGGGTGGGTTTTTGTTAAGTGCGTAAATAGAAATGTGTCGTTAAACCCGCCACAACCTGACACAATTGGTAAGGTTTGTCACTTAAACAAGACGTGCCAATTATTTACTACTTCAGCACACTGGTGTGTTGGAGAGTAAATCCACGACATTTACAATTCGAGTGACGTTTCGCTGGTGATTTACAACCAGCTTGGCAGAATTGTGATTAATTATAGATAATATTGGTCGCAAAATCCAGCGTGCTTGAACGTGTATAGCCGAAAAGACTCGTTTGATAAAACCGCGTTGGGCGAGGTGCGATCGACGGTCTTGCGAAACGTGCGGCGTGGCGTGCGTGATCGTTGGCCGGGTGTGATATTTTTGTCAATCGCCAGGCCTGACCGGGTACCGCGTGCGCGCAACGCCCCTCCACGGGCAGCGAGGCAACTCGGTGGATGAGCTCGTGGCGCCGGACCAGACTTCGTTTTCCCTGGACGCCCTCACGCCCGGCGTTTCGTACAACATCACCATCACCGCTGTCAGCAATGGCCGCGAGAGTACACCCTACTCCACCACAATCTCCACCGGTAAATTGCCCTCTTTTAACCCCCCCCTGTCCCGTTCCGTGACATCTGCAAGACGTGGGGTGGGAACGGACGTCCATTTCCACCGCTGAATCTCAGAACGAGCGGGCGGCTCGGGGTTAATTTTGTTCAGAGAGGCGCGTAGTGGCACCATTGTTTTTTGAAGGCATTGTACTCGGCCGCAGAGAACCGTAGAGACACGACCGCAACTCTACAATTGTGCCACACGCCCCTCCCGCATGGCCTTGTGGGAGCCTCGGTAGCAATCATATAATGTACAGGACATGACGAGTTAACGTGGTGTGAAGGCAGCCACTATATGTACACAAATGTAATTACAAACTTGTATCAGTTATTTGAATAATAATAAACATAATTTAAATTGCGCACATCTTTTTGCTAATCGGTTGCATTGTTCGAAATGAGTTAATGGTTACACTAAAGTTAATGCAGTGTTGTGCGCGAAGCTATAATTTCCCAAAATATTTCAAATTACCAACTTACTGCCTGGCCCCTTATGTTTTTTTCTGAATACTGTAGTGTGCTAGCACATGCAAAGTTGTTGAGGAATTGACGAAATGTTTCATGCAGAACCCTTCTGAAAATGACATGGTGGGGCTTTCCTGAATAAATTTTCTTAAATGTTGATTTGAAGCCATGCAAGGTAGATCAGAGATTAAGTTCACTGTAGATTAAAATGTATGCAAGTTGAACTTCTTTCGCACCGTACGTAGCCAACCATGTTAATCGGAGGTGCGGGGGAAGGACAACAAAGTAAACACAAAAAACACGTATAAAACATTTACAAAACATCGCTTAATTATACGGATCTACAAATACTCAGCCTTTAATACTTTACATTAGTTCCTGAAATATTTATTAGTGTATTTTGGAGATTGAATTCAAGTGGCCCTCTCAAAAATGTGACATCCCCCGTTTTTCTTCTGTTTGGCTGTAGACATTCCCCAGCCGTCTGATCTCAGCTTCACCAACGTGAGCGACACCTCTCTGGTGCTGCGCTGGACCCCGCTGTCCCTGCCTGGCATCACGGGCTATCGCGTGACGGTGTCTCTGCCGGGCGACTCCTCGCCCCTCCTGGAGGACGTCGTGGGGCCTCGCACGGCGATCTACGCCATCGAAGGCCTCCAGCCTGGCGTGGTTTATGATATCGGAGTCTCCACTCTGGTGGAGGATGGGGAGAGTGAACCTGCACGGCGCTCGCAGACAACAAGTAAAGAATATTCATCCTTTCCCTCAATTCTTCCTCATGCCAATTTATTTTTTTCTAAAACTCACTGAGACACCTATATTGACGATCGGCGCACTATATTAGTGCACACCTCCGATTTAGCACGGTTGGCTATGTACGGTTGGAAAGAAGTACAACATACATATATACAACTCAACAATATCAATGGATTTCTAACGAGCTGTCCGCATGTACTTGCAGTTCTCATGCCACCACAGGACGTGCAAGTGGATTTCAACTCTCCCAGTGGAGTCCTCACCATCTCCTGGCAGAGAGTTGCTGTGCCTGGTATGCATTTGAAACGTCAACATGTTTTTATCATTAAGGAAGCCAATCGGCCACGTCATTGTGCACCTAACCAGATCTCTCCCCTAGCCCTCCACCGTGCTCCTCAATCGGACCAACTATCTGGCCACCAGACCTCTTTCCCTACCATCCTTCACCTACCCGCATCCATGCCCAGCAATGGCACCTATCTATCTTATCACTTCACGCATGTGCCCCACTGTCTCATCCACGTTGCACCCATCTGTCACCTTCCTTCACACTCCGCCTTATTCCTCCTTCCCTACCCCTGCAAAATCAGGTCCATTCCCAGCCCCTGTCCCTCCGTCCGTTCCATCACCTCCCTCATTGACAGCCATTCCACCTCACGCATTCATCCCCTTCTGCCCCTTTGTGTATCGCTGTTGGTTTGCGTTGTAAAGCGCCCTGGAAAGGGCGCTTTATTAATTCTAGATAGAATAGAATTGTTATTTACAGGAAATATGATGTCCATCTGTCTGAACACTTCTTCACATGTTATCGCTGTGTGAGGCTATAGACCATGGCTTGCCAATTCATACCATCGCCTACATCCAGGTCCTATTTTGGGCAAGACGGACAATGGAAAATATTAATTCCCGCTGTTGAACCTATAGACACGAGAGCAAAGCAAGGAAACTCACAACCCTGAAAGATCAAATGGTACAAAAGCTGAAAAGTACACAAATAAATGTGGAGCTGTGAACGTTTAGAACGACGGAGAGAGCAACTAGTGCATAAGAAGCTAATATCGAATGTAATTTTATATTTACATGGAGCCTTCCCTCATGGGCTTAACATAGTTAAAAAAAAACCATGGCAGAATATAATTATTTAGAATGGCAAGGTTTGTGCTACAAGGAATGAGGAATGAGTGACCGCTATAGAGGATACTTGGGGATCACGAAAGAGTTCGGGGAGGCACGGGAAAGTGGAGGGCCGAGGGAGGAGGAAAATAGAATGCACAATAGAGAAGATGTCATCTTCATACTAACTGAAAAAACCTCATGCTATTTGTAAAAACAAAAAACCCCATTTGTTAATGGGCTTGGACAAGACTGGAAGGGATGGATGAGAATGGTAGCCACGGGAGAGAATGCACCTGAGAGGGGAGCCAACCACCATTGAGAATGTAAGCCATGGGGGGCCATGTCGATACGCTTCAACTAAGAAAGTGGTGGTTTCACCGGTTCTCGTGCCGGCTGTGCGTTCCGCGGCTCTGGGCGCCACGCCGTGCGCTATCCGCTGACCCTTTGCCGGTTTCCCACCCCCCTCCCGCCCCTTGCAGAACTGACGGGGTACCGGGTGCGTGGGGTCCCCCTGCGTGGGCAGCGTGGAAACTCACTCGATGAGCTGCTGAGGCCCGACCAGACGTCCTTCGTGTTGGACGGCCTCACGCCTGGCGTGGAGTACAACATCACGGTCGCCACAGTCAAGGGCGTCCTGGAAAGCAAACCCTTCTCCACCACGCTCACGACCGGTAAAGTCCACTCGCGAGCCAGCGTTCAGTTCGATTGTTTGTTTTAATCCGAGGCGCTCGCGCTGCATTTTCTGCTGCCGCTGGAAGAGAGACGCCAGAAAAAACGACTGTTCGCGTTATAAACACTTCACCGGGGTCCTGCCTTTTGACGCCCAGATGAAGGGCACAGCATCATGCTGTCCAGGGGTGCGATCTGCATGACGCTGCAGCGTAAAGCGTGAGCGAGCGACGGTTTGCTGCTTCGTTGCTGCCCTGCTTGAGCAGGCTGCTGAAGCTGCCGTTGCACCCAGCTGGCTCTGACGCAGCGTTCACGGCTCTGCGAATGGTGCTGCTCAACGCTGCTCTTGCAAATTAGTTTTTGTTTAAACGCTTTTCTCTACCATTGCTTCTTCTGTTGCCGGGTTTGTACGTTCATAATTTTGAAAGCTTTTGGAGCTTACGATATTTACCCTTGTAATCTGTACCAAAAAGATTGTTGACCATGGGTACAGGTACTGTTAGCATCTAACAACCACCTCCAGAGGTGCTGGGGTGCAGTGAACTTATAGGTCCACGCTGCACCCTAACTCCATAGGGGATTGAGTGCAGTGAAAAAAATCATCTAGCTCGATAAAGAACCCGGATAACTGGAAGAGCGATCTGTGATCTGCCAACCCCAGGATAACCAGACCACGGATAGCCGGAGTTATACTGTATATATGAATACGTATTTACATTTGTGCATGAAATCCACTACATTAGTGATCATTTGATCAAAATTCGTTTTAAATCCATTTAATTCCAAAAGCTTTGCATGACATTTTTTGGAGGCCCTCATTGAAAGTGAAAACGTCCTCCCCATTTACCATCACTATTGCAAGGCCTGTATTTATGTGCAGTGGTTAAAACATAACCGTTGTTCTCAGTGAGTTTTATACTAAACCTTGACCAACAAAACCACGTATTGCTTTGGAATGCTTGACGAAGTGATGCACATTCTTGGTTCTTTCGGTAAAGTCACGTAGAAGGAAAACAATAAAATAATGCAAATATTGTTTTATATTTTTATTATTAATAAAATAACAATAAAATAATACAAATATTGTTTTATATTTTTATTATTTTATTGTTTTCCTTCTACGTGACTTTACCGAAAGAACCAAGAATATGAATCCCTGCAGTCACGAAAGCTTTAAATCAAAAATCAAATGATGCACGTTTGTTAATTGTCGCCATCGGCTTTGCGCTTGGAAATAATGTTGCTGTTCTGCGCTCGTCTAACTCGGCTGCATTTAATCTGCGCTTGCTTATCCTGATTTTCGCTTTGCTTGCTGCTGCGGCCGGCTGGCTGGCCGTAGACCTGCCTGAGCCGTTCGATCTCAGCTTCGCCAACGTGAGCGACACCTCTCTGGTGCTGCGCTGGAGCCCGCTGTCCCTGCCTGGCATCACGGGCTATCGCGTGACGGTGTCTCTGCCGGGCGACTCCTCGCCCCTCCTTGAGGACGTCGTGGGGCCTCGCACGGGGGTCTACGCCGTCGAAGGCCTCCGGCCCGGCGTGATTTATGATATCGGGGTCTCCACCTTGGTGGAGGACGGGGAGAGTGAACCTGCACGGCGCTCGCACACCACTGGTGATTTTGGACACTCAAGTGGGATTTTCAATGTTTAACAGATGGGGAAAACGCACCAATGGGGAATTTTTTTTATATAATTGCAATGGTCGTGTAACGGTTCTGTAATGCACGTACAACATCCTGAAAACTGCCGTGGTTGGCTATACGAAGGCCTTGTGGGAAATGGAGGGTTAGGGCAACCGTGTCCGCAGTGGTCACACTCGTCAAAGCCTAACTATGTTGCCCGTTCTGTCACCAAACACAAATAAAATAGACGCCAACATTAATATTAAACAATAAATGTTCAAATAACAGGTTAAAAAACAATAAAATAATGTTATTTAACTTTTAAGACTGAGGGTTGAAGTCCATGTTGATGACTTTGATGAGGTAATGTGGGAGGTGGTTGTTAGAAGGAAGAGGAGGAGGGGCTTTGCCCACCCTGCACCTGGTGGTGGTGGGAAGAGAGCTGTGGTGGGAGATGGGAGGTAGACGATGCATGGAGAGAACATCGATGCGGGGTGATTTAAGATTACAAGTACCGGTTGCCGTGCTAAACTGCGGAGACGCAAAACTCCATACCGCAGTGAGGAAATTGGCAAACCGTGGAAGCGAAAAATGCGGTTGAACTAAACTAAATAATTGTTTTTTTTTTACCAGGTAAAGCCCACTGAGCTATATAGCTCTTTTATAGAAGCAACCTGGCCACAAGCGATAAATCAATGAAGTGGCTTATGTGGAAATGTACAGCAGAAAAATACTCTAAACGCATGTTTATAAATGCAGATGGTAAAACCGGAGGACCCATAGAAAAATCCACTCGACCACGGGGAGAACATTCACACTCAAAATATACAGCAGGCGTCAGGGTCGGGATCAAACCCGCAAATTCCTCTATACCAGGCGAGGTAGTTAACATCTCGCCACCCCAGCTGTTGGTCGGGGATTGCTGTATTACATTGCACATATACAGGACCTCCTTTACCCATATATGTTTCCAACAAGAGGACTTTCGCCCTTCCGAGTCTGATCCGTTGTGCGTGTACCGAGGTCGCGTCTCTGTACGACGTCGACGATGATGGGTGACCACCTGGCCTCTCCTCACGTGGCCCCGGGCTATGTAATTCACTGCCGCTGGACGCTCAGTCTGCTAACACCCCCCCCCACCACCCCACATGTTTTTTTGGGTTAGATTTATTCGTGTAAGCCTGTGTGTGTGTTTTGTGCATGTGAAGTGTCGCACATAGCCTGACACAAGCGTCGTGGTGACGTCACCGCCACTTCGTGGCGAATGTGGGTTGTTGTTTTGTGCAGGGGAGTGGTACGGTAGTGGTTAGCTCACTGTGTTACGAACCCACCATTGACAGTTATCTGAACCGGTCATGGGCCTCCCCTAGGTCGACTCGCCCTCAAATGAGTACCTAGCGTGGTGTGTCAACATCACCACTGGGGAGACGAAGGCGACCGGGCGTGGCGTTGGCCACCCACCCCCTCGTGTGCTGTTCCGGCCCTCATAGGTGCTCGCGAACAGCACTTGCCGCAACAGACTGTTCAGGCTTCACGGGGAAATCTTTGCCTTTGTTTGTCTTTGTTTTGTACAGCGCCTTGTGA
Source organism: Petromyzon marinus (assembly GCF_048934315.1). NCBI lineage: Eukaryota > Metazoa > Chordata > Hyperoartia > Petromyzontiformes > Petromyzontidae > Petromyzon > Petromyzon marinus. The sequence goes on from NC_133685.1 coordinate 7,353,359, forward strand.
CCTCCAGGTTAAAGGCGCTCGAGGAGTGTAAATTATTATTATTACTTTATTTGTTTAATATCAATCTTGATTTGAAGCTTTCGTGACTGCAGGAATCAATGCACTCTAATTCTTTCGGTAAAGTCACGTACGTGGATGTGAATGGATGCTGGTGCGGTGGTGTAACTGGAAATGCACTCCAGAGGTCACCGCTTTGTTTCGATCTCCCGGTGTGGCTATCAAAACAATGACCCCCATCTCCTTAAATCCCCCCTCTCATCTCTTGACTACCCAGTGGTGTAAATGGAGGGGGGGGGGGATATCACGTGAGGCGGGGTAAAGTGTGGATACCTCCACAACTTTTAAAGACGTCTGGCCAGTGTGGGAAGGGTAGGCCAAAAGAAACACCTTCCTTGAGCTCACGCGAGATGAGGTCATACAGCCATCGGGATCGTCGACAACCAGTTCCAGGGCTCCACGCTTACCGCTCATTGTAAAGACGCCAAAACGCTGCTATGCTTTTATCGGGATGCGTGCCGCGGAGCACACGGGCAAAAATGCTCTTGCGCCTTCACCCACGAACGTGTGCGTCTGTCAACAGAGCTGGGCCCTCCCAGGGATGTGAAGGTGGAATCAAACGATGAAACCGGTGAACTCACCATTACGTGGCAGAGAGTTTCATCGCCAGGTGAGTTTTAATAAATAAATACTTATCTGCCATTCACGTCCGGGCGCCTTTTTGAGTGCTGTGCATGCGATTAAACGACTCGCGCCTCGTCCGAGACGTTTGAAAAGGGGCTCCCCCATCGGCAGCTGTTCCCATGCGGCAAAACGTTACTTAGTACAGAACCTGACCTGCAAGTGGGCGTTAGTCTGCTGGTAATGGACGGTGGGTGCCTTTGGTTTCCTGATGGAGGAATTTTCAGGTAATATTTCGAATTTGACAAATTTGGACCATGATACAGCGCACACCATACGCCTATTCTATTTCAACAACGCCACGTGATCTTTAACTTTCACTGCGATGTAGGTGGCGCATATGTCCTTGGTTAATGGATCCACTGTATTAACCAAGACGGCCCGCCTCGTTTGAACGGTGATCCTCTGCAACAAGTACCGAATGTGCTACTGCTAGGCCATGTCATGTGTGCGCATCCTTTGGAATATGTAGCTGTCCAATGATTATCCAAATGGTCATGTCTTTGATGAAATCCCCAACTTTTGCAACTTATGTACATCTGAAATTGATGGAATTATATTAAAATGTAAACCAACGTAAGGCTGTGCTTTTATTTAAATCAAACTTTCTTATCGATCGAATTAAGCACATCTTCGCAAGTACATTCTGTCTTCAAAGTGGGATATACTGATAGTAGTACCCTTAGCGAGAGACCGCTTGTGTCCTCCCGAGTTACGTGTAGTACAACCGGTGCACATCTTTCCAATCGATGAAACAATAACAATAGGTTTTACCATTTTTCTGGAAATAAAAGAGCAGGTGTTAAAATGTTCAAACACCAGATACCTTTTGCAAGGAATAAAGTCTGCATTAACCACACACTTGTGGTAAAATATGCAAATAAACGTGCTCCGATATCTGCATCGTCTTTGAAACTGATTGGCCTACACTAGAGACAGCATTCTTTATGGCCTAGTCTCACCAGTGTCAGGCCAAAGAACGCCAAAAGGCAAACAGTGCAAACACACTGCCACTATCAGAGCATTTACAACTCGGGTTGAGCAGTTATATCTATGGTGACCTTTTTTTGCCAGTGTTTCACCTGTTTTATTGCCAGAAAGGAGGTAAAAACCTATTCTTGTCGTGTCATCAATTCTATACTAGCAAAGAAAATATCCCACACGCGCCTTCCCCCAATATTTTTTGTCTCTCCAGGCCTCACGGGGTACCGCGTGCGTGGAGTGCCGCTCAACGGGCAGCAGGGCAACTGGCTGGACGAGCTGGTGAGGTACGACCAGACGTCGCTCACGCTGGACAGCCTCACGCCCGGAGTACAGTACAACATCACCATCGCCTCCGTCAAGGACGACTTGGAGAGCAATCCCTTTTCCACAACTCTTACCGCAGGTATTTGCTATGGTTTTTTTATTGTTTCATTATTATTATTGAGCAAATGTAGTGGACGAACATGCCCTTGATCGCCGTGTTTTTTGTGTCATAGCGTGCGGGAATGTATGTTTAGAAATTAAATGCCTTTAATAGACTACAATAGAATAGAAATGTTGGCGACGCTGTGGTGCACAAGCACTATTAAAAACTATAAAACTAAAACTTTTTTTTCTATTACCGGGTAAGGCCCACTGAGCTGTATTGCTCTTTTTAAAAAGCAACCTGGCCACAAAATGATAGCTCAACTAAGTGGCTTATCGCGTGCAAATTGATAGCAGTGAAATACTCTAAACGCATATTTTAAATGTGGAGGGATAAACCGGAGGAACCAAATAGAAAAAATGACCACGGGGTAAACATGCAAACTCCAAATATACAGGTGTCAGGGTTGGGATCAAACCCCACGACCTCCTGTATACAAGGCAAGATAGTTAATATCTCGCCACCATGATGCCCATTTGCTAAAACATGTGATCTGCTGTGAAGAATGGCCATTGTCACCAGTTTTATAAATATTTTTTTTTGTTGATGAATGCGATTTGATTTGTGGAGGGATAAACCGGAGGAACCAAATAGAAAAAATGACCACGGGGTAAACATGCAAACTCCAAATATACAGGTGTCAGGGTTGGGATCAAACCCCACGAGCTCCTGTATACAAGGCAAGATAGTTAATATCTCGCCACCATGATGCCCATTTGCTAAAACATGTGATCTGCTGTGAAGAATGGCCATTGTCACCAGTTTTATATATTTTTTTTATTTTAAGGCAGTGTTGTTGATGAATGCGATTTGATTTTTATTTTAGTTTTGTATTTAATGAAGTCTACCTTTCACCCCCCCCTCCCCCCCTCCGGTTGCATGACACAATTCGAACCTCAAGTCACATCAATAAATGTTGAGATACATTAAGTGACCCAATCTGTACTAATGTTTTATTATCATCATCACGATCCATGGGCAGATAGCCCGTAGGTGTCCACTGCACATTTTGTCATTGGTTTCCACTTTCCTCTGTCTTGTGAAAATATGCTCAAGTAGTGCCACATCTTTCTTGCACCAATCTCTTATGATGTCAATTTTAAGCCATTCTCTGTGAGATCTTCCTCTGCTTTGGGTTCCTTCCATTTTTCCAAACAACACACTTTTTTTATTTTCCTGTTGCTCTCCATCCATTGCCAGTTTTTGTACGCGGCATAAACGATGGCACTTCTGACGATGGTCACTCGGGATTCACGAGCGCTGCCACCCCTTGCTCTCCGCAGACGTCCCCAAACCCCAGGACGTGCAGACCGAGGACACGAGCGAAACGTCCATCGTGCTGCGCTGGACCCCGCTGCACCGCGACGGCATCACGGGCTACCGCGTGTCCATCTCGCTGCCCGGCGAGTCCCAGGCCCTCTCCGAGGAAACGGTGGGGCCCCATACGGGCGTCTACACCTTCTCGGGGCTGCAGCCCGGCGTGAGGTACAACGTGGGAGTCACCACGCTGGCGGGAGATGGAGAGAGCCAGCCCACCCACCACACGCAGAGCACCGGTGAGGATGGTCTGACACGAGTCTGACACTTGGGCACACAGTGCAGTTGTAATTTCCTCTGGCCATGGTTCTCTGTTCAGTTTTGCACTTAATTTTTTATGAGAGAACCACTCTCTCCATCCGTGTGACCTCAGAAATTCGCCTGGGGGCTAGCTTCCCGTTGTGATGAGAGGTCTGTGCACTGGTATAAATGTATCTTTAAGACACTTATGAAGTCTTTCGGGTTTATCAATTCCACATTAATTTTTCAGACAGGTCTCAGTGTTTTTGTGGTAAATTCCCAGAGTCTGGGCTGTTTTTAGAAAATCTTCCTCTTTGCCCTGACATGTCTTGCACGTGGAATAACTTCACTTTCTTTATGCCTAACAACTGTTCTTTAATTCACTCTCTCACGGACAATGTGGATTCATTTTGTCGTTGTGTTTTTGAACTATACCTTGTAATATAATTAAAACGTTCCCTAATGAAAATTAAGTTGTATATTTCAACTTTACAATGTTGTTTTGTTCATGGCTCTTGCATCTTTGGTTTTGAGCTGGAGTTATATGACATATACGACAGATCTTTTTCCATGTTTACTCTGTTGCTTTGCCACCCACTTTCTTGAACAAGTTAATTGTGTTTTCATTGGGCTTTGACTTGGTTTTACATGACGATGATGACGATTCCAACTTCATGTTTGAGCAGCTACTCGCATTTGGATCCATACTTCAAATGGTTTTGGGCTACGTGTTGTACCTGTAGAGTTTTGTGTGTTAGTTTATCCTCTTCATCCTCCATAAGGCCGCATTTAGTTCCCTCCACCTCTTCCTGTCCTTGGCAACATGTTGAGCCCCGCCCCAAGAGGGGTTCATCGCTGCTGCCAGCTCATCCTTCACGGTCTTGCGCCAGGTGGTCTTGGGTCTCGCAGGTTTCCTTTTTCCCGGTGATGTCCATCTTTTGCCAATTTTTGGTGTACGGTCCTGGTCCATTCTGAGTACATGTCTGAGTTGTCATCTCTTGATGTCTCATGTGATAGGACAACCGGTCTTCTTGTACAGTTCGATGTTGTGGATTTTGTTTGGCCAGAAGATGCAGCAGATTCTCAGCAGGCATCTTTCCATCATCTTAGTGTTGTTCTTGACAACAGAGTTTTGTCACCAAATGGCACCTGGATCGGTTCCATGACCTCCTGCCAGCAACGATCCTTCGACATGCCACGTGACCTCAGAGTACACGTGGCTTACACAAGCGCCGTGGTGACATCTTCACTACTGAGTGGCGAATGGCATCTGTTGTTGTTGTTGGTGGTGTGTGATTTTTAAACACGTCTTGTCTTGCTTTGTTTTTCACGTTAAGCTATAAATCCACCAAAGGATTTTGAAGTGGACACTGGATCGGGGACTGGAGAAGTCACTATCACATGGAACAGAGTGACGATACCAGGTAAAGCCTTTTGAAATATTTCCGTGTGCAAATAAGAGTAGTCGATGCTGGTATATGTTGGCGAGCCTTTGCTATTGGTGGGAATTCCTCATTCCTCTGGCAGGGAGTGGTCTCTCCATGGGAGAGCCACTTTTTATTTTGCACAAAATGGTACAGTAGTCCTTCGGTTAACAGGTGACATCAGTTCACGGTTTTCGGTTAACGTTTCGCCTCCCATAGTGACCCCATGGTTTCAATTAACGTTAACATTCTGACTAACGATTTGTTTGTTATCCACGTGGGCGCCAATTTTGGCCAATCCGAGCGCTCGTAAGTGGGGCCGAACCATGCCCTTGGCCAATCAGCGACACCCATCCATGAGCGTTTAGGCCTCGACTGGCTTTGTTTACATTACGTTCTCTCTTGCAGTCTCAAGTGCTTTTTACTTTTTAAACTTGTAAGTGAATTCGATAAACAGTTATTTCGGTTTACAGTCGTTTTCATGGAACGGATTAATAGCATTAGCAGAGGGACTACTGTATGCGTTTTGATTGTGGTGAGATGATTGGCTAAGAGAACCCTCAACAAGGATTTGGGACATCCAACCTTCCAACCAAGATCGTACTGTATCGCCACAGCATCACTCAGGCACTACATTATTACAACATCTCTGTTATTTTACGTGGTCATTAAAAAACATAGCTGTGCTGGCACATGCCAAACGCTATCAATGGATGATTTTAAACACATTCTTGAGTCTATGCTACATATGTAAAAATCTTAAATGAAAATATTTTTTTTACAAAAATAGGTTAAGACTATTACAAAGATGAAATGGGGAAAGGTTCTAAGGCGAGATGTGACAAAACTCTGAGAATGTTTTGCTTTTTGGATTTTATCCAGTTATAAGCAGCACTAGCTACCAATGTACTAGAATAGTTTCCCTCTTACGTCTAAAAAATCCTTTTCTTTTTTTTAAACAACAATAATAAATAATCCATAAGCAGTGTCCTTATGGATTATTAATTTCTTACACAACCCATCGGCCGCACTGCCTTCTGGGAGTACATAATTTCAGCAGCATTAATTGACGGCAAGCAAACTCTGGACCGGTTTCGACATTCAGTGTCTCATCAGCTGAGTCGGCCTCGCTTGAATCAATGCTGGTGAACTGCCGATCGTATCGGCAGGAGGGGGGGAAGGCCCTCTTTTCCGATACGTAACTCAAAATAATCGCTAGCATTGTTGTGGAGAATGTAGATAGCAATATAATAAAGCAGATATATTAAAAGGATGATCTGACATCTATATTCTACAGCAAACATGCTCAATATTTTGAATTAATGTTTGTAAAACATATTTTTAAACTTTTTGGAATAACCCTTTTTCATTGCTAATTTTAAGTTGAATTGTATTTTTATGGTCCGGTAAGGTTTTACTGATGTTCATTTGTCACCTTTTTAAACGATGTTTCTATATGTCACATCACTTTCATGTGGGATAATTTCACAGGTATCTTGTCTCATATTAGTTTCACAATTTTGCTAACTGATGGTTTATATATGTAGAAAAGTCCAGTTTCAAGCTCACAGTAAATATACTTTACCAGCAGTTACAAAGTTTGAATGTGCCTATCTCAAAGAGAAAGTAGAACAATGTTGTAGTGCAAGATCCTAAAATAATTATGAATTAATTTACCTGTTTTTGCTGATATTGTCACCACCCAGTTATACGCAGTACAACCGCCACCAACACCTCCCGAAAGCTGGCTTCTGAACAAAGCAAAAACGTCTTTTAAAAAAAAGAGAGTGAAACTCGCTGATACCCTGAATGTTTACTTCTCCAGGCCTGACCGGGTACCGCGTGCGTGGGACACCCCTCCACGGGCAGCGCGGCCACGCCCTGGATGAAGTCGTGAGGCCTGACCAGACGTCCCTCACCTTGGAGAGCCTCACCCCCGGCGTGGAGTACAACATCACCATCACGGCCGTCGTAGATGACCAGGAGAGTCCTCCGGTGTCAACAACGATCACCACAGGTTCGGGAGCTTTGCGCGTTAACAAAACTTCACACCGTATCATGGGACCTTTTTGTCAGTATCAAAGTATGGTGAAAAATAAGAAATGGTTTTACTCTTACTCTTTCTGGCAATAAAACAGGTGTTAAGATCTTGACTTAGATGTTCAAATGCCAAATAGATACCTTTTTCAAGGATCAAGTCTGCATTAACCACACGTACTTGGTGGTGGAACATCTTAACCACCTGTTTTAATGCCATAAAGGGTAAAACCTATTCTTCAAACTTTGCACCGCTTGCAACTTCGTTCGTTTAGCCAAGGGGCACCGGGGAAACGTAGACTCATCATTGTTCCTCTGCCAGACTCGCTTTTTTCCCCAATGGTGAAGCTACGATTTTGTAAACAAAAAGGGGCATTTATATCTATAGGACCTTTTTGGCGGTATCAAAAATGATGAAACGTAAGAATAGATTTTACCCTTTCTTGGAATAAAACAGGTGGTTAAGATGTTCTAACACCAAATCGATACTTTTTTTGCAAGGCATCATCAAAAGGAGCATTGTGTGATAACTATCTCTCTCTCTAGCGTATGGCAAGTATGTGGAAATCACACGTACAAGTTTAAGTCTGTGAGCTATGCTATAGCTTCGAGAGTTGCGTGACTAATACTGCTCAGTCCGCCGGAGAGCTGGCGTAGGATGCAGTTATTTGAGATATGGGTTCCATTGCCTGGTTCGGGTGGTGTTTTGCAGTCACACCGTAGGTTGTCTTTAATTCTCCACTTGTGAAGAGCGACCAGTTGCTCTTCTGAAGCGGTTGATTGAGCACCGTAATTTTCTTGGCAGATCAATGTCGTGTGACACAATGATGGGGTCGTCGGTGTGTGATAACTGTAGAACATGTTTAGCCCCATAGTCAATGCACTGCTGGATGAGGCTCTCCCCGTGCCATACAGGTGATGCGGATTGTTGAACCATGGTTCACCCATCCTGGCCTGTGTGGGTTTGTTAAGGCGGCGGGGAGCACAAACGTATGAGCATCGGAGTAGGGGCGCACGCACACCTCCTTATCACTCTTCTGTTGCTACTACCATGCGTAATGTCCGCGTCAACTTCGTTGCTTGATTCCTCCGCCCATGCTGAGGACCCAATCCACCCGACTGGCCATTTTGGTCTCTCATCTCATGCTGTGTTCAACCACCGCACTGCAGGTCACGGCGCTTCTCTCGACGTTGCAGTTGCATTGCATCTCCCCTCTTCCAAAGCTCTCGCCATCTTGCTCTAGTCAAACTCCATCGCATTCTCTCTCTCTGTCTCATCCATTACAAGTTTTGACCGGGTCCTCAACATGGGTGGAGGAATCGGTTGAGCGAACTTCACAGCAACGGTAGCCGTGGCGGCAGCGGTAGACGTGGCGGGTGGCCCAAGACGGAGAGCTATTATTATTCTGTAACTATGCGTGCACTCTAACGCACGTGATGTTTTTTTTTTTTTTCCCCAACTCCCTTTTTTGTTTCGACCCGCCAGACATCCCAAAACCCAAGGACGTGCACGCCGACGAAGCGATCGACACGTCCATCGTGCTGCGCTGGACCCCGCTGCGCCGCGACGGCATCACGGGCTACCGCGTGTCCATCTCGCTGCCCGGCGAGTCCCAGGCCCTCTCGGAGGACACGGTGGGGCCCCATACGGGCGTCTACACCTTCTCGGGGCTGCAGCCCGGCGTGCAGTACGACTTTGGCGTCACCACGCTGGCGGGAGACGGAGAGAGCCAGCCCACCCACCACACGCACAGCACCGGTGAGCTCCCTACAGATTATTTTTCTTTCTTTCAATTCCGATAGGTTATATAATTAGTCTTAGCCAGTAGTCGCTAGTTTTGTACAGAACTTCAACATCGATATCAATTGAGTGTCCTTGTTGGCACGCGTGGTCACCACATCTACGCCTCTATATAAGGAACGAAACAGTTAGACTTCTCCACAAATCTGTCTGTCGCCTGATGAAGCTGGTTGTAATTACTGGCGAAACGTCGTACTCGGTTTGTAAATGTTGTGGCTTGGCTCTCCAACACACCGGTGTGCTGTACTAGTGACGAATTGGCCACGTTCTGTTTACGTGACAACCCTTACGAGTTGGCTGTGTTGGGTGGTGGCGGGTTTTAACGACACATTTATATATTTACGCGATCTAACCCAAAAAAACCTCTTATGGATCCTAATGCATGATGCTTTTGAAAGTCCTAAGTTAGGAAGACAAAATATTGAAATAAATAATGGGTCCTTGACGATTTATTTTCTTCCCATGCCCAGCTGTGACCCCTCCAAAGGATCTGCAAGTGGATTCAAGCTCCGAGAGCGGAGAAGTGACCATCACATGGGAGAGAGTCTCCATACCAGGTAGCACCTGCCGCTCTAACCAGTCCACATCAAGCTGAACGGGGATATGAGCTACATCCTGTGTCGAACTTATGTATGTATGGAACTGATGTGTAGATGTATATATGAATATACAGGCAGGCCGTGACTTATGATTTTGGTTGTGATTTGTTGATACCTCGGAACTTATGTTTAATTGTACATACGGTGAGTGGTGATGAAATGTGTTATGGTTCAACAAAAAAGGGAAGCATTGTTGAACTCATAAATAAGAAAAAATATTGTGCACTTGCATGTAATACTGTAATAAATAATGTATAGTAAATTAAACATAAAACAAAAGAGAGTAACATGAAAAGGAAAAAAAATAGTTTTGTTTTCACTTCCATTGAGTTGAACTGTCGTGTATCACGCGGGATACTGGGACTCTTTACATCTCACGGAGGATCGCTCCGCCGGACAAAATAGTTTGGCGGTTCAGGTTCGCAAGTTACGACCGAACGTTTGCAATTTGCATGGTTAAAAATAATAACGTCTCATGGCGGTTTGTTTGTGAGGATAATCGTAAGTCAGACATTCGTATCTCGGGGACTGCCCGTATACGCTTCTCATTGGGTCGGCACATCTTGTTTAAGAGGTTTAACGTTGATGGTTAACTGTTTTTTTTTAATCGTGGCCCTGAGTATGCAAAACTATTTTTTTCTGAATTACTCATTGAAATTGAAATTCAACTGTTGCTGTTCGATAATTGCTTCATGATACAATTTAACTGCATTTTTTTGTAATCATGTAAAAGCAATTGCCCCCTTGAGCCATTTGTTCACCGATATTATTTCTCTCTCCTTGCCGTATCTCACCCCCTCCCCCCCCCCCACCAGGCCTGACCGGGTACCGCGTGCGTGGGACACCCCTCCACGGGCAGCGAGGCCACGCCCTGGATGAAGTCGTGAGGCCTGACCAGACGTCCCTCACCTTGGAGAGCCTCACCCCCGGCGTGGAGTACAACATCACCATCACGGCCGTGAAGGGCGTTGCAGAGAGCACTGCTGTTTCCACTACCCTCACAACAGGTAACGACTCGTTCACCGCTGTACGTCTCTGCCTTTGGCAACTGTGACTGAGCGTTAATGCAAAGAAGGCCTCGGGGTTTTTTTTATCTGAAGTGGAAACTGGGTGGAGCGGTGGCACCTGCATTTAGCGGACTTTAATGTTAATTCGGCGATCAGAGTTCGACGACACGCCACGATTAACATTCATGGTGAGTGGTATTTAAACATGAGTGGTGAGCAGTATTTGAACAGCTCCCGGGACCATCCCTTTCAAAATCAACCCCACCACCGACACGGTGTGATGAGGCCTTCATTCGGCAGTGGATTGACAAAGGGCAACAAAGCAATGTCACTCGTTGATTCCTCCACCAATGTTAAGCACTGAATCTACCAGACTAATTGTTTGGTCTCATTCATATTGCATGCAACCACGACACTGCAGGTCACAACAACTCGTTCACCCACTCGGTTCACCCACTCAGTCATCACACTACAGTGCACAACACATTCATCTTCACTGAAGAAGCATATTCACCAACCTGGTTCTGTTCCTCCATTAAACCCCCATCTCTTATCCCGGGCACATCCTACTGCAACTCCTTGCCCCCACCAGCTACGACTAAGCCTACCCCAACCCCGACCACTACCCCATCCCCTATCACTATCCCTACCACTATCACTACCCCAACCCCAACAACTACCCCAACCCCGACAACTACCCTGACCCCTATCACTACCCCAACCGCTCCATAACCACTCCCACCTGTTCTCCTGTCACCCATAACTACACCACCACTATTAATAAGCCCACTCTTTATCTCAACCACTATCATCTAATGTACACTTTTATAATTGTAAAGTGCCTTGGACTAAGGTGCTTTATATCCATCCCATTGTCTCCTTTCCCCTGCTCTTATAACGTTGCTCAATTCAATAAATGTGTATTATCTCTGAATCTGTTACAACAGCGGTAGTGATGTCTGTTGCTGACTACTAGCCATTCTGAGCCTTTGTGCCCTTGCTTGATAACTTTATATTAAAATAATCTACCTCCCTTTTGCGTGAATTTGAGCTTTCATGTTCTTAATTTCACTGTGGGGTCCCCCTTCCACATCATCAAAGCAGCATTGTTAACTTTTTTTGTCACTGATCAAAATGAATGTAATGTTATCTGAAACTTGTCACTGGTGTATTAATTGTGTTCTTTCCTTGCCTTGTAACCTTTTTCGTAAATTTTTGTTTTTATTTCGACAAAACGAGAGCCCGATAACAGCACGCTGAAAAAGTCCGGCAACGGCGGGGGGGGGGGGGGGAGGGGGGTACAGAAAAATCCGCGGTAATCCATTCCGTCGCGACGGAACCGCACGAAAGGGGGAGGAAATGAGGGGAATCGGGGCCCCCGCTTGTTTCGCAACTCTTTAAAATTTCACCGATCTGTGCATTTGTCTTTGCAGCTGTGCCTCCGCCAACAGACCTGCGTTTCACGCAAGTAGAGCTGGACAGCTTCCGTGTGAGCTGGAGTGCGCCTCCAATCTCCACGACGGAATCTTTTCTCATCCGCTACTCGCCACTGCGCCACGAGGATTTGCTGTCCGAAGTCAGCACCACACCCGATGAGTTGGAGGTTATTTTGACAGGTAAAGCTGCAGCGTGGGTGGGTGGTCCCGTTCACCGCTGAATCTCAAGACGCGCAAGCGGTTCGGCATTCATTTTATTGAGAGGCCGTAGCGCCGTTGTTTTTAAAGACATTGTACTCCCCGCAGAGAACTGAGTGACATGACCACCGCACTCTACGATAGCTGGTGCTAAACTGTGCCACACCCTCCCGCATGGCCTTGTGGGAGCCTCGGTGCCAATAAAGTTATTTTAGTTTAGGTTTTCTTCCGGTTCAGTTTTGATGATCTACACTTACGTCATCGGAACGGAATCGGAAGAAAAACTTATGACGTACACCTACGTCATCGGAACAGGAAAGGCGCACAAATAATATACTCGAAATGATGAGTGACCGTGGTGTGAAGGCAGCCATTACATGTACACATGCCCTCCCACATGGCCTTGTGGGAGCCTCTGTACATCTTCTGACCTGAAGACGTACCGATAAAGTTATTTTACATGTGCACCATTGGAACGAAATCGAGATAAATATGATATAGATGTATGTCATCGGAATGGGTTAGGGTTAAGAACCCCTTTGTATTCCTTCAGAAAGTATATTTCTATCCACATCTGCGACACGAGTGAGTGCCAATTTGAAAAGGGCCTCGAGGGATTTTTTTTTACCATTCCATGACAAAATAACCCTGTGCTGCTCGTTATACCAATTATTGCAATTCACCAAAAATGTACAAGGACGTTTTACTGCCACACTTTTTTTTCCGTACCAAAAAAAATCGTGTATTTTCACCTTTCTACCAGAGTGCTCATGTCATGCTTTTTTACGGTGTCCAGGTCTCCTGCCAGGCACTGTGTACGGTGTCAGTGTGCACACGGTGATTCGAGGACACGAGAGCGTGGGCCTCTCTGGAACTCAGGGCACAGGTACTGCGGTCATTCCCCCTGCACGTTATCACCTGGCTAACCATTGATCAAAGAACGAAAGCCATTGGAGCTATGCACTTTTAAATATAGATGAAAAGCTAATTTCTTTAATAACTACTTGTTTATTTTCTTGTCCTTCCCCTGCACCTCTGGTTAACACAGTTGGCAATGTTACGGAGCGAAAAAAGTTAAACTTGCATACATGTGCGTACACATGCATACATGTGTACACCACTTGTACACCACTTTTAATTACGACCAATCTAAGTCCCAAACCGCAACAACTTAACAACTGTCTAAAAGTGCGTGTAATATCGGATTATTTTTATGAGGGTTATATAGTCCCCCCCCCCCCATTATGGACAATTGGACAGAGCTAACGCATTAATGCTGTCAACCTTACTATTAAAAAATGATATTTGGGTTAGGCCATATAATCACCTGGACATTTTTTTATTGTAAGGTCCTCCACCACCCGACAAGACAAATCATTAAATTGTCACGTGGCGTACAATCATTTAACGCAGCAATTGTTATTCTTCCAGCTCACTGGTAAGTTAAAGAATAATTCTCACAGCCAAGTTTAGAAATTAGAAATCTAGGAACTCAGAATAAAATCCATGAAGTCAACGATAATTGGCACCTTAAACGCTTGTAACGTGACAACGTAATATGTCTGGCTACGTGGTGTGGTGGAGAGTCTTGTGACTGGAATTTGACCAGATTATGTGGCCTTACCCAAATATATATTATTAATCGTAATTATTGGCTTCCAAAATCTACTTATTCCGCTAATGGGGAGCTGTAGTGTAGCGGTTAGCGCACTGCGCTACGGACCCGGCGACCCGAGTTTGATTCCCGCTCACGGCCAACACCAGTGAAGATTATCTGAACCGGTCAATGGCTTCCCCAAGGTCGACTCTGCCTCAAATTAGTCCCCGGTGCGGTGTGTAAACATTGCCACTAGGGACACAAAGATGGCCGGGCGTGGTGTTGGCCAACCCACCCCCTCGCGTGGCATGCTGGCCTTCATAGGTGCTCACTAAAAGCACTTGACCCAACAGTCTGTTAAGGCTATATGGGAGATCTTTATCTTTGATGTCAGTGGGGAGTGGTAGTGTAGTTCGTTAGTGCTCTGCGCTACAAACCTCCAGTCTTAAGTTCGAATGCCGGCCAAGGCTAACGTCATTGCTGGTAAGGTCGACTCCGTCTTAAATGAGTCTCTGGTGGGGTGCGTAAACATTGACACTGGGGAAATAGACGGCCGGGTGTGCTGCTGGCCACATCACCCCTTCTTACGCCACGCTCGCTAACAGCACTCGCGCCTCCAGTCTACACGGGGGATCTTTGTCTTTGTTAATTCAATCGTCTCCGTTAAATCCCGTGCAGAAATCGACGCTCCGACAGACATGGAGTTCTTGGACGTGACGGACTCGACCTTCACGGTCTACTGGACGCCGTCGAACGCGCCCGTGTCGGGCTACCGCGTGGCCTACGGCCCGCAGTTGCTGGGCCACGTGGCGGAGGACAGCGTGCCGCCCGAGCGTACCTCCATCGTGCTGGCGAGCCTGCAAGCCGGCACGGAGTACACGGTCAGCGTGTACGCCATCGGGCGCGACGTGCACCGCGAGAGCGAGCCCCTCGTCGGCTCCCAGGCCACCAGTGAGTGTCACCGGCGGCGGCGGCGGCACATGCGCAGTCTTCACGACACCGCGTCACGTAGCATGGGGATGGTTGCGGCATGGCTGCTCTGTTCTTTTTTTTTTTGTCCTTACGTGAGCCTGGTACATAACACAAACAGCAACATGGGGGAGGGGGCACAGAAACTCCACGGACAGAACTCGCGGGCAGAGGAAATTGGGCTCGCTGCCTCGCTTCGGTGGAGGCCGCAGGCAGGAGCATGTACACTTATATGGGGAGAGGAAGACAAGGGAGGAAGAGAGCTAAAGTGAGAGGGCGTAAAGGGGATGGGAGGAGGGGGGAGGGTGTCAATGGGATTAAAAGGGTAGGAGAAGGAAGAGAGGAGGAGCACTTAAGCAAAGATCACTTAAACGCACCCAGTGAACTCCTCAACCAATCACTCCCGCAGAGCAGAAATAAACCCCTGTCCATCCCCGGAGGAAGGGGGGTGTAGTGTACCCCTTGCACCTATCCCCTCCCGCCAAGCCCCCCCAGCATGCACCACGGCTGTTCGTTTCTATTGGAATATACACTTTTCACTTTTATACAGTGGAAGGGAGTATCCCTCGAAATGCTTGCGAACAAAGTCTTTGTTTTTGTGTGTGTGCGTGTTTGTGCTGAAATTATCGCATTGCGTTTTTAAGTGGTTGTGTGGTGTGACCGCATGGCGTGATGATGTCGTCGCGAGTTGCCCCCTGATCATGTTCAATGTTTTTTTTCTTATTGGCAAAATTTCTGTCGGGTTTGAAATTCTGTTCGCTCCTCTCGATGTATCTTACTGTCTATTTATTCCAGGCCATGCAAGAACTGATAATGTAACCATGGAGTCATAATTAAATGTGTTAAATCAATTTGCACGACAAATGAGAGAAAGGAATTTGCCATCGGATTCATATGGTAAAATATATAGATTTTTTGTTTTGTTTAATGCTCTGGCCGCACCCAGAACTATAACTGCCTTGAAGCTGTAGGTGAACAGTTATGCCTGCAGGTGATGTCAATGCCAACACACCCACACACGCAATCATCTGTCCAGATGAGTTAAAATATTACATCGTTCACACTTGATAGCTAGTGGACAGAACCGGTAGTCTCGCTAGTTGGTGGTCGCTCACCCCATCACACGAGGAAGGGTTTTCTCATTAAAAAACACAAATTAATTGATCCAGCTGAGTTACTGCGAGCGGCGACTAGCAGAAACTGAGGCCGAATGGAGCGACAAATTTCAGTGCCTGGTCCGCCACACGACCAGGCAGGCACCCGTGCATTTTCTGTTTTGCTTATATTTGTGGGGAGCGGTAGTGCAGTTGTTTGAAGAACTGTGCTCCAAAACTGGCGACCTGATTTAAATTCCCGTTCACAGCCATATATGAAGCAGTCCTGGGCCTCCACAAGGTCGACTCGGCTAAAAAATATATAATAATAACAAAGACAATTTATTAGAGAAACATATTTTGCGAGTCGGATGCAACGTTCAATCGAGAACTCGGGAGGTGCAGAGCCAGATCTCAGAGTCCTTCTTAAAACCTGGTGCAGCGTGTAAACCCCTCAGTACTGGGGAGACGAAGGCAGCCGGGTGTGGTGCTGGCCATCAAACCCCGTCGTGTGCGATGCCGGCCCTAATAGGTGCTGCTATGCGCTCACAGCACTTGCCCCAAAAGCCTCTTTAACCCTTTCCCATTCCGATGACGTACGTGTACGTTTTCAGTTTTTCTTTTGAATCCGTTCCGATGACGTACACGAATCAGAAGTAAAAAGGCCATGTGGGAGGGCATGTGGCACAGTTGGGTGCCAGCTATCATAGAGTGCGATGGTGAGCGCTACTGTTCTCTTCTGTGAGTGCAATGTCTTTAAAAACAGTGGCGCTATGCCTCAAAGTGAAATTTAGCGGTGAACGGGGGGGACACCCACCCTGCAACTTGCAGTTGTCTCGGAACAGGAAAGGGTTCAAGGCTTTTATACGTGTGTCAGTGCTGCGTGTCCTCAGGGATTTTGTTTCTGGTGCGTCCTGCTGATGCGATTGGACATGGTGTGTTGTAGACTCAAACGGCCCCACCGACCTCGTGATCACCCGCACGTCACCCACCACCTTTTCCGTGTCCTGGACGCCGCCTCCAATCAGCGTCCGCTACTACCGCCTGAGCTACGTGGAGACCGGTACAGCGCTCCACACCATTCTAACCACACACGAGTGGGTGCTGTGCTAGTGTAGATGCCCCAACAGGATTATTAATTGGAGGATTCATTAAAACATCATGTTATATATATATAACCAGTTATTGTGAGCTTGAGCTGTGAGTTGGCCAGGAGATGGTGGGTACAACCATTCGGTTGTTCAATCTGTCCGTGTAGAATGTGGGGCGTTTCCCCCCTCGTACGAGTCAAATGTATCTAATTGCATGCTGTTGGTTATTTCAACTATTTGTATAACTTTCACAGGATAATGATTATGCGCGAGCAATTTTGACCAGGGGTAAAGCTGTGATGAACTGAAATAGATTTATTTCATGTCCTTGTGTGATCAATCTCCCACGTCTGCGTTCGGACTTGGTGTAGCGAGGTCCCCGTAGTTGCCGTGGGGGGGGAGAGAGAGAGAGAGAGGAGTCCTTCCGCTGCTTCCACAGTCGGCTCCTCGGTGACGTCGGTGTTTGTGTTGCCACGTCCGTAGCTGCCCATACCTGGGCAGTGTGCTTATGACCGGCTCCAGTTTAACAGCAGAGGTCTCACTCCGAATCAGTCGAGCAGCAATATCTTTTCATCGGTTGCGTAACGCTGTGTGGAAGCTACCTGGTCTGCCGCTCCGCACTAAGCTTCAGGTCTTCTCGGCCACGGTCATTCCCTCCCTTCTCTACGCTTGCGAAACGTGGACCCCCCTAATGGAACATCTCGCCGGTTAAAAACATTTAGACTAGCCTACCTACGATCTATCCTGGGTTTAACCAGGCTGGATTGTGTGAGGAGCTCACAAATCTTTGAAAGATCTGGGCAAGGTCCCATCGGTGAGCTCCTCCGGCAGGCAAGGCTGCGTTGGCTGGGTCATGTAGCCAGCATGCCCAACCACCGCATGCCGAAACAGCTTTTGTTCAACCGGATCGAGGGGGCTAAACAGGCGTGGCACGGGCTAGAGAAGAGATGGAGTGATGTGGTACAGGAGGACGTGGAGGTGAGTGAACTTGCCGATGACTGGTACCAGCGGTGTCAAGATCGGCCTCTGTGGAGGAGGCTCGTGAAGGACGCTACTGGGCAGTTGGAGGTAGTCGCCCTCCAACAACAACAGAGGGCGGAGGAGGAACGCTCACAACAACGAGCGGAGCGCCAGGTGGCTAAAGCACAGCAGGTTGGCACAGTAGGGGGCACAGGTGGTGCATCAGCCAGTCATCTCAGTCATCTTAGTCAGTCGACCCGTGGCACTTGGGTCTGCCCCGTGATTTCCTGCCCACCGGCGTTCGACACTTCACGTGGCCTCAAGGTGCACATGGCCTGGCACAAGCGTCGTGGTGACGTCACCGCCACTTAGTGGCGAATGGCGGTTGGTTGGTTGGTATATGTGTGTGTGTCTGTGTGTGAGTGTGGGGAGCGGTAGTGTAGCGGTTAGCACGCTGTGCTATGAACCTGGCGACCCGGGTTCGATTCCCGCTCACGGCCAACACCAGTGACGATTATCTGAACCGGTCCCGGGCCTCCCCTAGGTCGACTCAGTCTCAAATGAGTACCTGGTGCGGTGTGTAAATATTGCCACTAGGGAGACAAAGGCGGTCGGGCGTGGTGCTGGCCATCCACCCCCTCGTGTACCATTCCGGCCTTCATAAGTGCTCGCTAACAGCACTTGCCCCTACAGTCTGTTAAGGCTATATGGGGGATCTTTATCTTTGTGTGTGTGGGCTACAGGCAGCAGTGGGAAACGGCAGTGCAATGGTTAGCATGCCGCGCTACGGACCCGCTGACCCAAGTTTGATTCCTGCTCACGGCCACCAAAACCATTGACGATTATTCTAAACCAATCCAGAGCCCTCCCCTAGGTGGTGCGATGTGTAAATTTCGCTACTTATGGAGACAAAGGCGGCCGGGTGTGGTGCTTGGCCACCTATCCTCTCGTGTGCCGTGCCAGCCTTCATAGGGTGCTATTCACTAACAGCACTTGCTCCTACAGTCTGTTAAGGCTATACTGTCGGGGGGGTGGGGATCTTTGTCGTTGCTACAGGCAGCAGGCGGCCCCCAGCAGAGCTCACCATCCCGGGCACGAGAAACACGGCTGTGATCCTGGGCCTACAGCCCGGCACGGAGTACACGGTGTCGCTGTATGCCGTCACGGGCAGAGGAGACAGCCCCGCCACCAGCAAGCCCATCACCAAGACGGAGAGCACTCGTGAGTGGCCTTGCCAGTGAGGGCGGGGGGATGGGTGATTGGGGGGGGGTGCAAGTGCAACCCCCCCCCCCGCCCCTCCCCGATGAATTTGTTCGTTTTTGCCACTTTTGACAGAGGAGCCTCAACTGCTCATTTTTGTGTTTAGTTTGTTGTCCTTCCGCCGCACCTTTGATTTAGCATGGTTGGCGACGTACGGTGCAAAATAAGTTCTGCATACAATTAGAAAGCCCCTCCCTAGAAGGTATTTGGCCTACTCTTTCTCCAAGTTGGCCAGGCGGTGGTGGTGCATGTCTGTAATCTAGCACGAGGGTTGGTGGATAGGACAATGTTTCCTCCCACACTCGCTCTAATATATACTCACTAATTGGCTATAAACATCTGAATATATAGAGAACTACAAGCAATTGTTAGCTCTGGCTCGCCGCCTGGCAGTCTTCCAGCTTGTCTGTGATTCCCCGGCGATTGTGAGATGTAGTTTGCATGAACGATGACGCTATTTAATATTAATTATGAGGGTTTTTTTTCTAAGAGGTTGGAGCACTCGCACTTTACCGCCCCCCACCCCCCCCCCCCCCCCCCCATGAACCATGACAAAAAATTAGCAGTCTCCTTCACATTGGACGTCAAAGATCCAGTAACGTAATTCAAAACAAGGAGGCCGTCGTGGCCCAAATTTGCCAAATTAAAATATAACCCACGTGGTCGCTCAATTGGCATCATACATGGCCCCCACTGATTGCCCCCTTACTGGCAGATTAATGCCTGCTTGCAGAGCAGATGCTCAATCATTTTGGGCCCACAGGGATAGCTGCCACTGTGGGTGCCCTTGGAAGCAATATATCCTCAGCAGCTCCTCCGTGCCCTTTGAAATATTTGAAATGAGATGTTGCTTTGAGATGCCCCGGTGAAAAGGGCACTCGATCAAAAACTAAACATTATTGTTAATAAAAGTTTTGTCTTATTAAGAACGATATTTTATCTCACATGGATAAGGTTAACGCTGAAAGTTATTGAAATGCTTAGAGGTATATCCCACTTGGTGCATGTGTGTGTGTTCGATTCCTGCTCACGGCAAACACCAGGTGACGATTATCTGAACCTGGTCCTGGGCCTCCCCTCGGTTAACTCGGCCTCAATTGAGTACCTAGTGCGATGTGTAAACATCGCCACTAGGGAGACAAAGGCGGTCGGGTGTGGTGCTGGCCACCCACCCCCTCGTGTGCCATGCCGGCCTTCATAGGTGTTCATTAACATCACTTGCCCCAACACTCGATTAAAGGCTATAATGGGGGGGTATTTGTGTGTGTGTGGTACGGCACCGGCTCCTGGCACAGAGGTGGACACTCCAAGTGGCCTGGAAGTCATGGAGGTGACCGATCGCACAATCCGCATTCGCTGGGCGCCTTCGAAAGCCCCCATCAATGGCTACCGTGTGACCTCCATCCCCAAGACGGGCCGCGGCACGCAGGACACACGTGAGCTTCCATCGGGTAAGAGAGACGCAGTCGCACGCCCAAGTTCGTTGAACGTGTAACAGATCACGTATTTATATTGAAAGACATCCCTCCAAGCCAAGTTGACTCGACTAACTTCCAGGCCCATTTGGTGTGTGAATGACACAATTTGTTGAAGATCCAGTTATGGCAAATACAGTTTTATTGTAATTAAGGCAATTTCTTTTGAGGAGCTTTGTTGCAAATGGTGATCCGTCTAAAACAGGGTTCGGCAAACAATATAACAAGATCATTTTTTTTCGAATTCGATACAACACCTCTGCAATGTGAATATGAGACGGTGATGGTCCTTAATAGATAAAGGTCACGAAGCAGCAGTCCTTCAAGAGCCACCGCACGTGGCTCCGGAAACGCAGGTTGCCGACCCCTGTTCTAAAATTATCAGTGTGGGAAAACTCAGTTTTTGCACATGGCACATCCCTGTCAATCCACTGCTGGATGAGGGCCTCCCCCCATGCCTCGTGCCAGTCTCGCGGGTTACTTGACCAAAGATTAACGCAGTTTGTTGCGAGTTGAAGTTGGCAATTCGTCAATATCATCTGGAATATAAATATCATTTGCAGTTGCAGGAGAATGCAACTTTTGCATGTGAATAGTAAAGTATACTGTCGATAATGCTGCTTTTTAGTTTGTTTAATGACAGTTTTTAGGAGTCCTTACTTAAAGAGTACATAAAAGATAAATGGAAACTGAAAATGTTGTATTGTCAAACTCGTACCTTATTCATAATAAACGTTTTTGGGTTAGATCGTGTTATTTATAAATGTGTCGTAATTCTCCACCACCCGACACGGCCAATCAGCAAAAAAAAGTGTCACGTTGACAAAAGACAAATAGTTGACTACTTTAGCCCACCGATGTGTTGAAGAGTGAATCCACAACATTTACAGTTTTTGAGTACGACGTTTTGCTGGTAATTACATCCAGCATCATCGGGCAATTCGCCATTATGTTTACCCGAGGAAGCCTCACCGAGTCTCAAGACTCTTCATGAGAATCCTGCCACGTTTTTGCGGCCGTAAGATTCCACATGGAGTGAATGTGCGGTGTAACTTCACAGCATTGCCAAGTCATTTGGCCAACAGCGGTTAACACACAATGCTACTTTAAACAATTGCACAGCACGCCGTTGGTTTGATTTGGTTAACGTGCGCAATGTGAATACATATTCTTGGTTCTTTCGGTAAAGATATTTTTATTTAAAATAATAAAAATATCATATTTTCTATTTTTATTATTTGATTGTTTCTCTTCTACGTGACTTTACTGAAAGAACCAAGCATATGAATCCCTGCAGTCACGAAAGCTTTAAATCAAAATGTGAATACATTCCTGTGTAACGGACAGGGCAGCACTGCGAACGCTTGCCGCTCTTGCGCTGCAGTCGAGCGAGCTTTGTGAGCGACAATGGGCCCATGTCCCCCCCCCCCCCAGGCCGTACGGACGTCACCATTGACGGGCTGCTGCCCACCCTGGAGTACGCGGTGAATGTGTACGCCTTGAGCGACCATGGGGAGAGCCTGCCCGCCTCGAAGAACGTGGTGACAGGCGAGTTTTGTTCGGGTTTGGTCGCTGGGAGGTTATCGTTAACGGACTTCTGTCTTTAGCCCGTTGCGTTAGGATTGGATATGATTGTTGCATTCTGCATCCGCTGATTACCATATTTTCCCGCATATAACCCGCTAACCCGCGAGGTATACCACTTTTTACAAACAAAACAAAGACCCTGTGGGGTATATGGAGGTGCGGGCTATCCCAAAAATATTTTACACGTGTGACATGTCATAACTCATATTCTTGGTTCTTTTGGTAAAGTCACGTAGAAGGGAAACGATGAAATCCGTGATCTGGTTCAGTCTGTAAAAGATGTGATTCCGGCCATACAGTACCCTGGCATCTACAAACTAAGTTGCCTCTGTGGTAGTAGTTACATTGGAGAAACCAAACGACATGTCTCGGACCGCATTCGTGAACACAAAGCAGACCTAAAACACGGTAGGACCAACACCTCGGCCGTGGCGGATCACTGTTATAATTCAGTAGGTTCACATGACATTGACTTCTCCAAGACAGAGGTTCTCTGCAAGCCATCTGGCTACCATGAGAGATTCGTTCATGAGGCTATCCACATATACAAACACAGAGACAATTTAATATGCAGGAAAATATGGTAATGCCATCTGTGGGACCAGCAACAAACACGCCTCCTTCCCGTGTTTGTTGCACCACAAAAAAATTTGTTTTTGTTTTCTACTTTCCATCAGCCCCACACCCTTGGGAGTGCATCGTACCAGCAGAATTATTTGACTACAACCAAACTCTGTGCCAGTTTTGACATTCGTCATCTCATCGGCAGGATCAGGCTTGCTGAAACCTAATGCTGGTGACCTGACAGTTGTTTATCGGAAAGGACCCCTCTGGTAGATATGGATCCTAAACGATATGACACGTGGCTCAACGCAATAATTAGCGTTGTTGTGGAAGAGCGTGGATAGCAACGATTGTCTCCTCTTCATTGTTCGTCGATGGTCCCCAGGTATCGATGCCCCCAAGGGCCTGACCTTCACGGACGTGGACGTGGACTCAATGTCCATCTCATGGGACTCTCCGGAGGGCACGGTGACGGGCTACCGTGTGCTCTACGAGTCCTTGGATGACGGCGTGCCACAGACACTGTCGCCGGCGCCGGACGGCGACGCTGACACGGCCGTCATTTCCCAGCTGCAGCCCGGCTCGGACTACAAGGTCAGCGTGACGGCACTCCACCACGACACGGAGAGCCTCCCGCTGATGGGCACGCAGGCCACCGGTGAGGCTTCGCGACCGCGGCCGCGCACGCACCACAGACCCACGCGTCGGTACGACTACTGGGGCACGTCGGTTTATATGGACTACAGGGAACGTCAGTTTATACAGACTACAGGACATGTCGGTTTATACGGACTACAGGACATGTCGGTTTATACGGACGACGGGACACGTTGGTTTATACGGACAACAGAGGACGGCGGTTAATACGGACTACAGTTCATGTCGGTTTATACGGACTATGGGGGACGTCGGTTTAGTGGTCCGTGGCAAAAGCTTGAGAGAAAAAATGCTCATTTCACATGTCCCATCGTGGAAATCCATACTTGGACTCATCCAAAAACATTAAATAATTCGCGTTTTAACGACCAAGTGTTTAGTTTTGCCGTTCGGCTTTACGTTGGGAAGCGAACCAGTCGATGACTCTCACCTGTTGTATAGCGTTGTAGCCCCTGTGTGTGCGTGTTTATTTTTGTGTTTCTTTTATCCGCCCAAGTGAAGGGTTGAGTGACCATGACCAATAGTGGCGCGCATGTGAAAATGTACAGGAGCTGCACTGCACATCACACGTCTCACGTGCAGTGCATAATACTTGCTGGTCCCCGAGTGGTTTCATTTGGCACAGATTCTGTTTTATAGCTAAATATACTTTTGCCTCAGCGGGCTCTCTAGCTTGGTTTTTAAGTTCGCGTATGTTACGAGGTGATTGGCACGCATCTCCGATTTGCACGGTTGGCTACGATACGGTACAAAAGAAATTTTGATTTAAAGCTTTCGTGACTGCAGTAATTCATATTCTTAGTTTTTTCGGTAAAGTCACGTTGAAGAGAAACAACAAAATAACAAAATATATATAAAACAATAAAAAATTCTCACGACGTTTCGACCATAACGTCGTGAGAATTTTTTATTGTTTTATATATATTTTGTTATTTTGTTGTTTCTCTTCAACGTGACTTTACCGAAAAAACTAAGGGTACAAAAGAAGTTTAACATACCATACATACATACATTGGTGCCACCAAAGTTGTCGCCTCCGTTGGGTCCGTGCCACTCGTCAAGGACATCGTTTCGTTTTGTGCTGACGGCAAACAGGAATGGAGTTTTAGTGCAAATGACTGTTAGTGGACAGAGTGCGCCGAAGCATCCTGTCTCTGTGGTGGAGGGATCTCGTGAACCATGTCCCCCTCTAGCGGCACAGGTGACTCTAACAGAGTTAAATGACTGGAACCTGGAATCACCTTTGAACCAAGCTATTTGGTGAGATTGCCTAGGCAGTGGTGCGCAAGCAACACCCAACAACCAACTCGGCGCATGTGTCAAAAACACCGTGGACCTTTAAAGGAAAATGATATATATTTGGCGACATTGTGGGAAATGGCCAAGCAACATTGATTCTTATCTCTGCTGTTCAGAGGGAGCATTGCATGAAACGTCTGGCATTACCTGTCCAGCATTTTCAAAGAATAAACTATGATAACCAAATTAAATGTGTTCCATATTTATATGTACATTTTTGTAATAGGGTTAATAGTTGATTATTAGGTTGGGCGATATAATGTGGCCAGACCCCAAAAAATCTGTAACAAATAATATTGACTGCAAAAACCAACTCGTCATCTGTTAAGTTTCATATTTATAGATTTCCCTCAAGACTGTTTTTGGATTTGTAGATCTGGTACAATAGGTGGGACGATGGACGTTTGCTTCTAGGTTCATAAAAAGTTCCGATTTTCTAAAAAGAACGAGACATTCTACCAAGGCAGAGCGTTCTGTAACATCCCACGCGCACCCCACACCGCCTCAAATCTCTCTCCAGAGCTCCTTCCCCACACACTGACCCCAGGCACCGCTGTCCGTGTCTCCTCCCTACACAGCCATCCCTCCACCCACGGCACTGAAGCTTGTGCAGGCCACCTCCACCAGCCTGTCCATCCAGTGGCAGCCGCCCTCGGCCGAAGTGAGCGGCTTCCGCGTGGTGGTGACGCCGCGGGAGAAGAGTGGACCGAGCCGGGACCACATGGTGCCGGCCGACGTCAATTCGTTCACACTGCCCAGCCTCATGGTGAGCCGCTAGCGTGTGACGGTTGTGTCGTCGTCGTCGTCGTCGTGTTCACGCACGCATACACATCGTACTGCAGTTCACAGCACTTATCTTTCTGCTTCTTCCCTTGCACCGCTCCACTTTAGAATTCCCTTCCTTCCATCGTCTCCTTTACTCAAGCTCTCGTAACCTAGTTCAATACTAGAAGCGAGTTAACTCTAATCTGTTACAACTTGGAGAGTCTTCTTGTTGTTTGTTCGCGGCCGCTTTGGCGTTTTTGGGGCCTTGGGGGGCCTGTGCTTGGCAACCGTGAAATAAATAAAAAATAGAATGAGAACCGTGAAATCCTACGATTAAGTTTTCCGCTGGCGCTGCGTACAATTAACTATTTGGTGTTTGTTTGCAGGTGGCAACGCAGTACAACGTGTTCGTGTACGCGCTGAAGAACGGTCACACAAGCAAGCCGCTGCAGGATGTCTTCACAACGCTGGAGAGTGAGTTAACAATTTCCATGCCGATCCCCTCCATCTTATACACTTCTACAGGCAGTGCGCATGGATTGTCCTGTCAACTCTGACATTCTATACAAGCTGCTGTATACTTGTCAGCAGCTTAGCACGTGTGAGCTCATGCAACGCATAAAAAAAAGACATCTCATGATTCTGTACACATGCATCACCCTCACTTCCTTCCTGTTACAAGCAACGAATTTCCGGGCAACAGCCAACAGTTGGGTGGATTAAAACCTTTGTCTGGGGCAAAATTGAGTTTGTTGGCCTTCTCCCACACCTCCGATTGTCTACCGATGGTGCAAAAGAAGTTCAATAGACATACACCGAGTTGAATGGGAGTAGAGAAATGCACTGTGCAAAATTTCGGGTGGCTTTGTCTTGTTGTTCCTCCAAAGGAAAGTTGTGCAAAAGGGGGCAGCACTTGGGGGGGGGGGGGGGGGGCAAGATGACAAGGAAAGGGAAGGGATTCCAGGATCGAAGTCCCCACGGCGGACAGGGGGCACGGCTCCAGCAAGATCATCAGTGAGAGGAAAGGAGCGCTGAGCAGGAAGGAGAGGAAGGGGAGAAGGAATGACCGGGTGAAGATGTTGGGTATGAGAGGGGATGATGATGATGATGAGAGGGGGGAAGTAAGAGGTGGGGAGAGAGAAGGAAGGAGCGGCCAGAAGTGAGAGCTGCACAGAGCAGCGTGTGTTTTCACAGAGGGCGGGGAGAGATTAAGTGGGAGTGGCCACTCAAGTCACGCGATTCACAGGAGGCTTGAGCCCATGTATAGATGGCAAGGCCTTCATCTGGTAGTGGATAGACAATGGCTGACCGATGTTGAACCTATAATGAGAAACAAATTCCCAAATGCATTCATTCGGTTTACATATACATGTATGAATCTTCCCACAGGCGTTCCCAGGCAGATACACCAGTTATCGCACGCCAGTGATTTCCATTCCCTTCAGAGCCATCTCCAAGACTGACTTTTTTTTAATGCCTCATTTGGAGCGCACTTCTGTGGTTGGCATCAATTTGAATAATATATAGGGTATTGGTTGTACATGCTGTTCTGTTGCTCTTGGTTCTAAATGCCTACTTTTTTTATTCTTCTACCTGAAACAAATTTAAATACATTTTTCCCTCGTCTTTTTTTCAATCTCACTACTCTCTCAAGAGAGGTGGAATGCTTTACAGTTTAGAAACCTTCCAGACAATTTTATAACTTGGGTCATCCTTGCAGCTGCTTCTGGCTAGCCATCGAACAAAGACAGTCACTCTCATTTCTTGAACAATGCTTTTTGTGTTTAGTTTGTCCTTCCCCCACACCTCTGATTAGCACGGTGAGTTACTTTACGGTTCTACATGTATACAATCAATATTGAATATTTATCTGTGAGGTCATGTTGTTACTTGGAGGGGTTTTTGTTTTCTCAAACACAATCCAAATCAGAACATTTATACAAGAGGAATCTGATGAGCTATAAAGCTCTTTTTTTACAAATGTCCAGTAGGGGCAGGTAAGTGAATTCCTCTGCTGGATTTACCAAGTGTCACGAGTACTTTGCTTTATTTCAGAAATGTATTTGCTTATCAGTTGTAATGTCAATAATTCACATTCCCCAACCCAAGTTAGTGTGGGGTTAGAAGTCCCTAAAGCTCAAACAATAGAGTCGACTCGCTCTTTGGATTATGTAACAGCATGCATTTGAATGTGGAGTTAGCATTGGAGGTGAGGTCGCTTTGTTGCGGAGAATGAGGTTTCGACAGCTGGTTTGTGTTTATTCGTTTTGTGTTTATCCGTTCATGTTCAACAAGTTGTGTTTATCTGTTATGTGTTCATCCATTTTATGTTTATTCATGTTGTGTTCCTCCGTTTTGTGTTCATCCTCGACCTGAGCAGACATCAGCCCTCCACGCAAGCCGCGCGTGGTGAACGTGACGGAGACATCCATCACGGTGAACTGGCGGGCCAAGAGCGACACACTGTCCGGGTTTCTCATCTCCGTCGTGCCATCCTCCACCGCTCCCAGCGTCGAGAAGACCCTCTCACCAGATGCACGCCAATTCACCATCGCTGGTGGGGCATGCCTTCTGGGTGTCCGTGTGTGTGTGTGTGTCTGTGTGGGGAATAAGCTGAGTGGACTTGCCTAAGACTTGTACCAACAGAGTCAAGATCGGCCTCTGGGGGAGGCTCGTGAAGGACACTACTGGGCAGTTGGAGGCAGTCGCCCTCTAACAACAACTGAGGGCGGAGGAGCGACGCTCGCAATAACGAGTGGCGCGCCGGGCAGCTAAACCTCAGCAAGTTGGCACAGTAGGGTGCACAGCTGGTGCATCTGCCAGTCATCTCAGTCAGCCAACCCATGGCACCTGGGTCTGTCCCGTGACCTCCTGTTAGCGAGCCTTCGACACTTCATGTGGCCTCAGTGCATCTGGCCTGGCACAGGAGCCGTGGTGACGTCAACATCACTTAGTGGAAATTGGTGGCTATTGGTATTGGGCAGTGAGCGATAGTGTCGCGGTTAGCGCGTCACTGTGAACCCGGCTGTGGCCCGAATCCAATTCCTGCTCACGGCCAACACCCATGACGATTATCTTAACCGTTCCTGGGTCTCCCCTAGGTCGACTCAGCCTTACATGAGTACCTGGTGCGGTGTGTAAACATCACTCCTGCAATTTGGCTTCTGAAATAAAATCGACAACTGTCGACATCGAA
The DNA here is from genome assembly GCF_048934315.1 of Petromyzon marinus. NCBI lineage: Eukaryota > Metazoa > Chordata > Hyperoartia > Petromyzontiformes > Petromyzontidae > Petromyzon > Petromyzon marinus. The sequence continues at coordinate 7,382,021 of NC_133685.1, forward strand.
TGTGTGCCATGTGTTATGGTTGAGTGGCAAGGGATGTTGATTAACGTAATTATATTCAGCTACCTTGTGGAGTTTATTTCAAAAGCAGTGTTTATTTATTCATACTCTCTTGGATGTTTGCATAACTAAATTAACATATTGAGAACGTGTGTGTATGTATATAATCAGATTCCCGCTCACTGCCAACACCGGTGATGAATATTTGAACTGGTCCTGGTCTTCCCCGAGGTCAGGGGTCGGCAACCTGCGGCTCCGAAGCCGCGTGCGGTGGCTCTTTAAATAACTTTCTTAATGACGTTTTTCATTAAGGAACGCCATCTCGTATTAACATTGCATTGCGGCTCTTGAAATATTGAGGTTTTTTTTATATATATACAGAATTCGAAAAAAAAATGGCTCTATTTGGGATTTTGCTTGCCGACTCCCGGCCTAGGTTGACTCGGCCTCCAAATGAGGAGCTGGTGCAGTGTGAACACATCGCCACAAGAGAGACAACGGCAGCCGGGCGTGGTGCTGTGCAGGCCTTCATAGGTGTTCGCTAATAGCACTTGCCCCAAAAGTCTTTAAAGGCTATATGGGAGGAACCTTTGTCTTTGTCTTCTGTTATTGTCTTTTAAGATGTGTGATGTATACATCTAAAATGCATTTTTATTTATATTTTAGATCTGCTGCCAGGCATTCACTACACCATAAGCATCTATGCCGTCAGCGGAAACACAAGAAGTCAGCCTGCTACAGTGACCGCTACCACAGGTAATAATTACGTCCCCCAGCTTTGCGGTCTTGCGTGTGTGTATATATAATAACTGAAGAGTGGTAGTATAGCTGTTAGCTCGCTGCGCTATGAACCCGTCGGCCCAAGTTTGATTCCCGCTCACGGCCAACACCAGTGATGCTTATCTGAACCGGTCTTTTGCCTCCCCTAAGTCCACTCAGCCTCAAATGAGTACCTGGTGCAGTGTGTAAACATCGCCACTAGGGAGACAAAGGTGGCCGGGTGTGGTGCTGGTCACCCACCCCCTCGTGCGTTGCGCCAGCCTTCATAGGTGCTCGCTAACAGCACTTTCCCCAACAGTCTCTTTAGGCTATAGGGGGGGTCTTTGTCTATTCTCCTATAACGCCGCGTGTTTTCATAAGTCTAATTGGATATAACGCGATGAATGTATGAGGAGTGAACGGAACTACGTTGCGCGAGTAGGAATAAGCGGTCGTGCGGCTACCTCGGCGTAGCATCACATAAGGCGGGGGATGCTGCTGGATGCTTCTAGATGCTAGCCACGTGCCTCAGTCTGTTCACCCTGCGTACGCATCTCATGTGTTTGTCGCGGACTGTGCTTTACCCTATATTATCTATTATTTATTATAATGCTATTTTTCCATAGCACGGTGTTCTTCAGGAACGCAACCACCTCGTTGGCTGCTATAAATTTCCACATTCATGATAAGCCACTTCGTTGAGATAATTATTTACGATAGGCAAAAAAAGAAAGCTTCTAAATCTCAGTGGGCTTGACCTGGTAAAATAAAAACAATTTCGTAGCTTTAGTGATGCCAACGGAGTCGTTTCACGGACGAGTACTTTCCTGCCCCCCCCCCCCCCAGCCCTGGACGCACCGAAGGACCTCCGCTTCGACTCGGCCAGCCAGGACAGCATCACGTTCAGCTGGCAGCCGCCGCGCGCGCCCATCATGAGCTACGTCGTCACCTACTCGTCCGAAGTCGGCTCGCTCAACCGGCTCACGCCAGCTCCCGGGCCCAGGGACACCTCGGCCACCATTACAAGTAGCGGGAACAAAACGCTCAACACGCGGGAAGAAATGTTATAGCTTACTTTTAATATTTGGCTTTGGTAGATAAGAGTGAATGCTCGCCCACACACGGCTGATGTCGGCACCCCTCCCATTTCGCAGATCTCCAGCCCAGCACGCGCTACACCATCGGCATCTACGCCGTGCAGAACAGCATGCGCAGCGCTCAGCTCACCGGAAAGCACCGCACAGGTACCGGCGGCGAGTGGCCAGCGCCGCGACGCCACCGGCTAGCTCCTCGCCGTGTAACGACGGCATTCTGAGCCGTCGGGCGAGTGAAGTAGCGGTGGTGAAATGCGTCTCTGTGTGCGTGTGTGCGATTCACGTCTGCAAATGTATTAACCCGCTCGGTAAACCTTTTATAAACACTTGTAAACGAAGGGCATAGCTCCATGGTAGGCCATGTACTGTACCTTTCTCGGTACATTGCCTACCCAAGCATAGTCCTTGAGACCTTTTTCCACCCTCCCACATCCCACTTGAACATGTTTTAATATATTGAAATAGTTTGTTTTATGGTTTAATGTCTCCCACTGCCAGTGTTTATAAGTTTATCTGTGGCGTTTTACTTTATCAGCTGGTACAAAATCTATATATTAAAGCCCTAGTTTGTAATTTATATTATCTTCAATGCATTGATGACCACAGGATGCAGGCCTGCACATATACTGTATATTAAGGCCTGTAAAAATACATAGCAGCCTTTTATTACCAGATCTGCTGTGTAAAGATGTGTGTAAACTATATTTTACTTTGTCATTCTTGTCATCAATGGACAATGCATATGGACATGTGAATGAAATTAATATTTCATGTGGAGATGTGTTGAATGAACTCAACATTTCTATGTTTTCTGTTGCTATACAGCAACTACCTTATTGAAATGATGCCATGTAAATTAACATGGTTAAAACTATATCATTAATATATACACAAACTCTTGGGCTTTAATAAAAGCTTAAAATTGCTTTATTAACGCAGTTGTTTAATCACTGATCACATGGTTATGCGTACACATGTGATCTGCTTGCTTCTTTGTTAACCCTTAAACCACATTCGCCCCTCTTCCCCATTCCCTTCTCCAATCCACATTGGTTTTTTGTGCAGAACAAGAGCTGCAGCTACCGCAGTTGGCTACTAGACCGCCAAACTTTCCCGCCCGATACATTCCCCCGTTTTTAGACATCCCTACATCCTCCCAGCATTCGTCCACTGTCCTGGAGAGAGACCCGAACAGCGAATCGCGTAGCACGCGATATTACACACGACAAAGGTCTCTGAACAACAGGCAGAACGGCAGGCCTCTGTCCGGGCAGAGGCCTGTCAGCGATTTTCTCACCGCCCTGACACCGAGGTTCGTAGACGCGACGGACGAGCACAAGCCTGCGAACGCGCAGTTCAAGCCGTCCATCCTCGGTCAGCCAGCAAACTCGCAGACGACCAGGCGTATCATTCCCGGGAGGTTCATGAGACCCGACGAGCTGGCGGAGAGCGCCGTCACTCCGTCGTACGAACCACAGGCACACCAAAGAGGTCGGCCACAGTTGGGGTTGCATCCAGAAGGACAGCAGCCCCTGTTCGGTAACTTCCGTCCTTTCAAAGCCAGAGTCGCTGGGATTGATAGCCACTCGCCAGACAGGAGTGCGGCTGGCTTTACGCCATCTGAGGTGGTGTTCATGGACCGTGGCCTGGTACCAATCAAGACTGAGGACAGAATTCTGGGCCCCCAAGAAGCTGCAAAGACTCTGACCACTATCAGCTGGTCTCCGCAGCCACAGGCGTCTGAGTACCTATTGTCCTGCTACCCACTCAGCGGAGAGGGAGAAACAACACAGGTAATATTTTTGTTGTTCTTTTGTGGTTTATATCAAACAGCACACTCGACAAAAAAAAAACAGCATTATCCTGCACTTAAATACACATTACGGCAATTTCAAGTGTCGCGTTGATACAAATGTATTGTGCTTATATTTTTTATAATTGGTGTTTTTTTTAAATCTTATTTATCTGGTTTGACATGGTCACTGTAAGATTGTTCCCGTTAAACCTGTCCTCTGACGTCTAGTCAAGCAAATTTATTAGCAAAATTTTTTTGGGAAACATGTGTGATCGTCTTATTTTCAATGCTGCACATCTTATAGCATCGGTTTTTTTACTAAAGAGCACGCAGTTCTATTCATCGAGTCATAAACTAGCTTACGAGGAATCTCGCAAATATCAGCCACATTACTGCATGTATTTCATGATAACATTCAGCTCTGGGAATCTATGCAATTAATGCACTAGCTTAAGTATCAATATTGTTCAATCAATGCATTACTCCTCCCCTGGTATTATTGTTTATTAGTTTCCTTCTTGTGCGTGTATAACCATAAAGATTATTAATCTCCTCGGTCTGCTTCCGCCAACGATGAATCGCCTATTCCTGATTTATCTCTTTCAACATTTCCCCTTCTCCTATCTCCCCCTTGGTAACCATGCCAAGCATCTTCAACCTCCCTGAATTTTGAATCTTCGTTTGTGCTTTTGGAGGAGCTGGGCTGCAGGCCCTCTTCTCAGCCATGACACTTTTAAAATGTCCCTCTTTGTTTTATGATTTCAAATTTGCTACCTCTTGCAAAGGGCCTTGCAATGCTTCTCTGACACTTCATGTTATTGCAAAAATTTCTCCTACCTCTACTTGTCTAAAATACGACATCGCCTCTGACAGCGTTGCTATTCTTAATTGCGATTCTGCAGTAATGAGGTTGTGATCTTAAGCAATATCTGCAGCTCTCTTAAATTCTACTCTTGAAAGCAGGGCACCTTTGCAGTCATCCTTTGTAATCGGTGCTGGTGATGACCACGTCATATTGTCACCATTCTTTTGGAACTGGTTACGACATTGCTGCCGGAAAAAAAAAAAACTTTAGGTAGTCTATGTTCGTAACGTTACTCTTCCTATTTCCTGCTGGCCTCACGTGTCCCCATTATGTATTGCAGCTGCTCAAAAGAAGGCCAGAAAAATTGTCTTCGCAGCAAATAGGCGTAGTGGTGAGAGGCGTTCGGAGAATATGGCAAGGGAACCAATTGTGGATAGAGCTGCCATAGAACATTTAACTAAAGTAGGATGTTTAGCACAAAATAAAAGTAATTGCTGCATTAAATTTCGTCTTCCCTATATTTGTGGTAATTTTTTGGGCAACAAAAGCTTTCATAAGTTACCAATACTGTGAAATATGGGCACCACAGTGTTGAGATGTTAACTACCTCCCGCCTGGTATACAGGAGCGCGTGGGTTCGATCCCGAAGTTGACGCCTGTTGTATATTTGGAGTTTGCGTGTCTCTCTTCCCATGGTTGCGTGGATATTTCTCCGGGTCCTCCAGTTTTTCCCGACACATTTAGAATCTTGATTTAAAGCTTTCGTGACTGCAGTAATTCATATTCTTAGTTTTTTCGGTAAAGTCACGTTGAAGAGAAACAACAAAATAAAAAAATATATATAAAACAAAAAAAAATTCTCACGACGTTTCGACCATAACTCAAACGGTCATCCTCAGGTGTGTTGGTTTGCATAAATTTATTTTTAAACGGCGCATTTATTTATTTATAAAAAAAAACGTTAGCGTCACGCGCAGCGATTTGGCAGTTTGCCCAGGACTAGTCCATCTATATTTTGAAAAGAGGAGGGGGGAGACGAATTTTTTTATAATGTATGCTGTCTGAAAGCCACTAAGCGTGAACAATCAAATTTATGCAAACCAACACACCTGAAGATGACCGTTTGAGTTATGGTCGAAACGTCGTGAGAATTTTTTATTGTTATATATATTTTATTATTTTGTTGTTTCTCTTCAACGTGACTTTACCGAAAAAACTAAGAATATACATTTAGAATCGACATGCATTTCGAGTATTTGGCTGCTAAAAAATTCCACGTGATAACCCACTTCATTGGACTATCATGTGTGGCCAGGTCGCTTCTGAAAAATATCTATAGAACTCCGTGGCCCTTAACTGGTAAAATTTAAATAGTTTAATATAATATTTTTATTGATTCAAATATTTCGCTTGGAACATCTATTGTTCAGGGCATCAACTGACACAAATAGTCAATGTGATGACACCTCTACAAACATATTTAACCTATAACTTATTCAGTGTGAATGTATTCAACGAATATCACAGCCAGCCAAAACTTCAACCAATTCATACATAACACTGAACTAATGTTCTGCATGTGGAGTGTTGACACTGCATGAAAGTTGCATTCGAGGGAAGCGGACAATTTGGAATTATCCATAAAATCGTTGTTTTTTTTCGGTTAGATCGCGTAAATATAAATGTGTCGTTAAACCCGACGGCACCCTTGACAGCCAATTAGTAAGGTTTGTAACGTAAACAAAACATGCCGATTTGTTATTACTTCCGCACACCGGTGTGTTGGAGTGTAAACCCACAAACTTTACCAATTTGAGTACTGTGAATTTCGCCGGTAATTACAACAACCAGCGAAATGTCGTTCTCAAATTGTAAATGGGGGTTTACTCTCCAACACCGGTGTGGTGTGAAGTAGTAACGCTAATTGCAAGCGGTCTCATCAGGCGACAGCCAGAATTGTGGAGAAAACCCTCCTTCCGTTTCGGTCTTAAATAGATGGGCGGGTGGTAAATGTGATGTCGTCACTTGTGAGCCAGATCCGCGTGCCGGCTGGCACTTCGAGCGCCACGCTGGCGGGGCTGGCGGACGGCACGCAGTACAGCGTCGTGGTGGAGGCCCTGCAGGGCACGCAGCGCTACCGCGTGCACGAGGAGGTGGTGACGGCACGCGCCGTCAGCAGCCCTCACGAGGGCGTAGGTACGGTACCGCAGCCAGGGACGTCTATCTTCTACGTATGTACAGTCTGTTGTGGGGAGCGGTGGTGTGGTGGTTAGCACGCTGCGCTACAAACCCGGCGACTTGCGTTCGATTTGCCGGTCACGGCCAAGACCGGTGACGATTATCTGAGCTCTTCCTGGGCCTCCCCTAGGTCGACTCGGCCTCAAATAAGTACCTGGTGCGGTGTATAAGCATCGCCACTGGGGAGACAAAGGCGACTAGGCATGGTGTTGGCCGCCCACCCCCTTGTTGTGCTGTGCCAGCCTTCATAGGTGCTCACTATAACAACACTTTCCCCAACAGTCTCTTCAGGCTATAGGGGGATCTTTGTCTGTTTTCCTATAACACTGCGTGTTGTTTTCATTAAGTGAATTGGATATAACGCGATGAATGTATAAGGGAACACTTTTTTTATAACGCCGAGTAGGAATTAAGCAGTTGTACACAGCTGCCTCGGCGTAGCATCGGACAAGGCATTGGGATGCTGCTGGATGCTTCTAGATGCTACCCACGCACCTCAGTTTTTGTTCAGCCTGCATACGCATCTCACGTTATCGTGGACTGTGCCAGTTAGGACAGGAGGTGCGAGTGGTTAAGGAGGAGGGGTTTGGGTAGGAATAGTAATGGGATTTGGGGTCGTGATGGGGGTAGGCCTGGTTGTAGCTGTGGGGCAGGTTGATGGAGTAGCAGTAGAATGGGCTCGGGAGAAGAGATGAGTTTTAAGGGGACAATGGAAGCAGGTTATACAGTTGTCTCTTATTCCTGCTGCTGCTTAAAATAACGTGGCCACAATTTTGAGCAGTGCTCTAAAGCAAGGCTGTGTGTGCATTACTTGTGCAGCATGGTCATGTCATGTTACACACATGGCTTGCTGGGAGGACTGAACTTAAAGGTCGTAATGTCACCTTTTGTTGTCTACAAAATAACCATCTGTGGGTACAATTACCGATGTTTGTTTCCCGCCTGCACTCATTTTTTCTGTCTGACGCATTTCTCATGATTTGCAGGAAGAAGAGCGTTAGTCGGTTGAATACGCGCACCGGTTAGGCGTGGAGCCGATCCCCAAATCCCCCCTCCTGCACGCTGTTGCTGACCGTAGAAAAAAATCGTCTAACTGTATTTAAAGGACTCCTACTACCTTTCTGAATTTGACGTGTGGCGCAGGGGGCCAGGGATCTATGACGGAGAGCGATGAAGACCTGTGCTTGGACACAGCCACAAGTATCTACTACTCGGTGGGCCAAGAGTGGGAGCGTCTCTCCGAGAATGGCTTCATGCTCTACTGCCGCTGCTTGGGCTTCGGCAATGGCCATTACCGCTGTGATTCGTCGCGTGAGTGAGCCCCTGCGCGCGCGGTGGTTCCCAAATGTGAACGCAGGGTCTGCCAGAACCGCACTGAACCTAATTGGTCAGCGTGTTCAGCTGAAGGGTTAACAAAGCTCTCGGTTATTCGACGTAGAGCCACGGAGGAAACTGGGGGTATAGCGTGCCGAGTGTGTAGCTATTGTAGGGGCCCATTACCGAGCATGAGGATCGAGCAATACACCGTTTAAATGACGTATTAGTTTATGACCAGGCCCTGTGACAGGAAATATTCACTGGTAAAGATGCAGCTGCAATTGGCTCTTCAGTAACCGAGGCCCTCATGCCTGTCAGCCTCCAGTCATCCTCTAACATTAGATGTACTAAACATATAAATATTGAGTGAACTCTTTCAGCAAGTACCAACATTTGTAGAAATGAGTAACAGTTGCAAGATAAATATATAACAGTAGCATACGGCAGGTTGTAATTAATGTCTAGGTTAAACAGTAATATAACTATTTTGAGTACATGCTTCCATTTGGCATCCATCCTGGCATATGTCTTGAGGTCGGGACCAGTGACTGTAGGCTCGGTCATGGGCAGACACAATAACAATAGAGTAGACCAATGGGGAACCGTGTTTGATGTTATATTAAGAAATTACGCTGCGACTAAATTTGGGAACCACTAACCTAACGGTGCTTGTCTAATGGGAGTCCGATCCCAGCTTGCCTGTCCTCACGGTGAACACAATGAGTCACATTGCGGTTCTGCAAAGCTTTGTTGGAGTCATTGCTCGCCCCAATGAACCCATGTGTATACTTCCATGACCATATGCCTCCTTGAGAGTCTTAGAGAGCCATATGGTTATCACAGATATACATAATGCTCATTACTGATTTGTGCAGTAGAATTGTGGTTACCGGGAACGTATGAAGTTTATGAGCACACTATTTCTCATTTCACTCATGATAGATTTTTTGTGATGTATTCTAGGTGACTTTTTTATTGTAGTTTGTAAAGAGAGTTTGCATTGCTTGACTATGCAGGAATAGTCGGACATTTTCAGAAATCATGTGACGTAAAAATGTAACAATGTTTGCAATGGTATCCATATATATAGACATGGATACCACTTTGTGGGGAAGTCAACAGTGGTTTTCCTACGCACAGACTTAGCCCCCACCATAGCAATGTGGAATTTCCACCACTGTCCCAGGGGGTTGTTCACAAGAGATGAGCACGTACGTCTCAAAGCTCGTTCCAGCAGGAACTCGCTTCGACATGTACGCACTCTGTAGCCAGTAACCTCTGCCGTGTAAACAAGCAGCTCCCTTTGCTGGGCAAATGTGCAGGTTGGTGCCACGACAATGGTAAGAACTACAGGGAGGGCGAGACCTGGGACCGCCCGGCCGACAACGGGCAGATGCTGACGTGCACGTGTTTGGGCCGCGGCAAGGGGGAGTACAAGTGCGAGCCGCGTAAGTGCCATGCCCGCTTCCTGTTTGCGAGCAGCCCAACTGTTTTGCTCCTTGTGCTGGGAGCTTTTTAAGTCGTGAACAAATACTGCAGTGTGATTTGAACTTCAGATTTAATAAACAAGATGCATCTTTAATCTATTTTTGTTCCCCCCCCCCTTCTTCCTCCCCCCCCGCCCGCTCCCTTTCTTCAGTAATTTCTTTCCTCGCCTTCCCCCTCCTATATAAAAGTACACATGCCCCACTCGCGGTCCCCACTCGGTGGGGCAGCAGCTAGGCCAGTCTGCCCCCTTCTATGAACTCAGCAGCACAGCGTTTGGGACTTGTGTCCGCGGAGTTTCTGTACCCCCCTCCCCTACGCTACGGTTTGTGCTTTCTACCGGGCTCCTATTTAAACGCAATACAAAACATAAAAAAACATATTTTTTTGTTGCTAATGCAGATGAGGCGTCGTGTTACGATGAAGGGAAGATGTACCAGGCCGGCGATCAGTGGCGCAAACTCTACCGTGGTGCTATGTGCACCTGCACCTGCCTGGGAGGGCAGCAGGCAAGAGCGCCACCACCAGCCTGCACTCACTGCACACTGCCACTGATTCACATCCAGCGACGTTCAAATCGAGCGCAGCACGCTCGTCAATAAGACTGGCCTTAAAAGGGAAATATATCATAGGTGAAGTTTCGAGATATGGCCCCCCGAAACTACGATTGGCACGGATGTTTACGCACGATCCGAAAGACATTCTACATACATAAATTAGAACGTGACTACATATATATGCTATGAAGAAGGGAAATTGCCTGAATCTTCACCGGTTACATTCGTTTTCCTTTTAAGGCCACAGTGTTTTTTGATGAACGTGTGACGTCTCTTGTTATTTGTGCTTGTGCACCACTGCCCAACGCGGCGTCGCCAAACAATTTAACGTTCAAACGATTGTCGACTTGAGTGACTTCCTTTTTATAATCGTGGAAAATTTGAATCGTACGCTTAACGTGACTGAGAAAGCATGCCCCCCCCCCCCCACCCGAGACATTGTCCAACGTGGCACGGCCGTGCTTGTTGTTCTGGCAGGGTTGGCGATGTGAGGAATGCCGTAGTCCCAGCGAGGAGGATGCAGGCAGCAGCCACACTGCTGCAGCCTCCCACTCGTCTTCTGCTTCCCAGGGAGTCTTCTCCCAGTACATCCAGAGTGTTCGCCGGAGCGCTGTGAGTACTTCCCACGCCACTGTAGGACAAATACAAGCGCCATTTTTGTGAATTAGACTGTGGGCCAGTGCTTGTCAATCCTCTTCCGGTTTTTTTTGTTTCTAAAAATAAATGCAACAAAAAAATATCTTAATTAAAATAAAGTCTAGGGAGCTACCCCATGGTGTAATGGTTAACACACTGGACTTGCCATCCAGAGGTCACCGGTTCGATTCTACCTTCCGGCACAGCAGTTGCAATCATGGGGCAAGGTTATCAATCTGCCTCTGCCCCAGCCAGTAATATAAATGGGTCCACTGCAGTTAGTTGAATTGGGAGGTTTCGCGTGGGGGTCGAGTTGACCAAATACCTTTTTTGAGCGCGCTCCCTCTAGTGGAGGCCCAGATATGTCTCGGATGTCCAACACAAGCTTGAAGCTTAATTAAATTCGGAAAAAACCTTTTTAGAATCGACAAGCGGTAAAGGTTGCAGTTCTGCAATTGGAAGGAGGCGTTACCCTCTGCTAGTTTTTGTTAGTCACTCTCCACAATTGTTAGTCACTCTCCACAATGTTGAATTTGTTGAATTTTCTTTCAACCGAGTTAACCCCCCCCCTTGCCTGGACCCAACATGATTCTGAGAACTAAACGCATGAATAATGAACATCAATATTTGAACCAGTTGTCCATTTTGTGAGGTATACAAACGAGCTAGTAACTACAAGCGAATAACAAACAAAAAAATCAACGGACGCTCTGCATGTGTAACATAATGTGTTTGCGCTCGCTGGTTACCCTTGTTAACCACTGTTTACGATCAGTGAGTTTAGAAAGGTATTTTATATCATTCTAGGTTACCATATTGATTTAAATGTTCTCGTACTTAATTTTTTTGGCAGATTCATACATGGTTGTCAGAGCATGTTTTGTTTGCGTGTACACCACAAGTACTGTGTGTGGTTAATGCAGACTTGATTCCTTGCAAAAGGTTTATATTTGCTGTTTGCACATTTTAACACATCCTGTTTTCTTGCCAGAAAGGGTAAAACCCTATTATATATTTTTATACATGATTATTCACCAATAACTGTCACGTATGATGTGATGTCACACATTTATAAATTGCCTCACGTACCCCGTGGGACATTACCACATACCCGCCTGGTTGAGAACCACTGGTTTAGAGGGCCCCCTCTACAGGGTATTAGGGGCCTACTTTTCCACGCCTCGGAAGAGGTGTTAAAATCCCGTGTAACCGTACTGCAATTGTTGCCACTAGAATGTATACGACTTGCAAGTCTGTCACCTAATTGCTAAAGATTCAAACTCGCGTTGAACAAACCCCAGAGAGGGGGGGGGGGGGGTTAGGTTTTCATCTGGGCTGGCATTGCCTTTTTACAATGACTCGCAATATGCGAGGAATGATTTTGGATTTGATTCTTTGTATCATGTCTCTGCTGAAATGTGAAATTTGGATGACGTCATAAAAAACTAGTCATGTTTCGTGAAGAAAGTGGTTGGCTCGCGACACTTTTCAGTATTTCTTTTGTTTCTTTACAGGGAACCAACTGTGCCTTCAATTGCAGATGAGAGACACCTTTTGGGCAACTAGCCCCATCCAAAATCCCCTCGCCCATCCTCGCAACCGCGTCGTCCACGCGTGGTAAAATATGGAAAACCTACTTAAGCAAAAAAAAAGTCGGATTGAGCTTCCACTTCCAATGTTTTTAATCGTTAAAAGGCAGAATTCAATGTATGGGACAAGTAGCGTTCTTGAAATAAGTCTGCAAGGATCCTTAAATCAGTGGCCATACCGAGGATGATCTTTGCTCGCTATGAAATGTAACAATTTTCAGAGCTGAGCTTTAAACCTGCCCGTGGTATTAAGGCAGGGACACAGCAATAAATAATAGCAGTGTTTGAAATTGCCTTTTACCATTTTAATTTGTTATCTGCGCCGTGACGTTTGTTGGAGATTGTTTTTCTATCAAAGAACAACATCCAATGATCATTGTGATCACCATTGACAAGATAGTGCTGAAGTGATTTGCAGTGAGTTACTTTTTAAGGATTTTTGCTGTAAGTATTAATCTCACGTGCTAGATACGATTCACTTGCTTATTTAACCAATTTAAGTGATTTAGTTTCACCTGCAGTAGGCCTATGCCTTTTTAGCTTTTGTGTATTTTGAATGTTTCTTTACAGTGAAAGGTAAAGAATACACCACCAACGGTAGATGTTAGAAATCCACGTGGAGCTTGCAAACTAAACACTGTTTACTAAAAACAAGTTTGATGTTTTAAATTACTTTTTTTTAATGCCTTACATGTTACCTTTGTCTTTGCTTTTCTAATGGAAAAAAATAAATGTTTTTTCTACTTTTGTTTGAAGTGATATTTATTTTTTATTTTGGAAAAAATGCAGATTTTTACATCATAAAATTAACGTAGCACATGAGAATACAGTATACATTTTTCCTCACCGGTGTCAATTTGACATCACCGTGAAGGGGTTAAACCCTAGAGATGGGAACAGAAGTAAGCAGAGCTTCTTGGCTGAAATAGGCCTTCCCTCAAATCCATTTATTGACTGCCTAAATTAAAATGGCAACATTTCAACATGTATTTTGTCACACTTTGGAGCTTCTGGTTATTGTCTTTAAACTACTTTTATTGTGTCTGAGCCAGTTCACATACAAAATGCGTTGACATACAAATCAATGCCACAATGAGAACGATCAGCATCACGCCTACGAGTTCTCTCCATAACCTGCCATAGAACATTAGCCAAGATGCCACTGCACTGCTAGAGTACAATAAGATCATGGCCAACACAACTACCAATACACCGGGACATCAGGATATGTGCCACCAAGCCGGGCAAAAGTCCCACACTCCATTCTGGAGTAATGCTGAGACGCTTATAAAGAGCAAAAAAGACGTCCGCGATTGGTGGCGTGAAAGTTGGATGGCCTGCAATGTCCTGGACAAGCAACTTTTTGGAGACCCGACACAGGAAGTACCTAGCTTCAGCGTGCAGAGAGAGCAATCCACTGTTGCTCAATTGCATTCAAATGGCACACAGAAGGTGCGGCTATTTCCTACACATAATAAATGAGTCGCCCTATTCTAACTGTGATGAAGCATGTATGTTAAACTTTTTTTTTGCACTCTACATAGCCAACCGTGCTAATCAGAGGTGTGGGGAAGCACAACAATATAAACACCAAAAGTAGTTCCACAGAAATGAGTTTTCAATCTAGATTTAAAAGTGCATAACTCCAGTGGCTTCCTAATATCGGAAGGAAGAGCATTCCAGACGGCCACAGAAGCCCAGATGAAAGCTTGCAATGCAAGTGACCGTCTTTGTTCATTGCATAGCCAAAAGCCGCTGCAAGGATGACGTGTATTCGCGTGATGGTGTATGCTCCTTGACGAGATCAGTGAGATATTGTGGTTCATTTGTGGCATGCACTTTGTGTAATGAGCGCAACCTTATAATGATGTATTTTTCCGGCAACCAAAAGCCAATGCAGCTCGCCGAGCACTGGACGGACATAGTCGGATCTTGCAGTACCCCGTCACGACACGTGCCAGAGAATTTTGTACATGCTGCAGCTTGCTAATGTTTTGCCATACATCCCCTAGAGTAGTGAATTGCAATAATTGAGCCTTGTCCATACATTGCTGCACGCAACTGTGTTGGCTATGTATTTATACAAGTATAACCAACCATTATGAGACCTCCTTTGCCAGTAACAAGATATAGGAATAGGTTTTACCCTTTTAATGTAAATGCTCACCCCGAGCCCTCAATACTCTGATACTGCACTGTTTTTGAGTTGTACGCCTTTTGGCGTCTTCTGGTCCAACACCAATGGAGACTAGGCTCTAAGAAAAGCCGTCTCGGGTGTGGACCAATCAAATTCAAGGACAGTGCATATTATTATCAGTTGTCTTTTTTTTTGTTTGCATTTTGACTGCTTGTGTTGTGGTTATTGCAAATATGATGCCTTGAATAAAGGTGTCAGTTTTTGTGCCAGTTAAAAGGGTAAAACCTATTCCTATATAACCAACCACTTCCCCATTACATGCAGGAGGTATTAACGCTACATATCAAGCAACTCCCGAAGCCATCAAATGCATGGCCAAAACTCAAAACACAGTTGCAATGTTTTGTCAGGTGCTTTTCAAATGCCGTACAAGCAGACTACTCTTCAAAATTAATTCTACGTGTTTATACTTCATAATAAGGCTTTAAAGTGAGTAATAAGCACAGCAAAGGAAAAGTGTTACTTCCTAATTGTATTCTGTAAGCTGAAGCATGTATGCAGCAGCGGTTGTCGTGTTGGAATGAGACGCTGGTCATTGCAGTTGATGGCCATGCATTCCATCCTTTGTGGGCGATTCGCTCACAAACCACATTAACATTCTCAGCATCAGAAAATGTCACATACCTGTCTCGCAAAACAATGCGTTGTTACCTGGTTTCTGAGCATTGTACGCATTTACTGGATCCACTGTTTGCGATGATGTGTAATTGGCAATCGACTCATTTGGCATACGACAAAATATTCGTTGAACTATTCAAGAAACGTTAACTTATAAAGGAACTAAATTAGCAATTATGAATAAAAAAACACCGTGCGCAATTATGTTCTAACGTTTAGACATTAATTATATTCGCTGCATTCTCAAAATTGTTCGACAGTTGGGATTAATTTGTAAGTCTTTGTTAATTACACATGCTACCTTAATTTTTAAAACATCTGAAAAAAGCACTTTGCTTCGATGTTTAATGTTGCAATTTGGTAATATTTATCTAAATTTAGGGGGAAAATTGGAAAAGCGCACTTTATCTTTAACGTTGTTTTTTTCTTTAGTGCCTACTGATGCATTACAGTTGCAGATGTGCACTCCTTCCGTACGGCTGATGTAGATGCAGAGCAATAACTACAATGTCAGGAGCAGTGGAGTGTATCATCATCATCATCATCGCTGTGATGTCTCCTTCGTATTTGTGGATCGGGGCATTGCGTCGTATGTTGTATGGTCTGTTCTGGATGATTAGTCGCACACTGGAGAGTTTTTAATTTTCCATTTGTGCATCGGGTATCCGCATCTACTGCCATGGTTTGTGCGATGCAGTTTAGGGTGGACCATGAGCTTTGTGGAAGAGCAAAACCAGGGATCTTCTGCACTCATTTGTAGTAATAAATTAACATTGTGCAGGTCTTACTCGTAGTATCTGTCAAAACGGTACAGAATATTTGGTATAGTGCCATACATAATGGACCTAAGCCTACTGTGCTACGTGCCAATACAAATTAACTGTGACAATACAAATGAACCTTGAGTGCAGACCAGAATTTCAACTGGTGCAACAGGAATCCATGTAGCCATGTGGAAAACGTGTTCGGATGTCTCCATGTCTTGTGAAGGTTGCTCCACTCTCCTCTCCCCTTATCCGACTGCAAGCAGCTACATCCCAAGCGAATGTACACCAATGCTGTGGCTTGACACACAAGCGTTGTCATGATTGTACACTTGCCTTGTCCCGGAGTGAGGCGGCTTTAACCCTACATTTAATATGAATCTCACACTGATAAAAGTATAAGGGATAATCGAGAGTCCGAACCCTATTCGGAAATAAATAAGTATACAATCGCTGGGTCTAGCGGCTCATGGGTCAGAATAGTGCGCTCGATTCTAATTGACTCTGAGTTATCACAGGAGGGAGGAGCCGCTGTAGGGTGCGCCCAATCAGATTCGAAGGTGGAAAACATTCAAATCGGATTGGTCGTCAGGGAAAACTTAAATGGTAATGAGGGGGTCAGGTTGGGGGGGAGA
Organism: Petromyzon marinus; assembly: GCF_048934315.1. NCBI lineage: Eukaryota > Metazoa > Chordata > Hyperoartia > Petromyzontiformes > Petromyzontidae > Petromyzon > Petromyzon marinus. Next base: position 7,398,507 of record NC_133685.1, read on the forward strand.
CCGTTGGGAGAAATTAATAGGATCTGTGGAGAGTCGTGGAAAGTTCCAGAAAAGATGGTGAAGGGAATAACGGCAGGGATAGAAGGGGTTTCAGGCCGCCTGGGCGGAGTGGTTCCCTGATGTGACGTGTTGTGCGGAATGCGTAATAAATACGAGTTTCAAGGATCACTTGGGCTGGAACTCCTTTACCCAAGCATGCCATTTGGTTGACCTGTGTAGGGGTACCTTGGTGGTGAGATGTTAACTACCTTGCCTGGTGACAGCCACCTTGGCACGCTCGCCATAGAGGATGCTAGGCGATTTGCCATTAACATGCTAATCTCTCTCATTAACATAGCCACCTTGGCGCACTCGCCGTGAAGGATGCTGGGCGATCTTACATTAACATGCACATTTTTGCCTGGCAGCCCTTTGATTGGTGGAAAACCCACCACCTCCACAGCCGCTGCCCACCACTTACATTGGCTGCTGACTTTTGGGCTACGCCCATTTCAAACCTTTATAAGCAGTTGTCTTTAGAAGCTAACCCCCCTTTTCCTGATGACGACCGCTTGTGTTGCGATCGAAACGTCATAGTTTTCTGTTATTTTATTTGAACCTATCTACGTGATTTTACCGAATGACCCAAAGAATATGAGTTCCTGCAGTCATGAAAGCTTTAAGCCAAGATTTATTTATATATTATTTAAGAAAACGTGTTTTCTTTTGTTATAAGAGAGTACACCGACGGTCACCGACCGGCTGAATAGGCTCCGCTGCATCAGCCATTAGCCAATCAGGATTGAGTGGGATCATCTGGGCCAAAGTTCAAGGGCGGAGCTCAGGGGTGCTCGCGGGGAACCATCGGGAAGGTTCTAGAAGGGGCGTGGCTAGAGGCGGGACTTGGTTCTGCGTCAGAAGGTTATAAGGGGAAGCAGGAAGGGGCTCGAGGTTAGTGTGGGAAGTCTCGAAGCGGGACCACGTCTCGTGCTTCCGGAATGCCAGCGGCCACGTGGCGGTCTGGGGGGTTGTCTCCTTGCGCGCCGTCAGCCCGCGGTGCGCAGGAGCGGAAAGCGTGAGCGAACCGTGCGCGGGACAACACCAACTTGCGCCGCGCAACGAAGAAGGTACAGTGATTACTTGGAAAGAAACGTGCTGTCCAACCATTAAATAAATAAAGAAGGCCCGTCAAAGATCGTCGTCGAAGTGATTTATTACAATTCCACCAAGCTTTTTGTCGAAATATAATGTAGTGTGTCGTGTATTTGTGGATCGGGCATTGATTGCGTCGTATGTTGTATGGTCTGTTCTGGATGGCTTTGTATCTGAGTTCACCTAGGCTTACTGCCTTCTACCACAATCAAAGGAAGCGCTTCGATCAAAACCCCGTGTCTTACAGTCCAGTTTACTGGGAAGGCATCAACTTTGTTTTTTTTGTTATAATTAAAGTCACTGTTGGTGATGTGTAACTTATAGTTGTTTCTTGAAGGCTATGAAGGCTTTTTTAACCATTCGAATGTTAGTATAGTATACTCATCCATAATATAGCGGGATTTTTTTGGGTTAGATTGTGTGAATATAAATGTGTCGTTAAACCCACCACCACCCGACACAGCCAATTAGTAAGGTTTGTCACGTAAACAACATGCCAATTTCCGCCGATTCGTGGCGGCTCTTCAGCTGCCCTGCAGCCAATGGGCTTCATAACCGGGGTCCTGGGGCTGTTGGAGGGATGACACTACAGGTGGGTTTTTAATACCCCACTTCTGACACCATAAGTAGCGTCATAGCTCTCTGCTTCTTCTCCCTCGAGGCGTGTGTGTGCGGGTGGCGTGCAGCCCAGTCGGAGACGAGGTAGTCGCACTAGGCACCGTCTCTTTTATTTAGTTCATGTCACCAACTCCGGCCCCCTCTCTCACGACCACGCTGTCGTACAGCCTGGCCAAGACATGACCCTGCCCACGTTGCACCGACGGCATCGACCGAGACGGCCAACTACTGTCCGGCCGCGCAATGATCGGGCGAAGGCGGCAGCGACGAAGGCAGCGGCGACGAGATGAGTCCACTCCCAGAACCGGCAGCCCGGAACTCTCGCTCTCCACTGCTTATATTCCCCTCGGTGCGGCGTGGCTAGGGCGGAGCCACCAGAGGGTTCCAGGGGCCTCCCTATGAGGTCTACCGTGACCCTTGCCCCAGTTCCTCCGCCCTGCCGGCACACCCGTGTAAATGCTGAACGGCATGTGCGCTGTGTCCACCTGCAGTTGCTGCTGCTGTACAGCAGTTGGCGCTGTGTCACTACACGAGTACAGCACACCAGTGTGTTGGAGAGCAAATCCACAACATTTACAATCCGAGTACGTTTCGCCAGTAATTACAACTAGATTCGTGAAGTAAGAACATTTATTGGAATATACCAATATATGAATGCGTATAATGATCTTCACACCCTGACAGAATCCCAAAAGTACTAAATAATAGTTTAATTCATTTACTATGCTAATAGATTATACTATCTATATATCAAAGTCAAAAATTGTGGCGGGGTTTGTGTGGGTTTGTGTGTGGTCGCACGCTTGGCTCTCCAATAGTGGGGTTTACGTAAAAAATAGCCAGGTACCACGCCGTAAGCCCCGCGGTGAGCAAGCACTATTCCTTTTTCACATCCGTCAACTTTAAATTAGTTTAATTAGCGATTTAGTGCGATTTTTGTGCGCTTCCCATTTATGACGCGTGCACGACCATATCAACTCACGCGCCGTTGGTGGGGTGGGCGGCCCATGCCAAGTCGTACGTCTTCGGTGGGAGTGAGGGGGACATTAAATTTTGCTCCAAAAATGCTTTAAAAAATACACTAAACGCTCACGTACATTCTTCACTGTGTGATGTCCCCCCCACCCCGATGCGTGCAGTTATTACTACTATACAGTCACTAGATGCTACCACTATAGGCCGTAGATATTACTGCAGAGTGGCCGGGGAGATTGTGGCTGGGGGGGGGGGGGGGGGTCAGGGGTAGCAGCCCAGCCCCAGCCTGCCAAGGTACCACCTCGGCCGGCTAGGCAATCTAGGCGAGGCCAGAGGCTCTGCACGGGACTAGGCCTAACCACGCCACTCTGTCAGGTGAGTACTTTGTGCTATAGAGTCGATAAATACTGCTATAGAGTCAACATGTACTACTGTAGTGATAGCAGGTACCACCAGTCGGTATGCACTGCTGTAATCATAGCAGGTAACGCCACAGTATGCACTGCTGCAGTGAAAGCAGGTACCACCACAGTATGCACTGCTGTAATCATAGCAGGTACCACCGCTGTCAGTACGCACTGCTGTTATCATAGCAGGTACCACCACAGTCGGTACGCACTGCTGTTAGATTTTTAAGAGTAGTTTTGAAATATTTTAAGACCCGGGCAACGCCGGGTACTTCCTGCCAGTTAATTATAATCCATGCCTCAAATTTCCCAGCTGACTGCTGGCTGGGCTACTCTTCACTCCAACATCTCTGTTGTTAGTCGTTACGGGCCATTATGACCAAAACTAGCTGGGTAACTGGCTAATTGGGATTTTCCATGGAACGAATACACATCATTGCATTTAATTGCAACGACGGAAGAAAGACGAAGACATTCAGACAACGTATAACAGAAGAGGTGGGAGTAACGAATACAGAAGGCTGACAGTTAATTTAAAATTGCTCAGACTTTTCAACTTGTGCTCCTGTTAATGCAATTTTTCGCCATAACATTATTTAAATCTTTGATAAAAAAAAATTAAAACACCCAATACGTATGTTGAACTTATTTTGCAATACGTAGCCAACCGTGTTAATTGGAGCTGCGGGGGAAGGACAACAAACTAAACACATCGTACCATTGTATTACATAAAATAGCAGATTACTTTTCGTACTTTGAGTACATGATTGTGAGAAGGGTGTCAACATGACACTCGTTTTCTTATTTTCCATTGCAGAGCAATGGGTCCTCTTCTCGTAATCGTCAAAAGTCAATCGCCTCTTGTGTGGGATGTCATGGGGTCATTGGGCAAAATTCCCTCGTAACTGCACTCGCCCAATTGTAAAACTAATTTCCACTGCCTGAACTGAAAAATGTTGTTGATTACACGATGCTAGCAAATTCGGGCGTTTGGGAAGGATGTTTGTTGTTCGCCTTTTTGGACAACTGTGGAACAATTCGAAGCTCGTGTCTGTCTCTGTGAAAAAGAGCTTCATAGCTCATCGGAGTACACCAGTATAGATACATTCTGATTAAGAAAAGGTGCGGTTGGCAATCTAAAATAACCATTTGAGGTCAAACCCTCCCTCGTGGCATTACATCGCGCGTCATACCGACGTCAATTAAGAGACGTAAATGCCAAATACTTCAGCCCTATGAGGTGTGAGATCATCGTCAATGCATTGGCCGTGGCGGTGCTATTCCAATCACGTTGATAGGGGAGGTGTTGAATTCTGTTCATCATCCGATAGGACTGGAAAATTCTGGAGAAAAAGAAAAGACAGGCGTCATCTCGGGGAACATTTTTTGTTGCCAATGTAGGAGAGATTATTTCCAAAAGTAATATTCCCAAAATCCAGACAGACTTCTAAATGCAGGTGTTATTTTTTTAAGAAAATGAAAACAGTCCATATCTATGAATGGAAGCAGCTTTGGATCGAATACCTAGGAGCATGGTCCAAATGTTAGAATTACCCACAAAATACCCAAGTGGATGATACATAATCAAGGAATATTTGTATATTAAAACTTGCACATAAAGTATTATCTTCCCTGTGCAAATTAATCATTGTCCCATACTGCGGTAACCTAGCAGGACCTTCCAGTGAGGCACCTCCGATTAGCACAGTTGGTTATGTACGGTGCAAAAGAAGTTCAACATACATACACACATACGAGGCTTTCCTGGGTAAACCAGCGTAATAAGTAAACAATAAAATAGAATCCGTCATGACAATTCGCAAAACTACTGTACATACTGTTGAAACAGGTCTGCAACTAAAAACAAAAATGTCGTGTCAATCAGGAGAACATGTCACGAATGACCAATCATTGCGATATTTTTACGTAAAAACTCAACATGTTTATGTTGTCATTGTGCAATTCCACCCTTGCTGGATGCATCCTCAAACACACATGCTCTAGAGGAAGAGCACAATAGCCTGCTGTAAAATACGTCCCCTAATTGCGAATTGTGTAATGTCACCGGCTCTGCTAATTGTCGAGCCTTCATAATGCAGAAGACGTGGAATGCTGGATTGATGCTTTCGCTTCGGAAAATGTAATTCCAATTAACGAGGCACTGAACAATCACAGGGCATACAACCTACAGGAGATTCACATTCCGTGGATTTTGTTCACCGTCCACGCATGTCTGACCGACGTCACGCTTGCCACGTATTTTTTGTCCCCGGCTAATGATTTTGACTTTAAAAGGAACGTCCGCAGCGTTGCGTTTCCGAATCGCATTTCCAGGCGTGTTCGAGTCTTGACCTCGAGTCCTCGGCATCCACCTCCGCTCGGGAATAAAGACTCGGCGAGCCAGGGAAGATGTTGGCTGGTTTCCTGCTGCTGCATTGCCTGCATTTCGCATTCGTTGCGCCCTATCCCGAGAGCGCTCACGGAAGCCCTCTCGAAAACCAAGCCCTGCAGTATCTTACCGAGGACGATGCTCTTCTCATACGCAAGCTCCAATCTCGCGTGAGTATATTCCACGTGCTTACCCACACGCATCCGCGGATTGTATTGTTACGATCCGGGGGTGTGTGTGATGTACCCAAATTGGAGCAGTTGATTTAGTTTTAACCCAAGCGAGAACTCAAGAGACCAGGATAGAGTCTCGTTTGCAAGAGTAATGTGGGTCACCAAAATGGTAAAAGGAATAAGATGAAACAAAGGTTCAAGAATTGTAGCGAATAAAAATCTAAGTATTAACAGCCGCATTACGGGAGGAATTGAAAACGGTGAACACAAATAATATAATGCAATGTTAATCTAAATACATTTCTTGTCACGAAAGTTGCCTCTGACAAAGTTTCATTGAGTACACAAAGTGTCGAAGTGCACCACTGATATGGGCTGCCTTGGTGTTGTGCAGTAGAGTTCACATTTAATATCTGAGTACACGTCGATATGTAGCCCACATGTTATCAATATGTAAATGTATTTACACGTACAAATCCAATATACATTTATTAATATATGAATCGACAAGTGTATGTACATCCAAATGGGTAATGGGGAGATATACGAGTTTATCAGACCAGTGGACATCTGAGAAGAAGACCTCTCTTTATTTTAGAATCAGAAGAGAGATGGACAACTGTGAATCGTAACATCCATGACCACTTAAGTGGATTCGATTAACTCAATCTCAAACTCGTCAGAACCATGTCTGCAAAACGAACCTTTGCTGCATGCCGATTCAGTATTCCACAAAGATCACCCGGTTCTAACGTTGTCCGTTTCCTTTACTCCCCACAATAGTTTACTTTTTATTCGTACCCTGAATTTAGTTATGAATCTCACACACACACACATTTTAAAAGCTTTGAAAAGCAGGATAAATAAAAATGTAGGTTAAAAAAATCAAAGCTTTGCTTGCTTTGTTTTGTGTAAGCGATCAATGCTGCAAAAACGATACCTTGATCGTAACGGTGCATCCCTTGGGTGCGAGGGTTGGTGGATCAGACGGATTTGTCTGACGCTCGAACCTTCTGGGTGGGCGACGTGGCCAAAATACGGCAGTGCAGCAAGTGGGTTCGTGAGCTTTGCGTACATTCCCCTCATACATGTGGCATTTCTCCAGGTTCTGTCATTTTTACTTCGACGCGAAATGCCCCTTTAAAAATGTCATCGGCAAAACTTTCGAATACAGGACCCCGATTTAATAAAAAAATGTCTTTAGATTCATTAAGACTTTCCCGGATGGGCACAATCGGTAACGTTGCACTTCGCTGACGGGCAAACGTAAAATCACCAGATGGTGGACAGGGCGCACGCGTGTGTGTGTTGGATTAACGAATGGCGCTTCAACAACCTGCTGGTGGTGCAGATGAATACGGCGTTGGAAGGAGCCATGGTCGAGGAGGTCGAGGACTGCGGTGTTGCCGCCACAGACGAGGTCCAAGGCAGCCGGGAGAACCGTGCCGCCCTACGCTCCGGAGTCGGGCAGGGCCGCTCATCCAAAACTCTTTTCCAGCCTCAGCGGTACGCGACTGCACACGGGAACTGTCTCGAAACCCCTCCTAACCCTCGCGCGCACGTTTTTTTCCCCAATTTACGTTGATCGAATTTTTCCTTGAGAAATGCTTTTGCCGTGTGTTTAGGTGTGTTGTCCGTCTTGCAGCTTCACAGAAAATATCGAGTGAGGGATTAAGCCATTATCAGCCACCATCACTACTGCTACTACTACCATCATCATCATCGTCGTCGTCAAATTACCTGGCCCATCTCCTCGCAGCCCTCGCTCACCTGTGCACACAGTCGCCCCACCTTTAAAACTGCTTTTTGTGTTTAAGTGTTTGTTGTCCTTCCCCGCACCTCCGATCAGCACGGTTAGCTACATACGGTGCAAAAAAAAGTTCAACATCCATACGTACATACATAGAGCAATGTTCATCGTCGGCCGCTGTCCATCGCCCGCTGGACGGGGGCCTCGCCACACCGTCACCCACGGTCCTACGATGCCGCAGCCCATTCTCACATTCGCACCTGAATTGAACTTAAAGGCCCCATCTCCGCGGTGAACATCCTCTCGGGCTTGCGTTCTCTCCTTTGGCTGCTATTTTGTCACCAGTCTTGTCCACCGGACACTGCGTGTGTGCCTGCCATCAAGGCCGCTTACTTTTCTTAACGGTCAATACGTTGTCTCTGATTTTGCATTTGATCCATGTGCTCCTCTTTCTATTCATCTGATGGAATTCACATTGCCGTCAATCTATCACAGTATATGTGCTTACAGTAATAGGTACACGGCGGCTGTGTCTTCTATTCACATATTCGAGAAATGTTGGGGTCTCCGTTAGATGGTTTATTTACTTAGGTGATGCTAAGAGCACAACTAAAATGGCAGCAAAAAAAGCTCCTCTGTATGATGCGGAAGTAATATTTTTAAAATGTTGTCATACTGATCAATCCATAAAACATTTGATTTTAAAAATGTTGGGAAAAAATCTAGAGCAATGTGAGCAACTATTAGTGACTTGAATGGAGAGACTGTATAGGGACAGAGTGTGTAGAGCATGAATGGAGATAATCAATGAAATCGTATGACAATGATGTAAATATAAATTAATGATCCTAAAAAGCCTGCAACTTATGACAAATAACAATGCTAATGCTTATACGCTCCGAAATAATTGTGGGTTTCTGCCAAAGTTAAGCTTTCCTCACATTGGTATCCATGCTCAAGAAGCAATAACTGAATGTGGCCCCTCAGTAAATGAGTGAAGAACCACAGCTTGAGTGTCGAGACGCAATTGCATTGTTCTCTCTCTCTCTGTGTGTGTTCCTCCTTCTCCTTGCGCTCCATGCACGCTTTTGCTCTTTCTCACTTCTCGCCCCCTTCACTGGAACAAACTGCCCTTCCACATTAAGCAGTCACCTTCGCTCGCTCGTTTCTGCTCCACACTCAGAACGCACTTATAGTTCCAGAGCTCACCGCACGAGCCTTTAATCACCCGCTCATAACCGCCACCGTTACTTTTACCTCTTCATATTCTCATGATATGGCTTTCACTCATTCCCCATTCATTCATTCATTCATCCCATTTATCACCGTTTACTGCCATCAATTTCACTTTCACCGAATTCACGCATCACAGATGTGCCCCCCATTGCTCCCTCTCATCTATTACATTCACCTCATCTCTACCTATGTACCATTGTTAAGTCTGTGTAAAGCGCCTTAGTTAAGGCGCTATACAAATTCCTTTAAAACAATATTGAGAATGTGACTATCGTGCAAGCCATGTGACGCTCTTTTATTTGTTGCGTAAACCACTGCGCCACCGCTCCTCCCCCCCGCAACGCTCCGTGGCACCTTTGTTTGGTTTGACACAGCCCGAGCGCTTTGCTTGTTGCACTGGGGACGATGCAGGTTTGGTCGCGGCGTGCCTCCTCCGGCTGCCGACTGCCCCGAGAGTGCGGCGGCGTCTTGGGCCGGGCTCCAGGACGGCAACGCGGACCGCGCCAGCCGCTCCGAGCCCTTCTGGCACCGCACGCGGCCGCAGCGCTTCGGCAAGAGGGGTGGGGATCCCGCCAGCCCAATGTGATCTCTCACCCAGAGCTCCATCCACCTGACGCTATTCGGTTTGCCACCTGCCCGTTGTTACGGACCCGTACGGTCCGGGAATTGGCGTCTGTGTTCGGTTGGTTGGTCGGATGATTTATTTGTCAATGAGATGTGGAGGTTATTGTGTTTAAATGTATTGCAGCATATGCTATACTGCAAGGTTCTGATAGACCTAGGCTGAGTGGGAATTAGTCCGGGTTTGGTCTCTGGAAAAAGGTGGCAATCCTACATCGAGCACCTGCAATGGAAACAACATATACTCGTGTGGTTCGTTGTGTAGACATATGTATTTGTATATATGCAGTGATATGACCCAATTATATGTCTATGGTGCATATACAGCTAGTATGTTAATGTTAGTGCTAAGATGTAATGTGTATAATAAATACTCCATTGAATTACATTATCAATTCCAATGTCTTTTCATTGAGATATATTGTTCAGTTCTCGCTGTTGGTGCACAGTATTCCAGTGTGCAGTCTACTGTATGCTGGTCAAGATCGAGTTGGCATCAATCATATCACTCTATCTCTGCACCAGTCATCTTCTTGAGTGTGGTCGCTTATAATGCTGCTATTCTGTCAACACTCGTGTCTATCGGCCAGCATGTGTCTTGCATAATCCATAATAAAGCTTTTATGGGATAGATCGCATGAATATAAATGTGTCGTTAAACATGCCACCACTCGACACAGCCAATTAGTAAGGTTTGTCACGTAAACAAAAACGTGCCAATTGGTTACTAGTTTAGCAGACCGGTGTGTTGGAGAGTAAACCCACAACATTTACAATTTGAGTTCGACAATTCACTGGTGATTGCAACAATCAGCTTCACCATGGAAACGTCATGCCATCAATATGCAATTAACAAGCGCAAATTCATGCAAAGTAGTGTGCACTTAGCAGTGCTGCGATTTGGTGCAACTTCTATTCAAAAGTCACCAATTGTTGGTCTAATTGTACCAATAGACAGTACATGTAGCATAGTTAGGTGAGTATAATCACTGTTCCTGGGTGAATAAAAGCACTACATTTTGCTTGAGTCTTTCGGGTCCTTACATAAAAATGTAGGTTAGAAGCCCTCCTGAATTGTGCCTGATATGACACTGACATCTAAGATGGCTGACAATAGAGGGAAAAAAATAGGTATATTACTCAATTGCTCTTTAAATAGTAATGGAGACAGTCAGACCAAATGATGCATGCATCAAATTAATAATTTTCGTCTCAGAGGAACCTCAAGCAAGATGGTGGTTTAATCCATCCTGGAAGCATTCCGGTAAGATGTGAACCAGAGCCACAAAACATAGTACACTTGAAGGAAACTCGGCATACGTGGGCGAGGTCTCGAGAGGATGTTTATGAGATGCGCACCCCATATAGGGAGACAAACCAAGAGCTCCGGAGTAACTATGGTTGCGCCCATCATATTTCCCTGTGGCCCCTTGTCACAAGCTCTTTTCAGGGCCCGTCCGTTGCACAATCAGGCCATTGAGATCCAATGGATGCTCCACGATTCTGATAAGACTAGTAACCGTTATTGCTGCTACTTGAACTGCTCTGTATTGGTTTAAATAATATATATCTAACAGAAAATAGGCAAATTGGAAGCTGCTCATCTACAACAAATACGGTTTCATTTTGCATCAGTTCTGGGGTATAGTTTGTTCTGCTTATATACAGTATACTCCGTAATAAAGTTTTTTTTGGGTTAGATTGCGTAAATATATGTGTCGTTAAAACCCGCCACCACCCGACACAGCCAACTAGTAAGGGTTGTCACGTAAACAGAACGTGGCCAATTCGTCACTAGTACAGCACACCGGTGTGTTGGAGAGCCAAGCCACAACATTTACAATCTGAGTACGACGTTTCGCCAGTAATTACAACTAGCTTCATCAGGCGATAGCCAGATTTGTGGAGAAGTCTGTTTCGTTCTATATATAGAGGCGTAGATGTGGTGACCACACTTCTGCACTCTTGTGGCGCCCCCCGAACAACCTAGTAGTGCTGTAGTAATAGAGCAAGTGCAGAAATTGATAGCTTGAAAGCGTTTAGCCCGGGGCTCTTGAAAGTGCGGGGCCCGTAGCATATGTGTAGAGGAGTAAAATGGGGACGTGACGTCATGTGTGCCGTCCAGTGCGATGACGTCACGGAACGTGGCATCATGCGCGCTGGGCGGCTCGATGACGTCTTTTCTCCTCTAGGGGGACCCCGTGACGAAAGCCGGGTGACTGTGGGAACGGGTAGAGTGAGAAGGGTGGAGAGGGAACCAGGGGTAGAGAGGGATCGGGTGAAGAGTCTGGGGTGAAGCCGATGGTAGCCGTAGGAGGTGCTGCTCTTCCCGGTCGGTGGGGTTGGCAAAGTGCCCCCATCCGCCTAGAGGGAGAGAGACCGGAGCTAGGCGGGCTGGACCCAGACTTAGTGTAGGACCGCTAACCCCTGGGAAGTTGTCACACCCTTTGTGTTATTGTAATATACTATAATAAACCTTTGGCGAAAGCCCTTACCTTCAAGTAGTCTCCGAGTCGTCGTCGGGAACTCCTCAACATATGTAGCTACTTTTGCTACGAGAATAATCTGGCACTGCCCGCCATACGTCGTGACCGGGCACCAAGCACACTGGGAACACCGTACTATTTTATAGTAATTCTGAGGCATTTAGGGGCCGTCCATAAATGACGTCACGCACCGAGGGGGGGGAGGGGGGTCAAAAGTCGGCCAAAATCGCGTGACGTCATTTATGGACGGCCCCTTACTGGTGATAAGTGAGGATATGCCCTCCCGTGTCTTATTAAGGCGCAATCCTTATCCCAAATATTTCTAAGCAGTGATCAATCGATTTACTTTGAGAATCGGACATCAACACCTATCCAGTACAACGAGGACAGAAAACGTGTTCTGTAAAACGTGCCAACTGTTTCACAACGGGGCCTTAATAAACACACCAGCCACGTAGCAATGTGAACACAGAACACTCCTTATATAACTCAGCCGCAGGGTGTTTTTCGTCTTCTTTTCAAAGGGACACAGTCATTATGCGTCACCTAATCGGAAATGCATACAGTAGTATAGTATAGGTAATGTTTTACAGTGATTGCATATCCACTTTAAAAATATCAGCCATGGTCAAGCCACTACTGGATGGCATCTCGATCTTGCATTTTGACAATCCACCTTGTAATGCTATGTAATAGTGATCCACGTGATAGTGAGTTTAAACATGAGTGTTTATAATGGATAAAGATACGCTCTGCCACCGACTTCATACATCCCAATTGGTCCAGGGTTTTCTAGAAAACATTCGCTCCACAAAAGCCTTTGGAGAATGTAGCTAAATATTACGATATGTAACAAACAAAAACTCAACACATTCTTCGATAACACTGTCTAAAAGGCGATATTTTGAGCTAAGACCTTTCTGCATAGCACATAAAGTGACAGAGTGGATAGTAAGATAATAAAGCTTTTGTGACTGCAGGGATTCATATTCTTGGTTCTTTCGGTAAAGTCACGTAGAAGGGAAACAATAACATAATAAAAATATAAAAAATAAAATTCTCACGACGTTTCGACTGCAACACAAGCAATCATCATCAAGTGTGAAAACCACACCTGATGATGATTTTGTTTGTCATGAATAATATTGATCGCAAAAGACTACGTATTAATCAGGATAGTGTTGAAGACTGCACTATACACCATGTGACCTGGTGAGAATTGTTTTCTTCTTCTAATGACCAGTTTATAAAGTGACATATGAATAGTTACCTAATATTAGCTGTTGTGTAACAGACAAATCCTTCCATAATCCAAAAATATTGCTCACTAACTTTATTTACTTTAGTTTCATAAATGTATACATTGTTGTATTTCTCAGATTTATCCGCCTCAGGAACTTAGGGTAGTTGAAAGTACTGTCATTGATATGTTGATTGGGCCCAGCAATACATTGATAAGTGGATTGTGCCTTATGCTCACCAGAACAAAGCTTCCAAAAATGCAGTGTGCCAGTGTTATAATTTTACATTTAATATAAATTCATGTATTTCCATTTTTTGTAATGTTTGTCTGTTACACTATGTACTACGAGGGGACTTAGGTGACTTAATATGCCAATATCATAGTAATCAGAAAACATTTAAACAAATTTAATTCTCAGCAAGGCCCAATGGTGTTAAGTGCAACCTGCAACTCTCACTATCCACTCTGTATATTTGACCTCTATTTATTTGCTGTGAAGATTGACTTTTGTCCTAAAACGTCGATTGTTATACTTTTTTTATTTTAAGGCCGCAGTACTCTTGACGAATGTGAGTTTTTTTAACAGTAACGATGAATGGCATCACAAAATGGGACCTTTTTTGCCAGTATCAAAGTATGAATAAATAAAATAGATTTTGATTTAAAGCTTTCGTGACTGCAGGGATTCATATTCTTGGTTCTTTCGTTAAAGTCACGTAGAAGGGAAACAATAAAATAATAAAAATATTTTTTTATGTGCATCGTGCTCTGATAAAGTTCGACAGGGCTCAAGCTTAATATCCAAACACCATGGTGTGGGCAGCGATAACCCGATATTGTTGACGCAAGACAAATCACAAACGTCTCGGGCAATGACCCTTATTCAGTGCAGGCAAAGGTGGCAGAAGACAACAGATTTAAGGCAGAACTCTGTGGAGTGCAGAGGCATTGTAAAAATGCGTGTTCTGAAAACAGAAATGTCAGAGGAAAACAAATCAATCACCATTGTAGAAGGGAAACAATAAACATAAATTTGTATTATTTTATTGTTTCCCTTCTACATGACTTTACCGAAAGAACCAAGAATATCGCCTTGACAGTTGAAGGGTGATTCCGTGTGACGTCACCGCCACTGACATCACTCCCCACATGCCGCGAGACCGATCCATTCGAAACGGGGAGGGCATTTTTTTACATTACACATCACACAATACTCATAGAAAGTTACTATTTAACAACGTTTGACATTTTTTTTTAAACTTATATTTCCAGTTTAATTAATGCGCTCAAAAAATATGATATGGATTGCAGTATTTTGAAAGATAGTGGTTAAAGATTGATATCCCCCCCTCCCCCCTGCAGTGCACTTGGTATCTCCCACTTACACAACGCGACACGCATATGAACGCCGGTGCGGGTTTTGGCCACGCAGTGATTGCAGTCAGTGTGGAGCGAGTGTTGTGTTTATTTGCTTTGCGAGTTATTTCGGAGAGCGGGGAAGCCTCCTGGTGTTTGTGCTGCAGCCCGGTTCGCAGTGTTTACCGCTAATTCACGAGGTAAGTGAAGGCGACATGCCTCGAGAGCGTGGACGGGAAGTCCGTATACCCCTGCCCGATAGGCTATTACAGCGCGTGAATGTAAATGCGGTACAGGGACTTTCCGCCCCCCCCACCCCCTTTAAGTCCAGACTAGACCTATACAAAATGTATTTGATAAAATATTGCGTGTGTTGTGAGGGTGCCATCGTTGAGACAGCACGCTAAGTCCTCTAATGCCTGGTGAAAACCACCTTTGTATGGCAAGCTTGACTCTTCCGATAGCCACACGGTTGATAACAATTGCTGTTGGTTAACGTAAGACTGGAACACCAATTTAGCTTAATGTGGAAAAAACAATGGTGATTGATTTGTTTTCCTCTGACATTTATGTTTTCAGAACACGCATTTTTACAATGCCTCTGCACTCCACAGAGTTCTGCCTTAAATCTGTTGTCTTCTGCCACCTTTGCCTGCACTGAATAAGGGTCATTGCCCGAGACGTTTGTCGATTGGCGTTTTGTGATTTGTCTTGCGTCAACAATATCGGGTTATCGCTGCCTCCACCATGGTGTTTGGATATTAAGCTTGAGCCCTGTCGAACTATTTATCAGGGCACGATACTTACACACATAAAAAAAAATTCCTGCATTTTTTTTGCTCGTATTAGGGAAAAGTCTGCGTCTCCGTGCATACACGGTTCCTTTAAAATCGTACACAGCAGGAGTAATCTTCAAGTTATAGACCCCAAATGGTGGGATTTCCATCTTCCTATGACGGGGACAAGTATATTCTTTGCCACAGTCTTCATTAAGTGGCGCACACTCGGACGACGTGCATGATGCACGTTTTGCCAACCCCTCAAAGACACTGCGGCTGGGTTGACCTTGGCCACGTGCACAGGCTCTGCTTGGTACAATTTGGAACCTGCCGTTGCTCAACCGAGATACCGTACAAGCATGGTCGTGTTAATTAGGGTACATTTACATCAATTCTCAATTATCGTCACGATCGCTTTGTATGGGTTGTTGCCAAACAAGGAGTGAAACTAAAATGTTATCTCGCAAGTAAAAAAATCGGCCATCAAATTTTCATAGCAACATCGATAACATTCTGGTGATGGGACTTGTTTGGCCAAAAAGTAAGCTACCATTGGTCAAATGATGGTCCGGCTCTTCCCAATGCCGCAAAGCCCTCTCGTGCTGGTGATGAGTCACTGGATGTTTGATATTGGGCCCATGGCACTCGTTTCGAAGGAAGAACACAGCATGCGGTCTGGGACCCGAGAACCCGAACAGCTTACACAATTCTAGAGATTGTGTAACCTAAGATTTGTCCTAATTCCGTAAGGTATTTACGCTTTACATAAGATATTTACGCAAAATAAATCGCATACATTCTGTGATAACTAAGGGCCGGTCGAGACACCCCTAAGTCCATCATTACGTCCACACACATGCGTACTCTCAAAAATACGGACACGCAAACAGACCATCACAAATACACAACACCAAATACACAACAACCACCGTGACATCATCACGGCGCTTGTGCCGGGCTAGGTGCACCTTGAGGCTACGTGAAGCGTCGATGGCTCGCTGCCTGCAGGAGATCACGAGACAGACCCAGGTGTTGTTGTGTGGCTGACTTGGCAAGACTGGCAGATACAAAAACACACGCAGAGACACGCACCCAAACCTGCAAATACACGCGTGCACAATCGCAAATAATGTCATAATTAGACATTTCCCACATATAGCCATTTAACAAACTCTGAGCTAGTACCCGTTAAGGCCGACACGGCGTACTATAGTTACAGTACATACATCGATTGACACAAAAAACACTCACGCACGAACATAAATAAGAATCTTGATTTAAACTGGAGGAATCTGATGAGCTATGAAACGGATTTCCAGTAGGGACACAGTCAGCATTCCTATGCAAAGTAACACATGAGTGGTCGCACGCGCTCACACATTCGCACAAATAAGTGCACAAAATAATACATTGTTAATAACATGGATATTTGCAACACTCAGCACAATGGTGTCACGGTGGCCATATTGCATAGGGACTTCACGGTGGCCATGTTGCACAGGGACTTCACGGCGGCCATATTGCACAGGGACTTCACGGCGGCCATGTTGCACAGGGACTTCACGGTGGCCATGTTGCACAGGGACTTAACGGTGGCCATGTTGCACGACGTTTATTTTCCTTGCCAGCTAATAGGCTGGGGTGCGTTCAATGCCTATTGCAGACATGGGCAAAGTACGGCCCCTGGGCCGTATTGGGCTTTTTAATCCGGCCCGCCGAACTTGACCAAATATTATTAAGTTAAATTTTACCTTTCTCCTGTAATGCCCCATTTCCCCCATTAGATGGCGCACTTTGAACGGGAGTTACGACATGTTTTTGTATTGTTTATGTTCGTGCAATTTGTTTAATTGCCTTGCAAAGAAATGCTTTGCTACCTGTTAAAGGCCAAATCATTTCATTTAATGATTTTTACGCGTCATTTATATTAGTTCACACAAACACTCCATCCATCTGTTCCTGGCCCGGCCCCTCTGTCAAATTTTAGAACCCATTGTGGCCCGCGAGTCAAAAAATTTGCCCACCCCTGGCCTATTGCGTTTACGAGAGGAGTTGGCTGTTATTGAACAAGTTGGCTCTTATTGCTTCAGGACGCCGAAAGCCTCATAACGGCGAGGAGTTTATGGGAATTGTGCGGTTTCCTCCAATTGATTGGATTTTTACACAACGGTCAGCGAGATGGCACCCCAGACGTGAGCTCCTTTTATACGTTGGCAGCTTAATAGGTCGTTCAATAGAAAAGCGTTCTGGAGCGGCCCTGCCTATTGAACGCACCCATGGGCGAAACTATGGAGTATGTGGCAGCGTTATGCGATGCATAGGAACCCAGAAGGCAACACGGGAGGTCTGTTCTTTGACATGGGTGAACTAAAAATCCCGGACCACACACTATTCTCAATGACTGGTGCATCACCTGCTTGATAACATGCATCATTTCACGTTATCCAGTGACGCTGCCAACGCAAGTACAGACAAACACTTGAAGTGCGAAGTGGCATAGGTGCGTGGTGTGTGTTTGGACGGGGTGCTCGGTTGGGTGGTGAGTGCCTGGTGACTGATGCAAATAGTGAATGCCTGGTAAGTGGCGCGTAGCGAGTGAGGCATTGTGTCAGGTATGTATTGAGTGTGTCTGCGGAGGGAGTTGTGTCACGTGAGTAGTGAGTAATCAATGGTGAGTGACCGGTGAGAGTCTAGTGCAGACATGGGCAAAGTACGGCCCCCGGGCCGTACACGGCCCGTTGGGCTTTTTAATCCGGCCCGCCGAACTTGTCCAAATATTATTAAATAAAATTTTACCTTTCTCCTGTAATGCCCCCATGTCCCCATTAGATGGCGCACTTTCACCGGGAGTGTGGTGTATAGGGCTCGAAAGGGCACATGATCTCGCAATGCATTGTGGGCCGTCAGCGCCATTTTCAGGGTTTGTTTACATTGCTGAGTTAGATACGTTGCTCCCTTCACTTTTTCGCTTTGCCCCCCTCGTCACACGACATGTTTTTGTATTGTTCATGTTCGTGCAATTTGTTAAATTGCCTTGCAAATAAATGCTTTGCTACCTGTTAAAGGCCAAATCCTTTCATGTAAGGATTTTTACATGTCATTTATATTAGTTCACACAAACACTCCATCTGTTCCTGGCCCGGCTTACCAAAAATGCATAAAGTAGATATACCCCTTCGTCCCATCGTCGCTACTATCAACTCCCCTACCTACAAACTGGCTCGTTTTCTGTCTGTAATCCTGCGGACTTACACTGGAAAAAACACCTCTGCGGTACAAAATTCTACTCACCTGGTATCGACAATCACGGGTATTTCCCTGTCCCTAGACGACCTGCTTGAAGGTTTTGATGTAGTTTCCTTATTCACCAAAGTTCCTGTACCTGACACCATCGCAATCATTGAAGACTTGGTCCATCAAGGACTAAACACTGAGGTACCCCCGCTGGTGAGACACTGCTTAACCAATACATACTTCACTTGGAATGGAACTTTCTACAAACAATCTGAGGGCACCCCAATGGGCTCCCCCCTATCTCCGGTTGTAGCCAACATTTTCATGGATAAATTTGAGACTGACGCCATCCAGACTGCCACTCTGCGCCCAACCTTATGGAAGAGGTAAGTGGATGACACTTTCGTCATCTGGCCACATGGCCGGCCTGCTCTAGACCAATTCCTCGACCACATCAATTCCATGCACCCAGCCATCAGATTTACCATGGAAGTCGAAAAAGATGGCAAGCTACCTTTTTTGGATGTCCTAATAAAAAAGAGACCTGATGGTTCAATGAGCCACTCTGTCTACAGGAAAGCTACCCATATGGATGCTTACCTGAAACCAGATTCCCACCACCATCCATCCCAGAAGAATTCCCTCATCAAGACTGCACCATAGAGCCCAATGCATATCCGACCAGGAACACATAGCCAGTGAACTCAAGCACGTACACCAAGCTCTTAAGGCTAATGGTTACTCCGACTACACAATCCGCAAAGCTATCCCTCCAACCATGAAGAAGGACCCTCTTGAGGAGCCATTCAAAACCATCACTTTGCCCTACATTGCGGGGATCACAAAAAAGATCTCCAAATTCTTGAATAAACACAAGATCCAGGTCCGATTCAACACATTACATAAAATCCGTGATCTGGTTCCGTCTGTAAAAGATGCGATTCCGGACATACAGTACCCTGGCGTCTACAAACTAAGTTGCCTCTGTGATAGTAGTTACATTGGAGAAACCAAACGACATGTCTCGGACCGCATCCGTGAACACAAAATAGACCTAAAACACGGTACGACCAACACCTCGGCCGTGGCAGATCACTGTTATAATTCAGTAGGCTCACATGACATTGACTTCTCCAAGACAGAGGTTCTCTACAAGCCATCTGGCTACCATGAGAGATTCGTTCATGAGGCTATCCACGCATACAAACACAGAGACAGTTTCAACCGAGAAGATGGATTCTGGCTTAGCAATCATTAGAAGGATTTGATGAACCATTTTGGGTCTTAATTGATTGTTCACGCTTACGGTGGCTTTCAGACCGCATCCATTATTTCTGTCTCCCCCCTCCTCTTTTCTGAAACATAGATGGCCTCGTCCATCTGAATAACTGCCAAATCGCTCTCCGTGGTGCTAACATTAAAACAACCACCACTTTTTTCAAAATTTCTTGCTGTGGTTTTCACACCTGATGATGATTGCTTGTGTTGCAGTCGAAACGTCGTGAGAATGTTATTTTATATTTTTATTATTTTATTGTTTCCCTTCTACGTGACTTTACCGAAAGAACCAAGAATACCAAAATAGATACCTTTTCTAAGGCATCATGTCTGCATTAACCACACATGCTTGTGACAAAATGTGAAAATTAACATGCTCTGATAATTTATGCATTGTCCTTGAAACTGATTGGCTTACACCAGAGACAGCCTTCTCTATTATGGCCTTGTCTCACCAGTGTTAGACCAGAGAACGCCAAAGGCGAACAGTACAAAGACAATGCATGTATCGAAACTCTTACAGATCGGGTCGAGCAGTTATATCTATGGTACCTTTTGTGCAAGGATCAAAAATGATGAATAATAAGAATATATAGTACCCTTTCTGGCAATAGAAACACATTCCTGTGGAGGGAACTGGTAGGAACATTGGGTTGCTCGGTCAATGGCCAGGGTCAACGGTGGCACCACGTGGTGTATTCCGCATATATGCCCGACTGTGAGGGCGGGCACGAGCCGGCATGAGTAGGTTAAACGTTGGGTTTTATAAGGGCACCACGGGGTGACCAGCCCCTCCCCACCCAACCCCACCCCTCCAACCCCCCACCCAGCCCCACCCATCCCCTCCCCACCCTCCGCTCCCTACCCAGCCCCTCCCTCCCCACCCATCCCCTCCCCACCCTCCTCTCTCCACCCAGCCCCACCCCTCCCATTTTTGGATGCAGAACAAATGGACACAATAATCCCCTGAATTCCCTGTTTTATGCAGAGCAATGGCAGATGTGGAGAAGGGCAAGAAAGTGTTTGTGCAGAAGTGCTCACAGTGTCACACCGTTGAGAGTGGCGGCAAGCACAAGACTGGGCCCAATTTGTGGGGCCTCTTTGGTCGCAAGACGGGCCAGGCTCCAGGCTATTCGTACACCGATGCCAACAAGTCGAAGGGTATGTAATTTGCCATCTCGTCACATTCCCACTCCCAATTGACCCTTGACCTTGTGGACGAGGAGGAAGACTTGAGCAGTAACTTGGTGATGAAGTCGCACGCTAAAGTGCGATCCAAATAAAGTTTAAATATGAACATAATAAATGCTGTGGAAACCTCAAATCTTATTGTCAAACATGTTGTTTTTTTGTATCTCTGTTGGTATAATTTTACGTTTGTGTATACGTGTGTATCTGATTTACACTGATATATCAAGGCATCACCTGGGAGGAAGATACACTCTATGTCTACTTGGAGAACC
Organism: Petromyzon marinus; assembly: GCF_048934315.1. Taxonomy (NCBI): domain Eukaryota; kingdom Metazoa; phylum Chordata; class Hyperoartia; order Petromyzontiformes; family Petromyzontidae; genus Petromyzon; species Petromyzon marinus. The sequence continues at coordinate 7,419,647 of NC_133685.1, forward strand.
CAAAGAAGTACATCCCCGGCACGAAGATGATCTTCGCCGGAATAAAGAAAAAAGACGAACGTAACAACCTGATTGCTTACTTGAAGAAAAGTACATCAGACTAAGCGATGACGTCTACGGATGAACATGAACTATTCTTTTAAAGGCCTTTATTTAACATATTAACTCTTTAAACTAAAGTCTCGCCTAATGGACTTATCGTTGAATTACTTTAAGAGCAAATAATGTGTGGCACTATCTAATATATGCACATAGATTGGGCGTTGTATTTCTCCGGCTTAAAACTTCCATTTTTTTGTCAGTGGTGTATGATATAGTTTTAACATTTTCTATTCCTGCCACGTGTGTTTTAATTGCTTGAAGCAGATGTAAACAGAGTTCATGTAGAGTAACATCTCTCGAAGCCAGAGTAACAATGGAGAGAGAGAGTTGCCTGGTTTTGGGGTATGCCTGGCATATTGAAACTAAGCAAATAATACTTGCATTTAATTTAACCGGGAACACCCATACACATCTAACGGACTTGTTATACTGTACTACTAAATAGCTACATATTATACAATTTCATAACACTTAAAAAAAATCACGACGTGTACTGTACAGTTTAATCTGCATCACCATCACGCTGAATGAGCTTCATGTCATATTTCTAAAGTGTGAAGTAAATGCTTGAGAGCACTAACAGTAAATTAACCTGTACAAGCAGTCAAGTTCACTGAATTCCATATGACAGATAAGTACTGTATTGCAGCTTTAGAATTGCTAGTGCGCATGTGCTTACCCAGAATTCTGCCTTATTCAAGTCTGCCTTTGTGATGTTTAACTGTTGTTTTGGAATATTGTGGTTTGAATGTTTGCGTTCGTTTTTATAAGGTTTTTTTTATGATTCCCTATGTAAAACTGAGAGCACTCCTTATGTTGTTTTGTTAGTATTTGTAACTGTTGCACAGTTACATGCGATGTCTATCAAATGATGCTTTCATTAGAACTATTATCAAAGTCCATAAAAAAAATGCAATTAAACCCTTTTTCAGTCATCCACTCAATAAAAATTAGTGTGCGACATTGCGAATTAGTAAACGCGTTTGTGAGTGGCATTGACGAATCAAGTTTTAACAGCTGGACAGCATTAATAGTTGACGCTTTGGCACTTCCCCGATGTGTGCAGGGCTGACAGTTGATTTCTACCTCTTGGTTATTTCTGAGAGGAGTTGCTGAAACGGGTTTTTTTTGCAGCAAAGCATACTGCAAATTTCGATATGAAATCCACTGCTGGATAAAGGCCTCCCTGTACAATGTCAGTTACGGGGCTTGTTTCAACTCACGGCGCTGGTCAGTGTGATGTGAAGAGGTGAGGTCCAGGACTTGTGCGCAGATATCACTCTCCACCTAATATTAGCTCTGGTGAAGAATCAAACTGAGGTCGTCAGATTAATAGTGCAGGCAATGAACCACCGTGCATGCCACTGCTCCAGTGCACCACCCATATGGTAATTAAGATCAAGCCGTTGTGTGTCACTGCTTATAGCATAAATTACAACGTCAATATATGTATATATAAAAGTATATATTCGTATGATTGGCAATATTTCCCCTGCAAAAGATATCGCTGACAGTGGGTTTGAACCTGAAAATCATAAATATGAGAACATAATGCAATGGAAAGTTACTGAAAATGACAGGATTCGTGTGTTTTTATAAGGTTATATGGAGGGTGAAGACTTTTTGTACAGTCTCGAAGCTGTAGAGCTGCTGTACGTGCTTCTCAGATTTGTCTTCCATCTGGACAGTATTTGGAAACATTTTCCTGAAGTTGGTAACTTGTTGCTGTAATACAACACCGGGTATGGAAATGTTTTACTCTTTCGTTCTTTCGGTAAAGTCACGTAGGTATAAAATAAATCACGACGTTTCGGAAGCAACACAAGCGTCTGTCATCAGGTGGAACAGCCACAGCAAGAAACAAATTGCTGTAGTGGGCAAAAGAGCTGCTTGTGACAAGAGGTTATATAAGGCAAGAGGGGGGAGGAGCCAGGGAGGAGAAATAGAGAGGGTGTGGGTGTGGGGTAGGGGGAGTGGGACTCTGCTACTTGCACCGCAAGTTCGACACAATGCCGGAGCTGGGCAGTGAGTGGGCCTGGGGGAGTAGAAGGCTGAAGAAACTGGAGATGCGGATATGAAGGCAAACTATAAAGCAGTTCAGGTTTTACCTGGTTAATAACATCCTTCCAATGATTGCTAAATTTGTATCCATCTTCTCGGTTGAAGTTATGTCTATGTTCAGATCTAGATTAGATGGCAATTTTTTTTAACTCTCACTTCAGGATTCTTTCAGCATCAACAAATCAACACTTTTAAACAAACCCTACTGGCTTACAGAATGTAAACTACATATTATTTGTAATGCCTTTATGGGAACAATTATTTTTTTAAACGAAGTTCAGAAAGTGTCGCTGAAAATAGTCTTAATATGAATTCCTGTGCCGATGCTGTGGATGAGTCTGGTAATGTTTTGGGATAATTAAAATAATATTCACTGTAGACTGTCAGCTTAAGGCGGGCTCAAAGTGCTTTGTAAATACTTCTTCCTTGTCTTCCATCCTTTCTGTAGTTAACGCACGATATTGTTTGGTAGCAATTTGAGTTAATTTATGTAACAATATAGCACGCGTGTGGCAACATGTTATATGCAGGCATCTGAGTCCCTTCAGGGTTCACAGACAAAACGGTAACTTTATATAGGCCGTGCAGAATATAAACTATTGCAATATTCATGTCATTATCTCAAAGATTATTCCGATTCAAACATTGCTTCATTTCAATATTGTATTTAGTTCTAAATGGTCTTAGTTATTGGTGAGTTTTTGTAATCGCCGGACTCCATAACAAATAAACAAAAAATACAAAAAATTGTCTTTGTGGTTCATTCGACAGAGTAAATAAGGAGTGAAAAGTGCCTCAATAGCTGCAGCCCCGACACGAATAATAATACCGAAATTTGGTGGACAATACGTTGTGTCTCAATCTAATAACTCTTTCTGGTTACTTTAACTCTATGTAGCATGTGCGACTTTCTGACATTAGGAAAAATGGGTTTCTTAGTAAGTGATGCCAAATAATTGAATAAGATGGAAAATATCAACAAAAATGGAGGAAATGAAATTACAGTAAGTAAACTGTGTCGCCTGCGCGATGGTCCAAATTTACCTTTATTACTGGTAGGAAACGTAGTGGACTGGAAGCCCAACCGGGATTAATTCTCACAGGAGGCAGGGGATTAATTGTGGATGTCTGTCCACGTGTATCCGGACATTCGGATATAAAAAAAAAATGGGAGGGGTAGGGCTGGGTGGAGAGGGGAGGGTAGGGAGGGGCTGGGTGGGGAGGGGCTGGGGAGGGTGGGGAGGGGTTGGGTGGGGAGGGTGGGGCTGGGTGGGGGGTGGGAGGGGTGGGGCTTGGTGGGGTGGGGCTGGTCACCCCGTGGTGCCCTTATAAAACGCAACGTTTAACCTGCTCACGCCGGCTTGTGCCCGCCCTCACAGTCGGGCATATTTGTGGAATACACTACGCTGCTGTTGACCCTGGCCACTGACCGAGCAACCAACGTTCCTACCAGCCCCCTCCGCAGGAATGTGTTTGTTTTACTTAATTGGACAACAGCAATCGTCTCCCCCCTTACAAAACACGTATCAAGACCTTGCAAACAGTCTTGAGACTCGGTAAACGAGAGTAATGTAATATAAAATGTAAATACCAACTGTATGTATGTTGAACTTCTTTTGCAGCATACGTAGCCAATCGTGTTAATTGGAGGTGCGGGAGAAGGAAGACATTACACAAAAGCAGCTTTAAAGAAATTCATTTTCAATCTAGATTTAAAAGTCCATCACTCCAGTGGCTTTCTAATATCGGAAGGAAGAGCATTCCAGATGGCCATGGAAGCGCATCTGAAAGCGCACGATGCAGTGACCACCGTCTTTGATGGCAGTCAGCCGAGGGGAGGACAAAGTAAAGACAACTCGTCAGTACAGTATAGACAATTGCTTACTCTTCTTATTAGGACCTTGAGTCACAAGACGGCATCATGCAAAGCATTGCGAGTGCAGTGTGGCTCTGGTCATGATGTCTATAAATTACCCTTCTCATGTATTATTCATCGCTTGTTTCCATCCGGCACACAGCTTTTCTATCTGATGAGTTTGTGCCATCGTATACTGAAAGTGTTCGAGTTGGTTTGTTGCATACGTTGTAAGTTTCTGCATCACCGACTGTGCCCACCTTATGTGCGCTGAGACGATCTCTTGAGTGTCATCTGGTCATTTCGGTGACAAAAGAGTTTGCTAGGTCATGCACCCAGTTATATTCTTCAGCTCTGCACACCTCATCATCTCCCCTATTTCCAAAATACATAAAAGAAAAGTGATGGCACATTTAATAGATCTGCCAGCGCAAAATGTGGTACCACTTTATAATTACAGTACCAATTTATATGGCCAATACGATTGAATAATTTGATAACCTACTACTTCCAAATGGTTATATAATTCACTGTTATTGGCCACAAATAAATTGAAACCACTAAAGTTATGCTAACCCTGGTGTCACTGGCAAGTGTAATATCTGATATTGGCTCATGGCCCAATAATAATAATACTGTACAGGGACTCATCGACTTACGAACGAGATCGTTTCCAGAGGTCTGTTCGTCAGTCGATTTGTCCGTAAGTCCAACTTTACTCCTGTCGATTCCAGATGTACGGCATGTACACTAAACACAGAGAATGGCTTTAAAAGTTGTATAATCTCCTGTAGATGTCACTTTATTCTTCATGTTCTGCAGATGTAGATGCCACAACTGCCATCTATTGCACGGCGGTTGAGCTTACGACTCTCGGTCCGAACAACGAACTGGACATACGGACAGGTTGGTTCGGATCTCGGAAAGGAGTCCATGTACAGTACTGTAAAACCTCTCGAAGCTGACCAGTGTAAAATAAATGCAATTGACGTGCATTTGTGAACTCGCAATTCTCGAGCCACAAGCGTGCCTGTTGTATGGAAGTTGGTGAACCCGTCTATGCCCCTGAATGCCTCGGTTAATGGCATGACTTGCTCGTGCGCTCTATGGTAATTTTACATTTAATTTGTTTAAGAGATATACGAAAATAACTTATTCACGCCCCGGCATAAAATCTGGCTTCCCCACCGAGTGAACCTTAGGGGCCGTCCATAAATGACGTCACGCACCTAGGGGGGGGGGGGGGGGGTCAGAAACTTGTGACGAGGGGGGGGCTTTGAGAAATGTGACGTCACATCAAAATGCGCACCTTTAAATTAATATAGACAACACGTTCTACTTAATTAAATATACTTTTTCATCAGTGTTTTCTCCTACGTCATCAGAGTGCAGCGCCACATTAAATACGCACGACAATGATAATAGTTTAAAGCGATTTGAAGCATGTTATTTTTTTTGGGGGGGGGGCAGAGCTTTGTGACGTCATATTTGAGGGAGGGTCTGACTTTTTGTGACGTCGTGTGACGAAGGGGGGGGGGGGGGTCAAAAATCGTCCAAAATCGCGTGACGTCATTTATGGACGGCCCCTAACATTTAAACCTCTGCTTTATGGAGTGACGCTTAATCACTCAGATTTCACTGTAGATTAGTGATTTTTTTATTTTATTGTAAATGAATTTGTAAATGAAAAAAAACTATCAATAGTCAAGTTTCATTTATTAGGTATAGCCCTGTGAGCCATGCGGCTCTTAAGTCGGGTGCCACCACAACAAACAAAATATGAATCTACATTGCAGAAAACTATTACACCACAACCAGACCAAATTAAAGCTATAAAAATCAATGTAACAACAGCAATCATAGGAACTGTGATTTTAAATTTAACAATAAACGATATACAAAACACGTACGACAAAACCTGCAGCCATAGCTGGCAGCACGACACTCCCAGTGTATGATGTGTGAGTGAGTCAGTGGTAGTGTGAGTCAGTGTATGATGTGTGAGTCAGTGTATGATGTGTGAGTCAGTGTATGATGTGCGAGTGAGTCAGCAGCAGCGCGAGTGTATGATGTGCGAGTCAGCGTATGATGTGTGAGTCAGCGTATGATCAGTGAGTCAGTATTAGGTTGAGTGAGTGTATGATGTGTGAGTCAGCGCACGATGCGTTAGCGCATGATGAGTGAGTGAGTGTATGATGTGTGAGCCAGTCTGCGGCAGTGTGAGTGAGTGTATGATGTGCGCGTGAACCAGCACACGTTGCGTGAACCTGTGTATGATGAGTGAATGGGTCAGTGGTTGTGCGAGTGTATGATGTGTGAGTGAGTCAGTGCATGATGTGTGAGTCAGTGTATGATGTGTGAGTGAGTCAGTGCATGATGTGTGAGCGAGTCAGTGCATGATGTGTGAGTGAGTCAGTGCATGGTGTGAGTGAGTCAGTGTATGATGTTAGTGAGTCAGTGCATGATGTGTGAGACAGTGCATGATGTGTGAGCGAGTCAGCGGCAGTGTGAGTGAGTGTATGATGTGCGAGTGAGCCAGCACACGTTGAGTGAACCTGTGTATGATGAGTGAATGGGTCAGTGGTTGTGCGAGTGTATGATGTGTGAGTGAGTAAGCGCATGATGAGCGAGTCAGTGCATGATGTGTGAGTGAGTCAGTGTATGATGTGTGAGTGAGTCAGTGTATGATGTGTGAGTGAGTCAGTGCATGATGTGTGAGTGAGTCAGTGCATGGTGTGAGTGAGTCAGTGTATGATGTGTGAGTGAGTCAGTGCATGATGAGTGAGTGAGCCAGTGCATGGTGTGAGTGAGTCAGTGCATGATGTGTGAGTCAGCGCACGATGCGTTAGCGCATGATGAGTGAGTGGGTGTATGATGTGTGAGCGAGTCTGCGGCAGTGTGAGTGAGTGTATGATGTGCGAGTGAGCCAGCACACGTTGCGTAAACCTGTGTATGATGAGTGAATGGGTCAGTGGTTGTGCGAGTGTATGATGTGTGAGTGAGTCAGTGCATGATGTGTGAGTCAGTGTATGATGTGTGAGTGAGTCAGTGCATGATGTGTGAGCGAGTCAGTGCATGATGTGTGAGTGAGTCAGTGCATGGTGTGAGTGAGTCAGTGTATGATGTTAGTGAGTCAGTGCATGATGTGTGAGACAGTGCATGATGTGTGAGCGAGTCAGCGGCAGTGTGAGTGAGTGTATGATGTGCGAGTGAGCCAGCACACGTTGAGTGAACCTGTGTATGATGAGTGAATAGGTCAGTGGTTGTGCGAGTGTATGATGTGTGAGTGAGTAAGCGCATGATGAGCGAGTCAGTGCATGATGTGTGAGTGAGTCAGTGTATGATGTGTGAGTGAGTCAGTGTATGATGTGTGAGTGAGTCAGTGCATGATGTGTGAGTGAGTCAGTGCATGGTGTGAGTGAGTCAGTATATGATGTGTGAGTGAGTCAGTGCATGATGAGTGAGTGAGCCAGTGCATGGTGTGAGTGAGTCAGTGCATGATGTGTGAGTCAGTGCATGATGAGTGAGTGAGTCAGTGTATGATGTGTGAGTGAGTCAGTGCATGATGAGTGAGTGAGTCAGTGTATGATGTGTGAGTGAGTCAGTGTATGATGTGTGAGTGAGTCAGTGTATGATGTGTGAGTGAGTCAGTGTATGATGTGTGAGTGAGTCAGTGTATGATATGTGAGTGAGTCAGTGCATGATGTGTGAGTGAGTCAGTGTATGATGTGTGACTGAGTCAGTGTATGATGTGCGAGTGAGTCAGTGCATGATGAGTGAGTCAGTTCATGATGAGTGAGTGAGTCAGTGTATGATGTGCGAGTGAGTCAGTGCATGATGAGTGAGTCAGTCAGTGTATGATGTGTGAGTGAGTCAGTGCATGATGTGTGAGTGAGTCAGTGTATGATGTGTGAGTGAGTCAGTGTATGATGTGTGAGTGAGTCAGTGTATGATGTGTGAGTGAGTCAGTGTATGATATGTGAGTGAGTCAGTGCATGATGAGTGAGTCAGTGCATGATGAGTGAGTGAGTCAGTGTATGATGTGCGAGTGAGTCAGTGCATGATGAGTGAGTCAGTCAGTGTATGATGTGTGAGTGAGTCAGTGCATGATGTGTGAGTGAGTCAGTGTATGATGTGTGAGTGAGTCAGTGTATGATGTGTGAGTGAGTCAGTGTATGATGTGTGAGTGAGTCAGTGCATGATGTGTGAGTGAGTCAGTGCATGATGTGCGAGTGAGTCAGTGTATGATGTGTGAGTGAGTCAGTGTATGATGTGTGAGTGAGTCAGTGCATGATGTGCGAGTGAGTCAGTGCATGATGAGTGAGTGAGTCAGTGTATGATGTGTGAGTGAGTCAGTGCATGATGTGTGAGTGAGTCAGTGCATGATGTGCGAGTGAGTCAGTGCATGATGAGTGAGTGAGTCAGTGTATGATGTGTGAGTGAGTCAGTGCATGATGTGCGAGTGAGTCAGTGTATGATGTGTGAGTGAGTCAGTGTATGATGTGTGAGTGAGTCAGTGCATGATGAGTGAGTGAGTCAGTGCATGATGAGTGAGTGAGTCAGTGTATGATGCGTGAGTGAGTCAGTGCATGATGTGCGAGTGAGTCAGTGTATGATGTGCGAGTGAGTCAGTGTATGATGTGCGAGTGAGTCAGTGTATGATGTGTGAGTGAGTCAGTGCATGATGTGTGAGTGAGTCAGTGTATGATGTGTGAGTGAGTCAGTGCATGATGTGCGAGTGAGTCAGTGCATGATGTGTGAGTGGGTCAGTGTATGATGTGCGAGTGAGTCAGTGCATGATGAGTGAGTGAGTCAGTGTATGATGCGTGAGTGAGTCAGTGCATGATGTGCGAGTGAGTCAGTGTATGATGTGTGAGTGAGTCAGTGCATGATGTGTGGGTGAGTCAGTGTATGATGTGTGAGTCAGTGCATGATGTGCGAGTGAGTCAGTGCATGATGTGTGAGTGGGTCAGTGTATGATGTGCGAGTGAGTCAGTGCATGATGAGTGAGTGAGTCAGTGTATGATGTGTGAGTGAGTCAGTGTATGATGTGTGAGTGAGTCAGTGTATGATGTGCGAGTGAGTCAGTGCATGATGAGTGAGTCAGTGCATGATGAGTGAGTGAGTCAGTGTATGATGTGCGAGTGAGTCAGTGCATGATGAGTGAGTGAGTCAGTGTATGATGTGCGAGTGAGTCAGTGCATGATGAGTGAGTGAGTCAGTGCATGATGTGTGAGTGAGTCAGTGCATGATGTGCGAGTGAGTCAGTGTATGATGTGTGAGTGAGTCAGTGTATGATGTGTGAGTGAGTCAGTGCATGATGTGTGAGTGAGTCAGTGCATGATGTGCGAGTGAGTCAGTGTATGATGTGTGAGTGGGTCAGTGTATGATGTGTGAGTGAGTCAGTGCATGATGTGCGAGTGAGTCAGTGCATGATGAGTGAGTGAGTCAGTGTATGATGTGTGAGTGAGTCAGTGCATGATGTGCGAGTGAGTCAGTGTCGGCTCCCTCTGCTCGCGCTGTCGCCCCCCCCACCCCGGCTCCGTCGCCCCCCCCCCCCCCCCCACTGGCTCCGTCGGCTCATGGTTCATTGAATGTTATTACTGCATTAATTATTATTGAGAGCGTTCACGGTGCATTTAGTAACTGGACAAGGTTGGTGTGCGTGTTGAGAGCAGTGGCCACCCGAGTTCGATTCCCGTTCACGGCCAACACCAAGTGACGATTATCTGAACAGGTCCTGCGTCTCCCGTAGGTCGACTCAGCTTCAAATGAGTACCCGGCACGGTGCGTAAACATCACCACCGGGGAGACAAAGGCGGCCGGGCGTGGTGTTGGCCACCCACCTCCTCGGTTGCCGTGCCGGCCTCCATAGGTGCTCGCAAACAGCACTTGCCCCAACAGTCTGTTACATGCTACGCGGGGGATCTTTGTCTTTTTATGTTCACCTTTACCAGCAGGTGGCGATAAAGCGGAGCGAGGCCACACGTGCACGGGAGCCTCTCAACGTGGCCCACGTTTCCACTCAAACATCAATTCCTCTCTGCCTCCTTTTTGTTATTGTCTACTGTATATTGTCTGTATTGTTTGCATCATTTTGTCTCATCAATATCGGCTCGTCTGCACTATTTAATTGTGTGCCCCTATGTTTAATGCTGTCGCCTGAAACTAAACTAAAAATATGTTTTATTTTACCAGGTGAGGCCCACATCATTTTTTCAGAAGCGACCTGGCCACAAATGATAGCTCAACGAAGTGGCTTATAATGTGGCAATTTATAGTAGTCAAATACTCCAAACGTATGTTTTGTAAATGTGTAGGGAAACACTGGAGGACCCGGAGAAAAATCCACGCAACCACGGGGAGAACATGCAAAATCCAAATATTCAGGGTCAGGATCCAACCTACGATCTTCTGTATGCCAGGCGAGGTAGTTAACATCTCCCCACCTTGGCACCCCTAAGCTGTTTCATGCTGTCTCAGTCAGTTCCACACTATGTCTTGTTTGTGCTATCTCATTCTGTCTTGTACTGTCTCATTCGGATACGAGGCTAGATCAATTAAAATACACTTCGTGAATAGAACAGTAACATTAATCTTATTTGATGCATGTATAACAGGCACAGGAGTGTATGTAATCATTCTTGAGATTGATATAATGGGATTCCGTAGACTCTACGGGAATGAAAATGAACTAAACGGGAACTCGTAGGGAAAGGGACCCCAGTAAACATGGAACGTTGGGTCGACGTTGGTATGTGATTGGATCAATGTTGGCTCAACGTGTCGTGTTTACTAGGACATCACATAGCAACGGATGGGAATAGGATAAATAATTTTGGGATGAGATAGGATGGGAATTGGGCCAGCAGGAAGGGTGGAAAGAATCATACCCAATGAGAATGGAGAAAGGAAATTATGATGATAATTTTTCTAATTTCCGACGGCACGGTGAAGTTCGCAACAAAAAATATTAACACTAGCTTATAGCAGAACATATGACAGCGTAGTGTCTCGAGGAATGTCTCTTCAGGGTGGAGAGAGCAAGGGTTGGAACATGGGCTGACGTGAAGGTTGGAGATTGCAGATTACACACTGGACCTGAGAAAACTGGGAACTTAAAACAAAAAGTTGGTAAGTGAACAACTGTCCATTAATAAGGAGTGCATATCAACCCAAACCAATCAAAGGCAAATATGCGAACATATATTTGAGTTAAATACCTAATTAAATGTTACAATAAATCTGTTCATATGTCAATTCAATACTGTTAATCAACTTTAAAATATCCCAGTTTTCTCAGGTTCCCCACAGTGTACTATGTGGTCTCCAACTTTAAGTCAGCCCATCTCCCTACTCCTTGAAGTAGGGCCATTGTCTAAAACGTCAGCCTGTCGTATATATTGTTTTACAAAGGCAGTGTTAATAACAAGTGGTGTGAGGGTTTGATTTGTGCTTGTACATCAATGTTATAGCAGTCCCTTCATGGTTTAATTTGCATCGTATTAACCGTTTTGCCTAACACGTTAGGTGCTGTGTAAGTTCCCGTATTAAATTATCTCAGAATCTCTGCTCTGAGAATCTCATGGGATGGGAACTGAGCGGGTTCAAAATAACTCACAAACACCTAGTTGTGAAAGACGCATGGCAGAAGATCCCTGGGTTTGATCTTCCACAAAGCTCATGGCCCACCCTAAACCACATCCACAAACCATGGCAGTAGATGCGGATACCTGATGCACAAATGGAAAATTAAAAACTCTCCAGTGTGCGACTGTGGTCATCCAGAACAGACCGTACAACATATAACGATGCAATGCCCCGATCCACAAATACGAAGAAGACATCTGGCTTGACCGCCTGAATGTGAAATTGTATCTGCATCTACATCAGACGTACGGAAGAAGAAGATAGGATAGGATAACACGAGGATGATTTTACTTTTTTTTTAATCAAACTCATGAGCAGCTTGATGAGCATGGAATGGAATTAGAATTTTGTTCCCTCGAATCATTACAAGACTAGACATCACTGTTCACAGAGTGCATATACTGTATTGTTTTTACTGGGCTTATACTGTATTTTCCTACGTTCCAGAGCCAAGGTTTTTACTCAAAGAGGTTTCTTTTGGAGAAAAGTGGTCAAATAATCTTGACATGTTTAGTTTAGATGTAGTCATATACTGTATCATAGTATTGAAGTTTATGAAACTAAATCAATTTGTTGCAAAACCGCCACAACATTTACAATTCTTACTCTCCAACACACCGGTGGGCTGAAGCAGTAAACTAATTGGCGCGTTTTGTTTACGTGACAAATCTTACCGGCTGTGTCGGGTGGTGGAGGGTTACAACACATTTATAATAACGCGATCTAACCCCAAAACCTTTATTATGAATAATATTGGTCGCGAAAGCCTACGTGGTGAACTGATATAGAGCGACGTTTATAGGACGAGGACATCTGTACAAAAATACATTGATAGTTCATCGAATTCTTCCAGCATAAATACGTATTCTGATTCTGACAATATGCAAATTTTAGGATCCATTCAGGGTGCATACGTGTATTGAAGACCCTGCACAAGTTCACCAATACCTGGCAACTGTCTGGTCACATGATGCATGGTGTGAATTAGGGATCTTGTATCAGTTCACGATGTCTCATACCTGGCAACTGTCTGGTGACATGATGCATGGTGTGTGTTAAGGATCTTGTATCAGTTCACGATGTCTAATACCTGGCAACTGTCTGGTCACATGATGCATGGTGTGTATTAAGGATCTTGTATCAGTTCACGATGTCTAATACCTGGCAACTGTCTGGTCACATGATGCATGGTGTGTATTAAGGATCTTGTATCAGTTCACGATGTCTAATACCTGGCAACTGTCTGGTGACATGATGCATGATGTGTGTTAAGGATCTTGTATCAGTTCACGATGTCTAATACCTGGCAACTGTCTGGTCACATGATGCATGGTGTGTATTAAGGATCTTGTATCAGTTCACGATGTCTAATACCTGGCAACTGTCTGGTCACATGATGCATGGTGTGTATTAAGGATCTTGTATCAGTTCACGATGTCTAATACCTGGAAAACTGTCTAGTGACATGATGCATAGTGTGTGTTAAGGATCTTGTATCAGTTCCCAATGTCTAATACCTGGCAACTATCTAGTGACATGATGCATGGTGTGTGTTAAGGATCTTGTATCAGTTCACGATGTCTCATACCTGGCAACTGTCTAGTGACATGATGCATGGTGTGTATTAAGGATCTTGTATCAGTTCACGATGTCTAATACCTGGAAAACTGTCTAGTGACATGATGCATGGTGTGTGTTAAGGATCAGTTCACGATGTTATGACACAAGGTAAATTGTCCAGTGGCGACATTTCCGACTGTAGGACTGCCTTGCGACATGTAGTGACTTTGTGAGGTTCGTTTGGCGACTTTTCGCTTTTAGGTCGAAACCTTTCCAAAAATGTGCTTCTAAACGTATTTCATTTTGCTGGATAATACGGCATTGGTCTTTAAAGCCAGTAGGATTGTCCGGCTATTGCTTAAACATGTATTATTTACGGGGTATCAAGTTTCCCCCAGTGCATGAGAGTGTGTGTACGGGTTATTGCTTTTTTTACATTAAACGGGGTTCCACAGTTCACATATGGGGCCCTCTTGCCAACAGCATCTGGTTAATCCAGCCGCATTTGTTTAACATGCTTGGCTGCTTATGAGATCCCAGGACAAATTTGAAACCGGTTCAGAGTTTTGCTTGCTTGGGCGGCAAGGGGAGGGGGTCTGGAAAGCCAATGATAAAATATCCTTGAGAGACTCAAATATAATTCACGTAAGGCGACACAGACCGCAGTTGTGCTTTGTTTCGCATTCGCCCGGGCAAACTGAACGCAGCCCTCGTGTTTAACGACGGGCAAATGGGACTCTGCGACGTTTGGGAGCGAACCGCGCTACCGGAGAGCTGAGCACACGGACGCCACAAATCTCTGGGTCCGTGTTGGCTTTTGACGAGTTGCAAAACCGGCTCACGCCACAAGGCGCCCCCCTCCCCCACCACCACCACCGAGCGTTTAAAAGGCTGCTGCGGTGTACGAGGAGGGCGCATTGGCAGGAGGAGCAGCAGCAGTAGCATCACGGTCATGAGGTCCCTGCATCTGCTTCGCACCTCCACCACCACCGCACTGCCACTGCTGCTCTGGGCATGGCTGCTGCTGCTGCTGGCTTCGTTCTCCGTAGCTGGCGGCGCAGGTGAGGGTTTGTTGACTGGCTGGCCACGTTTGTTTCTGCCGCGCCGAGAGATCGAGCGTCGATCGTCGGGTAACCCGGTTTGGGTAGAACGGGGCGGCTTAAAGGCTCCGGGTTTTTTTTTTGTCCCACTTAAAATAACGTGGGTTAAGATTCATAGATTTTTTTTTAAATGTTGATTTGAAGCTTGCGTGACTGCAGGAATCCATACTCATTTGGTTATTTCGGTAAAGTCACGTAGGTATAAAAAAATGTTTAAGACTTGCCGTGAACATCTGCATCGGCAGATCTTCTCTCTCTCTCTCCCCCGTGTTCGTGTGGCAATAATTTGCAGCGAGATCTTGGACTTGATAATCGCGGGTTTTTCTGCAAAGAGTTGATGGACATCGGCCGACTGGGGCATCTGCCTTAGTTTGTTTGGTATGTATATAAAGGGTCGTTTAATTGAACCCCGTAACATAATTTTTGTTTGCTCGTTCATTTCTATATTTTCACGCGCAATATACAGCCCCATTACGTTTTAGAGAATGAAATACGGGGCTGGGCAGGGCGGGGGGTGTCACAAGACATCTGGACCATACACCCTGTCTGTTGAACTTCTTTCGCACCGTACGTAGCCAGCCGTGCTACTCGGATGTGCGGGGGAAGGAGGACACCCAAACCCCTGAAAGTAGTTCTCAGGGTTCGGGCGACTGCGCACAGGTAAGCCGAGGATGGCAGCGGGGACATGGGCCAGGCAGTTTGACGATGATGATGATGATGGACTATGGTTGTAGTAGTAGTAGTACTCTCTGGTTATTTCGGTAAAGTCAAGTCGGTATAAAAAAATGTAAAAAAATCACGACGTTTCGATTGCAACACAAGCACTCATCATCAGGTGGGAAAACCACAGCAAGAAAAAATGTTTTTTTTGCTATGTAACATCTTACCACGCCATCTCTCTCCCACTTCAGCAAAAAAATTATATTGCTCTGGTTTTCCCACCTGATGATGATTGCTTGTATTGCAATCGAAACGTCGTGATATTTAAAAAAACAAGTTATACCTACGTGACTTTACCGAAAGAACCAGAGAGTATGGATTCCTGCAGTCACGAAAGCTTCAAATCTAGGTTGTAGTAGTAATAGTTGATGATGGTGGTTGTCGTAGTAGTAGTTGGTGATGGTGGTTGTAAATGGCTTAATGTCTCCTTCGATACATTCTGGGACGCTGCCAGACCGGCTTACCACAAGAATGATTGTAAGGCACCACCACGAGAGTGAAAAAGGTAGGCCTGTCCGTGATCTATATTATTGTTGTACCCTATAACCTCCAAAATCGCATGAACAGGTTTGTTGCAAAGCCATTCGTGGGATGCATGTGGCGGACCAAAGTCATTCGCAGAAAAACTTTGCGGACAGTTCCGGCTGAAACGAATCGCTTGGTACTTGGTAGCCCGTGCCAGAAAGGTCTGGCAAAGTTTGGCAGCAAGGGCTTGGTGCATTTTTGCCAAACGTCTCGGTTAAGCCATGGTAGTACCTGGCCACCTTGTAATGTTTTGTGCGGTGAACGTATTTCGCACGCGACGATGCACTGTTGCATCGTTGTCGTCGAAAGGCAAAGGGCTTGAAACTTTTTTCGGAGCCACGCTGTATCTTGAAAATCCTCCCTGCTCCTGTGTACTAACACACGTGGCCGTCGGAAATGTCAACCGCTGCAGCTACCTCCTCGGATAGTGACTCGCCTGTGTGCATGCAGTGACATCATCGTCGCGCTCTGTGACATCGTCAGTGTGGTATTGAAATTGTTTGTATGTTGAACTTCTTTCGCATGTTACGTAGCCGATCGTGATTATCGGAGGTGCGGGGGAAGGACAACAAATTCAACGTAAGAAGCGGTTCTAAATAAATTTGGTTTTCAACCCTCAATTTAAAAGTGCAGTTCTCTTGCGGCTTTCTAATATCGGAAGGAAGAGCATTCCAGACGGCCACAGAAGTGCATCTGAAAGGGCGCGCTGCGGTGACCGTCTTTGTCCGATTGCACCTCCATGAAAAAAATAAGCATTGCTTATCCTTGTTGGTGAGTGGTAATTTGAAGCGATTTGAGGAATAATTTGGGAATAAACTGGATTTACCTGTGGTTTGGTCAAAATAATTGCAAGTCTGAACTGCGGGTTCTTAATTGGATTTTTGACTCGTGCTGTAAGAGCAAACATTATTTATCGACTATGGATATCTGGATTTATATAAACATATATACTTTAATAAACATGCATTTAGGAAGCAGGTATTAAGAAAAATGTTGTAACGTTCTGACCGACCCCTACTGGACATCTGTGAAAAATAACTTTATAACTCATCGGATTCCTCCAGTATAAATATATATTCTGATTTTGATTTATAAAATGCATTTTTCTTTTCATCGTATAAGGAGTAGTTTTGTCCGACTTACAAAAATCCCGTGATTAGAATACAGGGGGGGGGGGCAAGCCCCAAGTTTTTGGACCGGGGAGCCAAGCCGAGTTACGATGACCCCTCGAGAGCCTTCCCTAGGCCCCTTTGGCCACTCGACATGGGCCCCCATGGCTGCGTTCCCCCAACGTCAAAATCGTTCCCACTTGCTGGATATGGAATTTGGTACGTATTCGCACCTCCGATTATAGCACGGTTGGATTCGTACGGTGCGAAAGATGTTCAACATTCCTACATACATTCTCGAGACTCTTATTCAGAAAATAGACTGCGAACCTTTTGATGGCGTTGCCCTCTGCTCCGTGTCTTATTTGGTAACATTTGAATACCACATTTACAGTTTTAACGTCGGTGAGCGTGTTGGGAAATTGGTGTGGTAAGTTCAGTTGTGGGAATATTTGTTTCTTTTAGTCTTTCATTATAATTTTTCTCCATTTATACGCATTCCTTTTCACTCAGAATAATGTCTGTCAACTATGCAAAAGCAAAAAATTACCACAATTTTTTTTTAAATTAAATTATTCAGATGAATAGTGTAAATTGTATGGTTGTGGTCCACATTGTGAATGGTGTGTCATTTACCTATCCGCAAAACTGCTTCTATCCAAGTGCATGTGATGCAGGCAAATCATCTGATCCCAAAGCATTATTTTACGTAAAATATTAATAATATTAGCTGGTAAGGACCAAAAATCATCTGCATGTCCGTCCTTTTTCCATGACAGACGTTTTCATTTATTCAGTGTTGGGTGATCAGGGTTAATTGACCTCGGGCAAGGGATATTTGCAGATATATTTCAGACGCAGTCGCTCTCTTATTTTTTTTATTACATGTTGTGTGCGTCCTTGTGCTCAGATGTGGGCTTGAACGATACATTTCTGGACGTGTCCCTGCACGCCGAGCGGAATCGACACTGGCCTTCCTGGTTCTCCACCTTCCAGGCCCCGGAATCGATTCCAACTGACCCCACGTGGACTTCCGGTGCCACGGACAAAGTCGTGGTGGGTGTTGCTTTCCTCCACGAGGGCAGCGGTTGCGATGATCCAGTCCTTAAATAAATAAATATAGAAGTCCAAACTCTGCTTTCGGCTGCCACAACGCCATGTTGGTCTTGGAGGTGGATTGACCATTCTTCACCACGCGGGTCAATGTGTGCTGATGAAAGCTGGGTGCCCAGGACTTGTTCAGATGTCGCGCTATTAAATGAATTGAGCTTCGGTCATTTGGTTTTCATACTGAAGTTGTGCTTCCGATTCCACTTTTTGTGGGTTATACGCCGTATTAAGACATTTAACATAAACAAAATCATTACTAATTAATATAATCTAGCCTTTAGCCCTTGGTGTGCCAAATTCCAAGAACAGATGAAGGATCTATTTTATCTTTAACAATTCTGTATTATATACAATGCCTTCTCGCTCGCTACCAAGGTTCATATGGAAATATTTCTTTTCCCAGACAACAAAAGCCTCATCTGCAGAGTTGTACTTAATATTATTACTTAATGGAGCTTTAGCGCACTGTTAATACAGCTGACTATTGACCAAATCGCCCAGGATGTGCTCGCTTTCATCGGAGCTTGATGGCTAACGTTGAGCCCTGCGTAGTGTTTGAATGGTCGACTACCATTCATAAACAGGTTGCCATAGGTGGCTGTGGTGCTTGTGCAGTGGTTGGCAGAGGGCACTGGCGTGAAACCCATTGTACTGAATTCTATGCTCCCATGTGCATGCTCCCCACTGTCGCCAAACCGCACCGCTCTGCGTGGTGACGTATGGCTGTTATTCAGCAGTGCATTCACAAATGACTGTGCATGTGCGTGCAGCTGGGGAAGGTGATGCGTGCACGGTGAACCCTGTAGACTCTTGGCTACTTTGTAATTTAACACGGGAGAATTCACGCGGGCAACCTCTCCGCGCTCACTTCGGCATCCTCCTACGCACCGGTGTTTTTCTTTGTTTAATTTGACTCTATTAAAGTTAGGCTTTGTTCATGTTTGACAAACTCCAAATTTTGCAAACAACATTCTTTCTATTTTAGTGTAGTTAATTGTGGCTCTACTGTATTTAACGTTGCATTTCTCTAGTGTAGGTCCTTAGTGTTTAGTCTGGAAAGCAAACTTGATATTTCATGAAATCTTCCTATCATGGTACATAAGTATTTTCACAGTTTTTAAACGGGGATGTTTTGGGAGCATGCTGTTTTATCATCTTTGTAATTGGTTGATGGACTCTGACTTGTCTAGATGGGCATACTGTGGTGACTGCAGAAAATAGGGTTTAATGCAGCCACAAATGGACAGGTCTGGGGAGCATCTTGTACTTTTGGCAGCATCAGTGGGGGGTTTTTTTAGACTGATATTATATACTTAAGTTCCATCCAAAGTTATCAGATTTATATTATTAAAACACCAGTGCATTAATGATGTTCAGCATTCATTTGTTATCTATTTGGATGACATTCCCAATCTATCTGGTAAATTTGTAAAAAGACGAATGAATTGGCTGAGAACATCTTATTACGTGCACCTTGTGTTTTGTGGATTGTACTGCTTTTTGATTCAGTTTGCATGAATTACACACTTTAAAACGGTGATTATTCATATATACATGTTAAAACACCACATTTGTCAGTAACACTGCAGCCATCAAATAAAAAGTAATCTGGCATTTCAGACTGGCCCTTTTTTATCATAGCACAGACAGGACGGAAGGGCAAAGTTTGTAGAGGTTAAAAAATGCACTTAACACCAGGGGCCTAATGAGAATTAAATCCATAAAATCTTATCTGCAGTTTTTAAATCATCATGTGAATAGTTACTTAACAGTAGCTATTGGGTAACATACAAAACCTTCAAAAATCACGAAGCATTGCTAGAGAAACCATTATTATTGATGTGCCATGCAATCTCTACTTGGTTCTGAAATTTGAAGTTATGTACAGCGTCTGAAATTCCGTCACAAACCATGGAGTCAAGAGTTTGTAT
This sequence comes from Petromyzon marinus, assembly GCF_048934315.1. Lineage (NCBI taxonomy): Eukaryota > Metazoa > Chordata > Hyperoartia > Petromyzontiformes > Petromyzontidae > Petromyzon > Petromyzon marinus. Next base: position 7,439,370 of record NC_133685.1, read on the forward strand.
ACGTTGAACTTCTCTCGCACCATACGTAGCCAACTGTGTTAAGCGGAGGTGCAGTTTGTGGTGCACTTTTTCACAATTAGGATTTCGTGTAGTCGCAAAATTGCAACTTGCGTTTATATTGAAATGTACATGAGACGCACAAATGTCACAATTATTTCCATTCCAGGAATGCTTAAGACAATTGTTCGTGTCCTTGATTTAAAGCAGTTTGAGATTGTATGATGAAAGGCACGATACTAAATAATGCAAAACTCCACCGACCCCCCCCCCACCCGACACCGTTTCACCAAACCACATTGACTAGCGTAGCGAAGTATGGTCAATCATCCGCCAATGGCTGACATTGTGTGAGGGCATCTGTTTTCATCAAGCAGCGGATTAACAAAGGACTGTAACCGGGTCTGGTTGCTCAGCGGTGAAGTGAGCGGGTCCGCATCTGAAGGTCGCGAGGTCAAATTCCACTTGGGGTTAACTCGACCCATCATCCGTTTTGGGGTCAATAAAATAGATACCACTTTGTGGGGGGCGGAACGTCAACGGTGGTTTACTTTGGATAAACTCGCCATCTGAAGCAGGAGATTGAGTACTGCCTCGGTGCTCATTGGAGCAGGAAATCTCTTTGATCACTTTTTGACTTTTTGTAACTAGCGGGGTATCTGGGAGCAATCTAATCCACACTGGCCTGGGATGTGAAGAAATCGGCCTTGGCTGAGCGTGTTGTGAAGTGTGGGCACCATATGGACTCTCTGCTAAAGCAACTATTAATTTGTTATTGTGCTCCTAACTGGACAAAAAGTAGCTTTACTTATCGTTCATATTTGTTTAGTTTTTGAGTCACGCACAGTGGTCACATTTGTGAGACTGCATGCACAGTACCAGTACACACTCATGAGGGTGCTGTAAATGTTGTGCCAAGCATATGCATAATTTTGGAGCTCTTTTCACCGTACCATAGCCAACCGTGCTCATCGGGAGGTGTGGGGGAAGGACGGCATAAACAAAAGCGGTTCTAAAATCTCACCAGAGGGATGGTAATGCCGTTTCCCTTCTCGGCGGTTTTCACCTCGAAGGACGCGAGTGGCGATGAGTGGTGCCATGTCTCGGAGCGAAACGGACACCGCACATCAGATGCTTCACTTTGCCCAATATCCCTCCCTGGGGGGTCAATAAAATTAGTCCTGCTTTGTGGCCAAGACAACGGTGGATGCCATGGGAATGTGGAATTACCACTACTGGCTCGTCAGGGCTGTAAACGCTAGATGAGCGCACCGCCTCATTGCTCCAATTTGAGCATGACATCTCCTTTTGAAGTGCACCGAAGGTGAACTGATGGAATTTAAATTTGAGTTGAGGCCACTGATAAAGAAAACTCAATGTTTGTCAACTGCCTGAAAAAATATGAGTAGGCGACGTTTGCGGGGCCATGGATTGTTTTCAGTGTTTCGGGTTGAGGTTTTTTGCTGCAGTGGTAAAACCCCATTGGGCAATAAATGCTCATGTTTGATAGGGAGCTGGTTATACAATACAAACATGGTTACAGCCATAGAAAAGTAAACATACAAATAAAGCGACCTAAAAACAACTGCATCGTCAAGTTCTGAATGGCAATGTCGTCCATGATCTTGGTACAACTCGTGTAAAAAAAAAAAATGCAAGGCTCCTAGAAAGGTAGGTTTTTTTGAGAGCAGTGGTGAGTGCACGAGAATTTGAGTTTTGTAAAAGCTGTAGATTGTCTCGCCACCGTGGGCAGGCGTGCACAGCAGAGTTGTATCTTTGTTGAACTTCTTTCGCACCATACGTAGCCAACCATGATAATCGGAGGGTTGACTCGGGCCTCAAAGGCTTTTGTGCCCTGGTGGGTTCATTAGTTCCTGGTGAGGGTTGGAGCGTTGTCCACAATCGTCGTCTGCCATCTATCCGCAGGACAACCAGCACACGTACTACGTGTCGCGCCTGTACGGCTCTGGCGACCGGCGCGCTCGCGAGATGTGGGTGGGCCTGGACGGCACCGTGGACGGTTCGCCAGGTGGAGTCCGAGCTCACGAGTCTCTCTCCGGAGGATACAGGCAGGCTGTGGTAAGCTTTTACAGACTCATGGTGGTAATCGAGATGACCACTACCACCACTACTACTGCTTCCACCCAGTCAAATATAACTGTCGGACGCTGCATTATTTTTAAGGTTGAAACTATTGCATGCTTGGGAGTAAATATTCCACGTTGTTTTAAGTGTATAATGTGAATGGGACGTGACTATACAAATGTTTGTCTGGGCAACTTATACGTCATTAGTAGGGCCAGGATTCTCCATCCTGTTGGTGAGGTTTTTTTTGTTTTGCATGAGCAATAAACGGTTACCAAAGCAACTTGCCAATTTGCTCGAAATAAATGTACCGTATTAAATAGCCATTGTCTCCGTGTTCTATATAAAACTCCAGTGTACAATGTGGGTTTTGGCAGATGTTCCTTAACCGGTTGGCTCTTTTGCTCGCACCCCTTAAGATCCTTTGAACATTCTTTGTTTGAATGTTCTAAGCAATGCATGTAACACTGGATTTTTTAACACTAGCTAGGAACTCACTTTTTAAATGTATATAACTCCAAGTTGTTTATGGCTATAAATGAATACATGACATCAGCACGAGAAAAAAATAAACTAGACCTCACGTATGGTTATTAATGAAAACATTGCATGAGCATGTGTCGCTGTGAAAGATATGGTGCCCATATGGCATGTAGTTGAACTTTTAATAAGGCACCAACGTTTCAGATTCTTTAGGCGGCCTCATGCCTTCATTGGAGGCCTTTTGGTCAAAATATTGAATCTTTATTTTTTTATATTCACGAATGAATATTGTGGCGTGTGGAACTCTCAACTAAAGTTCTTCAGAAACAAATGACAAGTTCTTCTTTGGATCTTTTGGGACGACAGTTCTGTTCTTTCATCTGATGAAGGCTACTTGTGTTGTGGCCGAAACGTCGTGAGAATTTTATTGTCTTATTTTATTCTCATTCTACGTGACTTCACCGAAAGAACCAAAGAAGATGAATCCTTGCAGTCACGAAAGCTTTAAGTCGAAATGACAAGTTATTTAGTTTGTTCTTGTCCTGACAGTTCATTAAACACAAACGGCTGTTCTTCAGGTTAATGGACAGCCCTTCTGTCAATCCACTGGCTTTCCCCATACCGTGCGGGGGGGGGGGGGTTATTTGTCCATACCTCACCACGCTGGTCAGTGCGGTTCTTAAGGTGAAGGCGGGGGAAAGCGTGAAAGCTGTAACATGCTACGGTGGCACGACAGAGTGTTTGTGGTGCTCCACCGCCGTTTGTTGTGCCAAGCGTTGCCCCCCCCGCAGCAGCTCGGAGAAGCCCGCTTGGCGGCATGGCGGCTGCGCCATCTTAGCGACTCTCCGCGCTCGATTCCTAATTGGCTTCTGCGATTCGATGAGATCGGTTGCCTCCCAGGTGATTTTGGTGACAAGCCATCGATGTTTTTCATTTTTGAAGGCATGGGTTTAACATGCAGGCTTTCACGACCAATATTATGCATGTTAAAAGTTTTTTTTTGTGGGGGGGGGGTTAAATCGCGTCAATGTGAACGTGTCATTAACCCGCCACCACCCGACACAGCCAATTATTAAGGCTTGTCACGTAACCAAACGAGCCGTTTCGTTACTAATTGTGCTAGCCCAAATAACCTTTTATGGATACATGAATGGGTTAATTAATTGCGTTTTTCAGTACAAGCAAACGTGTGCAGTTCAGTGATGTTGGCAATTGTTTAATTGTGGCTGAACTTATTCCTTGTAATATTCATTGCAGAATGTGAATTTATCTTTTGCCTTTCCTTACTATGGACACGATCTGCATTCGGTGACTCTCGCCACAGGAGGTAAGGCCATATACCCCCCCCCCCCCCCCCCCCCCGCGTTATTAACTCTTTCAAAAGTATTTCACTTGGATAATCCCTTGTAGATGAAACGTCCCATTTGCAAAGAATGTTTGTGGTGTCCGCTGACAACATACACGGCAAAGGCGTAATGACACTTATACAAACATCTTAAGTTCACGCAGTATGCATTTATACCATAAACATTGTACCCGGTCAAAAGCACCAATAAGTCCATAATTAGATGGTGGACACTGCTGGTTTATTTAACGGCCCAGCTGCTTGAACCTAATTGCAGCAATTGTCAATCTGTTTTTAAAAAAATTGAGACCGTGTCCTTAAAATAAATCACGTGTTATGAAGTTTCCTCAATTTTTTGTTATTTTAACATGGTTGAGCGATGGTCAATACTCTTCGCCTTGGAAATTGTTTTTTCTCCAAAAAAAATAATTAAATCTGATTCTGTAAAATGGTTATTAACGTTTACAGTCGGTTAACTGTTGGCTAATGATCTCTTAAAGCCATGTCTATCACCGAGGTTATTTTGCCATACTTCATGCTGGTCAATATTGGTTGGTGAGGAGTGGCGGGGAGCAACAAGAACTGTTTCGGATATCACTTGCCATTCTAGTTTAGTTGTGGCTGAGAACTTCATAGCATATATCACCATCTACTGCAGCACCTTACAGTACACTGCGTGTGTATATGTAGATCAAGGTAGCGGTTAGCATGCCACACTACGAACCTTGCGACCCGAGTTTGATTCCCAGTTGCGGCCAACACCGGTGAGGTCAATTTGAACCGGTCCTGGGCCTCCCCAAGTTGACCTCCAAATGAGTACGTGGTGCGGTTTGTGAAAATATTGCCACTGAGGAAAAATAGGTGGTCGGGCGTGGTGCTGAACATCCACGCCCTCGTAGTGCTATGCCGGCCTTCATAGGTGGTGCTTGCTCACAGCACTTGCCCCCACTCTGTTAAGGCGATACGGGAGATCTTTGTTATAATTCAGTAGGCTCACATGACATTGACTTTTCCAAGACAGAGGTTCTTTGTAAGCCATCTGGCTACCATGAGAGATTCGTTCATGAGGCTATCCACATACAAGCACAGAGGCAATTTCAACCTAGAAGATGGATTCTGGCTTGGCAATCATTGGAAAGATTTGATAAACCATTTCAGGTCTTAATTGATTGTTCACGCTTACAGTGGCTTTCGGACAGTATACATTAATTTTTCGTCTCCCCCCTACTCTTTTCAGAACATAGATGGACTAGTCCTTCTAAATAAACTGCCAAATCGCTGCGCGTGGCGCTGACGTTTTTTTATAAATAAATACACCTTAAAAAATAAATTAATTAATGCAAACCGACACACCTGATGACGACCGTTTGTGTTATGGTCGAAACGTCGTGAGAATTTTTATTGTTTTATATTTATTTTATTGTTTCCCTTCAACGTGACTTTACCGAAAGAGCTAAGAATATGAATTACTTCAGTCACGAAAGCTTTAAATCAAAAGGTAGTGGAATGTCAACATTACCATAACATGGGCTAAGATTGGCCGTAAGCCAACCATTCTTCCCTTTCCACATCAATTTTGATACTAATTTTATTGACTTCAGAAAGATGAGTTGACTCCAGACTGGGATTTTAATTCGCAACATTCCAAATTGCTGGCCGAATGCTTCAGCCATACTGTACTCAAAGTCCAGTGAGTTTTTACGCGTACGTTTAAGTTATCAGTTCGAGTGGCATCTGAAGTTCCTACATTTTTACATGATAGGTGTATTTTCTTTTCTTTTTATTTAAAAAAAGCTTGTTTTTAGGGATAGCTTTTATCCCAACAGAGCTCGGCAATGTTCACCCAAAGTTTTGATGACACCTGTTACATTCAAGTGAATCGCTATCATTTACCTGCTCTGTGGCTGCTCCGAAGATGGCTGTTGAAAGTCCGCAAGTGGTTTTGTGATTTTAACCAACTTGCGCATCGATAAAACTTGGCCAATCGGGTTATTTATGTAATCGACCACTCTGAAAATGATTGTTTTGATTACTAATATCTCGTCAGTTTAATATTTTAGCGTTAAATGACAGCAATGGATATTGCTGGCTTGCTCAGGTGACCAGTGCCATGCCAGAAAACCGTGACCCTGGGTCCAAATCTAGGCCTAGAACTTGCAATGGAACTCGTTTTTTTTTAATTACCGAGCAATTTTTTGGTCTTGGCCTCGTCACAAAATAACAAAGTGTTTTTTTTTGTGGTTATTTCAGCTCCTTTACCTTTTTGTTGGTTCGGTTTGTGACTAGCACCCTTTGGTGCATGGCTTGGAAAGGTGGCTTTACTCGTGCGGATTTTGAGGCCTCTTGACACAAGCCGGGACACTACACTTCATGCCGAAAGAGTTCCCTCTTGCTTGCTCTACGAAGTTGGGAAATGCGTTTGCTGGCGATTTACATATCGTCATCGTAGAGGCTTAGATGATAAGAAGAGGAGGGCGTGGATCCTCAGCAACCTGTAAATATGAATGGGTTACATTGAGATTCTCAGCATTTGACTTTTTTCGCACCAAAGGTAACAAACACATTTAGACGAGTGATCGCAGGAAACAAACGTCACCTTTTCATATGCATACTGAGTGGCATCCGAATTCGTATATCAATAAATAAATGGTAATGTCTAATGTATCCACATAAAAGCACACAAATCGAACAAGTTAAACAATTGGGGTTACTGCATTCAGTGGCACACAAGCATAGTTGTAGTGTGTGTGTGTTTTCTTTCAGGTACTGTAGTGTTAATGTTGAACGTGACTTGACGGGCAGAAATGTAAATGTGCAGTGTGCTCACAAGGTTAAAGAGCATTAAAACAATCCACCCAGGTCAGACATTCTTGAACAAATAATGTTAGTGAACACTTGGGAGGGTTCGTTTAACGTTTGCTGTTTTGTGTCAAATCAGAGTGCGGTGCATTTTTCCCGAAAATGGTGCTCTTATTTTAAAACCATACACAGTGTAGTGTTTGATTATTGGCCTTCACACAAATGCTTTCAACGTTGGATCCAAGCAGATGTGTTGATTTATTTTCATCCAGCTGGCATTTCGCGATGTGTGTGTGTGTGTATATACACACTGTTTATGTAACTGCACGAATGTGATTCAATACGCAGCATAAATGGCGCATGAAGGATGAATAGGAAAGTATATTCGCTCATCTGAAGCTGCTATGATGTTTTTACCACATTGTCAGCTTTAAAGAATTGGCATTCCTTTAAGAAATATATAATAATAATGTACGGCCGCTTGTGAACTCATTGTGTGATTTAAGGGCCTACCCACGGGCTTTCAGAAGGCATTGCTTTTTAAACAGTTTGTCTAAAATGAGGCAAATGCCGAATAATTTTCACCGCTTCAGATCTCTAGCACGTATGAAATGTTACTTGGCCGCCCGATGCGGATGGACAACAGCCACCCATACACTGCGAGATCCCATGTCCTGTTCATTGGAATACAGCAAAGACCCATGGGTTTGGCAGTACTGTCAATTTTATAGTCTGTTGCCCTATAAACGCGTGTTTTCATGACGCGAATTGGATATAACGTGATTGAGTGAATGGAAATACGTGGCGTGAGTGGGAATAAGCAATTGTATGGCTCGCTCGGCGTAGCATCGCACAAGGTGGGATGCTGCTGGATGCTTCTAGATGCTACCCACGCGCCTCGGTCTTTGTTCTGCCTGCGTACGCATCTCTCGTGTGTTATTGAGGACTGCGCTTTACCCTGTTTTATATATCACGTATCAAAACGCGATTTTTCCATCATGCGGTGTTCTTCAGGAATGTAACCACCACGTTATAGGGAAGCACGATTGCATTATTGTTTTATTTAATACGTTATATCGTTTTGTTTACCTAATTTATCTTTGCCTAGTGCTGCACAATTTTGAGGGAGAAATGATACAAACTACAATCATTGTTTCAGTGGACTGAGATCTGGAGATTTATAAAGTTGTCCAGGGTTTGTGAACACACGTCAAACTTTAGGATGTTAGAATTAAAACTATTAGGTGTCATAAGATTTTACGAGTGGCCACAAACAAGTTTTACAAGATGATACACATGTTTAAAACATTTGTTTTTTAACATAATGGCGAATTGCATAACGAACATGTTGCATTGCATAATGAAGTGTGTATATATATAAAAATAAGACTCAATCTGTCATTCAGCCTGAATAGATCTGTCTACTTGGGGGACAAAAAAATCCCCGTTTTGAAAACAGATGGTGCAGCGTGTTCAGACGCTGACTACACACACACAGAGAGGGTCTGCCAAGGAGGAGGCGAGGCTTGAAAATGAGGGGATAAACACGCGGGTGGAAGGTGAAGCGGCGGTGAGAATTACGCATGGTCACATGGGTGGGGGGGACAGGGACTACAGACGCATGGCACTGCTAGTGTTGGCTTCGGACTTCGGGAAGGTTTTTTTTTTAGCAAGTGGTGAGTGAGGCAGACATTGGCCATTTAAGATGATGCACAGTGGTGTTATCAAGCTGCTATTTGTCTAGCATTGGTCTGGCCGCTGTACGTATTGTTTTTTTTTATTAGCTAGGACCTTGGCTGATTTACGTTGCCTTTTTGGCAGTGTTATGTACCGAGGTTTGAACTCGGGACCTTTTTTTTTAAAGGTGAGCTTTCTTAAAGTTAATGTTGATGGTCGTCGTGGCTCTGCTGTAGCCACGTGCAGTTTTGTCATCAGTATTCTAAAACGTCACTTGCCGGGTCGATGCATCGTTACTCTCCTAGTATATGGGTAGCAGTTGGCATGATGCGGTGAGGGACAAAGGCGATCTGTTGTGTTCGCTAGGTGGGTTCTTTGAAGTTATGTAATCGACTTTGAAAGGACAGATTTGTCAATTTCAGTGTAAAGGGTTGTGTGTTGCAGTAATGTCTGTTACTACACAGCCCACATAAAACTTGAAATTAACAAAGCAACTGTTAGTGACTTTGGGGCCCCTGAGCACAAGTGCACGTGTAGGATAATATAGATCTTAACTGCAGAAAGACGTTTAGCAACCTGTAAATTTGGAATAAAACGATGCAGAAGAGCGTTGTAGGCACAATCGGTCAGTCGTAGTTGCTTAAGCCGTGGCACATCCAGGGCGGATGGAGAGGGGAGTTTACGAAGAGGGTTATTGAAGTGGCATGCAGAGGTTGGTGACCAAGGAGCCGAACATGTTAATAAAGCCCAGTGGTAGGGTACTAACGGGTGGCTGCTGCGGATCGCGCAACAGCCGCAGGCTCTGGGTGGAGAGGAGTAATGGCAATTTGTGGTAGCATTGACAACGATGTTCTTTTCACCTTGTTACTCATGTGTAAGATCGACAGTGGGGGCAAGTGGCCTTTATGCGAGCATTTATTTTACTTTTTATTCCACGAGTTTTAATTCTGAACGGATGTGCCCATTTGCGTTGGCACTGGCATCATTACAGCCACAGTAATTTCCATCGCCGTTCCCAGCAATGGCAAGTTTTTTTCCCCTCCTCCTGAGGACTACCAAGCAAGCACGCCGATTCTCTTGCGCCGTGTTTTCCATCAAACTAAGCTCTTGCCAACCAGGCCCATCACTCGGTGGGGGGGGGGGGGGAGAGGGGGTAGTCTCTGCCATCACCAGACTTTTAAATTCTCTAGCACTAAGGAGCTAGGGAACACAAACAAAACAAACCAAGTGCATTTCCATGAGCCGGTGGCAACGCTCCCTTAGCCTGCAGCGAACTCTCGCTCCCTACTAAATAAATGCGAGTATGGTAGACCCAGGGACTGCTGTCAACCCTCAAGATGTTTTTTGCAGACCACCATGCAGTGAAAAATAACGGTGTTTTGTGAACAAAGGATTGTAACCTGATCGTGGTGGTGGGGTTTGTATGTTCCAATGACCCTCATAGCTATGTTGCCTGGAGTCGTGTACTCCTGGTAGGAGGGTCTCCCTTGGCAAACAGGTCTGGAGGGAGGATCCAAAAATGTAACAATTCAAAGTAAAGCCCCTCGTAAATGGTTACAAAATACCAAAATTGGATAAACTCGCCTGGACAAGATTTACCGGGACACCCTCCCCCCCCCGGAGCCTGGCCTGTGGGTGGTATTTGCCAGCAAGCACCTGGTGGCTGGGTGACCCACATAACCCTGTCGGCCCCAGCCCGAAATGGCTACGTTGCGTCGTACTGTGGGCCCACCATCCACAGGACGAAGGGTGAGGGGCAGGTGTGATGCCAGTATGGGAGGGAGAGGAATGGTCTCAGACGGACTAGACCTTTGTGATGGCCACTAGCTCTTGGGATGTGGAGCCAGAGCTGGTGGAGGAGGTGGAAAGGTACTGACTAGATGTAATGTAGTCTGTCTCCCCTCCACACACGGCATTGACACTGGAACCAAACTTCTCAATCGGGGGTGATCTCTCCTATTCTGGAGTAATCCCTGGTGAGAGACCCCTGGGCGTGTCTGGGGAAACTCAAGCCTCCGGTTGGGTGCTGTTCAGCTGGAGTTTGTCCCAGTGGATGAGAGGGTTGCCTCAATGAGACTTCGGGTCTCAGAAAGGAAAAACTGACTGTTTGTGCTTATGCACCAAACAGAAGTTCAGAGTATTTGTTCCTTCTGGGAGACTGTGGTTGCAGTCCTTGACGGAGTGCCACCGACCGACTCCATAGTCTTACTAGGCGACTTCAATGCTCGCATGGGAAGTGATGGAGATACCTGGAGAGGCGTGATTTGGGAGGAATGGCCCCGTTGATCTGAACCCAAACGGTGAGATGCTATTGGAATTCTGTGCTAGTCTTGGAATGTCAATAACAAACACCATGTTTGAACACGGATTCTCATAAGTGTACTTGGCACCAGAGCCCCTTGGGCCGAAGGTCAATGATTGACTTTATCATTGTGTCATCGGACCAAAGACCATATAGTCTGGATACTCGGGTGAAAAGAGGGGTGGAGCTATCAACTAACCCACCTCCTGGTGGCAAGTTGGATCAGACGCACGGGGCACTGACTAGCTAGATGTGGAAGGCCCAAAACACTAGTGTGGATTTTTTGGGAATATTTGGCGGAACACCCAGTGCAGAAACATTTCAACTTCCACTTCCGGGAAAACTTCTCCTGCACTCCAGGGGAGGTCGTGGACATTGAGTCCGAGTGGATAATATTCGGGACCTCGATTGTGGATGCAGCTGCGAAAAGCTGTGACCTGAAGACAGTTGGTGCCTGTCATGGTGGCAACCCTTGGACCTGATGGGGAGGTAAAGCCTCCGGGCTAGCGTTGTCCTAATCACTGGGACCACTTCCTCTATATAGGTCAGCCCTCCGGCTAGGGGGACCTAGGGGAGGCTAGCTGATCCGACCCAGCCAAAGTCCTCAGTTCCCTGCCACTGGCCCGCTCGGTCCCGGCCCTTAGAAGGACGTCGGGTCCTGGGGGTTCCCAGGGTTCGAGTCTTAAGCTGGCTCTTCGGTCTTCAGCTTGACGACGACTGGCGAACCCGTTGAGAGGTCCGACTTGCATACAGCTCCCAGGGTCACTCCGCCCCTGGCCATGCCTACTCTCTGAAACCTTCTGGAGGGACCTCAACTATTGCGTAATCTCCCAACCCCCACTGGGGGCCTGGGTGTGTCCCTCTGGTTCCCAACCGCCCTCTGGGTTCCCTGGCCTAACGGCGTTACTTGATACAGGCCGTACTCGCCGTTGCCCCCTGTTTGACCCATGGCTGACGCTACACCAGGTAAGTAGTGGTAACGGCGTGTTACGCTAACAGTACCCACTACATGAGGGAAGCTGTCAAATTAAAGGAGGCTTTCCAAGCTATGCTCGGAAAAAAGTTATCCCGACTCGATTGAGAGGGACCGGCTTGTCAAAAGGGCAGAAGCTACAGCAGTCGCTGACTCTAAAGCCTGGGCGTGGGAGCAGTTTGGAGAGGCCATTGAGAGGGACTGCCGAGCAGCCTCAGATGTTCTGGCAAACCATCCGATGCCTTGGGAGGAGTCGACGGGACGTGGTCCAGGCTGTTTTCAGTAAGGGTGGCGTAACATTGACCTCCACTAGGGAGATAGTCAAGAGGTGAAATGAACACTTGAGGAGCTCCTCAACCCAGTGGACATGTCCTCCTTACAGAAGGCAGCTCTAGAAACAGCTGGGTTGGGGGGGGGGGGGAGTTGGATTCATCACTGATGCTGAAGTAGCTGCGGCGGTCCAGGGCCTTCATAGCGGCAAAGCTGCTGGGGTGGACGATTCGCCCAGATTTAAAAGTGCTGGACAGTGGAGAGGTGTTGTGGTTAACACGTCTCTTCAATGTTGCATGGTAGACGGGTACAATACCTCTGGGGTCGTGGTTCCCATTTTTACAAAAGGGAACCAGAGGGTGTGCGCCAACTCCAGAGGAATCGCACTCCTCAGCGTCCCAGATAAAGCCTATGCCAGACTACTTGAGAGGAGCTTCCGCCCGGTGGTCGAGCCTCAGATTTAGGAGGAACAATGCGGATTCCATTATTGTAGTGGAACAATGGACCAGCTTCTTTGGTTCTTTCGGTAAAGTCACGTAGATAGAAAATAATACAAAATAAAGTGAATACAAATAATAAGCAACAAAAAAACACTAATGTAGACTATAGCAATAGTTATTAAACTGGGTGAGTGTACTGGCAGTCTAGAATATAGACTTGGAGAAAGCATATGACTGTTCCCCGCAATGTCTGCTGGGAGGTGCTGTGGCAGTATAATATACCATTGCTGCTTTTGTGCGCTATCTAGTCCTCTATTCCTGAAGTGAGAGCTGTGTCTGTATGCTTGGTGTTAAATCAAAGTCCTTCACTCTGGGTGTTGGACTCCGCCAAGGGTGCATCTTGTCTCCACTCCTGTGTGTCATTTTCATGGACGGGATATCAAGGCACAGCTGAGGTATGGGAGACTATCCAGTACGGGGGCATCGAGGTGGCATCGCTGTTTTTTGCAAATAACGTTGTTCTCTTTGCCTCATCAGTCTGTGATCTCCAGCGTGCACTTGAACGGTTTGATGCCGAGTGTGAAGCGGCTGGGATGAGGATCAGCGCCTCCAAATCTGAGGCCATAGTTCACTCCTGGGGGATCGTGGATTGTTCGCTCCAAGTGAGGGGGGATCGGCTACCCTTAGTTGGAGTAGTTTAAGTTCCTCAGGCTCTTTCGTGAGTGATGATAAGTGGGAGCGCGAGATTGGCCGGCGGATCGGTGTGGCATCCGCAGTGTTGCGGGCACTGTACCGTTCTGTGGTGTGAAGTGGGAGCTGAGTTATCGAACGAAGCTCTCGGTTTACATGTCGATCTAAATTCCTACCATCACCTCTGGTAATGAGCTTTGGGTGATGACCAAAAAGGATCAAATCACAGGTACAAGGGGTCAAAATGAGGTTTCTTTGCAGGGTTGCCGGGATCACTCTTCCATGATTGGGTGAGGAGCTCGGTAACCAGGAGAACCTCAGAGTTGAGCCGCTGCTCCTCCGGATTGAGAGGAGCCAGTTGAGGTGGTTCGAGCACCTGGTAAAGATGGCCCCTGATAAACTCCCCCCTGAAACTCTACCGGACACATCCCACTGGGTGAAGACCCTGGGGCCGGCTGGCCCAGGACACACTGGCAGGAATGTCACTCGGCTGGCCTGGGAACGCCTGGGAATTCCCCAGGAAGAGAGAGAGAGAGTCTCTGTGTAGTATTATATAGTAATGCAGTGCAGGAGTCTGTCGCCAGGGAAAGGGAGGTTTGGACTACCCTACTCGACACGCTGCCACCGTAACCCTCACCAAGACAAGGGGATTGAGAAACGAACAAACCTAACAGCTCTGCGGAAAACGCCCCCCCCTCCCATCCAACATCCCCAGCTGTGCGAACTGCCAGCAGTGCATGGACTACAGGTTGAGAATCTCCTGTACAACACAAACCCTGTAGCGTGATATAGTCTTTGGGGGAAACAAAATAAAGACATAACCCCTACACAATGAGTAACGATGCCATCTGCTTTGTCAATTGTGCCTTCTGCTCGAGCTCTTTCCCCCTCGCGCACAGGAAGTAATATCGCCATGCAGGGGCGGAGCCAGGATTTCAGGCCGGGGTGACATTCAACAAATTTTAATTTCAAGAATGATTAGAGAGTCAGGCTGAACTGTAGACGCCATCCGTTGGCGACACACTCTGACAATGCAGTTGCACGGAGTCCGCCAGACCGAGTGTCGTACACTTACACGCAGAATGTCACCCCTGTCACCCCCCCCCGGCTTCGCCCCTGTCGCCATGGATGTGATATTTTCCAGCTGATAGTTCTTTGACTTAACTATAAAAAAGCGGGGGGGGGGGGGCGGGGGGTGGGGGGGCGGTGAGTCTTGAGCAGGAGGGGGAAGGGTGGCAGCCACAGGAAAGGATCTCGTGCCCGAAAGGTAGTCCCACCATGACGACGGCGTCCCCCAGACCCATCGACCACACCAACATCTCGTGCCCGAAAGGTAGTCCCACCATGACGACGGCGTCCCCCAGACCCATCGACCACACCAACATCTAACAAGTCGATGGTGGTTTGTTCTCCCACCTTTTCCTGTGATTTTGGCCCGGACAGATTCGTGTGGTGTATGGTGAGCTGTGTGTGGTATTCATAGGCGTCCTCTATGATATCTCATCTCGAATGCTTATATAATTTGTTCCCATCTGCTTTTGATTCACGTGTGTTTTCGTTTATGACCATTAAATACCGTGATGGTCGGTTGTGCAATGCTCCTGAAGGACCGTTCTATGATATTGAAGTTTTTTTATTTTGTTGTTGCTGTCCTTGTGCACCGCACTTCTCGCTTGTAAAATAGCCGGCTAAACGGGATCATCCATGTAGCAAATACATTTTACACAAGTGCCTGGAAACCAACCGTATAGCGTTGTAGAAAATCGCTGTTGCTCATAGTAGCGGTCAGATTTTGGGTGCAAGCGTTTTAAACTCCTGTTTGCCCATCTTCTTTGGCTTGTTTGCCAGTCTTCTAGTTGCAGCGAATTGTCTGCTCCTTCAAGCGAAGTAAAATTGGCTTCGTGATAAAGGTCTCGATTGTCGTATATCCTCCTTCACGTATTGATTTTTTTTGCAGGGTTCATATTTGTTGGAGTTGTGAAGTACCGAATGATCACTCTCACACAGTACATTGCGCCACTTATGGCCAACTTCGCGCCTAGCCTCTCCGACAACTCCACCGTCAAGTACTACGACAACGGTAGGTAACCGAGCTTCTCGCTTGAGAGGTGAGACACAATTGCAAGTCCTTCTCCCACACTCAGAGACACGTCATTTAAAATAGATAATGGTGTACTTGCATCTTGGTGAATCACTTTGCAACTTCTCTATATCGACCTGCTCTTTTTCTCTGTCATTTAGCATGTTGAGTTGTATTTTGAAGAGGTAATTCTAGGATATGGTACACAGGAGGTGGTACCAACAGTGGCACCAAGTCATGCGGGCAAAACCAAGACAAAGATCCCCTGTGTAGCCATAACGGACTCTTGGGGTAAGTGCTGTGAGCGGGTGCCTAATGAAGGCCGGAACTGCACCCGAGGGGGTGGGTGGCCAGCAGTAGTGATGTTTACACACCAGGTGCTCGATTTAGGTGGAGTCAACCTTGAGGGAGTCCCAGGACCAGTTGAGCTGGAATTGAGCTCGGGACACCGGGTTTGTTGCGCAGCACACTAATCAATGCACTTGCCGCTCCCCATAATGTATCGGGGCACCTGTTGTCACATGTGAAGTTAAACCTCTCCAGGAAGATATTGCTGTGGCATTTAGCAGAAGGGAAGAAAGTGGTGGCAAGGTGCTGTGGCAATGACGGCCTTTGCTGTGGTGACCTCCTTGAACTGGCATTTGAATGTCTCCCCCCCCCCCCCCCCCCCAACCAACATCCCGAGGAGCTGCCCTTTGAGTGAGAGGCAGCCGGCAACCACCGCTGTTTGTTATTGGGGAGGAGCACGTGCTCCTCGGACATTCCTAAAGAGTTGATGCTGATTGTAATAAAAAAACATCTTTTGAGAGGTAGCAGAGGTGGCTCGGAGGTCCGAGCTACTAGCTCACAACCGCTAAGTTCCCGAGTTTCAATTCGAGGCCGCTGTCTGGTGATTAAACCAGGTTCTCAAATCATCTCACCCCTTGTTTTTTTTCTGGCAGTGGAAGTTTAATCACCCTGGGTTGCTGACTAACACTGTGACCACTCTAATTCTTAGCCTTATGGCTAGGGGCCTAGGGGAGGCTACGCTGACCCGACCGTGCCAAGGTCTCTGGGTCCTGACCACTGGCCTCACTCAGCTCCGGCCCTTAGAAGGACCAGCGGAGCTTGGGGTCCAGGGTCCTATCCTCCCCTGACCACTGGCCTCACTCGGCTCCGCTCCTTAGAAGGACAGCGGAGCTTGGGGTCCAGGGTCCTATCTTCAGCTCCGTCTTCGGCTTGGAGATGACTGAGCCGGACCCTTTATAGAGGTCCGGCTTATATACAGGTCCGTGGCTTGCTCCGCCCTAGCCTCGCCTCCCTTCCAGAACCTTCTGGAAGGTGACATCATCCCCCAGTCCCCCCTCCTGGGGTTTGGGGATTGTGTCCCAGGATCCCTTATCCCAGGGATTACCTTTGGCCCCTTGGGCCATAGTCCTTTACATTAGCGTAATCGCACTTCCGCCCCCTGTTGATGCGAAGGGGAAGCTACCGCTAACACATTCCTGCGGAGGGAGCTGGTAGGAACGTTGGGTTGCTCGGTCAATGGCCAGGGTCAAAGGCGGCGTGGTGTATTCTGCAAATATGCCCGACTGTGAGGGCGGGCACAAGCCGGCGTGAGTAGGTTAAAGGTTGAGTTTTATAAGGGCACCACGGGGTGACCAGCCCCTCCCCCCTCTCCACCCAGCCCCTCCCGACCCCTCCCACGTGGACAGACATCCACAGACATACACAATTAATCCCCTGCCTCCTGTGAATTAATCCCGGTTTGGCTTCCAGTCCACTACGTTTCCTACCAGTAACAGCATGGGGAGTGCCGATTAATGCCTCTACACAAGCATTAAGAGCCTTCATGATGGTGGGCAGGCCCAGTTAAATCTACGTGGCCAGGCGTTGGAGCCATTACCTGTACACTTTGGGGTGTGATGGGGATGTCTGCTGGCTCCCGCATTATTTAACATCCCCTTTGACCACTTGGGTTCGAGAAGCTTTCCATGGGTGTGCAGGAGTTTCCTTCTGGTTAAGATACGATAGGAGGCTTACCGATGCTTGGGGGTACGGTCGAGGGATAGCTCCCGATTGGTCAACTATGTAATGTATGCTGATGATTGCTGCTCACTCAGAGGGGGAGTTGGTGGCGCTGCTGCTGAACTTGGAGCATGCTACTTAGAGGTGTGGGGTCTTACTATCAGCCCCACCAAAACTATCAGCCCCACCAACAACAACGTAGGGCAGAGGAGCGACGCTCGCAACCAACGAGTGGAACACCGGTTGGATAAAATGCAGCAAGTTGGCACAGTAGGGGCCACAGCTGGTCTATCTGCCAGTCATCTCAGTCAACCCATGGCACCTGAGTCTGTCCTGAGATGTTAACGATCCTTCAGGTGTCCTTAAAAGGCACCATGGTGACGTCACTGCCACATGGTGGCAAATGGCGGGTGTTGTTGTGTTTGAGCAGCCTCAGTAGTGAAGTGGCTCGCATGCTGCTGTGCTGCCAAGCCCGCAGTGGTTTGGATGCATGAAAATAAAATACCCACGACCAACACTAATGACAATTATCTGGGCCTCCCTTAGGTCGACTCGTCCTCAAATTAGTACCTGGCCACTCACCCCCCCCCCCCCCCCCCCCCGTGCGCAGTGCCGACCTTCATAGGTGTTACTCGCTAACAGCAATTGTTCCGACAGCCTAAAACGGACTACACGGGGAGGGGGTGGGGGTTCTTTTTCTTTGCAGGCTCCCTGCTCGCCGTGGAGTGGAGCGATGTCTGCCTGTTTGACAACCGAAGCGTCGGTGGCTTCACCTTCCAGGCCGTGCTACACAGCGACGGGCGCATCATCTTCGGGTACAAAACGGTGAGTGCCACCTCGCCAAGCGCTCTCCCCCCCCCCCCCGCAGGTTTTCACTGCACCGACCGCGCATATACTTTCACCGGCTGTGGGTGAGCGTGCACACAATGTTGTGCAGTCTGTTCTCCTATAACGCTGGTAGTACTTGTGTTCCTGAAGAACACTCCATTATGGGATCGCGGGGAAAAAATGTTTGCATCTATAATAAATAATATAGGCTAAGGCACAGTCCCGCGATAGCACGCGAGATGCGTAATGCTGTGGGCAAGCGAAGACTGAGGCGTCGTGGGTAGCTTCTAGAAGCATCCAGCAGCATCCCCAATGCCTTTTGCGATGCTACGCCGAGGTGTCTGTACGACTGTTTATTCCTACTCGCGCGAGAAAGTTGCGTTCGCTCGATCGCGTTCTATCCAATTCGTATCTGCATTGTAAAAAAATATGTTCCATAATACATTAATCACGTGATATATAATTCGCGTTTTGAAAACGCGCATTATAGGAGAACGGACTGTACTGTATTGTGTCGATCCGACACCCTGAAGGGGAAACTTAGCCTCCTGGGTGACGGTGACATTCTATAACTCGTAGTTGTATTGTCTATCTTGCTTCCTCTGCACTTGACTGATTGTGCAGTCCAAGGCGATCTTTGTCTGCCTTTGTGTCCACGGAACTACTTGCCCCCACTCCTGAGCACATTCATCGCGGATTAGTGGCACTCGGCAGCCAGCACGCTTCGTTTGAAACCTCGAGCGCCCCCCTCCGAGTTTGTGGTGGCGAGGCAATGTTGGCGGCTGGCCTCTCTAACCCTGTGTTGCTCGTGGCTCGTGCTGCTGTGGGCGTCTGCGGATTGCTGTGTTTGGTGTGAGATTCTTGTGCTCTGAAGGAGAGTAATTATACTGTTCGCAGGGAAAATAAACAGGTGCCTTTTTTGACACATGCGGTATTGTGGCTTGCTTTGACATATGTAAAACAGCTTTGTGGCTGTATTACATCTGTGTGTGTGTAAGGGGCATGTGTGGTAGGATTGTGTTTTAGGTTCTGGTGCTGCTAACACCTGTAAGCTGAGGAACTGGCATCCTGTGGCTGTATCTTTTTTTCCCCGTGTCTCGCCGCTTCATATCCATCGCTCCCTTTTCTTCTTCTTCTCTCCAATTGGCTGCTGATGCCCATCGGTTTGGCTGCCGATATCACAGTCAATGTATACACTAAAAATGTCTACAATGTTATTTCCTTTTTTGCCATGTGACTACGTTAGTTAAGGTTAAGAATACGTGCAATATTGAAAGTTATGTAGAGACTTTGGTATGCTGTAACGGCTATGTATGTGTAGTGTCTTCAAAAGTTACTCGCACCGACACGTTGCAACAAGTCACCTGCTTACACTTTATTCACCTTTTCTTGCACCACTTGTAGTCACACCTATAACTATCTATACGGTCACTTATGTTTAACTTCTCCCCACTCTTATCTACCTTTCACCTCCCTTATCCTGCACTTGGCAGCTCTGCTCTCAGCAACTCCGGACACAGCGACTCTACACACGGCTTCTCCGCACACAGCGTTTTCGCGCACAGTAACTCTACACACAGCGCCTTCGCACACAGCAACTCCGCACGCAGCGTTTCCGCAGACAGCGTCTTCGCCACAGCGTCTCTACATCTCCACCGCTGCCCTCACCTACGCTCCCCCAGACCCGCTCACCCATCTGTCCCGGGCGGGGGGATCAGCCAACACCCGCCCGGCGACGGCGTGAGAGTTGAGGTCCCTTTGACGGCTGGAGCGGCAGCGACGAGATGTCTTCACTCTTCGACCCCGGCAACAACTCCCTCTCCGCTCCCGCACACACCCTTGTATTCCTCTGCTAATTATCCGAGACCTCTTGTGCGTCTCTTTTAAGCTCTCGCCAGGCCGGCGCCTGTCGGCCCATCAATCAACCCTTATCTCCCGGCTCCCTGGCAACACCTCCGGTCTCAACGTGCACAACCGGTCGACCCCGTTTGCACCTGCCTCGCCCCTTAACAATTGGCGGTCTGTCCGTGCAAACCTCACGTTGCACACGTGCACCTTGTTGCCCTCGGTTAACTGTGCACAATGCGTATTTCACTCCTCTACATATGTATGCGTGTTGAACTTCTTTCATTCCTTTCGTAGCTAGCCGTGATAATAGGTGTGGAGGGAAGGACAACAAACTAAACACAAAAAGAAGCTTTAAAGAAATTAGTTATATATGTATTATATTATATAGTGGTGTAGTATATTGTGTAGTGTATAGTAGTTTGAACTTCTTTTGAACCGTACGTAGCCAACCGTGCTAATCGGAGGTGTGGGTGGAAGGACGGCAAACTAAATGCACAGAAAGCAGTTGTAAAAAAGCGATGTCAGTGTGCTTTCACGTTGTTCTAGAATTTAACCAGTCCTTGTCCCATTTCCTCCCCCCCCCCCCCCCCCCCGTAGATTCCCATCCCCATATCGCAGATCAGTTCAGGCAAGCATCCCGTCAAGGTCGGCATTTCGGACGCTTTCATCTTGACCCACAGGTCCCCAGGAAAACCCAGTGAGTTTGTTACTCCTTTGAGTAGAGTCAATCGGTGCTCTCTTCTTAAACTGCATTCATCTCTGCAAAGTTGTAAAAGCGCTGTGGGTGTGATCACATTTTCTTAATTTACAATTTTCCGTACTTGTCCTCCGGTACACTGCACCTCCGATTTAGCACTGTTGGCAACATACGGTCCAAAATAAGTTATACGTAATACTGCAACACAATTTGGGTTCACAGTGTCTAAATGTGACTTTTGTAATTGGGTCGCATCTCAAGATGCTACGAAATGAAGGAAGGAAGCCGTACAGCGTGGGACAAACTCTTTGGCAGTGATGCTGCTGCTACTGCATCGGCACTGGTGCAGAAACAAATGACAAAAACAAAATCTCGCCATGTTCATCAGTAAGACTGCCTTTTTTTAAAGGAGATTTTAAAAAGGCTAATGAAAAAATATGTAACATGCGCAATCGTTTTACCACTTTTTTTTAATAGCCGGATTTTTTTCTTGCATTGCATAAAGCGTTGTGATTATCTTCACTAATCGCTGTGATAAAAGGGTTTGAAAGTTTCTAAAATGTGTAAATATCAGGTATCTATTACAAAGTGAATGAACTCGAGGGTATGTCTGTGTCAAAGTTAACAGGTGCTCTTCGAATTTTGATTTAAAGCTTTCGTGACTGCAGTAATTCATATTCTTAGTTTTTTCGGTAAAGTCACGTTGAAGAGAAACAACAAAATAACAAAATATATATAAAACAATAAAAAATTCTCACGACGTTTCGACCATAACTCAAACGGTCATCATCAGGTGTGTCGGTTTGCATAAATTTATTTTTAAAAACGGCATATTTATTTAAAAAAAAACGTTTGCGTCACGCGCAGCGATTGGCAGTTTGCCCAGGACTAGTCCATCTATTTTTTTGAAAAGAGGAGGGGGGGGAGACGAAATTTGTTTTTTTTGTATGCTGTCTGAAAGCCATCTGGCTTCCATGAGAGATTCGTTCATGAGGCTATCCACATATACAAGCACAGAGACAATTTCAACCGAGAAGATGGATTCTATCTTAGCAATCATTGGAAAGATTTGATAAATCATTTCAGTTCTTGATTGATTGTTCACGCTTACAGTGGCTTTCAGACAGCATACAAAAAAAAACAAATTTCGTCTCCCCCCTCCTCTTTTAAAAAAAAATAGATGGACTAGTCCTGGGCAAACTGCCAATCGCTGCGCGTGACGCAAACGTTTTTTTTTAAAATATGCCGTTTTTAAAAATAAATTTATGCAAACCGACACACCTGATGATGACCGTTTGAGTTATGGTCGAAACGTCGTGAGAATTTTTTTATTGTTTTATATATATTTTGTTATTTTGTTGTTTCTCTTCAACGTGACTTTACCGAAAAAACTAAGAATAGGTGCTCTTCAGTTGGATAAATATAATGTGTTTTAATTTTACTATTGGTTAATTTGTTGAGACTTTGTGACTTGCACGTTACGAATCGGTACTTTTTTTATATGCTTGACTTCATGAGCGCCACATGGGAATACAGGGTACTTCCTGAAATGAGAAATAAAATATCGAACACATGACCTGCTTACATTTAACCACCTGATTGTAAAATGTAGAACTTTCTGCAATTCCGGCTGCCCAAACAATGCTGCTCTGTTGTGTCGCTGTTCATACGATCAGGCGTTAACGATCAAAATATATGTCTGGCCAGCTCTGGCAAGGTTGAACCTTTTGCTTCCCTCGTAATTCCTCAGAAATTATTAGAATTACTTTCATCTTGTCGGAAGCTAAGAACAGTGGTAATTTTAAATGACGCTGGCCCATGTCGTAGCAATAGTACACAAGTACAATGTCGCATATCCAACTCGCTGGGCACTGAGTTGTAGATGGATATGTGGCAAAATTTTCCTGTGTGAACGGTATAAAATGATGGTGTCACCACCACACGCAAAATAACTGCACTGGGTTTGGTGGTTAATTGGTCAGGGCAGATGAGTGACGTTTTTATTTATCGAACTTCCACTGCTCGCCTGTGGCCCTACAGTGAAGCTTGAGTTACCGCCCCACCCCTGTTTGAGCGAGATGAGACACTGCCATTTCATACGGAGTGGCGGTTACCCCGCTGCTGTAACGATTCTACTGTCGTCAGTCCCAAGCAGGTGGACAGTGTACGAATATCACCGCGTGGATCTGGACACCACCGAGTTGACCAGCGGCTGCACTATCGAACTCGTTCCCTTGCCAAGTAAGGCCCCGCTTCTCTCCTCCATCTCTCTCTCTCTCACTTGTGCGAGATGCTGGCTTCGCAGATGTGGAAGCGGTGGGCGCAAGGGGGCGTTTTTTATCGTGCTGCACTTCCATCATCCACTGCGCCGTGAATCTAGTGACCCAAGTTTAATTCGCGAACCGTGGCTAACTTTGCTGCAGAGTGATATCTGAACTGTTCCTGGGCCCCTCCTTCACAAAACCTGCACTGACCAGAATTTATTACTATGGTATGGATGTATGTTCAACTTCTTTTTGCACCGTACGTAGCCAACCGTTCTAATCGACGGCGTGGTAACAATAAGCCCCATAACCTAACGGTGCGGGGAGAGGCTTTCATCCAACAATGAAATGACAAGTGGTTGTCAATTATTATTTCAATTATTACATACTTTCAACACCATTTTGGGCTACTTTTAGTATAATGTTTCATTCAGTTTGTCAGTCACTTAACAGAATCCAAATATTTATTTACACTGGACAAATCTGATGAGCTATAAAGCTCTTTTTTTGCAAACGATCACAATACTAGAGTATTAAATATCAATTCCTCCTTTCGGCCCAGCATCTTATTTTGTTTTTATACTTTGGCGATGTCACTGTCATAGAATTGCATTGGTGGGGGCATGGCAGTGGTGGTGGAGGGAACATCACTGGGGGCTCTTTCCACCCTGATCTTAAATACACTTTCACATCTTGCCACCGTGGCGTAACATTTTGGCGCCCCGGTGGTGAGATGTTATCTGCCTCGCCTGGAGATTGTTGTATATTTGGAGTTTGCGTGTCTCTCTCCCCGTGGTCACATGGATTTTTCTCCAGGTCCTCTGCTTTTTCTCTCCACATTTATAATCAACATCAAGCATTTAGAGTATTTGGCTGCAAT
The DNA here is from genome assembly GCF_048934315.1 of Petromyzon marinus. Classification (NCBI taxonomy): domain Eukaryota; kingdom Metazoa; phylum Chordata; class Hyperoartia; order Petromyzontiformes; family Petromyzontidae; genus Petromyzon; species Petromyzon marinus. The sequence goes on from NC_133685.1 coordinate 7,463,035, forward strand.
ACATTTCCACGTGATAAGCCACTTCGTTGAGCTATCATTTGTGGCCAGGTCGATTCTGAAAAAGAGCTACATAGCTCAGTGGGCCCTTACCTGGTAAAATAAAAATTGCTTAGCTTGGTTTAAAAAATATCCAGTGTTGCAATCCTTTTGGCAGTTTGATTTGGTGACACTGGATTGGCAGTGGTGCACAAGCAACAAAAAACCCCAAACCCGATGCATTCTTCAATAACACTGCCTTCAAACGGAAAAGCAGACATTAGGTAACGTTTTGGGCGGTGACCCTTCCCTTTATGTTCTATGAATGAAGGGCCATTGCCTAAATTGTTGCCAAATTGTTACGTACTTTTTCGTTTATAAGGCAGTGCTATTGATGAATGTGATTCTTTTTTTGTTCTCAGGCAGAGGTCTAGCAAAGCACCGTCTAAAATGGAATCCGCAAGATGAGAAATGGCATGATGCATAAATGTATTATCATGAACTGAAAAAAAATAGCTTTTCTGTTATTGAAATTCTTGGCTGCAGCAGGCTTGAGCCTTCTCAAAGTGTGTTGGAATGTTGTCTCATGGAATGTAGACTTAATAATCATTTGCACTTGTAAGGCACCTTTTACATAATCTCAATGCATCAGGGATTAAAATGAAAAAGTTTTTAAAGAATTAGCTGGGTGGCAAACTGAGCCAAGGAAGAACAAATCTCGGTGTTTCATACTAAACCAAAATGTTTTTAGCTTAGCGGGTAAGGCCCACTGGTTATATAGCTCTTTTTCAGAAGCGACCTGGCCGCAACATAAGTGGCTTATGTTTAAATTTATAGCAACCAACTACTCTAAACACATTAAGTTTTTACTCCGGACTCAAAGTTGTCAACCCAATCCGAGGAGCCTGACCTCCACAGGTGGTGGGGCTCTATAACCCTGGGGGCACCACAGTCAATGCCCGATCACCCCATTGAGGCGTGCATAGGGGTGGGAGGGGGGGGGTACACAATTGGCAGATGTTAAAGACCACGACCAGGCATCGATTGAATTGGGTCCTGAATATGAAGTAGCACAAGTGCTCACAAGGCCTTGAACACGAGCAATGAATTGTTTCCACTTGCTTAGGGCTGCGAACAGACACGAGTGCCTTGTGGCATACGTAACGGCATGAAGGCCATTTCACTTGAGAATCCGAATATTTATTTATACTGGAGGAATCTGATTGGCTATAAAGTCTTTTCTCACATATCCAGTAATCACACTTGAAAGGTTTGTGCGTTTATTCCTTTCGTGGTTCAGTTTCCAAAATAACAGGACAAAAGATGGTTTAAATTACGCACCGTTTTTCAAAGGTTAAAGCAGTTGCACTTATTGCTCCGTTTTTTACCAAGAAACTATGAAATTGGATTTCATTGAGTCGTTGGCAATCGAATAGCTTCTAACGCTCTTTTGGAATGGTAGGACGTTTCAACTATAGTGTTACCCCCCCCCCCCCCCACTTATTTTTTACAAGTGTCTTAAATGCGATTGGATAATTAAAGGGCAGTGTGCGCTTAACCGAAATTCCGAACCTCGTCTGAGGAAATTAAGAAAACTGGAGATGTCAGTGTGGTGCTATCACTGTTAATACTCTACCAATTTTCATGGCTCTGGTTCCTGGCCTTCGGGCACCTAGGCTTGCACAGCAACTGCACAACATCTGTTCGCAAGATCCGTCTCTTCTGACCCCATTTTAGTGAGCTTTTAGAGATGTGGCCGTACTTTCGACAACATTCCAATGTCGAGGATGATTTTAATGTTTGTTAGGCTTTCGCAACCAACATTATCCATAATAGAGGTTTTGTTTGGGTTGGATCGCGTAGATGTAAATGTTTGTCGTTAAAATCGCTTACTCTCCAACACACCAGTGTGCTGAACTAGTAACTGATTGTATGTTTTGACAAACCTTACTAATTGGCTGTGTTGGGTGGTGGCGGGTTTAAATGCACTTATATCCACGCAATCTAATCTGAAAAGCTCTTATGTTGAGGTTTATGTTTGTGCTCCAAGTCTGCTATGTTTTGAGTCATGTTTCAAATACGGTATATACACTATGGGCACAATTTGCATCTACTTTACGGGACATTAAAGCCATTTTTGGCAGAAATGGTCAATTTTACTACAATTAACAATATTTCCCATTGTCACTATTTTCCTTACCAGCATTCCTGCTAAAGTAGGCATCTAAATGGTGATCTGAGGGCCTTCTGATGAGCGTGTACTAGCTCGACACTTTTGCATGAACCCCAACTCCCTCTCTCCGTGCATGTGCCAAATGGTACCAGCTCTGAGCTGGCGGGAAATTGCACTGGGCAGCGATGGGTTAGTTTATTAAGCGAATGTTCTTTGACGCGACTGTGCAGTAGCAGACTCCCCGAATCCTCTGTGGTGCGACACTGAAGCGGCTGGCTGTGGGTGTGTGTCCCATTTGTACCGCCTTTGGTGCCACGTGAAAGGCCCAGGCAGACCAAAAACTATAAACGAAACTATATATACAGTGAGGGGAAAAAAAATATTTGATCCCCTGCCGATTTTGTACGTTTGCCCACTGACAAAGAAATGATCAGTCTATAATTTTAATGGTAGGTTTATTTGAACAGTGAGACAGAATAACAACAACAAAATCCAGAAAAACGCATGTCTAAAATGTTATAAATTGATTTGCATTTTAATGAGGGAAATAAGTATTTGACCCCTCTGCAAAACACCTCTGCAAAACGTGACTTAGTATTTGGTGGCAAAATCCTTGTTGGCAATCAGAGGTCAGACGTTTCTTGTAGTTGTCCACCAGGTTTGCACACATCTCAGGAGGGATTTTGTCCCACTCCTGTTTGCAGATCTTTTCCAAGTCATTAAGGTTTCGAGGCTGACATTTGGCAACTTGAACCTTCAGCTCCCTCCACAGATTTTCTATGGGCTTAAGGTCTGGAGACTGGCTAGGCCACTCCAGGTCCTTAATGTGCTTCTTCTTGAGCCACTCCTTTGTTGCCTTGGCCGTGTGTTTTGGGTCATTGTCATTTTCAATGCCCTGGCTGACGGAAGGAGGTTCTCACCCAAGATTTGACGGTGCATGGCCCCGTCCATCGTCCCTTTGATGCGGTGAAGTTGTCCTGTCCCCTTAGCAGAAAAAACACCCCCAAAGCATAATGTTTCCACCTCCATGTTTGACGGTGGGGATGGTGTTCTTGGGGTCGTAGGCAGCATTCCTCCTCCTTCAAACACGGCGAGTTGAGTTGATGCCAAAGAGCTCCATTTTGGTCTCATCTGACCACAACACTTTCACCCAGTTGTCCTCTGAATCATTCAGATGTTCATTGGCAAACTTCAGATGGGCATGTATATGTGCTTTCTTGAGCAGGGGGACCTTGCGGGCGCTGCAGGATTTCAGTCCTTCACGGCGCAGTGTTACCAATTGTTTTCTTGGTAACTGGTCCCAGCTGCCTTGAGATCATTGACAAGATCCTCCCGTGTAGTTCTGGGCTGATTCCTCACCGTTCTCATGTTCATTGCAACTCCATGAGGTGAGATCTTGCATGGAGCCCCAGGCCGAGGGAGATTGACTGTTCTTTTGTGTTTCTTCCATTTGCGAATAATCGCACCAACTGTTGTCACCTTCTCACCAAGCTGCTTGGCAATGGTCTTGTAGCCCATTCCAGCCTTGTGTAGGTCTATAATCTTGTCCCTAACATCCTTGGAGAGCTCTTTGGTCTTGGCCATGGTGGAGAGTTTAGAATCTGATTGATTGCTTCTGTGGACAGGTGTCTTTTATACAGGTAACAAGCTGAGATTAGGAGCGCTTCCTTGAAGAGTGCTCCTAATTTCAGCTCGTTACCTGTATAAAAGACACCTGGGAGCCAGAAATCTTTCTGATTGAGAGGGGGTCAAATACTTATTTCCCTCATTAAAATGCAAATCAATTTATAACATTATTGACATGCGTTTTTCTGGATTTTCTTGTTATTCTGTCTCTCACTGTTCAAATAAACCTACCATTAAAATTATCGACTGATTATTTCTTTGTCAGTGGGCAAACGTACAAAATCAGCAGGGGATCAAATACTTTTTTCCCTCGTTGTACATAATAGTTTTATGCCTTTTTGTTTCATAATACATTTTATTTATGTAACCCTTTTGCTGATTTTTAAAGTGTTAGATGAACAGGACAGGTGACAGGACAGGTGACATGTTATCATGTAAAGCAACCATAAACACACGAGAAGACCTAGGTCTTTATGATAAACTCTGCTATCTTCACAATATGCATAGACGTAAAATATAAAAACTTAAATATCTTGAACAGTAACCAATCAGTTTAAATTGTCATGTGAATTCAGCACATCAAAATCCATAATAAACAGCACATTTAATCTCTAAAGCAGACGACGTCTAAAAAATTGTAGACCAGTGTAATCGAAGCACCCAGAGCAAAATCAACGAATGCAATGGGGCAATGCATTATCCTGTCCAGAGAGGACATTTACACGAGACTGCTATTAACCAAAAAGGCTTTAAAAGGGCTCGCCCCACATTACTGGCAGGAACTTATACATGTATATATTCCACCAAGGTCCTTGATCTTCTGATCTCCAACTGCTCAGCACTCCCAAGTCTAGGTTGTGCTCTTTTGGCGGTCGGGATTTTGTTAGCGTGGTACCCAGGCTATGGGATCGGGCAATCGGAGTCGGTTGATATATTTCGTTCTGCTTTGAAAACCCATCTCTTTAAAGTGGCCTTTCCTCTTTATTTTGGTCAGTTGCCTTGGTTATGTTTTTATTTTCTGCTTTTCATGGATTGCACATTGGGATCCTATTATGAAAATGCGCATTATACATTTTTATTATTATGATTACTTGCTGTATCACCTTCGCCTGGCGAGTCGGGGTAAGGGCACCTGAACGCCGATGAGTGAGGGAAGTTTCACAACAGTTGTGCGGCGATCCACCAACCCCCCTGCCGCCTCCCACGGTGCTGGATTACAGGTCACGCACGTCGCCACCGCCATCGCCCGGCTCAAACCGTTTGATAATATAGCGATCTCAAAAGGCGTCAGTGAACCCGAGATAATTGTAGAGTGGGTTTCACCCTCATCCACTGCAAGGTCTGACCGAGTCCGTCCAGTGCTCACCGAGCTGCATTGGCTTGCGGTTGTTGAACACATACGTTATAAGGTCTCGCTCATTACACACACACTGCTTACCACAATACCCCGCTTATTTCTTCAAGGGGCAAAAAACCATCTCATCAACTACGGTCGTCATGGCAGTGGCTTTTGGCTGGCCATCGAACAAAGACGGTCACCGCATCGTGCGCTTTCAGATGCGCTTCTGCGGCCGTCTGGAACGATCTTTCTTCCGATATTAGGAAGCCACTGGAGCTATGCACTTTTGAATCTAAAACTAATTTCTTTAGGACTGCTTTTTGTGTTTCGTTTGTCCCCCCACACCACACCTTCAAATAGCACCGGTTGGTTACGTACTGTGCGAAAGAAGTTAAACATACACATGGAGTCGAATGTTCTCTCATTGTTGCACTGTTGGCAGTTGGGATGGCCACCCATTGTGGGTGGGTATGCATTCATCTAAAAATCGGTTGATAAAGGGTTGCATATTTGTTTTATTCCTGATTTTGTTTTTTTTACTAATTACATCGTAACATAATTTTTGTTCCTGGGTAGTAAGTTGCTTATGCCTAAAAACTACAGAAAATGGCTTATTCCCCACAAGCTTTGCTTTTGTGACCAGGACAGTGATATTTAGAAATTTAGCTATTTTCAATGGGAAAACGGGTGGATTTGTGTCTTTTCGTTCACAAAGTCAGAAAAAACAACATGAATCAAAATTAACGTGTATTTATACTAAAGTAATACATACATGACTACAAAAGAATTAAAAGTGAGCCGTTCGAGATTTACGATTATACTGTAAATCACTTTCACGAATCGGCCCCAAAATGTAGTCTCCCATCATGTTCTCTTTATACTGTCCTTGGTAGCGGCGTTCAAAGTCCAGTATATCCTGGTAGAAGCGCTCGCCTTGCTCCTCCGAGTACGCTCCCATGTTCTCCTTGAATTTATCAAGAATATGGACTTTGCAGGATATCCTACAGTCCATTGTGCCGTAGTTCTTCACCAGAGTCTCAACCAGCTCCACATAGTTTTAGACCTTGTGATTGCCCAGGAAGCCACGAACCACTGCGACAAAGCTGTTCCAAGCCGCTTTCTCCTTACTAGTGAGCTTCTTGGGGAATTCATTGCACTCCAAATCTAGATTACTCCAGGATCTTCTTTATCTGTGGTCCGACGAAGACCCCGGCTTTGACCTTTGCCTCAGACAGCTTAGGTACTTGAAGGCTGCCGACTTCTTAACTACGGCTCTGACAAATTGTTTCATGAGGCCCAATTTGATGTGCAATGGTGGCATCAGCACCTTCCGGGGGTCCACCAGTGGCTCCCACTTGACGTTGTTCCTCCCCACAGAGAACTCGGTCCGCTCTGGCAAGTCCCGCCTGTAGTAGTGCGCCTTGGTGTCTACATCTTTTGTAGTCATGTTTGTATTTCTTTAGTATAATACATGTACATTTTTATTCATATGTTGTTTTTTTCTGACTTTGTGAACGAAAAGACAAATTCGCCTGTTTTCTCAATGAAAATAGGTAAATTTCAAAATATCAATGGCCTGGTCACAAAAGCAAAGTTTGTGAGGAATAATAGCCATTTTCTGTACTTTTGAGGCATAAGCAATTAGGAACTAACACGTACTACCCAGGACCAAAAAAAAAATTGTTAGTGTTATCAAATTATCATGGGAGGGGGGGGGGGGGGGGCGGTCACTGGCATCCCAAACCACTGGTGGAAATTCCACATGCCCATTTGTGGGGTCCGTTTCTCCCCAGCGGTCGTCTTACTCTTGTTTTCCCCCACAGCGTGGCACTCTGTACTGGAGACGCTTAACAGCCGGAACGACGTGGCCACCACATTGCATTTTAAAAACGCGGTGTGGTTTGTCGTAATATCATATTTGTGTCGAGCGGTATTTGTAAAATATTATTTGCTGTTCCAGCCACATTGCCTGCCTGCTTTCCGGAGACATCTTGCATTTGTTTGGGGTTTTTTTTTTTTAAATATGAAAACCAGTACCAGCTTTTTGGTGGCTTACGTGCACGTTATCATTGAAGAGTGTAAAAACAGGGTACTGTTGTATGGTGTGTTGTGTGTTTCTGTGTGTGCGCATAAAATATAATTCGCATGATTTCTATAGCGTGCTTAGGTTTTTAATTGGCGATGCTAATTAGGCGCACCCTACAGAAATGTAAGCAGGAATTTTTAAGTGTGCACGTGAAACATGGAAATACTTTAGAGATGTTACACAATTGAAGATGTGTATTGGAAAATGTGGACAAATGAAACCACACAATCCCTCCAGTTCAGCTTCAAGAACTTGAAAAGCTGTCATTTGTGCTCCATGATGTACTATGTGTTTTTAAGAACAGGCTTTTAAAGTTATGGTTTGTTTGTGCATAGAAATGGGTCATGACATGGCTGTAAAATGGTCTCCACTCAGTAAATACTTGACCGTATTATAAACATCTGCTCGAAGACATCCATGGTATATTTAATTAAATTATTTGTCCTGCCCATAGACATAAACTATGGAATGGATTCTGATGGTGCCCACTTTAAAGAACTGCCATTGTCAGTTGTGTGCTATCAGCGGAGCTTGCAGTTTTTGAAGCCAGCCTGCAAACAACAAAGTCGGCCTTTTTCCAGTGTCGGTAACTTAGTTTCATTTGTATATGTATTGTTAAAGTGATTTGTTTACCTTTCCTGTACTCTTGCAGTCACGTATATATTTTTTCTATTCTTCTTGTAACGCTCTGACCTGCCCCCTTACTGGACATCCGTGAAACAAAAAAATAGCTTCATAGCTCATCGGATTGCTCCATTATAAATAAATATTATGATACTGAGCTTTTACCCTCCCAAACATCGTGGCAACATTTCCTCAACGTTTTTGTGCGCGGCACGTTGACATCACACGTGTGTGCTGCGTGTCGTGTTCTGCTGTGTTATAGTTTGCTCCCCCATATGCACCCCCCCCCCCCCTTCCTGCAGCCTTTACAGCAGTGAAGGGGTTGCCCGTCTTCCCATTTTGCTACTCGATTTATCCGGCTGTTTTGGAAGAGGTGTTCTTCACTCCTGTAAGCTAACTGTTTTTTTTCTTCTTCTTGTGATCCTGACAGCGTGCAATCAGTACAAGACGTGTGACAGCTGCCTGTCTGCCCACATCGCATTCGACTGCGGGTGGTGTGGAAGCATCCAGAGGTTTATTTTTATTTATTTAGGCTCCTATTTATTCTATGGGACCTTTTTGGCCAGCATCAAGACGATGAGAAAATAATAATAATAGGCTTTCGCCTTTTGGTGTTCTCTGGTCTAACACTGAGACAACCATAAAGACGGCTGTCTCTCTGGTGTAGGCAAATCCGTTGCAAAGACCGATGCATAGATTATTATCAGGGAACGTTTTGTTTGTGTGATTCACCACAAGTATGTGTGGTTAATGCAGTATTTGATGCCTTGCAAAAGGTGTCTATTTAGTGTTTGATCATCTTAATACTTACTGTTTTATTGCTGGACAGGCTAATGCCTATTATTTTTTCATCGTCCAAAAAACTATTTATCATCATCACGTGCCCATGGTATTCCCACGACTGGCTGAAGGCCTCTCTCTTCCAAAACCATCCGTCGTGGCTCTGCAAAGCCACAAACCATCTCACGTGTGTGCATTGAATTTATCTCACTGCCCATGTCCTCGTGGTGCTCATACTTTTGGGTGTGTTCCAATGCTTGGACTGTCATTCTGTCACTAGTCTCGCCCATTGGCCATCATCTTGTAACGCTCTGATCCGCCCCTACTGGACGTCTGTGAAAAAGAGCTTTGTAGCTCATCGGAATTCTCCCGCAGTATGAATAAATATGCTGACTTTGATCTCACTTAGCCTCGATGTGCCCTGTTAAAGCCGACTTGCATCTGTCCCTCGATCCGTGTATTCCTCAACTTTGCAAACATGTTTTTCATCCTGCTTTTTTTTTCTCCCCTGTTTCACTCCTCACAATCCTGATGAACGTTCAGTCTGTGCCCAAGTTGTATGCATTCCCGTGCCTCCTCCAAGGTGTGCCCCTCAACACTTTTTTTTTAGCAAACTTATAACACGTAACATTCGCCGCTCGTAATAGCTCCTGAGTGCAAAATGTGCAGCCATCTATGAAGATCTTGAGTAATTCCCTGCCCCCCGCCCCACCCATGCTTCCGTGTTCGATTGTTACTCATTTTCCGCGTTTTGTTTCAGATGCTCCAGCGGATTTGACCGCCACCGGCAGGAATGGATCGACGGAAGTTGTCGGCAAGAGGTACGATGGGGAATTAACCTGCGCTGTTAAACAAAGTCCTCGTAACGTGAAGAACCTATTTAATGGAAAAAAATACAACTCTGCTTTACCCTTTTATAGTGTTGGCCAATCAGTTTCAACGACAATGCATACATTATCAGAGCATGTTTGTTTGCATGTTTTTGCCGCAAGTATGTGTGGCTATTATTATGTGTGGTTAATGGAGACTTGATGCCTTGCAATAGATATCTAATTGGTGTTTCAATATCTGAACACTTGTTTTATTGCCCGAAAGGGCAAAGCTTATTATGTTTTCATCATTCGATACTGGCAAAATGGTCCCATAGAGATGAAGAACCGGTAAATGTAATATTAATGTGTTCAAATATGTATAGTGACGGACTAGAGATACACTCTATAGCCTTCGCAGGCACAGGGAATTCTAAAACAAGGTCAGGGCAGCAACAGGCTGCCTGACCCACAACGCTGAAGACGACGGTAAGACGATGTTGTCGATGATGACGAAGGCTTGACAGGCTCCAGGAGTCCACTCCAACAACGGCCCGAGTCCTACCCGGGGTCCCCCTTTTATCCCACCAGTGCAGCCTCGCTCCCCCTTGGCTACGCTTCCTTTCTAGACCCTCCTAGAAGGTGTTTAAAGACACACATTTACTTTTGTGTGTGGAGCGGACGGGTATTAGAAGGAGGCGTATTGTCCATCTTTTCCTCGTCACCACTGCTACGCTATTGGTTATTTTGTGTTAAGGGCGCCCTCTACTGGGCCGGTTAATGGTCATGGATGAACACAAACCCACCTTCCACGTAGGGGTTATGGATAGCGCACCCCATTGGAACCCCGATGACAGTATTAGCTTCCTTTATCCCACAAGTCAAGCTCTTCCAAAAGGGGTGGGGGGGAGGTACCCAGATCTGGGCTGAGCACCAGCCCAGATCTGGCAGCTTGGCCGTTGCACTCAAGAGTGAGCAACAAACTCGCGCGACAACGATACGGTTATCGGGCGTCGTATATCGTACGAAATGTCGCAGTACTGCCACGTCGTGGCCGCCCGCAGGGCTGTGCGTTTAATTCTTCCAAGATACTTATTTTCCCGACGAAAATGCGCATGAGAAAATATTTTGGACACGAATTGCTGTTGTCAGTTGAATTGGTGCTTTTGATGTAATTGATGGCATGGCAATTGTGATGTCATGAATGTAAAAGTTTATTTTATAATTTGTGTAATTGTAAGCGTTATCGATTTTTTAAAGTTGCGATGATAATAAGACTTGTGACAAATGTATCTTCAGTGAACTGCAATAAGGAACATTTGGATAATTTTAATTTATACTAGAACTATACTACAGCAAACTGTAAACCAATGCAAAAGACAATGACAAGATTATGGAAAATTTATATCACGATAACCTTCATATTGTGAAATCTTATACCATAAAAAATTTAATATGGAAACCCTAATAATACCTTTTATTAGCATAGTAGGGCTAACCTTAATATGATAAGATTTGAATGGTCTCTTCTCCCTGAGCTTTCACTAATGCTGCTGGGTGTCTATGTGCGCTTAGTGTTGAAGCTATAATTTTGTAATGTGTACAGATTTCCTTTAGAAATCATGCCGGCCTTAATATGCACTTTCTCACAGTACTTGCACAGAAAGGCTGCGGTGTGCATGGCAAATTCCGTATTTGAATGGTGCATCATATATGTTATACGTTGCATGTGATTCTCCATTTGTGCGGTATGTGAAGGCACGCTCTAAATTTTGCCTTTCAAAAAGCGCCGTGGTGAACGCATCGTCCATGTCCACAGGCAAGCACGGAGAGTTGCCCTGCTGATGAGCTCGCAAGCCGAGGCTCGGAAGACCAGAAGCCACCGCTGGCTGCCAGGCCCACATCGAGTGACAGAAGTAAGTCTCCTGAGGTTTGGCGAGCACTGGGTAGCGTTTTAAAGTAACAAAAACTGTTTTATTTTGTATTCTTAGCTCTTTCGGTAAAGTCACGTTGAAGGGAAATAATAAAATAATAAAAGATATATATAAAACAATAAAAAATTCTCACAACGTTTGGACCATAACACAAACGGTCATCATCAGGTGTGAAAAGCAACGGCAAAAAACATTTGAAAGAAGTGGCGGTTTGCATTTATTTATCAAAACCATCACTTTACCCTACATTGCGGGGATCACAAAAAAGATCTCCAAAATCTTGAATAAACACAAGATCCAGGTCCGTTTCAACACATTACATAAAATCCGTGATCTGGTTCCGTCTGTAAAAGATGCGATTCCGGACATACAGTACCCTGGCGTCTACAAACTAAGTTGCCTCTGTGGTAGTAGTTACATTGGAGAAACCAAACGCCATGTCTCGGACCGCATTCGTGAACACAAAGCAGACCTTAAACACGGTAGGACCAACACCTCGGCCGTGGCAGATCATTGTTATAATTCAGTAGGCTCACATGACATTGACTTTTCCAAGATAGAGGTTCTTTGTAAGCCATCTGGCTACCATGAGAGATTCGTTCATGAGGCTATCCACATATACAAGCACAGAGACAATTTCAACCGAGAAGATGGATTCTGGCTTAGCAATCATTGGAAGGATTTGATAAACCATTTCAGGTCTTAATTGATTGTTCATGCTTACGGTGGCTTTGAAACAGCATACATTAATTTTTCGTCTCCCCCCTCCTCTTTTCAGAACATAGATGGACTCGTCCTTCTAAACAAACTGTCAAATCGCTGCTCGTGGCGCTAACGTTTTTTAAATAAATAAATACAAACACCGTTAAAAAATAAATAAATGCGAACCGCCACTTCTTTCAAATGTTTATTTCCGTTGCTTTTCACACCTGATGACGACCGTTTGTGTTATGGTCAAAACGTCGTGAGAATTTTTATTGTTTTATATATATTTTATTGTTTCCCTTCAACGTGACTTTACCGAAAGAGCTAAGAATATGAATTACTGCAGTCACGAAAGCTTTAAATAAAAAATGTTTTATTTTGGTTTAACATGTGGGCTTTTCGCGACCCAATATCCACGTGTCGTTAAACCCGCCATCGCCTGACGCAGCCAATTAATAAGGTTTGTCACGTAAACAAAACATGCCATTTCGTTACTAGTTTCAGAAGCGACCTGGCCACAAATTATAGCTCAACAAAGTGGCTTATCACGTGGAAATTTATACCAGCCAAATTATCTAAATGCACATTCATTCTAAATGTAGAGGGAAAAACCGGAGGACCCAGAGAAAAATCCATGTGACCACGGGGACAACATGCAAACTCCGAATATGCAGGTGTCAGGATTTGGATCAAACCCACAACCTCCTTTAGACCAGACGAGGTAGTTAAGATCTCGCCACCGTGGGGCCTTAGTTTTAATATCTTGCCGCCGTTTTAGTATGCTTGTGTAGCTTGCGACTCAAGTCTCGCCTTGAGCTCTGAGATGCAAATGGATTGGATCGTCTATGTTTACAATTACATTTTCTAAATATAATTATCCGAGTCAGATGATTGTATTTTAAATTATTATTATCTCACCACACACCGTTAGTGATTTCCTTTGGACGAAGGGACTAAGGACAGGCTTATGGTTGGCATTTTCCTTTGGAAAATGTTTGCGGAAAGCGCACGCTTGATGCCAGTATTATCCAGTTAATATTTTTGCAAGTTGTTCCTAAGGAGTTTGATTGTGGTTATGGTAAACATTATTCTTGATGTTTCAGCTGGCCTTCCAATCATGTATAATTCCGCAATGCAACTCTTCATAAACCATACGCTTTAACACGCAAGTGATGGTTTAAGCTCCTCGATGAGATCGGCGAGGTATTGTGGTTCATTTTTGGCAAGCGCAGCACCAAGTGTAGGGTACTGTATAATTAGACCTTTGCCTGAGCTGCAAGATACGCTTTTGAAAGCTACTTCGGCACATTCACACCCTCTGGAGTGTCCACCTATGGGATCGGTGGACGTTTTGCTGTCTAACCCAAAATGACAATTGCGTGAAAATAAAATATCCTCACGGAGACCAGAATTGGTGTGTTCCGATGGTAAAATAAAGTGTAATAAAATCTCACATGCCTTTTTGTCAATCCTCTGCTGGATTAAGGCCTTCCAACCCAGTGTCTATTTATGGGGATTGTTTAACCATACCTCACCACGCTGGTCAGTGTGGTGTTGTTATTGGGGCATTAGCAGGACCTCTTTAGATATCGCTCACTACCGATGTATCTGTGGGCATTTGATGTACATTTAAAAACCAACTATAGACGCCACAATCTGCACCGATTTTGGGTGCATTCAGTGGCCCAGTGGTTCTTGAGCTACCGCACGACGAACTTTGCCCAACAGAGTTTGATTCCCGGCCAAGGCTAATATCGGCGGCAAGTGACTTCCGAGCCAATCCTGCTCCCGAACCTACTCCCTACCTCCTTCCACCATCCCACACTGAACCAGAGTGGTGAAGTACGGTCAAAGTATCGCTCGCCTGCACAGCGTCGAGCAGCCAGCGGGGTTGACGCGCGAGCGTGTTGCGATCGGCGCTGACTCCGCGGCGTGCCGTGCGAGCGAGCAGGTTCGGTGCGCGGAGCGACGTCGATGAGCAGCGTCCTGCTGGCGGCGAGCCTCTCGCTGGCGGTGCTGCTGCTGCTGGCAGCGTGCGGCCTCGCTCTCTACGTGCACCGCTACCCCACCTCGTCCGTCAGCCTCTTCCTCATTGAGGTGAGTTGCTCGCGGCCGCTCGGCTCCAACGACAACAACAACAACAACAACAGACTTTGTCGTCGTCGTTATTATACCGGACTCTTTTTGCCGCTATCAAGATGATCAGAAAAGAATAGGCTTTTACCCCTTTCCGACAAGAAATATGCAGGTGTTAAGATGTTGTGCGGTTAAAGTGTCGTTAATGCAGACTTTTGATGCTTTGTGATAGACGTATATTTGGTGTTTGAACATCTTAACATCTCATGAATAGGTTTTCCCATTTTTTTCTGGCAACAAAACAGGTGTTGAGATGTTAAAACGCCAAACTGAAACCTTTTACAAGGAATCATGTCTGCATTAACCAAAAAAAGCTGTCTCTGGTGTAGACCAATCCGTTTCAAAGACAATGCATATGTATATTATCAGTGGTTTTTTTTTTTGCATTCTGACCACAAATTTTGTGGTTAATCCAGACATGATTCCTTGTGAAAGGTTTCAGTTTGCTGTTTGAACATCCCCACCTGTTTTGTTGCCAGAAAAAAGGGGAACCTATTCTCATATTTTGGTACTGGCAAAGGAGGTCCTATGATCTTAACATCTCCTGTATTTATATTATTTGGATCTTTTGGTAAAGTCGCATAGATAGGTTCAAAGAAAATAACAAAAAAACTACGATGTTTCAATCGCAACACATGACGATCGCTTGTGTTGTGATTGAAACGACGTTAGTTTTTTGTGTTTTTCTTTGAAACCATCTACGTGACTTTACCGAAAGACCCAAAGAATATTAATTCCTGCCGTCACGAAAGCTTTAAGTCAAGATCTCCTGTATTCTTGCTGGAAAGGATAAAGCATATTCTTTTTTTTTTCTTCATAATTATTGTTGGGCTCCCTTGATGTTAAGCAATTTGCAGCGATGCCGCTGTTTTGCTGGGACTGGTAGTTGTGTTCGCGCTTAAACAAAAAAAAATCCGTTCTGCAGTTATTCCTTCGAGTCAACGTCGTGGTATGTTTAGTCGAGAGAGAAATCAGCGGGCTCTTGACAATGGCAGCATGAATAAGGTCATGAGACATTCAAGAGCTGTGTTTTTTATTCGTTATCCTTACCGTTGGCCACGGTCGATCCACTGCTGGAAGAAGCAGCCCTCCCCAAAACCTTTCACGGTCCACCCAGCAGCTGCACACCGATTTCATCGTCTCCTCTGTGGATGTGTTCCATTCCCGGGGTGCAACTCTGTCATCATTCTTGACCGTCCGTCATTCCTTCGTGTGACTTGTCCTGCCTGAGCCCACGTACTTTTATTTATTCTGTACTTTTCTTCGAAATCCCATGTTAAATGGGGGACTTTTTAAATGTTTTTGCCATTTGCAAACGTATCATCTAGAGCAGTGGTTCTCCGAGTGTGGTCTGCGGCGGTCTTCCAGGTGGTCCGTGGGGCTACGATGCAAATGCCCGGTTGATCCGGGCAAATATCACAACAGTTTTTACATTTTTTTTCTTTTTGGTTCTGACAGTAAAGTCATGTAGAATGGAAATAAAAATAAAACATAATAAAATAAAATTCTCTCGATGTTTCGGCCACAACACAAGTAGCCTTCTTCAGGTGAAGGAACAGAACTGTCGGGACGACAGCGCTTCAATGAACACTGCTAAGCTTGGCAGCGTCTTTTAAGCTGGGTGGGAGGAGCAGAGCGCCTTGACAAAGGAGTTTGCATATCAACAGAAGAATTTAGCATTGAAGTAGCTGTGTTAATGTGTTGGATTGGCAGGGAAAGTCAGAAATTGGCATGTAACTGGGAGATTAGCATGATGTTAGTGTGAGGGATTAGCATGTAACTGGTCACGGAAGTAGCTAAGTTAAAGTCAGAGTTTACATGTCAACAGAGGCATTTAGTATATTGACGCTAAAACTGCAACTACCCAACTATCATATTGTATGATGTATGATAGTTGGGTAGTTGCAGTGGAGACTTTTCCCCTGGTTCCCATGGCTGGGAACAGTCAAATCCGTAGGACAAACACTGTTGGTTCCCACAGATGAGTACAATATTTTTTTTTTATAAACCCTGTATTGACGATCTCTCCTTTGATATCCGAGCTAGATGTCTTGCTTAATTCTGAGGATAAAAATAGTTTTTTGTTACATTTAAATAAATTAATATATTTCTTGTTATTAGGAATAAAATATTCATTAATACTCGTTTTGATTCTGAACGTGAGTTATAGTGGGTAGTAATAATAATACATTCTAGGTTTAATGGATTTATTAACATATTGTACGTATACGTATTCATATATTGATTTAATAATTATAATAAATATACTTATTATTCTAGACCTCATGTATGTATTAGTATAAAACTTGATTTGAAGCTTTCATGACTGCAGGAATTACTCTTTGGTTCTTTAGGTAAAGTCACGTAGAAAGAAAATTAAATAATAGAATACGACGTTTCTATTGCAACACAAGCAATCGTCATCAGGTACAAATAAATTTGAGAGAGACAAAACACAGATAAGGAAACACAGACAGAGACACAAGCAGAGAGAGACACACAACATGGACACAGAGACCCAATGCCTCTGTGTCGTGGCCTTAAATAGAGAGGGAGAGGGGGCGCAGAGAGAGAGAGAGGTGGGTCTGCTGGAGCAGAGAAATTAGCATACCCAGTAAGACTGGTAAATATTTAGAGAGTTGTGTGGAAATCCACCCCGAAGCGGCCGGGGGAGAGAAAGAGCGAATGGACCTATGAGAGCCTGGTAAAAAAATTAGAGAAAGAAATAGGCAGTTTGAGAAAACAAACTGCCTATTTTTGGAAATTTAATGCAAAGCAACGCAGATATTCAGCCAACACAAAGTTAACGCATATCCTGGTTGATTGCGTTCTCCAGATGACGATTGCTTGTGTTGCAATCGAAAGGTCGTATTCTATTATTTAATTTATTTTCTTTCTACGTGACTTTACCAAAATAACCAAAGAGATGTATTAGTGTTCTTAATAATAATGCATGAGAGTAAGCTTTCCGCTTTTTTTCTGGCAACAAAACAGAAACATGTTAACACCTGTTTTGTTTCCAGAAAAAGGGGAAAACCTATTCTCATATTTTTTGGTACTGGCAAAGGAGGTCCCATGAAATAATACATATGTTATCCTCTTCAATTTTGAAATGTTAATTTCAAAAAGTCGCACAGCTTGGTGAACTCATGCTTGCAGCATGCCCCTGTGACTTACGCAAACGTAGGCTGCACAATGACATTATTAACCTCCTCATGGCATTATTAACTTCTCATGGAATTATCAACCTCAAATGGTATTCGGTGCTCCGCTTGCCTACTCCATTACTGTGCTTGCATGCTCAAGACACGTGTGCTGCTGCTGCGTGAAATTCCAGAATAAGTTGGTCTGGCTTGCCCCAAGGCTTGTTTTGTTGCATGATGACAAGTTGTTTAAGCATTTTTTTTTACGGGGGGTGGGGGGGGGGAGCTACACTGGAAAAATGAAACCACCACGTCGCAGAAGAAGTTTGTTGGTCGCTCGCACCTGTAATCCTGTAATTTGGTGGCGTGTACTGGGTTTTATTCGCAATCAGGTTTGCCAAATTAAATTTCCTCCATCCGCTGCTGGCAGTCCTACCTCGCAGTAAAATTACTTCACTGTTGCATTAGTTTATTGGCAAACCATGTGTAGTGGATTTGCTGGTGTGTGTGTGAAAGTGCTCAAGAGGAGGTGGCATTGGCATTAAGTGTAGGGTCGAATTTTTAGACCTTTGCCTAAGCTGCAAGACAATCTTTGAAAGCCACTAAGATACAGTGACACCCCGTGGTCTGCTCATGTCCACCTACCTCATGGAGCTGTGGACGTTTTACTCTATAACCCCAAACCATTGTGAGGACAAACAAAACCCTATTGGAGACGAGAAGTGTGTTTGCTCATGATAAATACATTCTAATAAAATCATATACAGCCATTTTTTTTAAAATCCACTGCTGGATTAAGGCCACCTCCCCCATTCTGTGTCGACTTACGAGCGTTTTGCCATGCTTCAACCACGCTAGTTGGGGCGGGTTTCTGGATTGGGGGCGTTGTCGGGAATGTATCCGACATCGCTCGGCACTGGTGTGGTGTTTGCGGGCATTCGGATTTAACCTGAAACAAAAACCGTAGGCATCGGCAGCCTGCACGGATTTGCATGGTGGTTATTGTGCTGCTGCACTATGAACCTAGCGACCAGAGTGGTTCCCGGCCACTGCTATCAAGTGATTTTCCCAAACCAATCCTGGGCCCCTTCCTTTTCACAGACTCGTACTGCCTAGCGTGGTGAAATGAGGCAAACAACCCTCATGACCAACGTAGCACGGAGAGGGACTTCATCCAGCAGTGGGCTGACAAAAACCGAAGAATGCTTACTTTTTATTCTACCAAATCAGAAACCGAGGTTGAGAAATGTCCTGCAGAGACGATACTTCACAAACAGCGATGACCTCAGAGGTCCAGCATGCCCTTGGCCTAGCGAGTTCCCTAGTTTAGGTTCATAAAACCAGTCGGGAATCTCTGCATCCCTGAGATTTTTAGTTCAAATTGAGGGGCAAGTCAATAGTATTTTGGTTCCTGTGGATTGAAGATGGTGGGTGCAAATAAAGCGACCGACAAGTTCTGAAAGGGAATTTTCCAAGCCATTTCAAAGCTTGCTGTTTGTGCTCTTCACTGTTTAAATATATTTTAAAATGTTTATTAGAAATTGCTTCTACAGCTTGTACACTTTCTTGGATAGAAAATATGCTGCCGTAATTTATATAAATTGTCTGGTTCTTGTATTGTATAAATGTAGAGCACCATTTTCTTTTTACAGTAATAAAACCCTGTAAGAATTTATTTTAAAATTGTCTTTTATACACTGCAAAAATGCCCAACATAACTCGGTAGACTTAACATTTCCATGACCATTTGTTCTTTGCTTATAAAAACGTGTCGGTCTGTGACGGACTGGGACTAAACGCAGTGGGGCCCAAATTGCCGTGCGTTCTCATTGGCCCATTTGCCCTTGTCAAAATAAAACAAATGGGCTGGTCGGGAAGAATCTTTGGGGCTGCCGAATGTGCGGACTTAATGCTGACTGAGAGCTTAAATAAGCAATGCGTACACATTGGAGGTAATAAAATATTTTTTTAAAATGTGAAATAAATATTTGTATATACTCTCACATTTGCAATTTCTCCACACAGACCGGCCCTTGGAATGGACCGGCCCAATGGGCATTTGCCCCTATGGACTGATGCCCGATGGCCAGTCCGGGCCTGGTTGTCGGTCCATCAAGACCGTGCAGCCTTTTTATTGATGCATGTTTTTTTTCGATGCTATATATGAAACAAATTTGTTTTCGTTTATAATTTAACAGCTGACGGTTGTACCAACTCGTCGTTGTTGTTGTTCTAGTTCCGCCCCAAAATGTGGCCCACCGTGTTTTCTCGGCGCGTATCGGAGCAGCTGAACTGCGCCGCCGTGGAGACCATCGGACACGACAAGGAGGTTCTCACCGACACCGAAAAATCCAATCAGACTTATGAAATGATGCCCAGTAATGCGTGAATAAATGCCCACGGTCTTTCCGTAGATGTAAAGGGATGCCCTCGGGCCCCCCCCCCCCCGTAGTTTTTCGGGATTTTCTGCACGTTTGTCACGCAGGTTATTGCTGGCCTTAAGGCTCTGAGAACAGGGGAAGTTGAGAATGTAGTTTGAGATAAAAGTTGTTGCCTGGAGTGCTTGAGGAAAATATAAATTGTCATCGTGGAATTAATGTTTACACGTATACCAGTGCTCGAGGTTTTTCTTTTGTATAAAGAACAAAATATTGTAATATATCACCGTTTGGATTTTGTACTAACAAAGCTAAAATCATGAATTAAAAAAATTCATTGAATGCTCAAGAAAAAAACCAGGAATCCGTGTGTTTATTTTGAGCTGTCTGGGACGTGGTGCAATGCGTTGGAAGTTTGTTTGGAGAGATCCTTGTCAAGTTTTTGTCCACGTGTTGAAACCAAGCTTGGAATTTCTGCCTTTTTCCACCGAGAGTGCCAAATACATCGCGCTCTCAATGTCTTCAGACTGAACATTTCCTCACGTCCGTAAAACTAATCCTAATTAAGCATCCATTTAACGTAGGATTGAAGCTTTCGTGACTGCAGGAATTACTATACCCATTGGTTATTTCGGAAAAGTCACGTATGTAGAAATTACTTTACCGAAAGAACCAATGAGTATATCCATTTAACGATAATGCATTCTAATGTTATAATTACTAACCATGCACGTGCCTTTTTTTCTAATGCCACATTTGATTGCGCTTCGTGTGTGGCCCTTGTGTCAATACACTGCTGGATGAGAATCTCTGCCTGCTTTTGTGGGTCGTTGGGATTAATTCGGCCAGATACGGGAGCATAGGAAGTAGAGTACTGCATAACAATGTGCAGTAATACTCCGATTTGTGTCTTCCCCCTTTCATGTCATTTAGCAAATATCACGTCTCCACTGAACACCGCGACCCGATTTTGCGTCGCCTCAAACCCACGCTCGCGTCGCTGACGGCATCGTCCGGTCCTTTCCCGTTATCCATCAGCTCGGCCGTCGCCTCCACCACCTACCCTGCAAATCGCTTCGATTTGTGTCGTTCCGTCGAACCTTTCGAGAACGCCATCGGCCCGACGCAAACCCGGGGTGTTATGGCGCTCAATGGCAATGTATTTGGTGCCGTGCCCTCTGCTGCCCATTACGGAGTCTCGCAGAAGCCTGACGTGCACCCAAGTCGCTCAGCCAAACAATGCATGCTTTTGCCCCTGCTTATGGCTGTTAGAACTTCTGTCGCACCGTATGTAGCCAACCATGCTAATCGGAGGTGCTTAGCTTTCGAGATCTGCTGAGATGTCACATTCTGAGCGATTTGGATATTCGGGCTTAATTTCTGTCGTGTACTTGCAGGTGCCTATATCTTGTAACAATAACAAACAAAAAACTAACGCATGGAAGTGGTTTGCTGCGTGGATTCCACGCAATTGGAAAGGAATTCCATCTCGCGCCACGGTGGCCGATGTTTACACCACCGTCGAGGCTCGCCAGTGGCGCGTCCACACGTGGGTAAATTAAAATAATCAACTTTTTATTTTATTTTACCAAGTAAGGCCCAATTGAGCTATGCAGCTCTTTTACAGAAGCGACCCGGCTGTCTCAAGTGAGAGCTCAACGCAAGGTGGCAGATGTGGAAATGGATAGCAGCCAAATACTCTGAACGCACGTTGTTTCTAAATGTAGGGGGGCGGGGGGGAAACCGGGGGGGCCTGGAGAAAATCCACGGAACCACGGGGAGCGAGAGACACGCAAACTCCGAATATGCAGCAGGCATCAGGGCTAGGATCGAACCCACGACCTATTGGGTACCAGGCGAGTGTAATTAAAATCTCGCCACCGTTCCCACCAGAGCCGTCCTAACAAGAGCACAGCCTCCTGATCAGTCCTCTGGGAGGGCGAGCTCCATCATATCCGCGTTGGCAAGCCCGTGGTGCCACACTACCACGTGTTGGAGCAGCAAGAGGCTGCTGCACGCATGGGTTTTTGGCAGCTGATGGAGAATAAGATCGTGTTTTGTATGGCTGATGTAGATGCAGAGCAACAGCTACCATTTCATATGCAGGTGCTCAAGACAGACAATATTTTTTTTTACAGTAGCGTCATTCTTGCCAACATCATCCCAGAAGGCTGTACATTCACTATTTACGAGGCCCAAATCACATTTCTCGGTTGGCTATGCACGGCGCGAAAGATGCCAAACACCACACACAGACCAAGCGAACGAAACCCTCTACTATAGATAACTGCGTCACGAGCAGCGGAGTCTATCGCTGTAATGAAATTCCAGAGAATGAAATGCCCTGCTGGGAAGAACTCCATTGCTGATGGCTTGGCGTGGGAGGTGCCTGCAAATCACTTTCTCACGCTGCTGCTGCTGCCTCCACTTGATGGAGCGCTAGAGGACCCTTTCACAGGTTCTGATTTGGCCTACTCTTCCACACTGGCCAGATGTTTTATATATGTAAATAAATGTAACAATTTGAACCCACGACAAATTAAAGACGACTCGAGAAGCGCAAATACAATCGAATTAAGTTATCGGAGTATGCGTGCATTCTTCTCTGCACAGCCTTTGTTTGAACGGGTAAGTGCAGATGGGAGATGTGCTGGCCCCAAGTGTGGTTTCGTCCTGCGGGAGTATAACCTTTTGACCCGGATCTGTAACTACTTGTCCCGACTCGAACCCACATTAACGCCGCTATCTTACCTGCAACCTGACCTGATTTGATTTCACCTGACCCTCAACCCAACACCGAACCGCAACATTTGTTTGCAGTAACGTCATTCGTCTTTGTATGCAATCGTGAATTCGAAATTCTCGCAGTCATGTATGGTACATTGAAAGAGAACGACGGTCCTGATGCACCAGGCCAAGCATGGATTGGGAATTTCCCCACTGATACTCGAAAAAACGTAGTTGTGGAGGTTTTGGTGTTTAGCCGTTTCCCGTTCTGAGACGCCTGCAAGTTGCAGGGTTTGTATCCCTCGTTCACCGCTGAATCTCAAGCGGTTCGGCGTAAATTTTATCCAAAGAGGCTTAGCGCTGCCGTTTTTAAAGACGTTGCTATCACCGCAGAGAAACGTAACGACACGACCGCAATCTACGATAGCTGGCGCCAAACATTGCCGCGCACGCACTCTCGCATGGCCTTTTACTTCCGATACCGTACATGTACATAATCGGATTTGATGACGTGTATGTACGTCATCAGAATGGGAAGGGCTAATATTAAAGAGATGTATTTTGCAGCCGAGCTTGGTCTCTGTATCTCGTGGTTTAGGGGTGAGCACTGGGAAGGCCGTGTGCGTGGATGTAGCGGAATAGGAGGCGACCTACATCCCTGCTACAGGGTTATTGTAGGTCACCCGCGATGAGCATTTTCCAACCTGCACCCTAACCATAAAGACCCCAACCTGTAGCGTAACAAGCGTGGGGGCAGGCAGAGGGCACCTTGGCTCCCCCCCTCCCCCACTGGTGGCCGAAGCTACGAGTTGGGGCTCCCTTGACCAACCACCATGAGATGTCTTCAACAACGGTGTAAAAGAACAAAGTTATTTTGCGACGTTGGAGCACCCCATACTGCGTTCCGTGTAGGAGGTCGTGAGCGTAACGACGATGTGATTGGGCAAGGGGAGACGCGATATACACAGGGTGCTTCAAAAAAATGTGAACACTTCGGAGAATTTGCAACAATACTACAAGAAATGCCTCCGGCCTGTGGAGACCACCTGGAGAAGATTCCATACATCTGTTGACAACGATGGCGAATAGGTGAAGACTCTGACTTTTTGAAGCTATTAACATTACATTTGTTAGCATGTTACTGTGTATTATCCGGTTTTTTTTCATTAAAAACGATAGTCCCGTATAAGTGTGCGAGACAAGTCAAATATTGAGGCCCCACCTGACCGATTGCCGCACCCCCCAAGCTGATGTCGTTAAGATACCACTGATTCCGACCTAACACTGGGTACCTGCCACTGGACAGGCCTGGCCAACCAGGTCCTGGATGTGATTGGTGCATATTTGTACGTTTATCAAACAAAACTATTGCGGGTCCCCAATATAACGAGGGCGGCGATATAGCACCATCTCTCCCGCTTCACCGCTGCCTGATAACTCGCTGCTTGTAAAAATGCAACTCTTTATTTCCAGGGTCCCAAGATTCAGTCACACGTACACTATATAATATCAGCGTTGAATACTAAAATGAACAGATAAAAAACAATGCTCCATTTGATTGCGCGTGGAAACGTACGCAAAAAGTACAGATGACAACCAACATAAGCTTCATGTTTTAGCTTTATTATATGTGGCAGCAATGTGCAACTATGTGTTCACACTTTAGCCTTACAGAACTCCATATTTCCACAGCATTCGAATGGACAACACGTGGCTATTGATGGCGTCAAACGGGCAGGGTGTGTGCTGTGTTTCTTGTGCTCAACCACGTCGGCAGTGAATCTGAAAAAATACGTCTCCCCATTTTTCTGCGCGTGTAGCAAGTATAAATGTTGAATGTTCCACAGAGTAACCAGAATCAAATGTAGTGTTGCGGTGATGCATTTTTAGAGACAGGATTTTAAGATGGAATGGCATTGTATTGAAATGGCAAGATACATTGGGTTGAGACATGTTACTTTCAGAGCCACGGTTGCTTTGACATCATCGTTTTAATGTTGAACTAAAACAACGCATTTTAATTAAGGTTTCTTATGAAGTGTATCATTGCTCAGGTATTGCATCGGCACTTTTGGAAAAAGGCGTGTTGTGTATGTAAGGCATGTAATACTCTTGTATGGCAGTCTAAAGTAAACCCTGGCGTTTCTGTTCGAAGCCACCTGGAACCGATCTTTATTTTGTTAGGGAGCACTTTAAATTTTAAGCTGATTTTTGGAAGTCGTGCTTACACATGTGATACTCTCTGGTGCTTATTTCTGCGTGGCTTCTCTGATTAGATTCTGGGTTTTGGAATAGAATCCTTAACATGACCCCCAAATAGCTTATTCTAGCATCAATAAAGACCAAAAATTGTACCGGTGTAAACATGTACCACTGCTTCCAGTTGTCAACGCCTCGGCTGCACAGCTTGTAAGCACAATGTCGCTCGATGTTTATCCCACGGATTCCGCAACCAACCTCCCACACGTCAGTTATGCACGTTCATGAGCAATGCGATGGCTGTCCCGCGGTGCTTCAGTAATGCACCGCCCAATTTAACTTTAGTCTGAGCAAAAAGAGACTGGATTGAGAGCGTTGCGGTTCGCAATGTCGTGAGGTGGATGGGGAAGAAACCAACGGAGGAGGAGGAGGACGGGCGTCCCGATGCCAGATCAGGAGGCGGAGGTCACGGTGGCGGCGGTGTGGGTTAAACGTCGAGCTGTGCAGCGTGGGGGGCGGGAAGGTGGCACCAATCAGATGGCCTCCACGTAGTTGGCAGGCAGCATGCCGGTCTTGCCAGAGCGCTGCACGGTGCCGTACATCCAGCCCTCGTCGATGGGCTGCACGTTGATGATGACGTCGCCATCTTTGAAGGTCACCTCATCGTCGTCGGCGCCCGTGTAGTCGTAGAGGGCGCGGTAGGAGCGCTGGAGGTGCACACGTGCGTGTGTATGTGCACGTGTGTGTAAATGCGTGCGTGTGTGCGTGCGTGCGTGTTCCAGCACATGTTTCACAATTACTGATTTTGCCTCGCAGGGAAATTTTGCACTGTACGTGCATCGTATGGCAACGATTACATTCTGTATGGGAAGGATTTATTTTTTCATTTTTCCTGAAATTATTTTAAATTCCAAGTAAGATTCTACAAAACCAGCTCAATATATTTCCTACTGTAACTGCTTATACACTGTCGCATTGCACATGCTCTTACGTCGTGCATTATATGGGAAAATATGTGCCTTTTGTAATTTAGGAAACCATTTTATACAAATAATCATCGGGCATGTTTGTGACTGAAGATAAATGCCTACATATACAACATCATCATTCACATCCACAGTGCACGGCGGGAATATTACAAAATCAATGTAATCAAATAATGCATTTAATCCATCTTTATAACTGTAGCTCAATTTAAGGACAATGGCCATGCAAAGTAACATTTTCTTGTAACACGTTACCTTCAATCAGAACATCAAATCAAAAACCTTACCAGTGTACATTAGCTTGGCCGTCTTTGCGCTCGGGAAATAACCGACTACTGTACACGATGATATGTATTCAGAGTCCTGCTTAGCACTGCTTAATCGGCCACGCGGTCGACGCTATTCCATTATGAGGCAGTAGCGATAATAATGATCATAGTGGTGACGTGCATTACTCACGCTTGTGTTTAAACGCCGCCGCCAATGTGCTCCCCTTACGCTTCGTTACGAACGTAGCGGAACATTTGCGGACTTCGCGACATCGCGAGTTTGGGGGGCAACTTACGCCGGTGGTGGACGGGTGGGACGGGATGGAGGAGACGGTGGTCTGCTGGGTGACCACGGAAGACGACCTCTGCTGTGGAATTACCACGGTCTTCACCTGCTGGTAGCAAGCTGTAGAAACAAAATCCAAAGAGCTTAAAAACGAACCGCCTGCCACGTGCACTCCCCCAAAAACGACTGGCATGGCCTTCATCCAGTAATTTTTATGAAACTATAATAATAATTGTTTTTATTTCGACCGGGTAAGGCTCACTGATCTATATATAGCTCTTTTTCAGAAGCGACCTGGCTATCACAAATGATACCTCAACGAGGTGGCTTATCCCATAGAAATGTATCGCAGCCAAATACTCTAAATGCGTGTTAATTGTAAATGTGGAGAGAGAAAACCAGAGGACCTGGAGAAAAATCCACGTGACTACGGGGATAGAGGCATGCAAACTCCAAATATTCAGGCTTCAGGGTCGGGATCGAACCGTGACCTCCAATAATGTCATCATTATCATCGAAATCAATAGCTTGTCCAGGCGAAACAGCTAACTCATGAGGTTACACAATTTGGCAAGTAAAGACAATTTGATTCACGACTGTGTACAACGTCCCCTGCAAGCGACTGCAGCCTGTTTTAAATAAAATACTCCCATTAGGCCTTGCTGCCGCTGTGGCAAGGACGATCCAGTAAGTACATTCTGTACTACCGCTTCATTGAATGACGAGAAAATCAGCAATGTACTTATAAATTACGACGCTTTCACTCGACTATCAATCCTGGAACGCTGACTATGTCATACATTTTGTAAATTATTGTGCACCTCCGCTTAAAAAAATAGATTGTTCTATGCGTATGTTTGGCATAATTTCTGCTGTGGAATAACGATGTCGATTCTTTTGAAATGCTCTGAATATGTGCACAGAATCAGTATAGAAAAGTAGGGGTTTTTTTCATGGGGAATACGGAGTAAATATGCACAGGCCAGGTGCAATGTATGAGAATTTGTGTAACTGGCCGTGCCATCTTAACACATGTGTAACATGGAACCCGTACAGAGGGCCCCAATTCTTTCAGGACCCCCCCCCCCCCCCCCCGATGAAGTATGTAACTCGTGTTCCCCTAGTTACAATTCTGTGACCAGCATCATGGCCCACTTTCCCCTAGCCACAGAGGGCCCCACAGTGTTTTAGATGGGTCAGCAGCTGAGCACGTGATCAAAGTTAAACCTTTGAATCGGCCAAGCGGAGCAGCCCTAAATAATCATAATAATCTGAACTCAATTGGTCATGCATACCATGTCCAATATGGCGAATCCATGATGAATCACTCTCTCTCTACTTGTCTCACCTTCGAGATGCGTCCCTGGGGTGGCAGCAAAGCGTTGTTTTGAATGATTCCAAATGGTGAGGGGAAGAGTAAACGTTATAATCCCCTCACTTCCTTGCTGGCATTATGGAAACCACTCCATTCAAGCTCCCACAGAACCTGGCATTGTTCACCAAGAAGGCAACGTCTGTTCACCTCCACCGGTCCTGGAGCAAGAGCCGTCTCTCCACAAGACCGGTGCTGTTGACTCGCCACATAATTGTGGTACTTTTTCATCGACCCCACAGGAATTATGGGTAGATGTGATCCCAGAGAGGATTTGAACCCACAAACTTCAGATTCCGATTCATGCATTGCACCGGCAGTGAAACCTCGCTGGCTTATACATAACTTGACCAGATAGCTTGTTGGTATTTATAATTTTCCAGACCTCTCCTGATAGTCAAGCTTTCTTTACTTTTAGAGATGAAAGACTCTATTTTGGTCCAGGCAAGGGTAAATGGTAAGTGTGTAATAGGGGGGAGTGGGGCTGCAGCATAATTATGATCATGCAGAATTTAAATATTGCATTACAGGGGAATTCAACATAAATGTAAAATGTTCGCTGTTACAGAAGATATGTACAGTATGCTGAACTTCTTTTGCAACGTACGTAGCCAACCATGTTAATCGGAGGTGCGGGGGCAGGACAACAAACTAAACACAATAATTAGTTCACTGAAATGAGTTTTCACACTAAATTATTTTAAAGTGCTAGCTCCCAGTGGATCCCTAAATTCGGAAGGAAGAGCATTCCAGACGGTCGCAGAAGCGCATCTGAAAACACGCGATGCGGTGACCGTCTTTGTTCGATGGCCAGCCAAAAGGCGCTGCGAGGGTGATCAGAGTTCGCTTGATGGTTCATGCTCCTTGACAAGCTATTGTGGTTCATTTGTGGCAAGCACTTTGTGAGTAAGGTGAGCGAACGTATATATTATATCAATTGTTACTGACAAACATTTCTACTCACTGACTTATTTTTAGGAACATCGTGCTTTAGAATTAAACGGACGTTTTGAAGATGTTTCTGCAGATGAGTGAGATTTTCTTACTGCAGTACTAAATACGTGAATGCTACAGGGGTCGAATGGTAATGATGGTGATGCAGGGCCATGTGTGGGTGGCGACGTTATCAATACTTCGAGTCTTCAGTGTGCGGTATGTACGTATGTATTCGCTGAACTTCTTTCGAGCCGTACGTAGCCAACCATGCTCATCAGAGGTGCAGTGTAATGTGGGTGGGATTCACACGGAATCCCGGCACCCCCGAGCCTACCCAGCACGACAAAGCACAGGAGGCGCCAGGTTTGTTTCTCAACCGCAGAAGCCGAGCCGCGCAACTGACGTCACGTGGAATGAACGAGTTGGGACGCGTGTCGAAGGGCCAAATTTGATCAATTATCAGCAAATTACTCAATTGTAATACTGTATGTGTGTTGAACTTATTTTGCACTGAACGAAGCCAACTGTGTGAATCGGAGGTGCGGGATGTATGCTTGTTTGCCGAGGCTTTCCTGGGCAAACAAGCAAAATAATAGATTATGCTGTTTTCTCCCCATGTACAGACTGACATCGCACTCATGGATAAAAATGAATAATCCTGGCCCTGCTTGGCCCCAATTCAGATTCAAATCTCGCCACTGTGGGCACGACGGTGGCAAGATGTTAACTACCTCACCTGGTATACAAAACGCCTGAATATTTGAAGTTTTCGGTGTCTCTCTCCCTGTGGTGACATGGATTTTTCTCCTGGTCCTCTGGGTTTACCCTCCACATTTAAAAAACATGTATTTCGAGTATTTGGCTGCTTTAAATTTCCACGTGATAAGCCACTTTGCTGAGCTATAATTTGCGGCCAGTTCGCTTCTGACAAAGAGCTACGCAGCTCAGTGGGCCTTAACTGTTCAAATAAAAAGTAAAACACAGTTTAGTTTGTATCGTTTCGTTTTCGATGCGTCTCAAAAGGTGGTTTTCGGTATGCGGTACGGTTCCGGCCCGGCTCGACAAATAGCCAGCGGAATACGCACGCATGCCCCGAGGGCTTCTGGCGCCGACGGCTCTGCCCGCGTGTACCGGTGGGGAAAGGGGGCAGCCCGCGGGGCCGCGTGCGTGCGCAGTGGGGCCGGTACCGCTGGCGCTGGCGCTGGCGTAGAAGGCGTTGTTGCTGTAGTAGGAGTAGTTTCGTTCGAGCTCGGAGCCCTCAGAGCGCTCGTCGCCTGTGCTGATGCTCAGGGCGCTCGCGGAGCGAGAATGCTCGCGGCTCCGGCGTTGCGCTTGCACTGTTGCGGAGAAGGGGGGGGGGGGGGGGTGGGGAACGAATATTAATTGGCATAGAAATAACAAGGAGCGCTACATGTGAGAATTCGTGTCAATTATTCTGGTTGTTGCCCGGTAAGCTGGGCCATGGGTTTCAAGGGTTCTGACGCGGCGGTGCTGAGATCCTGGGATAAAAAAAAAAAACGTGTTTCGGCCAGCCGCCCGTGAAAGAAAAAACAGATTCTCAACTGTCGTCATTGTTGATGGTCTCGGCTCAATCACCGATGAACACACAAATCATATTCAATTTGATTGCCATGGGACAAGGACTCTCTGTAGGGTACTTGAAAGGTGTGACGCCCCAATGTAGCCAAGAGCCCAATTGAAGTCACTTTGTAAAGTAGTTCTGTCACATCACCTTCCACAGACCATTTCCTGGCTACAATACCAGTTGTAAGTGTTCTGAACATGAATGACTGCAACTGATAACATGACGCCACTGAGCTTTAGCTGGCAAAATAAAACAAAGTTTCGTTTAAGGTAAAACATTGTATTCTAGTGATTTTCTTACCTTTCCTATACTATTGGTTTTTTATTGTTTGTTGTGGTAACTTTCTGACCTGCCCCTGCTGGACATCTGTGAAAAAGAGCATCATAGCTCATCAGATTTCTCCACAATAAAGATTATAATTCTGATGAAGGGAAAGAGCAGAGAGGCGTCTGTGGGCAGTACAACAAGTAGGTTTCTGAGCTATCTGTGCAGAGCGTGAGTGTTATTCAGGCACGCCAGCTTTGTTGCACGTGCAAAGGGAATTGGCCGATCATTCCAAACAGATTCATCCCTAAGGCATTTGAGATTCAGTAGGGCTTTATATGATAAGTAAATCGTCTTATTACTCTAAATAAATACGTGGACAATGGTGAGGCTAGACACATTAGTTGAACAAACCTAATAAAGGTAGCAATACCATGCAAATAAACCGACGGAGCATGTATAATGGTTTATACTGTGGTGTGCATGTCATATTATTTTATAGTTGTGAAACAATAACAAGCTTACAATGTGTCTCATAAGTGCGTTCTGATCATAACACAGACTGACCACAGTTCTTATTCATGTTAAAGTCGTCTCAAAAGCTTAGGAAAGCCATAAATGCAAAAGAATATCGGCACATCCAGAACCACAGCGCCTTTCAAAGTATTATTTGTGACGTCTCAAATGTGCTTGTCATAACCAATTTCGAGCCACTGTGGTTGCACAGTTGGGCCACACATGGGCATATGCAACAAACTCAGAGAAATGGAATGGCGGTGACCATTGAAGCGTTACAGAGTGCATACAAAGCGTGTGCACGGGACGTACGTGGGGCGTACGCGCGGAGACGGGCAGCTGTGGGTTCGGGAGCAGAGGAGGAGGGAGGGGTGATGTGGGTAGTGAACGGCGATAGGCAAAGAGGAGGAGCAAGCTCACCATTCATCAGATACAGGCTCTTGGACTGGATGTTGTCCTCCGCAGGGTCGTAGTCAAAAATGGATCCAGGGTTGGTACGCCACACACGCAGGTCTGAGGGCACGGAGACAAACGTCAGAGGCGGAGAGAGGCTACGGGGCGTAGGTTAAGCGTGGCAACGCGGCCAAGGCGCGACTCCAGACGTCATCGGCGGCATTGAAATAATTTTACTACTGTGGCTTTTTGTTTACGGTCTCCCGCAAGTATGCACAATAACCGCGGCACCTAAACTCTGGAACTCCTTGCCCTTTGAGGTCAGGACTTCCAAGGCACTACAAATCTGGACTAAAAACACATCTGTTTAAAATGGCTTTCTCTCTCTTTAGTTTTTCAAACGTCTTTCTCACTTCTTCCTTTGGTTGACGTTAAACTATTTCCGCCTTTTCAGCCATAGCGCCCTGATGAGAACGGTTGTTTAAGGGTGCTTTATACATTTTAATTATTACTATTATTGTACACAACCGTGCTCATGGACACAAAGACCCACTGTATAGCCTTTTTGGGGCAAGTGCTATTAGCGCACACCACTGAAGGCCGGCACGGCATAGGAGGGGGTGGGTGGCCAAACACCACGCCCGGCCGCCTTTGTCTCCCTAGTGGCGATATTTACACATCGTACCAGCTACTCATTTGAGGCTGAGTCGACCGAGGGGACCGCCCAGGACCCGGTTCAGATAATCGTCACCACTGGGTGTTGGCCGTGAGCGGGAATCGAACCTGGGACGCCAGGTTCATAGCGCAGCGCACTAACCGCTACACTACCGCTCCACACACACGCGCACACACACGCGCGCACACACACGCGCACACACACGCGCACACACACGCGCACACACAAGCGCACACACACGCGCACACACACGCGCACACACACGCGCACACACGCGCACACACGCACACACACACGCGCACACACACACGCGCACACACACACGCACCGGCAGTGGTCTCCTGCTCGGCCTCAAGGCGCCGCTGCTCGATCTCCACGGTGCGCCGCTGGATGCCGCGGTAGCTGATGTCGCTCACGTCACGCGTGTTGCGCTTGACGCGCTCCGTGATGGGGTCGTCCACCACGGCCGTGAAGCCCTTGGCCTTGATGCGCTCAAAGTCCTCGTGGTACTTGACCTGCGCGGCGTGACAGCGGGCGACGCGGGGTCAGGGAACGCAGTGGGCGACTCAACGGACGGCCGTGGCGCCTCCAACCACGGCATCTGCAGTACGAGTCATGGAGGTCACAACTTTGTAGCTAAGCATCCCAGTAGCGAAGGTGAAGGCAGCAGGTGCAGCCCTGCAATTCCTTACTCACGCCACTGCTGGCGGAAAGGGTTTCCCTCGAGGGAGCTCTAGGGAAATGCTCTCGAGAGTATTTTTGTCTAGTCCTCCACGCTGGCCAGATGTCTTGGAAGATGTTGGAGCACCCACACTTTCCCCCCGCCACCATACGCGGCCTGCCGATCAACTCGCTGCTGTTTGAGACAAGTTACACTGCGGGGTGGGGCGGGGGGGGGAATTCAAGGAGCTTGTGCCATCGTTTCAACCGCCATGGCAAGCAGATCCACCCGGTGACCTGTGGGCTCATCCTAAGTTATTTAACAAAGTGTAATTTTAATGGGGAATTTGTATCAGATTTAAATTTGCACATTTCTCAATAATGACCATTGAATGTAATTGGAATAAAAAAAAAACGGTTGCCAAAGGGAACTATTGAATACACGTACCGTGGTTTTGAAGTTATCATTAAGACTGCTGAGTTTCAATTTTAACTGATTAACCCCAATAAAACAGTCAAATTACCAAAACAATTAACACCGGTGTTTATCCAACGAACAATGATGGTTGCTGCATTTGTGTTGAAATCACCAAATAACCCAGATTTATGAACACCTTCAGACAACTAGGAAATAACAATAAATACAGGACAACAGGACCTTTTCCGAATATGCGTTGCTAAAGTAAAACGAACGGTGTAAATTCATGACTTAATTATATTGCTTCCCCGGGCATATGCCCGGTGAAAGAAAATACATCTTGAAATTTCCCACTGGGATCCCAGTGCGATCTCCAAATCTACGCCAGTCAAGTCTTTCTCCACTCTGCTTTCATTATAAAGCAGTATTGAGGATGCCTGTGGTGAGTTTTTATTGTCATCACTGTGCAGCAGAGTGCTTGTTTAGGTGACACGCAACGGCACTGTTGAACGCGTTGCTCCATTGGTCCGATGTTAACCACATAGTAACCATCAGCAGATGCAAGCCTTCTTAACAAGTGATCATAAAATTTCAGTCAGGAGTTCCATTGTCGAACCTTGCTGTTATTCTTTAGCTTGGTGCCAAGTGGGCCCCTATAATGAACGCAGCAACCGCAGAAAAACTAAAACTAGACTAAACTTTTTTTTATTTTACCAGGTAACACCCACTGAGCTATATAGCTCTTTTTGAGAAGCGACCTGGCCACAAATGATAGCTCAACAAGGTGGCTCATCATGTGGAAGTTTATAGCAGCCAAATATTCTAAACGCACGTTTCTAAATTGCGGAGGGAAAAACTGGAGGGCCCAGAGAAAAATCCGAGTGACCACGGGGAGAACACGCAAACTCAAAATATTCATTAGTCGTCAGGGTTGAGTTCGAACCCACGACCTCCTGTATACCGCGCAAGGACACTGCAACAGCCCTCTGTACGTATGTTGAACTTCTTTCGCACCATATGTAGCCAACCATAATAGAGGTTTTTGGGTTATATCGTATAAATATATGTGTGGTTAAAACCCGTCACCACCCAACACAGCCAACTAGTAAGGGTTGTCACATAAACAGAACGTGGCCAATTCGTCACTAGTATAGCACACCGGTGTGTTGGAGAGCCAAGCCACGACATTTACAATCTGAGTACGACGTTTCGCCAGTAATTACAACTAGCTTCATCAGGCGACAGCCAGATTTGTGGAGAAGTCTTACTGTTTCGTTCCTTATATAGAGGCGTAGATGTGGTGACCACACTTCTGTGCTCTTGCACAATGTGGCGGGGGGGAGGATTACTGAGGCAAAATGTTAAAGAAGCGCTGCAAATGAACAGTTATAATGATGCACAAATCAACAGGGCATTGAATACCAAAAAAAAAACAAATAACAAGAGCATTAAAACTGCCCAAGTAAGTAAAACGATGAAAATACCGTACATTACGGGAGTAACCGCTAAACTAGCCAGATATTTGGAAAAACAAAACATCCGAGTCAGATTTGGCACAGTACATAAAATACAGAATTTAATATCTGGTACAAAAGATGTATTACCGAAGCTATCAACAGAAGGTGTGTACAGGATTAACTGCACGTGTGATAAATGTTATGTTGGGCAAACAAAACGAAAGATCAGCACGAGACTGAAAGAACATCAGATAAATATTAAATTCTCCCAAATGCAACTGTCAGCAGTAGCAGAACACCCGTGCCAACAAGGACACTCAATTGATTTTAATAATGTTGAAGTGTTGTGCAAAACTAGCTACTACTGGCCAAGACTAATTAGAGAATCTACCGAAATTGAAAGAAATCAAAATAACTTTAACCGTTCGGATAGCTACCATCTTAGTGCTGCGTGGAAGCGAATAATCAAATAATACATTATTTAAATGCATGCCTACAAAGGGCAGCGTACATCAATAGGGATTACCGTTGGTAGGGCTATTTTAATAAACACAATAGACAGGAAGGACAAGTTCAAACGGCTCGCATAATGCACATGCATAATGTACGTTGCCTCAGTAATTCCGCCCCCCCCCCCAACATTGTGCAAGAGCGCAGCTGCGTGGTCACCACATCTACGCCTCTATATAAGGAACGAAACAGTAATACTACTCTAAATCTGACTGTTGCCTGATGAAGCTAGTTGTAATTACTGGCGAAACGTCGTATTCAGTTTGTAAATGTTGTGGCTTGGCTCTCCAACACACCGGTGTGCTGTGCTAGTGACGAATTGGCCACGTTTTGTTTACGTGACAACCCTTACTAGTTGGCTGTGTCGGGTGGTGGCGGGTTTAACGACACATTTATATATTTCCGCGATCCAACCCAAAAACCTCTATTATGGATGATATTGGTCGCGAAAGCCTACGTGTTAAACATATGTAGCCAACCACGCTAATCAGAGGTGCGGGGGAAGGACAACAGAATAAACACAAAAAAGCAGCTCTAAAGAAATACGTTTCTAATCTCTGTGTTACTGCCCGTGTGCTGGTCTACCTAGTCAAATATCACAAGGCATGGCTACGGAACGAATGTTGAGGAGACCCATGGTTGCAGTCCTTCACCAGGCCCCACCAGGATGTTACCGCGTGCGGGGCCGCGCTCATTACCAGTGAGAAGTTGCGCTGGTTCTCGCGCACGCGCCGCATCTCAGGCGTGTCGAGCAGGCAGCTGGCGCGGCCCTGCATCTCCCTCCTGGAGTGGTCGGCGTACAGAACCTGGCGCGCGCGAGGGGTCGCGGGAGACAGAATGGTGACGCGGCCGCTAAAGTCTCGCAATGCCTATCGGCGTACCGCTTACGCGTTATGGCACGAGGGTCATTTTTTCACTTCGGGAATCAGGATATTTATTGATACTGGAGGAATCTGATGATGGCCAGTAGGTTTCACAGATGTCCAGTTGGCATCACGTGGTCCGTGGGCCAGAGCAGAAATGTGGCGTCACCAAATGTCCATAGTGCCGACGTGTTTATACGGCCAACAAGAGCGAATCTTTGTAAACTCACTCAACTCAAATGGTGATCGCACAATCCGCCCTGTTGTTTGGCAATGTATAAAAATTGGAAACGCTAAAGAAGATGCCACCCCAGGTGATACCGATAAGAGAGAAATTTGCTCTATGCTCATGGACTAAATGGGAGCAGTGGTGGCCTCATGTAGTCTAACACGCTGACGCAAGGGTTCACGGATCAGGGACATTTGTGGTATATCCCATACTGGGATACCGGGAGGTGGGCGGGAGACAGCTGCACAGCAAATTAGTCCGTGAGCCCATCTGTGCTCACATTTAAATAAGCAGACAACACAGCCTCCTTCCCAGATTTGGCCCTCAACATAAAACAAAGTATTATTTACACATCCTATCAGTCACCACGGTGGTCTTCTGGCAGTACACAATTTCAGAAGCATTGATTCAACACAATCATACTCTGGACCGGTTTTGACATGCAGTGCCTCATCAGCAGAGTCAGGCTTGCCTGAACAAAATGCTGGTGAACTGCCAGATGTTGTTTATCCGATGCATAAACCTATATAATATATATATAAAAAAAAAGAATCTCATCTTATCTTAACGTAATTTATATAGTGCCTTAACTAAGGCGCTTTACAGGGAATTCAGAACTATACAACATGTGAATGAAACAGTGGAGATGGAAGTGAATAAAATCGATGAGAGGAAGCAATGGGTGGCAAATCTGTGATGCGTGAGTTTGGTGAAAGTGAAATTGATTAAAGTAAATGACGATGATGAATGGATTAAATGGATGGGGTTAATGAGTGACAGTCGATGACTGATAATATGAAGAGGGAAAAGTAATGGTGGTGGTTATGAAGGAGTAGATTAAGGGGGGCGGGGGGTCATAACTTAGGGAATAAGAAGTGAGTTTTGAGCAAGCAGCCGAAAGTAGTGAGCGAAGGTGACTGCTTAAATCATACAACACAACACAAAACTAGGCAGCGGAGTCCGAATTGCAGCGTGGAATTCAGAGAAACCTTCGAGGAAAGAGATAACGTGGAGCGGTTTCAGGTTCACAAGATGGTGCCACAGGGTGGCCCCGTATTATAGCATGCTGCTCCTGCCAAGCGTCATGCTGTCTTTCCAGCATGTGTTTGGCATTTTCTGGCCCAGGGAGAAATTGAACACTGCCAGTGTTCAGTTCAAAACGGTATCAATTTACGAGTGCATTGCCCCTTCTGAATTCGTTACACTAAAACCTAGTCGAGGCTTTTGTTATTCATGGCCAATCCACTAATATTCTTTCGTGGGCCACAATTAAATTGCCTGCTTTCTATAATAAATAATGTATAATTTTCCGAAATATACCACTTTAATGATCTGCAAATGGTAACAGGAAGACTGGCTGGGAGCGGTGCCAGATTAAGGGGAGTTGGAACCCTTTGTGCATGTATTTATACGTACGCACAGCCCTTCTGTCAATCCACTGCTGGATGAGGGCCCCTCTCCATGCTGTGCGAGTCATGGGGATCGCTCGACCATACTTCACCACTCTGGTCGGTCTAGGCTGGTGTAGGTGGCGAGCGCAGACGCGGGCGCATGGAAGTGCAGTGTAACAACGAATGCTGCTGCACTGCCCCCTGCTGCCCACCATGTAACTCTATTACAACTTGTGCGTGATGGCCGCCCATTTCAGGCGATATCCAGGCTCAACACGTGCTGAGTTTTTTCTGAGATCTGACGAGATGGGGCACACTCCAGGCGATTGAGTCCCACAAGGTGGGACCCTTTTTACCTGTCTAGGAACTACCGCCACCCCACACCCAAACTAGTGGGGGAGTGCTATAGGCACACACTTTTTGAGAGCCTCTATCAGCGCAGGAGCCCCTGCAACTTTTTGCCAGAAATGCCATTGGGTTAATGTGGCCCATTATGACGCAAGCCGCGGTAGGTGCCCCTGCACTGTTCCCGTTTTGGTGCAACGTGCACCGATGCCTACGCGCAAAATAAAGATTGACCGATCGATTGAGGTGTGCGTCACCAGCGGAGCGACCAAGGAAGAGGCAATGGCACGGCCCCGACGGTACTCTCTCGAGAAGTCGCGATGCCGCGACGGGGGGAGCAGCGAGCGCCCCCCCCCCCCCCGGCCCCCCGGCACACAACTGGGCGTACCGCGCTGACGTTTCCCTGAGCGCGCTTCACGCGCTCCGTGTCCATGGTGGCGTTGATCGGGGTCATTTTCGCGAGCTGCTCCTTGTATTTCACCTGCAAGGCAAGCGAGGCGTGCGGATTACAAACACCCAGCTTTACTTATAGTCAGGCAATGCTTTCGGATGCTTTGAGGTTACTCTGTACTGTAATGGACCTGTACTTAATAAGGATGAGTTTTGCACGATGTGCTCCCCTCTTGAGTGAAAAGAGAGGGAATGTTACAGAGCAGGACAAATCAAGAGACGTAGCGCAAAGTAAACCATGGGTACAGGCAGTGGCCAATACCTACAGCGACTCTCAGCAGAAGCAAGCACGCACCGTTTTCGACTAGTTTCCTAAACCACAGCCAGCATGAATGGCCAAAAAGATGGAACCAATATGAAAGCAATCGTATGTAAAGCAATCAATAGAAATACATCATCATTGTAGCTCGGTTCATTTATCAGTGTTTGCTTTAGTTTAACGCGAATTGTCAATGCTGTGGATGTGCTGAAGTAATAACTAATTGGCACATTTTGTTAACGTGTCAAACCTTACTAACTGGATGTGTCGGGTGGTGGTGGGTTCATGACAAATTTATATTGACGGGATCAAACCCAAATACCTTTATTATGAGTATTTTCCTCGTGAAAGTTTTCAATGGGTAGCACTCCAAGACTGATTGATTAACGTGCAAACGTCGCAGGTTTGTGCGGTGTTCTGACGCCGCTGACTTCTAGATCTGAACTCCGGAGAGCAATAGGTGTTATGAAGGATCCGAGTAAAGTCATCTCCACGGAGATCACGTGGAGACATTTACAGACGTTTACGGACCCACGACGAAAGCGATTTCCGATAAGAGCCTTCGCCCGTCATCGCTTTGTTGCTCTGCGGCTCGCTAGGATCCATCATATTATCGATGCAAGATCCTCCTCTATGAAAGCAACCCTCGGATGCGAACGGCCGGTTCGAATGGATGACGACACAATCGAGAATCGCTCGCCCTCTGTAATTTCACACGGGAGCGAACTTCGCTGGGCAACGTGTTATAAAAAGTGGCGTCTGAAAATCAAAACACCACCGCGATGTTTGCAGAATAATATAAAGAATACATGTGTGTAAAATTTCACCTTGTCACGCGCAGCGCAACATTCGCTCGCTCTCGTGGAGAGAGAGAGAGAGACCCAGCGGCGCGAGGAACCACAGACGAGGGCGAAGGCAGTCACATGGTGAGCCGGCGCCAACAATTTCACAAGCTCTGCGGCCCTCTATATATCAAGGTGCTATCGATCAATTAATAAGTGTTTACATGTGGGAGGAAACCCGAGCACCCAGATAAAACCCATGCGTTCGAGGGGACAACGCTCTATCCCATAAGGGCGGAACCGGTGGCGTCCAAATTTTTCCTGTGCTGCCTTCTCCCGGCGAGCCAGGGTATGGCACCTCCTCGACGCCCACAGGTAAGGGCGTTTCGTGACATTCGTGCGGTGATCCACCAATCCTCGCTGCTGCCCTCCACAGTGTTGAGTTACGGGCGACGTGAATAATCACCTTTCCCTCTAATTGGTAGTTAAAGTGACGTGAGCCTTCGGTTGTATCTATGTAGTTGAACTTCTTCAGCAACGTACGTAGCCAAACCGCGCTCATCAGAGGTGCGGGGGGGGGGGAAGAACAACAAACGCCGATCGAGGCCGTAGCGTGACCGCGAGTGAAGGCGCGTCACGTGGATGGTGTGTTGGGTGCACGCGGAGCGGGCTTGAGGACTCACCATGCTGATCAGCTTTTGGTTCTCTCGTGCGCGCTGGTACTCGGGCGAGTCCGCCACCACCGTGGCTGTGCCGATTTGTTCCTTGTATTTAATCTGTAGGGGGGCGAACAGGGCGTGCGAGCGGTTACAGAGCGATCGACTATAAACACGGGCACTCACGTGCGGGCAGGCATGATGTCGTTAACACTCTACAGTGGCAGATGGGCGAAACGACGTACTCGAATTATAAATGTTGTGGGTTTACTCTCTGTGCTGTACTAGCAACGAATTGGCATGTTTCGTTTACGTGGCAAATCTTACTAATTGGCTGTGGTTTTCAGTTTCAGTTTATTTATTTTGGTATAGCCCTGTGAGCCATTCGGCTCTTGAATCGGGTGCAACCACAACAAAAAAACACACGAACAAGAAAAACATCATAACGTGACTATGTGACTGTGCAAGCAGAAAATCCATGAAAAAAAAACAGCAAAATATTCCTGAAAAAAGCACCGTACACCAACGCTGTGTGCAAAAAATCCCAGTGGTGCTGGCGACGGTGGGAAGATTGGTGGTTGTTGGTGTTTGCGGTGGCGACGGTGGGAAGAGTGGTGGTTGTTGGTGTTTGCTGTGTAGACGGTGGGTAGAGTGGTGGTTGTTGGTGTTTGCAGTGGCGACGTTGAGAAGAGTGGTGGTTGTTGGTGTTTGCGGTGGCGGTGGTGGGAAGAGTGGTGGTTGTTGGTGTTTGCTGTGGCGACGGTGGGAAGAGTGGTGGTTGTTGGTGTTTGCTGTGGCGACGGTGGGAAGAGTGGTGGTTGTGGTTTTTGGTATTTGCGGTGGCGACGGTGGGAAGAGTGGTGGTTTTTGGTGTTTGCTGTGGCGGCAGTGGGAAGAGTGGTGGTTGTGGTTTTTGGTGTTTGCTGTGGCGGCAGTGAGAAGAGTGGTGGTTGTTGGTGTTTGCGGTGGCGACGGTGGGAAGAGTGGTGGTTGTGGTTGTTGGTGTTTGCGGTGGCGGCAGTGAGAAGAGTGGTGGTTGTGGTTGTTGGTGTTTGCGGTGGCGACGGTGGCGCAGCGGTTCGTGCTACACCGCGCTACGATTCTGGCCACCCAAGTTCGATTCCCGCTCACAATCAATAACAGTGGTGAATATTTGAACTGCTTCTGAGCCTCCCCGAAGTCGACTCAGCCTCAAATGAGCACTTGGTGCGGTGTGTAAACATCACCGCCAGGGAGACAAAGGCAGCCTGGCATGGTGCTGGCCAAGCACCCCCTCGTGTGTCGTGGTGCTACTCGCTAACAACATTTGCCTCAACAGTCTTTTACAGGCTACACGGGGGGGGGGGGGATCTTGGTCTTCATTTGTGGGTGGCGATGAAACGCGAGGCGGTGGACGATGTCGGTGCTGGGGCCTCGGTGGGGGGTGAATGGAGCGGCGCTGGACGGACGGACGGTCTTACCGAGCTGATGTGATCCTGAGTTTGCTTCACGCGGCGGATCTCCGGCGTGTCTTTAAGTGAGGTGCCGGCCTTAATTTGGTCCTTGTACAAAACCTTGCAACACAAAGCACTTGTGTAAACTTGTGCACACACACACACACACAATGCGCAAACAATTGCATGTTTAATGACCTTCAATATAACCATGAAATTAACCCGAGGGCGCATTAATAGTGAAATTTAAATAATGTCATTCCATTATAGAAGCACACATGAAGGGCAAACACCTGAAGGTAAATAAGACATTAGATAAAGTGATTCGTATGTGGATTAAAACTAGGATTGGGAATTATGTTCCTTCTCGATGGTGCAGAAAGATGAGATGCAGCCAGTGTAATTATGAAGTCTACCCATGCAGCGAGGCATCATTTGAATACACCAGCTCTACGTGTCATAATGCCAGCCCTGGTTTAGCCAGGGTGTGCCTGAATAAATGTGCTCTTCAAAATCCCAATTAAAACCCATAACTACAAAAGCACAAACTCATGGTAACCTGCACTAATGAATTGGTAACATGCAATACATTGACAAAGTGTGAAATCTGACACGCGAGTTTAACGAACAACAAATAAATGACCCAACTTTATTTTGTAAATTTGGACAGTGGACGTATACATAGATTACTTTCACGCGGCCTATTATACAAGGAAACATGGTCGATGCCATAACTTGCTTCATGGGTAATGCTGTTGGTGTTTTTCTGATAAGCCATTTTTATATTTTTTTCAAGAGCAGACGGTTGGGGCAGGGACGGCGATTAACAAGACGTGCGATTGACGCAGCGCGTCACTGCACCCTCGCGATTAGGGAACGGACGAGAGCACCTGGACTCGCTCGGGGGACAAGGCATGTCAAAGCGGAGCGAAGGCAATAGGGGGATAACGGGCAGGCAGGGAGGGAGGAGTAATGTCGTTTTTAAAAAAAAAAAAATCACAGAGTGTGGACTGGGGGGTAATTTGTAAGTGGGTGCGGATGGGTACCGAGCTGATGTTCTTCTGAGTGGCCCGGACGCGCTGCAACTCCGGCGTGTCGTTCACAGCGGTGCCCGATTTGATTCCTTCCTTGTACAAAACCTGTGATTGTTTGCAACGGGCACACGCACGCAACGGGCACGTACACGCAACGGGCACGCGCACGCAACGGGCGCACACGCACGCAACGGGCACACGCACGTACGCAACAGGCACACGGACACGCGCAACGGGCACGCGCACTCAACGGGCACACGCACGCACGCAATGGGCACGCGCACACGTAACCGCACCAAAGCGCAGACACGAACGCGTACGGGAAAGAGCACATTCGGAGCACGTGCGCATTCATTCAAACACGTCCATACCAACACACAACAACAACAACGCACACCAATGCACATATACAGACACACAGACGCGCGGCACCAACGCACATGCAAAATCACGTCACGTGTATGAATACATTCATACCAACGCAGACAGGCACACACACCAAAGCAACCAAGACACACCAACACAGGCGCACAAATAGGAAGACACACACACACCAGCACATCACGTGTACACATAAACATATACCGATACAGACACACACACACACCAACACGGACTCACACACGTGCATGTGCACACAACCATGCAGGCACATTCAAACAGCCACAATGTTACAGACACAAAGGTACCTCAAACGTAGACAGTACATCGATACACATACCAAACGCACACACAGAAACACAGAGTCAGTATCATTGGCAATGTTTTAAGATTCATCTAAGCATTGAATGGGTAACCAAAATATTGTTAAACAAAATAACTGTCATCAGTGATGTGAAGCAGTGTGAATTGAACACGAAGCATCGAGCAGGATTACTAAACACGGTGAGTAGAAATACAAACAAAATAAAAAACGCGTGGCAGATCGCTCGTATTGAAAGCCGAAAGCTGCAAGAGGAACAGAAGACGCTGGCGTGGAACGGTGCGAGCAAACGTAGGGGAGGGGGGGGACACAGAGAGAGAGAGTGGGAAACAAACGTAAAGAGACCGACTGACAGCGGAGTCGAGAGGGCTTTGTTAAAGCGCGGAGAGAAATGCGAGTAGCGACCTGCTGTATAGGAGGCAGGTGCCGAAGGAAAAGCTGTTAGGAGACTGGCAAAGGTG
This sequence comes from Petromyzon marinus, assembly GCF_048934315.1. Taxonomy (NCBI): domain Eukaryota; kingdom Metazoa; phylum Chordata; class Hyperoartia; order Petromyzontiformes; family Petromyzontidae; genus Petromyzon; species Petromyzon marinus. The sequence continues at coordinate 7,506,604 of NC_133685.1, forward strand.
GATGGTGAATAACGACTGTGCGGTGCAGAGGTGGCCCCACGCTTCCGTGGGCTAGGACGAGTACCGAGCTGATGTTCTTTGTGTTTTCCTTAACGCGTCGCAGCTCGGGCGTTGCGTTCACCGAGGTGCCAGCTTTAATGCCTTCCTTGTACAAAACCTTGCGATGGAACCGCGCACATGCACAGGCGTGTGCGCGCGCACACACACACACACACGGCCACAAACGCACGCACGTGCAAGCAACCACGCACGCGAAACGAGTCAATTAGGAGGCCCATCACCCCCCGAAAGTGAATAACACCGCGGGCCTGTCCCCACACCAGAACAAAGTCAATATACGTTCCTTGTTAAAAAGAGATTAAAAAGTGTGCACACATAGGCGGATTAAACTCAGAGCAGGGTATTTCTTGTACCCCTATTCCACTCGCACTTCCGAGCCGTGCCAGCACGGGACCAGCATGGCCATGGGTGGTTTCTCATTGGAATGTTACCGAGCCGAGCCGGAGCGGAGCCGTGCTGCGCCGGCCTCAGCAAGACGTGAATCTGGCTCGGGTCCGAGCCGTGCTAGGGTTGGAGCTAATCTTCTTCTTCTTATCGTGTGGCTGCTGATGTAGATGAGGAGCAACAACTACAATGTCACATTCAGCTGGTCAAGCCAGATCACAACCTCGTCAAGTGGAGCTAATGACGGGTGCTAATGACGGTCTCGTGGCAGTCGGTACAATGCAAACACTGCGTCAACGTGTCATCGCATCATTTAGCGTGCATCTTGACATCACGAATTCCACGTGATGTCAAAGCACGGCTCGGCTCGTGCAATGGAAAAGGAAACCCGTGCTTTGTGAGCCATTGCCGTGCTGGTTCGGCCCGGTCCCAGTACGGCTCGAGATGCACAAGTGGAAAATAGGTAAAATAGACAGTGGGAACAGCACGCAAAGTCAGGGAACTTCAGTTATCTAGTTCAGGTTCACATATTCTTCAAAACAGGTGTGGCAAACCCAGGTACAGGTACATGAAGAGTTTACAAGTTATTACGTGAAGATAAGGGAGAGTGTTACTAGACTAGGGTACCTGCGCTGGCCCACATGTTTGCACAACCGTGTGGCTCTATTCGAGCCAGGTGATGCAACCAGTTTAGGGTTAATATTACATTACACCAGGTTGATTTATGTAGAGCCTAAATGTGTCTGCATATCAAGGCACTGTCCAGGAGCGGAGGGCTTATTTACGTTGTAGAGTAAGTCCTAATATTGTGCTAGAGTACGGTGTTGAATGCAGATGCGTCCATAACCCAACGTAACCTAAAAAAACTAGAAGAGAACAGATGTAACGATGCATTGATTCGTCTATTTAGCTCGCAATACACGCCTAAAATCACGTGTGTGGAGTAATGATGTGTTGTATTTGTGTGTGTTGTATGTAATTGGCTAGGGGGTACACTGCAGCCACTAGAGACCGCGACAGTTACCACAATTTTGAAACATAATAAATTATTGAGTCTAGTTGCAATAATTGAGTTGTTAATCGTTCAAATCCACGCCAAAAAAAACTACGTTTGCACTTGAGCTATAATTTCACAGGATAGTGCGGGGGCACCTTTATCCGTTCATGTAACAACGCTCGCATCACGTGAATAATAAGATAACCGCGGTGTTATAGGATGCCTGATGTTTCATGATCGAGCATGTATTAATGCCACCTATGCTGTAGCAGTTACAGCTGTTATGATGAAACGTAACATTTAGGGAAGCACTTCGAAGTTAGCACGAAATCGGTGTTGCATTGTGTTGCTCCTTGAACAGAAAGAAAAATCACCAGTGACACACAGCCACGGTCAGTTAATGTGAACCCACCCGGACACACCCGCAGCGGTTGAGCTGCCCAGAGTTAAGAGCTAGTTCATGAGCCTCACAAATCAAAACAACAATCCACTCCAACCGCACACACACACGCACGCGCACGCAAGCTCGTTAGCAGTCGTGAGCTGCAAATTGGAACGTTATAGCGCGCGCCAACAGTGCACGAGGAAGCAATTAAAGTTGCGCGGGAAAAAAAAACCGAGTACAGAGAGGGGGAGAGGTGGTTGAGGGGAAAAAAAAGGCGGCATCATTGGAGGAAAACTGTTAAGGATCACAAGTAGGGGTGGGGGGGGAACAAACGGACAGACAGACAAGACAGCATGGTTTTGCGCTTTCGGCAAACAGCTAAGGGTTTTGGGAAAGTACCGAGCTAAAGTTCTTCTGGTTTTCCTTGACGCGCTGGATCTCTGGCGTGTTGGACACCGTCGTGACCTTGCCCTTTAGATTATCGGCATCTGCTTTGTACTGCAGCTGTCGGGGTGGTCAGCCGTGATGGAGGAGAGAGAAATCGCGCGCGAGGAAGTGTTTAGCAATTGTCCCCAAAACGAAGAGCGCGTTACGGTCACAACAATGTAAAACTTTCAACGTCATTCACCACGGGCAGGCTTGGGCACGCGATGTGATGGCGGTGTATCAACTGCAGTAGTCCCTCGGTGAACGTTTTCTAAGACTACTGTTAATCGATTATAGGAATTATACATTAAAAAGCATTAATCCGTTTCAAGACGATCATAAGTTGACCTTTTTTAACCCTAAAACAGTTTATAACATTTAAACACTCAACATTAATAATAAACATTATAAGACCATATTAAAGGATGAATATTAATAGAAACACTTACAAAGCGTCTGGTTTGGCCAAAATTGGCACCCCCGCGTGCATAACGTAAAGGTGACCGTTGATCGAAATGTTAACTTTAGTTGAAATCACGGGGCCCTATGGGAGGCGAAATGTTAGCCGAAAAAAAGCGTTAACCGATGTCACCGTTAACCGAGAGACTGCTGTATAAGGAACGCCATTCTCGAGAGGCCGACTCGTAGTTAGTATGGGTTTTAGAAAGATCTCAGATATAGAGTAGGGTTTCTACAGCGTTGGGAATTGGGGCCAGAATACTCTGGCTGTTATCCAGAAGTGTGTGGATATTATCCAGCACATATGGACGAGCCATGAGTGAGTTCAGATGTCGGAAACCATTAAATAATAGATGGCTCACTCCAGAAGAAACCTCGCACGGCCATCCGATTACTCACTTTTGGCAGGAGATTAAGGTTGATCAAAATAAATATTCCTTTTGAAAATAAATTTTTAAGTGGGGGGATTCTGAAGTGTACGCCGCTCTTTGGGGCCCGTGCAAAAAAAAGGTGGCGCTTTGCAGGCCCACCATGGGGATTAAATGGGATATAAATGGCAGTCACACCTAGTCGTGACCCGCGAAGGGGAAGTCAATCAAATTAAAACAAAGTGATCCGAGACATCCAGCATGTGTTTTACACATTGCCCATGCCAGGTGTAACAAATTGAGGGTAAATGAGGGTGGAATCCGATATAGAAGAGCGGTTCCCGAGCTCGCCAAGCGAGGCACTTTGCAGAGCCGATGATTCAAAATCAACCGTCGTCTTCGCATCTGTGGGGGGAATTACTTTTGCTGTGAGGTAGGTAGCCAACACCCCCACCCGGGTGGGGCATTACCCGCAAAAGTAGGCCCCCACCTGTATGATGATCCGACTTCCAAAACAAAACGAGTCACTGTCATGTATTTAAATATGATAATAATAATATACTTGGAGCACGCACACAGCATTTGCTCGCTGTCGAACAGGGAGAATGGCTCAGATGCGCGTGGAGCCATAAACAAGTGGGGAAAGGCAGCCAGGTGATGAACCAGTGCCAACCTCCCCCCACTCCCCATACGTGCATGAATGGCTGTAATCGATTCAATTAAAATAATAAACACTCGTTAACAACAGTGCCTGAAAAGAAATACATATAAATAATCGGCGACGTTTCGGGAAATGACCCTTAGTTCATTCTTGTGTAAGGAGCATACACCATCACGCAAACTCCAGTCATCCTGGCAGCAGCGGCTTTTAGCTGACCATCGAACAAAGACGGTCAACGCATCGCACGCTTTTCAGACACACTTCTGCAGCTGTCTGGAGCGCTCATCCTTCAGACATTAGGAAGCCATCGGGAGCTCTGCACTTTTAAGTCTAGGTTGAAAACTCATTTCTTTAGAACTGCTTTTTGTGTTTAGTTTGTTGTTCTTTCCCCGCACCCCCGATGAGCACGGTTGGCTATGTACGGTTCAACATACATGCATAACACGCAGGTGGCATAACCCGGCTAGGTCACATGTTATATGTAAATACTGTAACCCGATTAGTACTCAAAAAGAGGACTACACTGTGAAGCATATTCCAGAATGAGCCACCGTAATTCCTGAGCAGAATGTAACAGCCATAACATTCGAGGTGTGAGCTGTTAACCTGAGGATGGTGGGTGTAATTATTATCCAGTGGTACTGCGTAGCCATCTAAATGTTGTGAGATTATTCTCCAACAACAACAACAACACCGCCGCTAGTGCTGCTTAAGCGGTGGTACATTTGGCCACGTTTGATTCACGTGACACTTTTGTTCATTGGCCGTGTCAGGTGTAGGAGGGTTCACGACACACAACATTTTTACACCACGACCTAATCCAAAAACACAATTATGACTTAAAATATTGGTCGTGAAAGCTGAACACTAAACGAATGTCAACGGTAGAACACAAATCACTAGGCATGACTATGCCACAATAATGCACAGGGAATAACAATTGGGTTACTTATTACCATGACAGAATTCCTGTTGGGCTCCCATTCCAGTCAATAGATATTTTAGCGCGGGAATCACCCATAGGTAAACTGCTATTCCTGCTGGAATCATCCATGGTAGATGTGCGGTATTTGGATCCGATTCTTGCAAGAATGGAGAAGCACTAACGGCCACGTGTACATTACAATGAAGAGGTATCAATCACGCGACCACATCTCAAGACACTGTGCAAATAGGGGTGGGGGGATGTGTAATAAGGGGGGGAGGGGGTGCGTGGAAGAGAAGAGGGATTTGTGTGAAGGTGCAAATGGAGGCCCTTCTCAGAGAAGAAACGCTCAGCGCCACGGCCCGGGGAGACTATCGTTGACCCTAAAAGTAAATCGAGGAAAGTCCGGACAGTGAGGACATCAGGGGAAGGGTGTAAAGTACAACTCATTGCAATACCATGAATGCTATTACTACCAATTCATATCATTTGATCCTAACACTGTGATATTTGTGTCTATATCTTCGAGGATTTCCACGATATAATTGTAATTGTTATTATGCTGTCACGTACTCCAAGTGAAAATAAAGATTCTTAAGAGTTATTCAAATGCAGTTCACTCAACATCAGCCTGTCACGGGTCTTTTCATCACGGCAACTTTACAATCTAAAACTTTTTTTAGAAAACAGGTATATTTCCAAAAAACAAAACGAGCATTTTGCAAAACAGACGACACAATTATCGATGGCCTTATACCGTATGTTGTATGACAGGACCGTTATACCGCAGTACCATGAACACCTACGCGCATTTTTCACCAGTTGCTTGGAGAAGGTTCGATGGGAGGGCCCACGATTATCTACACGTGCAGTGGAGGGGGGGGTGGTGAGGGTGGAGGGGGGTGAAGACACTGACCGAGCTGAAGTGCTTCTGGTTTTCCCTGACACGGTGCAGCTCCGGTGTCTCCATCACGGTTTGGTAGTTGGACATGGCTCTCTGCGCATGCTCTTTGTATTGTTTCTGTCGGAGCGCAGTCAGGCACAACGCACGGTGAGTGCTCCACACTGCCTCGTGTCACTGTGTCAAAGTCAAGACCAATATTATCCATAATGAGAGTGGTTTTTTTGGGGCTATATCGTGTAAATATAAATGTGTCGTTAAACCCACCACCACCCAACTAGTAAGGTTTGCCACGTAAACAAAACATGCCAATTTGTAGCGTATAGCGGTACGTTGTGGGTTCAACAACACATTTATATTTACGCGATCTAACCCAAAACAACCTCTATTATGGAAAAAAGTGACACACATTTTAACTAATGGGAGGGAAATGAAACGTGCATAATGACGCCACCTAAGAATAATTACTCCTCTGCACCAGGAAACCCACTCTGTTTCAGGAGGCTCCTGCATTCGGATGTTTGGCCAACACCATATGGGAAGGAATCAGAGGACCAAGAGGAAGTGCAGAATAGGGGAAGAACACACACTGTCCGGAGGCACAGGTGTTGCCACTGCCCCACACTGTTGCCTTTTGACGTAGCTGAGTTGTAGTTGTGCTGTCCATTAAAAACCTGACGCTTGATTCGTGGGAGAAAAAAAAGGCTGAAAGGTAATGCTCAAGCACGTCATTGCGTCACTCTCGTGACATCACCATGACATCACTGAGACATCACCCCAAACATTTCAACATAAACACAATATAAACAACGCCGTTATTAAATCACGTGTTATGGTGGCACGTGTGACCATGACTCAACGGCCTCCCTTCGTATTAACGATAATTTTAACCTGTGACGGACATCCAATGACACACAGGTATAGGTAAATATCTACAAGGTCAGCGCTATTAGTTTCGCGGGTTACGTCTCCCTTTAAGAAATGGAATGATGCTGTCAACCGCTGCGCATGTGCGTGTCATGACGGCGGTGAACTGCGTGGCGCACCTGGCTGGTGATGGTCTTGACCTGCTGAGCGTGCAGGATGTCTGGGGTGTCCACGACGGTGGTGTAGCTCCCATCACCCGTCTGATTGTACTTTGCCTGTGAGCAAGTGGAAGGAAAAATGGGCGAGGTTAGACAGCTGTAAGTTAACATTGTTAAGCCTGCAGTGTATCAGAATCTGAATATTTATTAATCCTGGAGGAATCCGATGAGCTATAAAGCATTTTTTTCCAGAGATGTCCAGTAGGGCGGGGCAGAACGTTACAACAACAATACAAAAACACGATAGGAGTGCAAAGTTTAGGAAAGATAAGCGAGTCACTAAAATAAATAAACAAAAATATGCATAAAGTATATAAGATCACATTGCAAAAGTCTATCAATTCCTGCCAGTTTTTCAACAATAAATGCAAGCTTGGGAAAGGCAGAAAAAAAAGAATAACAACAAAATTCCCAGACCACAGCAAGACAACACCACCGCAGTCCATCAATAAAATTGCACATTAATTAAAAAATAACATTGGAGAGGGGACTCCATTGCATTCTTTGTACCAGGGCCAATGCCAACCACGCCACTGATGGCGAAGCCCTTTAGCCAAGATCAACCAAGCATACGCTGATTAATAATCTTCTCAATGCAATAGCGTGTTTTGTTAATACTAATTCGCAATGACCATTGGGGTGAATATCTGTCGTGTGAGAATTGCCTGCATAAACGCTCCTATTTTTTTACATATTGTTACCCCGAATTTGTTGATCTCGTCCAAACGATGTATATGTTGTCTCAAGCAAGCGTGGTATCTAATTGATATATTTGTTTGTAAGGATTGTTCTTCATCTCATCGGTGAGTTAAAATAGTACCAATTGGCACGTTAAATGCTTTTGCACGTAACTTGCTTGGCTGTCGGGTGGTGGATGGTTTCTAGATCATTATGTGGCCAAATGAGCTACCATTGGGCCACGTCAATGCTTCTGCAGCTGATAAATACATTTAAAGTTAAAAAGCAAAACATCCACTCAGTCGAATAAGCAATAAATATACGGCTGCTGAATAGTGAGAAGTCACGGGGAAGACACCACTCACTGGGCAATGCTTTATAATCCATGTCCAGCGTGGCCAACATTAACATCGTTAAAGTGATTTAAAGCTTTCGTGACAGCAGGGATTCATATTATTGGTTCTTTCGGTAAAGTCACATAGAAGGGAAACAATAAAATAATAAAAATATAAAACAATAAATTATCACGACGTTTCGACTGCAACACAAGCAATCATCATCAGGTGTGAAAACCACAGCAAGAAATTTTGAAAAAAGTAACGTTCTATTTCCGATGGTCTGAAATCCGTTTTAGTTAAAGGGCTAAACTATGCAGTCACACCTAAAAACATACCAGTTAATGATATCATTGCCCAAGTAGACGTGGCTCTCAAGGGCCTGGGTCACATCGCTGCAGGCGTAGCAAGATCTGAAATCGTGGCAACCCTCAAAAACGCTAAGATGCCAGCTAGCAACCTCAGCCAAAGATGAGCGTTTTGAATTATATAAATTAAAAAAGAGGGATGACATTGTCATCCTCTCAGCCGACAAGGGTAATGCCACTGTCATCATGGATATAATAGAATATAACAACAAAATTCAAGAATTACTCAACGATGGCAGCTATACAAAAATAAAAAGAGATCCCACCAACAGCCTCACCATACAAACCAACAAAATAATTTCTGATTCAACCGCATTAATTGATCAAACCAAACAGTTCTCGTTGAAACCTTCTGCTGCCAGGCCACCAAGATTATACGGCTTACCAAAAATACATAAAGTAGACACACCTCTTCGTCCCATCGTCTCTACTATCAACTCCCCCACCTACAAACTGGCTCGTTTTCTGTCTGAAATCCTGCGGCCTTTCACTGGAAAAACCACCTCTGCGGTACAAAATTCTACTCACCTGGTATCGACAATAAATGGTATTTCCCTGCCCCAGACGACCTGCTTGTCAGTTTTGATGTAGTTTCCTTATTCACCAAAGTTCCTGTACCTGACACCATCGCAATCATTGAAGACTTGGTTCATCAAGGACTAAACACTGAGGTACCCCCCCCTGGTGAGACACTGCTTAACCAATACATACTTCACTTGGAATGGAACTTTCTACAAACAAACTGAGGGCACCCCAATGGTCTCCCCCCTATCTCCGGTTGTAGCCAATATTTTCATGGAGAAATTTGAGACTGACGCCATCCAGGCTGCCACTCTGCGCCCAACCTTATGGAAGAGGTACGTGGATGACACTTTTGTCATCTGTCTACAGGAAAGCTACCCATACGGATGCTTACCTGAAACCGGATTCCCACCACCATCCATCCCAGAAGAATTCCCTCATCAAGACTCTGCACCATAGAGCCCAATGCATATCCGACCAGGAACACATAGCCAGTGAACTTAAGCACGTACACCAAGCTCTTAAGGCTAATGGTTACTCCGACTACACAATCCGCAAAGCTATCACTCCAACCATGAAGAAGGACCCTCTTGAGGAGCCATTCAAAACCATCACTTTACCCTACATTGCGGGGATCACAAAAAATATCTCCAAATCTTGAATAAACACAAGATTCAGGTCCGATTGAACACATTACATAAAATCCGTGATCTGGTTCCGTCTGTAAAAGATATGATTCCGGACATACAGTACCCTGGCGTCTACAAACTAAGTTGCCTCTGTGGTAGCAGTTACATTGGAGAAACCAAACGACATGTCTCGGACCGCATCCATGAACACAAAGCAGACCTAAAACACGGTAGGACCAACACCTCAGCCGTGGCAGATCACTGTTATAATTCAGTAGGCTCACATGACATTGACTTCTCCAAGACAGAGGTTCTCTGCAAGCTATCTGGCTACCATGAGAAATTCGTTCATGAGGCTATCCACATATACAAACACAGAGACAATTTCAACCGAGAAGATGGATTCTGGCTTAGCAATCATTAGAAGGATTTGCTGAACCATTTCGGGTCTTAATTGATTGTTCACGCTTACGGTGGCTTTCAGACCGCATCCATTATTTTCGTCTCCCCCCTCCTCTTTTCTGAACATAGATGGACTCGTCCATCTGAATAACTGCCAAATCGCTCTCCGTGGTGCTAACGTAAAAAAACCGCCACTTTTTTCAGATTTTCTTGCTGTGGTTTTCACACCTGATGATGATTGCTTGTGTTGCAGTCGAAACGTCATGAAAATATTATTGTTTTACATTTTTATTACTTTATTGTTTCCCTTCTATGTGACTTTACCGAAAGAACCAACAATATCGTTAAAGTGACTAATACACTTTGTTTCATACCTGAACCTCCTGAGACATGCACGGCACAAATAATAAATGAAGCACTAAGCAGACAGCAGCATCTGCTCTGCCTGGACCTCGCATGTCTGCTGTGAATTTGTATAAAGACAAAGATCCCCCATGTAGCCTAAACAGACTGTTGGAGCAAGTGCTGTTAGCGAGGACCTATGAAGGGTGGGTGGTCAGCACCACACCCGACTGCCTTTGTCTTCCCAGCGGTGATGTTTACACACCACACTGGGTACTGGTGTTTGTGGCCATGAGCGGGAATCTAACTCGGGTCGCCACCGCAAACACCAACAACCACCACTCACTGGGTTCGTAGTGCAGTGCGCAAACCACTGCACGACCACTCCACACTATGAATTTGTACACACACACAGACACGTTTTGAATTTAAACAACAAAGGCACGAACCTGGCTTAAGATATCGGTGGCATTCTTCACACGGTGGAAGTCGGGGGTGTCCAGTCCAGTGGTGGTCATCCCTCTGCCTCTGATCTCCGCCTCCATATCCTTCTTGTACTCGCGCTGTGATGCCAGGGCAGGGGCGGCATGCACACAGACCCCACGTGCACAACGTGGCGAGATGGTGACACCGGGTTAAAACCCATGGCCGTATTCCCTCCCCATATCAATCGTGGTGTCCCTCCCTACGCGTGGTCCCACACTTGGCTGGGGCAGCGAGTCCAAATCCCTTCCACCGCCATCGTACGGTCCCGCCGCACCGAATTTAAGTTGCCGCTCGCAGGGTTTCTGTTCCCTTCCAATGGCGATTGGCGTATTGTACCGGGCTCACATTGTGTTGCAATAAAAAACAAAAAAAGAAGTAATATTTAACAAAAAACTTTTTTTTTAAAACACGCTTTTATGAAATGTACCGGTAATGGCAAAACTCCACGAGCAAAGGAAGTGGCCCCGAAGCTTGCCATAACGTAATGGACCGTGGCCAATTACAGCCAACGTCAGTTGACCGTGGACAATTAGACCCAAATAAAACAAAAAGAATGTTTACATTATTTAAATGATAGAATATAGTATTGTCATCAGTATGACATAAGTATGCCAAGTTTGCAGTCGATAGCACATTGGGAAGTGGGTTAAAATTGACTTACAAGATTTGAGGATACAACAACAACAGACAGAGTGAGATAAAATAAAGCATGCAATAACAAAAACCCCACGGCTAAGCATGGTGGTGGGAAACGCCGTGGTCATGGCATCACGGCCATAGCCAGCTATGCGGATACAGCATCATAGACTTGGGAAGAATTGCTCTGCACGTGACAGATTTCGGGTGGGTGGGTAAGTAAACTCTAAATTTCGATTTAAAGCTTTCGTGACTGCAAGGATTCATCTTCTTTGGTTCTTTCGGTAAAGTCGCGTAGAATGAGAATAAAATAATAAAATAAAACAATTAAATTCTCACGACGTTTCGGCCACAACACAAGTGACCTGATGAAGGCCACTTGTGTTGTGGCCGAAACGTCGTGAGAATTTTATTGTGTTATTTTATTTTACTAATTTATTATTTTATTCCCATTCTACGTGACTTTACCGAAAGAACCAAATGAGAAGTGAACTCTAGCAAAGCAGCAGCGGAACATTCACCGGTTCAGGCCGGCGTAGGAGGAAGTTTTAGCTCTGGCTCCGCGCCTTCCAAGTTCTCCATCGAACAATGTGCCCGTTTTGAAAAATATGTGCCCTTCATAAATAGTGTATTATTATTATTATTATTCGAGATATACAGAACTTGTATCACAGTTCTTGTTGAACTATCTTCAAAAAAATTCAGTGTCCAAATCACAGGGTAAAAATTAATTATCCACTCATGACCAAAAGTTTATATATTTTTTTCAAAAACAGCTGCAAATGGCCGTCGTTAAAAGCATCGACAAACACCAAGTAACGTGATAACTGGTGAACTTTAATCAATAGATTTAAGCAGAGGCGGAGCCAGGATTTCAGGCCGGGGTGACATTCAACAAATTTTTATTTCAAGAATGATTAGAGAGTCAGGCTGTTGAACTAGACGCCATCGGTTGGCGACACACTCTGACAATGCAGTTGCACGGAGTCCGCCAGACCGAGTGTCGTACACTTATACGCAGAATGTCACCCCTGTCACCCCCCCTGGCTCCGCCCCTGGATTTTTCTCACCTCGCTCAGAATATGGGTGGCCGAACGGGCCCTGATCAGGTCCGGTGTCACCTCCAGGCCAGTGAGGCCTTTGCCTTTGGTTCCCTCCTCCAGATCCCTCTTGTATTCTTTCTGTCGGGCGAATGCCACACACGGCGTGATGAGCATGGCCAGAAACAGAGGGCGTCATCGCCAAGAACCGACGCCAATTCCCACTGAAACAAATTCATTGGAGACGCTGAGATCCTTATCCGTCAGCGGTTGTCATTCAAATTTTTTGCGTGATTTTTTTATGTCATTAACAGACTGTTGTTACATTTTGTTTTAAATGTCTGGTTTACAATGTTGACCCGAACAGGCTTGAGAAATAGATTCACTATCTCCACCGAAATACTATCAGTTACCGCCTCACAAATCTAAGAGATGAGATATATATTTTATGGAAAACACTTTCATTTCAAAAACTTTTTAACAGCATACAATTATAGAGATCTCTGTACTGTATAAGCAGGACTCCCCCAAATGAGCAATCAGTTGATTTCTCTAATTGCAGACACATCCACATACGAGTGAAGAGATGCAGTTGCATGCAACCAAGTTGCAGCAACTACTCGCTCAGGAGTGGACCCTCCTTAAGGCAAAGAGAATGCTAACGGCACACGGTTGCCATGGCACACGTGGTCACGGCAGACTAAAAAACTAAATACAGCACAGCAAAACTCTCTCAAAGCTGGACTCGATTTTAAATGCTTGCCCCGAACAAAAAAATATCAGATCGGAACATCGTGTGCACGCTAATTAAGCCACGAAACGCATTAGGATGCGGCGTTCTCGAGTCAATCCTAGTGCATCGGTCTACCGTACAGCTGAAAGCTAATCATGTGAGAAATTCAACAACATGAAGTGTCAGACCATTTACCTGTAATAATTACCATTGTAATATATATCACAATGGTCAAGGGAATAAATATTACGTAGCCTACCTATTAGCGTGGTTGGCTACGGTTGGCTACATACGGTGCGAAAGAAGTTTAACATACATACATGTGACTTACATTTTAAGTGGTACACTTATCTGCTCAGTTATCCGAGTGCTCAATTTTTTTTCTTTGTTATTTTGATTTGACTGTATTTAGCAAAAAAACCCGCTTTAAGTCCATCAGAAAATATTTTCAGCCGTCATTTGAAACTTTACTGAACATCTGTGGAAAAGAGCTTCATAGCTCATCGGATTTCTCCGGCATAAAGATTTGGATTGTGAGCTCAGCTTTCTTCCTCTGCTTCGTGACGATGGTGAGTGAATCGAATTCAACTGCACAGTAGGCATTTTTAGGTGTTGATAACTTGTAAACCGTGAGATATTTCATCACCTTCATTGAGTGTTAATTCAATGTTTTAGGTGTAAATTACGTGTAAATGTAATACATTTGAACGATTATGTATTTAATTAAATAATTTGCAGGGTATCATAGAAAAGCCCCCATTAACCAAAAAAACACTGCCCCCAACGAGTCCCACTTCGGGAGGTTTTACTGTCTTCACGTTTTCTATGGAAATGTACTCAGACTTCTTCATACATTGACCATGGGATGGCAAATAACATGAATGAGATTACGGGTAGGAATGTGGTTATTCAACCAAGCACAGCACAGGGTAAACATATTTGCGAACAGAAAGCGATATCGGGGAAACAAATCGCGATCGTGAGAAACACACGGAGCCAAAAGCGTACATTGCGAGGTTGAAAAATTAAACAAAAATTACGCTTCCCTCCCCCAACAAACAAAAAAAGCAAAAAAACAACTGACATTTGCAACTAAATAAAAAAAAACTGCCAAAAGGCCAGCAAATCAAAAAGGAAGCCAGCGGAAAAGAGAATGAAGCCAGCAAAACGAATGTACAGCCAGGCAGCGGGGGCAGCGCAAAAGGCCAAGCAGTACAAAAATCCGCGGTGAAGCTACCTCATTGACCAGACCACTAGCGTACTTGGCATGCAAGTACGCTGGCGTGAACTCAAGCTCAGACAGGTTCCTGCCCTTCATGCCTTCCTCATAGCCTCGCTTATACTCTTTCTGCAAGGGAGAGGGTGGGAGGGGGGGGGGGAAAGGGTGGGGGGGGGACGTGAAAATACGGAGAGTGCGTCGCAGTGACCGTCATGGAGGAGAAGACGGAAAGCAACGATGAAGGAGGCTACGTTTTGAAATGAATGAGTAAAAAGTGGTTGAACTTGGGGTGTTAAGTCGTAAGATTCGTGTGGTTTTGCGCGAAGGTGGAGATGCGTGTGCACGGTGTTGAGAGGCTATGAAAGCCTCTCATCTCGTCGTGCGGCAGTGGAAAAAAGGGCAGTGCCGATTATGCCGTACACGTTGATGGGTACAAAAGCACACAGTTCAAATTGTATATGTAATCAGAATAACATAATAATAACCTCTATTTTATGAAGCGCCTTTCAATCGGAGTGTCTCACAAAGCACCGTACGTAAAAGTTAAACTTATGCTTATAAGCACAAATAAAATCGACACTCGAGAAGACGATCACACAAAAACGGTTCGCAGTGGTTCTCAAAAGATGTGTGAGCCACCTTAGAAACGTGTCAGAATATCGACCAAAATATTGCTTTAGTTGAAGGGAAGAGTGTGCATAGAATGTACATGCGTATACTCTATATGTGACGTTTATATGTAAATAATACAGCAATCAAGAAGAAAAAAAGAACAAGAAACAGTTTTTAGAACACAACAGTAAAGATGTCACGCTCACCCAACGTTCACGTTAGCGTCATCTTTACGCACTATTCATACAATTTTATAATCAAATAAGTGCACTGAGAGCAAACATTGCTGTTATATGTAATGCTGATGTAATGCAAGTGGCTGGCTGATCCCTAGATGGCTAATTCCCAAAGCAGGGAACCGACTCCACAGCACTGAGAGCCAAATTTTAGGCCTGGGCAAGGATCCAAGGCAAAAGAGTGGTCAGTGACTGCACAGAACACACATCAGACACATTTGATTTTGCAGTTAACTCAGCCTATCCCCCCCTCCCCCACCCCTCTGATGAATTCATATCGAGTATGGACATCTCTCAAAAAAACTGGGATGTCCAAGCCACTTTGGGTAGCTGCTGTGGCACATCAGATTCACATCATTGACCTGCAGCAGCTTGTCGTGAATATGCAGACGGATCGAATGCGATTGTCACGAGTCTACTTGCAAAAAGTCATGTTGCGGAGAATGGGTTTTACCTCGCTCTGCATTTGCTGCGTCTCCTTGTTTGTGACGTACGTAGGCGTCTCAAAGTCCAACATCCCCTTGCCCTTATTCTTCTCGTACTCCTCCTTGTACTTGTACTGTGAAAGGGAGAGAGAGACGTCAGAAGCGGGCACAACGCACGCGGTGGAGTGGTCCTTCCGGCCCTTGGCAGTGCCACTCCACCGCGGAAGAGGCGGCCAATCTTAGCCACCATGCTGTCGCAAAGATAAACTCCAAGCCAACTCAAGGTCTGGGATTTATTCGAATTAATCAGCACTTGCTTGGCAAGCTTGACATGAAAACCTGCACTCAACAAGAAGAGACGTGGTTCTGTAGGGGGAAAAAAAAATACGCGAATTAGCTACCGTGACAAGGATCGGCGTACTTGTGCGAAGCTGGCATCTGCACCGTTCCCCCCGTTGGTGACTAAAATTGTGCAGCTGTTTGGAAAGAAGGACGCGTATTTGTGTGTTCCATGTGAATGTCGCGTATTTGTGTGTTCCATGTGAATGTCGCGTATTTGTGTGTTCCATGTGAATGTCGCGTATTTGTGTGTTTAATGTGAATGTCGCTTATTTGTGTGTTCCATGTGAATGTCGCGTATTTGTGTGTTCCATGTGAATGTCGCGTTTTTGTGTGTTCCATGTGAATGTCGCGTATTTGTGTGTTCCATGTGAATGTCGCGTATTTGTGTGTTCCATGTGAATGTCGCGTTTTTGTGTGTTCCATGTGAATGTCACGTATTTGTGTGTTCCATGTGAATGTCACGCATTTGTGTGTTCCATGTGAATGTCGCGTATTTGTGTGTTCCATGTGAATGTCGCGTATTTGTGTGTTCCATGTGAATGTCGCGCATTTGTGTGTTCCATGTGAATGTCGCGTATTTGTGTGTTCCATGTGAATGTCGCGTATTTGTGTGTTCCATGTGAATGTCACGTATTTGTGTGTTCCATGTGAATGTCGCGTATTTGTGTGTTCCATGTGAATGTCGCGTATTTGTGTGTTCCATGTGAATGTTGCGTATTTGTGTGTTCCATGTGAATGTCGCGTATTTGTGTGTTCCATGTGAATGTCGCGCATTTGTGTGTTCCATGTGAATGTCGCGTATTTGTGTGTTCCATGTGAATGTCACGTATTTGTGTGTTCCATGTGAATGTCGCGTATTTGTGTGTTCCATGTGAATGTCGCGTATTTGTGTGTTCCATGTGAATGTCGCGTATTTGTGTGTTCCATGTGAATGTCGCGTATTTGTGTGTTCCATGTGAATATCACGTATTTGTGTGTTCCATGTGAATGTCGCGTATTTGTGTGTTCCATGTGAATGTCGCGTATTTGTGTGTTCCATGTGAATGTCGCGCATTTGTGTGTTCCATGTGAATGTCGCGTATTTGTGTGTTCCATGTGAATGTCACGTATTTGTGTGTTCCATGTGAATGTCACGTATTTGTGTGTTCCATGTGAATGTCGCGTATTTGATCCTCATGGCGGTATCCCGGGGTGCCAAATAATATAAAATGGCCGAGGCAATTAAATATTTGATTTCTGGGACACAATTTTTTTCCAGCGGTGTAACTTAACTCCACGACATGGGTACCAATCAATCCGAAATTAGTGCTCCTCCAAGATGTCGAAACGCCAAACATTAGCATAAAAAAATCCGTTATCGAAAAATTCTACTTTGAAGAGTGCACCGTGTACAGCTCGTCGAGATGAGTCGATTGCTGCATCGCCATCACCAGAATAAGAATGACTGCATCACGGATATTATGCGAGAGCTGGGGTACTGTAGTACCCCGGGGTTGCCAATAAGGTTCATTTATCAAACACAAACACTCACTTGGACAAGAACCGCAGATATGGCTCACCCCTGAATAGGACGATGGGGATCAGTTGTCAAAGTGTCAGTAGAGGTACGATGTAGCCATTTTGTGAATGGTTTAAACTTAAGGTTACTGTGATTTAACCAACACTCCTGACATCTGGAATGATTTGTGTTATTTAGATTTATAGTCTGGAACTTGTTTGAGGTATTTCTTTAAACCCAGAGATCCCTTGAAACATGGACTCCTGGCCTAAATTGGGTCTTACCTGGTTGTAAAGGTTGTATAAGCATACGTTATAATTTAATGCTAAGTACAACAATCATTTAAAAATCAACCTTACCGAAATGTTCTCCTAAGGAAAGAATGTAATACTTTAACTCTCTCTATGACTAAGTACACCAATGTATTCCATGTAGCACACCTATTTTTATGTTTGTCAAAACAATGTGTAATGGAATTGTTGCATCAGGGTTCCTCTTATTGTTGGCACATCAAGAGGGACTCTATGTTACAACTTGTTATCAAGACCCATGTACCAAAGCAGACACACCGGTACCACCGAAAGTAACAAAATATTAGTAGCACCAATTTATTTTCACTGCCAATACTGGTGGAATATTAAATAACCACACTAATTTCAAATGGTTATCACATAATTCAATGTTATTGACCACATAAAAAATGTTTAACCACGAATTTAACAATCATAACGAATAAATTACTTTCATAAGGCGACTTTGTACTCGGTACTCAAGGCAATGTACAGGGTGGTCCAGATGCCTTGTGACCACCATTTAATCCTCTAAAATGTTATATCTTTTTTGCAAGTAAGGCTTATTTAAAACAGAAATGAATATACAAAGGGAAAAAAATTAACAATTGGAGATCACAAGATATCTGGACTACAATGTACACATCATAACAAAAAAGTTATGTCAGCCAAAGGGAGGATGAACTAAAGAGAAATGTAAGAAGGTAATTCAGAGAACCGGGAGCAGGAGAGAGAATTCAATGTCACGCTGTATCTGGTGATACCGACCTGAGATCATAATCGGATCTGGGCTCGTGGACTGAAATGCAACAACAAAAAATTTCACGCCACACACGCGCACCGTAGGGAACCGCACCGCGAACGCGTGGACGTGCTCACGGGGCAAGGGAGCGAAACGCCGTCGCACGCCACCCCGCGTGCGCGTTACCTGGCTCTGAAGATCAGACGCCTCCTTCAGGTGTATTTGCTCTGGCGAATCGGCCACCAGAATGTAATGTCCTTTATTATCCTCATAGACTTTCTTGTAACAATACTGAGCGGGGGAAGTGGACAATCAGCACATGCACAGCGGTGTCAACCCACGGAGGGTAAATGCCGACTCACTCTCGAAACCGTATTTAATCACCCGACAGGTGACCGATACTTCTCGTTGAAGTAAAACCTGCAGGTTTCCCTCCCTTTATAATAGATGCGTTCCAATAAAAGGGTGCACAAAGTGAAACCCCACGAGACAGCTGCCTGCTGAGTAGCGGATACAGAACACACAGTACACACGATGTTGTCCCACGTTCGACCGCATAGCCCAAGGGGTCTGCAACCTACGGCTCCGGAACCGCATGCGGTGGTTCTTTAAGGACTGCGGTGCGGCTCGTGAAATTCAAAAAAAATGTCTCTTCTTGTTATTTTGGTTGCCGACCCCTGACCATGGAAGTCCAGTTACCATGGAAGTCCAGTTCACCATGGAAGTCCAGTTCACCATGGAAGTCCAGTTCACCATGGAAGTCCAGTTCACCATGGAAGTCCAATTCACCATGGAAGTCCAGTTTACCATGGAGTTCCAGTTCACCATGGAAGTCCAGTTCACCATGGAAGTTCAGTTTACAATAAAAGTCCAGTTCACCATGGAAGTCCAGTTTACCATGGAAGTCCAGTTCACCATGGAAGTCCAGTTCACCATGGAAGTCCAGTTCACCATGGAAATCCAGTTTACCATGGAAGTCCAGGTTTACCATGGAAGACCAGTTTACCATGGAAGTCCAGTTTACCATGGAAGTCCAGTTTACCATGTAAGTCCAGTTCACCATGGAAGTCCAGTTCACCATGGAAGTCCAGTTTACCATGGAAGTCCAGTTCACCATGGAAGTCCAGTTCACCATGGAAGTCCAGTTCACCATGGAAGTCCAGTTCACCATGGAAGTCCAGTTCACCATGGAAGTCTAGTTTACCATGGAAGTCCAGTTCACCATGGAAGTCCAGTTTACCATGGAAGTCCAGTTCACCATGGAAGTCCAGTTCACCATGGAAGTCCAGTTTACCATGGAAGTCCAGTTCACCATGGAAGTCCAGTTTACCATGGAAGTCCAGTTCACCATGGAAGTCCAGTTCACCATGGAAGTCCAGTTTACCATGGAAGTCCAGTTCACCATGGAAGTCCAGTTCACCATGGAAGTCCAGTTTACCATGGAAGTCCAGTTCACCATGGAAGTCCAGTTCACCATGGAAGTCCAGTTTACCATGGAAGTCCAGTTCACCATGGAAGTCCAGTTCACCATGGAAGTCCAGTTTACCATGGAAGTCCAGTTTATCATGGAAGACCAGTTTACCATGGGGCAGGGGTTGGAAACCTGCGGCATCGGAGCCGCGTGAGCCTCATTAAGAACTACCTCGTGACGTTATTTATTAAGGACCACTGTCTCGTATTCACCACATGCATTGCATCTCGTGATTATATTGAGTTTTTTTTACCGAATTTTAAAAAATAACGTATTATTATTATTATTATTTTGATCGCCGACCCCTGGAATAGCCGCATCTGGGTGAATTCGAACCGCAATAGAACTAATTTTGGGTCGAAATAGATTAGCCGCATATTGGCAAAATTGCACAAACCAAACCTGCATAAAGCGAAGGAAACCTGTAATGCCATTCAAACAATAATGCAATGAACCTACTGCTGTATTACTCATATGAATAAATACATTGTGTGGTGCACAAGTAACAATGTCGTCCCTCCAATGACTGAACCTTGAACTCACATCACTCTGCCAATGTTCACGTTACTGTGACACCACTTCTTAAAATGTAATTCCTGCAACTCTATTTTGCCATGAGCTCTATGAATCCTAAACATTGACAACTTAAGTTTACGTAAAATGTTTCTGCCCAGAAACTTAACAATTAACTTCATTATACCTCCTCATGGGTTACTCAAAATGGTCTCCCATTGACTTTCTTACCAACAAAACATCCTCTTTCATCATTAGACCTCCTTTGCCAGTACCAAAATGTAAAAATAGGGTTTTTCCCCTTTTTTCTGGCAACAAAACTGAAACCTTTTTACGAGGATTCATGTCTGCATTGACCACAATACCTGCAGTCAAAATGCAAATAAAAAACAAACTGTTGCCAGAAAAAAGGGGAAAAACCCTATTATTATATTTTGGTACTGGCAAAGGAGGTCTAATGATGTAAATGCTCACCCCGAGCCCTCATTACTTTGATAGTGCATTGTCTTTGAGCTGTACGCCTTTTGGTGTCATCTGGTCGAGCGCCAATTGGGTCGAGGCTCAAAAGAAAGCCGTCCCTTGGTGTGGACCAATCCGTTTCAAGGACAATGCATATATTATCATAGTATGTCTTTTGTTTGCATTTTGACTGCAGGAATTGTGGTTAATGCAGACATGAATCCTTGTAAAAAGGTTTCAGTTTTGTTGCCATAAAAAAGGGGAAAACCCCTATTATTAAAACATCCTCTCTTTGCTATAAAAATCCCTCACGGCCTTCCCTCACGGCCTTCCTGAGAATGAGTCAACCGTCACTCTGGTACCATTTCTCTTTCACGTTCTCAGCCGACCGCCATCGCTGACCGGTGACTGAGCGGCAGCCAGAGGAGAGAACGCGGCAGAGAGGACTCCACCATGGAGACAGAGCGACGGAGAGACCCGAGTTCGATTCCCGCTCATGGCCACCAACACCAGTGATCATTTATCTGAACCGATCCTGAGCCTCCCCTAGGTTGACTCCGCCTCAAATTAGTACCTGGTGCGGTGTGTAAAACATCGCCACTAGGGAGACAACAGCGGCCGTCCACCGGCTTGTGTGCCGTGCCGGCCTTCATAGGTGCTCGCTAACGGCACTTCCCACGAAAGTCTGTTAAGGCTACACAACAGACTTTGATGAATGGTAAAGACTTTTGGGAGGGCTATATCCAGCAGTCGATAGATCGTGGATAATATTCATGACTATCAACAGTGTCAGCATCATCATGAGATGTCTTCTCCTCGGCACACTGAATGGTCTTTTCGTTGCTGCACATATATCTGACCTGTTAATCTAGACTGAAGTTCTGTCTTTTCTGTATAGAATGGCTGATCCTGTATTCAAGTAAGCCGCTTATGTTGCGACAATCATATATACACCAGTATTTTTAAAAAAAATCTTTATCCCTATGTACCGTGTCCTTTCACAAAGACGTGGGCGATCATGACCTTCTTCCATTTAACTGTCCATATTACTCAAGAGTTTTGCATCAGACACTCACAATTGCATTCAATTGTTCGTTTAACTTTTGTAATTTAAATAGGCATCTTGCTTATTCAGCCTTATAATTCCATAAGGCGTGGCAAAAATGCTTTATCCTCACAACGTGTATCTGTTACTCCTATAGACATTTCTACTGTGATGGTCATGGATTGTAACTGTACATAAAAACCGAGCTGAAAATAATGAAACGGATGAGGACACAGACACGGAACCTTTTAGAGAGAAAACGTAGGGTTAATGGTTCGTTGTTAAAGTGCACAAGCTGTGACATTAGTCGAATTGAGAAAGTCAGTCATGAAGTGCAGTTGCCGAGTACGGAAAAAGCACACTGAGTTATGTTACTGTTGTGACCTTAAACTAAATTATACAAAGCTAAAATAGCAAGGTGGAAAACAGCGGTGTGTATGACGGGGCAATGTCAGAACAGCGAGGTCTGAAAAAACACTGTGAAGTGGAAAAACGTTGGGGTGAGGTTGCATCCAGAAGGGGGTGTATATGGGCACACGGGGTCATTTGAGTCCAGACTCCAGGTGTGCGTATGGCACCGTCTCTTATGCACCCCCTTCCCAACGCAGCGTTTACAGCGATCGGCTTCGTACGTTTGTCGGCAGCACCACTGCATGCAGCACAATGAGGTGCACTCCTCGCTGCCTCAGTGTTCATTCGCCAAGAATGTTCACATGTAACTGTAATTTTTTCCTGGAAATCAATCAATCAAAACTTGATTTCTTCAAGGGCGCCTTTTTCTTAAACCAAGGCCCCTGTACACAAACTCCTGTACGTAAAAGTTAATCCAGCAACACTTGGTAGTACAATCGTGAGTAGTGTAATTAGTGGTCTGGCAAATAATGTGAAACAGAGGGGTGCCATGAGTATCAAAAGCTGCTATCAAGATGTAAATTTAGTTTTTTTGTTATATTGCCAAAAAAATTTTTCCCCCAATGTATGATAATTGTGCCATAACAAGGAGAACGTGCATCCCACATGCCACACGGCGGCTCATTGGAAGTTATTTTTCACAGGACTTGCGAAATATCCTTGACAAGTGAGGAGGCGCACCCTCCCACAGGCTCTGCTGTGAGATAATTTATTTAGTATGACAGAGCTGCAATGTAGCCAAAATCAAGGGCAAGCCAAATGTTACTCTGCGTGTGATGGTTTCTGTGCAGTCGTTGGTGACCAGGCCGAGGCCAATTAAAACTAATGCACTTAAAGAACCCGGTTTTAAACGAGGGTGGCTGAAAGCCAGGCTTTACCCACGGTCTCAGTGGTGCCAGCCTCAGCGCTCCGAGCCACCCAGCCACCTCAAACGTACACCGTGAGTTCTACATGATGTGCTGTTTGTTCTTATGCATTCGGAGTTGATCTCGCAGTTTATGTGAGAGTCCTTTTTTAAACATACACACCTTTAGAAAAGGCCCTTTTATTTTCCGTAAATGTATTTTTAATTGTTCAAGCAACATAAATGTATTTATCACGTGGCATACCGTTGTTTTAGTGATCGTAGCCAGGTGGATTATGTACAACACAACAAAAGCACAAATGATTATTTTCATCTCCGAGAGGAAACCATAGACGTTTCAGCCAGCTAGCCCTCCTCAGGAATAACCATGGAACACGAGGCTGATCTCACTCTGCAATCGAGATTACACAGACTATCACAGTTTCTATGGATGTGTGCATTTTGATTAGATTGCCCTCGTGTTTAATGTCAGGCAAGAGCTCTGAACAATTGCCAGTTAAGTGACCCTCGGTTGACGGAGGACAATGGAGCGGTGGGTGAGTTCTGGTCATTAAAACATGGCTTTGCAGATCAGCAAGTACGGTTCACTTTCCAACCACTCAGAAAGCTATTTCTCACAACACCAGCTTAGCTCAAGCTGGATGGACACACACTCTTACTGTCTATCAATATGAATATTAATTCTCCTTCGAAACAGTTTCTCACGGGGCATTTACACCTAACCAGGCTCCTGAAAAAAATCTTGTCAGGCCCGGCAGCAAGAGCACATCACAAGGTCTCGTTGGATTTGCTTATTAAAATCGGTTTGCTCTTTTGTTATCAGAGTCAAAGCAAAGGACTATGAAATAGACATCATACGTGACATCACATGAGGGAAGAAACCCAGGAAAAGAGACCACAAATCTACTTTTGGCGTCCCTTCAAAAGGCCTCTTTTCAGCCAATATACATTGATTTACATTTCTCTCTGCAAGGTAGCTGGCCACGTGGCTCAGCGAAACAGCGAGCAGCTCACAATCGGAAGATTGTGAGTTAAATCTTCGCTGGGAGTTGACTCAGTCCATCATCCCGCTGCAGTCGATAAAATAACTACCAGTTTACGGGAAAGCAGTTGTCCTATGGATAAACTTTCCACCGCCATAAGAATGTGTAGTTTCCACGACTGACTCAGGGCTGTAAACAGGAGATGAGCACTGCCAAAGTACTCATTTGAGCAAGGCGGATTATTAATATTTAGTATAAAATGAGTTTCTACAATAGTATTTGGGCAATAATTGTTAACCGGACTGAGAACTTGAACTCAATAAAGTTAAAATCTTGACTTAAAGCTTTCGTGACTGCAGGGATTCATATTCTTGGTTCTTTCGGTAAAGTCACGTAGAACACAAGCGGTCGTCGCCAGGTGGATAACGACCGCTTGTGTTGCGATCGAAACGTCGTAGTTTTTTATAATTATTTTGACCCTATCTACGTTACTTTACCGAAAGACCCAAAGAATATCAATAAAGTTTATGTTACCTCTCTCATGCGGCCCACAAGGGCTTCACACTCAGCAACTTAACAGATCTGGGCAAGTGCTCTGACACAGGCAACGGCTGACTGCATTCACAAGCTTGAGCACATTCAACCGTGAGCACCTGGACTGGAACGCACCTGGGCGAGGAATATTTTCCTTCAACGATACCAAGGAGCATGGTCAGAACCAAACTTGTATGTGACAAAATCTCAGGAAACTTATCCGACCCAAATGTAACTTTGCAACGTAAACAAAATTATGATGATGCCCACGTTGACAAGTGTAGCTTTTTTTAGTGAATTGGAATGGTCTTGGAAGTTACCAGACATCCATTGTCAAAACACGTATATAACGACAATAATTTTAATCAGCAGCCTATTGGCTTCCAAACCAATATTATCGAGTAGTTTTGCCTTTCTGGGTCTCATCAGCAGAGACAGGCTTATTAAACAATAGGCCAATGACTAAAGAACATTGTATTTGTATGTGGAGACAGAATGTAAGTCTATTTATAAATGTTATTGCCCACAATGCTCTACAATGACGAGTCTCTAAGATAGAAATTGTATATAACGGTGTTTCACATCCACATAACCTTTTATACATTTCCTTCGGAAGATCAACCAGCTGAAACATCAATTCTACATTCCCATCTGGGTGATAAAAATAATTCCTTCTCAATTATTGTCCATCAACACGCTCTACATAATAGCAGTGACTATTATGCACAGCCAATTGTCCGTGAATTCTCCGTGGCTTTGGGGCAAAGCAATCCATGAGCAGCAGTGTTCACCATGGATCCCAACCGATTCACAGTGAAGATGACCAGAAGGGGGAACAAAAACACACACAAAAATCCATCCTGGCTGTGATATCATTGACAGCAAGAAGTCCCAGCGAGCAACATTGTCTGCCCCCCCCCCACCACCATAGAAATGTGTAATTGCCACCACTGGCTCAGGGCTGTAACTAGGGAGGTGAGAGTACCACCTCAAGGCAAGCCATCGAACAAAGACGGTGGTCACCGCATTGCGCACTTTCATATGCGCTTCTGTGGCCGTCTGGAACGCTCTTCCTTCCGATATTAGGAAGCCACCAGGAGCTATGCACTTTTATATCATCTAGATTGAAAACGAATTTATTTAGAACTGCCTTTTGTGTTTAGTTTATTGTCTTTCCCCTGCACCTCCGGTGAGAACGGTTGGCTACGTACAGTGCAAAAGAAGTTCAACATACACACATCCTTGAGAAGGGAATAACTTTCACATATCTCATCAACAGAGTTCAAAGGTTAAAACAAAGACAGTACTAAACGTGTGCTGCGGTCTACAATATCACAGGCAGGAGGATTTCCACTTCACTACGGGCACGACGTGTCACAAGTGGTTAGGCGCGATGAATGTAAGACACCCAGCAGAGTCCTGTGTCCGCATAGTTGTGGATGTGTACAGCGATTTCTTTAGCGAACAGACAAGACGACGCTTACCTCACTGGCCAGCTTGCTGGTGCCCGTCACGTGCTGATTGAGCAGCGAGTCGGCACAAGCCGGGTTGTGCATCTTCTTCAGGTCCTGCTTGTACTTCACCTGTGGTGTGCGCGGAGTGAACGGCAGCAAGGTTCACGGCAGCGGTAGCGACAAGAGCAGCAATAGTGCGTTGGAAATAGAAGCGCGATGGGGCGGCGACTGTCCCGCCGATGAGCGGGTGAACGGATTGGGGTGAATCAGTAAATGCGGGGTCATTAATCAACCTGGCTGATGTATGGTTGAGTCAACACCGACAGCCATAGATTGCTTTGGCTAGATGGGTTGCTTTGAGCTCTCACCTCGCTGGCCAGCGATGTGGCGTCTTTGGCTGTCTTGTATGCGGGCATTTCCTTCAAGTCTCCAGTCGGTTTCTGTCCCTTCACCTCTTTGTCAAACTTCTCCTTATATTTCAGCTGTGGAGGGAAGACGTTTTGGTAAAGACAGGAAAGTCTGCCTCAAGAAACACCGAGCTACAACGCTATCAGAGAATGTTCATGGCCGAGAAAAAATATTTTTTTTACCAACTAATCTCCTTGCCTTTTCTTGCTCTCCGATATATTTACTGACATTGAAAACAACGTCTCAATGGCTCACATCCCAGATAATAGCGGCATTTTCAGAGGTAGAATCTAAGAAGCCACATTTACGCCCCAGCTGCTGGTTGCAGCTTACGAAGTAAGGCCTTAATTGCAATCACAACTAAACGATGCAAAGCTACGAGCGAGCACAGCTCAAACAATTAAAACTGGGCAGTGGTGCTCACATCACTGGACAGCGTCACCATCTTCTTGAGGTGCCTCATCATGGGCGTATCATACGATGCTGCTCCGTGTCCTCTCAGCTTCTGCTTGGTGTACTCGACCTGGTGATCGCCGCATCACGCCCACACACGAACGATGCAATTAAACAGGGTAAGAGAAATCCCACTGTCAGTACAGGCTTTTGGGGCCATGCCGATTGCGGCAACGCAATCAAAACTACGGGCCACAAAATAAAAATCACTGTGGCATGCGCTACTTTAACGGAAGAGGAACAGCAAAAATTACACGAACCCTCTCTTGAAGTCCTCTTGTGGCCAGCAGAGCTCGACATTGAGCATTTTAACTCAAGCGATAATATTGCCATCGGACGCAAGAATAGAACGGGGCCCACGCCGCGACAGTCATGGACAATCACCGGATGAAAGCGCTTCACTGCTGTCGTAGCGGAGCTGACGTTTTGGGTATTAGCCCTCCACGGGCAAGTGCTGAGAGCAGTTGGACACGTGTTTGTAGGGACCGGTAGTGTGGCGGCTAGCGCGCTGCGCTACGAACCCGGCGACCCAAGTTTGATTCCCGCTCACGGTCAACACCGGTGAAGTTTATCTGAACCGGTCCTGGACATCCCCTAGGTCGACTTTGCCTCAAATTTATACCTTGCTCAGTGTGTAAACTGAGCCAGAGAGACAAGTGTGGCCGGGCGTGGTGTTGTAAGTTCACGTACTCCTCCAACTCGCCGGCCTTCAGGCTCGCCAAGCACATCGGCGACCTCATCAACATGGTCAGTGTGCCTCCCAGTTTTGATTGATACGTGTGTGTGTGTAGATATGTGTGTGTATGTAGAGACAAAGGCGGCCGGGGGTGATGCTGGCCACCCACCCCCTCGTGTGCCGTGCCAGCCTTCATAGCTGCTCGCGAACAGCGCTTTCTCCAACCGTCCGTTAAGGCTATAAGGGGGGGGGGGAACTTTATCTTTGTTTGTGGGTGCCGAGCGTTTTACAGCGGACTGACCTGGCTCGTCAACTTCGACACCTCCTTGGCCAGCTCGATGTCAGGACGTCCCACCATGGCGCTTGGGTGGGCCTTCTCCTCCTTGGCCTTTGCCCTGTACTCGATCTAAAGCAGAAAACAACAAACATCACGTCATCGCCGTCGCAAACGTCGGCAATAACAGTCGCACAGCGACGAATGTTGCGCTGACAGGGGCCTGCCTAGCTTTGGTGACGTTCTATTTATTTCTTAACTGTTCGTGAACATTTGACGTATTAGTACATTTAATAAGGTGTATGATGAATGCTTATGAATGCGTCAATGGTGGCATGTGCTCATATGTGGTTGAAAACACCAGCTGTGCGTGGGATGTTTCGTTAGAAAGCAGTTTTAAGGGTTAGGAAATAAGCCACATGAGGTTCGGTTAATTTTGTCACAGTTTTCATTTTAAAAAAATATTCAAGTTTAAGAACCATTTCCAAGAAACTAAGCCTCTGATATTTTTTTTTACGAAACTAAAATATGTTCTGCTATGTTTCAACTTACTACAATGCAAACAAGATGTTGTATGTGAATGCAGAAATCTGGATATTTTACACTGAACAGAAAACAATACTTTAACCTTATACATTAGCTCTCCATGAACATTAAACTGCGTGCTTTCCTTGACACCACGCATTCTGTAATTAATGTGCAGGCTACACACCCATCAATGCGGATACATTGTATTCTTATTATTGGTTCTTTTGGTAAAGTCACGTAGAAGGGAAATAAGAAAATAAAATAAAAATTTTGCTGTGGTTTTCACACCTGATGATGATTGCTTGTGTTGCAATCGAAACGTCGTGATAATTTAATTGGTTTATTTTTATTATTTTATTATTTCCCTTCTACGTGACTTTACCGAAAGAACCAAGAAGATGAATCCCTGCAGTCACGAAAGCTTTAAAACTAAATTTAACATTGCATTCTATTGTCTGCTTTTTTAGTAGCAATGTACATTTATGCATATAAATGTGAATACTGCAATTGTTCACGTGTCTCACATCGCTGATGAGCTTTGCTGCCTGCTTGGCCTTCAGAATGTCTGGACGGTCAGCCACAGATGTGTAGGGCAACTTGGACTTGGCATCTTTCTTGTAGCTCAGCTGTAACCAAGGTGTAGCACAGCACAAGCATCATTTAAAACGTAATGTTAACAGGAGGGTAGCATGCCAGAAGGGGCGCATCCGCTGAGGAAATGTAAGCAATGAAATCAGCTCATGCCCAGGAGCCGGATGGACTGCTGCATCGCGAGCCCGTGAGGGATGGTGATGCTGTGGGAAAGCCTTCAGCCAGCAGCAGACAGATAATGGACGATGGTGATTCGTGAAAAAAATCGAGTACGTCACATCAGTCGAATATAGAAATCAAATAACGTGCGACACAATGTTTAAAGAAACAATAAATATTGTAATACCTGAGGATTTCACAGTGGCAAACATTTTTTTACAACTGTGGAATGTGCACAGTTGTTGATGGACCCAAATATTCGCAGGGATAGTCGTTACCACTCTTAGTCATGCTCTCAGGCACGCTACCAAGGAGTCTGAGGTCGTGCCACAATGAGACCGTAGGTGGACTCCAATGCACACCAGAAGTGCCCCAGAGCATTGTCACAACACAGGTTTTAAAATCTACGTAAGCCAGTGGCTATGTATGCACTGTATGTATTTTTGTACGCAGAATTCCTCCAAGGCCACTCCGCAAAGTTCAACGAATGAGGTGCCATCTGAAAGCGTATCTGGTGTAGTTTTTACGTGAACAAAGTCGACATTCTGAAGGAGTAACTGACCTCTGCCTGATAAAGTCGGCAAAACCATTATACAATTCACAATGGACTGATGAATGTCACGAGGCCTTCTTTCGCAATCACACAATGGATAGGCACGTGCCTTTATTAGAAGGGCAAGGGGATATTTGTGGTAGGCTCCCTCCAAGTAACGTGTCACCGTTGAACCTCAATGGGTTTCCCACTGGGTTTCTACTGAGTGCGTGGTCAACATTGGTAGCAGAAGTGAGCCGTCACCAATGCACAAGACACCACCGGAATACAGATGAAGTCAAAAGGCAAAAGAGATGTCCTGCAGC
Organism: Petromyzon marinus; assembly: GCF_048934315.1. Taxonomy (NCBI): domain Eukaryota; kingdom Metazoa; phylum Chordata; class Hyperoartia; order Petromyzontiformes; family Petromyzontidae; genus Petromyzon; species Petromyzon marinus. The sequence continues at coordinate 7,536,472 of NC_133685.1, forward strand.
AGTGCTCATCACCCATTTACAGTCCTGTGCCAGCGGTGAAAATTCTACATTACTTATGCGGGGGCGATTCGATCCAAAGGACAACCGCTCGTGATTTCCCCCGCAAAGCAGCAGAGTGCTCATTATATCAACCGTGGAGGGACGACGGGCCGAGTCAACCCCCCTCCCACCCAACCAAGCTGCTCACTCGACCATTGCGCCACGTGGCCGGTGGTTGACATCTGCTCTGGTTAGAGCTGCTACAGGTACCGCCAGCTCTCTTGGCGACAAAGAGGTGAGGCACATGCGCGCTGTGTGTGTGTGTGCGCGGGGCGCAGCGTGTGGGTACAGCGCGACAGCTCACGTTGCTCTGCTTCTTGGCGACATCCACGGCGTGCGCCACGTCAGGCGGCGCCACCATCATGGCGTAGTTCGACTTCCCCTTCTCCTTCTCAAACTTCTCCTTGTACGTATTCTGTGGCGCGCATACGGAAACGCAAAAGCGAACCCCTCGCTCACCAGGGCAGTCGAGCGCCGGGGTGTAAAATCGTCATTCTTACCAATGCCTTTCTGGGGCCTTTGTTGCTGGTTTCAAAATTATGGGGAAAAAATAAAAATAGGCTTTTTTAAAAATAATTTCTGGCAATAAAACAGGAGGTGTTAAGATGTTTAAACACCAAATAGATCCTTATTGCAGGTCACCAAGTCTGCATTAACCACACGTCCTTGTGGTAAAAACATTGTCTTTTAAACTGATTGGCCTACACCAGAGGTAGCCTTCTTCATGGCCTTGTCTCATCAGTGTTTGCCAGTAAAAAAAAAAGGTCCCATAGATATAACACTGCTCAACCTGAGCTATTATTACCTTGATACTTGCATTGCCTTTGCACTATTCGCCTTTTGTCATTCTCTGGTCTGACACTGGTTGTCGTGACCAATGTTAGAATTGGTCGCGATAGCCTCGGTGTTACATATAATCCATTACATCGTTTAACTTTCCAATGTGTTTAGCAACGATGTGAAAAAACAAAAAGACGTATCAATAAGCAGATAAAGAAACATTCGGGCCTACCGCTGATTTTTAGACTGAGAAAATACGCACCAGAGGTACCCCGCCGCGAAGGTGCGAGGTTAAAGAGCGGCGCGCACACTCGCTCGCGTGTCTGCTCGGCGAGGGTACGACGGTGTCCTAGGCCCGCAGCCTGCGCCGCCGAGAGGATCACCACACGCGGCGGCGCTCGCGAGCACAGAAGCGAGTGTGCGCGTACCCACGCCCAAGCAGCGTTGTCTACCCAGCGATTGGTTCGTGGGCACGGATAACCGAGCCTTTGTCCCACCGAAATGCACATATATACCGGCGTTGACTCTCAAGAAAACGTATTTCCCCTAAGCGCCGTGACAAGACCACAGTCTACAAACGCGAACGTAGATGCAGCCGTAGCAACGGCTGTGCCACTCACATGACTCTGCATCTTGGACACCTCCTTGATGTGCACCGTCTCCCGTGTCTCAGGCATGTGCGTAAACGAAGCCTTCGGCAGGATCTTCGCGCTCGACGCCTTGTATTTATTCTGGTTTCGGAGCAAGAAAAAAGACACGCACAGATGCGCGCGATTGAACCTCGTTATTACAACAAAAGCAATGAACTTTTTTTTATTAAGTATAAAACGGTAACTATATATTGATTACAGTTTATTTGACTGGGATCACAGTCCATAGCAGTGGATTATAACGAAACACTGCTATTTCATAATCCATTAATTGTATTTAACCAGATGGGAGGCCAATGATCTCCAGGATCCTCTTCAAGGCAGATCATGGTCATTTGAAGTTCGATAACGAGAGTTCTTCACTCTAATATTGAGTTGCTGATTATCATCTGGTGGATGTACACTAGAACACCAGCATTTAACGTCCCACAGTAAACAGTGATCGATAATATTACATCATACATTTGTTTCCAAACGTATTCATATCGGTTTTGCACCAATCTGATATGAGTGACTGATAGCCAGTGGCCGGGCCTGATTCTGCTTATTTAACAACCTGATGTACAAGGTCAACACCAAGCAGGCTATTATTATTTCTGTTTCACGGTTTTAGCATTCTGTGGTGACCACATAAGATGACTAACATCTGCAGAAAGCCTTCTTGCTGTGTCTACAGGTGGCAGCTGGCCCACTACTGTCACGTGATGCTGAGGTCAAGGCGGTAAGAGGTACCTGAGACACCATATCAGTAACGCGCTTCATCAGGTTCATCAGAGGAGTCTCGGCGACTTGGATGCATGTCCCCTTGGTCACTTGCTCATACTTCCTTCTGTATTTCACCTGTGGGATGAAAGCAAATGGTTATTTTGAATCACTTAATTTGTATGATTATTTTTTCTATCTACGTGACTTTACCGAAAGAACCATAGAATATGAATTCCTGCAGTCACGAAAGTTTTAAGTCAAAATTTAACCGCCTCTACGGGGAGGGTTTACACATAACCATAAGATAATGTAACAAACTCCGAGACAAGAAAGCTCATCTGATCGAGTCACTCACATTTCTGAAGAGATGCCGCGACTCTAAGGTAATACCGATCTCATTTACACTGACTTTTGCTGCCATCACATCTTCCAATGCCAGACGAATCTTGTTCAGGGCTAGCTTGGCCCTGATCTCAGAGAGAATTAGACTGCTCTGTACTGAACTAGATCTGATTGGGAACATGTAGTTAACATGACTGTTTCATCAGCCGCTATGTCAGCTAAATGTAAAGATACCCTGATTTCCAAGTTCAACCTCCTTTGCAAGAAGAAATCAGACCCACACATTAAAAAGTTAGACGTTGACAAGGTTGTTATTAATCTGAGTAATAGCCCAATTTCCGATGGTCTAAAGTCAGTTTTAGCTAAAGGGTTAAACTTTGGAGTCACCCCCAAACACATACCAGTGGATGAAAGCATTGCCCAAGTCGATGTAGCTCTTAAGGGTTTGGGACACATCGTTGCATACGTGACAACATCTGAAATCGCTGCAACCCTCAAAAGCACTAAGATACCAGTCAGTAACATCAGTAAGGATGAGCGTTTTGAGTTATCTCATTTGAAAAAGAGGGATTATATCGTCATCCTCTCAGCCGACAAGGGCAATGCCATGGTTATCATGGACAAAACCGTGTATAATAACAAAATTCAGGACCTACTTAATGATGGAAGCTACACAAAAATTTAAAGAGATCCCACCAACAGCCTCGTTACAAAAACGAACACTATCATCACTATTTCAGCTTCATTAATTGAACAGACCAAACGGTTTTCCTTAAAACCTTCTGCTGCTTGACCACCCAGATTATATGGCTTACCAAAAATCCATAAAGAAGGTACTCCACTCCGTCCTATCGTCTCCACCATTGGCTCACCCACCTACAAACTGGCCCGATATCTGTTTGAGTCCTTGCAGCCATTCACTGGTAAGACCACCTCTTCTGTACTTAACTCAGCTCACTTGGTATCGTCAATTAAAGACATATCACTGTCCCCAAGTGATTTGCTCGTTAGTTTAGATGTAGTTTCTTGTTCACCAAAGTTCCTGTGCCCAATAAAATTGCAATTATTGAAGATATGGTCCAAGGATTGAATGCTGATGTACCAATACATACTTCACCTGAAATGGAACATTCTACAAACAAACTGAATGCACCCCAATGGCTTCTCCCTTATCTCCAGTTGTAGCCAATATTTTCATGGCAAAATTTAAGACGGACGCCATCCAGGCATCCACTCTACGCCCGTCCTTCTGGAAGAGGTACGTGGATGACACGTTTGTCATCTGGCCACATGGCCGACCGGCTCTGAACCAATTTCTCAATCACATCAATTCCATACACCCAGCCATCAAATTCACCATGGAGGATTAAACGGACAGCATGCTACCTTTCTTGGATGTCCTAATCAAAAATAGACCTGATGGCTCAATGAGCCATTCTGTCTACAGGAAAGTAACTCATACTGACACCTACCTAAAACCTGATTCCCACCATCACCCATCCCAGAAGAATGCCCTCATCAAAACGCTACACCATAGAGCTAAATGTATCTCTGACCATGAACACCTAACCAGTGTACTCAAACACGTACACCAAGCTCTCAAGGCGAATGGATACTCTGACTACACAATCCGCAAAGCCATCACCCCAACCGTGAGGAAGGAGCCATCTGCCATACATAGCAGGGGTAACCAAAAATATTTCCAAAATCATGAACAAATACAAGATCCAGGTCCGATTTTAAAAAGTACATAAAATTCGTGATCTGATCCCATCTGTGAAGGATAAGATCCCCGACATGCAATATGCCGGCATCTACAAACTAAGCTGTATCTGCAGCAGTAGTTACAATGGGGAAACTAAGCGACAAGTATCGGACCGTGTTCATGAGCATAAGGCAGATTTCAAACACGGTAGGACAAATACTTCTGCCATGGCTGATCATTATTTAAATGCGGCTGGCTCACACGAAATTGAAGGTACTTTGCAAGCCTACTGGCTATCAACAAAGATTCGTTCATGAAGCCATCCATATTTACAGACACAATTTCAACCGAGAGGATGGTTATAAGCTCAGAAATAATTGGAAAGATGTCATCAACCACTTGGGTCATGACTTGATTTGTGTTTTATTGTCAACCTCCACCGTCAGCAGTGTGGGTGTGTGGAGCGAGGTGCAATGCTTTGATTGGTGTAGACCTACTGCCGGTGTCGGAGACCTCTCCTACATTAACATTAGCTGCCCCGCCCATCTCTAAACCTTTATAAACAGCTCTTTGATTGGTGTAGACCTACTGCCGGTGTCGAGCTTTTGCCTACATTAACATTAGCTGCCCCGCCCATCTCTAAACCTTTATAAACAGCTCTTTGATTGGTGTAAACCTACTGCCGGTGTCGGGGCCCTCTCCTACATTAAAATTAGCTGCCCTGCCCATCTCTAAACCTTTATAAACAGCTCTTTGATTGGTGTAGACCTACTGCCGGTGTAGGGACTTCTTTTACATTAACACTAGCTGCCCTGCCCATCTCTAAACCTTTATAAACAGCTCTTTGATTGGTGTAGACCTACTGCCGGTGTAGGGACTTCTTTTACATTAACACTAGCTGCCCCGCTCATCTCTAAACCTTTATAAACAGCTTGACCTCAGAGGCTAACCTCCCTGTTCCGGATGACGAACGCTTGTGTTGCGATCGAAACGTCGTGATATTTTTCATCACTTTATTTTTATTTTTTCTATCTACGTGACTTTACCAAAATAACCAGAGAATATAATGTAAAGGAATTTACATTCATTATGAAAACGTTGTTTAAAGCTTGCTACACAAACAAATACATTGTATGACACAACTATAAATCACTATAATTGCCCGAGTAAGCATATGTAGGGCAATTTTTGAAGGACTGTGATCAAAATAATGAATTACAGGTTAAGAGACAGAAAGAGACAAAGAGAGCAGGATGGCGTGCCTTTGGTATCTTGAGTCTCAGAATGAAACACAACAAAGCAATGTGTCTCAAGAGGAAACTTTTCAATCGGCATGTAATCACCTATCATGACACATGAGACTCTGAACACGGAACAAAAATTGAAAGGTGCATAAAAGCACAGAGAGAAGCATGCTGCAAATTACACCGAGAAACACTTGGATCAGAGAACACATGGAAATTGCAGGCACGTTGACTGTTGATCAATCGAATCAGGCTTGTGGCAGGACGTGCTCCTAGAAGGAATGATGGCTGATGGAGAAAAATGGTGAAAGAATGGCAGTGAAAGGAGTGAACCACCACCACCACGAAGATGAAGCAATGGGTGTGGCTCATGCATTTGGCTATGATTTGCATGAGACTAATGATGTTGATTTTTGTCTCTGCTGTACAGCCATGTGCGTGTGTGTGTTTTAAATTGTATACAAGTTTGCAATGTATTAACAATAATCATAATCTCAACTTGTAACACGTGCAGTGATCGCTCTTGAAGTGAAATAACCACTCAGAAGTACGAGAAGACACCACAGACAAGCGGGAAAGGCAGCTTGGCGTTGAGCCGGCGCGGAATTCCCAAACCCACCTCCGATGTCCTCTATACATTAAGATATTGGCCAAGAAATGATTGTGGGAGGAAACCGGACCACCGGGAGAATACCCCCACATGAGAATGGGCGACACTCTATCTGATATATAAGGGACAGATGATATCAGTCCACACATTGCTGTACCACATTCTCCATTGGCATGATGGCACCTCCTCGACACCCACAATAAAGGGAGTTGCACAAAGTTTTTTGTGATCCACTGACCCTCGCTGCCTCCACATCGCCGGATCACGTGCCGCGCGCGTGCATAGTCACCGCCGTCCCGCGTGTGCATGCGTGCGCGTCACTGAGTTGCAGAGGCATGTGGAAAAGGCTCTCACCTCGCTGGCCAGCTCGTTTCCGTGCAGGGCGTGGGCTACATTGCGGTCGTCCACCACGGACAGTTTGCAGCCCTTGAGCATCTCCCGGTCGTACTTGTACTCCACCTGCAATCAAATCGTCAGCAAAAAAAAAAGTTAAAATGCCACGCGATCCCATTGGCCACGTAGCCACACAAAAAACCCCATGAAACTCACAGGTGTAGCCGGTGTAGGCTTACCTGTGATGAATTGCACGTGTATAATTGTGCACTCTGTAGCATATGGGAACCTAAGAATCCAGTTTGCATGGCTATGGGTAGCCAGGTGCGTTTTATTAATAATAATAATTTACACTTATAAAGCGAGTTTCACCCAGACGTCGCAAGGCACTGCACAGAGCTAAAAACAAGTAAATAAATAATGCTATTCTAAAACCTAATATAAGCATGCAGGCTCATGATTTAACTACGGGCACAATTATTATAATTTAACATGAATCAACGGTGATCAGAGATTGAACCCCGAGCCCCCACGTGCATGGTAGAGCACAAAGCACCCCCACCCCCCCCCCCAAAGTAGATGTGGGGGCTATCTTCTGGACCGAGGAATTCAGCTATTGTCGAGTCTCCCACTTATCCGGAGAGCAGAACACAATGCAGAGTCACTACCCGTCGTCCCCGTACTTTATTATTTTTTGTAATTGTTGTCAATTTAGCTGACCTCTCCCACCCCCCCCCCCCCCAAAAGGATTCACGAGGGAAGGAGCGGGGACAGTGCGGACCGGCTACACCGGCGATGACAGGCCCACGTGTACGCTGCACAATGCACACTGCATGATGCACACTGCACACTCACGTCGCTTTGCTGCAGTGTGGTCTTGACGGCGTGGATAACGTCGGGCCGGTCGGCGATCCAGCCCCACTTGGCCTTCGTCTTTTCATACTGAGTCTTGTATTCCAGCTGGGGGAAGACGATCATTGTCGTTACAGCACCAGGTGTACGACTTTAAAATAAACGCCATCGTTTAGCCAGGTAAAGGAGCAACTGCTGGGGTTATGTTAATAAAGCGGAGAAGTGACTTAATTGCATCAATAATTATCTGCTATATATTCGCAATCCCAGAAGGCTGTGGCGCTGTAGGTAGGTATGTATGGTGGATTTTTTTTGCACCGTACATAGCCAACCGTTCTAATCGAAGGTGCCTACACCAGAGGCAGCCTTTTTTATGGCATTGCCTCACCAGTGTTAGGCCGAAAGGCGAACAGTACAAAGACAATGCAAATATTAGAACACTTATAGCTTGGGTCGAGCAGTTATATCTAAAGAAGGCTGTCTCTGGTGTAGGCCCATCAGTTTCAAGGATAATGCAAACATTATCGGAACATGTTTGTTTACATGTTTTGTCGCAAGTATGTGTGGTCAATGCAGATGTAATAATCCCTTGCAAAAGGTATGCATTTGGTGTTTGAACATCTTAACACCTGGTTTATTTCCAGAAATGGCAAAAACTATGATTATTTGTAATCGTTTTTGATACTGGCAAAAAAAGGTCCTTCAAAGATATCTGCACAAACGTGAGAAAACACTTTAAAAACGGCGGAGAAAAAACACGATGAACAGAGCGCTGCAAGACGTCTCTACAGCGGGAGAACGCCGGCCAATCAGCCGGCGTTCCCCACATCTGCTAACATGTGCGCAAAGTACAATGTGTGATGCGGGGCAGCTTAAACTGAAAACCGTTCTCAAACTTGAGGTATGCTCCAATAAAGTTAGACATTGATGAATTAAACAGCCACTCCAGCTTCCTGATACATTCCACGAAAGCGATATTAAACCAAATGCACATTTTTTTTTTTTACCAAAAGTTACATATTAAAACACTGGGCTATTTTCAAGGATGTTGTTTTTCATGGGTGGGGGGGGGAGGGCGGGGAAGTAAAATACATATATACATGCAGCTGAGTGACAGTCACTATGAATTATACATTTATTTGCAACTTACGCAAAGTTGACAAGATTCAACAACGTCAGGGTGAGACCTGTTTTTTGCTAAGGATTATTCCAGCAGAAAAAAATATTGGCAGGCAAGAAGCATTATTCACTTGAGATTTTATAAAGGACACATGTGGCCAGTGGTACTCAACACCTTAAGCAAAAATTTCCTACAGATTACCATTTCACACAGTGCAAGTTAAGGGGGAAAGCCTGCTTAAAAATGTGGTGTAGCTAATGGCCATTGTGTTATTTGTGGTATTTACGCAGAACATGATTTCACACAACTCACGTTGCTTATTGCTTTGTACGCCTTCTTAGCAGCGAGGATGTCCCTGTAGTCTTCGGGAATATTGATGTGGGCCTTCTTCTTCTCGTAGTCCTCCTTGTACTTCATCTGCAATGGAAGAGCCAGAAGAACCATGAGATTTTTGGAGCGGACGTCCCAGCACTCGATGTGACCCCACCGCACCCATTCACGCGGAACACCACCTGCTCATCGGCACAATGCCGAGCGGAAGATGGCCACCTTCGGTGGATGCCCTTCCATCCGATATTTGGAAGCCAGTGGAGATATTAACTTTTAAATCTAGATTGCAAACTAATTTCTTTATAACTGCTTTTTGTATTTAGTTTGTTGGCCTTCCCCCGCACCGCCTATTAGCATGGTTGGCTACGTACGGTGCGAAAGAAGTTCAGCATACGTGCATACGTACTGTTAAAGTGATTAATCACGTCGAATGCCATCATCAACCCGGTGCAACGGACATCGATAAACGATCTCCCAGTCTCCACAGTAAACAACTCAAGCGTAATGCTAGCGCTTCCTCATTGTTGCTGAGGCCCACGCTCACTTTCAGAGTGGCGACGTGTGATTGCGTACGAAAAATAATCATTTGTTGTCGCTCTCAAGCGTCAGCCCCTCATGGTTATTGTTTACCATTGCGATTTTACATTCGCTTATACCTGTTCAAAGGCATACCAACCATCTTCTTAGGACCTTGAGAGAGAACTCGCAATGCTATATTCTGTTTTAAAGATGCAATAATATCACATATTGCATTCATCCTTATCTGATTATGAAGAAGGGCTATTGTCTAAAATATCACCGATTATACGTCGTTTTTCTTTCAAGGCAGTGTTATTGACAAATGTGTTCAATGTGTTATCTTTGTGTGCTTGTGCACCACTGCCAATGCAGCATCGCCAACTAAATTCTTGGGATCTTTTTGTACAGGCCACTACGAAGCGGCGCACATCGGCACCGGTGTGTGGAGCATTCCACATTGGCAGGGTTTGTTTGGTGTTGAGTCCTCAAGGCTTCAACGCCGGGGGCCAGGCTGCAGCCCTAGGGTTAAGAATGATTGGATTTGTTCTCAGAGTCTTGGCTCATACTTTGAGGAGCTTCAAAACCAGCCCAATCGGGGGCAAGTTGCCAGCCCTGTGCATAATAAGCGCCGTGGAAAGCCAAACATGTGCTGCAACAATTTACAATTTGCACTCTCGGGCAACTTTTCTCAACATTTATCGTGCTTGGTTAATGATGGCTAAAAGCAATATGTCCTTTCCCATTATACATTTATTTGCCAAGAATAATTCAAAGATAGATACTGTGCTTTTCGATCCGGTGCTTTTCTGCAGGCAAACAGATTTAATTACTGTCAGCTAGCTACACTGGGGAATGCACTGAGAGAGTATACATAGATAAGCAATAGGGCTATAGGAGACAGATTCCATGAAGAGGATATATTTATTATAAAACTAAACTATGTTTCAAACTCAACTGTTATTTTACCAGGTAAGGCCCACTCAGCTATATGAATATTCTCAATGCATGTTGATTCTAAATGTGGAGGGAAACCCAGAGGACCCGGAGATAAATCCACGTGATCACAGGAAGAACATGCAATCTCCAACTATACAGGTGTCAGGGTTGGGATCGAACCCACAACATTCTTCATACCAGGCGAGGGAGATAACATCTCACCACCGCGGCGCCCATTATATTGTGCTTCGGATAACATGTACTGCAACTCATAACATTATACCATGCTTCGAACCATTAATAAATAACCATCTATACGAACAACATGTCGTTGAAACAAAACATCACTTGCCTTTATTGAAATGCCCACCGGAAATGCCGTGGGTATCACGCATTTTGAACCGTTGACGACTCACCCGCCATTGTTGTGCTATGAAGGAGGGCCACTTCCCGAAACTTCCCCAATTATATACAGCTTTCCTTTGGAGGCCACACACTGTTGTTGACTAATGTGTTGAGTTTTTATTTTAACTATTGCTGCCGAGAGGGTAGAGGGTTGTGTAAGTAGGAATGGCTGCATATGAATATTTTATATTTAATTCAGTTTGGCAGGGAGATTTTGGACGGTCTCTTAGAATTTGACCGATATTAAACAGCATTAAATGTCTAACAACAAAATATTCCATGGTTTAAGTTGGGTGCTTTCCTGAGACAACGTTTGTAATTATTTCATGATGAGCTTTTGGAAACGATATTTCACATTAGGTGGAAAATCGCAACGTGCGCGAAAAACGAGACGTCCACGGCTCTCGAGCAGAGCTTCCACAGTGGACGTTCGTCCATTTAATGGATCGTGATGGTGCATGTTGGAAAATAATTCTCGAGCTATTCAGTTATAATGGAAAATATTTACACGAAGATACCGATTTGGTGATCTGTTGTGCATCACCGATGGCCAATTTGTCTTCGAGGACATTGCTCTGCAGAGATGTATACACATCTCGCACCTCTGATTAGCACGGTTGACTAGGTACAGCGTGAAATAAGTTCAACATACATACAGGCTGATCCATTTATAGATACACAAATAAGATAATACGGAGAAATTACATTCGAGAAAACAATGCTTCTACGTGTCTCCCACCAAATTTAATACACGTATTAATCCGTCAGCTCTCTCCTATGTAATATACGAAGCCATCACTGTCCAAATATTTAACAAGCTGTTGAGAAGAAAGCTTGAGGGTCATTCGAATTCCGTGGGATATCTATAAAGGGATCGGCTTGTATTATGGAAATTAATTAACCAAGCCCCTGAAATGAAGGGTGAATAGCAAAAAGCATTATAATAACTAGGGTTGCTACACTATCATCTTTCACCATAATATGCAATAAGAATGTCAAATGTAATGATGCAATGATTGTCTTGATATCAGTTTCGCATAACGTCGTAAATGTGTTCCACGTGTTAACTGTATTGTGTTTGCGCTTTGCTGCACTTCTAGTACGGATAAAGATTACTTCAAATATGTTCAACTGCAATTTCATTCAAATTAAGCCTGCCATAACTATTTCCGATCATTACAATCGATAACGCTATCTAGGGCAGATGCTATCTGTTACACAAAAAAAGAGTCATTCAATTACCTATAGAAATTAGAAAAGTGATATATTTGCCATTGCCATAAATTACTAGAAACATTTTGCAAACCACTACTTTCATGGATAAGAGCTATGTGTTTACAATGCTCATTAGTGACTTTGCTATTTCGTATGTATAGTGTCTGGACATAATATATACGTCTATTTTTAAACCACGGCCTGATGATATTTTGAAAAAAACAAACGATACTATTACAGTAAAACCTTGGATTGCGAGTAACTTGGTCTGCGAGTGTTTTGCAAGACGAGCAAAATTTTAACTAAATATTAATTTGATAAACGAGCGAGTTCTTGCAATACAAGTATATGTATAGACGCTTTGTCTGCCGAGCATCACGTGATCACAACTGATATACGAGTGCTTTGGATTACAAGCACGTTTCCGGAACGAATTATGCTCGCAATCCAAGGTTTTACTGTATTGTGGATCTTACATCCTAAGATGCATCGTAGTGTTGCCATGTCACCAACTATTTTTTATTTTACCAGGTAAGGCCCACTGAGCTATATGGCTCTTTTTCAGAAGCGACCTGACCACAAATGCTAGCTCAACAAAGTGGCCTATCACGTGGAAATTTATAGCAGCCAAATACTCAATGCATGTTTCTAAATGTGGAGGGAAAACCCGGAGGATCCGGATAAAAATACACGCAACCACGGCAAGAGAGAACATGCAAACTCGAAATATACAGACTTTAGGGTCAGGATCAAAACCAAGGCTTTCTGTATACAAGGCGAGAAAGCTAACATCTCACCACCGCGGCGCCCCACCATCACGTCAACTCACCACCGTCAGGGCAACCCTCAATAAAAACTACGTGAATCCAAAGAGTGCAAGCGTGCGCACGTAATGCACTTACAATGCTCATTCTGTCTTTGATCTTGCCCAGGTGCATCTGGAACGTGGCGTCGTGGACAGGCGTGAACCAGTGGGCTTTGTTCTTGTTATACTGCGCCTTGTACACATTCTGAAAGATAAAATACAATAGTTAAATCAAGATCAAGGTGTCATCATGGCCAAAGCTGTTGACGCCACCACCGACGCGTTCTGCCCTCCGCCAGGTCCTACAGCAGCATCCACTGCTGCACAACAACAGCTCAATGGATGGGTGCTTTAGATTAAGCGAATTTGTTACGGTTTCAGATAATGAGATTGGAGATACAAATTTCGTTAAATTCTTCACGGGTGTACAGATGAAGAATGCATTATGAGACACAAATGAAAAAACTAATGTGTTTAGAAATTGATGGGGAAAGTGTGATTTACTTATTTAGGCAACGTGATAACTGCATGCACAGTACATTCATGGATGAGGTCTTAAACGGGAGACTGAATGGATATTCGGAACACGTAAACATGTCCACGTATTACGAATAATTACCAGGGAAAAATACTATATACATATACGTGAAACATACCGTGTATATGAAATGACCAATATATTTAAGGTGGAAACAACTGAAAAAATGTATCATAAACATGCTATGAGACAGCTCTACCAGTATGAATCACAAGGCCGGATGAATGAATGGGTGGATGGATAACTTTGTCTGTTGCAATGGTTCTCAACATATATATAGACCAAGGACCACTAACAATCATTGTTAAAATACCACGGCCCACTATTACAGTACAGTGTTGTATCGTTATGAATGTTGGAACGGGGGGGGGGGGGCAGTTGCTCGCATGAATATCCACTGGGGACCACTGAGTGTCGTAGTGACATTATGAGCTCGGGGGGGGGGGGGTGGGATGCAGCAAAAGGTCAGGTGGCGGCCCCCGATATTTGATTTTCATTAAATTAAAATCAAATCTGGTTACAGAAATAAAAGCATTTTCATCCAAATAAATTTAAACCGCATTTTAAAATCAGTGTTTTTTTATTATTTTACACTGTTGTTGAAAACATATCACATGGTCGTTGTCAAGGGGGGTCCGACTCGTAGCTTTGGCCACCAGCGGGGGCCAAGGCACACCCTGCCCCATACTCGTTACGTTACTGGGACCACCGCCTTTTGTAGACCCCTTAATGTAAAGCGCCAACATATGTGGGACGTATGGAAAACAGTGGATTACCATCGCTGATCGTAATACCTTTGAATCTGTCTGGTGTCAATTTATTTCCTCTGCGCGTAACTGCGAATTCACGTATCGCCAAACACAAAGTGCAGTGTGGTCTATTCTCGTTCGCATTTGTCTTTTATGGAAAGCCACTCGCCTCGCTGATGAGCTTCTTCATCTTCAGAGCTTGCAAGTTGTACGGGGTTTCCAGCACGGTTGTGTACTTGTCTTTGTGCTGCTCGTACTGATGCTTGTAGACCCACTGTGCACATCCAGTGTCCGACGCGTGCAGGAGAAACCAGACACGTACATTACTGGACATGCCAACAATCGACAACTTTTCATATTTTAAAAGGTGGATATACATTGATGTATTCCTTCGTTGTTCATGAACTTGCTATCCACGATTTTGGCTGTCTGCAAATTGCATCTGGAACGCTACACGACTACATTTGAGAGAGATAAAGTGATGACAGAGAATGTGATGCGAGAACATGATGAGATAAAGCGATGAGATAACGTGATGAGAATGTTTATCTATTTGAGGTAATTCATCAAAAAAAGATGTTTTCGTACCCCAATATGATTATCCGAGAAATGTGGTATTCACGAGGATCTCCGGAACATGGCTCTCGCTAATAACGAGGGAATACTGTAATGAAAAGTGGCCTTGCATTGGCCTCGTAGGAGAAAGGGCACTCATGAGTACAGCACTGTTTGAAGAGACTGCTTTCAGCCCTGGGTTTTATCGCCCATGTCAGGTGTAGCTAATCACGAAAGGCAACATAAAACATAGCCTATCTGCATGCGATTGGACTCCCTCCGATGTTTGAAAAGGTTCAAGTGCCCGCTTTCTCAAAATAAATATCAATCAATATTGTCAGAACGTGCTTACATTTTCGTCACTCAAATACGTACAATAAACTACAATTTATAAAGTGCCTGTATTTGGCTACATCTCGAGACTCTGTAAACATAGGGGAGACACGCAGATCGAGGAGGCTTGGAGGAGAGGAGGGATAATTTAAAGTGTTTTTTTTCGTGGGTGGTAGGAGGCAGCAGGGGCACAGGGGGTCACGGAAGACGGCTTGGTGAAGGTGTGGGTGAAGGCTGAGTTGGGAAAGTCACAGGCAGAGGAGGGAAAGCCACAGACAGAGGAGAAGAGGCACAACAAAGACCAAGGGTGAAAGCCACTGTCTCTCTAACATAAACATCATTCAATATACAGCAGGCTACCCACAATGCACAAATCTGTCTCGACACTTATAACATAATCTATTCAATGTAATATCCACCATTTAAAATTGGTTTGTATTTTAACTTGAATACACATTTTATTCTCCCCCTCAGCTGTAGCCAACAGAGCCTGGGAAATCTAGGCCTCACAGCGACTCTGTCGGCCACACCTGTGGTGGAGAATGTATGTATATCATAAGCACTAAACAGGCCCTAAGAAGTGGTCCTGATGGTCTTATTGCAATTGCACCGAATAAACCATGCAGTGCGTAAAACATGAATGTGTAATAGAAGCACCAACAAGCATGCGGTGTTGGCCAAGTGTTCTATTACACCTGATAAACAGATTTGGGGTCCATTACATCGAAGGGAGTGTTTCGCTGGTACAATGTATGACTTCAAATTAGTTTGAGGAAGGCAAAGCACACATTTCGGTCGATTTGTATCAGGTTTGTAATTAATTAAACAGAATAACCCCAAGTCGTTTTCATGTCAATGTATACAACGCATGACATATCCAGACGCCCAGACGGGAGGGTTGCATGGTCACAGACTCCAGAGATGGTAAAGTGCATAAATGACAGGAATGTGTGTAGTGAGGGCCCTATGCTCTCATTGGGATTGTAATCTCTGTAATGAGGCTGAATTAAAATACACTGGCACCGGGCAACGGTCACGAGTTTAATGGAATTGAAGGAAAATGTGAAAATGCGTCAATGCGTGTATAATGGCCATTGTTTTAGTTTTGTTTGAAGAAAATGATGTCTGATTAAATGACTGCATAGCGCCAGCAGACGGCACATTCCATCTGTGCACCGTTTCAACATCTTCGTCTGAAACAATAATCGTGAGCGTCGTTGTGGAGAATATATATAACAAAATTAATAATCAGGCAATGCGTCTCCTTCATACATCCATCTCTCCACGTAAAAAAAAAAAAGTCCTCCCCTGTTAAGCTCGTCAGTTCATCACCTTAAATCAATGCTGCTGAATGTACGTATGTACTCCCAGAAGGCCGTCCGGCAGATGGCTTGTGGAAGAAATACTTTTATTTTTTTACGTGGAGAGACGGATATGTGACCGAGATGTATTGTCTGCTTATTTATTTTTTATTATGGCATCCCATTTTTCACTGACATCCCGTCTAGATACAATTTTCTTTCTATCAGGAATAACATATTATTTTTAAATACAGCGAATTGTTGGCCTTTATATCAATCCTATTGTAACATTGCCTACCTCAAATCTTGACTTAAAGCTTATTGATATAGAGGTAGACAATATATATTGTCTACCTCTATATCAACTATTACATATCCTGAGGAATAATATATTTTATGCATGCCCCACTGTCGGCATTTGTATATGTAAATACAGTATTTTGTATATCGTAGTGCTTTTTTCTTCTAAATGTGCATGCGATTAATTAATTTGACAGAATGTAATTTTTGACAGCAGTGACTTGGGTGTTTCTAACATACTTTCCCATAATTCACTGCGCATCTGATCTGTTGCATTTACAACAATGTGGCCGGAGTGCTCAATAATACTCAACGGCTATAACGCTGCTATTATACCTCACCATTGCTAAGTAGAATTATCCACTGTGTAATTGTGACTGGATTGGCAAATGATCACGCAGGTGCGGCGTTAGGCCAGTTTATAAATGCTTTGGTGAGCTGCTGAGCCGGAGTGGGAAGCAGGTCGTCCGACCACAGGTAGCAAGGCTGGTGGCATTGAATGTGACGCGTGGCGCAAGGGTGGGTTTTGTATGCAGTGAGTCACAATTAATCGCGCATATCGGACAAACCAGGAGCCAGCCGCTTGGTGGGGTTGCCTCTGACACTTCTCAGCAGGTTGGATGGGCGAGGATGGGATTGTGGGTAACAGGTGCTGGCCATACCTTATTCGTCAGAAAATCGGCATACTTGGCCTGCTGAATGTCGGGCCGATGAGCCTCATTGCAGCCGTGGTGCAGGCCTTCCGTCGCGATGGCCTTGTACTCTCGCTGCGAGCGTTGGCCGTGAAGCCGACGTGGTGCGTGTGCATGCGTGTACACGTGGTGTGTGTACGTGCGTGTACATGTACGTGTGTGTGTGTGCGGGAAGGGGATGGGGCACAGGCGAGTCACACGCAACACACTTGGAAAACCAACTACACATGAGGTCACTTTGGCTGGGACTCTGGAAGGCTTTTAACAACTGTATTGCAATTGTTTTATTGTTCATCATAAATAGACATTCCCAGGCTGATATGTGCCCGGGCTGGTCAAATTGGTCATATTTCATCGTAATTTGCGTGTGGTCTTGATGTAAATACTGAAATTATATTATATGTCACGTAGCAACTTAATACTGTAAAAAGATGTTACAAAGGAATTTTTTTTCTCAAGAGATTATGATTAAAAATGTAATATGTCTAATAGCTCAGGTCCTTTGAGAGTGGTCAAATATTGATCACGTGCAGCACCTTACTGAAATTAATTCACAGGGGTCGCTGAAAGTTTTCGTCACGTGCCTCTGAACGTCCATTTTATGTTAAATTTGTGCACGCTACAAACGTTACCGATGAACGACTGAATGAACGAGAACCCCCGGGGTGTGACGTAAAGCCATCTGGAGTTGTCAGCCACAAATGCCCCATGTGAGACAGCATTGTCCGGGTGGACAATCGCGACACCACAACTTTGCGCATGATGCTCGAGAGCCCGGCGCTTTGCGGCATCATGAATCGCATCATAGACAAAGACAGATGCGGCATCGCCGTGGCGATGCGCATGGCATCGCAATCCCCCACAGGTAACGGAGAAATCGATGCCATGCAACACTGCATGCTCTGCGGAGGAGCCCGCACTTTACCTGGCTGTACTGCTCCTTCATGTCTTTGTTCAGAAGATGTCTAGGTTCCTCCAACACTGTATGGTACTTAGACTTTTCTTTCTCATAAGTGGCATGGTAAGCTTTCTGTAACCGTTCCAACATGTCAGAAGATTCAGCACAACTGGCACAAAAGCATTTCACATTTAGTACCTCATATGTAACGCGTACAGACGGCCACACGAAAGCTCTATGCCTGGCATACATCTAAGCGTGACGAGGTAGACTGGAGGTCAACCTGCATGTCTCTATCACATCTTAAAACTTTTCTGAGCTCTTATAGAAATGACCCTGCAAATGTCTTGACCATAATGGTTCATCGGCGTGCTAAAAACCATAAAAAAGTAAGATGGGCACCATCATTTGTACCAAACAGCTTTATCCGGACACGTGTAATTATGTTAAGGGAACATATGCCTATGGACCACAAAGTGCCTTTGTCAATTGAATACTAGCATAAAAACACGATCATGCCTTGTACATTTGCCCTGCATTTGTTAACCAAAGGCACACGTTGCGTCTTGCTCAAAGCTGTCTACAATTATGCGATTTTTCACCGGCTGCTGAACGGATTAATACCAGGTGAGAAGCGGGCCAACGTTAAATCTCACAATCTATAGTGTTGCCGCGGGGATGAGTATGCATCACGGTGCCTTTCTAGATTTTTTTTTTTAGCACACTAAGCCTGTCAAAACCTTCACTACGAAAAATGCGTCCCAGCTCAAAAATGAATCAAATTTCCTTCGCGAATGACAAAACAGGCCATATAAAAAGACCAACAGCCTTCCCTTATTCTTGGTTCTTTCAGTAAGGGAAACAATAACATAATAAAAATATTAAACAATATTGTTTTATATTTTTTATAAAAGAATACGTGACTTTACTGAAAGAACCAAGAATATGAATCCCTGCAGTCACAAAAGCTTTAAATCAAAGCCTTTCCTTGTAATGCACTTTAATCCCAGCAGGACAATGCACATGGACAATGCAGATGAACCACAATGGTTTTCTGCGATGCCCAGGTGGGGAATAGAGACGCGTTTTAAACAGAGGCCAAACTGTTCTGATCTCTCGAGCAATAATGGGAATTAGTCCAATCAAGCTTCGTGTGATTTCTGTTTCTTTAATGCTTAAAAAAAACAATCTACTTGATTCTTTGACTCGTTTATTAAAGAGCATGGTTTCAAAACGGCCTTACACTCACGCTCCTCTCAGCTGCTGGGAGTCACGAGTTCTAGAAAACACGGAACGTCTGACAGCTCGCACCTGTGGGCAAACAAACTTGGCCAACTCCAGCGGGATAACACGTTTATTATTATTATATATTAGCGAAGTCATATATAAATATCTGCGTTCCTCATCTGCTTCACAAGCATCTGTCATTTTGCATTATGCTTCTGCAGCTGCTAAGAAAAAGGAAAGGCATTAAAACGTGACGTGTAAACACAAATATAAATATTTAACTTTAATAATAAGCAATAGGCAAAGTAAAACAGATTAAACTAAAAGCTAAATAATATAAAGAAGATACCAATACATGGGGTTTATATTGCGACCTACGTATCCATGACTCAAACAAATATCTACAATGTACAAAATCTGCACTGTCACATGAAATTGAGCTTATTTGGTCAATGACATCGAGCTTATTGAGCCCGTCTTACTGAAATAATTAAAATCTATCTATCTTAAGCTATCTGAAATAATACAGGTGGTCCCACGACTGTTGAGGGAAACCATCAATCACGTCACGTGCGTTTTACACACTCAAAAATTTACAAATCTCAATTGAGTGAGTTCTATTTACGAGACACTTCACATTATTTCGCTGTAAGCCACACATACGTGTTCGCCACACACCAAGGACGTCCTCACTGAAGCAAAAACTTTTTCCTTCCCCCATGGGAGCAACAAACCCCAGCAATCATACATAACACACAGCTGCAAACGTGCAGAATGCTGCTACGGTCCTGAATATGCTTTCACACCAAAGTTAACGTATTTATGCTTAGCATACACCTGTAACGCATTGACCGACTATAACCATAAGAGACTTGTTGGGCTGTTAGCGAGTAGCACCTATGAAGGCCAGCACGCCACACGGGGGGGTGCATGGCCAAAACCACACCCGGCCACCTTTGTCTTCCTAGTAGCGATGTTTAGACACCGCACCAGGTACTCAATTGAGGGTGAATTGACCTGGGGGAGGCCCAGAACCGGTTCAAATATTCACAATTGGTATTGGGTGGCCATGAGCATTAATTATCGAACTTGGGTCAGTGGGATTGTAGCGCTGAGTGCTAACCACTGCGCCACCGCTTCCCACGCTATATATGCACTCAAACACAAAGACAACGATGCTCCGTATCGCTTTAAAAGACTGTTGGGGCATGTGCTGTTCAATGAGCACCTATGAAGGCCGACACAGCACACTAGGGGGTGGGTGGCCAGCATCACCCCCCGGCCGCCTTTGCCTCTACATACACACTTACACATATTTATACACACACAAACGTATCAATCAAAACTGTGAGGCGCACTGACCATGTTGATGAGGTCGCCGGCGTGCTTGGCGAGCCTGAAGGCCGGCGAGTTGGAGGAGTACGTGAACTTATCGCGCATTGCCTCGAACGGCTTCGTGTACTTCACCTGCAATGCACAAGGTACGTACGTACGTATGTGTGTGTGTGTCGAACCTCTTTCGCACCATACGTAGCCAACCATGCTAATTGGAGGTGTGTCGGTAGCAGGGCTGCAAAGCGCAGCGGGTGCTCATGTGAGCAGAAGTTGTTGACTTTGACAATGAGGTAAAAGCTGATTTAAAGCTTTCGTGACTGCAGGGATTCATATTCTTGGTTCTTTCGGTAAAGTCACGTAGAAGGGAAACAATAAAGATATAAAACAATAAAATTTGTTGTGGTTTTCACACCTGATGATGATTGCTTGTGTTGCAGTCGAAACGTCGTGAGAATTTTATTGTTTTATATTTTTATTATTTTATTGTTTCCCTTCTACGTGACTTTACCGAAAGAACCAAGAATATGCGGTTGTATCTTCCTTTTAATTTGACTCATAGCAGCTCCTGGGGTCCTTTCTCTCTCTCTGCATGCAGCGCCCATTCTCAAAGACGTCGGCGGCGATCATGACCATTCTTACATTTAACTCCGTCCACGACTCAAAAGTTTTTCAGTAGATTCTCCCAGATGCATCCAATTGCTTAAATTACTCACGCAATTTAATTTGTTATCTACCCCGGCTTCCTGTGGTACTTGTAATTTCCCACTCAAAACAATGTATTATTTCTTGTTTTCTCATTATATGTCCGAGATATATAACTCTGCATTTTTCCAATTATTCTCATTAATATACTTTTTGTACCCTGCTATCCTTAACAAATTTGTTACTCATCTTGTCCGTGACATTTTTAACATCCTTCTTAAAAAAAAAACATTCTGTTGCTTCTAGTTTGCTTTGTAGGGTCTCTGTAACTGTCCAGCATTCACATCCGTATAGGTGGATGGACCATGCGCAACACTAGACTACCGTGTTCTAATTCTTGTTGTCATAACAAATGGCTAACACTCGTTGATATGGTATATTTCTGTACGACCGACATGCGCCACACTGCTCTGAATACAGCGCGAAGTGGTCGGAGGAGGAGCGGGGGCATCGTGCCAGGCCGGCGATGCTTGAAGACGCAAACTGGGCCACTGCGGCACATGTAGCGTCGCCTTTCGGCGACGTTCCCCGGCCACGATGAGCGGCACTACGCCGCCTTCCACGTGGTAGCTTCTTCATCTGGGAGCCCACCTCGGCTCCGAGTATCGCACTCGGCATGGGCACGGCGGGGGGAGGGGGGGGGGAGACCAGACCTCGGGTGCTCCTCACTCACATGGCTGTAGAGGACTCGGTTCTGCTTGGCGTGCGTGAGGTCCGGAGTGTCGTAGGCGTAGCTGCCTATGCCCTTCAGCCAGGTGAGGTCCTCCTTGTACTTCACCTGCAGGGGATCGAGCGCGGAGTGAGACTCACTCGGCGAGCCCGGATGCCCCATTGTGGTGAGGGGGATTTCATTAAACAACTCAAAACGAAAATGCGCCAAAAAGCCCTCTCGCGACTGGACATGAAAGGTTACAGTATTCGGACGCAATAATTTGGAATGTAGGCTTGAAATTTTGCACACCGTTACTTATATCCATGTACAGTGTGGAAGAGGTGACCTCTAGAGTTTCCTCTCGTGGAGTCCCTGCCGTCAGCAGCGGAGCGAGCAAGATATTGCAAGGCTGCGCCTTAATCTTCACCCATTAACGTACATTTATCGAGATTATTATTATTCTTTCGCAAAAAATTACGTTACCCAAAAAAAGAAAATGTACTTCAAAAGATCAGATTGTGGAACGAGTGTGACTTTATCAAATGTTTTACTGTCCCGGATGTATAAATGTAGTTCTGTTCTTGGTTTATTTTGTAGTCAGGCTCCATGAAAAATTCGCAAATAAGCAGTGACCTTGGTGCCATTATGACCTGAATCATCCTTACACTAACAATGTACATTATCTCTCAGGGAGCAATAATACACATATCATTACGAAGTCGTTTGTAAGCACAGCGTCAATAAAAAATGTTGAGCTGAGTCAAACACTTGTGTTATTTTTATCATGACATGTTGGCAAGTAATTTTTGTTTTCGAATGGGAAAATTTGTATAAATATCTTTGTAGATTTATTCATTTAAAAAACAATTGTAAATGTATTGGTCTTCCAGAATCACTCCCAATATACACACGCTGTAATAACACAATTATCATGACTAAACTCTCATTATTCAACATTTTTGGAGATATTTTGAGAAGTTATAATAGTTTGGTTAGAATTTAACAATATTCATGTGGAAGCACTGTTGGGAATCAAAGAGGCCTCTGGTGTTTTCTGCTGGACTATGCCATTGGTTGACGAACATGACCTCAGTACCACCTCATAGTAACGGTACAAATCAAAACAGTGATTTGTTTTTGTGAGAGCGCTTGGCACGTGATAAGCGACTTGGATCAGATCTCATCTCAAGCATTCGAAGGGCAACCCCCCGGCCCACCCCCAAATGGCAGCTGTCCCTGTGAGGCACAAAGTGCCTCAGCACCTGGCCTGCCAAGAGGGCATCAGCCCACCAGTAGGGGCTGACGATTGTTGCTGTATGTAACCCCAATTGGGGAATTTTTTGAAAATGGAAAAAATGAACCACGACGCCGGGCACATAATGGCCTCTTCGTGTCGAATAAAACCGAGGGATATTTAACGTCTATACACCCGCAGTAATAGCCAGGGTGGTCTGCTTGGATTCAATCTGCACAAGCTTTTGTAACAAGTGGCGAATGCGCTCAGGCTGGGCCACGTCGCTGACCCATGTGGGCGCCACATTGGCGAGATGTTAACTACCTCACCTGATATACAGGAGGTGGTGGGTCAATCCCGACCATGACGCTTGTATGTTTGGAGTTTGCATGTCTCTTTCCCCGTGGTCGCGCGGCTTTTCCCTCCACATTTAGAATCAACATAACGGGTTTAGAGTATTTGGCTGCTATAAAATTACAAATGATGATAAGCCACTTCGTTGAGCTATCATTTATGACCAGGTCTCTTCTGAAAAAGAGCTATATATCTCACAGTGCGCCTGACCTGGTAAAATAAAAATTAGTTGTAGGAGTAAGTGTTAGGTTCTGGTGCCGAGACAGCAGGGTCCAATGTGGTGCACCACGTACGTCGCTCACGAGCTCCGTAACCAGGCGGTGGTGGAAGTAGTCCGGGTGGTCCGGGATGGCATGCCAGATGCCTAATTGATTCATGTACTTCTGCTTGTATTTGACCTGCACAGGGACACACGACGCATAGCAGAGTAGACACATACGAACAACTCATTTGGCAGCCGAGGGTACAATCTACAGCTTTACAGATTGTTGTAACAAGTGTTGTTGGCGAGCACCCATTAGGACCAGTTTGGCACATGAGGGGTGAGTGTGGTCAGCAGCACGCCTGACCACATCTGTCTACATAGTACTGATGTTTGTACATCATACGAGGAGGTACTCATTTGAAGTTAATTCAACCAAAGGGAGGCCAAGGACTGGTGCAGATAATTGCCACTGTTATTACCTGGGGCCGGGAATCAAATTCAGGCCACTGGGTTCTAATAGCAGTGCACTAACTACTACTGCACCACTGCTCTACCAAACACATGGACACACACACACACATGCATGCTGCATCAATGTTATGTTCTGAAAAATACTTTTAAAATTTATTTCCACGTACAAAAATATCACGCAAACCCATGCACTGAAGAAATGGGATTAATGTAATGTCCAGCTTCGCATCTTGGTGAAATGGTGGAAACCCATCACCATGGCGAGTTGTCTAATTATATTTATTGGCGGTGAAAAAAATCGGCAAGCTTTTGCCAAAATCAGACAAATGGAAAATTGGCGAATACTTAAATAGGCGTCTCAATTATTTCTCACCAAGCTTACCGATGTATAATGAGTGCCCCCTGGTGTAGAAATTTTAAACACTTTCATTTCACCGAACCACCATTCAGCGTTCCGCAAGTTGCGATGAACGAACGTAGGAGGGGGGTGATGAATGCCGGGCAACGATAAATAACCGCGTATGCATATATGTTGAACTTCTTTCTCACTGTACATAGCCAACCGCGCTAATGGGAGGTGCGGGGGGTTTGTGTAACGACGGCACTCACGTCACTGATCTTGTCGGTGACTTTGCGGTGGTGCACGATGTCCCGAGCGTCCTTCACGGTGTGGTACTTCCCGCGCAGGTGCTGGTATGCCTCCTTGTAGCGCAGCTGCCGTGGTAAATCAACACGGCGGCGCGGTTCGTCAAAAAAATACACCGGCAGGAAAATACGAGGCTGCACGTCCCAGCTTCATAAAGGTCTACAGTTCCTCAAATATCCTTCGCTCACACCACCACTACTCTATTCATAACAATTTTTTAAGCGTTTACTAAATTAGATTTTAATCATTCACCTCTTTGCGTATGATACTGATTATTTCATTGTTCGCTTTATAAGAAACTTGATTTTAAGACATTTTCCCATGTCGTAAACATTTATATTGCAGTTCAAGAAAATCACATTTTACCATTGTGTCATCGTGTGATGAAAATCACAATGACATATTTACATCACGTTTGTTCATGAGACTGGTCATATTAGGTCATGTGCAATATACACCAATGTTTAGGGTGACTAATATTGATCAACATATTAAATATTATATAAAAAAAAAATAAAAAAACAGCAAAATCTAACATAATATTTCCCCGAGGTATATACGTCATATACATGTATAATGGTGCTCAAGTTTTCACAGATTTTAAAGTGTTATCATCTGCTGATGTCTATAGTAAAACATATTCTTATTTTTCATCATCATCTGTTGAGTAACCATGGTGAGTCGCAACAGTCATCTCTTGTTGTGCCTGCGGAAGTGAAACGGCATGAGGCGTGTGGCACGTACATCGCTCGCATTCTCGTAGGCCTTCTTGGAGATCTTGTTGAAGGGCGAGTCTGGGATGAGCGTGTACTTGGCTTTGTTTTGATTATACTCGTGCTGGTACACAATCTGCATCCATCCGGACGGGGGATAAATAACACGCAACGGCATAAGATTGTAAATGTTGTGGATTTGCTCTCCAACACGCGGGTGTGCTGTACTAGTAACGAATTGGCACGTTCTGTTTACGTGACAAACCTTATTAATTGGCTGTGTCGGGTGGTGGCGGGTTTAACGAAACATTTATATTTACGCGATCTAACTCACAAAAAAAACCTCTATTATGGGGCATAAAACCGCTTGACATTTGTGTAAGGTGTGAGGTGTTGCTATGGTTAGAGCGGTGTTTCCCAAACTTGTTTGGCCTATGGACCACATAGTCGATTTCCATGGACCACCCAGCCCCCTCACCCCTGGTGACAAAACGCATTCACTTTTATATCTAAATACCAATCATACGAAATTATTCATATCATTGGAACATAATTTATTTTCTTAAACGCAGCTATCATTTTTTTTTAGGGGAGCCATTTCAATCTTAGGGTTAGGGTAGTTTAATCAGGGTAGTTTACTTAACTGCATTGAAAAATGAAATATCATGATTTAAATATAAATTAATGTCCGAAACAAAAGGTATAAACGTTGTTATTATTGTCCTGGTAAATCTGCGTTTGCATCACAGCCCGTCATGGACCACACCGGTGGTACCGAGGACCACACTCTGAGAACCCACGGGGTTAGAGCAGTTGACTTTATGTCACCAAGACCAGTTGCTCGACCCTCCACGAACTCGTCTGAGATCCCGGAAACCAAAATGGGATCGCCATGTGAGACAACTGAATGAGTTGTGCTTCCGAGCATCCAAACAAAAGACTTACGGAGGGGCCTGCCACTGCTCCGCATGCCTTTGCTCTGCCAAGATAACTGTGGTGGCTCCATTATCAACTGCTTCCGATCAATAAGCAGTGGCTACGAGCGCCTCTTCCACAAGCAGGAAATTAATTCAAGTGCAGTGACTGCAGCCACCGGAACGAAACAACCGACCACATCGCGATTGACTGCACTCCAAGCCCACTCCCCGGCGGACAAGACAGCATTAGTTGCGCCACTATAGAAGCTATCATTACGGGTCGGAAACCAAGATAACAAGAAAAAAAACACAATATTTCAAGATATGAATAAAGTCATGAAGCAGTCCTTAAAGAGCAGCATGTGGCTCCGGAGCCGTTACAAATGCAATACGGATCTGATACTATTAAAAAAAGGTTTCAAACTGTTTCGCTCAGTTTGCCGAACGGTGAAAAAACCACAAAGTGAGAGTGATCATGCTCGCTGACTAATGACTCCTGAAGCATGCGTTCCTGGGTTTGTATACGTCCCCATGAAAATGATATTAATTCAATGCATCAACACGTGCCCCATAATCACACCAACGTTGTGCCAACGTCGGCATGCGGCTGGAACGGCTGGCCCAACATTCCATGTAGACTGGGTGTTAATGGCACGTGTCAAGCAACGGCCATGGCAAAATTATTAATCATTCATTATTTCATCCACGCTTCTGACCCCCCTTGTGCCCTTCCGATGCGAGCCAAGCGTGCATGGGTGTGCGCACGCGCACGTAAGCAGCACACGGGAAACCCGAGCGCGCGCAGGCAAGGTGCCCTCACGTCGCTGTTGAGGTGCTTGACGCTCTTGGCGTGCTTCAGCAGCGGGGTGTCCACCACCGAGTGGATGTGGGGCAGCTCACGGTGGGCCGTCTCCTTGTACAGGTACTACGGAAACCACCACACACACACACACACAGAGAGAGCCCGCTTCACACAGATCCCGCAGTGTACAAAAAGGCACACTCAAACACCGCCGCGAAGAATGACATCCGCCCCGTTATCGCACGCGTACAACAGGATGTAGACAGGATTGCATAAAGCGGTGTAATAATAACAATGATGATATAGTTTTATTTAACTCTCACAGAGAGAGAGAGAATGATTCAGAGGTGTGGAAAACTACAGACAAGCGGGAAGGCAGCCGGAACTGGTGGCAACAATTGCCAAAGCTCTGTGGCCCTATATTTGTATGTTTGGCCAACTCCATTAATGAGTGTTTATGCATGCTGGTGGACGTCTGAGTCGGCTGAGAAAACCCTCATGTGCTGGGGCCTCCGATTACAGATGGAATAGGATGGAATTAAATCACTTGCTGTTCTGTGATATCTTGGAAAACCAGGAGATGGCAATCTCTATGCATGTCAGTACAGTAACTTGTTTTTTCACATTATAAGGGGATACATATGCAGTCTGTTCTCCTTTTAACGCGGTAGTTGTGTTCCTAATTTAACGGGAATTAAGGCGTTAGAGGGTAGGAGATTTCGAAAACATCAACATGACTGACATTTTTAAATGACAATTTGTTATATTATTGTTGATTCTTACGTGTTCTTTAATAATTATTGCAAAGCGAGACAAATAATACAGGGTAAAACACAGTCCGCGATAACACGTGAGATTCGTACGCAGGCTGAACAAACACCGAGGCGCGTGGATACCACCTAGAAGCATGCAGCAGCATCCCAATGCCTTGTGCGAGGCAGGCGTACAACGGCTTATTCCTACTTGTGCGACTTAGTTCCGTTTGCTCAATCGCGCTATATCCAATTCGCATCCGCGTTATAAAAAAAAATATGCGTCCCCAATACATTCATGACGCTATATCCAATTCGCTTCATGAAAACAACACACTTTACAGGAGAACGGACTGTATCGCATTCTAGAGCAGCGGCAGGGTGGCTCGCTGGACAGCGCTAAGTTGTGGTCGCAGAGGTCCTGGGTTCGAACGTTTGTAGTAGCCACGAGTTATTTAATCGGGTTCTGCCTGGTCACCAACATTGATTCAAATTAAATACGACTATTGTTACGTTTTGTTTACACAGGAAAGCCTCACCGAATCTCATGACTCTTTTACAGGAGGGTCCTGCAAAAAGTGTTTCGCAGTTAGGGGGAGCAATGTCTGCCATGTATGAATAATTTGTGGGCAATGCTTCACATTTGGAAAATATATACACAATAACGCCAGCACACAATAGGCTGCTCTCGCGACTGACGTCACGGGATCTTTAACGTCCACACTGAAGTGAACGGCGCGTATACTTTTTGTTTAGGGATTATACACTTGCAGTAATAATACAATCATGGCGGCCACTGAATTTGAACCGTGAACTTCTTCCACAAGCAGTGAATGTGCTACTCGTCGGGCCATCGTGACACATTCGGTTTTGCATTTTAATTTGACTGAATTCGGGTGCAAATTGTTGAAATAAATATTGGGTTGATTGTCATTCGCAGGACATTACTGTGTAGCAGGGCGGCTGGGGAATTGGTGCGCTGTGTGCGTATAAGGGATGACTGGAAGGGAACTCAGAAGTAATTCTGTGATATTTGCTTGCTCTGAATATTTTTGAACCCGTCATTCACTGCTCTATGTGAGTTCGAAATTAATTATTTGTTTCGTCATTCGTTGCATATTGCACAATCAGGATAACACTGTGGAAGGTAAATTACGCTTTAGGTTGCATTCTCAGTGTTGCAGAAGCAACCGGTTAAAATGTGTAATGGTAATGAGCATTTAGAGTTGCCGAGATTACATCATTTATTAAGTAATAATAAATCAACCAACTTTATTTATCATTACCTGTAGTTATAACTCTTTCACATAATTTTTACAGTTATAAATATCAATGGTCAGTTGCATAAATCAACTCAAGCAAATACTAATGTCCCTTGCTTTGTCATCGCCATCAACAAAAGCTATGGGGGATCAACTCAAGTTGTTTCATGCAACAAGCAACAAAAACACGAAACAAACATTACTAAAATATCATTTGATACCATTCACGTGCCATTTCCTTTACTTCATTGCAATACCTTGTGCTTGTTTGATTTTGCTTTTGTCATTTTGGTGAACCAGGTCACACTCTCGCGCACGACACTCATCCTGATCTCGAGGCCTCACTCGGTTAAACAAAATAAAATTTAACCTGGACTCAAACCATGGTCATCTATCCTTACCTGGCTCTGCATTTCCTGCGAGTTCTTGGCCAGCATGTGTGCTGGAGTGTCCACCACGGGTGTGAACTTGGTCTTCACCTCATTCCCGATTGCGCGATAAGCCACCTGCAGTTGTTACAGCCACAAAACGAGCCACATTACCCAAACATTCAGATACACCGAGGTGGTGCTGAAAACAGGGCGGTTGCTTGGAGCCCGCCATTTTAAAATGGCTGACAATAAATCTATTATAGAATACAAAAAAATTACGTAATAAATTCATCGGTGTAATAGTTTCAGCACTATGAAGCAGTCGTCGACGAAGTACGTGTCATATTTTACTCAGATGATTTAATTTGTGCGTGTCATATGTAAAAAACGAAGCTATGATTGACCTGTAGACGGTGGTGCGGCAGGAAACTATTGCCAATGGAGCAGAAAAAAACAAGAGACGACTTGGTCCAAGCCGATTGGTTGCTCGCCAAGTGCTCGCCTGATTGGACGGTGAGTTTGATGTTATAAAACGCGGGGATTTATAAATGCTCATCGAGTTGAGGATCGGTTAGAACTGCTTTTTGTGTTTCGTTAATTGTTCTTCCAGGGTCGGTTAGAACTGTTTTTTGTGTTTCGTTTGTTGTTCTTCCACCGCACCTCCGATTAGCGTGGTTGGCTACGTACGGTGTGAAAGAAGTTCAGCTTACAGTACATACATAGAGACCGACTGAGAGGATAGACGTCAGATTCGTCGAGCAAAGGGAGTTGGCCGAGAACATTCGAGAAGGTCTGGAGATAGGATAAAAGGGGCGCTTAGGGGCAATTCTATGGGCGCCTTTTGAATACAGCTCCCTATGTGTACGTGTTGTGTCGATGATTTTAATATAGAAGTCCTACCACCACCAACTTCGTCCGAGGTTCGTTTACAGTTACAAAGCACGGGCACCGATGAGGAGTCATCAAGAGTACTGTAGTGCTCACCTCGCTCAGGTGATCCTTGAGCTCGACGATTCGCACGTACCCCGGAGTATCCAGGACCACGCAGTACTTCTCCTGAGCTTTCTTTGCCTCCAGCCCATAGTTGGACTGTGAACGGGACAATGTGGATGGGCGTGGAGAGGTCGGGTCACTCGGTGTAACGGTGCGAAGGGCAAAGCACATTGCAAGACACCCGGTATTTAGTATGGCAGCAAACTAAAATGGGAATTCAGTGATTTACAGCCAGCAACGCTCAACATGATGTACGTATGCACTCCATTGCAAAAACAAATCACGCTGTTGATTTGCCCAGTTATGAGCAGTGAAGACATTTTCTGCTTTTTTTCCACAAGAAATCTTACAAATATGAATCATCTTTAAGATTGGAATCTGCATGATGGCACACTGTACATCATTGTACCTGCCGACTTTAAAATTACACATTTTATGTAAAAGCTAGTTATCATGGAACAGCTAGTTGTATAATGGCTATTCAACTATAAACTATTATTTTTTTATTTTACCAGTTAATGTCCACTGGGCTATATTGCTCATTTTCATAAGCAACCTGGCCACAAATGATAGCTCACGGAAGTGCATTGTCGCGTGGACATTTATAGCAGCCAAATACAAAGTAAAACCTTGGATTGCGAGTAACTTGGTCTGCGAGTGTTTTGCAAAACGAACAAAGATTTTAAATAAATATTAATTTGATAAACGAGCAAGGTCTTGCAATACGAGCAGTACGTATACGCTTTGTCTGCCGAGCGTCACGTGATCACAACTGATATACGAGTGCTTTGATATACGAGTGCTTTGGATTACAAACACGTTTCTGGAACGAATTATGCTCGCAATCCAAGGTTTTACTGTACTTAAACGTGTGTTGATTCTAAATGTGGAGGGGAAAACCGGAGGACCTGGAGAAAAGTCCGCACGACCATGGGGATAACATACAAACGGCAAATATACAGGCACACAAGGTATCAGTGAACACAACCAATGCAAGTGGTGGCCAGGAGTGTTATGGGGTTAAAGCCTCCATCAATCTGAGCCAGTGCCAACTCCCGGTGTGACTGAGCCAAACACTCGGAAAGTAGAAGAATGGGCACTGCTCAAAGACATCACCTTTATTATGAATTTTCCTCTTTATGGCACTGTAATTGACGGACACGTTGAGTTTTCATTCATTGTGCTTGTGCAGCCTGTGTAGCACTGCTAACGCAGTAACACAATGATTCAGTACCGCTGAGATGCCGGGTTTGAATTCAAGTACAGCCTGGCATTAAGCTAGGTTCACAAGCGTAGTAAGTTGATGGTCTCAAACTGGACACCGATGTCAAATCCATTTGGCCCAAGCCCACATGGTACAGCTAACATGGAGCAATATATTACACGTGAGGTATACTGAGAACTACTCTCCATGCAGCACTATTGTGCATCCTCTAGTGCTGGCTAAGGCTTCAAAATTACTTCTGTGGTGTCGTCTTCTGAGGCTCTTCCCTGAGAAGATGGGATACTGAAGACAATCTGAACTGCTGGCTTTATTCAACTCAGTGCAATTGTAATTATTCACATAAATTCCCAAAAAATGTTTTTTCAAATAACAGTCAATTATGTTTGGCCATGATAGCTCAATTAAATGAGCCCATTTTTTTATTATTACGTGTCAAATAAATAATTGGGAAGCTACATTATTCTAGACACAGGTGAACACTTATTCTTTATTGGCAGACTAGTGTTCTCTTTTTGAAATGTGAACTTTCTGCCATTGGCCCAGGCACACCAATGTTTTTTTTAGGGTCTCACAAAGTGCATTAGAATACTGAGAGCACCTTGATGATCAAAGTTACAAAGTGACTTTTGAAATAAGATTGCAGAATAAAAAAATATTTGTTTTTAAAATGTTACTTTGGTCACTGCCTTCAATGTTGTCCTGAGCTAAACTCTGCCACTTTGCGCGTGATTAAATAACGGTTAAAACTGCCGACTCACTCCCTCAATCCGTTCATTCATTCATTCACATTTACTAACATATTGTGATTTTAACAATGAAATGTGATATATTTGTTTTTTACCCAGTAGGTTAAGGAGAGCATGTCTACTTGTGCAATGTGAACTTCAGTGGTCAGGGAGCGGTGACTGGGTGTGACTTACATTGTCTGCAATAATCTTCTTGGCGTGTCGCATATTGGGAGTGTCATGCAACAGGCAGCTAAGTCCCTTGAGCCACTGCATGTCCTCCTTGTATTGAATCTGAAGGAAAGGAGGAGAGAACGAAGTGTCCAATGTTATTCCCATTCGCTGTAATGCAGCGGAAAGCCCAAAAAGCAGAGACACGCGCAGAGCAACGTGACTCCGCATGCATAATTCACGTTATTCGATGATGAATTTAACATCTAAACAAATTAATGTGCCGGATTTGTTTGTGACAAAACAGTGCACGTAATTAAGGTCTCAACTAATGCAAAATAAAATTGCAAAAATTCGTTCCATAATTCAATCACTTTCTTTTTATATCATAGTTTAAGCAACATTTTAATCAGGCATGTGTAATGAATGAATTGTGAGATCAAATAAAGTGGGGGAGAAGACTACTGATGTGTGCTATTCATTATGATGAATCGTGCACGTGTATAATGCAATGCCAGGTCATATTAATTTTCGGATAATAAATGTAAAAAATATACATGTATGGTTTGGTATGTTAATAAATCGACTATTATATAACACGCTCCACATCAATAAAAGCATCTTCAGAGCACTTCAGATAAGATAAAATTTACATGAATGCCCAACATTATAT
Source organism: Petromyzon marinus (assembly GCF_048934315.1). Classification (NCBI taxonomy): domain Eukaryota; kingdom Metazoa; phylum Chordata; class Hyperoartia; order Petromyzontiformes; family Petromyzontidae; genus Petromyzon; species Petromyzon marinus. Next base: position 7,569,858 of record NC_133685.1, read on the forward strand.
TTATAAAATACAAGACATTTAGTTAAAATTACTAAAGCAGCGTTACCTGTGCAAAATATGTCTTAAAACTCAATTGGCTTCCAGAATACTATTTGGTGAAGATAGCTTATGGGGCATTGTGGGGGATCAGCTGACAGTGGTAGTGGCGGCGGTGGTGGTGGTGGCGATGGTGGTGGTGGTGGTAGCGGTGGTGGTGGCGGTGGCGGTGGTGGTGGCGGGGACGTTGTGCGCTGGGTTGCATTCACTCACATCGCTTGTGATGTTGCCCACGTGGCGGTGGTGCAGCAGCTCGGGTGAGTACGGCAAGGTGATGTAGTGTCCCTTTAAACGCTCATAATCTGCCTTGTACGCCAGCTGGTGGGGTCATGGGGTCAGGGGAGGTAAGCAGGCAGACGCAAGGATCATAGCACGGTGCGCTAACCATCATAGACACTGCAAGCTGACACAAAAAGCAAAAGATCCCCCCGATAACCTTAACAGACTGTTGGGGCAAAAGTCGTACTCAAATTGTAAATGTTGTGTGTTTATTCTCCAACACACCGGTGTGCTGAAGTAGTAACTAATTCGCATGTTTTGTTAATGTGACAAACCTTACTAATTGGGTGGTGACGTGTTAACGACACATTTATATTTACGCGATCTAACCCAAAAACCTTTATTATGGGGCAAATGCTGTTTGCGAGTAGCACCTATGAAGGCGAATACGGCACATGAAGGAGTGGGTGGCAAGCACCACGCCCGGCCTCATTTGTCTCCCCAGTGGCGATGTTTACACATCGCACCACTTACTCAATTGAGACCGAATCACTCGAGGGGAGGCCCAGGACCGGTTCAGATAATCGTCACTGGAATTGGCGCCCGTGAACGGGAATCCAATACAGGTCACTGGGTTTGTAGCACAGCGTGCTAACCACTACACTACCGCTCCCCACATTACCCGACACACGCATGCACGCGCAGCTTGCTTACAAACCAAATGGTTTGTGCAAAAGAATATGCACATAGCAATTTATTTTTATCACGTAAACAAGCTTCAGTAATGAGTTATATGCATGAACACACACACACTTATCAACAACTGAATTCAATTAAAACAATAAATTGTTAGAATTGTTTAAACCTATATCTCAGCAAAAATGATACATAGACGAATATATGGCATTTATTTAGAACTTTCTCGCATGCAAATCTTAAATAGCTTAGAACTAATTTCACATTTAACAATACTTCACAGCTTTTTGTCAAGACAGTGCAGTCCTGATCAGGGGTGGCTAGATGTTAACAACCTGGCCTGGTCTACATTCACTACCGTCACTCAGTCACTTTAAATCACTCCTTTCCAGTGCATTCCTGCCGAGCTGCCACTGTACAGGGTGCTCCAAAAATGTTGACACTTCTATGGGACGATCGTTTTAATGGATAAAATAACGGATAATGCACTGTAACATGATAACACATGTAATGTTAATAGCTTCAGAAAGCCAAAGAGTCTCCCACTTGTTCGTCATAATTGTCAACACGTGCCTGAATCTCCTCCAGTTGGTCTCCAGAGCCCGGAGGCAGCATATTTTTGTGGCATTGTTGCAAATTCTCTGAAGTGTTCACATTTTTTTGAAGCCCCCTGTATTAATAACGAGACGATGTGTGAACATCGTCTCGTTATTAATACGATGTGTGAACATCGTCTGCTTGTAAGTGACCTCTTTTGTATTCTTGTGCCTTGTCTGCACAACTATTTTTTTTAACGATGCTGCGTTTTGCTCGGTGCAACGTTGTTGTTGATTGATGGCGCATTTATACTTTTTAAAATGTTTATCGGGGATTAAAATTGAGTGTTTCAAGGCAAACGGTGTGTTTTACCACTGCCACTTTTCATGCATAATCTTGCACTTTTTTATTCCTTAATTGGCTAAAACTTTTAAAAGATACATTTGATATTTTAAATGATATGATTTCTTACCTTTTCATTATTCATTTATTTTTCTCTAATGCGTTATGTCTGGCACAGAAACGGTGTGTTTTTATTGATGAAACCCAACTTGAGAGCTTCTTAGCTCAAAGGGTACTTCAAAATAAAATAAAATAAATTGGTATACAAAAGGTCGTGGGTTCGACCCAGACCCCTAAAGCCTGTATATATTTAAAAAAAGACATGGATGTTTCAAAACTGAACTAAAGTTAACTCGGCTGAACATATTTCTCAGTCAGCGCGAGGTTAATTATCAAAACTGTGCAGTATCCTTCGATAAAGGTCAACACAATTCCACTAGATCTTGGTACAAATCAATTCCTGCTGCCGCCCAAAGACAGATGCCAATCCCCGGACTGTCTGGGTCAAACCCGGACGGAGGTGGCAAAGTTATGTCGGTGAGGAATGAAAGCAGGTCCCACATAGCGTTGTAGTACTGGGACCGCACGACACTTTCTCCAAGGTACTCACATTGCTGATGGCGTGCTGTGTGATCTTGACTTGTCGCAGCTCAGGGGTAATGGCCGACGGATGGATCTTGTCCTTGTTCTTGTGGTAAATCTCACGGTACAAGCGCTGGAGAGATACACCGCATTAATCAATTACACACCAAACGGGATTACACGCCGGGCATAAAAAAAATAGCAATGTGTTAATCGAGCTCGCCGTTAGAAGATGCGCGGCAGCAACAGCTGCGCTTTCAATAAAACAGCCACAGACACTGGAGGTGTATTGACGCATCGATTCATGGATTAATATTACAATTTCTAATTGGAACGCACAGCTATCACTCGCTCTCGAAGAGAGAGAACGGCTCAGAGGGGATCAAATATTTCAGTGCTGGCACATGCACCTTTCCCCAGGGCGCCAAGACGTCCAGCTACGGGGCCCTGTCATTCTTTCGCAAACAGCATTCCGCGTGTGAGCATCCCAAATGCAAGCGTAGAGAGGAGCGTTTGTGGGGCCCGAGTCGGCCCGGATTTTGGCAATACCTCATTCTGCACATTCTCAGCCTTCTGCACGCTGCGGAAGAACCACGCGTCGGGGATGAGGTGGTACATCTTGGCCTTGTTATTCTCGTAGGTCTCCTTGTACTTGAGCTGTGGGTACATGGGAGCTGCGGTGAGTAACGGAGAAACCCCTACGGGATTTTCACTTGGTAACGCGACCGCGGTGGCAAATGCATCTGTCTTTGTTCAAATTTTCAGTGAATAAAACTGTGAATTTGTTATATCTGGTACACTTGTTGTCAGTGGTGGTGTTATTAAGGCCAGCGGTGCTGTGGTTTATGCTGAAAGAGTATAGATGTCACTGCTGTGTTTGTTTTTTGCAAGTACATTGCCGCGAAGGTTGAAACAACACGCAGACACGTGTAAACAGCGCCCAAGGCTTATGGTGCATTAGGCAAAAAACCATCAGCATTTCCTGAAGAAATGCATTGTGGTCGTCTTGTCTTTGGTCACCGTAAAAATAATGTGACCGACTCACAGGCGACAGCGATACAGAGATAGACAACTGTTTACCGGCTTCATCTTTCATATGGCTCATAAGCACAGTGTAGTCACCGATGCTCACTGCTGCCTCTGGGTAACATACACGTGGAGTGGCCACATTCACACTACTCCTGTTATGGTGGCTCTCTCTCGTAATTTACAGATCTGATCATTTGCTTTTGTTGCGTTTGTTTTATGAACAGCACCGCATGCTGCGATGGTCCATAACTGTCATGGTCATTGTCCATTTATGCATTTTACAGACAAGGCCGCTGCAGCTGATTCTCTTGCCCTGTGTGCAGCTGCAGGAGCCATTGCTGATGCTTTAATCTGCGCTTGCGGAGAACAGGTCCAAACCGCCCCAACACGCCCAGCGGCCAGCAACAAACAGCGCATGATTGAAGGTGTCGTAGATAAGAGAAAAATGCACTCCTTGAATTGATGTGCAGTGCGAGGAGCTCCTGTGAGTGTGTGTATGTTGCGGTAATTGTTATTAAAGGTATTGTGCGTGTTGTTTTATGTGCGTGTTGCTGGAGTTGTTATTGAAGGTGTGTGTGTTACGGTAGTTGTTATTGTGTGTGTGTGTTGTGCTAGTTGCTATTGAAGGTGTTGTTGTGTCTGTTGTGGTAGTTGTTATTGAAGGTGCTGTGTGTGTGTGTGTGCTGTAGCAGTTGTTATTGTGTGTGTATTGTGGCCGTTGTTGTTGAAGGTATTGTGTGTGTGTGTGCTATAGCAGTTGTTATTGTGTGTGTATTGTGGCCGTTGTTGTTGAAGGTGTTTTGTGTGTGTGTGTGCTGTAGCAGTTGTTACTGTGTGTGTATTGTGGCCGTTGTTGTTGAAGGTGTTGTGTGTGTGTGTACTGTAGC